>NC_060119.1:827628951-828937284 GCF_021461395.2 Schistocerca americana | reverse complement strand
AGATGGTGCTCCAGCACACTACCACAGAGATGTCAGAGCCTACTTTTGGATGAAAATCTATCTGGATGATGGACAGATTGAAGAGGAGCTGTGGAGTACCCACCACAGTCTCTTGGCTTCTACCTATGGCGGGACCGAGAAAAATGAAGGTTATCAACAGAAGCCAGCTACACTGAATGAGCTATGAGAAACCATTGAGGCATCCTGTGTGTTTATCACACTGACAACAGTGACAGCCATAGTTCAGTCAGCAGTTCAGTAGCATTGACATTGTTTAGCTGCTAATGGGGGTCACGTTGAACACATAAAATATTCTTCCTTCCATACAAGAATTATAACAGTATGTCATTTTGGTCCATTAATATTGACTATTAAAGACTGCCTGTATTTTTCTGGTCCCCTCTGCATGGTCTTAGACAGATGTGTCATTTTTCCAGCACATAATCTGCAATCTGTGGTAGGAGGTAATCTTTGCTACACTGTGTACTGGTTTGTGGAGTACTACGCAAGTATATGTATGTACAGGGTATTTCATAATCAAATGCTAGCTTATTAACAGATATCTTTTTTTGGGGGGGGGGGGGGGTGATAGGAATCCAAAAGATGCTGAATTGAAACGTGTTGTTCAAGATAAGTGGAAACTTTTGGGACAAAGCAATAAAATTAGGAGCACAGACAATGTACAAAAGAGTACAAAAGACTATCATACTAAATGGCATCATGTAGAGCACACCTCTTTATGTATTAAACAGATATTTACACTCTGAAAATGCTTAGAATGATAATGAATTAAAGATGGATCCACCGCATAGCAAGTACACAACTTATTGTTCTGTTTTACAACCCAAACATGTTTCACCACAGTTATGGTACCCTCAGTGGGTTTTTCTTCTATTTTCCTTTCATTTTACATTGTGTGTGTCCTATGGCTACCAATCAAAATGAGCCAAGGTCTAAATTTGTTTCATCAGTGTAGTATCTGCCTAGTCCTGAGCTGTGTTAAGTTTGTTTTATGTACCAAATGTGTTTTTGTGGAGTTGACCTGAAAGTTTTCTCCTGCTCATTTGTAAATATTGCATCTTGCTGTGTTGCTGTGGCTTGGACGTATGTTTCACTGGTTGGCAGTCACAACCCATGCAATGTAAAATAAATGGAAAATAAAAGAAAAAAAACTGATTTATGATGCCACAATTGTGATGATACATGTTTGGGTAATAAAACAAAACAATAATTTATGTACTTGCAAAAAGGTGGGCCTCTTGTTAATTCATTATTATTTTTCTGTAAGCATGGGAACTGAGTGTGATGCTTAGAATGCTTTAGCCCGGATTTTAAGCAAGTTTGAATGACATGTTACCAAGCAATGCCAAAAAAGGAATGGAAAAGTTCATCTTTGTATTAGGTCTAAGAGGTGCTAATGCAGAAACTACATTTTAGGGTGGAAAGTGAATAGATCATTGCCTCAGAGTCCACACAAACCTCAAGTGAACTGATAACATAGCTAACATCTCTATTGTAAAGCAACTGGCTTGGAAAACTGAGAAATGACTACAGGCCAAACTTTCTCTTTATTGTATCAACAGGTGGTGGGAGCATATGCCTGCTGGCACTGCAGTAGTCTACACTCTGTAATGAGGAGCTGACATATATGTAACTCAAATAAGTTGTTTTGTTGTTTACCTGCGTGCTGTGCACTTGAATTCAGAGAGCTAGCATTGATATAGCAATTAACACTTTTCATTTTGTGACATGGACTATTAGTTTCACCTTCAGCACCATCTAAAAGATACCAGAGCTAGTTTTTCTTTTCTTATTTATATTTTGTGTGTATCATAGTTTTACTAATACAGATTTATATCATGTGCAGCACCACAGTTGGGTAGTTGGAATGCTGCAGAGCAGCCAGTTGGTAGACAACAGGGTTAATTTATATCTGTTTTGTTTATCTTCCATTTTCATTCAAATTTTAATACTGTGATGGATAGGGAGTATGTTTGCTGTTTGCAGATGCAGGAGGAACTGAGTGCAGTTCACAAACACATGAAGACGCCTTTGGTTGTGGTCAGTCATCTGCAGGCTGCTGCCTTGACTTGTAAAGGCAGTGAAAAAACTGGTGCATCACTTGGGACACCTCAGGCATTGCTTGTTTTGCCCACAGGCTTTGCTGTTGGGACAACTTTCAGTGTAAATGATGTGGACGAACCGCATTCGTGACAGAGTGAGTAGTGAGCTGTAACATGATTGTATTGCTCGAAGCTGAGAGTCAATGTGGGGCCTGACTGTGTGGCCTTGCCCATTCACCATCCAAGTGAAGTGGCTGCTCTTGCAGCAGGGTCTGAGTAGGTACACAGAGGGGGGCCAGGGGAGGGGGGATTTGGGGGGGGGGGAGGGGGAAGGTCTGCTGGTTATTGGTGAGCTCCAATGTTCAACACATAACAGAGCCCCTTAGGAAAATAGCGTCCAGGGCTGGGAAGAAGTCCTATTTACATTGGTATATCTACTGAAGATGCCTCCTACAAGTTGTGGAGGAGGCTCTGAATGTGGCTACCAAAGGTGTTGGGTGCTGTTGACTTAAAGTTATGGTTCATGTCGGTACCAGTTATGTCTGAGGCCATCTTTGGTTCATATGTGTGGCTGGTGGAAGTGGTGAAGACTGCTGGCCTCCATTGTGGTGTGTGAGCAGAGCTTACATAACCAGAATTGATTGGGGTCCTTTGATTTGTAGCCAATTGGATGATCTCAACATCAGGTTCTGTCAATCCTGTAATGGCCTTGGCTGCAGATTTCTAGACCTGTGTTAAGGGCTGGAGAATCATTGGTTTCACCTTGATAGATCAGGTATGCACTACACAGAGAAAGCAGATGCTCAGGTAGCAGAGTACCCATGCAGTGCACATGCCTATTTTTATTATTATTTTTTTTTATTTTTTAATGGATAGGTGATAGTTTGAATTCCTCTGATGAATTCTCAACATTGATACACAGTGAGTGAAACTGGATCATTTACAAATTAAAGTCACTTTGAATGTCAAAATTGTAACAGTAAGTTGCCAAAGGATTTGTAACAAAGTTCCTGAATTTTCCACCCTCCATGAAAGCTGTCATGCTCAAAATGTACTCGGTACTGAGAGCTAGATAAAACCTGAAGTACGAAGCTCAAAATATTTAATGAAGCTTGGAATGTTTATTGCAAACATAGGTTAAACACCAAAGGAGGAGGAATTTTCATAACAGTTGACAAAATATTGTCTATAGAGGTCGAAAATGAGTCTGATTGTGAAGTTGTCTGGATGTGACTAACCAACCTAGGTGAACTCAAGTTAATCATCAGATTCTGCCACAACATTTGTAGAATTACTGAGTCTACACTCCGTGGCATGGGAGTACCCCAATCAAGTAATATTGACTGGAGGCAACTTTATCATACCAAGTATAAACTGGGATGTCTATGGATACGCTTCAGATGGTATGGACAGTTTTTTGAAGTATTTTTGAACATGTTTTCTGAAGACTGTCTTGCAGGTCATTCAAAAACCCACACACAATGGATATATTTTGGATTTTGTAGCTACAAACATAACCGACTTAATCAACAATTTCAGTGCAGGGTGAGTTGAAAAGGACTTTAAAACTTTGGAATGATTAGAATTTATTGAGATAACTTACAGAATCAGTAGATGTCTCATTTTGTGCAAACAACATCAGATGCACAAAAAAGCGTCAAGTGTCATTTTGGTTTGACATGACTACCATTTGTGATGTGGCAAACATCCCACTGATAATCAGTTTCATCCCACAATCATTGTAGCATTGTGCAACAGCAGTGTAGATTCGATTTTTCAGGTGAGCTAAATTGTTTGATAGGGGAGGAACATACACATGGACTTAAATGAAACCCCAGAGAAAGAAATCCAATGGTGCCAAGTCTAGGGATAAAGATGGGCACTTCATGGCCAATCCACCAACCTGGCAAGCGATTATCGAGGAAACCTCAAACTTCCATGAGGAAATGAGTTGGCCCACTATTTTGCTGGTAGTAAATCATCCCATCATGGTCATATTCATCAATCTGTGGAATTAAAAAGTTTTCAAGCATATTGAGATGGACAACACTAGTGACAGTTCTCTCCATGAATAAAATCTGTAGGGCTGTCACAGATGTGTTCCAGGGCTCCATGTGGTTTTTCGCCACCCAATATTCTGTAGTTGTGGATGTTCACCATGCCACTGACATGAAATGCTGACTCATCGGTGAAGATTATTGTCTTCAGGAATGCCTCATCATCCTCTATTGGATGAAACATCTACACACAGAATTCTCCACAAGCAATTTTATCTGCATCACTAATGTGCTGTGCCATTGTGAACCTGTATGGTTTCAAGTGTAAACATCCATGCAGTACTCACCAAACAGTCTTTTGTGGAATGCCTGTCTCATGAGATGCATGTTGTGTTGGTTTTTGTGAAATGCATGCAAAGCTCTCCCTACCTTGTTTGACATAATTATCGACACATGGGTGACCTGGTGTTTTATCATGTCACAGTGAACAACTCATCTCAACAAAGTTCTTGTGCCAAGAGTAAATTGTAGGCCTGCTTGAAGGTTCTGTAGCATACTCGGTGTGAAATTTATGTCAAACAGTTGTTGCAGCATTCATTTCACGAAATCAAATCACGCAGTGAGCACACTCCACACCAGCAAAAGTATCCACCTGGAACTCCTGGTGGCAGAATGGGGTACTGATACACTACATGAATCAGATTTAAGGTTGTTTGCTACAAAATGACATATCTACTACTTCTGTAAGTTACCTCAGTAAATTTCTACATCATTCGAAACTTGTAAAGTCCTTTTTGAATCAGCCTGTTTAAATACAGGATTTAGTGGTGATGATGTCATCATATTGACAATGATTACTAAAGTTAAGCAAAATGCAGGTCATGCATAAAGGATACTGCTAATGGAATACTAGTGCGACCAATTCTTCAGTACTGCTTGAATGTTTGGGACCCTCTTAAGGTCAGAGTAAAGCAAGAAGTCGAAGCAATTCAGAGGCCTGCTGCTCAGTTTGTTACTGATGGGTTTGACCAACAAGTAAGTATTACAGAAATGCTTCATAAACATCCCTGGAGAGAAGACGATGTTCTTTTCATGAAATACTGTTAAGAAAACTCAGATGTGTGGCATTTGCAGCTGACTGCAGAATGATTCTACTGCTCCCAGCACAATTTTTTGTAAGAATCACGAAGACAAGATAAGAAAAATTAGAGCTCATATGGTGATGTGTAGAAAGTCATTTTTTTCCCACACTCCATTTACAAGTGGAACAGGAAGGTATGCAGTACCCTCTGCTATGCACCGAACGGTGGCTTTACAGAGTATGTATGTAGATGTAGTACATAACTCATTAGATACACCATATTGATGGTGAGCCTTGGCTGGCTCATGCTATGCATTGGATTAAACCTTGGTGTTTAGTCTCCTGCACTTATCGTGATTATGCTGTTATCCAACCTTTCTGTGGGTGGTAGCAGCGGTGTGTATCAATATCTGCACCTTGGACTATCTTTGGCCTGGCGCTAATAGTTTCCGACTGGGCTGTGTGCGGGCAGTTGGGCGGTTGGCGTGGAGCAGCGATGAAATTTCCGCGGCGCGTGGTTTGGCCAGGCCCGCTGGCGACCTCAATGCAGCGTTGAAGTGTGTGGTGCTGTTCCCATTGCTGCAAGGTTTGTGGCTCACCGATCCTGGACATGAAAGTTGAGTTTTGACTTAATCTACCGGCAAGTCACGACTGTTCACATTGTGTCGTTTGGAGTTCGTTGTCGGTTGCTGGAATACTTCTGCCAGCAACAACATGTGTTTTCAAGTTGGCAAATTTTAGCCACCCTCCAGTGGAGTTTAACTGTACTTGGTTATTTGAATTGAAGTGCACCAGTGGAATCTTCTGCCTTGAGGCCATTAATGTTATGGTTACTTGCCCTGGCCGTTGATGTAAATTCAGGCAGTGTATTTTCCTTATCGTGTTGTCACTGTCAATCACAGTGTGTAGTTTGACAGCTCAATGTATGTATGGTTGTGAGTGCCAATACCTTCTACATTGTTCCATTAACTCCCTGTTGCGTGCTGGTCAGGTGAAGCAGAGGTTAGCTTGTCAGTGGGTCCATTGACTAACTGTTGTTTGGGTTGTCGTCGGATTGACAATGGTTGGGCCAACTGCCTTTCTCACCTAAGTGAGGGTTAGTGTTTGAATTCCAGGCTGACACTCGGAACTTCTGAGCACCCTTGGGTGTACTGGCTTTTCTTGTTTGTTCTTGTTGTTTGTACTTGTATGGATTCTAGTTAATTTTTAGATTAAGGTTGTTTTTCCCTTAATGCTGCAGAACTGTTTTACGTAAAGCCTTTAGCATTTTTAAAATTAATGTTATTGAGTCTTAAGTGTTGGGCCTTCAGCCGATTTTGAATTTAAGTTGTTTGCCTTCAGCCTAATTAAGGAACTGTTTCAAGACAAGGCTTCGCCTTTTAAATTTCTGATTTTGGTTGAACTTTAAGTTATTGGCTTTCAGCCGCTTTTAAATTAAAGTGGTCTTGCCCTTAAGGCATGAGATTGTATGGTGCATTCAGCTGCTAATTAAGTTCTAAAACTAAAGCTGTGGTTTTTTAAAAGTTTTTCTTGGTTCTTGTAATGTTTGATCAAATAAAAGGTTGTATGTTCGAGTGTAACTGACAGCCACTTATCTGGGCCCCTTTCCACAACTTAAACTACTTGTCTTGTGCTGTCCTGCGGGTTTCGCAGGGCATCTCAATGGTAGCAGAGCATGGCTGTGCTTGTGCTTGCCATTCTAGTTGCTGTCAGTTTCACTCTTGTTTTGTTTCTGTTCTGTGGTACCATATTTTTTTGTTTTCGCTGTTACTTGTTTCAGGTACTTATCGTCATGGCAGTCAGACAGTGTCTGGTTATCGGCCTGCTGAGAAAGGACCACCTTGTTTACAAGTTGGCAATAAGGCACCAACTGGTTGAGGGCAGTGTTCCAGAATTGGTAACCAGTTTGCGTGCTACCGTTCTTCAGCCGATTGACATCACGCCAGCGGTGGTGGGTGAGACAGGAGCCGCAATTGAATTTTTGTTTGGTACTATTAAAGGCCTTGAAGACACTATTTGACTTTTGGAGGGAACCCAACATGGTGACAGTCAGCTGAATAGGGTGTGGGCACAGTTAATGCATTTAACTAATCAGATAGTGGATTTAAGCATGTTAGATTTGGAAGATCATCACAAAAAATTAACCATTGAGTTGCGAACTTTGGTGAGCACATTACAGTTTAAGTTTATATGTTTGGAGTTGGATGGGAGGGAGGTTGAAAATAGGGACTTGAGCTGTCAAGGAGAGAGTGAGGGCCAGCATGGGGTGCTACTGTTACATCCTCTGTCAAGTTAGATGCTGTGTTTGCCAAGTTGCGTAATCCTCTGGCCTATTTCTTCTGAGATATTACTGAATTGTTTGTGGAGCGACTTCATCAGGTGGAAAAATTATTGTGGTTATTGGTTCGCCTAGAACAACATGCAACCACCTTTCGTGTTCCGCACCAAGTAATTTTGTTGTTGCTGTACCCGTTAGCTAGAGGCGAGTTGCAGAACCTCCTCTCGTGAGCCATGGTGGAAGGGTTTTCCTTGCTGCAATGAAGGGAGCTCATAATTAGGCAAAGGTTGACCACCAGGGTTCATAAACAGCTTAAGTGTCATTACATTTTGGGAAGTGCAGTGGGGTGAGGAGCAGTTATATCAGTATGTTGAAAGAGTTCAGACATCCTCTTTGGCCTTGCTAATTGATTTACCTGAACAAGAATTGGTCTCTATCATTCTTAGGGGAATGCAGGCGGTGGATAAGTCACATTTTGTCTTCCGTAAGCAGCCTTCAACCTGGGAAGAGCTCCCTGACGCGGTCATAACAACATCTGCATTACCACTTGAGAACTATGTACATCATGAGGTTAAGGGATGGGACATCGGCGCAGATTCCACAGTATCTACATCCACTGAAGTTATCAAAAGGGAACCCCGGTGTTGTTTTAGGTGTGGCAGTAAGGCTCATTTGGTGCACTCTTTGTTCAGCCTCGTGCACCCAGAGCCAATAGACGACACCAGGTTGGGCTGTGAACTCGGGTTCAAGCTTTCAGACATTGGCGTACTCGGGTGGTCACTTGCTCATCACACCCCTTGCCTTACATTTGTTCTCAGGTGGGTGCTGAGCTGGTTTGTGCTCTTTTGGATTCTGGTAGTTCCTTTTCATTATTGTGCTTCAACAGGTTTTTGGAATTTGGGCATCTCACAAAACTTTGGTCGGTCCCTTCACCGGTGCAGAGATGTCGAGTGGCCAATGGCCAGGTGTTGCCTCCGTATGGTTGGGTCCGGGGCAGTATATTGGTCAGCGATTTTTCGTGGCCTATGTCGTTAGCCTTGATTGAGGAACTGCCCATTAATCTAATTTTGGGGTGTGATTTCATCAATAAACTGGGTTGGTCTTGGATTATTCTGGACCCACCCTTTTCTTATTTTCTGGTGTGATTTCATCAGTAAAACTGGGTTGGTCTTGGATTATTCTGGACACACCCTTTTCTTTAAATTCAATCCTGGAGAGATGTTTGGCATTTGCAAATGCACGAAACCTAGTGTTTATTGACCTGTTGTGGCATTGGCCGTTGAGGCCGTAGCTAACGAGTTTGATCTGGCCCATCTCTTGCCCCATCAGGCTTCTCAGTTACGAGATTTTTGCACAGCTTTCCCCAGCTCCTTAGTGATAACCTGGTTGTTACTAACATTGTTGATTACCATATCCATCTGTCCAAATTATTCAGGTCAGGCAGTCCCCATACCACCTCTCACCCCTTAAGGTGAAATACTCAAAGCTAAGATATCTCAGATGCTCCAACAAGGAGTGATTAGGCCTTCTACATCTGCTTATGCTTCCCCAATATTTCTTGTACCTAAAGATCAGGGGCATGATTTCAGACATGTGGTTGACTACTGCTGTTTCAGTGCTAAGGTTGTCCTTGAATCAGTACCCCTACCTGATCTGCATAATTCCTTTATTCGGTTTGCTGGTGCTAATTGGTTTATGGTCCTTGATTTGAATCAGGCCTATTATCAGATTCCGTTGGCTGAAGAAAGTAAACATGTTATCGCATTTTGTACTGACTGAACTTGTTTGAGTTCAACAGAGTTCCTTTTGGACTAGCAACTGGAGTGGCTGTGCTTACTCATTTGTTGGATAATATCCTTGGTGACTTGAAGTTAGTCTGTGTGTATAATTATTTGGACGACTTGATTATCTATAGTCATATATTTGAGGATCATTTGGAGCATATTCAGCAAGTTCTTTTGAGATTACAGGGAGCTGGGCTGACCGTTAAGCCTAGTAAGATGATGCTAGCTAACTAAGCAGCAGGTATCTTTCTTAGGTCATATAGTGACGGGTCAGAGTATTCGCACTGCCTCCACCTACTGATAAGTGGGGAATTCCTAAATTCATAGGCATAGCAAAATATTTTAGGCATTTAATTCCCAATTTTGCTCATTTGCAGCACCCTTAAACCAGTTACGCTGGAAAGGCACGCATTTTGAATGGGGTCCCGCCCAGGAGGCTGCCTTTGAATATATTAAGGCAGTGATAGGCAATCCTCTGGTTCTTGGGGTACCCAATTTTAATAAAAGGTTTGTTGTTCAAACTGACACTTCTAATGCTGGTATTTCAGCTGTTCTCCTCCAGGAGTTTGAGAGGAAGAGACAGTGATTAGCCTACGCATCTCATCGGTTAACTGATGCCGAACTCAAGTACTCCATCTATGAGTGTGAGGCTTTGGCCATTTTATCTGCATTAGAGAAGTCCCACTTCTACCTTGAACATCGGGTTTCCCAATTAGAAACTGACAATCAGGCTTTGAGCTGGGTGTTGGCTAGGCCATGCAAAACTGGTCAAATTTCCAGTTGGGCAGTATGCATTTCGGCATTTCAGTTTGAGGTTATTAAACATCCTTCTGGATGTCCTCAGCCAGATGTTTGCCGAAACTACACCTAGTGAGAAAAACCAGCAGGTAGAGGGAGATGGTCTTAATTGTATGGTGTTGGGTGAAATTCACTGTGGTATCGATAGCAACGATGCCACGGCATAGGTGCAAGTTTGTAAGTTGGCACTATGAGACACCGACGACAGTGCCCTCTAACCGGTGCTGTGGAGCTCTATGACCGTCACTCCAGATTCAGCCCATTTGATCAAAAGCAGATGGCCTGGAAACATCGCTTCAACTTCAGAGGGTGTTGGCTTGCAATTGAGATTTTGTACTGCTTACCACGGGTCTAACGCTTCGCTGATCTGTGCAAAGTTATATAACCATTTATTAACTTGTTTTTGCTATAGTCAATATCTGTAATTTGACACTCAGTACCGACGTGTTTTACCTCAGCTGTTCCTACTCGCCTCCTTCCTTTGGCCAACCTTTCAGTTTTCAGGAGCAGACCCACGCACCACCTTCCAGGCGGGATACAAAAGCTGGTGACAAGGGTTCCCCCTTTCCTCTCCTATCATTTACTTTTTTGCTCGGTACTGCTTTAGCTTTTTTTTGATATCCCCGTGAGACCATATGGGTGCATCATTCCTTCCCCCAGTCACTATAAGACTTTCATTTGTGTAAACCATGACTTTGCCATGGAACAGGCTTCACTGTCCGATATTGTACGTTTTCAGGGTCAGCAAATGATGCAGCTGCTTGCTGCCATAATGGACTGGTCACACTACAAACTGCAGCTACTATGGCACCTCCGATGCCACTGACTGTACCGATGCCATCGCCGACAGCACCACCATTTCGTGCCCTCAATCCTGACATTGAATGTTAGCCAGAACACATCGCCCAGCTCGAGGCACACTTCGCAGCATACAACATACCAGGTACAGAGCGGCTCGCTTTTCCCAATGCCAACGCGGGTGTTGTGTTGTATCATGTGCTCATGAAGTTGTTTCCCACCACCCGCCCAGAAACTAAAACTTATAAAACTTACGACGAAGTGATTGACACTTTGAACTCCCACTTCCGTGATAGTGTAAATGTGGTAGCTGCATGCTACAAATTCTTTTGCCTCTGACGTGGCCCTACTCAGTCCAATAAATCTTGGTTAGTGGACCTTCAGGGACTAACTTCTGACCATGACTTTAATTGCTCATGTGGATGCTCATATGCGGATATAATGATTAGAGACGCTGTTGTGTAGAATGTGGCGGATCACCGCATCCACAAGCAAATCCTCAAATTTAAAAACCTGTCTTTGCAGGAAGTGGTGGACTTGCTAGATAGACAAGATACATTAGACATGGCTACTTCCGCACGCGACGTGCCACGGGTGTGTGTACTGTTAGCATGGCACAACATGTGCGCTCCCGCCTGGCCCCAGCACGGTCAGCCATGCAGCGCCACTCACACGCATGTAAACAAAGTTCATGCCTGGCACCCACTGAGAAACTGAAATCTTGTCCGAACTGCTTTTGTGCCCACCCATGGGACAGTTGCCCATCCCATCAAGCACAGTGTTATTTTTGTAATATGAAAGGACATGTGCAAGCAGTGTGTAGCAAGAGAAACTCTAGTTCACAACTTGTCTCCCGTTCGCGTGACTTGCGTAGGCGTCACCACAACAGAAACTGCCTTGCTCATGATTCACATCAGCCTCTGGACGTTAATGCCATTTATTTAAAGCCTTCTGCTTCACATGCTCCAACAGCTCGTCGTGTGGATCAAGCTTTGCCAGTCACTTCCTCTCGCACTTAGCACGATGCGAGGCAACTTTTTGTGACTTTACACATTTGTGGATGTTCTGTTTGAATGCAGCTGGACACTGATGCGTCAGTTTCTTTACTTAACAAATCAACGTTTGACTTGCTTGGTTTGCCCCTGCTTTGTTGTTCACATTCCACACTGACTGCATTCACTGGACAGGAAATCTCAGTGCTCGGCATGTGTAGTTTGCAAGCCACATATGGTGCAACGACGCCTATAGTGTCTTTCCATGTGCACTGCTCTAGTGATGCTACGAACATTTTTGGCATGGATGCATTTGAACATTTTGGCCTCGCAATGCAGGACAATGTACTCTGCGTCAATGCTAGTGACCATGCAGACAGTCTTGCCACACTATGTTATGATTTTGCTGAACTCTTTTCTGATGGCCTTGGTTGTGCCACAGACTTTGCAGTGCATGTTGTAGTGAAAGACAATGCCATGCCTATTTTCCGGCGCGCACGCCCGGTACTGCACACATTGCGCGATGCCATAGCTACTGAGCTTCAGCATTTGCAAGACAGGGGTGCCATTGAACCTGTTTCTGCCTTGCCATGGGCTTCGCCATGGGCTTAGCCTATAGTGTGTGTGAAAAAACCAAACGGTAATCTCCGTATTTCTGCTGACTTTAAGTCTACAGTAAATCCACAGACAGTGGTAGCTACATTTCCCTTACCACATCCTGAAGACATTTTTGATAAGTTTAGTGCTGGAAAATTCTTTTCCACGATTGACTTGTGGGACTCATACTTTCAGATTCAGCTTGACAAACAGTTGCAGCACTATTTTGTGATCGACACACACCTTGGATTATTCAAGTTACGCCGCCTTCCTTTCGGTTGTGCTTCGGCTCCTGCTATTTTTCAGTCTTGCTTGCAGCAGTTGTGTGCCACTGCCCCTGGTTGCTCAAATTATCTGGACGATATAGTTGTATCAGGTCACACCCCCGATGAACATTTGCAGAATTTAGGTGCCATATTTACTGTACTTTTGCCGGCAGGACTAAAGTGTAACAGAGACAAGTGCAAATTTTTTCAAATTGAGATTCAGTATTTCGGACATATGATTAAAAGACAGGGTATCCACCCCTCGCCGTCACATCTCAGTGCGATTACAGACTTGCCAGCATCCAGGAACTTGAACGAACTTCAGTCTGTGTTGGGCAAAATTACATATTATATTCGGTTTATACCAAATGCAGTGCAGATTGCAGTGCCTTTGCACTGCCTTCAGCGTAAGAACCTTCCTTTTGTTTGGTCTTCAGAATGTGACGCTGCTTTCCACAAGCTCAAATCTGCTTTGTTGAGTGATTGCTGTTTGATTCCTTTCGATCACTCCAAACCAGTTGTTTTGGCTGTCAATGCATCTTCTCACAGCATCGGAGCGGGTCTCTCACACCGCATTCATTCTGTCGATCGCTTTTGCATCTAAGTTGCTCAATTATGCCCAGCAAAACTATTCTCAAATCGATAAAGACACTTTAGCTATTGTCTATGGAGTAACTAAGTTTCATGTTTTTTTGTACGGTCGAAAGTTCTATTTGGTCACCAACCATAAGACTTTGATGTCGTTATTCCACTCACCAAAGACAGTTCCGGCCTATACGGCGCAAAAGTTGCAATGTTGGTCTTTGTTTTTGCCTAACTACAATTACGAAATTTTGTTTCAGCCTACTGCTCGGTTAGCACACTGGACTTGCATTCGGGAGGACGACGGCTCAATCCCGCGTCCGGCCATCCTGATTTAGGTTTTCCGTGATTTCCCTAAATTGCTCCAGGCAAATGCCGGGATGGTTCCTTTGAAAAGGCATGGCCAACTTCCTTCCCCATTCTTCCCTAATCCTTTGAGACCGATGACCTTGCTGTCTGGTCTCCTTCCCCAAACAACCCAACCCAACTCTCTACTGCTTGGCATGGGAATGCTGATGCTTTGTCTCATCTGGCTATTGGTTCTGATAAAGTGTTTGATTCTTCCAAACCGTCCTGCATGTTTATTAATTTGCAAGATAAAGAATTAGCTGATGGTTTTCCAGTGGATTTTCGTCGCATTGCTTCCGCGGCAGCCACCGACGCTTCTTTGCAGATTCTTTTGCAGTATATTCGCAATCAATGGCCTCAATTTGCTATGCAGATTCGTGATCCACTTGTTCGATGTTACTTTGTGCGCAACATCACAACTTGTCTGTACACCACAGTGTTATCTTGTTATGAACTGACAATGATCAGTCTCGTGTGGTTGTACCTAGTTTGTTGCAGTTGGAAATTCTCCGCTTGCTGCACACTGGTCATTGGGGTACAGTGCAGACGAAGCAATTAGCATGTCATCATTGCACTTGGGTCAGCATTGATAAACAAATTGAGAATATGCTTGCTAACTGTTGCTCTTGCTGCTGTCACGCCGCCACCGCTATTGCTCATGGAGGTCGTTGCTCTGCCTCCTCATCCGAGCATAGCCAGTGGTGGTGTGTGGTCTGGGCAGTTTTTCCATGGGGCGTTTTCCTCGGCCCCTCGTGAGTAATTTGGGGCCGTGGCCGTTCTGCTGTCTGCCCCCTCATCTGCGCCGCCCTTCAGTCCCTCTACCTGCCATCGGAAGCCATACTCAATGACGGCGCGCCATTTCAGGGGGGAGGGCTGTGGTATCAATAGCAACGATGCCACGGTGTAGGTGCAAGTTCATAAGTTGGCACTATGAGACACCGATGACAGCTCCCTCTAGCTGGTGCTGTGGAGCTCTACGAACATCGCTCCGGATTCAGCCCATATGATCATGAGCAGACGGCCTGGAAACATCGCTTCAATTTCAGAGAGTGTTGGCTTACAATTGAGACTCTGTACTATTTACAGTGGGTCTAAGGCTTCACTCATCTGTGCAAAGTTATGGTACCATTTATTAACTTGTTTTTGCTTATAGTAAACATCTATAATTTGACACGCAGTACCGACGTGTTTTACCTCAGCTGCTCCTACTCGCTTCCTTCTTGAGGCCAACCTTTCAGTTTTCAGGAGCAGACCAATGCACCGCCTTCTAGGCAGGATACAAAATTCCCCTCTTGTCTGAAGATGTGGCTCAGCATCAGGATCAGGACTCTGTTTGAGCCCCCATTAAGCAACGTGTGTTGTCAGGCGAGCTGTCGGATGGGTATGTTGTTAAGAGTGGTATTCTCTGTAAGGGGTTGGGTGAAGCTAAGCAGTGCAAGATCTGTTTGCCTGTAACTTTGGTACACCCGGTTTTTCGTTATTTTCATGATTAATTGGTGGGGGGCCATTTGAGTACTGAGCAGGATGTGAGAGAGATGATATCCCAATGCCATCTGTGTAATGTAGCCAAACCCAAGAATGTTCTTGAGCAGGGTTTGTTGAGTTCTGAATGAGAGTACTGTCCTATGCACAAGCTCTATATTGATTATTTAGGGCCGTTACTTCGTACTAAGAAGGGTCATCAATATGTACTAGTTATTATCGATGCATTCTCCAGATTTTCTTGGCTTCTCTCGAGTCATAACATTACCGCTGCCATCACTATTTATCATTTAACTAATGTCTTCAGTGTTTTTGGTCCACCCAAGCAGCTTGTTAGTGATAATGATCCTGCTTTTCTTTTGTCTCCTTTCAAGGACTTCTGTTTTCAGTACAGTGTCAGGCATATCATGATGACCCTGTATTATCCCCAGGGGTCCTTTGCGGAGAGAGTTAACCGAAATCTAAGTCCGTGTTGACTATTTATCATCAGAAAACCACTAGTAAATGGGACTCAAGTCTTCCCTGGCTTAGTTTCACCTTTAATACCACCAGTCACAAAGCCTTGCGAGCTACGCCTGCCTCCTTGATCTTTTCCTATCCAGTTAATTCCCCTCTTTCAAACTTGTGGGGAATTCAAGATCTTATTCCAGCCGATATTAGTCCTCATGTTATCAAGGAAAACTGGAACCAGGCCAGGTGTAATATACTCAGAGCACATAATAAACAAGCTGAGTGTTATAATCATAATTGAGAAACCTTTAAGGGCAGGCCAGGGGATCAAGTTTATGTCCGAAGTTTCCCAGGGAGGCAGGTGCGTGGCTGGAATCTTAGTAAATTTACTCCTCGTTTTCTGGGCTTTGCATTATCGTGCGTAGTTTAGGCCCAGTAAATCTGTTGGTCAAGGAGAATAATTCAAGTAAGCAGTATCGGGTTCACCTTAGTCAAGTTAACTTCAGGTAACTCAGGGGTTGATTCATCCCCTCCCTGTGTTGTTAAGTTTGAGGGGGGGGGGGGGGGGGGGGGAGGGGGGGAGATTGAGCCTCATGCTATGCATTGGATTAAACCTTGGTTGCTATTTCGTGTTTAGTCACCCACAGCTATCGCGATTATGCTGTTATCCTCTCTTGCTGTAGGTGGCAGCAGCAGTGTGTATCAATATCCGCACCTTGGACTATCTTTGGCCTGGCGTTTATAGTTTCTGGCTGGGCTGTGAGCGGTCAGTTTGTCAGTTGGCGTGGAGCAGCCGGGCCCGCTGGCAACCTCTATGTGGTGTCGGAATGTGCTTCCATTGCTACGAGGTTCGTGGCTCACTGATCCTGGACATGAAAGGTGGGTTTTGACTTAATCTACCGGTAAGTCACGACTGTTCATATTGTGTCGTTTGGAGTTTGTTGTCAACTGTTGAGATTTTCGTGCAAGCAACAACGTGTGTTTTCAAGTTGGAAAATTTTAGCCACCTTCCAGTGGAGTTTAACTGTACTTGGTTATTTGAATTGAAGTGCACCAGCGGAATCTTCTGCCTTGTGGCCGCTAAAAGTTCCAGTTACCTGCCCTGGCCATTGACGTAAATGCAGGCAGTGTATTTTCCTCATTGTGTTGTCACTGTCCAGCACAGTGTGTAGTTTGACAGCTCAATGTATGTATGGTTGTGGGTGCCAATACCTTCTACGTTGTTCCATTGAACTCCCTGTTGCATGCTGGTCAGGTGAGGCACAGGTTAGCTTGTCTATGGGTCCATTGATTGTGTGTCGGTTGGGTTGTCGTCGGATCGGCAATGGTTGGGCCAATTGCCTGTCTCACCTTGAGTGAGCGTTAGTGTTTGAATTCCAGGCTGACCTTCAGAACTTCTGAGTGCCCTTGGGTGTACTGGCTTTTCTTGTTTGTTCTTGTTGTTTGTACTTGTATGGACTCTAGCAGATTTTTAGATTAAGGTTGTTTTGCCCTTAAGGCGTCAGATGGTTTGGGCTTTCAGCCTAATTTAAGAACTGTTTTACATAAAACCTTTGACATTTTAAAAATTAATGTTATTGAGTCTTAAGTGTTGGACCTTCAGCCGATTTTGAATTTAAGATCTTTTGCTCTTAAAGTGTCAAATTCTTTGGGCTTTCAGCTTAATTAAGGAACTGTGTTAAGATAAGGCTTCACCTTTTAAATTTCTGATTTTGGTTGATCTTCAAGTTATTGGTTTTCAGGTGCTTTTAAATTAAAGTGGTCTTGCCCTTAAGGCATGAGATTGTACGGCACATTCAGCCAAGTTCCAAAACTAAAGCTGTGTTTTTTTTTTTAATTTTTCTTGGCTCTTATAATGTTTGATCAAAAAAAAGGCTGTATGTTTGAGTGCAACTGACAGCCACTTACTTAGGCCCCTTTCCACAACTTAAACTACCTGCCCTGACCTGCGGGTTTAGCAGGGCATCTCAGATGGGTGACTTATGCTTTCAGTGCATACTGCAACCACGTATATTTGTCATATTTGAAATAAACTGAATAAAATGTTAATGTTGGAAATTTTACACTTCACATCACTACCTTTTAATAAATGATTAATTGCCAGCAAATAGATTAAAACAAGAACGAAATTGTTGGCTGGTTATAGATGAAGCACAATCAGTGACAGTCTACTAGGATATCACATGACATGCATGGCACAGGTGTGGCTGGCTGACTCCCAACCAACAACTTCTTTCTTTAAAATTTGACTTTTTTGTTAGTGGTGAGTATTAACCCTTACTAAGGAGACAACCATTTTTGTTAATTTTAGTATATTGCTTTCTAGCACATTGTCTAAATTGCTTCAAACAGAGGGGCAGAATGTTAAAGCAGTTCCAGGGTGTGAATCTCTGTTTCATTCATAATGAGATGTGACAGTGTGGTGTGGTAACATGCTGTGCAAAAAGGTTCTGTTGTTTCTTTCTCGGAAGCTGCTTTTGGTTGATCACTGAGTAATGCTTTTCAAATCAATGCCTAGTGTCCCCAAAATTCCCTTCCCCCCTTTCCCTCTCTCACCCCTCACATACACAATAGTTTCTGTCCCCTCTCTCCTATCACCTCCTCCCTGTTCACATCCCCCATCATCACTGTGCGCCACCCTCTGCTAACACATCTGTCTCTCTTTCTGTTTCCCTGGTCCTCTGCTTTTTGGCCCTCCCCCCTCCCTCCCTACCTCCCGCCCCACAGCGTCCTGACGCTGTGCCTGGCAACCTTTATGCCTCCATCTAGTCTGTGCTCACTCTGCTAGACAGCGCTCTTCTCTTCTGCCACCCGTATCATGCTATCTTGTCCCCTTCAACTTCCCTTTTATATTGATGCTTCCATTCCACATGACAGTTGCATTCTAGTCTGAACTGCCAGTGATGGTGGTCATGTGTGTGTGAGGTGTGTTTGCTTGTGTGGATAAATATGTATGTGTTTTCTTTTCTGAAGAATTGTAACACTCTTTTCATCATGCCTGTCTCCAAGTCAATGTGTCATCTTAATGGTGAGTAGCAATCTGTCCTTTCCTTGTATTGTTGATATTGCAACCTGGAGTTTCCCCCGTCTGAATGCCAAGAAAGGTACAAAGATTTTTCTGATCAATAAGTGTATTGAATAGATTTCAGATTACCTAAATAGTCAATATCAGAATTTATCTCTTAGACTGAAAATGTTGAGTACAAATGGTATGCATTAGACATGTACGTGCCGAGCAAAATTGTGAGGGATGGAAACAACCTGTTATGGTGCAACAGCCACGTCAGAAAGCTGCTCCTAAAGCAAAAAGCTTCATCACAGTTTTAAAAATAACCAAGCCTAGAAGACAAACAGAAACTTCATGAATCCAACATTAGCAACAGGAGGGTCATGATAGAAGTGATCAGTTAATTTGAAGTTAAAATTCTATTTACCATTCTAAGACATTTTGGTTTTAAGTTCTCAGTAAATGGATCAAAGCTATCTTTCCAATCACTCAATGACCATACTAGTACTGAAAAATATAAAGATAGAGAGAAGGTCAAAATACAAGTTTTTCAAAGTTGTTTCACTGAGGATCATAATGTGGTTACTCCTTCAACAGTTGTCAGATAACTGCGGATATCAGAATAAATGACAAGGGTGGGGCTGGGTAATCAAATCAACAAAATCACTTAACAGTGGAAAGAAGCCAACTGAACCTTTTGGGATACCTATATGATTCTACAGCGAGCACAGGAGCCAACTCTACGAGGCCTGATGGGGCCCAAGCCCCCTCAAAAATCCGTTTGGAGGGGGACGGGGGGGGGGGGGGGGGGGGGAGGGGGGGAGGGGAGGGGAGGGGGGAACGGAGCCCCCTCCCCCCACAAATTTAGGAAAGTTATTAGTTGTATTATGCTTTGTAAAATCACAAAATTACTTTGGAATTTTTTATATTTCTTGTTTGTCGATAGTTACCTATTAAAATACATTCAGTAATGAGTTTAAAAAAATTATTATGGTAGTAAGCAGGTTAACTGAAAACAAGTGGTGTGAATCATGATAGTGTTATGGTGCTGCGGTCACACTTATAATTTTCCCCAGCGCGTGAACCTTCAGGTAAAGTCTAGCGCCGGGGGGCTAGCACTGCAGCCGCAGCAACATCAAAAGGATTGGAGCACAAGCACCTGGAACCCTCTGCATCGCATTGCCTTGATGCTTTGAGATGTTATGACGCTGCAGCTGTATAAAGCCCACCCTGCTCTCACAGTCATTCAGTGTGGATAGTTGCATTCAGTGCATGCTGCAGACGTGTTTAGTGTTCCGACTTTAGTGTCTACTAGACTATTTTATATGACTATATTATATTTGTTTACTTTAGTCTCTTAGTATACTGTGAATTAAGTTTGCAATGGATAAATTTGTTACCAAAAAGGTGTGCTTGGAAATTGATGATACTGCAAGTCAGCCTCCAACAATTATTGTGTCATCAATTGTTTCATCATCTTCAGGCAAGAACCATTCACAGCCGAAACCTGGACAATTCAGTAAGGGAAGATCATTTCAGAAAGTTTGGTTGATCAAATATACATGGCTAGAATATGAAGCATCCACCGAAAAAGTGTTTTGCAAAACCCGCAAAGAGGCAGATGCTAAAAATCTATTACAATTTCTTCAAAAAAAGAAAATGCATTTACTTCCATAGGGTTTTCTAACTGGAAAAAGGCTCTGGAAAAATTCCGTCTTCATGAAAATACATTTACGCATAAAGAAGGTATTCTGAAACTAAATTCTATCATTAACTGAAGTGTGGCCTCCCAATTGAATGATGAATGACCAGTTAGATAGTATGAGGGCTGTTTTTTTTTTTTTCAACCTCCAATTGGCTGTAAATAAAAGAAAAATGTACAGAAAATAATAATTTTATTACCAAAAGTACAGTAAAGCCTTAACTTACTTTTCTACATAATCGCCAAAACGATTGAGGCACTTGTCTACCATGACACAAGCTTTTCGATGCCTTCCTCGAAGAATGTTGCCGCCAGTGAGGATAGGTAAGTCTTGACGGTGTCCTGAAGTTCTTCGTTAGTAGCGAAGTGCTGCCCACCCAACCATGACTTCAGTTCTCGGAACAGGTGATAATCACTTGGTGCTAGGTCCGGGCTGTACGGTGGATGTTCAAAAACTTCCCATTTAAACTTTTTGAGGAGGTATTTTGTCACGTTGGCACTGAGTGGTCAGGCATTGTCATGGATCAAAACAACACCAGATGTAAGCATTCCTCTGCATTTGTTTTGAATGGCTCTGCGGAGACGACGTAAAGTTTCACAATAAACTTCCTTGGTTAACGTCGTAGCTTGCTCCATAAAGTCCACCAGCAGCACTCTTTTATGGTCCCAAAACACAGTGGCAATTGTTTTTCCTTTCGTCAGTGAATGTTTAAACTTTTTTGGCTTTCTTGGGGAAGCTGTGTGCATCCACTGCTTTGATTGTTCCTTTGTTTCAGGATTGTCAAAGAGGACCCACGTTTCATCGCCAGTAACAATCGACTTCAAAAAACGTTTCCCTCATTGGCATAATGTGTGAGAAACGATAATGCTGACGCCATCCTTTGCGTTTTATGGTCGGTACTCAGAATTTTTGGGATCCAACGTGCACACAATTTCTGATAGCCTAGGTCTTGAGTCACAATTGTGTACAAAGCAGACCTCGAAATGTCTGGAAATTCATCAGACAGTTCACTAATTGTAAACCTTTGTTTGCATCTCACTGCCTGATCAACACGCTCAACGAGGCCTACAGTGGTGGCAGACTTGTGACCTTGTCCACCTTCATCATGGACATCTGTTCATCCTTCTTTAAATTTTCGACACCATTCCCGACACTACCATCACTCATAACGCTGTTACCATACACGTTGCTAATTCTGCGATGGATTTCCGCAGCACTACATCCTTCTGCTTGTAGAAAATGGATTCTCTTTGTAACTCACATTTGGCGAGAGCATCAAGCATAGCGGCGATGTTTACATGGACGTAGCTCGGCTATGACTGACACACTGCAGCTGAAAACAGCAGAGGTTGTGGTGGGGGAGCTGCGCAATCGCATGACGTGCAGGTCCGTCCCCTCCCTACCTGTTACTTGCTTAGATGGACGATTGGAGGTTGAAAAAGAAGCAGCCCTCGTAATATGAAGAAAGGCCATTTAGCTCTTGAGACAATTTTTACTAGCATAAAGTTTGTATGCTGACAAGGATTAGTAATTAGAGGGCACGGAGATATAAACTGAAATTTTTTTCAATTGTTGGAACTCCAAAAAATGACATACTTCAGTTTAAAGACTGATTAGGGCATTCGGGGTATAAGTGGACGTCCCATGATATTCGAAACGAGATCATTGATCTGCTAGGAAATTCTTTGTTGAGAAAGGTATTGGCTTCAATCAAGAAGACTGAACATTTTTCTATTATGGTTGACAAAACAAGTGATTCTTCGATTCATGGACAAGTGTCATTTTGTATTCGTACTGTCGATGATTCCTTAATCATAAACGAAGTCTTTATTGGCTTATAAGAGACCCCCAACACTGAATCACAAACTCTGTTTAGTATTTTAAAAGACGTTTTTGCTCATCTTGATTTGTCAATGGATAACTTAAGAGGACAGTGCTATGATGTTGCCTTGAATATGAGTTGTAAGTTCAAAGGACTAAAAAATTTAGTTTTGGATATACAACCAAAAGCACATTATGTGCTTTGCACTGCTCACAGTTTAGACTTGGCAGCTGTAGACAGTCTCTGTCATCTTACGTCTACGAGGGATATTATGGCTTTAGCCAAGGACTTAATAAACACTGTAAAGGGAATCCACCAAAAGGATGGGCCTTTTCAGAAGCATATGCTGTGAGAGAACCAATGACCAAGCTGGTCGTTGACCCCTTTGCCCGACTCGATGGACTATGCGAGCTTCTAGTATCTTGAGAATATTGAAAAACTTTGAAGAACTTCTAGAGTTTTTTGAAACATTTTCTGCAGAGAACAAAACAGAGGCAGGTTACAAATGTGCAGGCTACCTTTAGTCAATGTTACAATTCAAGACTTATTTCTTTTTACATCTTTATTGCCATACAATTAACCCAGTAGAGGATGTCAATGAAAAAATTCAATGCCCTCATCTAAGTGTTGCTGATCTGGAAAAAAATATGAGGGCTTGATTTGTATACTGAATGGAAGGCATGATAGTTTTGAACACATTTGGTACTAGTGTTTAAAAGAAAAATCTTCACAAGTTGATGATCCTTCACTTCCTTGGAATCGAAGTACACCAAAGAAGTATGAAAACAATGAAGCCAGCTCACTGCACACTTTCAAAACCCCAAAGGAATACTACAAAGCTATTTACATTGAAGTTTGTGAAATGGTGCAATCTTGCATTACTGAGAGGTCTGCTTCAACTGGACTCACACAGGTCACTGCAGTTGAAAAAGAGTGCTTGCTTTTAGTAAACAGAGATGAAACACATTTGGAAAAATCAACTGAGTTTTTCAAAAATGACATAGACATTGAGAGACTGTGCTTACACTTGAATATGTTAACCGATATTGCTAATAAAAAGCAACTGGTCTTAAAAAACATGTGTGATGTACAAAAGTACATTACACAAGAGCCTGCAGTTGGAGAAATGTTATCTGAAGTAGTGAAGTGCATTAAGCTTCTCCAAGTAGTTCCAATCACGCCAGCAGCAGCAGAACGGTCATTTAGCGCCATTAGACATCTGAAGTCATATCTCTGATCAACAATGGAACAGAAGCAATTGAACAACTTGGCTGTTCTTCATGCCCACCGAGATGTTTCGGATGAATTGGACATTTGACAAGTCATCAACGACTTCATATTCAGTAACCTAGTCAGACAGTCGACATTTGCACCTTTCTAAAGACACTCAAGCCCTAATAATGGCATTTACAGCAATATTGAAAATCTTTATAAAATAGATAATTAAATACATACATAATGTTGAATTTTCAGTTTCAAAATATTAGTACTATTTTAGTTCTGTATTACTATGTTACTATACTACTGTATTAGTTATTTTCAAATACTGAAGTATTTTTAGGATGCAAGACCCAATTAAAACCCGGTATTTACATACTTTTTGACTAAAAGTATTAGGCGTACTGTGTTAACTTTATTAAAGCGTTAACTCTGAGATATTGTTTTTATTTAATGAACCCTGAACCTTATTCAAAGTAAGCTTAAATTAGCTATTTCACTTATTAATCAAAGTGCAATTACTGTGCAACAGCAATATTTTATGTTTTATTCTTTTAATGATAGTTTAGGACTTATTTAAATAATTTCAGTTTTTTCAGAGCTGTATATT
Source organism: Schistocerca americana (assembly GCF_021461395.2). Taxonomy (NCBI): domain Eukaryota; kingdom Metazoa; phylum Arthropoda; class Insecta; order Orthoptera; family Acrididae; genus Schistocerca; species Schistocerca americana. The sequence goes on along the minus strand of NC_060119.1, from coordinate 828,913,408 downwards.
CACTGCTCTGTAGTAGTCTATAAGCATGATTATTACTGTAAATTAAATTAGCTTTTTATAAAATACTGTGTGTGTTTATGTTTGGTATCTTCTTTCAAAGTCAAAACATGCGTCAGGCTTGTCGAGTTCCCCGGAGTGTCGACTTATTGAGAGTCCAGTTTTTGGGGTTCTAATGTTGATCATATAACTCTTAAATGCTTCAAAAAACTTTAAAACTCACTATTTTTCATCTAAAATTTAGAAAATTTCCTGGGGCAAGACGTCCAGTATGGGCCCCCCAATATTTTTTTGTAAGTCGGCACTCCTGACATAGAATATCCAAAAGTACTTGCAACTCTTCTAGCAGCAGTCTCTATAGGCCACTGGATGAAGAAAGCTTTTCGAGCAATTGGTAAAATGCACAAGTCATTCTTGTTTCCTGCAAAGTTCATCAAACATATGCACACCACTGTAGGATTGACATCAATCTGTTGTACAATTTTTAAGCACATTTTATGCTTACTTATTATGACCTTCCCAGACTAAAAAAATTTTCTCTGTGGGGATCACTAGGATTTTGTAAGCAGTTGCTTTGATCAAGCCAGGGAAACAAGGAAAACTCTAAATCTTTATGACCAGATGAGGAGTTGAACCCAGCTTCTCTGTAATGTGAGTCCAGTGCCTTAACTACTGCAGCACCTTACTTCATATTTCTGAGCTACGTTGGAAGAGGAGGGAATGTTTGAGGAGGATATAGTAGAGGTTTAGGTACACCACTGGTAGAGCAGAGTGCTGATGAACCACTAAAAAATGTATGGCCAATTGTACCACTAATAGTTTTCTTCCCATTCCATTCACAAAGGTATTTAGGAATAATGGTTGCTTAAATGGCTCTGTGTGTAAGATAAGTTGAATCTAGTCTCTGCAGTCCCTGTGGGAGTGATACATAAGCAAGGGGTTATAGTACATTCCTAGATTCCTCACTTAATGCTGGTTCTTGAAACTTGCTAAGTAGGCTTTCCTGGCATAGTTCGTGTCTTGTCTTCAAACCTGTTATTCTCTCATATATCCCTTCAAACAGACTGTGAAGGTAAAATTAGAGAGATTTGAGCTTATACAGGGGTTTACTAGCAGTTGTTCTTCCCATGCATGCTTCATGACTCGTAACAGGAAAGATAGAAAATTGTCAGTGGTATGCGAAGTACCCTCAACCACACACTGTAAGATGGCTTTCAGAATTCAGATATAGATTGTAAATAACAATGAAATACATTGTAACTTTAAACAGAATTGCTTCCTGGAAGACTTCAGCATGGAGAATCACACAGACAGAAAATTTCAATTATTCCCCTTCCTTTTGAGTTAACAAAATTAAGAGCTGAAATAATGCACTATACAGTGGAAAAAGATTTCACACTCGCAACTCAAAAGCTATATTGAGATTCAAACATCAATTATTCACAGAAGAAGTGTTTCTAAGGACCATAAGATTGATGATACATTAAATGCTAATGAGAACACCTTGTGTGACAGATCAGGCACATCAAATTAAGAGTAAAGAATGTTCAGGAAGAGTTGACTTGTCAAAGAATATTTCCAAGAAGAAAATCATCAAGGGCTACTAAAACAATGAGTGAAGTTAACACTACAACTAGTTCTAGAAATGTGCAATCAAAAAGTGCTAAGCTTTTATTCATTTTCTACATAAGGTCATTAACTTTATAGATGGTCTTTAAAACAAGTCTATTGAAGATGTGTGCAGTTATTACCAGATGTATGTCGGTGGGTTTCCATCTAACTGTACCAGAAGTTCAACACAAGTTCCAGCATTATCATACTTAGCATACACTGAAATGAATCAGTATTGCAGTATTAGAGTAAAATCTGTAGCAAAGATAAGTAATTAGTGTTTAATAAAATATGTATGTCAGTAGTGAGAAGCAGTTATATGATGTAGCCTGATGTCAATAACAGACTGGATCCAAAGATAAGAAAAAAAGTGCCTTCACTCTAGCATCCGTGGTTTCCCATATGCACATGGTACCTCTGAAAATCTTCAATGATTGCCTTGTCAGACATTGATGAAACATCGGTAAATGTTTTGTACCTCTTGCTATGTCATAATGTGCAGAGTATATCCTCTTACCTCCAAAAATGTATAGACTCTATTGAGGGACCATGATGGTACACAGTTCTTGAAAAAGAGAGACAATACAACAACTGCAGATGAATTACAAGAGTAACTGTAGTAGCTGATAAGCAGATCATATTTAATCTTCGTGGTGAAACATGCTAGGTAGAAAATGGATGTACAGCGTGAACTGCACAGTACCTTCAACGTAACCAAATCAAATACAGTGAGCTTGTTTGAACTTAAGGATTATTTAACATGATACTGAAAAATCATGGGGGGGTGGGAGGGGGGAGGGGTGGGGGTGGGGGGGTGCACAGAGATTCGATACCATTCCTCATTTAGTAAATAGGCACATAAACGGGAACTACAATGGTAATTCAGCTACATTGTCCCTGTACTATAGCTCAACTGTGGTAAAGGGTTGTATTAGATGAAACAGATAAGCTGAACATGTAACAAAGATCAGAGTTAAATGTCTCAGCTTCAGGGAGTCATCAGAGGCAGAGCACAAACTAGAATTAGACAAATATGGGAACTGGAAGTTAGACACGTTATTTCCAAAGGGTCTGTCCTTACAGTTGCTTTGATCAAGCCAAGGAAAGAAGGAAAACTCTAAATCTGTACGACCAGATGAGGAATTGAACTCAGCTTCTCTGTAATGTGAGTCCAGTGTCTTAACTATTGCAGCACCTTCTTTCATATTTCTGAGCTACATAGTAAGAGGAGGGATTGTTTGAGGAGGATATAGTAGAGGTTTAGGTACACCACTGGTAGAACAGAGTGTTGATGAAGATTCATTTACTTAGAAAGGAAGTGGAGAGCTGCAGGGTGAAGTAGGATGAGATAGGAAGCTGGCAGAAAGGAGAGAGGAGGTGAAGAGTTTGGAGTGAGGGCACAGGGGTTGGTGAATGATAGGGACTAACACAAACTGATGCTAAGTGGTTGAAGAAGTAGTTTGAGCCTCTGTTGCCACATCACAATTGAGAGGAGATGGTATTTGAGAGCAAGGATAGATCCCAATTGTACAGACTGTGAAGCACTTATTGAAATTGATCCTGTTGCACCCAGTGTCAAGGTTCTGCCACTGACTGGTTAATCTTGTCCCTGTCCACAGTTCAGCAATGCTCATATATCTGGGGACTGGTGGGTGTTAGTAATTTATACAGTGTGTCCCAGGTATATGACAGCAAAGTTCATTTGAAGCAAAAAAGTTCATATGGACATATGCCCTGTTCCAAATGGTTTATGAGATAGAACACTTTTCATATACATTGATATTTTTTCATATTATTCAGTAGACTGCCATTGTTTACAATGTACCACAGTAGCATAGAGGAAATCGAGACAAACAATTTGGTACAGCACACTTGTGGTCCATCAAACCAGGAAACTACTTCAAATTGCCCTACAGAAACTACCTAAGCTTGTGGTGGTACATGTTGCTATTCAAGGTAGCAACATGCCCTACTTTCTTTCTACTGTGAAAGATGGTCATGTAGAAGCCATATTTGTAGGAGTAGTGGTAGAGAACAGATCACATACTGTGCATGCATTTTTTATTTTTGAGCAGTACAAAATGCAAATATAAGCACAGTACAGTCACAAGGCGTGACAGAGGGCAAGTGTTTGAGTGGTGGGAAGGACTCATTTAAACTTTGTCGTCGCAACTAGCAGGTGCCACAGACACCAAAGAAAAAGAGATTGGGATGACAATGGCTGTTGTTCCAAAGAGGAAACAAAAGAAGATTGTATGGAATTGCTTAATTACTTACTTACTTACTGCTTGACTACGGGATACTAACAATATGTTTCTCAATTAATTTGGTTATCATGAGCTTAAATGTGAATTTTAATTGATATGATGAAAATGTTATGGGGATTCTTCAATCCAGAAGGATCCTGAAAAGGAGTAGTTACATGAGTTCATAGCTAGTGGGTAGCAAATATAATTTTCCATTATCACAGCAATTTTTTGAAGATGGTGAAGAAGTTTGATATAACTATGAGTGGCACTGCGTGGCAGGACCACAACATCAAGGAGTGACAGGAGTGCAGAAGGAGAAGATTTAAAGGTAAAAGTAGTTATGAATGTACAACTGACAGAGCACATTCACGGAATTGGTACCCCAGTTGAGTACTCTCCAGCAATGAATACCAGTGGTAACATTCAAAGCTACAGCGCATGCACATAATGTGAGATTTTCAATATCCTATTACTTGTACCATGACATGTTTTCATTAGAGACTGCAGTTTTTCAGTTATTCAAGAAAAATGTGCAAAAGTGACATTATATGTGTTCTGTCTCAGAAACCGTTTGAAACAGTATATATGTCCATATGAAGCTTTTTGCTTCAAGTGAATGTTCCTGTTATACTCTTGAATATTGACCATTCCTCCTTGGATGCCCTGTAAATAAACAGCTAAGCAGAAGCTGCAGCAGAGCCAGTGTATAATGCAGCTTCCTTCACAAATAGGAAAGGTAAGGAACGGTGAGGGGAGAGGAGCGTAAAGGAGTGGGTACAGGCATATTGCATCAGATAATACTCAATCTGGTGCAGGCAGGGGTAACTGCACGTTTGCTGTACATAGTGAGAAGGGAGCAAGAAATCTAGAAGTAGTGGGGGTAGGCAAAACTGAACAGAGAGAAACCACAGAGAAAACAGAGTGAGTGAGAGACATACACACTATGTGAAAAAGATGGGAAGTGCACAGAAGACATGGTCAGATGTCAATGTAACGTTGTACAGGTACACACCATCAACACATACATAAATGATTAGAGATGCTGTTCTCCGTGACATGTAGAATGGTCACCAGAGTGAATTAGTGGTGTTCAGACGTGGTAGGGTACATAAGGAGTGGTAGGGTACATAAGGAGCATGAAAGCATCTAACATTGAGTTATCATTATGAAAGACATCAAGATTATGCATACACATGCAAGACAGCATTATTAACAAGCAACAGATTTTGAAAAGGGTCTCAGTGTTGGTCTTCACATGGTCAAATGGTCGAATTGTGTAGTATTCAGATTTGTGGGCCATTTTGATCTGAGAGTGGCCTGATGTTGGACTGCATTGGAATATAATACTCATTGTCAAGACCTTGGTCACCCATATTTAACCAGCACAAGGGATGATGCTGTATTGTGCACCAAGCACATTGTGAACACTTTGCACCTATGGCTGCCATCCAAGAACAAGTAGAGGACTTTATGCATTGGTCTGTATCATTCCACACAATTGGTCATAGACTAGCAGCAACCAGACTAGGGAATTAATGGCATTGCATTGTGTTCAGCAATGAATCATAGTTCTGCATGACTCCAGGTGACCATCACCAGTCATAATGGCAGCAACCTGGGGAGAGGCCCCATTCTTCCAATGCTTTGGAGAGTTAGAGTGGTGTTACTCCTGCATCATTGTGTGGAGAGCCATTGTGTGTTCAGGTCATGGCTGGTAGTGAATGAGGGAACTCTGATGGCACTTTGGTATGCCACAGACATTGTGCCAGTCTAAAATAATAATAATAAAAAAGGGACAGTGCTCATCTAGTCGTGGCACATGTATGTATCTATAAACGGTTCATGTTATCTTGAGGTACCACCATGGCCAGGAGGAAACCCAGATCTGTCCCTGATAGAACTTGCTTGGGACCAGCTTGGACGTTAGCTCTGCCCCAGGGCCAGTATAACAAGGATCAGTTAAAACAGTTGTGGCCAAGCTTGCCTCAGAAAAATATACAATGACTTTGTGACAACCTTCTCAACTGAATCAGTGCAAGCACCCAGGCCAAGAGGGGTGTAACATCTTACTAATAAGTGTGTTCATATTACAAAGTGCTTTGTATACATGACACGAATTTGTAATGAATGAAATAATATTATACACTCTCTCAACCCACGAAATTTCATTTTGTTACCTTGTCTACTTCTGGGTGAGTCAATTTTTTTTATATAAACTGAATTACAGTTAAATACCAGAATGAGAATGTAGAAAAAGACAGGTTGCTACTTAATCTAAAGAAGACACATCAAGTTGCAGACAGGTGCGGTTAAAAGACACTTACATACAGCTTTCGGCCACAGCCTTCACCAGTAAAAGAGAGTCCCACAGCATTCACACACACAAGCAAGCACATCTCACGCACACATGACTGTCAACTCCCGCATCTCTTGCCAGAATGCAACTATCACATGGAATGCAAACAACAATCTGGAGGGGGCAGAAAGGGGAAAGGGATAGTAGTGTATGGGTGGGGAGAGAGAGATGAATGCTGTTAGTAGAGTATGCAGGGACTAGAATGCCAACAGACACAGCATCAGGAGGTTGTGGGGCAGGGAGGTGTGGGAGAAAAGGAGCAAAAAAGGAGACCAGTGGGGAAAGATGGATGGATGCACTGGCAGAGGGCTGCAAATAAACAGGGTGGGAGATGAGAATGAAATGATAAGACAGAGGGGGTTGAAGCTGTTGGGTGGCAGGTGTGGGAACATGTTACCAAAGGTTGAGGCTGGGATAATTACAAGAGTGGAGAATGTGTTTTAAGGATAACTCCCATCTGTGCAGTTCAGGAAAGCTGGTGGTGGATGGTAGAATCCAGATGTCTCAGACAGTGAAGCAGCCTTTGAAATTAAGTATGTTGTGTTCAGCTGCATGTTGTGCCACAATGTGGTCTACTTTGCTCTTGGCCACAGTTTGGCAGTGGCCGTTCTAGTGGACAGGTGCTTGGTAGTCGTACCAATGTAAAAAGCTATGCAGTGATTGCAGCAGAGCTGGTAAATGACATGGCTACTTTAGGAAGTGGCTCGGTCCATGATGGGGTAAGATAAACCTGTGGCAGGACTGGAATAGGTAGTGCTGGATGGGTGGGTTGGGCAGGTTTTACACCAGGGTCTTCAACAGGAATATGACCCTTATGGTAAGGGGTTGGGTTTGGAAGTGGCAATGGGATGGACTAGGATTTTGTGGATGTTGGATGGGTGACAGAACATAAGTTTAGAAGGGGTAGAAGTATCTCAGGTAGGATGGTCCTTTTTTCAGGGCAGAACGGTATTGTCCCACATCGTTTCTCAAATGTTGCCAAAACCATATAATCCCCCCAAACAGCCTAACAGTGAAGATTCCTTTCTCTGGATCCCACCCCTCCTTTCACGGTGACCTACACCTTTTCAGATTCCGCCAGTTCCTGGCCCTCACAAACCTGGTGCTACCTTTTCAACTTGCCACATCGCCCAAAACTCCCTACCAGCTCTCCACCAAATCCAGAGTCAAAACATTCCTGTAACACTGTTGTTAATCGCGGTCTCCCCACCTAGCACTTCCTATTCCAGGCCTGTTACAGGTTTATCCTACCTCACCAAAAGTCGGGTCATCTGCAAAAGCAGCCACGCCATTGCACAGTTTTTTTCATGTTGATATGACTACCAAGCAGCTGTCCATCAGGATGAACGGCCACCGCAAAACTGTGGACAAGGGCAAAGTAGGCCACACTGTGGCACAACATGTAGCTGACCACAGCACACTTGATTTCAATGGCTGCTCACTGTCCAGGCCATCTGGATCCTTCCCTCCACCACCAGCTTTTCTGGACTGTGCAGACGGGAATTATCCTTACAACACATTCTCCACTCCCATAATTATACCAGCCTCAATTTTCACTAACATTTTCCCACGCCCTCCACCCAACAGTTTCCACCCCCTCCATCCTATCATTACCTCCCCATTCTCACCTCCCACCCTGTTTACTTGCAGCCCTCTGCTGATGCATCTGCCTGTCTTTCCCCGCTCCTCTCCATTTTTTGCTCATTTTTCACCCACCTGCCTACCCCACAACCTCCTGACTTTATCTGTTGGCATTCTAGTCCCTGCACACTCCACCAGTCTGTGTTGTTCTCCCTCCACACCCGTACACTACTTTCCCTTCCCCTTCCCCGCCACCTCCAGATTGCTGCTTGTATCCCATGTGATAGTTGCATTCCAGCCCTAGATATTGGAGTTGGCAGTCGTGTGTGTGAGGTGTGATTGCTTGTGTGTGTCTCTCTCTTTTACTGATGAAGACTGTTGCCGAAAGCTTTATGTAAATGTCTTATCTGCACCTACCTGCAATTTGACGTCTCCTTTACGTTAAGTAGCAATCTGTCTTTTCCGACGTTGTTGATATTCCTACCTGGAGTTTCCACTCTTTAAGTAGCTGAATGAAGTAGAGATGAGTAAGAAGCTAATTCACGTGGTGGTAGAGTGTGGAAGAGTGGTAGAGGTAAATGCACAACAGGGAGTTTCAAAGATGGAAGCCGTAAGGACTTTCAGAGTTCACATTTGTGCAGTTGAAAGAAAATGGTGTCCAAATAGCACAGACTATAAAGTAGCCACTGAAAGTAATTGCAAATGATCAAACTTACTCTCTGGACGCAGTCTGGGGGTGGACATTCACATGAGGGGCAACTAAATGGAAATGAAGCATATAAATATAAAGCAATGTTGTGGTTGCAGCGTATCTGCAGTACAACATGGCTGATATCCCATTGTCTCTGATAGTGAATCGTAGCATCTCAGCAACTGTCCAAAACAACTCCTCACTCCTGTCGGGTCACAGTGCTAGAAAATAAGTTTCCCTTATGTGTTGAGTGGTTATTTAAATTGTATAAGTTATGCACCAATTTTTTCTCTGATACTTCTTTTATTTTAACAGTATATTTCTTATCCATATTTAATATATTACTTCCCCTCTAAATTTTTATGAAATGATTTGTAATTGAATATAACAGTTTTGCTGGTAGTTATTAGAGCACCACAGAATTCATTTTTGAGATAGTTTAAGAATTTTTATTAACAAGCAAACACACTACAAAATTGTAAAATGAGTAAAAGAGAGAAAAATATTTGAGAATCGACTTTGTGAAACATTAAAGAATTAATATTAACTACTGAATTTTCAAGGTATTTTGAAATATGTTTTATATTAATGGATCAAAGAGTCATTTAAAAATACAAGTTGATATCTGTATGCTCCAACAGTACTAATCTCCTCTACAAGTAAACTGTGAACTTGTTAGGACTGCCATTCCCTTTTAATAGAAGAGAAGAAGTCCACAGCAAAAAGTGTAACTTCAATAAGACCAGGGTACACTATTGCACAGCAAGAAGTGTAACTTCAATGAAGTTTAACATTCCAGTATCTGCAAGAATGAGTGAGTACGCATGTTACAGAAATGAGCTACTGACAGTTTTTGTAGCATTCTCTATAGATGCACCCCTCCCCCACAATAGTTGTGCCTACCACTGATTATGTTGTTACCACCTGATGTTTTGTCACAACAGGCTTGCTCCATTATCAGCTATTATCACACGCACCACTTGCTCTTTACCACTTCAATTTCATTTTGTTACACTGTAGGACAGAAAAATAATTTATCACATAGAAAGCTTATATTATACCATGTCTTACACTGATATTCAATTTCCTGCAGTTTATTAGAAGTTGGTGAGAGCATGCATTAAATTTCACAGCAGTTTTATGTTCATACATATCTCCTCTTGTTACTTTCTTCTGAATAAAGGATTTTTCTTACAGAAAGATTGATATCTGAGCTATTTCTTTGGTTGCAATTTTTAATGCTGTTATCTGTGCTCATGTCTGATGCTCCGAGAGTTTCAACAAGCAAGTATACACTGAGGTGACAAAAGTCACGTGATAACTCTTAATTTCGGGTCGGACCTCCTTTTGTCTGCCACAGTACAGCAACTCAACATGGTAAGGCCTCAACAATTTGTTGGGAGTCCCTTGCAGAAATACTGATCCATGCTGCCTCTATAGCCATACATAATTGCTAAAGTATTGCCAGTGCAGAAATTTGTGCACAAACTGACTTCTCGATTATGTCCCATAAATGTTTGAGGTTCATGTTGGGCACCCTGGGTGGGCAAATCATTCGCTTGAATTGTCCACAATATTCTTCTAACAAAACACAAACAGTTGTGGCTTAGTGACATGGCACACCGTCATCCATAAAAACTCCATCATTGTCTGGCAACATGAAGTCCATGAATGGCTGCAAATGGTCTCCAAGTAGCTGAACATAACCATTTCCAGTCAGAGATCAGTTGAGACAACCCAGAACATTCTATGTAAACACAGCCCACACCACTATGGAGTCACCACCAGCTTGCACGGTGCCTTGTTGACAACTTGGGTCAAGGGACTGATGGCCTTTGTATTCTGGTCCCTTCAACGCCCATAAACCAACCAACAACTTTGGTCCATCGCTTTGACAGGCCTGCACCACACTCAAACCCTACAATCAGCTCTTACCTACTGAAATTGGTGGTGGTTGTTGTTGTTCTACGGTGCAAAACATCTGAGGTCATAAGTGCCCCTAGCTAAAATCGGGACTCAGACTCATCTGACCATGCCATAGTGTTCCAAATGTCTAGGGCCCAACCAATATGGTCCCGAGCCCCAGGAGAGTAGCTGCAGGTGATGTGCTGTTAGCAAAGGCTCTCGCGTCAGTCATCTCCTGCCATAGCCCATTAATGTTAAATTTCACCACACTGTCCTAAACAGATATGTTCATTGTGAGTCTCACATTAATTTCTGTAGTTATTTCGTGCAGTGTTGCTGGTCTGTTGACACTGACAATTCTATGCAAACACTGCTGCTCTCAGTCATTAACTGAAGGCCGTGGGCCACTGTGTTGTTCGTGGTGAGAGGTAATGCCTGAAATTCAGTATTCTCAACACACACTTGACATTGTGGATGTGTCTAGCTCTAACTGCAAATCCATGTTCAAAGTCTTAATTCATGTCGTGCAGCCATAACCACGTTGGAAATTTTTCACATGAACCACCTGAGTATACATGACAGCCACGCCAGTGAACTGCCCTTTTATACCTTTTGTACTTGATACTACCATCATCCGCATATCACTATACCATGACTGTCATCACTTTAGTGTACCTACTATAAAGTAACATTCCGAAGGCGAGTTCTACGATACTCCTATTAATGAATTTGAAATTTGTTGAGGGGTGCAGAACATCAAACTCCAGAAATTTCATATAATTAGCTATTTTTAATGTAACTAGATCATTTTGTACCAGTTATAAGAATTTCACGTATGGGATTCCTGTACCTTTTACTATCTAAGATTAATGTAATCCTTTCATTAGTGTATTATCCAGGCTGCTCGTACACAAACACTCCTTTTTCAGAATTGTTTATAAAATATTTGCGCATAATACTACAGGCAAAAACAGTTGCAGGATAGAATTTTTTTATTAAATTCTTGACCAAGGTTTCGGTACATATAAATATACCTTCATCAGAAGTAAACTTCTAAAATTACATCATGCACTGGAGAATAATGAAACAATTATGCCAAAAGGCGTCGTCAATAATTAAAATATCATCTCCATTTGTACAACATGTGTAATGGGCACAGGATCAAAGCGAACAGTTTAACAATGTTACTTCGCCTATGAACTGTTGAGACACGTGTCTCAACAGTTCATAGGCGAAGTAACATTGTTAAACTGTTCGCTTTGATCCTGTGCCCATTACACATGTTGTACAAATGGAGATGATATTTTAATTACTGACGACGCCTTTTGGCATAATTGTTTCATTATTCTCCAGTGCATGATGTAATTTTAGAAGTTTACTTCTGATGAAGGTATATTTATATGTACCGAAACCTTGGTCAAGAATTTAATAAATAAAATTCTATCCTGCAACTGTTTTTGGCTGCCATCCTTTATTGTGAAGAATTTTAACAGTTGCTGCTGCAGCCATGTTTAAAATCTTGTAATACTACAGGACTTACCTCTTTATCTCATAGAGTGATAGCTCAATACAGTTTTAAATGTCTGCCACATTTGTTTCACTTCTGACTGCATCAGCACACACATTTTTGTCATGCAACTCTTTGATTCATGCTACCACACCACATTACGATTTTTAAGTCCAACAGTTGTGTGACATTTGCTCAAATTTGGACCTTCTTTTCATCTTTCTGAAAAGTCCACAATTGCTTCTGCAATTATGCATTGCCTTTCGTCCAATTTTGTAGTGACACAGTTGTTCATATTGCCTATTATTCAAGATATTTCTGTTTAAATCTTACACTGAACATTGACAATTTCATATATTTGATTTATTATTTACGGTTTGTGAGATTAAAATCATGAATGAGTGCATCATTTGTCTAAATGAGCTAGAAGACTGTATCTAATTCGGTTATTTAGTACTTCCAGTCTTCTATGATGAATGTTAAGTTGATCTTAAAGTTTTTCCTGTGCCACATAAAAATCAGGCATCATCATAAGCAAGTAGTCAGTTAATAGATCGGCTCACTTAACTTCATATTTATTCATACACAAAAGTGAGCAGTTTTTCATAAGTGAAGGTTCCTTTACATCTCTACTATCCTCACGAGATACTGACCTGCCAACTTGGCTTCATTCTCTGTCTAAGATGCTTTTGAAGTTGTCCTTCAGGTACCATCTGAATTTATCCTGATGAGACCATTTGGACTCTGGTACTGTCCAACCACCAAGCAAAAATATTTGTATATGATGGGTATTGAACCTGGGTCTGCATTAAAGCCATCAGATACATTGACTATTTATCTACAGACTGCCACATTTACTGAATCTTAGTGGCAATAAGACATGCTATGAATTGATTAGAGAGATCTGTTGATAGTGATTCAACTCTTGAAAAAGAGCTGTTTGGAGGTCTGGAATAATCTTTGGTTGTGGCCAATGGATTGAAATTCATCCCCCCAATGCATCCCTGACATGATGTACAGAATTCAAATCTGGGGGTACCGACAGGCAGCTCACACCATGGATATTTTTACCTGTGAGAAATTCACTACAAGAGCAGCTCAATGTTGTCTAGTATCACAGTACATCAAGAGGAAGTCTGGATGACCTAAACCTTTTAAAATCCATTTATTTTCATTGTATTTTGAGCACAAATTCTCTATCAATGTTCTTGTAGAATGTAAATTCTTTACAATTAAAGTGTTGAGTTGTCAATAGGCACACGCATAAGGAAGAAAACTTGTTGGCTTTCAGATTTTCTCCTGGCACACGCTGGAGGTGACATGAATGGGGGGGAGGGGGGGACAGGATGGGTGGAAGGGAAAACTGTTGGATGGAGGGTGCACAACAGTGGGTTATCTGAGATTGAGGCCAAGATGATTATGGGGACAGAGGATGTATTGTAAGGTTAACTACCATCTATGTAGTCCTGAATTCCTAGCCAGCAAACTGGCTACCTTCCTCTGAGCCACTAGCCAACCCCCCGCCCCCCCTCCTCTTCCTACACCCTTCCAAACCAACACTGCTCCCATCACAACCAGTCCATCTACCACAAAAGAGCATTGGCACAGCCAGTTTAGGTGGCACCATACAGGGGTATAAGTGTGTGTGTGTGTGTGTGTGTATTTTTTTCATGGCACTCTAGCTTGTCAAAGTATAAAATCCAAAAGCTAGCAAGTTTTCTTCCTTTTTGTGTGAGCCTATCAGCAACTAAATGCTTCCTAAAGTATTCAAATTCTGTCTCATTGTTAGAACGTCCTTGGATGTGTACATACATGGCATGTACTTCCAGTACCCCATCTCTGATTATTAAAAGTATATCTCTGTTCCTTATCCAACATGATTTCTTCTCATATCAGGGCCGCATGATGAGAAAATTGACCTCTTTTCACAACTTCTGTGATTTCATTGGGTGTCTGTCTCTTTTCTCACAAATGTATGACAATCATTCGGCAAACTGAAGTGGAATTCACCTCAATTGATGTATAGACTCCGTGGAAAATGTAAATAAGAATAGCCAGACAAGGAGTTGAAATTCAATCCTCCTGCATCTGAGTCCAGTGCCTTAACCACTACATCACTTTGTTCGGTGATCTGAATCAAGACATCTGAGGATTGTATCCCATAAAGCAGTATGTAAATATTACCTTTAGGGTATTCAGTTGACAACTGTATGTAAACTCTTCTCACAATGAAAGTACGCGAGTCATTAAATGTCTAATATTCTGCTTTTTATTATCAAAAAGCATACCGATTCAATCCAATGAGTCCTACTTTCTTAAATACAGAGATTCCACTTTGTGGAGAAAGTTCATCAATTATAAATCCTACTTTCCTATAGAGATTTCACTTTGAGGAGAATGCCCATCAATTACAATCATGCTTTGCTCCTGAACACTGATGTAGTTTGACAGATGCATTAATCGCAAAATATAGGAATGAATATGCAACGCGTAAGATTTGGTTATTTGTTATGAAAAAGTGTTAAAGCCACAACTGATTAGTATTAGTTTTACAGGACATATCTACTCAAACTATTAGTTCAGCTGAGGTGGTTGAAATGAATAAGACACGCTTTATACTGATAGCATAAGAGTAATTAAACCCTTAATGCCATGCACGTAGTTTTTCATGGTATGTTATTGTTATGTGTATGTAAGCAGACTGTTGGCAAATTAAAGAAATGGTAGGGTAAAAAATGTATGACTTTTATGACTGCCGGAACTCATTTTCCTGTGCAGTGCCTAGTTGATATAATCAATCAAAGTATGGCACGTTTGTTTAATTTGCCCAGCAAAATTTATTGCTATTATTTGGTATGCATTACCAACTGACATATGATGGTTATTTTAACACAGTGTGTAAATTACAGATATTTAGTTCGTTTTCTATTTTACTTGAATTTTGCAGTTGTCTTATACAACATACTGGCCATTTAGTTCTCTTTCCATAAATAATATTTTGTTTTTGTGTGGCCATTTTTTCCACATTGCTCATATGATCTGCAGAAATAATAGGAGTTTGGATTTTTGTTTGTTTTGACACATCTGGAGGCTTTATAATATAAACCGCTGGAATCCTCTATTTTACAATACACGTTTTTTAATTTATGATGCATTGTTACATATTGTGTTTTGTTACTCAATTACTGGGATCATCAGTACTGCTTTAATGTACAATTTCAGTTTATAGTACCAAACTTCTTACTGCGATAGTTCTGTAATCTGAAATGGGGTCGAAAATATAACAACAAAGAATGAATTGTATTCTGTACGATTATTACAAAATGATAAAAGAAGTTTGTATTAACAGCAACGAAATCTTGCGCGATCTCAACAAACGCAGCTCTTTTCCATACAGCATTAAAAAAGCCCGCTGCTTTGCAGTCACTCTGTTTAAACATTAGCTGTCAGCAGCTATCCGTAAGCCCTGCAGTCGTCTCCTTTTATTTGCTTTTTCTTTCTCTTGTTACTTCGTGTTCATGGGAATTAGTTCTACATGCACACACTACATCCACCTTTTTACTTACAGATTTCAGTACTTAAAACAATACAAAATTAATTTTCTCTAAATGGTGATAACGGCAAAGCTTTTATTATACTTCAATAACTACATCATCACCAACAACCCAACTATACCAGCTGCGCAGTACTTTCAAATTGCCAATATTTTCATTTTTGCTCCCAATGAGTAAAATCTACAGATACATTACTACTAACATCTGAGAGTGTCCAACCCTCTTTGGAAAAGTTCGTTTTGGTAGATGTCGATAATGTAGAAATGTCGTAGAATTTCGATCTCACAGGATCCTGTGAAGACTAAAAACAGGTCGCTTTATAGTACATGCCAACGGACAGTCACGGTACGTGAAAGTCAGGTGATTTTACACTGGACATCTCGTCACGTCATGCCAAATCGCTTGGCCTAGTATCGAGCGGGGAAGTGAAATTATGCGATACCATCCGTGCTACGAAATGCCGGGGCATAGTATCGGAACTGAGGAACTAACAACGTTAAAGTTTATCAACAGCCAAAGTAACTTCGTAACGGATATTCTTGATCAGTTTTGTATGGTAAATTGTTGAGAACTGAAACAACATTTCAAAACATCGACATGCATTTGCTGACGAAAATATATACAGGGTGGTCCATTGATAGTGACCGAGCCAAATATCTCACGAAATAAGCATCAAACGAAAAAACTACAAAGAACGAAACTCGTCTAGCTTGAAGGGGGAAACCAGATGGCGCTATGGTTGGCCTGCTAGATAGAGCTGCCATAGGTCAAACGGATGTCAACTGCGTTTTTTTTTTTTAATAGGAACCCCCATTTGTTATTACACATTCGTGTAGTACGTAAAGAAACATGAATGTTTTATTTGGACCACTTTTTTCGCTTTGTGATAGATGCCGCTGTAATAGTCACAAACATATAAGTACGTGGTATCACGTAACATTCTGGCAGTGCGGACGGTATTTGCTTCGTGATACATTACCCGTGTTAAAATGGACAGTTTACCAATTGCAGAAAAGGTCGATATTGTGTTGATGTACGGCTATTGTGATCAAAATGCCCAACGGGCATAAGCCTATGTATACTGCTCGGTATCCTGGATGACAACATCCAAGTGTCTGGACGTTACCTTATTTAAGGAAACAGGAAGTGTTCAGCCACATGAGAAACGTCAACCACGACCTGCAACAAATAATGATGCCCAAGTAGGTGTTTTAGGTGCTGTCGTGGCTAATCTGCACATCAGTTGCAGACAAACTGCGCGAGAGACGGGTATCTCAAAAACGTCTGTGTTGAGAATGCTAGTACATCAACATCGATTGCACCCGTATCATATTTCTATGCACCAGGAATTGCATGGCGACGACTTTGAACGTCGTGTACAGTTCTGCCACTTGGCACAAGAGAAATTACGGGACGATGACAGATTTTTTGCACGCGTTCTATGTTCAAACGTCTCTCCGTTCTGTATTTTAATTTAAAAAAAAACTACCTGTTACCAACTGTTCGCCTAAAACTGTGAGCCATATGTTTGTGACTATTACAGCGCCTTCTATCACAAAGCGAAAAAAGTGGGCCAACTAAAACATTCATATTTCTTTACATACTACACGATTATGTAATAAAAAATGGGGGTTCCTATTTGATATCAGTTTGACCTATGGTAGCGCCATCTAGCGGGCCACTCATAGCGCCATCTGGTTCCCCCCTTCAATCTAGACAAGTTTCGTCCTTTGTAGTTTTTTCGTTTGACGCTTATTTCGTGAGATATTTGGCCCAGTCACGATCAATGGACCACCCTGTATATGAAAACACACCAAACAATATTTGTAAGGGAATTCACAGAGCCCATTGACCTTATCAATGGATAAGAAGAAGAAAATATGAAGAAAATAACGTTCTAAATAGCTGTTTTTCTCCTTCAACAGAGCTGACGTTTTTACTTACCAAGAGGTTAGCTAATAAAAATTGCTTCATCAATTTATGTTCTTATTTATACACAGAGTAGACATCAGATCTGTTCTGTTATTGTAAAACCTGAAGTACCTTTCACTTTTAGACATTTGGCCTCACTCATGAAAGAACACTCAATGGAAAAAATACCAAAGTTGTCATGGAATATTTGCAATTTGTCACGAAAACAAAGCAATATAATAAAACCAACGTTGAGAAGACACTAGATTACTATAACAGGAGTGAGCGAGAGGAAAACAGGTCAACTTCCAATGTTAACAGACGACGACTCGTTTCCCCCTGCACCAATGTCACCGTCAAACTTTCTCCCCAGGAAACCTTGCCAGTGATGTGACGTGATGTTGAGGTCCTGTGTGAATGCCGCCACTTTAAGTGCATTGTTAAATGTTTAGAGGTGACAGAGCACACCGTGATGTGACTTCACAGTAAGTGTGAATTGATATTAAGCGTCCTGGTAGCTGGTAGTTAAAATACACTTTTGCTTAGTATTATTGCTAATGTTGTTTATTCTCTATCCAATGATTTTGACCATTTCCAGCTGAAGACATTGTGAACATTAATGTATACTTAATGTACAATATCTACAACATATTCGCTAAACATAAGAAGTCCTAGAATGTAAAGTGAATGAGTTATGTGAATAACGGGAATGAGTAGATAGTTTGCAACATGCACATTGAGCATATGGTATCTCTGAAAAAGATTGGATGGTTTCTTTTGTTAAGATTTTATTGTTGGTCTCAAAATAATAAGTTGTGGAAATATGTATTTTATATTGTCATAAACTTTAAACCGAAACCGAAAGGAGAGAGCAATATTTATAACAAGTCAGGAACAAACCCTTTCATTGTTGGTTTTCTTTCCAGAGGCTTACAGCTACCTATACTTAACCCCAGTGGTGGAATGTGCAAACTTTTACCAATGTGGTGTCCTATAGCCTTCTGACTTACAAGTGTAGTAATAGTAACTAAATTGAATACACAAACTTGATGTATATAAATTGAACTGTTTAATTACACATAAATTTTATAATTGATAGCTGAGCATTATGAGGAATAAAATAAAATGGAAGCAACGGTAATTAAAGCTGAATGGACGAAGTGCTCATCAGTACATTAGACCACTTGGCCACAGTGCTGTTACGACAAAGGTTCCTAAAAGAAATCTGTCATACTTTACGTGTAATACGTTTTACTTCTTCCTATGGCCCATTCAGGCGAAATACCCTAGGAACTTGAAAGAAGGATCAACCTGCATGTACTGACATTGTATTATTTTGTCTATAGTTTCCATCAATGGACTCAATGGCCTTTAGGAAATCAAGAAACATCTCTTGAATTCTGTAATCTGTGGTAAATGATTGACTGAAGATTAAATATTTGTTCAGAATATGATCTGTCCTTTGTTAAACCACCTTGATATTCACCTAAATTACTCTCAAGTGTTGTTTACACTCTGTTTAGTATAATCTTGGAGAATATGTTATGTCCAACTAGCAGCAAAATAATTCCTCTGTAGCCTTTTACATCTTGTTTATTGCTTTTGTTATGTAGCGGATGTATCAAGTTCACCTTCCACTGTTCTGGGAGTTTTCCTGCTTTCCAGGTTTTCTCAGTGATTAATTTTAGTTCACTTTTTATTTTTGCTGGAGACCATTTCAGAAGTTCTGCTGTAATAGTCTTCTCCACTATCATTTTAAGGTTCTAATAACTTCTTTGATCGATAGGGCTAAACGTTCTTAAAGATATTTATCAGTGTATGAATAATCAAATTTATGGATTGGTTCTGGACAATTAAGAAGCTGGTCAAAATATTTTGCAAGTATTTCAAAATTTTGTCTTACGTAAACAAGATCTGTGAGCCTCGTCCTATGCCAATGTTGTTTTAGATTTACATTTCAAGTACATCTACCCAGCTCTTTAAATCTCACACTCTCCTCCAAAGATCTACTGGAAAACGGTCTCTTTAGCAGATCATTTACAGAAAACACTTTCATACTAAGTTTCCCCATATACTTCTTTTTTTCCACTGTCTAGCCTATAGCCTTCTGACTTAGAAGGATAGTAATTGTAACTAAATTGAGTGTGTTAATTTTACATATGTAAATGTAACTGATAAAATATACTTAAATTTTGTAATTAATAGTTTAACATCATGAGGGATAAAATAAAATGAAAAATGCCTGTTGGTAACAGTGGGCATGAACCTCGAGAACAACAAGTTACCAGTTTGCACGTTAAGCCACATTAACACATGCAACTAATGTGAAGCCACAGTTTGTGGCTTTCAGTAGTGGCATTGTGAGCTACCACTAACAAGGACGCCACAAATTTAAGGAAACTGCACAGCTCTCAACACAGCGTCAAATGAAATCATATGGGTGCGTATTAATGTTGTAGTGCAGGATATAGCATTAGAGCTGCAACAAAAGTTAAATACAAGGAAGATGAAACCCAAACGTTACATTCAAAAATATGTTTCCCACAGGGATAAATAAGTGGCCAAAAACACATTTGTTAAGGAAATAACACTTGAAGACGAAAACGTTGTCTACTATGGTAAACTAACCAACAGTTGGTATGTATAAATATCATTTGCAGACTCATCACTCTTCCAAGACTTTAGAGTCTCATTGTACTGCTTGATGCAGTCATTTTTAATAGCCAGTATTTAGTTTCACATCGCACTCAGGAGCTATTTCCTGCATATAATCCAGTGTTTATTGGTATCACAAATCACAAAGTTACATACTCGTATTAAGCTTATTTATTTATACACTCACTGACACCGAATCGACTTCAGCAGTATTAAGACCACGCTAACTGCAATAGAATGCTCGAGTTTCAACATAGACCCACTGGGAGCAGTGGTGGAAGTTGTACCTTTTGTGCAGTGACAAAAGTTAAGTATCTTAAATTGCGCCACTGAAAACCGAGTGGTCACACATGCAATTTCGCTGCAACTGCAGCATACTATTAGCTTTGGCGACAGTTTTATTGCATCTGTGAACCTGGCTTTAGACCACTCAGCCATGTTACTAACATGACAACAGAACATAAAAAATCCCTTATAGTCAACAACTGCCAAATACGCTACATGAAAATAAAAAAAAAATAATAAAAAAGACTGGCCTGGTGCAGTGAGCAATGTAGCACACATAGTGCCAGATGGGATGAATATACAGCATAGCATGAACAATCGAAAACAGACAGCAGTGTCCCTTATCTGAGTTGATCATAGCATGGGTAACCATCATTTCAGCACTTTACACTGGTTTGTATTTAGCATGGGGAGACAGAGCTACAAAACATGTTTCATCCATTATATTTGTCTATTAGCATGCATTCAAAGAGAAACCGCCTAATTTTAATGCTACTTCCGATTTGCATTCAAAGAGAAATGGCATAATTTTAGTATGATTTCTGAATTTCATTCGAAGAGAATTCCATGATTTTAGAGCAATATTTACTGTTTGCTTCAGCATAGTAGCACGTGAGACTATCCACCACTGCTTTATCCATAAATCATAAACATGACAAATTCGGTTAAGCAATTATCAGCTATCAGATGTGTGCTCTCTTAGATCAAACTTTCAGAATCTAAAACAAAATGAACATTAATTAAAGTAAAGTTTTACATTTTTCAATAAGTAATTCATAAGACTTTCTTCCACATAGAAAGAAAAATTCTGATTTTGAAACACTCACGCATCACATACCACAGAATCTTATCTTAGATTCTTTGTAATTTCTAATATCTATTAATGATGTTAAATTTGTAACATCATGAGGTGAAGTAAGAATATAATCCTATTTCCTTCCACGTAAGAATAAACATTCTGCATTGGAAACTAAGGATTGTACCATGGAGAGCTTCCTTGTTTCCTTTGTTGTTTCTAATATCTATTAATGATCTATGGTTTAGTATACCACAAGACGAAAATGTTTTATTTTTACTAATGTTACAAGTAAAGAAATAACAGATGTTAAAATTGCTATTGCTAAAGGGTAGCTAATGAAATAATTTAAGATATGGACTTGTGGTTAACACAGATTTTGACTTAATTTTATATACAGAATTGATTACTTCTTGCAAAACAAGTAATAGTAACAAGTTCGAACAAGGAATCAAAAATATAGAGCTTGAAACATCTGAAGTTAAGAAGATTAAATTAAAAACTTATTTGACCAAAACATGAGAGGTTTAAAAAATAAAATCAGTCATCTTTCGATTTGTTTAGGTGAACTATAGCCACAAACTATATGTTTCTGAACTTTATCTGGCCAAAGTTATTGGATATTCAGTATGGATGGATATAAATTTTCGTCTAGTTCCTGCAGAGTAAGTGTTGGAAAGTAGAGACACTACTTTGATATCCTTCAGTTTCGTAGAGATCAACATTTTGGAGCTTGTGCTGCAGGGAGATATACGCAAGGAAAGCTAAAAGTAATAGTCACAGTCTAAAGGGATTCTTCCACTTTTTTAAATTATTCATCTAACAACTTGATGGATTATTTAACTTTTTAATTCCAAACAAAATTATATAATCCTGAGTGCTGATAATAACTACAAAGTTTTGAGCATATCTATTCTAAAGTTACACTTGAATACCTTAACATTTTGTTTAATTTAATTAATGACTGGTGACACTGCTATTGAATCCATTTCTATGAATGAACAGCACGAGACCGTAACGTCATACTGTAAGTTCTGTAGATAATGCCATCGCTGAATAACTACTGCAACCCACATCCCTCTGAATCTGCTTAGCGTATTAATCTCTTGGTCTCCATCTATGATTTTTCCCCTCCACACTTCCCTTGGTGATCCCTTGATGCCTCAGAACATGTCCTACCAACAAATCCCTTCTTCTGGTCAAGTTGTGCTACAAATTCCTCTTATCCCCAATTCTGTTCAGTACCTCCTCATTAGTTACATGATCTACCAATGTAAACTTCAGGATTCTTCTGTAACACCACAGTTCGAAAGCTTCTATTCTCTTCTTACTATTTATCAGCCATGTCTCACTTCGATATATGGCTACACTCCATACAAATACTTCCAGAAAAGACTTCCTGACACTTAAATCTACACTCGATGTTAACAAATTTCTCTCCTTGAGAAACGTTTTCCTTGCCATTGTCAGTCTACATTTTATATCCTCTCTACTTCGACCATCATCAGTTATTTTGCTCCCCAAATAGCAAAACTCATTTACTACTTTAAGCCTCTCATTTCCTATTCTAATTCCGTCAACATCACCTGATTTAATTCGACTACATTTCATTATCCTCATTTCCTTTTGTTGATGTTCATCTTATATCCTCCTTTCAAGACACTGTCCATTCCGTTTAACTGCTCTTCCAGATTCTCTGCTGTCTCTGACAAGCACTTGCCCACGAAAGGCAAAGGTCCCGAGTTCGAGTCTCGGTCGGGCACACAGTTTTAATCTGCCAGGAAGTCTCAAAGTTTTTATTTGTTCTCCATGGATTTTAATTCCTACTCCAAATTTTCCTTCTGTTTCCTTTACTGCTTGCTCAATATACAGACTGAATAACGTCAGGGGTAGGCTACAACCCTGTCTCACTCCCTTCTCAACCACTGCTTCCCTTCATGCCCCTCAACTCATATAACTGCCATCTGGATTCTGTACAAATTGTAAGTAGCCTTTCGCTCCCTGTATTTTACCCCTCAAATCCTTAGAATCTGAGAGTATTCCAGTCAACATTGTCAAAAGCTTTCTCTAAGTCTACAAACGCTAGAAACGTAGGTTTGCCTTTCTTCAATCTGTCTGCTAAGACTAGTCGTAAGGTTAGTATTGTCTTGCACGTTCCTGCATTGCTACGGAATTCAAACTGACCTTCCCCGAGGCCGGCTTCTACCTGTTTCTCCATTCATCTGTAAAGAATTCATGTTAGTATTTAGCAGCTGTGACTTATCAAACTTATAGTTCGGTAACTTTCACACCTGTCAACAGCTATTATCATATACTTCTTGAAGTCTGAGGGTATCTCGCCTGTCCCATATACCTTGCTCACGAGAGCAGGTAGAGTTTTGTTAGGGCTGGCTCTCCCAAGGCTAACAGTAGTTCTAATGGAATGTTGTCTACTCCTGGGGCCTTGTTTCGACGTAGGTCTTTTAGAGCTCTGTCAAATTCTTCACACATTATCATATCTCCCATTTCATTTTCATCTAATCCTTTTTGTACGGTTACTACAGCTCTGACACTTTTGTTTACAATTCTCTTTAAAGTTCTCTTGTTGACACCACATGGTCCTAGAGTCCGTTTTTGTGTCTTCAAATGTCAACAGTAGGAGACCTGCTTTCAAATTCACCTTTGTGAAAGTTATAAATGCGGTAAAAACTCCTTCTCGCCTCCCTGTGACGCATTTCACATTTGTCGCCGCCATTTGACATTTTTTAAATTGCACTTAAACATTTACAGATACACATTCAAAGCTATACTGCTAAAAAAAAAAAAAAAATAAAATAAAATAAAAGCCGGCAGCTGAATGAATAGTTCGGTTGTTGCGAAATACAGCAGCATTGCAGCATGTAAGAACGAGATTCTCGCTGTCTAGCTGTAACTCGCTGCTAGTTGCTCGGAAAGAGAATAAATATTAATGGCCGCCAGTCGCTAGTGAAGGGGGATACGCAGAACAGCTGAAAATTGGGCCACCTTACTATGTCGTGCGGACTTTAACTATTCTTTACATTTCAGTATCATTCCTGCATCTTACATCAGCAACGAGCTGTCTTGTATAATTATATTTAGGTAACTCTTTCCACAAATAATCCCTTCAGTAACACTTTTCAGCAAATGGCAACGTTTGTAATGTGTGCCCACTTTAAAAACTATGGATTGCGCAAAAATGTGAAAATATCTTTGATGATGAAAAATGTGAGTTCAGTAAGTGAACATACCACTATTTTCAGAATTTTTACTACATGTTGAAATACACATGACACACAGTTGAAAAAAAAGTGAATTTTTAAACGTGTGATACACTGAAAACAACTAAAACATCTTATACTGAAAGATAGAATACTGAGCATGTTATCATAAAAATTACCTTTTGACATCAAAATGTCATCACATATCAAGTAACTAAAACAATAGTAAACACTGAAAGCTCGACTTATTAGGTTACAGACAAGATGAGTATACAATCCCACCTTGTACTAAAACTCCCTGGCAGGTTAAAACTGTTTGCTGGACCAAGACTGGAACTCAGGCAGTTGCCTGGCTTGGCACTGTTTGACAAAGTCCTTGGATGTTCTCCTGAGGTATATTGTACCAAATTCTGTCCAACTTGCACGTTAGATCGTCAAACTCCCCAGATGATTGAAGGACCCTGCTCATAATGCTACAAATATTCTCAGCTGGGGAGAGATCTAGCGACATTGCTGGCCAATGTAGGGATTGGCAAGCATGATGATCTTTTGTTGAGCAGGCAGGCATTATCTTGCTGAAATGCAAGCTCGAGATGGCTTGTCATAAAGGGCAACAAAATCGGGTGTAGAATATCATAGACGTTCTGCTGTGCTGTAAGGGTGCCATGGATGGCAACGAAAAGGGTCATGCACTCCTGTCTGTCGCTCCTGGCTGTCGGCCTGTATGACGGGCGACATACAGATCGATATGCCACCAATGTGAGGGGCGTTTCCGACCTGTCTTCTCTGGCCATCGGTACTCAGTTCATAGCAGGACTCATCACTGAAGACAATTCTATTCCAGTCAGTGAGATTCCAAACTGAATGTACCCAACACCACAGCAAATGGGCTTGTTGGTGTAGAGACGTCAATGGTAGTTGGCGCAAGGGGCGTCGTGATCTCAGCTACTTTCCTGTGAGCTGCTTATTATTGGTTTTATGATCAGTGAGGCACCAGTTGCACATCGGATTGATGACAGTGATGAATCTGGGGCTCTGAGTGCCTCTCTGACGGTTGCTCGGTCCTCACGTTCTGTCGTATCTCCAGGTCGACCGCTTCCGTCTTGACGTCGTGTTCGCCATGTTTCACCCGTTCCTGCCAACATCGTCGAACGGTGATATTGCTCCTATTCAAACGTCGAGAGATACCAAATGGTTTGTTTGAGCTCAGCTACACGTCCTCTCTCAAATGCTGACATCTGCATATATTGTTCATGCGCCTGTTTGCGAGACATAGTTATTGTTCAACTGAGCACACGTAATGGGATTTGCAAAGATCTTATGCCCGGGTCTCGACATATCCCCTGTTTACTATCCTTGCCAGCTGTGCTGCAGCGTCAGGTATTCACCCATCGGCCGCCAAAGTTTATAACGTTTCATTTTCCGTGGATACCTTTACGAATATAAATTTGTGACCAGTTTGAATAACTCTTTCGTAGTGCGTCATTCTGTTATTTAGAGGGTATTTGTGGCTTTGCTGAAGAAGTCGAAGGCAATAGTGACAATGACTCTGACAGTCATAGCACACAGAACCAAAGTTATGCTACCTCGAGACCTAGATGTTGTAACACCGGCAGCGCCGTAAGTATTTCACTGCACAAGACACATCACAGTTATCGAGCGAAGGGAATTTAGGGGAACAGAAAGAGAAGGCACGAAACGACATGGAACGTGTGGCCAGTGGCATTATCCCCATACATAGCGCAAATGTTTCTGACCTTTGCCGCTGCTGATACCCCTCTACTGAACTAAAACAGGAGGATATGTAGGAAATGTTCCACTTGGCGCTCCGCTCTATAGAGTCCACAGCTCCACTCACTATCTCTAAATGTAAAAATGACAATACGTAAACTCAGATAGCAATAGTGAACTACAAATAAAAAGGACAATGGATAAATAAACCCAAAGCAACAGGAAAGGATGCAAAACAAAAAACCCAACGAACTTAGACGGATGGATAGGATGTGTGACTGCTGTGTACGGACGCAGGAGGAGCTGGCCACTGTTCGCGAACAGCTGAATGTGTTGATGGCCGCGGTCAGCCGTCTTCAGGCTGCTGCCTCGGAGTGTAGCGGCAGTGGGGAGTCTGGTGCGTCGCATGGTACACCCCAGGTGTTACATGCTTCACCCACTGTCCCTGCTGTCGAGACATCTTCGCGGGCACCGGGCGCGGTTGGGCCACCCTCTCCCCAAGGGGAGTGGCGGGTTCAGCGGTGTTCGCGGCGCATGAGGCGGAGGGTCAATGTGGAAGCTCGCCGTGTGGCATCGCCCGCTCTGCCTGTGAGTGAACATGTGGCCGCTCCTTCAGCAAAGTCCGAGCAGGCACACGGGGGGAGGGGTTTATTAGTTATTGGGAGCTCCAACGTTAGGCGGGTGATGGAGCCCCTTAGGGAAATAGCGGAAAGGTCGGGGAAGAAGGCCAGTGTTCACTCTGTCTGCTTGCCGGGGGGTCTCATCCGAGATGTGGAGGAGGCCCTGCCGGCGGCGATAGAGAGCACTGGGTGCACCCGACTGCAAATTGTTGCTCATGTCAGCACCAATGACTCCTGCCGTCTGGGTTCAGAGGTCATCCTCAGTTCGTACAGGCGGTTGGCGGAATTGGTGAAGGCGGAAAGCCTCCCTCGCGGGGTGGAATATGAGCTAACTATTTGTAGTATCGTTCCCAGAACCGATCGCGGTCCTTGGTTTGGAGCCGAGTAGAAGGCTTAAACCAGAGGCTCAGACGATTCTGCGGAGATCTGGGTGCAAATTTCTCGACCTCCGCTATTGGGTGGCGAAATGTAGGGTCCCCCTGAATAGGTCAGGCGTGCACTACACGCAGGAAGCGGCAAGAAGGGTAGCGGAGTACGTGCGAAGTGCACATGTGGGTTTTTTAGGTTAGAGAATTCCCTCCCTAGGCCCGACAAGACGCCTCCTGAGACGCAGCAAGGTAGGAGTAGGTAAAATGCAACAGGGAATAACAATATTAATCTGCTAATAGTAAACTGCAGGAGCGTCTATAGAAAGGTCCCAAAACTGCTCTCATTAATAAACGGTCACAATGCCCATATAGTACTGGGGACAGAAAGTTGGCTGAAACTAGATGTAAACAGTAATGAAATCCTAAACTCAGATTGGAATGTATACCGCAGAGACAGGCTGGACAGGGAAGAGGGAGGCGTGTTTATAGCGATAAGAAGTGCAATAGTATCGAAGGAAATTGACAGATCCGAAATGTGAAGAAGGTCACGGTTAAAGCAGGCTCAGACATGGTAATTGGATGTCTCTATAGGCCCCCTGGCTCATCAGCTGTTGTGGCCGAGCACCTGAAGGATAATTTGGAAAATATTTCGAGTAGATTTCCCCACCATGTTATAGTTCTGGGTGGAGATTTTAATTTGCCGGATATAGACTGGGAGACTCAAACGTTCATAACGGGTGGCAGGGACAAAGAATCCAATGAAATTTTTTAAAGTGCTTTATCTGAAAACTACCTTGAGCAGTTAAACAGAGAACCGACTCGTGGCGATAACATATTAGACCCTCTGGTGACAAACAGCCCCGAACTATTTGAAAAAGTTAACGCAGAACAGGGAATCAGCGATCATAAAGCGGTTACTGCATCGATGATTTCAGCCGTTAATAGAAATATTAAAAACGGTAGGAAGATTTTTCTGTTTAGCAAGAGCCACCGTGGTACAACAACCGAGTTAGAAAACTGCTGCGGAAGCAAAGGGAACTTCACAGCAAAAATAAACATAGCCAATGCCTTGCAGACAAACAAAAATTGCGCGAAGCGAAATGTAGTGTGTGGAGGGCTATGCGAGAAGCGTTCAATGAATTCGAAAGTAAAGTTCTATGTACTGACTTGGCAGAAAATCCTAAGAAATTTTGGTCTTACGTCAAAGCGGTAGGTGGATCAAAACAAAATGTCCAGACACTCTGTGACCAAAATGGTACTGAAACAGAGGATGACAGACTAAAGGCCGAAATACTAAATTTCTTTTTCCAAAGCTGTTTCACAGAGGAAGACTGCACTGTAGTTCCTTCTCTAGATTGTCGCACAGATGACAAAATGGTAGATATCGAAACAGACGACAGAGGGATAGAGAAACAATTAAAATCGCTCAAAAGAGGAAAGGCCGCTGGACCTGATGGGATACCAGTTCGATTTTACACAGAGTACGCGAAGGAACTTGCCCCCCTTCTTGCAGCGGTGTACCGTAGGTCTCTAAAAGAGCGTAGCGTTCCAAAGGATTGGAAAAGAGCACAGGTCATCCCCGTTTTCAAGAAGGGACGTCGAACAGATGTGCAGAACTATAGACCTATATCTCTGACGTCGATCAGTTGTAGAATTTTGGAACACGTATTATGTTCGCGTTTAATGACTTTTCTGGAGACTAGAAATCTACTCTGTAGGAATCAGCATGGGTTTCGAAAAAGACGGTCGTGTGAAACCCAGCTCGCGCTATTCGTCCACGATACTCAGAGGGCCATAGACACGGGTTCCCAGGTAGATGCTGTGTTTCTTGACTTCCGCAAGGCGTTCGATACAGTTCCCCACAGTCGTTTAATGAACAAAGTAAGAGCATATGGACTATCAGACCAATTGTGTGATTGGATTGAAGAGTTCCTAGATAACAGAACGCAGCATGTCATTCTCAATGGAGAGAAGTCTTCCGAAGTAAGAGTGATTTCAGGTGTGCCTCAGGGGAGTGTCGTAGGACCGTTGTTATTCACAATATACATAAATGACCTTGTGGATTACATCGGAAGTTCACTGAGCCTTTTTGCGGATGATGGTGTGGTATATCGAGAGGTTGTAACATTGGAAAATTGTACTGAAATGCAGGAGGATCTGCAGCGAATTGACGCATGGTGCAGGGAATGGCAATTGAATCTCAATGTAGACAAGTGTAATGTGCTGCAAATACATAGAAAGAGAGATCCTTTATCATTTAGCTACAATATAGCAGGTCAGCAACTGGATGCAGTTAATTCCATAAATTATTTGGGAGTACGCATTAGGAGTGATTTAAAATGGAATCATCATATTAAGTTGATCGCTGATAAAGCAGATGCCAGACTGAGATTCATTGGAAGAATCCTAAGGAAATGCAATCCGAAAACAAAGGAAGTAGGTCACAGTACGCTTGTTCGCCCACTGCTTGAATACTGCTCGGCAGTGTGGAATCCGTACCAGATAGGGTTGATAGAAGAGATAGAGAAGATCCAACGGAGAGTAGCGCGCTTCGTTACAGGATCATTTAGTAATCGCGAAAGCGTTCCGGAGATGATAGATAAACTCCAGTGGAAGACTCTGCAGGAGAGATGTTCAGTAGCTCGGTACGGGCTTTTGTTGAAGTTTCGAGAACATACCTTCATCGAAGAGTCAAGCAGTACATTGCTCCCTCCTACGTATATCTCGCGAAGAGTCCATGAGGATAAAATCAGAGAGATTAGAGCCCACACAGAAGCATACCGACAACCCTTCTTTCCACGAACAATACGAGACTGGAATAGAAGGGAGAACCGATAGAGGTACTCAAGGTACCCTCCGCCACACACCGTCAGGTGGTTTGCGGAGTATGGATATAGATGTAGACTCTAATACTTCTATTCGCTGTTTCCCATTGTCTGTGTTAAAGACGAACTTCTAATGTTCAAGTGGAGCTTTCGAACTTGTGTAAATCTTAGTGAAGGCTTCGAGCTATGAACTTGATGTGTGAACTGAAGAACTGAGAACCTTTACTGCGCGAATCGCACCTCAGTTGTGTACGGATCATATCCTTCCCTTTATGTTTTTGTTAAATAGTATGTAGCAGTTTGTCTGTCTAAATAAATAACTTACGTTGCCGAAAACTCATCCCCTCGCCTTTTCGTTGCTTCACTGGAACCCATGTTTCTGTTCCTCTTAATTTCCCTCGTTCGATAAATGAAATGTACATTTTGCAGTGAAACGCTTACGGCGCTACCAACGTAACCACAGCATCTAGCACTCAATTCAGCGAAGTAAAAATATTATTTCCATGTCTAAATTTGTGAAAAACTCGTTTTTAAAACCAGTATCAAAGTCAGCCATATATTATAGTGATCACTCATTCTAGGGTATTAACTTCAACTTAAAATTCGAAAGGTTTTTCATTTACTGCTGTCATAGAATGTAAAGCACATGACATATGATACAGTATACTGAACGATAGTAAAAAATATTCATGTAGATGCAAAATGACGGTTGTTACGTCTTCAGCTACTCACTTTCAATGTCACCCAAGCATTATAGTGGCTTCTTACTAGGTCATTAACTTCATATTGCAGTACAAAATGTTTGCCGTCTTCTGATAATTATTCCAATCATAACAGCAGTTGTCATGCTAGGGTATTAACTTTATCTTGTAGTAGAAAGCAGTTGTCACTATCTTCTGATAATGCTAACACATGCTGTCACAGAGTGGAGACTACATGGCATTTAGATGAAAGACCCTGCTGAACAGTAGTAATGATCATTTGTTTGGATAAGAAACGACGGTTACAATAATTTCAAATACCCAGTTTTACAGTCACTCAAATACTATGGTTATGACATACTATGGTATTAACTTTCTACTGCAGAACAAATATTTTCAATCTTCTGCTGGTAATGCTAACTTACTTAACAGTGGCAACTGCAGTCCTAAGTAGGCAAGGCAGTGATTTTTGACAGAAACAAATATGCATCCAGAACTGAAGTAGTATTCTGAAACAACACTCTGAAAACGTATGCATCATAACTCGACAGTGTGTATATGCCAGAACATTACAGCGGGTGTCAGCTACCGGTTCTTTATGATATATTGTAACACCACTCGCTGGCAGTGTGTGTGTACAGTGGGTGACTACATTACCTTGACTGCATGGTTGATACTGTTGTGGGGCAATGAAGGTTAGTTTAGGGTCTGTGACAGTTATGGCCAATTTAGAGGGTGACTATCATTATCCTGGAGAAGGATGTGTATACATCTTAGCAGGTCCTGAACAGTTATGAATAGTTCTCACTAGTTCCAACTGGTTCTGACAAGTCACTTCTTCATGTTACAGAAAACTGCCTCAAACTGACAACATTAAAGCAAAAATGTAAGAAACTGTCCTCCAGTGTAACTGTTTTTCAGTATAATTATTTTCTAGTGTAGCCATTTTAGACTCTGAATTAACATTGTGATAAAGATTTTTTAGACCTTAAGTTATATCTCCAAAACTGGTTTGTTCCTTGTACATTGTGCCATATAATACACAGTGGAATTAGATTTTCACTCTGCAGCTGAGTGTGCACTGACATGAAACTTCCTGGCAGATTAAAACTGTGTGCCAGACCAAGACTCCAACTCAGGACCTATGCCTTTCGCAGGAAAGTGCACTACTGGCTGAGCTACCTACACACAACTCAGAACCTGTTCTCACAGTTCTATTTCCGTCAGTACTTCATCTCCTACCTTCCAATGTTTATAGAATCTCTCTTGTGAAGCATCATAGAAAAAATTAGATGTGAAAGTATTATCTACTATACTAGTGAGTGCTTCTTGTGCCTTACACCAAGTATAGTACAGAGATCGACCTTTGGACATTCACAAGCTGATCTATCATCTCACATTTGGAATTTCCCACCAGTGTCATCTGGCATTTTTAAATTTCCTGCCAGTGCTACTGTAGATTTCTGAATTTTATATTATCTGTCATCTTGGAGTTTTGAATATCTCACCATCACCACTAGCAACTGCAGTACCATGAACTAAGTGCCAGGTTGTCCATAGATATACTGCTTCTATTTGTTTGTTTGAAAGTGTCAAGCAATATTGGTTTTCCTGCTTAACCTATTATGTTAGCTGCATGTGTTTTGTACTGTTATAGAACAATGACACAGACAATTTAGATGTGGAAATAACTGAGCTGTGCTGCGTCTTGCGTTGGTGCTGATTGTAGGTTTCTGCCTTCTGTTCGAGGCCAGACGATATCGTTTAGTTGGCATGGTTGCGGTGGTTTGTCTCTTCTCGTGTTGACTGGCGCCACTCGGTTTCGCAAGCGTTGCCTGTCCGCTAGTGGCAACAGCGGTTGTTATCGATGTATAGTAACTATTGCCCTATGTTTGGGGCGACGTCGTTCCCGGGTCGTGTGAGTTGGCCAATTCGGTTGGGGACTCAGGAGGAGCCAGGTCCGCGCAGTGAGAACACACTGGGACCACTGGCGGCACACACGGACTGCCGGATGGAAGGGCTGTGGTCACGACGGTGCACGACCTTATCGTAAACCGGATCCAGCAAGCTTTAAGATCAGTGCATTTCAATCCAAGTAGAGAAACCTCCACCATTGTGATATCTCGCGATTCTCCAGTGACTTGGGTTCGTGTTGCTGCTCGTAGTGTCGCCGAGGCGAAGAGCAGCGTGTGGAGTGCTTGGGGAAGGCGGATATAATTAGCTTTCCTCGATTTCTTATTACTATTTACTGCGTTCAACTTATTGAAATTTTTTAAGTTCAACCAGCGGTAATTTTTCTTGCCTGGTGGCCGCTAACGCCCCAGTGTACGTAACGGCAGTGTATGTTTCCTCGCCTGGCTCTTGCTGTCCGGTAAGGCGTGTAGTTTTGACAGTTTTTTTGATTGTAGGCCGGTTGGTGGTTCTTCCACTCTGGTGGTAGTGATTCCGTCTCTTTCCGCGCGCTCTAATCACAGTATTCTGGGGACGCAGTGCAGACCGCCGGTTCCGGCTTTGGCGTATTGTTCCATCGTTGCATTTGGTTTATGGGACTTCAGGTAGCTTCAGCAAGATTATCATTAGTCATTCGTTAGATTGCCACAAGTCTGACTTACCTT
Organism: Schistocerca americana; assembly: GCF_021461395.2. Lineage (NCBI taxonomy): Eukaryota > Metazoa > Arthropoda > Insecta > Orthoptera > Acrididae > Schistocerca > Schistocerca americana. The sequence continues at coordinate 828,880,232 of NC_060119.1, read as the reverse complement.
CTTGTGAAGTAAATGCTACTCTTGGCTGCCTATCTCATCGCTCGCGAAAGTGTTTGTTGCTGGACCTTCTTAGAGGTCGATTCCTGGAGCACCGTCTGTGGCCCCTTGGTTCTTGTAAGACATGTGTGCTCTGAAAGAAGGTCTGATGGCCAGTAGTTTTGTGTAACGCTCCTTCAGTCCACGCCTTCTGCGGCTATAATCTGCCTCAATACCCTTTAAGGATCTTATGTACTGGTTCTTGTGTTTTATTATTGTATAATTTATTACAATACCTTGTAATGCCCAGATGAAAGGCTATATATGTATAGTTAATAGTTCTGGTCGCCATATGGAATAAATGTAGCAGTGGATGTTAAGGGTTGCGTTACAAAGTTTGCTATCGTCTTATTTCACCCGTTTGGTGATCAGTTGCTTGTTTTTTAATTAACCTTTACTATTGTATTTGCTGTTTTACAGCAGGTTTCTAAATTTTTTATATTATTGCCGTTCCTGGCGTGTAAGGTCTTCAGCCGCGATTGTGGTCGTTTACCTTAAAATTCTAATTTGGTATTTGTATTTTAGCAGTAAGCCTTAAAATCTTATTTACTGCCATTCCTGGCATCTGATGCCTTCTGCTCTATTGGTGGCGACTTACCTTTAATATTTCAACACCTGTAAACTGTAAATTGCAGCGAGTTTTCAACAGTTCATAATTTATTGCCATTCCTGGCGTGTAAGGCCTTTTCTCCAGGTCACAGTGGATTGCTTTAAAACATTATCTGCTGTATCTGTATTTAAAGGTGGTTGGTTTGCTAAATTGTAACTCACTGAAAACACTACTATTTACACAGTTGTTTATTCCTTAATTAATAACGTGTGGCATTTTTATTTATTGTTGAGTCTCGAATTACTGGTTTAAAATAAATTGTGTGTAACTGTGAAAGGCAACCAATAGTAACTGATTACGACCCCGTCCACAATCGTAACCGAATCCTGCCTTCCCTTGACTACCAGGCTTCAGTAATACTGTGAGACTTAATATGAGGGTCCACAGTTGTGATTTAGGAATCAAGTGTACCTTAACCTTTAGTCACACCAATCGTGTCAATAAAGTGTGTCACATGCGTTTTGTATTGTTACAGAACAATAATACAGATAGTTTGGACGTAGGAATAACTTATAACAGTTAATTTGAAAATTTGCAGTTGGGTGTTTAGGTATCAAGTGTACCTTTGTCTGCAGGATGAACAAAGTAAGAGCATATGGACTATCAGACCAATTGTGTGATTGGAGTGAAGAGTTCCTAGATGATAGACCGCAGCATGTCATTCTCAATGGAGAGAAGTCTTCCGAAGAAGAGTGATTTCAGCTGTGCCGCAGGGGAGAGTCACAATATATATAAATGACTTTGTGATAACATCGGAAGTTCACTGAGGCTTTTTGCGGATGATGCTGTAGTATATCGAGAGGTTGTAACAATGGAAAATTGTACTGAAATGCAGGAGGATCTGCAACGTATTGACGCATGGTGCAGGGAATGGCAATTGAATCTCAATGTAGACAAGTGTAATGTGCTGCGAATACATAGAAAGAGAGATCCTTTATCATTTAGCTACAATATAGCAGGTCAGCAACTGGAAGCTGTTAATTCTATAAATTATCTGGGAGTAGGCATTAGGAGTGATTTAAAATGGAGTGACCATATAAAATTAATCGTCGGTAAAGCAGATGCCAGACTGAGATTCATTGGAAGAATCCTAAGGAAATGCAATACGAAAACAAAGGAAGTAGGTTACAGTGCACTTGTTCGCCCACTGCTTGAATACTGCTCGGCAGTGTGGGATCCGTACCAGATAGGGTTGATAGACAAGGTAGAGAAGACCCAACGGAGAGCAGCGCGCTTTGTTACAGGATCATTTAGTAGTCGCGAAAGCGTTCCGGAGATGATAGATAAACTCCAGTGAAGACTCTGCAAGAGAGATACTCAGTAGCTCGGTACGGAGTCAAGGAGTATATTGCTCCGTCCTACGTATATCTCGCGAAGAGACCATGCGGATAATATCAGAAAGATTAGGGCCCACACAGACGCATACCGACAATCTTTCCTTCCACGAACAATACGAGACTGGAATAGAAGGGAGAACCGATAGAGGTACTCAAAGTACCCTCCGCCACACACCGTCAGGTGGCTTGCGGAGTATGGATGTAGATGTAGATGTAGTGTTAATCAACTGAGCCACATTTGCTTTGTTATGCTGTAGAACAATAATCCAGGTAGTGTAGAAGTGGAGCCGGCCGAAGTGGACGTGCGGTTAAAGGCGCTGCAGTCTGGAACCGCAAGACCGCTACGGTCGCAGGTTCGAATCCTGCCTCGGGCATGGATGTTTGTGATGTCCTTAGGTTAGTTAGGTTTAACTAGTTCTAAGTTCTAGGGGACTAATGACCTCAGCAGTTGAGTCCCATAGTGCTCAGAGCCATTTGAATCATTTGTAGAAGTGGAATAAAAATGTGGAAGTTACTTCGAGGGCCCTTTGTACCTTGCGCTAAGTTGGATGCAAAGACCAAATTGCAGTCGTATTTGGACACCAAGAGGATAGTACAGAGGATACGATGGCTACCTCTAGGATATTTACTGATTGGTTCTTTCGTTTTTAATGGCCGGCAAGATAAAGGTAACTAAAACATGCACACATGTGCACGTGTGTGTGTGTGTGTGTGTATTTTGGATTAGAACCTCTCTGATCTATTTCCAAAAAATAGGTGTGGGTTAAGAAGTAGCTGCAAGTGTGTGTGTGTGTGTGTGTGTGTGTGTGTGTGTGTGTGTGTGTTGGCTTAGGGGCTCTCAGACCTCAACAAATAGCCTGTGATCAGAAAAGGCTACTTCCACACCTCCACGTCGCTCACTGTTGCTGCAAGAGAACTGGAGACGTAAATCCTACCACTGCGACTAGACGAGTGTCTCGTGAAATACGAGAATCCCTGTCGATTTCCTTGGACATTTTCCCATGTATCTACCAGCTGGAGATCACTGATGAGTGTTCCAAGTTCGGGGCATGGTGAATGGAGTGGCAGCCGATCTGTAGGTGCTTGGGTGCTATTGGAATCGCACCCTAATACAAATACCTTAGGAGAAGGATTGGGAGAGAAAAATGTGAGTTTGCGTATGTTGTCTTGACTGGAAGTGTCAATACTGGTTTACTTTCTAGCATGATTTTCCAATCGATGGATTTCCAAGAAAGAAGCGGGGCTTAAGATAGAGACACCCAGCCTGCCCCTGCACACACCGTGGGCCAGAAGGCCTGTAACTATACTGATGGTGCCATTTTGAGACAGTAACATCTCTTAAAGTGACTGCAGGTGAAATAGTTTCAGATTTAGGTTCCTCAGTACTTTGAGAATAATTATAATAATGTCTCTTTTTCTCTTGGAATTTTTGTTAATGGGTTAAGCCGCAATTGAAAATTAGATTCATTAACAAGTGGTCGTTAATCTGTAATCAAACTGCTTGATTATTGATTATTTTGTCTGAGGCCTAAGACGGACACATGTGCACGTCTCCTGCCACATAGCGTTACAAGAAGTTCAGACACAGGAAGAAGGTAATGGCATGCTGTTTCCAACAGGATCGTGCCCATTAAGACAGTATGATGTTTAAACCTAAGCTTAGATTAAGGACAGCCTTACTTTGCATAAAATATGCCCTAGTCATATACGAGAAAAAAATTGAAAAATCTTCTGCTGTACCAGTATTAACCGATTACAAATGTAAGTGGGATAGAAAGAAAGAACAAATTACTCAGCAACAGCCGAATGTGTACCAAGTTTTGCTTATATCGAAGTACTCATCGAACAACATTCGCAAAACCAGTGACAACTGGTCATTAGAGTCTGGACACACTCTCCGTAATTTAACGTGGATATCGAAATATCGAACCACGAATGCAGTTAGCATTTTTCATACGTTCATAACTCTGACGAAACCGCATGTTTCATAATAAATCTAGGACAGTGCACGGACTGAATTCTAAGCTTCCATATTACCATATGAGCCAATAAATCATACCCTCACCGGAGTACCTGTTGTGTTAGCAACAAGCCATTGATACGATTTCTTGGGGCCTTTTTGTGGAATATTTTATTAAACTATTGTTAGAGGTGCCAGCTTATTAGCGTAGCGCATTATTATCGAGCTCTTAATCGGTGGGATTGTTAAAGCGGTTCATATGTGGAGCAGAAAACGATTGGATGCAATTTTTTAGCAGTTTAGTGGTCACGGAGGTTCCATGAGAATTCCAATGTGTGCTCGACAAACATATTTTCAAAGTAGTTCCTCTCAATTGTAGTGGATAGTTTTTAATTGTAACACCCGGCGCGGTTTCGCACGGGTAGCATTAACAACCTACGGCAAGATGACTTGAATGGCGTAGCGTATTTTGTTTCGAACCCACCAACAAAATTCAGAGAACAACGTTAAGTAGTTGAATGTCGTCACTTTCATATAACTTACGCGATGTAAGCAGCACACTCCAGAAAAATTGTGTGGAGGCATGAATGTTTTGTGTTCCATACTGAATGGGAATTTGGAGTGACATCTCGTGAAAATGATGGGAGCGTATCATGATGCAAGTAACGTGTTTACAACCAATGTAAATCACGGGAGTACGGGTATATGTGTGTGAGTGATTTAGTATGTATCGGAGGCTGGCTGAGGTGGCACAAATAAAAGAAAAAATAAGAAGAAAGACGTGTGATCTACATGTTTAGCTCGTGTAACAGCACTTCTCTTGCGAATCTTAGTGTGTGCGCACTGCACTGCAATGTCGAGACTCACTACCACCATTCTTTATCATGGATTCTTTATGGGAGACTTCCTCACCTCGCCACGCAAAGCACTATGTCCGCATCTATAGAATCTCATTCAGGATGATCGTTGCAGGGGCGGCGGCAAGGGGGTGGGGGAAGGGCTATGGGGGCTATAGCCCCCCCCCCCCCCCCATGGAGTATCATATTACACTGGATGAAATGACTTCAGAAATCAGCGAATATATTACTCCAAAAGATTCAATAATTCTTTTAATTATTATGTAGCTATCTAGGTTACAATGTATTTCAAACACATTTTAACAAAAGAATAAGAGTGGAAAAGAGCTTACTATCTAAACCAACAAATATCATTCAACTTAAAACACATTTTTTACCCTGAACTCGAAAACAGTTATCGAAAACTACTTTAAGCAACACTAAATTTTACCAATTTGTCGGTAGAGGACCCAAACTCTCCTTTTGTTAAGCGATATTCAATTCCCCCAAACCCCCTCACACCATCCATTAGCCCCCCTCACCCCCCCCCCCACCCCCCACCCCTCTGACCGACTTAGAATCGCACCTGGATCGTTGCCATGTAGTTATGATCTTTAAAAGATTTTCATCTCTTTCTCGCCAGAAGAGATTAGTTTACCATCTTCTGCATAATTTTGAAGTGTGCAAAAAAACAAAGATCGATCCCGTCACGCAGAGAATCGTGTTCGCGTGTTTTTGATTCAGGGAAAAGAGAAAGCTGAACGTTGAGTCTTCTTTCGCTGAACTGGAAAACTATCTTCATGTAAACAAAGTAAAGCTGAAGCCCATGCTGCGATTTACTCTGTGTATAAATAATTGGAAACTGCTGGTTTTGGTCTCGAATGTTTTTCACTATGCAGTTCTTCTGGAACGATTAAAATCAGTTTGATGTCACTTAGGCAACTTGCGTGTCCCTTGCCTAACCTCCTCATCATTGAGTGGTGAATGCTAGGTTAAAAGGCAGTGTGTAAGAAAAAAGACCCACCCACGATTCAATTGTGGTGTCAGCGCCAGACACCACACTTGCTAGGTGGTAGCCTTCAAATTGGCCGCGGTCCGTAAGTATACGCCTGACCCGCGTGTCGCCACTATCAGTGATTGCAGACCGAGCGCCGCCACACGGCAGGTCTAGTCTAGAGAGACTCCCTAGCACTCGCCCAGTTGTACAGCCGACTTTGCTAGCGATGGTTCACTGTCTACATATGCTCTCATTTGCTGAGACGACAGTTTAGCATAGTCTTCAGCTACGTCATTTGCTACTACCTAGCAAGGCGCCATATTCAGTTACTATGAATGTATTTTGAACAGATAATATTGTGAATCATGTACCGTCAAGAGCGACGTTAATCATTAATGGAGTAAAGTTAAGTATCAAACTAATTTGATCACTTTTTCTACTGTCTCAAGACACTGCTGGTCTTTCGAATTGTGGCAGCTGTATGCTAGGTGGCAGTGGCATTGTTTTCACAGCTTAACTTTAATTCATCATCATTCAGACGATTTATGCGAAATATTTATAAATTATATAGAAAAGCCTTCCTCATGAATCAGTGCATCTACAGTATTAGTGACAATCGGATCAAAATCCCTAAAGCAGCTCCTGAGACTAGCCTGCGCACGCAGTCAGACGTGAGGAGGTGACTTTAATTTACATACATAGAGAAGAGAGGAGATAGAGAAGACTATGTCTGTAACCAAAATGCGCCTTCTCCAGTCGTAAACACAGACGAGCACCAGTTTGTTTAAAATATATCATCAATACGTTGTAAAACAGCCGATGAAGTTGCTGTAAAACAATGAAATAATTGATAACGTGGTTCCTTGTGACAATATATAACTGTTTCAGAAATTTGTGTGTGTTTTAAACAATACCGAAAGAATAAGTTTTAGTTCTGTGAAATCATTACATGAACAGAGCTTTAAATTCAAAAGGTGCTGGAGAGCTAGCAGAAAAGTTCGCTTGGGCGTACTTTGAAACATAGTGGTGCTTCTGTGCTGCCTTTTACCAGAAGAATGAGCAATCGGAGCAGTGTTCCACGCTGGAGAGCAAGATTACAGACAGTACCATTAAAAGACTCGAGATCATAATTTGCATCTCCTGGCTTGATTTACGCCTATACTACCACGATATTGCTGCTTGAAAACCGGATTTAGAGGAAATGCGTTGCAAGTGCTCGTTTTAGCTCTCGTGATGTGAAGTTATAATGGCCATCAAATGTTTGTGCCCTTGGAGGATGAGTAGGTAGAAAAGGTAACTAGTGATAAAAAGAAATATGAAAGATTGTGCGTAAATAACTTCGGTTGGGCATCCTATGAGTTCTAAAAGACAGGAATAAAAAGTTTACTGCAAAACAGGCGGAGGCTGTTTTAAAATGTAAGCAAGGCATAGTGCCGACTATACGCTTCACATATATTTGTATTAAGTTATTCTAGGCGCTTCAGTTTGGAACGGCGCGACCGCTACGGTCGCAAGTTAGAATTCTGCCTCGGGCATGGATGTGTGTGATGTCCTTAGGTTAGTTAGATTTAAGTGGTTCTATGTTCTAGGGGACTGATGATCTCAGCTGTTAAGTCCCACAGTGCTCAGAGCCATTTGAACAATTTTTTTGTGTTAAGTTAGATGCATTTTTTTCTTTTTCAGCGTGTAATTTCCCTACACTTTATTCGCCGTACATCAACTCTTCGAATATTTATTTTAAATAGTAACCTAGACATAGTGCCCACCTTATGCTTTACTTACATTTGTATTGATTTAGAAAATCTTTCTATTGGCCCTGTTCTAAGTGTAATTTCCCTGTACTCTATTCATCGTGTATCGACGCTTGGAAGATTCGATGATAATTTGACTTGCTACTGGTCAGTCGGCACAGAATACAACTCAGTTGAGTTACAGGATTATGCTACGCTGAATAAATATTGTGTTGCATTACATGGCTCATATGCCATGTATCCCATGAAGAGGAGTCTCTAGAATGTGGAATGAAGTCCAAGAAGTATATTTTATTTAATTGTAATAGAAAAAAGGCAAAAAATAAATTACAGAGATAATGTGAATTGTACTACATTAAAATACATTAGTTTCGGCTGTCCTAGCGCAAATTTTAATGCCAAGAGAAAGTTCTTTAGTCGGCTCTCAAACATTTTATTTCTGGGTCACCAGGGTTTCCGTTTGATGCAGCCGTCAAGCCTTGCTTTCCTCTGCCAAGTTCATCTCAGAATAGCACACCTAACGTTTTCGATGATTTGTTGGATGTACTCCGAGCTCTGTCTGCTTCGCCTACAGTCATCGCCATGTAGCCCTCTGTAGCCCCACGTCTCAAACAGTTCGATTCTCTTCTTTTCTGGTTTTCCCAGAGTCAGTGATTCACTTCCATACAGTGCTGAGCTCGACACCCTAAATTTTAATCCCACTCCTGAAGCTTCCGTTTATTTCCGTAATCGGCACCTCTATGTACGTGGAAGTGCAAAATGGCTAAGCAGGGATGGCTAGAGGACAAATGTAAGAATGTAGAGGTTTATCTCACTAGGGGTAAGATAGATACTGCCTACAGGAAAATTGAAGAGACCTTTGGAGGAAGGAGAATCACTTGCATGAATATCAAGAGCTTTGATGGAAACGCAGTTCTAAGCAAAGAAGGGAAAGCAGAAAGGTGGAAGGAGTATATAGAGGGTCTATACTTGAGGACAATAGTATAGAAATGGAAGAGGATGTAGATGAAGATGAAATGGGAGATATGATACTGCGTGAAGAGAGAGACAGAGCACTGAAAGACCTGAGTCGAACCAAGGCCCCCGGAGTAAACAACATTCCATTAGAACTACTGGCAGCCTTGGGAGAGCCAGTCCTGACAAAACCCTACCATCTGGTGAGCAAGATGTATGAGACAGGCGAAATACCCTCAGACTTCAAGAAGAATATAATAATTCCATTCCCAAAGAAAGCAGGTGTTGACAGATGTGAAAATTACCGAACTATCACGTTAATAAGTCACAGCTGCAAAATACTAACGCGAATTCTTTACAGACGAATGGAAAAAACTGATAGAAGCCGACCTCGGGGAAGATCAGTTTGGATTCCGTAGAAATGTTGGAACACGTGAGGCAATACTGACCTTACGTCTTATCTTAGAAGAAAGATTAAGGAAAGGCAAACCTATGTTTCTAGCATTTGTAGACTTAGCGAAAGCTTTTGACAATGTTGGTTGGAATACTCTCTTTCAACTTCTGAAGGTGGCAGGGGTAAAATACAGGGAGCGAAAGGCTATTTACAATTTGTACAGAAAGCAGATGGCAGTTATAAGAGTCGAGGGGTATGAAACGGAAGCAGCGGTTGGGAAGGGAGTGAGACAAGGTTGTAGCCTATCCCCGATGTTATTCAATCTGTATATTGAGCAAGCAATAAATGAAACAAAAGAAAAGTTCGGAATAGGTATTAAAATCCATGGAGAAGAAATAAAAACTTTGAGGTTCGCCGATGACATTGTAATTCTGTCAGAGACAGCAAAGGACTTGGAAGAGCAGTTGAACGGAATGGACAGTGTCTTGAAAGGAGGGTATAAGATGAACATCAACAAAAGCAAAACGAGGATGATGGAATGTAGTCGAATTAAGTCGGGTGATGCTGAGGGAATTAGATTAGGAAATGAGACACTTAAAGTGGTAAAGGAGTTTTGCTATTTGGGGAGCAAGATAACTGATGATAGTCGAAGTAGAGAGGATATAAAATGTAGACTGGCAATGGCAAGGAAAGTGTTTCTGAAGAAGAGAAATTTGTTAACATCGAGTATAGATTTAAATGTCAGGAAGTCATTTCTGAAAGTATTTGTATGGAGTGTAGCCATGTATGGAAGTGAAACATGGACGATAAATAGTTTGGACAAGATGAGAATAGAAGCTTTCGAAATGTGGTGCTACAGAAGAATGCTGAAGATTAGATGGGTAGATCACATAACTAATGAGGAAGTATTGAAGAGGATTGGGGAGAAGAGAAGTTTGTGGCACAACTTGACCAGAAGAAGGGATCGGTTGGTAGGACATGTTCTGAGGCATCAAGGGATCACAAATTTAGTATTGGAGGGCAGCGTGGAGGGTAAAAATCGTAGAGGGAGACCAAGAGATGAATACACTAAACAGATTCAGAAGGATGTAGGCTGCAGTAGGTACTGGGAGATGAAGAAGCTTGCACAGGATAGAGTAGCATGGAGAGCTGCATCAAACCAGTCTCAGGACTGAAGACCGCAACAGCAACATGTACGTGTTGAACAGCCTTATGTCCTTTTTAATCCGACCACTTCTTTCTTGGTATTCCATTAGTTTGCTCCCTCTTAGTTCTTGTACATACTGTATATTATCTGTCTTTCCCAATAGATAATAAATATTTTTCTAAGAATTTGAAACACGTTGCACCATTTCACGTTGACCAATGCGTTTTTTAGATCGACGAATCCTATGAAAGTGTCATTGGGCGTTAGGCGTAGTCATGTGCCCAAGCCAACACTCGTCATCATTGAAGATACTTTGATTTTTCTTAAGCCTCACCAAGCGCAACCTCAGAATTGTTTCTCTGCTGCCATTATCTTTTCTGAAGCCAAACTGACCTAATAAAACTTCAGTTTCGATTTTCTGTTCTATTCTTCTGCATATAATTATTGTCAGAGACTTCGACGCATGAGCTGTTTACCAATTCTGTGATAATTCTCGCCACAGATTCTATGTAGCAATGCTAATAGCCGTTTGATTGCCACTTCCCTCAAAGACTTTAGAAATTCCGGAGGAACGTCATCTATCTCTCCTAGCTTCTATTATCGCAAGTCTTCCAAAGCTCTTTCGGATTCTGACCAGTACTCGATCCCCTATGTCTTCCAAATAGACATCCATTTCTTCTTCTATTACGTTAAAAGACTGTTTTTCATCCTTCTAGAGGCCCTGAATTTATTTAATGTTGAAAATCAAGCAAACTGCGCTTTTTTATGTATCACAGTTTATGCATTCGACCTATCTGCTTTCTGCTTTGCATTTAACAGACTTTGAAATCTTGAAGTTTCTGTAGCTATTGACTTTAGTGCTAGTTTTGTAAATATTGCCGGCACTATGTTTGACAAAGACAGATATTAGCAATGAGCGAGACCATTTACGAGTATATGTATTACGGAACCGTTGTCAAAATACAAAACCATTTAGACGTTTCTGCAGAGCGTTCCAGGATTAACATGAGAAATAACTTTTATGATATACTTGAAAATATCATCTACGTAAGTCGGGTTTCCTTCAAACATGACTCGGAAATTCACTAGAAATAGGAACATGCAGACTAAATAATATCTACATTTCTAAATCACTTGCAGCTTTGATCTTGCGTGCTGTACATGTAACTCAACTAAAGTGCTTTACTAACTCTATGATTTGGGTTATCCAGTCTAGGTTGTGATCTGTTTGTAGTAGCAAAATACCGAACTTCACTAAAAGCCCATTCAGTTTGATAACTTAAAAGCGGAAATGGATATTGCACGAAATCATATTTCTAATTTTTACTATCGCGGACACCTTAGCCGTCGTTGATGGCCGTGTGAGAGAGTAACGCGGAGGTGTCTGTAACGAAAATACGGCTATGAATGCGCAGTATTCAGATGATTAAAAGGAAAACACTGCATTACATATTTAATTAGGTGTCTCGAGCAAAGATGGATGAAATATTATTAATTAGGGTACAGAAAATGAATTGGCCACTCCAATTGTATGTAGATAATGAGAGAAAACGGCAAAAGAAAACATAAGGGGGAAAGGAAAAGACCAGCAACCTAGATCGTGCAGACAAAAGCGGGGTGAAAGGGAAAACATGAACCAGCGAAAGACTTCGTTCTGCAACCGAGCACACCACTGTGTTGGATAAGGACTGGACAGGAAACCATCTGAAGCCTATTCGAAAGAACCGATGTGGAGCTCTCCTGAAGCGACAATGTAAATAAGGAGGGTCGAACGGAGGCTGGGATCCCGTTACTAGTAACTAGTTTGGCTATAGTGACTTCGTCGTTTTGCTGCTTCGTTTCATGAAGAGGCAAGAATCTGGTGAAATTTGTGAGAAGTGCCAGAGAACCGGAAAAGCAGGCTAGCAATAATTCTGTGTCTTTTATGAGTCAAGGAATTTTTTAGAGGACGTGTAACTCCCGCCCTCCCCCCCCCCCCCCCCCCCCCCCCCCAGTCCCATATGCACACAAATACACACACACACACACACACACACACACACACACACACACACAGTATTTCAGTATACTAAAACGCGACCAAAATCATTAAACGGAGAAATTTAGGTGACGGTTGAAGAGCAGAAGGAAGAATTTATTCAATGGTATAGACGCATTTTTTTCTACGTAATGAATACCAACTCTAAGGACGTACAATGTATAATTAAATCCATGAGCAGACGCGATCACAGAGCAGAGAGAAACTAGTTAAATAACAGATGAATGTTAAAATAAAGTTTGTGAGTTCGTTCTCTGAAGCTGTTTCTACTTCGCTGAAAATAATTTGCCTTCATAACCTTCTGAAGGCGGCAGGGGTAAAATACAGGGAGCGAAAGGCTATTTACAATTTGTACATAAACCACATGGCAGTTATAAGAGTCGAGGGGCACGAAAGGGAAGCAGCGGTTGGGAAGGGAGTGAGACAGGGTTGTAGGCTATCCCCGATGTTATTCAATCTGTATATTGAGCAATCAGTGTAGGAAACAAAAGAAAAATTCGGAATAGGTATTAAAATCCATGGAGAAAAAATAAAAACTTTGAGGTTCGCCGATGACATTGTAATTCTGTGAGAGACAGCAAAGGACCCGGAAGAGCAGTTGAACGGAATGGACAGTGTCATGAAAGGAGGGTATAAGATGAACATCAACAAAAGCAAAACGAGGATAATGGAATGTAGTCGAATTAAGTCGGGCGATGCTGACGGAATTAGATTAGGTAATGAGACACTTAAAGTAGTAAATGAGTTTTGCTATTTGGGGAGCAAAATAACTGATGATGGTCGAAGTAGAGAGGATATCAAATGCAGACTGGCAGTGGCAAGGAAAGTGTTTCTGAAGAAGAGAAATTTGTTAACATCGAGTATAGATTTAAGTGTCAGGAAGTCGTTTCTGAAAGTATTTGTATGGAGTGTAGCCATGTATGGAAGTGAAACATGGACGATAACTAGTTTGGACAAGAAGAGAATAGAAGCTTTCGAAATGTGGTGCTACAGAAGAATGCTGAAGATTAGATGGGTAGATCATATAGCTAATGAGGAGGTACTGAATAGGATTGGGGAGAAGAGAAGTTTGTGGCACAACTTAACTACAAGAAGGGATCGGTTGGTAGAACATGTTCTGAGGCATCAAGGGATCACCAATTTAGTATTGGAGGGCAGCGTGGAGGGTAAAAATCGTAGAGGGAGACCAAGAGACGAATACACTAAACAGATTCAGAAGGATGTAGGCTGCAGTAGGTACTGGGAGATGAAGAAGCTTGCACAGGATAGAATAGCATGGAGAGCTGCATCAAACCAGTCTCAGGACTGAAGACCACAACAACAACAACAACCTCACACATTTATTCTGAAATGGCAATCTGCTCCGCGATTGCGGAAAAACTTTAGGTATATTCTGGACGACTGAGATATAGTATTACAATGCAATGAAAGCGGCGTAAAACTCGTAACTTTTGTAATCTCGCTCCAGTGGTGAAGTATAACATGGTTGAGAAGCATACTGTGAAACAAAACACAAAAGAGGAAATTTATTGAAATCTGTTTTGCGTATCAAGCAAAATGACCTTTCTAGGGAATCAAAGCACAGCGAATTCACGATGAAAAGGAAATTTGGCTACTTATATGAAAGGATGTGGAAAGTACAGACAAGAAGGAAGGACTGGATGACAGGATATGTGGTAGAAAGTCTTAAGGTATAATTTTCATGTCACTGGAGGGAGCTGTTGAAAATAAAAACTGCACAGTTTCGATAGAGATTGGAATATATCCAACAAATAATTAAGGGCATTGACTGCAAGTGGTGCTCTGATGTGAAGAGGAATTTGTGGCGGGCCGCATGAATCAAATCGGAAGGCTGGGAATCAAAAACAAAATTAAATAAATAATATCAATGCCATAAACAGACAGAAGGAAAACTGTTATGGAAATGTCATAAACTACTATAAAAGAAAAAATGAATGGGAGCCAAAAGACGCTGATGATAGAGACTCATAGATTTGTGCCATGTGAGACATCCAGGACAATTGATGTAGGGAAACTTATAGGATATTTTCGCATTACACACAACAGTATTAAAGTTCTCTACAAAACACAGATTTTTGGCCGAACGCTCTCCGTTAGTGGACACGACTTGATACCCCATCGACAATTAGTCATGAATCCTTATGAAGCAGAATCCTATTACTATAGTTGCACTCATACCTTAAAGCGTTTACACGGGTGGGTTCCCAAAAATATACCGTTTGTAAACACAATACTTATTTCGCTTGATTATATCAATGCTCACGCAATACTACGTTTTTGAAAACCGAAAACCTCTTTTATGAAAAAAACAACTTTGCTTAGTCATAGCAGGTGGAATTAGCAGCACACTCACTGCTGGGATGGAGACCATCCTAGACATGCTACCAGTAGGCCTTTGGGTTACAATGGAGGCAGCGGCAGGGGCATACAGGTTAAAAACTGGAAATAACTAGATTCCTTTAGGATATCCAGCATCTCACATAAATGCAGCAAGTGTGATAAATATAGAAATGATTGGGAAATGCCGACTGACCATAGAATAACTACTAGCTGGTTCAGTACACCTATCCTTATCACAACTGGAACAAAGGAGCAGTCAAGGAATGAACGACGACACCGTTCAGGAGACGTAGTCCGGTTTAGTGACAAGTCGAAAACAGACGAAGGCGCTGGGGCCGTAGTATACAGGCTAGAGCCTAGACTAGAGAGAGAAGTCTTTCTAGGGAAGCTGGCCAAAGCATTCCAGGTGAAAAATATCTGCTGTCAGAGTGTGTGCGAAGGAGAACTTGCGTAGGTGCTGTGAGGATAGTAGCATCTACGATGGTTGCCGAGAAAGTAATGCACCGTATTTTTTTCCCAGCCGAAAGCAATGCTACGATTGTGAAACATTACGTATGTATCGTTTGAAGTCGCTTGAGTGAGCGCGCCAAGTTTCTGTTACTTCCGACAGATAGCGTAGCTGCAGGACAGTTTCAAAATGTCGTCTGTAGGTGATGTGCGTTACAAGCAACGTGCCTTCTTTGACTTTCTCGCTGCAGAGAAAGGAAATGTGGAGAATATTCACAAACGCTTGTGCAAAGCCTATGGAGCATCTGCTGTCGACAGAAGTACAGTTAGTCGCTGGGCACAGAAGGTTAGGTCATCAGAAGGCGGTTCGGCGGAACTTCACAATTTGCAGCGCTCGGGGAGACCATCTGCGGTTGTCACATCTGACATTTTGCAGCGAGCTGATGTTATTCGCGAGCACGGACGCATTACGACTCGGCAATTGGCGCTGCATCTGTCAATCAGCAAAGGAAGTGTGGATGCAATTATCCACACTCTTGTATATTCATAAGCGTGTGTAAGATGGATCCCGCGGTGTCTAACGGTGGATCACAAATCGCACAGAAAAAAAACGTTTGTCTTGATTTGTTGCAACGTTTTGAAGCTGAGGGGGTGGCCTTCTTATCCAAGATTGTGACAGGTGATGAAACCTGGGTTCACCACTTTGAGCCCGAACAGAAGAAAATATTCAAAGCAACTGCTTCCGCCGGTAAGGTCATGATCACTGTGTTCTGGGACTGTGAAGGTGTGATTCTCACTGATGTGATGTCAATAGGCAGTATCTTTAATTCAGAAGCATATGGCAACACATTAACAAAACTCAAGACGCGCTTCTGGCGACTTCGGCGCCACAGCAACCCAGGATTTGTTTTGCTGCAACACGATAATGCTTGGCCCCACACAAGTCTGCGAACTGCTGAACGCATCCGAAATCAGGGTTAAACAGTGTTACCCCTTCCACCCTACAGCCCTGACCTAGTCCCCTCGGACTTCCACTTGTTTGGGCCATTAAAGGATGCCATTCGTGGAAGACATTTTGAGGACGATGAGGGGTGACTCACATAGTGAAACACTGGTTCCGCCACAAGGACAAGGATTGGTACCGACAGGGCATACACGCCCTTGTTTCGTGCTGTAGGAAGGCCATAGAATGGGATGGAGATTACGTGAAAACACCATTCTTTCGTGTATGTAAGTCTCATTATGTTTAATAAAAAGCTGACGAAAAAAAAAAAAATGTGCCGGCCGAAGTGGCCGTGCGGTTAAAGGCGCTGCAGTCTGGAACCGCAAGACCGCTACGGTCGCAGGTTCGAATCGTGCCTCGGGCATGGATGTTTGTGATGTCCTTAGGTTAGTTAGGTTTAACTAGTTCCAAGTTCTAGGGGACTAATGACCTCAGCAGTTGAGTCCCATAGTGCTCAGAGCCATTTGAACCATTTTTGAAAAAAATGTGGTGCATTACTTTCTGGGGAAACCTCGTACATTTATTCAGACAACCAGGTAGCTCTGAAATCTCTGTCAGCCCCTGCAACAAGATCAAAGATCGTTGCAGAAAGCCATGAAGCCCTTGGGAGACTAGAGGAAAGCAACAACGAAAGCCTGATATGGGTCCTTTGTCACTCAGCAGTCAGTGGCAATGAACAAGCTGGTAGACTGCCCAGAACAGGCGCGACGACACCACTTATTGGACTGGAACCTGCCCTAATCATCACTAAGGCGACCTAAAATCAAACCTACGAAGCTGGGTCAGGAGACAGCACGTAGAGTTTTAGACTACGACGAAAAAGCAAAAACATGGCAAGTTAGTGATGCCGAAGCCATGTTTCAAGAGAAGTTCTGTAACCCTGAAGTTGAACAGGAAACAGGTTAAAGTCATGGTAGGACTCATGACTGGCCATAGAAATCTTAAGGAACATCTACACACGATAGCTATAGAGGACGAAGCCCCTAAGTGTAGACTATGTGGTGGCGAGCATGAAACTGTACCACATCTAATCTTCCAATGTGAAGCTCTGCAGGGCAAAAGACAGAACATTTGGGTCAGTAGCACCTGGAGATATCGTGTTTAACAAGAAACTAAAAGGTGTTTCACAACGTTTTGACGACTTCAAATTTGAATAACGTGCGTCAAAAACAAGGTAAGCGACGATGGCGCCGTGTGTTAGTAGTGCAAAACGTCAAGTTTCATCCCCTATATATGTCAGTGATCATGTCGCACTGGTCGAAGCAATAGCGCGCCTTCGTGGTAAAGTGCTATTTTCAGTATGGTGAATGTGTCGTGCACGTACAACGTGCCTTTCGTGAGCATTTCAAGATTCAGCCGCGGTATCCAATTCCTGCTTGTGGAACAATATTGAATTGGTAAGAAACTTTTGTGCAACTGCCATTGCATAGAAGCGAATGTCAGCCGGCCCTCGGAAAAGTGTACGAACACCTTGCCAGAACTTTTACCTATGTGGTCATTTGAAGGCGAGTATTACGATCGTCCGAGAAGCTTGCAACAGTTAAAAAATGAAATTCACGATGAAATTCCCAGAATTCCTACAGCATTTACGAGAGATGTGTTGAAAAACTGTGTGAAATGCCTCGAGTATTGTGTAACTGCAAATGGTCGTCATTTGACCTTGATTAAATGTTGTACATTGTGTAAAATGTTCACCTTTCTTTCGCGACTAGTTTGTATGTTATTAAAATTTGAAATTGTCAAACTTCTGTGGAAAACCACGAGTAAAGGCTCTTTTACTGATTCTTAAGGGTACCGACTGGCTTTACTAGAATCACTGGGAGCGAAACCGCATCTTAAACTCAGTTTCGGTGCGGGTACATTGGGCTAAGACCGCTCTTGATTTTGTGTCCGTTAAGTAATCAAATTAAAGGGGACTTAAGAATCAGACAAAAAAGTAATTTCGGGAGTACCATAAGGGAGTTATATAAGGCCGTTTTTTGTTTTCAATAATCTAGTGAATAACGTCGGAATTCTGGGGCTATTCGAGAGCGGTGCTGTTGTCTGTAGAAAGATTGTAACGAAGTGGAAGAAGATCGGCAGAGGCTCCGCGATTTGCGCAGGGACTTTGAACGTAAATGAATGTAACGTATTACTAATAAATAGGTAAAGGGTTCCGTTACTGCTTATTTACATTATTTGCGATAAATAACTGGTAAGTGTGATAACCGTAAAATATCTGGGAGTAAGGTTCCTTAGCGACCTGCACGGCCACGTAAAATTAATTGTAGGAAAAGCAGATATGTAAGATTCATTTGAAGAATCTTGAGGTAATGCAATTCATCCACGAAGGAGTTGTGTTAAAACACACCTGTTTTTGCATTGCTGATCAATCTATGATTCAGCCGAGGCTGGTTTGGTGAAAGAGAGAAAATATTCAACGAAGAGCGGCATATTTCGTCACGAGATCGTCTCGTAAGCGCGGGAGCGTTACGGAGATTCTCAGTAAACTCCAATGGCGGACGCCACAGATACGTTTACTGTCGGATTTCAAGAAGAGTCGGATAACATACCACTTTACACCACGTACGTGTCGCGGAATGACCAGAATGAAGTAATCAGAGTATTAGAGCTTATACGGAGGTTATCCACAGTATTATTTCCACTTAGCATTCATGAATGGAACAGGCAAGGGGAGAAAAGAAAGTGATACACTACAAGAACCTTTCGCGACACTACGTAAATGGCTTGTGGAGTGCAGATGTTCTACTGCTATAAGAAAACCAGTAGCATGTGAAGATACAACAAGCTGCGAAGCATGTTTTGTATTTCGAAGCATCAAATTAAAGTGGTACTGGACGTATTCTTGAGGTACTGTTTTACTTTCGTCGCTAAACAAGATTCATAGTTCACAAGTGATAAGTGCAGGATGATTTTTATGAACCAGTGCCAGATTGTATGAATGTTCAATCGCCATTTAGTTTAACGATACTGGAGGGTCAGTGAATTAGCTACGTCTACTGACGTGTGGAGAAGGAGTGCATGTGTGATGGGAGGCACTAAGTTGCTGGAATGATCACTACAACTGCACAGTGACGCTTGCAGCCTTCTTGTTTGCTGCTTCATTTGACTGAATAAAGTCCAATGGGAAACCCATCACTGGTTAGCAATTTTTCTTATGTCATTCTTTTACTAGTGGAGATCTTTTATTGAGTCGCCTCATTACGATTACGACGCGCATCTTGAAGGAACTATTGCCACATCACACGCTGTAAGGGGAACCACACCATGTAATAGTTTGGTGGGTTTGTTAAGGGAGAGGAAGGGAAAGAGAATAATAGCTCATTGATGGCAGCGAAATTCTCACAGAAATTGTTTTGGCTGTAACTAAATGTTTGCATCAGGATGAACTCACAAATACCATACTGGTTTTTCTTCAATAACGAAATCTCTACCACAGGTATATCTCGGGAATACATAACGTAAATGTCACAAGGTTTTCTGTGTTGCTACCGTAATTGCTTTGCACAAATCAACCACGTGAAAATTACGAGTGTTTTTATGCATTTACATAATCTGTACCATGGAAACAATTGTATGTTTAAGAGTTTGATGACATTCGATGCTCTGAGAGAAAAGAAGTTGGTTACCAAACTCGTCGAATTATGTCAACATACCTTTCACAGTATATACTGTGGTCAAGAATCAAGGACAAGAGACTACCGGTTGGTTTCATATTGGCCCTACAATTGCTCACATTGCAGACACTTTATCGCGACAAGTTCAGGAAACAAAAGCGTCAGCGGAGGGCAGCCGAGGGCTACGACGTACACTCTTCACCGATATCTGCTGTTATGCAGTCGAAGGAATAGGATTGACCCTCATCTAATTACTGCCTCCTTTGCTGCTCCCACAAGAGGGGTCATACATTCGAGTACTGTCTGCAGAAGGTTTCGTGAGGATGGTGTGTAGCGAGACAAGAAGACATTGAGTACCAGCCATCACTCTTCAAAGTAGGGAACTATTCGAAGTGACCAAGTTAACTGCTGATAAATGGATATATTTATAGACGGATATCTTCAAGAGAAAATAGGAAATTCGGAAATTTGTGGTAAGGTCTTATGGGATCAAACTGTTGAGGTCATCGGTCCCTAAGATTACACACTATTTAATCTAACTTAAACTATCTTACGCTAGGGACGATACAAACAACCATGCCCGAAGGAGGACTCGAACCTCCGACGGGCGGAGCCTCGCGGACCGTGACAAGACGCCTGAGACGGCGCGGCTACCCCGCGCGGCAAGAGCAAGTACTTCAGTGCCTGGAGTCACCTGCTCGATCTCCCACCTTGAACCGTGCAGAGTATGCTAGGAACTGTTCCAGGAGGCGTGGTACAAATCTCTTCTCCAGAACCTTAATTCGTTGAGAGCAGCTGTGCAAGGATTGTGACAGTACTTTAATCGGATGTGATCCATTATGCTCTAGTAATGAATAATGTCGCAATATACAGTATTGTCTCTCAGTGCCCAGGGCAGTCACACTCTGGATTCAAATTAATTGTATTATTAAAACTGAACCATTTATCCGTACTTTATTTATCTACATGTACATATATACTCCGACAGCCACCAAGCGGTGTGTGGCGGAGGGCACAATTCGCGCCAAAGTCATATTTCTCCCCCTCTGTTCCACTCGTGGATCGCGCGAGGGAAAAACGACTGTCTGAACGCCTCAGTAAGAGCTCTAATTACCCTTGTCTTTGGATGGTACTCATTGCGCGATTTGAAAGTTCGTGGTAATAATATATGCTCTACATCCTCGGCGAAGATCGGATTTCGGAATTTGGTGAGCAGCCCCTTCCGTTTAGCGCGACGTCTTTGGTTGGTTGGTTGTTTTGGGGGAAGAGACCAAACAGCGAGGTTATCGGTCTCATAGGATTAGGGAAGGATGGGGAAGGAAGTCGGCCGTGCCCCTGTCAAAGGGACCATCCAGGCATTTGCCTGGAGCGATTTAGGGAACTCACGGAAAACCTAAATCAGGATGGCCGGACGCGGGATTGAACCGTCGTCCTTCCGAATGCGAGTCCAGTGTGCTAACCATTGCGCCACCTCACTCGGTTAGCGCGACGTCTGTCACCAAGTGTCCCACTTCAAACTTTCTATGAGGTTTGTAACGCTCTCGCGATGGCTAAATGTACCAGTCACGAATCTTGCCGCTCTTCTTTGGACTTTCTCAATCTCTTGAATCAGACCCAACTGGTAAGGGTCCCATACAGACGAACAATACTCTAAGACTGGACGAACTAACGTATTGTAAGCAATTTCCTTTCTCGAAGGACTGCATCTCTTCAGGATTCTACCAATAAACCGCAGCCGGCAGAGGTGGCCGAGCGGTTCTAGGCGCTACAGTCTGGAGCCGCGCGACCACTACGGTCGCAGGTTCGAATCCTGCCTCGGGCATGGATGTGTGTGATGTCTTTAGATTAGTAGGTTTAAGTAGTTCTAAGTTCTAGAGGACTGATGACCTCAGAAGTTAAGTCCCATAGTGCTCAGAGCCATTTGAACCAATAAACCGCAATCTAGAGTTCGCCTTGCTCGTTATTTGTGTAATCTGATCATTTCATTTGAGATCATTTCGAATAGTCACACCCAGATACTTGACGGATGTTACCACTTCCAAAGACTGGGCATTTATTTTGTTCTCGTACAGTAATGGGGATTTTTGCCTTGTTATACGCGGTAGGATAGACTTACTAATTGAGAGATAACTGCCAGTCATTACACCACGCATTTATTTTCTGCAAATCCTCATCGATTTGTTCACAACTTTTGTGTGATACTACTTTCATGTAGACTACAGCATCATCGGCAAACAGCCTAATGCCGCTGTCATACCATCAACCAGATCGTTTGTGTAAATAGTAAAAAGCAGCGTATCTATTACGCTGCCCTGAGGCACACCTGCAGTTACGCTTGTTTCTGTTGAAGTCACCCCATTCAGGACGACATACTGCTTTCTGTCTGTTAGAAAACTTTCTATCCAAGTGCATATGTCATCGGATAGACCGTAAGCCCGCACTTTTTGGAGCAAGCGACAATGCGGAACTGAGTCGAACGCCTTTCGAAAGTCTAGAAATATGGCATCAACCTGGGAGCCGGTATCTAGAGCCTGTTGTATATCATGCACAGAGACCACATGACCGCATGACCGCTGTTTTAGTAAAGCCGTGCTGGTTTCTGCAGATGAGCTTCTCAGAGTGTAGAAAGGTTATTATGTCTGAACACAAAATATGTTCCATGATTCTACAACAAATCGATGTCAGTGAAATTGGCCGGTAATTATGTGCATCCGATTTTCTCCCTTTTTTATAGATCGCTATGACCTGGGTCTTATTCCAATCCCGTGAAGCTTTCCGCTATTCCAATTATCTCTGATAGATGATGGATAAGAATGGTGCTATATTTGTAGCATAGTCAACATATAATCTTACGGGGATACCGTCTGGGCCAGAAGCCTTCCTGGCGTCTAAGGATCTTAACTGTTTTACAATCTCAGATACGCTAAACACTATGTCAACCATCCTTGCGTTTGTTAGATAAATGAAAAAGGGTGAATGGTGCTGCAGTCTGAAATATGGCATCCCGGCTATTACACAAGTTGAAAATATGGTCACTATTTTTTATAAACTTAAATTTGCCATATTTCGTGACAGTACCTTTTCCATTAGACGTTTGCAAGCAAATATAAGTCTTGGCTTCAGTTGTCTAAGTATGATTCCACAATGCATCGTTATCGGCTGCAAAAAATGACGTGGTTCAGCGTGTTTCTCTCATTTTGGTGTTTCAAATACAGTTTCTTCCAATGTAGTTTCTTCTTTTCAGATAATACAAAAATAATAGTAACATAATTCAAAATTATTTATGACTGCGACCTTCACATTGTTCTTCCGTCAACACACACCAAGAGTTAGCTTCCGACTCGGACTGACTATAGTCAAAGACTACTCCAACGTCAAAGATATTTTACACAATCAGTTTCTTTGCTATTCTTCGATACATTTTCTAATAGTAATCAATATGCTTTTACTCTCAAAAACAGAAGTAAATTAACATATAATAAGACAAATTATAATAAATTCTGACAAAAATATAAGACAAGATTTTCAATTCAGTATCGACAAATACGGTAAAAAAAATAACATCTTCCAGATCCATTACAACTGCTCCCCAGGGCTTTTGTTGTTATGAACATATACAACAAAATCCCGACAACACTCAGTGATGGATCTGTATTACACAATTAGTACACTAATGATGCAGTCTGATAACCTCTTCCAAATTTGGACTCTTTTGAATCTGTGGACTTGTTACTGGCTGTTGTTGCAATGATACTTCCCCATCAATCCCATACACAAAAATTTCAAGTAAAGAAATTATTTGACATGACAAATATACATGGTATAAAACATACATGAGAAATATTCTAACATACAGCATGCAGATTGAAAATAATAGAAAGGTAAAACTCATTTCCTAGAATAAGATTTAATTTTTTTTTAAATATTAATGTTAATTTCATTATGCTTACATATTGTACAGTAAAAATGATACTGGACATATATAGTGTAATGTGTTTTTCTCTATATTTGCCTTATATATATATATTTTTTTAACTTCTGATTTTTTTAATTTTTATATATTTTTTATTTTTTTTATTAGTCATGGTTTTTTTTGTTTTTGTATTTTTTTGCATATGATTTTCTTTTTTTTTTAGTACAGCTAAAGATACATCAGTATTATCTAAATTTTTTGCAATTATTTATGTACACTTTCCTCTCTACTACAATATTATTACAAGTCACATTCTTGTGAAGAGTACTTTTGCTCCCCACAACATCAGTATAAACAACAATAAACTGCTCATATATCATGAGGCTTTATCTAAAATTGGTTTTGAAACTTATACCTTTGCATGCATGTCCTCACACGCATGCCTTCACCCACAGGGAAGACTTAGCTTCCAAAATTAGAAAAATTCAGAAATGCTCACTAGGGAGACTTTTTTTTGTAAAAAAGTAAAAATAAATCTTTCTCTCATTCTTTGTTACAACAGTGTTTTTTCATCAGTTTCAATTAGTATGTGACTTCAAATTATTAATTTATACACGCAAATATACACACTTGGTTGTACAGGCAGTTTTGTTCTAACAAGTGTATTCCAGTGGAGGACTTTTGTTTTAGATGATAATAGATTATTTAAATTTTGAAATAATGATTTCTGTTTATACAGTTTTAAAGAGACAACATTCCTAAGACCAAATAATTTCTTTGACTTAGGATACACCAAACGATAAGCATTAGGGTGTGGATTTTCTATGACTTTTCTCATGCTTGAGCAACGTTCTGCTTGCAAATGCTATGGTACAATGTATCTTAACTCCATTCTCTACTCTTTCTTGAAATAACTCTGCTCCAAGCCCATAATTACTGCTATCAGTGTTCAAACAAAATGGTAAATTAAAATCAGGTCTGTGTAATAAGTGTTGCTTCCTCAACTCTTGCTTAATTTTATCAAACTCTTCCTGACAACTTTTATCCCAAACCCAAACAGTGTTTTTCTTAAGTAACTGACTTAAACATGGTGCATTCAGACTCTGATCACTTATATGTTTTCGGTAATAACCGCATAACCCAAAGAACGACTTTAATTGTTTTTTAGTCTTAGGAATAGGAATTTCTGAAATTGCTTTAATTTTTTCTGGATCTGCCAAAATTCCCTTGTCTGTGACAACATGACCCAAAAATTTTAATTCAGAAACTGCAAATTTACATTTCTCTAATTTCAATGTATCCCCCCTTTTCTAAGTTTTTCACAAACTGACTTCAAAATCAAAAAATGTTCCTCCCAATTTTTCCCTGTAACCAAAATGTCATCTACATAGATTATCAGTTTAGACGCAAGTTCTTGCCCCAGTACATGATCCAAAGCTCTTATAAATTCGGAAACAGAAGAATTTAACCCAAATGGCACAACACAATATTGGTAACTCTTACCATTGTACAAGAAACCAGTATATTTTCTAGAATTAACCGAAAGTGGTACTTGATGAAAACCCGAAGTTAGATCCAAACTTGACATATATTTTATATCTGTAAATTTATAGAGTAACTCATCAATATTTTCAGGATGGTCTGTCTGTCTGAACAAAATTTTGTTTAAGTGTTTAGAGTCCAAAACCAATCTTACTAAACCATCTTTTTTCGAAACTACTACTAGAGGATTATTATATGCACTGATACTCCTTTCTATTATATTACATCCTTCCATCTTTTTCAGCTCTTTCTCAACAGCAGGTCTTTTTGATATTGCAATAGTGTATGGTTTTATGAAAAATGGTTCATGAGGTTTTACCTGAAGCTCACACTGGTAACCCTTTACCCTACCAGGTATGTCACTAAAAACATCACTGTATTCCCACAGCAGATTTTCTAACTGTTGTTTTTGCTCCCCAGATAAATTTTGCGTTTCTGAAATTTTCAAATTCACTAAATTCCCAAATTCAACTTCATCAGTATCAAATCTATGAATTTCAATATTCTCCAATCTATTTTCTTTTAGTAAATTAATACTGTCAAAATTTCCATTACTCTGATCACCAAGTGTGTTCACAAAATTTGTCTGAATGTATTCCCTTTCACTAGTTTCTATCAAAAGTTTTCTTCCAACCCAATCAAATGCTGTATTTACTTTTACTATCCAATTCATACCCAAAAGAAAATCCTCATTAAATTCCTGAATTACAAAACATCCATGTGTGAACAACTTGCCTTCAATTAAAAATGTCACTAAAGCCTGGATTTTTACCAATTTACTGCTCTTCACAGTAGCACCTTTTATCTTTACCCCAACAACTGGCATTTCAACATAATCTTTCCCCACTTTCAACTTTTTGCTTAATCTTTCAGATATTCCAGAGATCTCACTTCCTGTATCAATTAAACATTTACCAATCCATGACCCAATTTGAACTTTTATGTAAGGACTGCAAAATTGATCACTTTTCTCAGAACCTGTATCCTCATGTAATAAATCACTTTCAATTTCCCCAATCCTATACTTATCAGAATCATATGGTATACCATTATATGTATTATTTGTCACAGTTATAAAATTTGCACAAGATACAAAATTGTCATTAGTACTCTCTATTATCTCAAATAGCCAAGAATTTTCATCCAAATCACATTGTATACTATTGAAGTACTTATCCTTCAGCTTTTCAAAAATAAAATATCTCATCTTTTTCCACCACTCAGGACATACAGTTTCACATACATTAATAAGCATCT
This sequence comes from Schistocerca americana, assembly GCF_021461395.2. Classification (NCBI taxonomy): domain Eukaryota; kingdom Metazoa; phylum Arthropoda; class Insecta; order Orthoptera; family Acrididae; genus Schistocerca; species Schistocerca americana. The sequence goes on along the minus strand of NC_060119.1, from coordinate 828,854,032 downwards.
TTCTAAAGTTCTTGTCAAAAGAAATAGTTTCACTGTTCAGCCAAATATTCATAAGAAATGTGTGTGTATCATTAGTATCTATAAAAGTTTCACTTAGGTAAGAAGTTATACATGTGTCATCGTTATTTGTGTAGTCAGATTCTTTACCAGCAACATCTAAATTCACACTTTTACATACAGCCAGATTGCGAGTATTATTCATCCTGGTAACATCCCTGGGAATTTCTATAATATTCTCACTATTAAATCCATTTTCAACCATGTGTATACCCAACTCCCTATTTAAACTAATGAAATACCTTTCCTCAACATCATCATCAATACCATTACCATCATTATCAACTTTATCAACAACATCATTATCATTACACATATTCAGGTCATACACATTCAAATTATCCCCCAAAATATTATTTCACCTTTCTAAAGGTACCAGATTCCTTTCACCAACATTTTCATTCTCACAGCATGCATTCTCTCTTTCATTCATACACATCTCTGAACTACTGCAAATTACATTATCCGACAAAGTGTTTTTCTTTTCTGCCCAAGTGTAAAACTCTGTTAAATTAAATGAATCACAATTACTTTTATCTACTGTATGTTCTTGTGTACTGAAAATGTTATCTTTATCATTATTATTTTCCTCTTGAAATTTCTTCAATAAGTAACAACTAATGACCTCATGTGATAGCATAGGTTTGGAACTGACCTGTTTGGGTTTATGATAGTCACATCCATTGGTCCTTTCATCATGCTCACCTTCTGCCTCAACCTTGCGGACCTTCAAGGGGGCGTCTACTCGTTTTTTATTTCCGGTTCCTGTTTGAACTGCTGATTGTGGTTCTGCCAATGTCTCTGATCAACATTTCTGATCCCCTTCCTATGCCAAACATTACCTGATTGTTGGCAGTTTCTATTGTACTGACCTCTATCAAAATTTCTGTGATTTTGATCCCTAAAGTGTTCTCTATTTTGTTGATTATTAACGCGAAAATGTTGTTCTTGTTTTGGATAAAAATTATGGTCCTTCTTTACAAAATTGTTATATCCCCCTGAATTTTGACTGACACCATGATAATTGTTTTGTTCCCTTTTTTGAAAGTGATCATTTCCCCAATTTTGACCATTACCTTTCTGAGTAAACCCACTGTGTGTTCTTGTTGTTACCCTATCCACCTTTTCAATATAATTGAGAAACTGCTCTACATTACTATCAGGACAATGAACTAAACTCAACTGCATTGTTGATGGCAATCTTCTCTTTAAGGTATCAATTTTGATCAAGTCATCCAAAGGTTTTGTTAAATGAATAAGTTTTTGAAGTTCACTTTTGCAAAATTGTTTCATGTTCCAATCTGATTCCCTATAGTTTCGCACATTCAAAAATTCACTTTTGATTCTAGTTTGTTTAAGATCATCCCAAAATTTTTTCAAAAATTTTGATTCAAATTCTGAAAAGGTCATCCCCAAAGTTACAATCTGGTTTGCCCAAGTCAAAGCTTCCCCTTCCAAGAATTTTTTCACAAATTTAATTTTTATTTCATCTGGTGAGTGAGGTAAAAAACAATCCTTACAATACTGCATAAAATCAACGGGATGTAAGGGTCCATCTACCGAAAAGTGCTTCACTGGAATATTAGATACAAGATTACATGTGTTGACATTGTAATTTTTGCTTTGAAATTCAATGTTAAAACTTTCAATTTTTTCGTTAAGTTCTTTGACAGATTTTTTGTTTTCCAAATCATTGCATTCTACTTTTTCTTCTAGAGTAACCAAACGATTGTAAGTTTCTTGTTGTACATTTTTAACTAAAACTTTTGTATTCTCATCCAATTTTTAATTTCCCCTTTTATCCCATTAAAATCAATTAAATTTCTTTCCCTATCTACCAGTAACTCATTTTTTGCAGTATTAATTTCACCGCTCAATTTAACATCAATTTCATTTACTTTTGCTTCCACAGATTCAATTTTTTCCTCAACACTGCCAACTCTGTTCGAAAGATCACCCACTTGGGTATTGACTGCTTGGACTTGCAACAAAATGTTATCAATTTTTTCATCCCAGTAAGTCTTATTGTCGTCATCTGATTGTTTAATTTCTTTCGTGAAATTTACAAGAAAACTTTTTAAATCAAATTGATCGGTTCTTTCTGTTTCATTTGACCTGTCCTGATATTCGAAGTCTATTAGATTACTACTTTCTATTTTAGGCACAATACTCTCGAAAATCTCATAAGTCATTGTGAAGAACAAAAACTTATACACAACAATATAAAACAAGATAAAAATATTGTTTTAACAAAATACGAGGGTTTCGTGACTTATCTGGAACACTCTTCTACTGTTGCAAAACCACGTTTTCCATCCATGTGATTGTTGACCAAAATTCTTGAAGTATTTTCTTCTGTCGAAAATTATATTTTTTGCCGAAACATTTCTTCTCCAAAACTTTTACTTCCCGATGAACACAAACACTGTAACACACATTCTGAAGAAACTGGTATTAACACACAAAAATTTTCTTCCTCGTAGCACTGTTGAAGATCTCGTGAACACAATATCCCGACTACAGTCCCCAGTTGAAATATGGCATCCCGGCTATTATACAAGTTGAAAATATGGTCACTATTTTTTATAAACTTAAATTTGCCATATTTCGTGACAGTACCTTTTCCATTAGACGTTTGCAAGCAAATATAAGTCTTGGCTTCAGTTGTCTAAGTATGATTCCACAATGCATCGTTATCGGCTGCAGAAAATGACGTGGTTCAGCGTGTTTCTCTCATTTTGGTGTTTCAAATACAGTTTCTTCCAATGTAGTTTCTTCTTTTCAGATAATACAAAAATAATAGTAACATAATTCAAAATTATTTATGACTGCGACCTTCACATTGTTCTTCCGTCAACACACACCAAGAGTTAGCTTCCGACTCGGACTGACTATAGTCAAAGACTACTCCAACGTCAAAGATATTTTACACAATCAGTTTCTTTGCTATTCTTCGATACATTTTCTAATAGTAATCAATATGCTTTTACTCTCAAAAACAGAAGTAAATTAACATATAATAAGACAAATTATAATACACTCCTGGAAATGGAAAAAAGAACACATTGACACCGGTGTGTCAGACCCACCATACTTGCTCCGGACGCTGCGAGAGGGCTGTACAAGCAATGATCACACGCACGGTACAGCGGACACACCAGGAACCGCGGTGTTGGCCGTCGAATGGCGCTAGCTGCGCAGCATTTGTGCACCGCCGCCGTCAGTGTCAGCCAGTTTGCCGTGGCATACGGAGCTCCATCGCAGTCTTTAACACTGGTAGCATGCCGCGACAGCGTGGACGTGAACCGTATGTGCAGTTGACGGACTTTGAGCGAGGGCGTATAGTGGGCATGCGGGAGGCCGGGTGGACGTACCGCCGAATTGCTCAACACGTGGGGCGTGAGGTCTCCACAGTACATCGATGTTGTCGCCAGTGGTCGGCGGAAGGTCCACGTGCCCGTCGACCTGGGACCGGACCGCAGCGACGCACGGATGCACGCCAAGACCGTAGGATCCTACGCAGTGCCGTAGGGGACCGCACCGCCACTTCCCAGCAAATTAGGGACACTGTTGCTCCTGGGGTATCGGCGAGGACCATTCGCAACCGTCTCCATGAAGCTGGGCTACGGTCCCGCACACCGTTAGGCCGTCTTCCGCTCACGCCCCAACATCGTGCAGCCCGCCTCCAGTGGTGTCGCGACAGGCGTGAATGGAGGGACGAATGGAGACGTGTCGTCTTCAGCGATGAGAGTCGCTTCTGCCTTGGTGCCAATGATGGTCGTATGCGTGTTTGGCGCCGTGCAGGTGAGCACCACAATCAGGACTGCATACGACCGAGGCACACAGGGCCAACACCCGGCATCATGGTGTGGGGAGCGATCTCCTGCACTGGCCGTACACCACTGGTGATCGTCGAGGGGACACTGAATAGTGCACGGTACGTCCAAATCGTCATCGAACCCATCGTTCTACCATTCCTAGACCGGCAAGGGAACTTGCTGTTCCAACAGGACAATGCACGTCCGCATGTATCCCGTGCCACCCAACGTGCTCTAGAAGGTGTAAGTCGACTACCCTGGCCAGCAAGATCTCCGGATCTGTCCCCCATTGAGCATGTTTGGGACTGGATGAAGCGTCGTCTCACGCGGTCTGCACGTCCAGCACGAACGCTGGTCCAACTGAAGCGCCAGGTGGAAATGGCATGGCAAGCCGTTCCACAGGACTACATCCAGCATCTCTACGATCGTCTCCATGGGAGAATAGCAGCCTGCATTGCTGAGAAAGGTGGATATACACTGTACTAGTGCCGACATTGTGCATGCTCTGTTGCCTGTGTCTATGTGCCTGTGGTTCTGTCAGTGTGATCATGTGATGTATCTGACCCCAGGAATGTGTCAATAAAGTTTCCCCTTCCTGGGACAATGAATTCACGGTGTTCTTATTTCAATTTCCAGGAGTGTAAATTCTGACAAAAATATAAGAAAACATTTTCAATTCAGTATCGACAAATACGGTAAAAAAAATAACATCTCCCAGATCCATTACAAGTCCTCTACCGTAAACGAGTTTTTGAAAGCTAGGTTTAGAATTTCGGCCTTCTGTTTATCATCATCCGTTACATTACCCGTACTGTCACCAAGAGAATTATGTGCAATGGTTAATGATTAGAAGTGAGGAAGGAAAATTAGGATTCATGATTATGAGAGACGGAGCATATGTTCGGATAGATGATTGGTGAGGGGAACGTCCTTTTTAACGAACCATCACGACGTTTGCTTTAAGCGATTTAGGGTAACCACAGAAATGCTAAATATGGATAGTCAGACGGGTAATTGGATTGTCGTCCTCCAGAGGCGCTTCCAGGGTCTTACCATTTCGCAACCTTTTTCGGTGTCTTATGGATACTAATGTATCAGTAGTCCTGGTATATGTGCAACCAGTTTCATGCTTTTAAGATGATTTATTAACCAGTCGAAGTTTGAATGCTAGCCATTAAAACTGTCACGCCAGATAAGATTGCAGATAGCGAAACCTTATTAATTGGCTTATACAGTACAGTGGGAGGAATACGCGATTAAATTTGTAGGTGATTTGCGGATATGCAGAGAGTGAAATTTAGTACACCCAGCTGCCATCTTTGGCAGAAACCTGCCTAAGAATCGAGTCCCCCAGAGCTTGGACGGCAGATACGGATACGCCAATCGATGGTGCATCAACTCTGTTTCATAGTTCATCATTCATTGTGGCTGGCGACTGGTGGTGTTCCCATCTCTCGGCGAACTATAACCAGATATAACTTTCACCCTGCAGCGCAGTATGAGCTGATATGAAACATCCTGGAAGATTAAAATGGTGTGCCAGACTGAGACTCGAACCAGGGATCTTTGTCATTTGGGGGTAAGTACTGTAGCAGCTGAACTACTCGAGCGCGATTCACACCCCACGACAATCCTCCGGGATGTAGCTAAGCCATGTCTCCGCGATATCCTTTCTTCCAAGAGTGCTAATCTCGCGAGTTTCGCCGGAAAACTCATGTGAAGTTTGCAAGGTAGGAGATTAGGTACTGGCGCAAGTAAACCTGCGATGACGGGTCCTGAGTCGTGCGTTGTTAGCACAGTAGGTAGAGTATTTGCCCGCGAAAGGCAAAATTTTTGACTTCGAGCCACGATCCGGCACAAAATTTTGATCTGTAGCGAGTTTTGAGTGTTTTTAATGGTTGAGAGATCTGGAGAACGTGCTGATCAGGGTAACAGTCGATCATCCTCTGCATCGAGGTAGGTCAGAACAGCTCGGGCAACATACTGTCTAGCCATATCTTTTTGAATAATAACGTCAAGAAGACCTCGAAGATAGAGTACATCCACCGGCCTTAATACTTCATAAATGTAACAACTGATGATCACATTAACTACTATGCGAACCAGAGGTGGTAGCGTTATGTACCCAATAGTACCTCAAATCACCACACCATGTACTGTGCCCATGTGAAAATGACGAATGATATTTGGCAAAATACGTTCTGCTCGGAACTACTCAGGTGGATAGGTCCATCGCCATGCTGCACGTGGAACTGGGATTCGTCTGAAAAAACGAAGTGCCAATCATGTGTCAAGTTCTGTCGATGGGTACACCAATATAGCCCCCTCTGCAGCCGCCTCAATGGAAGCCGCAACAATGATCGCCGTGTTGGCAGTCTGCGGTGCTCCAGACATCGTCGCGTTGTTCGTGTGGATACTTGTCTTGCCGCAAACAGTCCCATTTCCTGACTCAAGGGAGTTGACGTCGCTGTACAGCCGATCACACCGTGTACAAACTCTAGGGATTGATCGATGAGAGGATACGGAACAAAAAAGGTCTAATAAACTTATGTCAATACATGCCTGTCTTCCATGCTAGAGACCATTTATTCAACCATACTTTGTTGCAGAGACTGTGGTATAATACGCGCTGTACTAAGCAGCCACAGTTACAGTATGCGTGGTTTCCTCCTCGAGGGTGGTGCTTTTCTCATACGTCAGGCACTAGCGCCCTCACCTGCCATAGTAATTGGTAAAGTTGTGTGCGATTCGCTTCTCGTGCTGACTCACCTTGTAGTGAGCGTTGCATACAATGATTACCTATTCGAATCGAGAGCTTGCCGACATGGTGTTTACTTACGGAAAGACAAATGGCAAAGGGTAGCGGGCAACAAGGTTGTCTGAGGAGAGCTATCCCCGCAGTTAAAAACCACAGCATTCAATACTTGCAACAGTGTTTCACCATTTGTCTGAGACAGGATCGTTTCAGGAAACAGGAAATCGTCTTCGGACATCAGACTCGGAAGAAAACACGATAATACTGTGGAAGGCGACCGCTGTGTCAGTACCGGGCAGTTAGCCCGCCTGTACAGGGTAAGCCAGACGACCGTTGGAACCTTCACCATGACAGTTGTTACTATCCTTATCACTTAGAGCGCGTTTAGGGCTTTTTAGCGACAGACTCTCCACACCGGGAGCAGTTTTGTCACTGGGTTTTTCACCAGGCAACAACGATTCCGGGATTTGTGTTATACATCCTGTTGACAGATGAGACCAGCTTTACGCGGACTGGTATATTCAGTTTTCGTAAGAGTCTATGTGCGATAGTATGCAGAACCCTCATCGTACGCTGAGAGCGAATCATCAGCATCGGTGCAGTGGGAATGTGTGGGTTGGGATAACTGGCGACCGTATTTTGAGACTAGTTTTCCTTCCACGTCTCCTAACAGGACGGAACTATCGGCGTTTATGCGGGTGACTTTGCTCCCCTGCTACAAGAAGTGCCATTGATGATTCGAAGGGTTATGTGGCTGCTACATGAGGGTGCTCCAGTCCACTTTGCCGTTAACGTCCGGACGCATCTTAGTCGTGTCTTCCCTGGCCGCCGCACGGGGTAGCCGAGCGCTCTGAGGCGCCTTGTCACGGCTCGCGCGGCTACCCCGTCTGAGGTTCGAGTCCTCCCTCGGGCGTGGGTGTGCGTGTTGTCCTCAGCGTAAGTTAGTTTAAGTTAGATTAAGTAGTGTGTAAGCTTAGGGACCGTTGACCTCAGCAGTTTGGTCCCATAAGACCTTACCACAAATTTCCAATTTTTTTTCTTCCCTGGTTTATAGATAGGATCCAGTTGCTCGTTCACCAGATCTCAAACAGTGCGGTTTCTGATTATGGATCTATCTCAAAATTATTATCGTGTATGCAGAGCCCATTCCAGATGTGGAGTCACCGGAGCAGCGTATTTATGCTGCCTTTGATACCGTTCGGTGGCAGCCTGGCCGATGTGAACGTGTGAGACAGAACATGCTACGCATGCGTTGAGGCACATGGAAAACCATTTTCAACACATACCGTAACTATGGCCGCATGGTACATCGCTTACTAGACAACAGTCTCTGTAACAATGTATGATCGAATAACCGATCTCTTACGTGGAACCGAGCGAGGTGGCGCAGTGGTTAGCACACTGGACTCGCATTCGGGAGGACGACGGTTCAATCCCGTCTCCGGCCATCCTGATTTAGGTTTTCCGTGATTTCCCTAAATCGCTTCAAGCAAATGCCGGGATGGTTCCTTTGAAAGGGCACAGCCGATTTCCTTCGCCATCCTTCCCTCACCCTAGCTTGCGCTCCGTCTCTAATGACCCCGTTGTCGACGGGACGTTAAACACTAATTTCCTCCTCCTGCTCTTACGTGGAAACCATGCATTTCCGCACGTAAGTTCATTACACCCTTTTTTGTTCCGTATCATCTCATAGATCAAGCCAGAGTTTGTACACGGTGGAAATAATCACCCTGTATATGTGTCCCCTCGGGCAATAGTCGCGTGAATCCGTTGAGATGCTGAACCGATGGATTCCATATTCGCACGACAGTCGTGGGATAGTGACCAACGCGAGGTGCTGTATCGCAGAATGACGAACCTCAATCTCGATAGGCAATGATCCTGCCGCTGTCGGATTCATATACATTCTGAAGACATTCTACATTCTTGTTGAAATAATGACAATCTGTTTAAATAACACTCACGACAGCTGTTGCAGCTGCGTAGATTCTCTACCCAAGAGTGGTCTTCACGCGTTTTCGGTCATACATGTCGATGTAAAGAATTTGGAAGGCGCCGTCTATTGACAATCTGATTGTACTATTATGCACAACAGCGGCTGAATTTATTCGTTTTCTTCAAGCTAGTATTCTGTGATGTGCGAAAATGGTAAGAAAACGATGTCCAATAAAAGTAGCCTTCGCTATGGCCATTAATAAAGCGCAAGTTCAAACCTTGAAAGGCCAAGATTGTATTTACCGGAAATTGTGTTTTTTAGCATAAACAGTTCGCTTTTTGAGTGATATTTTATGTTTGTAATAAAGACAGATACAGCCCAAAAGTGAACGATGATCACATTATAACTGCTAACATTGTTTTCAGAGAAGTTTTGTAAAATAAAAAAGTTTTAAAAATAAAGTTAATGAAGGTAGTATCTGCTTTTTTATATGGATTAGAGTTAACCATATTGTGTATAGTGATACTGATTGCTTACAGTTAGACTAATATTTATTACTACTATTCAAAAGCCGGCCGCGGTGGTCTCGCGGTTCTAGGCGCGCAGTCCGGAAACGTGCGACTGCTACGGTCGCAGGTTCGAATCCTGCCTCGGGCATGGATGTGTGTGATGTCCTTAGGTTAGTTAGGTTTAAGTAGTTCTAAGTTCTAGGGGACTGATGACCACAGATGTTAAGTCCCATAGTGCTCAGAGCCATTTGAACCATTCTTTTTTGCTCAGAGCCATTTGAAACATTTCTTTTTTTCAAATAACTGTTGTTGAATTTCAAAGTGACACAGATACATGACATTATTTATTTAGCATAGTCATAAAGTGGCTGTAAAGAATAGTCGGACGGTTCCACCAATCGTTCAGTTCCTCGATGATAGAAATGCGCTCGTTGCCTTACGGAGCCGTTCGAGGATCGCAGTGTGAACGTCTTCGTCGTGGGAAAATCTCTTTACTGCGCGTGCTTACCAAAAAGATGGAAACAGCGTTGTGCAAGATTGGGACTTTTCGGTCAGCACCACCCGTGTCAGTGCGGCGTTGCTCTAATGTTAGTACCAGTGTACTGCGTCTGACGAGATATTGCGTTTGGTCCATATACCACCACAATTTCACGGTGAATCTGTTTGCTATGTAGACGTTTTGCCCGCAAGAATCACATTGCCCCGCTTACTGGAATTTTGGAATACGTTCCCAGTAACAGCGCTACTTGCCTGCGCGTGTTACCTGCACCGCATCAGAACTATGTCCGCAGGAGACCCGGAACACGCATTCTCTTGTGACAATGTGCCACTATTGTTGCGCAATTGTCTTAGCCCAGGAGGACATGTGTAAGTTAAATTTGAGCGTAGGCTTCCGCGGCCATAGTCACAGCCAATAAAATACTTTCGGATCTATGACCGCATTGCCAATGTGTAGAATTTCCGACGTTGCTGCCGCTAACTATCGGAAGAAAACACACCCTGAGGAAGACCATGTACAATAGCGGCCGAAACGTCGAAAGTTTTACACACTGACAATACGCTCCCAGACCCAAAAGAATGTTATTACCTGTGTACTTTCTGAAGTCCCTACGTAGCATACTTCATACCAATTCAACTTTTGTCGACTTCGCGGTGCTGCAATTTTATTGGCCAGTAGGCAGAGCAGCACCATCATTGGATCACATTGATCCCAGCAACATTCAGAAGGGAAGACGGGGCGGTGTGGTTTGTGGAGGGCTTAGACTGGGTCCTTCAGCTAAGTAGCGTCCCGTGCTGGAGCTAGTTAGAGGGGAACAGTGGACGGTGTGACGTCAGGCAGCAATCAGCGGCCGCTTTAAAAAGGCGGCCCCAGCGCGAGGTGACACAGTCAGGGCGCCATGACTGCCACAGGAAGAGGGCCGCGGCCCCCGCTGCTGCTGCTGCTGCTGCTCCTAGCGGGCTGTGCGCTGGTCACCGCTGCCCCCAAGGTAAGACAGCCGTCTCTTGTCCGTAGACTAAGCCGAAAACTGCACGAATACGTGGTGTCCGAGACAACAGACACCACGAATTCATATAGCTCATTTCTCCTCGATGGGCAATGAATCCACAAGCTTCTGTGCGGATGCACTTTAACGTTCGACCTCCAGCGGGAAATCTGAAAATAACGAGCGTGGAGGACATAGAAGGGGGACAGCGGGCAGGTGGCGATAGATGGGAAAGTGAGACGGCCAGGGAGCGTGCTGAGATAGTCCGCTTATTTTCGATAAACGCTGTGAACGGATGGCGCAGCGATTAACGCAAATGCATAGTAAGCAGGAAATGGCGGGTTTGAGTCCCCGTTCGGAACACATTTTCACTCGCCACTGACAAGGGAACCTCCTCATCGCACCCCCCTCAGATTTAGTTATAAGTTGCCACAGTGGATAGGCTTTGAAAAACTGAACACAGATCAATCGAGAAAACAGGAAGAAGTTGTGTGGAACTATGAAAAAAATAAGCAAAATATACAAACTGAGTAGTCCATGTGCAACATAGGCAACATCAAGGACAGTGTGATCTCAGGAGCGCCGTGGTCCAGTGGTTAGCGTGAGCAGCTGCGGAATGGGAGGTCCTTGGTTCAAGTATTCCCTCGGGTGTAAAGTTCAATTTTTTATTTTCAGACATTTATTATCTGTCCGTCCGTCCGTCCGATGCGATCACTTTTTTTGGGAGTGATTATCACATCCACAAGAAAACCTAAATCGGGCAAGGTAGAAGAATCTTTTTACCCATTCGCCAAGTGTACAAGTTAGGTGGGTCGACAATGTATTCCTGTCATGTGATGCACATGCCGTCACCCGTGTCGTATAGAATATATTAGACATGTTTTCCTGTGGTGGAATCGGTTGACCTATGACCTTGCGATCAAATGTTTCCGGTTCCCTTTGGAGAGGCACGTCCTTTCGTCTACTAATCGCACGGTTTTGCGGTGCGGTCGCAAAACACAGACACTAGACTTATTACAGTGAACAGAGACGTCAATGAACGAACGTACAGATCATAACTTTGCGAAAATAAAATTTTCGCTCGAGGAAAGACTAGAACCAATGACCTCTCGTTCCGCAGCTGCTCACGCTAACCACGGGACCACGGCGTTCTTAATCTCAAACTATACTTGATGTTGCATATGTTGCCCATGGACTACTCAGTTTGTATATTTTGCCTATTATTTCATAGTTCCACACAACTTCTTCCTGTTTTCTCGACTGATCTGTGTTCAGTTTTTCAAGGCCTATCCACTGTGCCAACTTATAACTAAATATGAGGGGGGTGCGATGGGGAGGTTCCCTTGTGAGTACGAAAGTCTTGATGCAGATATTATTAGTTCCTTCCCTTTCCCTTCTCCCCCCCCCCCCCGTTCAAAATGGTTCAAATGGCTCTGAGCACTATGGGACTTAACTGCTGTGGTCATCAGTCCCCTAGAACTTAGAACTACTTAAACCTATCTAACCTAAGGACATCACACACATCCATGCCCGAGGCAGGATTCGAACCTGCGACCGTAGCGGTCACGCGGTTCCAGACTGTAGCGCCTAGAAACGCACGGCCACTCCGGCCGTCCCCCCCCCCCCCCCCCCCCCCCGTCACCCTTTCCCCGAAAACCTTTAGGGCATATCGAGTCATGCTGTTTTCCTAAGGTAACGCTTTCCAGCACAACAACAACTAAAACACCATCACCGTCGAGGTACGACATTAAAAAGGAGGAAAGTAATGAAGCCGGCCGCGGTGGCCGTGCGGTTTTAGGCGCTCCAGTCCAGTCCGGAGCCGCGCTGTTGCTACGGTCGCAGGTTCGAATCCTGCCTCGGGCATGGGTGTATGTGATGTCCTTAGGTTAGTTAGGTTTAAGTAGTTCTAAGTTCTAGGGGACTGATGACCACAGCAGTTGAGTCCCATAGTGCTCAGAGCCATTTGAACCATTTGAAAGTAATGAAGTGAAAGCTACATGTTTCGACTTAATGATTCTTAAATTAGTGCAGAATATTCTTCAGATGATGCGGGGACGTTGGATAAAGCTATCAGACTCTCCGTCCTGTTTGTAGCAAACAGACAGTGTATTCCCAGTATTAATTACTTCCTTGGAAGTATTTGACTTAATTTACCTTGAGGAAATAGCTAAAACTTAATCCGAGTATTTTCTAGTTTTCTCCATTTGACTATTCGACTATGCCGTTTGATGTTTCTAGTAACTTCGTAATAGTTTACTATCCCTATCTGTTTCTGATGATTCTAAAAACAGGTGAAGAAACGGCGTATAGCGACTAGTTAAATAAGCAACATCAACTGTCGAAACGAACCAGAAACCTGTAAATCAACGAGAAGAACAGAAATTTAAAACAAAAAGTAGTAGAAGTTTTTACTCATTAATGAAACTGATAAGGCATGATGTTGTGGTCTCAACTCCGAAGTCTGGTTTCATGCGGCTCTCCATGCTACTCCATCCTGTGCAAGCCTCTCCATATCCGAATAATACTGCAATCTACATCCTTATGAGTCTGCTTATTGCACTCATCTCTCGATCGCTCTCTACCATTTTAACTCCCCCCCCACCACACAAACACACACACGCTTCCCTCCAATGCTTAATTGGTGATGCCTTCATGTCTCAAAATGCGTGGTATCAACGGATCCCTTTTTCTAGTCGGGTTGCGCCTCAAATTTCTTTTCTTTCCACTTATGTTCAGTACGTTCTCGTTAATTACGCCATCCACTGATCTAATATTCAGCACTCTACTGTAGCATCACATTCCAAAAGTTTCTATTCGCTTCTATTCTGAACTGTTTAACGTCCACGTTTCACCATCATACATGGCTACCCTCCGTACAAAAACTTCCAGAAAATACTTCCTAACACTTATATCTATATTCGATGTTAACAAATTTCTCTTCTTCAGAAATGGTTTTCTTTCCATTTCCAGTCTTCACGTAATATCCTGTCTCCTTCGGTCATCATCAGTTATTTTACTACCCAAATACCAAAACTCACCTACTGTTTTAAGCGTCTCGTTTCCTAATTTAATTCCAACAGCATCGTCGGGATAGGCTACAACCCTGTTACTCTTCCTTCTCAACCAGTGCTTCCCTTTCGTGCCTCTCGAGTCTTATAACTGCCGTTTAGCTTCTGTACAAGTTGCAAATAGCCTTTCACTCCCAGTATTTTACATTCAGAACTTCAAAGCGAAATCCAAACTAATATTCCCCGAGGTCGGCTTCTACTAGTTTCTCTATTCTTCCATAAAGAATTCGTATTAGAATTTTGCAACCATGACTTACTAAACTGATAGTTCGGTAATAGTCAAACCTGTCAGCACAGCCTTTCTGTGGAATTGGAGTTTATATGTAAATGAAAAACAAGTCGAATGAGTCCAGGTAATTTTTTATTTCAGTTAAACCATCTTCGCAGAGAAATATCCTTTGTAACATGGTGGTGACAGCAGCATTCATGAGATCGTACTTTAAACAAGATAGGTACTACTCAACAGCGTAAAATAAACGACTTTAGTTGAAGTCTCTCATTATGAATAAGTTAAAAAGTGATTTGGACTGTTTCCAGATTTGTTTTTGATAATCAGATGCTTCTGTCCCATAAACGCTATGTCTAAAATTGTACATGTTTACCATTAAGGAATGAACCAGTTTCTTATGCGAGGAAACTACGAGGGCATACTGAAAAGTAATGACTCCGAAATTTTTATGTGAAAGTTCTTAAAACTTTTTAAATAAAAAATGTCCCACATCTGTGTTCTTCGTGTTTCCATATTTGCAGCTCTATGCGGGTAGAGGGCCCTGATATGTAGCGTGTAACATGGTGGTGCATAAAGTAACTATGTCGGTGTGTGAGAAACAGCGTGCTGTAATCGAGTTTCGAATTCGAAGAGTTCGTCCACACTAGGAGTGCCTTCTCCTTTAGCATGACATTTCCAGACCAAACACGAGCACTGTGACATCTGCAACCATTCGGCGCCTTGTGTTCACTGTCATCGATCATCGTCGACACACTCCCGACTTGGCCCCATCCTATTTCCATGTGTTTCCAAAAGTTAAAGAACATCTTCGAGGACTTCATTTTGATAGTGATAAAGCAACGCAAGCGGCTGTGATGTGGCTCCTTCAACAAAGTCATACATTCTACAGCGACGCTATCAACGAGCTGGTCTCTCGTTGGGAGAAATGAGTTCGTCGCTAGGGCGATCAAATTGAAAAATAAATATGAGAATATGAAAAATAAAGGTGTCGAGTGTTAATAACGTTTGCTTTATTTCAGGAGCTTTAAGAGTTTCCACATATACAAATTTGTAGGCATTACTTTTCAGCATGCCCTCGTAAAAATATGCGCACGTAAAAGTTTTAAGCGGAATACAACTCAATAACTGAATATTTAATAACATTCAATGTGATATTATACGGAGAGAGTCATTCCTATAATAATAGTTAACGATCTCTCTTATGTTTAGAAAATAAGGCGGTAAAATCTTACAGATACCTAAGGCTGAAAACACAAGTGAGCCACGTAAATCAAATTCCCAACATTTTCTGTTCGCTTACTTTTACACAATGCGCAAAAACATTTACTCACACTGAAGGTTGTAGTCAGAGATAATCAATTTTTGGTAGAAAGTTGGCTGCCAGTCAATTCCACTACCTCACAATATATGGGAAAGGCAGTATCAGACTTACGACAAATAAGAGTAATTACCATAGAAATGAATAAATTTGCCTCTTCACTTATTCAGTTGCTTCTGCCCTTCTGCCTTACAGATTACAAAATTACACATAATTGGCTAAATTCGTTCAAAATATCATTGAAATTAATGCTTGC
Source organism: Schistocerca americana (assembly GCF_021461395.2). NCBI lineage: Eukaryota > Metazoa > Arthropoda > Insecta > Orthoptera > Acrididae > Schistocerca > Schistocerca americana. The sequence goes on along the minus strand of NC_060119.1, from coordinate 828,838,602 downwards.
ACAAATGTGAAATTTTAGTGGTGTAGTTCATCTGATGCTGAAATTACTGTGACTTCCCGATCGTATCTCGGCATTTATTTCAACGCATTTTTGACTTTATACTTCGCAGTTGTAAGACCATATGGAAATATAATATTTCGAGTTGATCCTTTGGTCAGGCTGTTGTAGCACTGTAAGATGTAACTGTGGCTTCTTAGAACAGCTCTTCATATAGTGGTTTTAAATTTAACGCCTTTTATTTGACTAATGCAATCAATCCGCGAAACATTCAATGATGTTTGTACAGAAGGGGAACGGGAAGTGTGAGAAGATACGAGCATTTTGTAGACCAAAAGCAGTTCCTCTAAACCGCAAAACGACGATCCATCCCGCCATCCTTTTGAATATACACACTACTCGACAAGTTTTGAGCTATCCTAGAGACTGAATGGAGTACTGAATTTACGATCGAGCAAATTTTTTTTAGTCTCGTCAACGTTTAAATTTTGCCAGTATATGGCATAATGCCTGCTTTTTTGTCCGGTTAACTAAACGGTGTAATCTCCGGATTCCGATTAACTACTTGGTACTGAAGAAGAGGAATTTGTTAACATCGAGTATAGATTTAAGTGTCAGGAAGTCGTTTCTGAGAGTATTTGTATGGACTGTAGCCATGTATGGAAATGAAACATGGACGATAAATAGTTTGGACAAGAAGAGAATAGAAGCTTTCGAAATGTGGTGCTACAGAAGAATGCTGAAGATGAGGAGATATTGAATAGAATTGGGGAGAAGAGGAGTTTGTGGCACAACTTGACAAGAAGAAGGGACCAGTTGGTAGGACATGTTCTGAGGCATCAAGGGATCAAATGAATACACTAAGCAGATTCAGAAGGATGTATGTTGCAGTAAGTATTGGGAGATGAAGAAGCTTGCACAGGACACAATAGCATGGAGAGCTGCATCAAACCAGTCTCAGGACTGAAGACCACAACAACAACAACTGCATAGATGTTCTTTTCCCATCCCTTTAACAGCAGCGACTGAGAAAGTTGTTACAGTGCTTAAGATACTAGTCTGGAAGATAGGAGATGAGGTACTGGGGGAAGTAAAGTTGTGAGGATGGGCCATGAGACATGCTTGGGTAGGTCAAGTCGTTGAACAGTTGACCATGAAAGGCAAGATTGTTTTCGGTTTGAGTCCCAGTCCGCCACACAGTTTTAATCTGCCAGGAAGTTTCATACGGGGGTTCTATTCGGAAGGAGCGAGTTCAAATCTCCATTCGGCTAGCATGTTTTCCTTGGAATTCGTCAGTTCTTTAAACAGCAAAGACGTTTCCTTCCCTCATCCTCATTCAGCTCAAGTTGTTGTCCGGCTCTAGCGAAAGAAGGAAAATTAAGGTTTCTCTTCCCGTCTACGATAAGAGCGTTATAGACGGAGCTAAAGCTGGGATTGGGTAAGGATGGAGAGGGTAATCGCCCTTGTCCTGTTCAAAGGATCATCCCAGTATTTGCCATAAGCGATTTAGGGAAACCATGACAAACCTGAATCTGAGTAGTCGGACGGTGATTTAAACTGCTGTCCTCCCGAATGCCAGTCCGGGGTCTCACCACTGCTCCACTTAGATCGATTTCGTCCCTAATGACACTGAAGTCGACGACACCTTAAAAATATAACCACCTTCGGTGCACTGTGGCGAAATGTTGCATGTAGTACGAACATCAGTACGGAGAGCAAATGCTCTTAACACTGTGTAACGATGAGGTGCTCAGTAAGAGTGGGTTTTGACGAGTCACCAGGTGCTCTGTATGACGGAAATTCGTATTGTTTAAGTTTAACCGTTCCCGCACATAGCGTGTAAGATTGAGGGCGCGTAGTGATCTTGAAAAATGTCGTTGCTGGGGGAGAAGAGCAACTTTTTCGGAGGCGCCAGACCTAAGCTTATCGCTATAACGGACGTAAGTCTCGATTTCCTTTAGACATAAGAGGTCTTACTTTCTCTCTCATGAATATACCCAACGCTATGCAACAGCGGCTAATAACCCGTACTGTGAAAGTAATTCATAGCCGGCCGTTGTGACCGAGCGGTGCTACGCGCTTCAGTCCAGAACCGCGCTGCTGCTGCGGTCGCAGGCTCGAATCCTGCCTCGGGCATGGATGTGTGTGATGTCCTTAGGTTAGTTAGGTTTAAGTAGTTCTAAGTCTAGGGGACTGATGACCTCAGATGATAAGTCCCATAGTGCGTAGAGCCATTCGAACCATTTGAAGTCATTCACAGCCTCACGATGCTGACACCAAACACATATATACTCAGAGTCACCAAGCGAACTAGACAGTGTGACTCGTCTGATCACCAAACCTGGTTACTGTCTTCAGTCAGCCAAAATGTCTAATACTTGCTCCAAACGAGTTGTTCCCATTTATGAAAGCGCTTGATGTGGGTGACGTAGTGGGTTTATTTTCGAAGTCTTACGTGATGATAAGGGATGTGTTGTCGTGGCTACAATTTTTATACTACTTAGTCACTACTCACAGTACCCCAACTATTGAGATGTGCTGGTCATTGTTAATATTTCGGTGTTCTCTGTAATTGTGCTGATGCTTTTTTTTCTTCTCTAGATTGATATCAGTCTTAATACATTTCCGCTCTCGGGTGACTGCAGCGTTTTGAGCAGTTGTATAGTCACTGAGGTTCCCGTATCGAAACTTCAAGAATCATTGATAAATATTAAACGTTAACCCATCCTGGACACTCGAAAGCTCAGTACTTTGTGACTAACTGCCACAGCTCCCCAACATTATTGGGATACGCAACAATTCGTCACTAGTGTCCGACATATGGACACATGGCAGAGCTTTAAGATTTTAAGCTTCTTAAGACGCTATGTAATCATGCGTCCCAAAGTAACATACGAAAACTATTCCTTCGATATTTTTTCTTCTATAATTCCTGTCTATGAGATAAAAGCACACTCTAGCAGAATTCGGTTATTTTCAGCCAAATTTAATCAAGTTCTAGATGGAGTGAAGAGATTCCCGATTGGCAATATTTGGGAGGTGATGTCCACTTACGGTATTCTCAAGATAACCGACTGAAATTACTCAGAAACCTTCCTTCAAACTGACAAAAATTAAAAATGTATATATGTATGTATGTATGTTTGTGTGTGTGTGTGTGTGTGTGTGTGTGTGTGTGTGTGTGTCGATATTGAATCATAAGGGAATGATAAAGGAAGAAATTACACAGTGACCCTTTACATAGCTGTAAGAGGACGATCACTGGACCTTCGTCAACTCTTCTTCTAGGACAGTCTGTGGCATTTTGCATTTGTTTCCTTTGATGGATCCGTAAGAAGTGTCTTGTTGTAGGACTGGCTAGAAATTCATTCAATTCAAGGAGGTTTTTGTCTTTCGAGAGAACTTCAGCTCACTAATTGTAAATGCAAGGCCATATTGTTTTCAAAGGTGCCTTCTTGGCATCTACATTAAGCGATTTAGCGAAACCACGGAAAAACTAAATCACGATGTTCTCGCACTTCTCGTAGGTTCGGTGCTTTCATCAGTGCACCACATCGTTTTGTTTCCATGTTTGAAGGTACTTCGTGTATATGATGGAGTAATGTGTTCCAGTGCATTTGAAATATATTGTTCCTTAAATATTATCGACGTACCTCAACCGCCAGCGTAGCGAAAGGGAAACATTGGTATACTAGAGTTAAGTGGAAGATTTTATTGTTTATCGACCTTGTTAGTAATACTACCCGCCTTGGTAGAACGAGAAAGATTCACAGTAGAACGTGGTTTGTTAAACTGTTGCTGATGTTTGCATTACTGCTACAATTTCGATGGCGGCACGTCGGCTATAATGGTTTTTAAATAAGTCTCAAATACGGGAATATTTATCCGTAGACAGGTGGACGTGAGTTCAAGTGGCTTTAGAGTTGTCAGAAGTCGATCATTCCTTCGTAAACGTACCTCATGATTTCTATCTATTCTTGGTTGATTAATTTCATTCCATGGCGTGTTACTCCACAAACTTAACAAACTTTGACAAAGATACCTTCACGTTACTTCGTCTCTTACTCTGTTCATCTTGAGAATGTGAGAACAATGTCTCTTGTGCTCATCTTCTTGGAACTGGATCTTTTATGACAATTCTGTAGAAAACTTTGCGCCAACGTCTGCTGAACTGTTAGCCATACCGAGACTCTAAGGCCAGAACAGTTGGACCCCCCATCGACTACGCCGCCCGAATGCGAGTGGTTTCCAATGTTAAAGATTCTTAAATTCAAAAAATAAATAAAAAACCACAAATTACGTGTTTTCAGTTTGACGCTGTTCAAGCTGCTGGTGTAAAGAAAGCTATTTACATATAAGTTTGAACGATATTTACAAATCAGTTTGAGTAATACTGTATGTCTCACGAAAATTCATACCAGTTTCTGCATTGCTAGAAATTCTGTACTTCACTGTTCTCTCACCAAATGGATACATACCCTCTTGATGGTATTTTAATGTTGTTTCCACAGCACTTTTTTGCTATGTTTAAACTTATCGACATCCTTGTTAGGTCACCGACTTTTCTCGACAGGTAGGAGATTTTGGCTTGAAATTTCCGCATAATTGTTTTGCCACGGTAGAGAAATCCCGACCTTTTCCAGCAGCGCAGACACCGCACTTTACTTGGAGCCAAGGCGTCGTTTGTGAGTTAAGTTCCACAGTCCGGAACATTTTTCTTCTGGTTTCTCCTGAATAGATATCCAGACAAATATTCGTTGTTGTAGGACATTCTCTCAGTCGGAGCACAAGGCAAAATACAAGCACAAAACAAAATATCTGTTAGTTATTCTGCTTTCCTTAACGGGCTGCTGACATGTTGTAAACGGATCTTCAGTTATTAAAATGCGACTGACAAACTTTTTTCGAAGTGTACAGCTGCCGCTATACCTACGCTCTGCAAACCACAATGAAGTGCATAGTAGAGGATACCACCCAATCTACCACATATTAAGGTTTCTATTCTTTTCACTACTGTATAGAGTGTGAGAAGAATGACTGCTTAAAAGTCTATGTGCACCCTGTAATTAGTCTAACCTGGTTGCTAAGTGAGCGACAGACAAAGAGGTTGTATTATATTCCTTGATTCCTCATTGTAATACTGATTCTCGAGGAGGAGAAAGTTAGTGTTTAACGTCCCGTCGACAACGAGGTCATTAGACACGGAGCACAAGCTTGGATTAGAGAAGGATGGAGAAGGAAATCGACCGTGCCCTTTCAAAGGACCCATCACGGCATTTGATTTAAGCGATTTAGGGAAATCACGGAACACCTAGATCATTGTGATCGGACGCAGGTTTGAACTGTCGTCTGGCTGGGTGCTTGTCCAGCTTGCTAACCATTGCGATACCTCGCTCGGTCTCTTTCTCGAAACTTTATGTTACTTGATACCTCATGCAACTTGTATCTGAGTTCTGTACCAATATTTGGTACCAGTAAATGTCTCTTGTTAAAGAAAACTATTTTCAACCTCACAAATCTTCGGCCGGCCGTTGTGGCCGAGCGGTTCTAAGCGCTTCAGTCTGGAACCGCGCTACCGCTACGGTCGCAGTTTCGAATCCTGCCTCGGGCATGGATGTGTGTGATGTCCTTATGTTAGTTAGGTTTAAGTAGTTCTAAGTTCTAGGGGACTTATGACCTCAGATGTTAAGTCCCACAGTGCTCAGAGCCATTTGAACCATTTGAACAAACCTTGCTTGGGTCATTTTGTGAAATCATGCTTGCTAAACAGCAGAAATTGTTCACTTACGATCTTGCGTCTTCTCCAGTTTTTGTGTTTAGCAAGTGATCGTACTTCTCAGTAATCATTATCTTCTCCATCTTCGTTTAACCTTAACCCAAATTCTGCCCTAATTGGCATATCGATTTCATTCAACATTTGTTTTATGGATGCCCTACTTTCAGGCAAAAGAACAATGTCTGCCAACCTTAACATTGGTATTTGCTTTTTCATTTGTGTTCAGAATCGTTACTTCCTTCATTGCCTCTTCGAGAAACAGGTTAGGCTGCTGTGGCGAAAAGCTGCAATACTTCTTTCGGCTTTTCTAACAGAAGCTCGTCTTTCTTCGTCTTTCAATTTTTTTTGGTTCCACTTTGTTTGAAAAGATATTGTAGAATAATCGTGCCTCTGAACTTGAACTCCAGTCCTCATAGGGCTTCGAACATCGTATTTCATCTTACAGTTTAGAAGTCTTTCTTCGCTCCAAAAATCGTCATGAAAATCTGATTTTTCTCCATTCTACCTTTATAAAATGAAATTAGAATTCTGATACCATATCTTCATTTTTTATAATTAGCGATGTTCAAAATAAAAAATAAAACAATAAAACGGCAGTCGAGTATGAGGGAAAATATGAATGTAGTAGGTGTTGTTGACACCGAGGGTTTACTGGCGGAGCAGATGGTGGCAGCGCTGTGGGTTACGCTGTGGCGGTACCTGGGCATTGCAGATGACTGATGATCAGCTAGCGGTAGTTGAGGGAGGCTGGCAACAGCGGGTATGGCGAGGAATGCAACCGGGCTTTGTAGGAGTATGGTGTGGCTGTGCCTGCATCCTCCGTTTTGTACTGCACCAGCATCCCAGAGAAGCAAATTTCCTCGCTACTCTATCTTCGGTGTGGTGTGACAGCATTAGCGTCAGCTGCTTAGGAGATTCATGGACGTCGTTGTAACGTGCCATTCAGTCTGAGGCAAATTTTACAGATTTATAAGCACTGTTGGGCACACAGTTAACAGGACGATTCGTAGGTGTTTATGCCAGTTGATTTGTGTTACAGAGAGAATTAGTGCCGATGGTAGAAAGTGTTGCACTTATATGGAACAAAAGCTGATTCATTTGTATCTAATTAATTGTCAGTGCCACTATAATACCTCTCACTTCACTCGAGCTAAAAGAGACTTCCAAATTTTTGGCTTTCATCCTATTTCTTGTGTGTTGTTTCGTTTAAAATTAGACAGAGTTCGAACTGATGGAGCGATAAAGTATTTATTTACTTAGTGGAGATTATGATGCCTGCCTTTGAATTTATAAAGGCTGTGCTCTATACCAAGATAAAATCAGTAGGAGAAAACCGCGGGTGTGAACAATCTAGCTGGGTGCCCCAGTTGCACGGTTAGTGCATTGAGGATATTGTTATGAGGATTAGACAATCTGACACATAAATTTATAAAACGCAATTATCAGGTGTAACTAGGGGACAAGGTCTGCAAGGGAGACAGCGACTTAGGAATTAATGAAAACACAAGTCACTAAAGGTCACGTATTATTATTATTTATAGCTATTTGAGATTTGCCAGTGAGAGTTTATTTAGATATAAGATTCGTGTGTGATGCGCTGTGCAACTCAGAATTTATTCGGCATGTATATTCTTAGGTTCTTCTGGATGACACAGTGCAGTAAATATCCAGTTAAATTTGATCCCCATCTTTACTCGCATCAGCTTGAGCCTCAGCTGTGAATATTTGTGAAAGATTCCCCAAGCCCTGGTGGACGCAAAATTGTTAAAGCAAGCATCACCTGCAAGGAAGACAGCGACCATGGTTGTCTGCCACAATTTGCACACATAAACATAATCTTCTTGCCATAGCGAACCTAGTCGTAGGAAAGCAAATATATTCCGCAAGCCACCTTCCGATGTGTATAAGAGCACACATTGAGAACCATCATATTTTCATCCCTGTCCCATCCCAATCACGAATGGTGCATAGAAAGAAGAATTTGGTAAACTTCTGTGCAAGCTTGGATCTATCCAGGCTTGCGTTAGCGGTCTTTTTACGAAATGTACAAGAGATGAAGCAACTTAATGGTTGGCTCTTTCGGGAAATGTGCCCTCAGAATTTCAACAGTAAATCACATGGTGATGCACAACGCCTCTCTTGCAGCGACTACCACTCAAGATACGTCAGAGTCTCCATAGCACTTTCACATTTACTTAACGAACCTGGGACAAAACACACTGATGTCCTTTGGATATCCTTTATTTAGTCTGTGAATCTTATCTTGTGAGGGTTTCAGACATGAAGTGGTTTTTGTTTACATTAACAGATTTATTGATTTACTTAAGGGAACCATAATATGAACACAATAAATTTTCAGTTGCGAAAATCGCTGAAATCATTTAGTCATATAAATGACTGGTTCCGGCAATTCTCTGTTGCCATCTTCAGATCTGTGTTTACATCATTACACAGTCTTCTCTCTATGTAAAAGTAGATCTCACCTGGCAACAGGGAATTGCTAAAACTGGTCAGCTATATGAATAAATGATCTTAGCTATCTTGGCAGTTGAAAATTTATTTTGTTTGCAATACTACAGATCGTCCCTACGCTGACGACGTCCAAAGCGTATAAGAACTATAATATGATGATGATTATTTTATCAGGAAGTCGTCACGAGTAAAGTTTCTCTGAAGTGTACTTCGACTACATTTATATATTTGGCAAACAGAAATACTTTTAGGTATTAATCAATTTATTCATGTGGGATACCACAGTCATATCTTTGTTGAAGGGCTATGAAATGGTTCGACTATTGTTTACACATATTTATTTTATTTAACTTTAAATGAGAACATTTTCGGTTAGTCTTTACAATGGCTGTTATTGATATCCAATGAAACAACAAGTTTATTGTTTACAAAAAACGATTCAGATGGCTATAAGCACTACGGGACTTAACATCTGAGGTCATAAATCCCCTAGACGTAGAACTACTTAGACCTAACTAACCTAAGGACATCACACACATCCATGCCCGAGGCAGGATTCGAACCTGCGACTGTAGCAGCAGCGCGGTTCCGGACTGAAGCGCCTAGAACCGCCCGCCCACAGCGGCCGGCTATTGTTTCCAGTCACCGTTTAAATTATTCCTTCAATGCACTTCGAAGGTTTGAAGCTCCATCATCAGGTGAATTTATTTGTATTAATATTACATATGTGTTGTGTTACAACTTTGGGATAACGTCTGGCACTGCCTAGTAGAGAAACAAAACACTATTTCAGAACATGTCTCTGTGGAGATCTTTGGCTATAAACTGAAAGTAAATGTAAATGTGAAGATAAACATACTTTAGACTTCTTCAGAGCCAACAACATAACTGAAAAAACTGAATACCCAACAGCCAGAATCCAAAAAGAGATTGAATACATCTCAAATAACTTGGACTTTCTATTTACCATCCAAGAAGCAAGAAACATAGTAACAGTGAGTCCACAAGCATCTTGGCTCAATTTTCAACCGATTGTACACGAGAATGGAACTCCATTCAGGCCTGTAGTGAACTGTAGGAACGTTTCAACATTTAAACGTAACAAAAAGCTTATCAAAAATTCTTAAAGAAACGTAAACATTCAATAACAATAAAACACTTAGAAACATAGCAGAGTTTACAAAACGTTTCAAAAACATAAAAGTTCATGATGGAACCACACTTGCCTCATACGACTTACAAAACCTTTACTCCTCTGTACCAATAGATCCAACGCTACACAGAATTAACGCCAACCTACAGAAACATAAAAAATACATTACTTAGCTAATGGATCTGTCATAATTCACACTCCCCCACAAATATTTGAAATTCAACAGTAAGCTCTACAAACAAACAGATGGCCTAGAAATTGGATCAGACCTTTCTGGATTGTTAGCTGAAACATTTACGGACAACTTAGAACACAAAATTCCGAATTCCAACCACCACACCCTCACAAATATTATTTACTACTATTGATATGTAGAGGATACCAACATTTTAATCAGTGACACAAAAGATGATAAAAGTGATGTAAACCAATCGTTCAACAGCTCCCATGAAAATTTGAAGTTCACAACAGAGCACCAAGTAGATGACAGAATAAACTTTCCAGATCTGACAGAATAATGAATAATAATCACTAATCTGAAAGTTACTGGAAACCTACCACAACACACACTGTCATCTACACCTCCTTTTGTCATACAACATTCCAAAAAATGGCAGCATTCCAGCACATGGTCAATAGTGTAATTCAACTTCCGCTCTCTGAAGATAAACTCAAACAAGAAAGTGAAATAATAAAACAAACAGCCTTTGCAAAAGGCAATAACAGCCCCGTAATAGACACCCTGAAAAACACAGAGACAGCAAAATTATCACAACACAAAAAACAAACAGAAAATAAGATAGTCCATACAACAACATTTTTGGGTGGTATTTTATATCAAACCGCCAATGTCTTCAAACGAAAAGGCATAAACATATCTTTCACCACTGACAAGAAGGTTTGGCGGTGGTTACCTCATATCAGCAATACAAAAAACCCTTTGCACCATATAGATGTATAAAAATTTGTATGTTTGTGCTGTGACCGCTTCTACATAGACCAGACAGGTAGAACATTTGAGATTAGATTCAGGGAACACATGACAGCACTAAAAACAAAAAAATACCACACATCAGCAGTAGCCAGCCACCTGCATGAAGCGAAACACCATGTTAGTAGCACCAGTGTCAACATCCTACATACCAAACCTAAAGGCCAAAGACTAGACTTCCGTGGAACACTCAAAATATACTCTACTGGCCATTAAAATTGCTACACCAAGAAGAGATGCAGATGATAAACAGGTATTCATTGGACAAATATATTGTACTAGAACTGACATGTGATTACATGCAGCATAGATGCTGAGATATCAGTACCCAGAACAAACACCTCTGGCCGTAATAACGGCCTTGATACGCCTGGGCATTGAGTCAAACAGAGATTGGATGGCGTGTACGGGTATGCAGCTTCGACACGATACCACAGTTCATCACGGGTAGTGACTGGGGTATTGTGACGAGTCAGTTGCTCGGCCACCACTGACCAGACGTTTTCAATTGGTGAGAGATCTGGAGAATGTGCTGGCCAGGGCAGCAGTCGAACATTTTCTGTATCCAGAAATGCCCGTATAGGACCTGCGGTCATGCATTATCCTGCTGAAATGTAGGGTTTCGCAGGGATCAAATGAAGGGTACAGGCACGGGTCGTAACACATCTGAAATGTAACATCCACAGTTCAAAGTGCCATCAATGCGAACAAGAGGTGACCGAGACGTGTAACCAATGGCACCCCATATCATCACGCTGTGTGATACACCAGTATGGCGATGACGAATACACGCTTCCAATGTGCGTTCACCACGACGTCGCCAAACACGGATGCAACAATCATGATGCTGTAAACAGAACCTGGATTCATCCGGAAAAATGACGTTTTGCCATTCGTGCAGCCAGGTTCGTCGTTGAGTACACCACCACAGGCGCTCCCGTCTGTGATGCAGCGTCAAGGGTAACCGTAGCCATGGTCTCCGAGCTGATAGTCCATGCTGCTGCAAACGTCGTCGATCTGTTCGCGCAGATGGTTGTTGTCTTGCAAACGTCCCCATCTGTTGACTCAGGTGTCGAGACGTGGCTGCACGATCCGTTACAGCCATGCGGATAAGATGCCTGTTATATCGACTGCTAGTGATACGAGGCCATTGGGATCCAGCACGGCGTTCCGTATTAGCCTCCTGAATCCACCGATTCCATATTCTGCTAACAGTCATTGGATCTCGACCAACGCGAGCAGCAATGTCGCGATACGATAAACCGCAATCGCGATAGGCTACAATCCGACCTTTAAAAAAGTCGGAAACGTGTTGGTACGAATTTCTCCTCCTTATGCGAGACATCACAACAACGTTTCGTCAGGCAACGCCAGTCAACTGCTGTTTGTGTATGAGAAATCGGTTGGAAACTTTCCTCATGTCAGCACGTTGTAGGTGTCGTCACTGGCGCCAACCTTGTGTGAATGCTCTGACAAGCTAATCATTTGCATATCACAGTATCTTCTTCCTGTCGGTTAAATTTCGCGTCTGTAGCACGTCATCTTCGTGGTGTAGCAATTTTAATGGGCAGTAGTGTATAAACACCAAAGAAAACAACCTGACGCTATCCTAAATGGCAGAAATGAAATTTACGTCACTATCATCTATGCTTATAACAGCAGCCTACATTATTTAATTTTCATTGCAGCATACGAGTGAACACACATGTGGATGTGTACACACACACACACACACACACACACACACACACACACACACACAGTCTCTATCCTTCCTTCACATTTGCCGTGAATTATTCAGTTATTTGCCTGTTTCTTTGATAATTTCTAAACGAACAGTTAACTTGCCTTACAAAACTCAACAGATTCTCCCAAAAACCAACAGTTTGTACCCCATGTCAGCCTGATTCCTCATCAACGTATTACTCCAACGTTTACTTTGTTGTAACATGTAACAGACGTAAGCCTAACAAATCCACAGCTCTGACATAACTAAAACTTTGCACTCCTTCGGTCACTCCTTTCATCCTCTACGTCTGTATCGCAACCTATATTGTTATTTATGTTTAATTTTACCAATGTTGACAACATAATATTATCGTAATGTTTTCAACATGTCATCTGGTTACAAAGTTCAGGCTACAGAAACTTGATAGAAATTCGTGTACACTTGAAATATTTAATCGAACAGATCTCTTCATCTACTCAACCAAAGATCTCCAAAATACCTTAAGACTTACTCCGAAATAATGATTTTGTTCTTTGTACGCCTACTTTGGAGTGTTTTACCTGTTTCTGTTGTATGTTATTTGCATCTACCAGTTTCTGGATACTATCTTTGTTAGCAAAGTGTGACAGTTTATATGCCACGTACAAAAATAAAAAGAAACGACGCGCTACGTAGGAATTATCTGAAAGGACGGAAATCGGTAGATGTGACGTACACGTACAGACAAACAAATGATTATAATTTGAGAAAAAAACTGGATGATTTATTCAAGAGAAAGAGCTTCATAAAGTGAGGAAGTCAGCAACGCGTTGGCCCACCTCTGGCCCTTATGTAGGCATTTATTCGCCTTCACATTGACTGATAGAGTTGTTGGATGCCCTCCTGAGGAATATAGTACCAAATTTTGACCAATTGGCGTTTTAAATCGTCACGAGCCCGATCTGGCTAGAGCGCGCTGCCCATAATGCTCCAAACGTTCTCAGTTGGGTGGAGATCCGACGATGTTGCTGGCCGAGATAGGGTTTGGCAAGCATGGAGAAAAACAGTAGAAACTCTAATTGTGTTCGGGCTGAAATGTAAGTCCAGGATGGCTTGTTATGAGGAGCAACGTAATTGTCCATTTGCCGCTGTGCTGTAAGGGTGCCGCGGATAACAACCAAAGGGATCCTGATACGAAAAGAAAGGGCGCCCCAGACCTTCACTCCGGTTGTCAGGCCGTAAGGCAAGCGACAGTCAGGTTGGTATCCCACTGCTGTCCGGGGCGTCTTGCTGGTCATTGGGGCTCAGTTCGAAGCGGGACTCATCACTAAACGTCAGTCAAAGAGATTCCAGGCCGAAGACGTGTCTGGAGGTGCGACAGCGGTGGGACACCAACCTCATTGCCGACCGCCGTACGGCCCGGTAGCCAGGAGGGTTGGTATGGGATGCCATTTCTTTTCATAGCAGTATGTCATCGGCGGCACCCTTACAGCACAGCAGTACCTCGACGATATTATATACTTAGTTTTAATGGCCTTCATGGGAACCGTCGTGGGATTACATTTCAGCGAGATAAGGTCCACCTGCACAAGGCGAGAGTTTCTAATGCTTGTTTTAGTGCCTGCCAAACCCTACCTTGGCCAGCAAGATCGCCGGATCATGGGCAGGGCCCTCCAACCAGATCACCAATTGGACAGAACTCGACACGATATCTCTCAGGCGGACATCCAGCACCTCTATCAATCAATGCGTAGGTGAATAACTGCTTGCATAAGGGCCAGAGGTGGACCAATGCGTTATTGATTTGCTCAATTTGCGAAGCTCTTTCTCAGCCAATTTTTCTGAAATTGTAATCATTTTTTTGTCTGTGCATGTAAATCACGTCTACCAATTTCAGTCCCATTCAGACAATTCCTTCGTGGTGCATCGTTTTTAGTCTTAGAGTGTAATTCAACAGAGAAAGAAGGCTGTGATCACTGGAGGTGTTCTGTTTCAATTTTGTTATTTGAACATCTACAATTACGTTCAGTTTTTAGTGAAAGACCTCCATAGATTCATGTTCTGAGACAGTTTTATCTACATCTGCATATATACTCCGCTAGCCACCAAGCGGTGTGTGGCGGAGGGCACAGCACGCTCCAAAGTCATAGTCCCCCCCCCCCCCCCCCCCTCACCAGCCCCATCCCCTCGCGGATCGGGCGAGGGAAAAACGACTGTTTGAACGCCTCAGTACGAGCTCTTATTTCCCTTATCTTTGAATGATGATCATTACGCGATTTGGAAGTTGGTGGTAATAATATATGCTCTACATCCTCGGTGAACATTGGATTTCGGAATTTAGTGAGCAGTCCCTTCTGTTTAGCGCGTCGTCTATCTGCAAGTGTGTCCCACTTCAAACTTTCTATCAGATTTGGAACGCTCTCGCGATGGCTAAGTGTTCCAGTCACGAATCTTGCCGCTCTTCTTTGGACCTTCTCAATCTCTTGAATCAGATCCAACTAGTAAGGGTCCTGTACAGACGAACAATACTCTAAGACTGGACGAACGAACGTATTGTAAGCTATTTCCTTTGTTGAAGGACTGCATCGCTTCAGGAATCTACCAATAAACCGCAATATAGAGTTCGCCTTACCCGTTACTTGTGTAATCTTATGATTCGATTTTAGATCATTTCGAATAGTCACACCCAGATACTTGACTGATGTTACGCGCTTCCAAAGACTGATCATTTATTTTGTACTCATATATTAATGGGGATTTGTTATACGCATTGTCGGCCGGATTGGCCGTGCGGTTCTAGGCGCTACAGTCCGGAGCCGAGCGACCGCTCCGGTCGCAGGTTCGAATCCTGCCTCGGGCATGGATGTGTGTGATGTCCTTAAGTTAGTTAGGTCTAATTAGTAATAAGTTCTAGGCGACTGATGACCTCAGAAGTTAAGTCGCATAGTGCTCAGAGCCATTTGAACCATTTTTGTTATACGTACTAGGTTACACTTACTAATATTGAGAGATAACTGCCAGTCATTACACCACACATTTATTTTCTGCAAATGGTTCAAATGGCTCTGAGCACTATGGGACTTAACTGCTGTGGTCATCAGTCCCCTAGAACTTAGAACTACTTAAACCTAACTAACCTAAAGACACCACACACATCCATGCCCGAGGCAGGATTCGAACCTGCGACCGTCGCGGTCGCGCGATTCCAGACTGTAGCGCCTAGAACCTCTCGGCCACTCCGGCCGGCCTTTCTGCAAATCCTTATTGATTTGTTCACAACTTTCGTGTGATACTACTTTCCTGTAGACTACAGCATCATCGGCTAACAGTCTAAGGCTGCTCTCAATACCATCAACCAGATCGTTTATGTAAATCGTAAAAAGCAGAGGACCTATTACGCTGCCCTGGGGCACACCTGAATTGACTCTTGTTTCTGTTGAAGTTACCCCGTTCAGGACGACATACTGCTCCCTGTCTGTTAGAAAACTTTCTATCCAACCGCATATGTCATTGGATAGATCGTAAGCGCGCACTTTTTGTAGCAAGCGACAGTGTGGAACTGAGTCGAACGCCTTTCAAAAGTCGAGAAATATGGCATCAACCTGGGAGCCGGTATCTAGAGCCTGTTGTATATCATGCACAAAGAGGGCCAGCTGTGTCTCGCATGATCGCTGTTTCCTAAAACCGTGCTGGTTTCTGCAGATGAGCTTCTCGCTGATAGCGTCGATCTTCTTTACTAGACAATACCACAGGTTACACTGCAGTACACGTGTTATATCAACACAAAAAATAAAAATCCCCGTCATGAGGGAGATTTAAACCTTTGAAACGTGTTATGGATGTAAATTAAACAGCAAGTGATAATAGTAAGTTTGTTGTTTCATTCGATGTTTAATTATTTCTGCACGACTGGTGAATTTCGTCCTTATAGAGCATTCTCAGTTGCTGAAGGGGCCAACACGTCGTAGTCACTGTGACTTCCACGAGGTCCAGTGGCACCAGGGCGCAATAAATGCATACCGAGTAATCGTAGTGTTGGTGATTCACTATCACGGTCATCGGCTATCAGATGGCGCTCAGCAGGCCAGTCTGTGTGCCCTCCACTTTGAATCTGCGGTCAGCAAGTGTGCTGAATTTAGAGGTGAACAGTTTTAGCAATATTCATTCTGGGGCACAGCCATGCCTCAGTGACGAGGACGTACGCAAACAGCTTCAGCCATTTTATCGGGATAGTATTGTGAGCCTCCACGAACTAGATGGATGTATCGGCGAATTGCTTCACATGTTGGGCATAATGTATCGGTGGCGTATCGCTGCTTTCAGCATTTGTCTGTGGAACATTCCCTCATCTGGTGACCAGGTTCTGGACGCCCGCGTAGTACAGACTCTTGTCAATATCGGCGCTATCAGCGAGCAGTGGTGGCCGACAGAACATCGTGAAGGGACCAAATCCGAGAACAAATGGTTCAAATGGCTCTGAGCAGTATGGGACTTAACATCTGAGGTCATCAGTCCCCTAGAACTTAGAACTACTTAAACCTAACTAACCTAAGGACATCACACACATCCATGCCCGAGGCAGGATTCGAACCTGCGACCGTAGCGGTCGCGCGGTTCCAGACTGAAGCGCCTAGAACAGCTTGGCCACAACGGCCGGCTAATCCGAGAACATATTGCAGCTGGGATGTCATCAGGGACCATTAGGAGGCTATGATTTCAAGGTGCGGCCTTCCACAGCTTAGCTGATACATGTTAAAAATGTCTGTAAATTTTTTTTTATTAGATCTTCTACAAAGATTCTGGAAACCACATTAGTTGTTCGTAATCCTTTTTTTTTTTTTTCTAGGTTACACACGGCCGGTTTGACGATTTTGTAATCGCATCGTTAGATGGCAAAATGTAGTTAAGTTTCCATTGGGCCATTGAAATAGTACTGTCTCCCAACGTTTGAATGACACCTGTCTTTAGCATTGCCAATTAAAATGGATGTTGAGAAATCCAGAAATAGAAAACAAAGATTTAGTGGTTGTAGGCCGTGTAACTGAGCACTGCAAGTGGCGTCTACCGATCAGTGCTCCAAAACCGGCGACAACAGGAAAAAGCCACACGCAGTGACCGTGGCTATGCCTGCAGCGAGAAGGTCGTACCACCAAATGAAGTTGTAGACACAACTAAGTGTTGGAGCAAACTGACCATCCGCACCTTCCTGATCGTTTGTATGCGAAAATACACGCCTGCATGGTTTCCAGAGGGGGGGGGGGGGTAACTATGCATTGATGCGGTTGTTTGGGCTTGTACTGTGACATGTGTGGTTCAGTTGGTCTGAATTTGTTACCGTATACGAGTACTCTTACAGTGGTGGACTACTGTTCGCGCAAACAAACTTGACAATCGGCGCGGTGGCTGGTGGGAGCGACTGTAAATGGGAAATAACTCTACGGTCGCTCCCATCAGCCACCTCTCCGAGTGTCAAGTTTGTTTGCGCGTGCAATGCGTGTCACGTCACTTGCCAGTAAAATTTCCCTGTCATTGAGGCTCTTGCATTTATTTCCGGTTTTTTTTTTTTTTTTTTTTTTTTTTTTTCTTTATTGTATTTCAATTCCCCTATCGGGGCGGGCTGGCAGCAGCATATGCGCTGCTCTTCAGCCGAAAGACATAGAACAAAACAATAGAAGACATTTAAAAACAGCAAAGGAGAGAAGAAGGCGAACATAGATATAAAAAGGGAGAACATCATGGAAGGCAATATACAAAAAACGGGGTGACTGTAAAATGGAGATAAAAAACTGTTTAAAAGTAGCACACACAAAAAGCCACACACTGCAACGATTAAAAGAAACACAAGGCACAGTATGACTGGAGCATAAAGGTGTTGACGGCTGGCATAGCACACAGCGTAGCACTGACGGCGAACCTCAAGGCAGCACACAATTAAAATCACACCTCTTGACGCACACGAGAAAAGCACGAAACACAACACTGACGTGGCACACTGATGTTGATCAATACAGAGGATCTGCCAGGTTCAAGGAGATGAGGGAGACCTGAAGAAGGGAGGGAGGGGAAGAGAAGGGGGAGGGGAAATTGGGGGCGCTCGGAAGAGGGCCAGGTAGGGAGGGATGTGGGAAGGAGAGAGGCAAGTATGGGGTGCAGGGTCTCAGGGGAGGGGGGGATGGAGGAAAATCCGCTCTGGGAGAAGGAGGAAAGAGGAGAAGGGGGCCCTGGGGAGGGGGGGGGGAACCAAGGCCGGGTTATAGTTGGAAGGAAGGGTATATGTCACGGCGAAGTTCGTCATCCGGGAGGGGGAGGCGTTGGAAATTGCCCTGATGAAGGAGATGGAGGGTGTGGAGGTGGAGAGAGGGAGGGATACAGCGATAGAGGCGCGGCAACGGGCGGGGGGTGGAGAGGAAGGAGGAAACCAGAGGGTGGGGGGGATCAACCCTGCGAACAATGTAAAGGATGCGGAGATGTTGGAGGAACAAGAGGAGGTGGGGGAAGGGGATCAGTTCATACAGGAGCCGTGTGGGGGAAGGAAGGCGGATACGGAAGGCAAGGCGGAGCGCATGGCGTTCAAGGATTTGGAGAGCCTTGTAAAAGCGGGTGGGGGCGGAGATCCAGGCGACGCTGGCATAACAGAGGATAGGACGGATGAGGGATTTGTAGGTGTGGAGGATGGTAGAAGGATGCAATCCCCATGTCCGGCCGGACAGGAGTTTCAGCAGGCGGAGGCGGGAATGGGCTTTCTGCTGGATGGTCAGGAGATGAGGGGTCCAGGTGAGGTGTCGGTCAAGGGTGAGGCCAAGGTATTTCAGGGTGGGGGTGAGTTGGATAGGACGACCATAAAGGGTGAGGTAGAAATTTATTTCCGGTAGTGTATATCCGATTATTTAGCAGCGGATATGGTAGTTGTGAAAGCGAGAACATAGATGTGCAAGCGTTAAATTTAAAACAGAATGTTTACTCAAAATAATGTCCGTCCCCGGTAGCTGAATGGTCAGCGTGACGGATTGTCAATCCTCTGGGCCCGGGTTCCATTCCCGGCTGGGTCGGGGAATTTTCTGCGCCCAGGGACTGTGTGTTGTGCTGTCCTCATAATCATCCTGTCATCCTCATCGACAGCAGGTCGCCGAAGTGGGGTCAAATTGGAAGACCGGCACCCGGCGAACGGGCTCCCCGACGGGGGGCCCTAGCCATACAATTAAATAAAATAAATAACTAAATGTAGTAACAGTCGTCCTAGAAGCTGCTATCGCTTTCTGAGATACTGCATATGGTCACTTTCATAGTTGGATTTTTACTGTGAAAGTGTCCAAGATTGTGACTATACTGTCTGCGATGACTATTACTGTATTCAATGACAATTTGTTTTAAGTTTGACGCTTGTACGTATATATGCTAGCTTTCAGAACTGCCACGCCCTCTGCCAGACAATCGGATATACTGGGTGATCAAAAAGTCAGTATAAATTTGAAAACTGAATAAATCACGGAATAATATAGATAGAGAGGTACAAATCGACACACATGCTTGGAATGACATGGGGTTTTATTAGAACCAGAAAAAATACAAAAGTTCAAAAAATATCCGACAGATTGCGCTTCATGTGATTAGAATAGCAATAATTAGCATAACAAAGTAAGACAAAGCAAAGATGATGTTCTTTACAGGAAATGCTCAATATGTCCACCATCATTCCTCAACAATAGCTCTAGTCGAGGAATAATGTTGTGAACAGCACTGTAAAGAATGTCCGGAGTTGTGGTGGGGCATTGGCGTCGGATGTTGTCTCTCAGCATCCTTAGAGATGTCGGTCGATCACGATACACTTGCGACTTCAGGTAACCCCAAAGCCAATAATCGCACGGACTGTGGTCTGGGGACCTGGAAGGCCAAGCATGACGAAAGTGGCGGCTGAGCACACGATCATCACCAAACGACGCGCGCAAGAGATCTTTCACGCGTCAAGCAATATGGGGTGGAGCGCCACCCTGCATAAACATCGTACGTTCCAGCAGGTGTTTATCATCCAGGCTGGGGATGATGCGATTCTGTAACATATCGGCGTACCACTCACCTGTCACGGTAGCAGTTGCAAAACCAGAATCATGCATTTCCTCGAAGAAAAAAGGCCCGATAACGGTAGATGTGGTAAATCCAACCCATACCGTGACTTTCTCGTCGTGCAATGGAGTTTCCACGACAGTTCTAGGATTTTCGGTAGCCCAAATTCTGCAACTGTGGGCGCTGACAGACCCTCGGAGCGTGAAATGAGCTTCGTCGCTCCACAACACGTTACTCAAAAAATGGTTCAAATGGCTCTGAGCACTATGGGACTCAACTGCTGAGGTCATTAGTCCCCTAGAACATAGAACTCACGTTACTCAACCAATCGTCATGTTCCGCCATCTTTTGAAACCCCCACACCGCAAATACCCTCCGCTTCACTAAATCGCCAGGTAACAGTTCATGATGCCGATGGATTTTGCACGGATAGCGTCGGAGGGTACGCCTCAGTGCCAACCAATGGTATGCCGGTGCGACGTGCGACTGCACGAGCGCTGACTTCCCCGTGTATAGACGAACCCCCTACAGTCTCCATTTCTTCCTGAAATGTCTCAGCAGCATTACGCCTTGTGCTCGGTCGGCCACTACGGGGTCTACCGTCTAAACAACCCGTGGCTTCGAACTTCAAAATCATTGTCGCCACAGCTGCATTTGTCAACGGACCTTTACCCGTTCGAATCCCCTTCCTAAGGCGATAGGATCGTAACGCTGAACTAGCACATTCCCCATTCAGATAATACAGCTTCACTAAAAGCGCCTTTTCACGTAACGTCAGCATGCTGCGACTGCTGGCGCATCTGATTCTCTGTCTCATTACAGCTCCTTTTATACACGATTGTCATGCGCAGTCACTGACGTTTTGCCATCCATCGCCATCTGTCGCCCATGTCGTGAACTTTGTTTTTTTTTTTTTGTTCTAATAAAACCCCATGTCATTCCAAGCATGTGTGCCAATTTTTACCTCTCTATCTACATTATTCCGTGGTTTATTAAGTTTTCAAATTTTTACTGACCTTTTGATCAGCCGGTATTACATGTTACCACCTACAGCACGTGAGTATTGCACGTAAGGCCGGTGTCCTGCGCGTGTCCTAGGCCGAAAGCGACGGCTGCGGCCACGTGGGTGCGCAGCGGGGGAACGGGCCGACCTAGCGCCCATCGAGCCGCCAGCGGCGCCGTCTCTTTTGATGAGACGGCAGACGACACCTTCGCCGGCGCAGACTGCCGGAAATTTCGAGTTCTGGCGCGTCCGCCGCGTCAGTTCGCAACGAGCCTCAAGTGGATAACGAGCTGCGCGGCCCGCCGCTAGGGCCCTTAAGGCACATCCTGTCTCACAAGCGGCAGGCCGCGTCCTTGCTGTCACCTCATCGCCATTTCGCAATGAAAGCCACAGCCGCCGCAATCGCTCCAAGCGCTCCGTGTGAATTGCCCGATTCTCACCCCTATGCGTCTCACCTCTGCGGTGCCTCATCTCTCAGAGGCATCACTCTTTACACGTGTACTAAGCAGATCTTAGGAGTTACACTGACGGAAAAAAATCGCAACACCAAGGTTTTGTACGACATAGACGAAGGCTGGAAGCCGTGTTCCTATATCTGAAATATGATGAGCATTCATATTTCTCACCAGTCGCACAAGAGTGGCACTAGTAGACCCATTATGAGGACGCAGATCAGGTTTCCTACACGCTGCAACAGTTTTGAGGGGTAGTTCTCTTTGAGATTGGACGTGGTGAGTTGATGTTACCCAGAATGTCTTTAAGGCGACGAACACACTCAAATCACTTAAGAAAGGCAGGTCTTCCGGTCCAGATGGAATACCAATCAGGTTCCTTTCAGAGTATGCAGACACAATAGACCCTTTCTTAGCAATCACACACAACCGCTCACTTGACGAAAGGTCTGTTCCTAAGGACTGCAAAGTAGCACAGGTCACATCAATATTCAAGAAAGGAAATAGGAGTAACCCATTGAATTACAGACCCATATCACTGACCTCAATTTGCAGTAGGAGTTTGGAGCATATACTGTACTCGAACATTATGAATCACCTTGAAGAAAATGACTTATTGATACATAACCAACACGGATTCAGAAAATTACGTTTTTGTGCAACACAGCTAGCTCTTTATTCCCATGAAGTAATGAGTGCTGTCAACAAGGGATCTCAGATTGATTCCAAATTCCTAAATTTCGAGAAGGCTTTCGATACCGTTCCTATTAATCAAATTATGTGCATATGGAGTATCGTCTCAGTTGTGTGACTGGATTCGTGATTCCTCTCAGAGACGTCACAGTTCGTAGTGATAGACGGTAAATCATCGAGTAGAACAGAAGTGATATCTGGCGTTCCGCAAGGTAGTGTCATGGACCCTCTGTTGTTCCTGATTTACATAAATGATCTAGGTGATAATCTAATTGTTTGCAGATGATGCTGTAATTTACCGTCTAGTATAATAATCAGACGATCAATTCCAATTACAAAGTGATCTAGAGAAAATTTCTGTATGGTGCGAAAAATGGCAATTGGCACTAAACAAAGAAAAGTGCGAGGTCATCCACATGGATACTAAAAGAAATCCGATAAATTTTGGGTATACGACAAATCGCACAAATCTAAGGGCTGTCAATTCGACTAAATACATTTTGTTGTTGTGGTCTTCAGTCCTGAGACTGGTTTGATGCAGCTCTCCATGATACTCTATCCTGTGCAAGCTTCTTCATCTCCCAGTACCTACTGAAGCCTACATCCTTCTGAATTTGCTTAGTGTATTCATCTCTTGACCTCCCTCTACGATTTTTACCCTCCACGCTACCCTCCATTACTAAATTGGTGATACCTCGATGTCTCAGAACATGTCCTACCAACCGATCCCTTCTTCTAGTCAAGTTGTGCGACAAGCTCCTCTTTTCCCCAATTCCATTCAATACCTCCTCATTACTTATGTGATCTACCCATCTAATCTTCAGCATTCTTCTGTAGCACCACATTTCGAAAGCTTCTATTCTCTTCTTGTCTAATCGTCCATGTTTC
Organism: Schistocerca americana; assembly: GCF_021461395.2. NCBI lineage: Eukaryota > Metazoa > Arthropoda > Insecta > Orthoptera > Acrididae > Schistocerca > Schistocerca americana. The sequence continues at coordinate 828,815,408 of NC_060119.1, read as the reverse complement.
ACTTCCATACGTGGCTACACTCCATACAAATACTTTCAGAAACGACTTTATATCCTCTCTACTTCGACCATCATCAGTTATTTTGCTCCCCAAATAGCAAAACTCCTTTACTACTTTAAGTGTCTCATTTCCTAATCTAATTCCCTTCGCATCACCCGTCTTAATTCGACTACATTCCATTATCCTCGTTTTGCTTTTGTTGATGTTCATCTTATACCCTCCTTTCAAGACACTGTGCTTTCCGTTCAACTGCTCCTCCAAGTCCTTTGCTGTCTCTGACAGACTTACAATGTCATCGGCGAACCTCAAAGTTTTTATTTCTTCTCCATGGATTTTAATTTCTACTCCGGACTTTCCTTTTGTTTCCTTCACTGCTTGCTCAATATACAGATTGAATAATATCGGGGATAGGCTACAACCCTGTCTCACTCCCTTCCCAACCACTTCTTCCATTTCATACCCCTCGACTCTTATAAATGCCATCTGGTTTCTGTACAAATTGTAAATAGCCTTTCGCTCCCTGTATTTTACCCCTGCCACCTTCAGAATTTGAAAGAGAGTATTCCAATCAACATTGTTAAAAGCTTTCTCTAAGTCTACAAATGCTAGAAACATAGGTTTGCCTTTGCTGAATCTTTCTTCTAAGATAAGTCATAAGGTCAGTATTGCCTCACGTGTTCCAACATTTCTACGGAATCCAAATTGATCTTCCCCGAGGTCGGCTTCTATCAGTTTTTCCATTCGTCTATAAAGAATTCGCGTTAGTATTTTGCAGCTGTGACTTATTAAAGTGATAGTTCGGTAATTTTCACATCTGCAACACCTGCTTTCTTTGGGATTGGAGCTATTATATTCTTCTTGAAGTCTGAGAGTATTTAGCCCGTCTCATACACCTTGCTCACCAGATGGTAGAGTTTTGTCAGGACTGGCTCTCCCAAGGTTGTCAGTAGTTCTAATGGAATGTTGTCTACCCCGGGGGCCTTGTTACGACTTAGATCTTTCCGTGCTCTATCAAACTCTTCACGCTCTATCATACCTCCCATTTCATCTTCATCTACATCCTCCTCCATTTCCATAATATTGTCCTCAAGTGCATCGCCCTTGTGTAGAGGGTCTACTTCTATATACTCCTTCCACCTTTCTGCTTTGCCTTCTTTGCTTAGAACTAGGTTTCCATCTGAGCTCTTGATATTCATGCAAGTGGTTCTACTTTCTCCAAAGGTCTCTTTAATTTTCCTATAGGCAGTATCTATCTTACCCCCAGTGAGATAAGCCTCTACATCCTTACTTTTGTCCTCTAGCCATTCCTGCTTAGCCATTTTGCACTTCCTGTCGATCTCATTTTTGAGACGTTTGTATTCCTTTTTGCCTGCTTCATTTACTGCATTTTCATATTTTCTCCTTTCATCAATTAAATTCAACATTTCTTCTGTTATCCAAGGGTTTCTACTAGCCCTCGTCTTTTTACCTATTTGATCCTCTGCTGCCTTCATTATTACATCCCTTAAAGCTACCTATTCTTCTTCTACTGCATTTCTTTCCCCAATTCCTGTCAATTGTTCCCTTATGCTCTCCCTGAAATCCTGTACAACCACTGGTTCTTTCAGTTTATCCAGGTCCCATCTCCTTAAAATCCCACCTTTTTGCAGATTCTTCAGTTTTAATCTACAGTTCATAACCAATAGACTGTGGTCAGAATCCACATCTGCCCCTGGAAATGTCTTACAATTTAAAACCTGGTTCCTAAATCTCTGTCTTACCATTACATAATCTATCTGATATCTTATAGTATCTCCAGGGTTCTTACATGTATACAACCTTCTTTCATGATTCTTGAACCAAGTGTTAGCTATGATTAAGTTATGCTCTGCGCAAAATTCTACCAGGCGGCTTCCTCTTTCATTTCTTAGCCCCAATCCATAATCACCTACTATGTTTCCTTCTCTCTCTTTTCCTACTCTCGAATTCCAGTCACTCATGAATATTAAATTTTCGTCTCCCTTCATGACCTGAATAATGTCTTTTATCTCATCATTCGTCATATGCAGAGCTAGTTGGCATATAAACTTGTACTGCTGTAGTAGGCGTGGGCTTCGTGTCTATCTTGGCCACAAAAATGGGTTCACTATGCTGTTTGTAGTAGCTTACCCGTACTCTTTTTATTCATTATTAAACCTACTCCTGCGTTACCCCTATTTGATTTTGTATTTATAACCCTGTATTCACTTGGCCAAAAGTCTTGTTCCTGCTGGAATATTGCTGCGCGGTGTGGGACCCTTACGAGGTAGGATTAGCGGAGGACATCGAAAAAGTGCAAAGAAGGGCAGCTCGTTTCGTGTTATCGAGCAATAGGGGTGGGTGTGTCTCTGATATGATACGCGAGTTGGAGTGGCAGTCACTGAATCAAAGGCGGTTTTCTTTGCGGTGAGATCTATTTACGAAATTGCAATCAGCAACTTTCTCTTCCGAATGCGAAAATATTTTGTTGGCACTCACCTGCGTAGGGAGAAATGATCATCATAATAAAATAAGCGAAATCAGAGCTGGAACGGAAAGATTGAGGTGTTCCTTTTTCCCTCGCGCCATTCGAGAGTGGGATGGTAGAGAAGAAATATGAAAATGGTTCGATGTACCCTCTGCCAGGCACGTACGTGTGAATTGCAGAGTAACCATGTAGATGTAGATTATCAACACCTCACTGAGTTTGAACGAGGTCATGTTGTAGAATTTTAGAACATGTTTTTTGATCGCGTATCATGTCATTTCTGGAAACCCAGAATCTACTCTGTAGGAATCAACATGGATTCAGGAAACAGCGATCGTGTGAGACCCAACTCGCTTTATTTGTTCATGAGACCCAGAAAATATCAGAGACAGGCTCCCAGATAGATGCCATTTTCCTTGACTTCCGGAAGGCGTTCGATACAGTTCCGCACTGTCGCCTGATAAACAAAGTAAGAGCCTACGGAATATCAGACCAGCTGTGTGGCTGGATTGAAGAGTTTTTAGCAAACAGAACACAGCATGTTGTTTTCAATGGAGTACGTCTACAAACGTTAAAGTAACTTCTGGCGTACCACAGGGGAGTGTTATGGGACCACTGCTTTTCACTATATATATATATGACCTAGTAGATAGTGTCGGAAATTCCATGCGGCTTTTCGCGGATGATGCTGTAGTATGCAGAGAAGTTGCAGCATTAAAAAATTGCAGCGAAATGCAGGAAGATCTGCAGCGGATAGGCACTTGGTGCCGGGAGTGGCAACTGACCCTTAACATAGACAAATGTAATGTATTGCGAATACATAGAAAGAAGGATCCTTTATTGTATGATTATATGATAGCGGAACAAACACTGATAGCAGTTACTTCTGTAAAATATCTGGGAGTATGCGTTCGGAACGATTTGAAGTGGAATGATCATATAAAATTAATTGTTTGTAAGGCTGGTACCAGGTTGAGATTCATTGGGAGAGTCCTTAGAAAATGTAGTCCATCAACAAAGGAGGTGGCTTACAAAACACTCGTTCGACCTATACTTGAGTATTGCTCATCAGTGTGGGATCCGTACCAGGTCGGGTTGACAGAGGAGATAGAGAAGATCCAAAGAAGAGCGGCGCGTTTCGCCACAGGGTTATTTGGTAACCGTGATAGCGTTACGGAGATGTTTAGCAAACTCAAGTGGCAGACTCTGCAAGAGAGGCGCTCTGCATCGCGGTGTAGCTTGCTCGCCAGGTTTCGAGAGGGTGCGTTTCTGGATGAGGTATCGAATATATTGCTTCCCCCTACTTATACCTCCCGAGGAGATCACGAATGTAAAATTAGAGAGATTAGAGCGCGCACGGAGGCTTTCAGACAGTCGTTCTTCCCGCGAACCATACGCGACTGGAACAGGAAAGGGAGGTAATGACAGTGGCACGTAAAGTGCCCTCCGCCACACACCGTTGGGTGGCTTGGGGAGTATAAATGTAGATGTAGATGTAATAAGGCTACGAGAAGCTGAATGTTCCTTCTGCAATTCTACAGAAAGACTTGTTAGGAATGTAGCCACTGTAAATGGTTGCTGACAGTGGTGGCCGCGAGAATGTACGGTCACAAGAAGACCGGCCTCCGGATGGCCACGTGGCACTACTGAGAGGGAAAGACTATCGTGTTCAGTGTGTGGCTCTGGCGCGTCACTGCATCTGCAGAATCAGTTTGAGTAGCAACTGGCGGCACAGTGACACAACTAACTGTTGCAGATCGGTTACTTCAAGGCCAGCTCCGACCCAGACACCCTGTAGCGTGCATTCGACTGACTCCAAACCACCACCACTGACGACTTCAATAGTGTCAAGTGAAAGCTCATTGGAGGGCAGGTTAGAGGTCTGTTGTGTTTTCTGATGAAAGCTGGTTCTGCCTTTAACCCAGTGCGTTGGTTAGAAGGAGGCCAGTTAAGGGCCTGCAACTAGCCTTTCCGCGTGCTACACACCCTAGCCTTACACCTGGAATTATGGTCTGGAGCACTCTCTTGGTTATTCCACGCACCCTGACTCCAAATTTGTACGTGAATCTGGTGACTCGATCTATCGTGATGCCATTGATGAACAGCATTCCAGGTCGTGTTTTCCAACAGGATAACGTCACCTATATATTATTGTTGTAACCCAACATGCTATACATAGTGCCGACATGCTGCTTTACCCTGCTCGATCACCAGATTTGTCACTCATCGAGCACATATGGGATATTATCGGATGACAACTCCAGCATCACTCATAAAGCGCATTAACCATCCCTGTAGGACCAAAAGGTATGGAACTCCATACAACGAACTGACATGCGGCACCTGTACAACACAATGCCTGGACGTTTGCGTGCTTTCATCCAACATTCTGGCTGTGGCACCTGTTATTACTGTACCTGTATTTCACATTTGCAATGGCTTATCTCGCGGTTACATTAACCTGTGATCTTCTAATGTTAAGCACTTAAATATGTTACCTTGAAAAAACGTATTCTCGAAATCTCATTACTGTGCGTTAATTATTTTTTGGTATTGTGATTTTTTCCCGTTGCTGCGCGAGGTAGCCATGCGGTCTTAGGCATCTGGTCACAGTTCACGCGGCTCCCCTCGTCGAAGGTTCGAGTACTCCCTCGGGCATATGTGTGTGTGTTGTCCTTAGCGGAAGTTAGTTTAAGTTAGATTAAGAAGTGCGTAAGCCTAGGGACCGTTGACCTCAGCAGTTTGGTCCCATAGTCTTTACCACAAATTTCCAATTTTTTTTCCCGTTACTGTATTTCTAATCTCGAAGAAAGTGGTACCTTTGTTACGAGGAAAAGGTGGAACTTTATCGGACTGTGAAAGACTGTGTTTTAAGGCCAAAAAATGTATTTAATTCGTAGTCAAATGGTACAAATGGCTCTGAGCACTATGGGACTTAACATCTGAGGTCATCAGTTCCCTAGACTTAGAACTACTTAAACCTAACTAACCTAAGGACATCACACACATCCATGCCCGAGACAGGATTCGAACCTGCGACCGTAGCAGCAGCACGGTTCCGGACTGAAGCGCCTAGAACCGCACGACCATAGCGGCCGGCATTCCTAGTCCCTTTTCAAGCCAGTACACTAGCCGGAAAATGCCATGCGCAATGACATAATTGTACATTATTCCCGCGTCGTAGGGGATCACAATCATATAGAACTTTATGCGAGAAATTTCCCCAGTTTTACAGTAAATTACCATTCATTTACTTCAGACACTCATGATTTCTGCTTCGTGACTGTTGTCAGTTGCATGTTGATATGTTACACCATAGCTGACCTGTCTAAGTGACATGTCATCATCGAAAGCACATATTTCTTGTGTTATAAGCCAGTTTTAGTATTACAAGATACGAGTACATATCGAAGATACATAATATGGCTGACAGTGCGCATTGTGAATAACCATTACCACATAGTATGAGGTATTTAATAGCCAATTCATTGCAGTGATCTGCATTCGTTACATTATATGTTATTTTCTATGTTTTTATGTAATTTTATTCTGTGTACACTGTACGTAACACACGCTGAAGAGCCAAAACATCACGACCACTTGCTTAATAGAGTGTAGGTCCATCTATGGAACGCCGTGCGAGAGCGATTCTGCGTGGCATGAAACCTCTGACAAGTTTCGAGAGCTATATGGCAACAAATGTCTACGCAGTCCCGTGAACTGCAGGCCTATGGTTTGTCGATTCGGTGCTGGCGTCATATAGCGTCCCAGATGTGTTCAGTTGGATTCGCATCAGGTGAATTTGGCAGGTAAGATAGCAATGGGAGTTCACTATTAAGCACCTCTAATCACTGTAGCACTATTCTGAACTTGTGACCCTAACAGTTATCCTGGAAGATGAAATCGCCCGTGGGCAAGAGGGAAGACATCAAGCATGATGGAATGTTGGTGGTTTGCAGTCACGTTGATGTAGTCTACAGCTTGGTCCCTTCATTACATCGAATGATATTATAGATATCATAATATTGTACTCATCAATAAGCGTCCATGGTGCGGTGCACATTTCGAGAAGCCTTTCGCCTGAATGACGGCGTAACCGGACAGGACCATCGATCCGGTGCAAAAAGAAACATCATTCATCCGATCAAGCGACACGTTTCTATTGATCCACCATCCAATCTCGATGATCTCGTTCCTACATTGCCACAGACTACAGATTGGACAGGTGTTCATCCTACAGTTTCTGTCATAAGGGAGGGGCGTGCTACACCTTGTCACCTATTGTTGGTTTCACCGTCCTTCAACCACTTGTCATCCTGTCTCACGACAGTAGCACGCGAACAGCCGACCAGGAGTTCCGTTTTCGAGACGCTCGTACCCAGGCGACGAGCCATAACAATTTGCCTTTGTCAAAGTCGCTGATGTCAATGGATTTCCCCATTTGTGGCCCGTATCGTCGCTAGAAAGAATCCCCATTCGTGTCCTCTCCGCAACACGTGGCTGCAACTCTCGCAAGTGGCATTCATTGTCGCAGTTCGGAATGGCCATAATGTTTTAGCAGATCAGTATGTATGAGCCGTTGTTGAATAAGATAAATTAACAGATCATATCTGTGGCCTCCCGGTTTTAATAGTGCATGTTACTCCTTTTTCATTCATGATATGCTGACACAAGTGATGGACACTCCCTTACTCTGTCCACGAGAGCATATGGTTTCATCACGACAGTCAGAATGCTCATGTGGATCTAAACAAGAAATGGCCTCGTCCAGTGACCACCAGACCTCACTCCGGTGCGTTTCTTCCTATTACAGGGTTACATAAAATCACTAGCATATGAGACTCCAGTAGTAACGGATGATTAATTTTCGGAGCTTGCTGTCTCACTGAACAATAGGGGTGTGTATTGTGTATTGAACGGGAGACCTAGAAATGACGGAGAGGCTTCGTCCCGCCGTAGCCTTCAGTGGTCCACAACCTCACAACAGGCCACAGCAGTCCATCCACACCACCGCCAACTCACACCGAACCCAGGGTTTTTGTGCGGTTCGGCCCCCAGTCGACCCGCCCCCCCCCCCCCCCTTTCCTTCCTCCAGGAACGTCTCATACCAGACGAGTGTACCCAAAATGTTTGCGTGGTAGAGCAATTATGGAATACACTGGAGACAGTGTTTGCGCAGCAATCGCCGACATAGTGTAACTGAGGCGGAATAAGGGGAACCAGCCCGCATTCGCCGAGGCAGACGGAAAACCGCCTTAAAAGCCATCCACAGGCTGGCTGGCACACCGGACCTCGACAAAAATCCGCCAGCCGGATTCGTGCCGTGGACCGGCACGCCTTCCCGCTCGGGAAGCAGCGTGTTAGACCGCGCGGAACAACTGGTGTATTACGGAGAGTGTAGCAAAAGTGCACGCGACGTTCTAGTGCATACATTGAATTTGGCGGTGGCAACCATTTTATGTAATATTTGTTGGTTTTATGTTATAGCATCCATACAGCAGACATAATTTTAGCATTCGTACAGCAGACATAACTTGCACTTGAACAGTCATGAAATTGAATGATGTAATTATCACAAGCGGCTGCAGCGTTATGAGGAATTCAATTTATTTTTTTGTCTGATCAATTCTTCGACTGGCATATGCAGCTCTCCACAACGTCCTCTCCTCTCCCAACCTCTTCATCTCAGTGTAGCACTTATCCCAACATCCTCAGTTGCATATATTCCAATACCTGTCTGCCCCTACAGTCCACATAATTTTCAACATTCTTTTATAGCACTACATCACAAAGTCGTCGATTCTCTTCTTTTCCGGTCTCCATGCAGTCCATCATTCAATATCATACAATGACGTGCCCCAAATTCTGATAAATTTATTTCTCAGGTTAAGTTCTGTTTTTGATATAGTAGACTTTGTCCATCCATATCATCTTCGCTTGTACTAATATACTTTTGTGTCCTTTTTTTCGTCCATCATGTGTTATCTTCCTTCCAAGATGGCAGAATTTCTTTGTCTACTGCGTGATCGCCAAATTTGATGTTAAGTTTCTCGCTGTTCTTATTCCAGCTACCCTCATTACTTTCGTTTACCTTAGCTTTAATCTCAGTCTATATGCTGTACTCTTTATGCCACTCTAGTCAACAGGCCCTGTAATTCTTCGTCACTTTCACTCAGGATAACAATGAAACTATCATTGATGTCCTTTCAGCCTGAATTTTAATCCCACTTTTAAACTTTTTTTTTATTTCCGTCCTTGCTTCTTCGATGTGACGAATGAACAGTAGTGGCGAAAGGCAGCATCTTTGTGGTACAGCTTTTTTAGTCCGTGTTCTTCGATCTTGGACTTCCAGTCTTATTGTTCGCTCTTGGTTCTTCTACATCCGTCTTTTCCTATAGCTGACTCCTATTTTTCGCAGAATTTCTAAACATCTTGAACTATTTTATAGTTTCGAAGGCTTTTTCTAGGTCAACGAATCCTATGAACGTGTTATGATTTTTCTTAAATTTTGCTACCATTATCAACCGCAACGTCAGAACTGCCTCTATCGTGCCTTTACCTTTGTTTTCCTTTCAATCCTTCTCTATGTTATTCTTGTCAGCAGCTGGTATGCGTGGGTTGTTAAGCTGAATGTGCGATAAGTCTCGGAGTTACCTTCTCTTGCTATTTTCGTAATTCTGTGGATGACATTTATCCGAACGTCTGATGGCGTGTCTCCAGTCTCATAGATTGAAAACATCAACCTGAATTGTCATTTCACTGCCACTTCCCCAACAACTATTTTAGAAATGACTAAGGAATGCTATCAATCGCTTCTGTCTTAATTGATCTCAAGTCTTCCTAAACTCTGTTAAACTCTAACATTAGATCCCCTACGTATTTCACATCGTACTCCCATTTCTTCCTGAATCGCATCAGACAAGCTCTACTCATCGAAGAGCTCTTCGATGTGGTCTTTCGACCCATCTGCTCGATGCTTAATAGTGGAATTGTCATTGCACTATTATTGTTCTCGTCCTTTCTTCTAATTTCGCCAAAGGTTGTTTTGACTTTTTATATGCTGAATAAGTTCTTCAAAATGACTATTTCTTCTTTGATTTCTTCACATTTTTCCTGTAGTCCTTCCGCCTTACATTTCCTGCTCTTCCTAAGTGATTTATTTTGTAGGATTGTTCAATGTTCAATTGAAGTATTTCTTCTATTACCCAAGTTCTTCCACAATTAATTCCCTTCTGCCTATATTTATCTGTCCAGCTGTTTTGATTGCTCTCTTTGGAAATGTCTGTTCCTCTTCAGCTGTACCGCCTAATGTGTTATTCATTATGACAATATCTACAGCTTCAGAGAACTTCAAACGCACATCACCATTCCTCAGTACCTCAGTACCTAGGCGTCCCGCTTCCTTACTCACTGATACTTCCTGATGATTCTCTTGTACTTCAGCCTACTCTTCATTATTACTAAGTTGTTACCTGAGTGTGTATCTACTCCTAAGGACGCCTTAGAGTCTAGTATGTGATTTAAGAATCTCTGTCTCGCCACGCTGTAATCCAGTTGGTAACTTTCTGTCTCTCCAGGTCTTTTCCAAGTATGCGTCCTCCTCTTGTGATTTCCGATCAGTGTATTTGATATTACTAGCTGAAATTTATTGCAGAACTTAATTAGTCTGTCTTTTTTCTCATTACCAGTACCAAGTCCTTATACTCTCGTAACTCAGTCTTCTATTCCTTCCCTACTATAGCGTTGCAACCCCCATGATGAGTGCATTTTACCTGTCTTTACGTACTGAAGTAACCCTTTAATGTTCTCAATTACTTCCTCTATTTTTTTCATTTTCTGCTAGTGACGTCAGCTTGCACAACCAAGCTACTGTTGTTGATGCTGGTTTATTATCGATTCTGATGAGAATAATCCCAACACTGAACTGTTCACAATAACTGACTTCCTATTCACAACGAATCCTACTCCTATTTTACCGTTTCCTGCAGCAGCTGATATTATACTACATTCCGGTAACTAAGTTACGTTATATTCTTTTCCTTTTAGTTCACTGCCGGCCTCTGTGGGCGAGCGGTTCTAGGTGCTTCAGTCTGGAACCGGGCGACCGCTACGGTCGCAGGTTCGAATCCTGCCTCGGGAACGGATGTGTGTGATGTCGTTAGGTTTAAGTTGTTCTAAGTTCTAGGTGACTGATGACCTCATAGTGCTCGGAGCCATTTGAACCATTTTATTAGTTCACTGAAACCACTGTATCTAGACTGGGCCTTTGCCTTTAGCTTTCTAGATTTTTCTATCTCTTCTACCACATTTCGACTTCTGATTACTCCATGCTCCGACCCGTGGATCGCTACCTTTTCGTTTTATTAACCTGAAACGTCGTCACTGGCTTGGAAAGAAACATGTTTACTGCATTGGTTGACCTTCAGATGTAAAAACAGCTCTTTATAAAACGTATAGGAGTAAATTTTGTCTGACTTCCACTTGCACATTTTACAAAGGTACGAAAAACAATTACCTTTCTGTACTGTGTCTTATCTTGCAGATTCGCTCTCCTCCTTCCATTTCACCTCTATATCCCAGCTATTATCCCTCCCCCCCCCCCTTTGTTATCTGAGTGTGTATCTACTCCTAAGGACGCCTTAGGGTCTAGTATGTGATTTAAGAATCTCTGTCTCATTCTCAACCCAATCTCAGTTCCCCTACTTTACATTCACTGTTTACTACCATGAACTAATGTTTGGTCCTCCCTTCATTCACTCTGCATTTTATTCATTAACCACCACACTGCTTCTTCATATCACTTACACATTTAAATAAATTCTAATTGGCATAAAAAAGACATAGTGCGCATATAGCAAATCACAAATAAAAAGGACATTTGTAGATAAAGTGAAAGTCAGAACCAGCAAATAAGTTGGCAGTCCCACATACATCAACGAAAGTTTTGCATCACTTCGATACGCCCTGCATAGCTATTGTGACTGCTCTTGTACCGCTCGGAATGTCACCTCTAACACAGTTATCATGAGCGTTACCCACGGGTAGAACGCCGCACTTGAATGGATTGCAATACTTCAGTTAAAAGCAAAGCACCAGTAGGGATGCATTAAAGACGTCTGTGGAACAAAAGAGTAACCATCCATTACGACGCGAAGGGCAATTGAGATCAATGATCGGGTTCGAATCGTCATGTTACGCGCAGAAGGCTTGTCAGCCACGGAAGTTGCCCGACATGTGCAACGGAGTCGAAGTGATGTGGTGCGGACATAGAATCAGTTCAAGTTAAAAGGCAGTGTTGAGGACTTAACACCACACAGGCCGTCCACGTTCGACAGGTGCACAGTATGACCGATATCTAAGACTTTTGAATGAAAGAAACCGTGGGCTAAGTGCTCCTGAACTGAATTCGGCGTTCGAAGAGGCCGCTGGACGTCATGTATCGCATCAGACTGGTAGGAGTTTATTGCATGAAGCGGATCTCCATTCCCAACTATCGTGGCGAGCATCACGTAGTACACTAACACACCAGGGGCTGCGTTACAAATGGGCAAGAAATAATGCAGAATAGACGACCAAGGATTGGCATCGGGTGCTATTTATGGACGAAACTCGGATCTGTTTGCATCCTGAAAATCGCAGACAACGTGTCTGGAGACAACCCGTAATATCGAACGCCTCTAATAATGTGTTCCACATATGCAAAAAGTTGGTGGTAGAGTGATGGCCTGGGCTGGCACTACACCTACATCTACATCTACATTTATACTCCCCAAGCCACCCAACGGTGTGTGGCGGAGGGCACTTTACGTGCCACTGTCATTACCTCCCTTTCCTGTTCCAGTCGCGTATGGTTCGCGGGAAGAACGACTGTCTGAAAGCCTCCGAGCGCGCTCTAATCTCTCTGATTTTACATTCGTGATCTCCTCGGGAGGTATAAGTAGGGGGAAGTAATATATTCGATACCTCATCCAGAAACGCACCCTCTCGAAACCTGGACAGCAAGCTACACCGCGATGCAGAGCGCCTCTCTTGCAGAGTCTGCCACTTGAGTTTGCTAAACATCTCCGTAACGCTATCACGGTTACCAAATAACCCTGTGACGAAACGCGCCGCTCTTCTTTGGATCTTCTCTATCTCCTCCGTCAACCCGATCTGGTACGGATCCCACACTGATGAGCAATACTCAAGTATAGGCCGAACGAGTGTTTTGCAAGCCACCTCCTTTGTTGATGGACTACATTTTCTAAGGACTCTCCCAATGAATCTCAACCTGGCACCAGCCTTACAAACAATTAACTTTATATGATCATTCCACTTCAAATCGTTCCGAACGCATACTCCCAGATATTTTACAGAAGTAACTGCTACCAGTGTTTGTTCCGCTATCATATAATCATACAATAAAGGATTCTTCTTTCTATGTATTCGCAATATATTACATTTGTCTATGTTAAGGGTCAGTTTCCACTCCCTGCACCAAGTGCCTATCCGCTGCAGATCTTCCTGCATTTCGCTACAATTTTCTAATGCTGCAACTTCTCTGTATACTACAGCATCATCCGCGAAAAGCCACATAGGACTTCCGACACTATCTACTAGGTCATTTATATATATTGTGAAAAGCAATGGTCCCATAACACTCCCCTGTGGCACGCCAGAGGTTACTTTAACGTCTGTAGACGTCTCTCCATTGATAACAACATGCTGTGTTCTGTTTGCTAAAAACTCTTCAATCCAGCCACACAGCTGGTATGATGTTCCGTAGGCTCTTACTTTGTTTATCAGGCGACAGTGCGGAACTGTATCGAACGCCTTCGGAAGTCAAGAAAAATAGCATCTACCTGGGAGCCTGTATCTAATATTTTCTGGGTCTCATGAACAAATAAAGCGAGTTGGGTCTCACACGATCGCTGTTTCCGGAATCCATGTTGATTCCTACATAGTAGATTCTGGGTTTCCAAAAACGACATGATACTCGAGCAAAAAACATGTTCTAAAATTCTACAACAGATCGACGTCAGAGATATAGGTCTATAGTTTTGCGCATCTGCTCGACGACCTTTCTTGAAGACTGGGACTACCTGTGCTCTTTTCCAATCATTTGGAACCTTCCGTTCCTCAAGAGACTTGCGGTACACGGCTGTTAGAAGGGGGGCAAGTTCTTTCGCGTACTCTGTGTAGAATCGAATTGGTATCCCGTCAGGTCCAGTGGACTTTCCTCTGTTGAGTGATTCCAGTTGCTTTTCTATTCCTTGGACACTTATTTCAATGTCAGCCATTTTTTCGTTTGTGCGAGGATTTAGAGAAGGAACTGCAGTGCGGTCTTCCTCTGTGAAACAGCTTTGGAAAAAGGTGTTTAGTATTTCAGCTTTACGCGTGTCATCCTCTGTTTCAATGCCATCATCATCCCGGAGTGTCTGGATATGCTGTTTCGAGCCAATTACTGATTTAGCGTAAGACCAGAACATCCTAGGATTTTCTGTCAAGTCGGAACATAGAATTTTACTTTCGAATTCACTGAACGCTTCACGCATAGCCCTCCTTACGCTAACTTTGACATCGTTTAGCTTCTGTTTGTCTGAGAGGTTTTGGCTGCGTTTAAACTTGGAGTGAAGCTCTCTTTGCTTTCGCAGTAGTTTCCTAACTTTATTGTTGTACCACGGTAGGTTTTTCCCGTCCCTCACAGTTTTACTCGGCACGTACCTGTCTAAAACGCATTTTACGTTTGCCTTGAACTTTTTCCATAAACACTCAACATTGTCAGTGTCGGAACAGAAATTTTCGTTTTGATCTGTTAGGTAGTCTGAAATCTGCCTTCTATTACTCTTGCTAAACAGATAAACCTTCCTCCTTTTTTTTTATATTCCTACTAACTTCCATATTCACTGATTCCCTGTTCTGTACATACAGAGTCGAAAAGTTCTGGTCTGTTTGTTATCAGTAGGTCCAAGATGTTATCTCCACGAGTCGGTTCTCTGTTTAATTGCTAGAGGTAATTTTCGGATAGTGCACTGAGTATAATGTCACTCGATGCTCTGTCCCTACCACCCGTCCTAAACATCTGAGTGTCCCAGCCTATATCTGGTAAACTGAAATCTCCACCTAAGACTATAACATGCTGAGAAAATTTATGTGAAATGTATTCCAAATTTTCTCTCAGTTGTTCTGCCACTAATGCTGCTGAGTCGGGAGGTCGGTAAAAGGAGCCAATTATTAACCTAGCTCGGTTGTTGAGTGTAACCTCCACCCATGATAATTCACAGGAACTATCCACTTCTATTTCACTACAGGATAAACTACTACTAACAGCGACGAACACTCCACCACCGGTTGCATGCAATCTATCCTTTCTAAACACCGTCTGTGCCTTTGTAAAAATTTCGGCAGAATTTATCTCTGGCTTCAACCAGCTTTCTGTACCTATAACGATTTCGGCTTCGGTGCTTTCTATCAGCGCTTGAAGTTCCGGTACTTTACCAACGCAGCTTCTACAGTTTACAATTACAATACCGATTGCTGCTAGGTCCCCGCATCTCCTGACTTTGCCCTGCACCCGTTGAGGCTGTTGCCCTTTCTGAACTTGCCCAAGGCCATCTAACCTAAAAAACCGCCCAGCCCACGCCACACAACCCCTGCTACCCGTGTAGCCGCTTGTTGCGTGTAGTAGACTCCTGACCTATCCAGCGGAACCCGAAACCCCACCGCCCTATGGCGCAAGTCGAGGAATCTGCAGCCCACATGGTCGCAGAACCGTCTCAGCCTCTGATTCAGACCCTCCACCCAAAATCTCTCGTGGTTGTTGATGATAACCTGCCTCCTCTACGGCACAGGGACGACATTCTGGGCCGGCCGCTGTGGCCGAGCGGTTCTACGTGCTTCAGTCCGGAACCACGTGGCTGCTACGGTCGTAGGTTCGAATCCTGCCTCGGGCATGGATGCGTGTGATGTCCTTAGGTTAGGTAGGTTTAAGTAGTTCCAAGTCTAGGGGAGTTATGACCTCAGATGTTAAGTCCCATGGTGCTTAAAGCCATTTGAACCATTTTTGACGACATTCTGCCGGCAATAGTGGCACCGTATCACCAACATTTTGGTGACAATTGCATCTTCGCTGATAAATCGTGTTCTAACCGGGCTCTTGTCCTGAACACATTCCTTCCTCATGTTAGGATCACCAGAATGAAGTGGCCTGACTGTTCTCCGGACATGAAACCAATCGAACCTGTGTGGGATCGATTCACACGGGCCGTTTTTGGACGTCGACTGCGCGACTTACGCAGAACCGCCGTTGGAGAGTGGGGCAACTTGGACGAAAGCTGCCTTTACGAGCTCAACGATGGTAGGGCACGGCTGATTCAAGGCTGCATCCGAGCAAGGGGACGTTCCGCCGCTTACTCACGTTGGTCAGGAGCGCTGTGAACCTTCTCCCTCCCTCCTCCCCTCTGGAAAACGGACTATTTTGTCGTTACACAAATGCCGTTTTTTGCTTGGTGATCGGGACAGATGCAAATAAATACACAAGCACCCCTCACAGCCAATTTTTGTTTACTGTGGTATGAATTTCGTAATAAAGGGGTGATGATAAATCTCTGTTGATGTGTGCAGGCATAAAAAACATAAGACATATTTTCTGCCAGGAGAACGTAAATAAACACTGTTGATGCAATATTTTGTCTTGTTTCACTCCAAGAAAAATGTAGTGCTGCAAGACAATGTTAAATTACACTAAAAGCATGAATGGCAAACCCTGAAATGTGCAAGCATACGACACTTTCACAAGAAAGTGGAAATCCCAGAAAAATTCCGTAATAAAATAGCACCCTTCTATATGATCTGCAGCGAACTGTTTTTAAATCTAGAAACAAACCAAAATTGTAAATATAAGAGCCAGTCAAATGAAAACTAGCAGTAAGTAAACTGTTCATGATTTCAAGAGTAAACGCCATAATTTTAATACATTTATCCCACTGTGACTCAAGACGGTCAATGCCTCCGTCGAAAACCGTTCATGGTTGACTACGGAACCATGACTGTACCCAGGCTTGCACCCCTTCGTCCATAGCCACGAATGTCTTTCTTCAGGGCTCCAAAAATATGAAAATCCAATGGGTAGAGATCAGGACTGTATGGAAAATATGTAGTGGCATCCCAGGGAAACTTCGGCAGCGTACTCGAAACAACATAGGCAACATGTGCACCCACCCGCTTGTGGTCGTCGATTTGCTTCGAAGAGGGGCATGCCTGGGTACAATTATGGCTCCTTAACCAACCGCGAACACTTTTCCATGAACGTAAAGACCGTCTTGTCTCACAGTGGGATAGATGTATTGACAGCTGTGGCAGTATATTTGAAATAATAAGCTGTTTACTTACTTTTTTCCAGTTTGTCTCGTTTTCATTTGACTGTCCCTTAGAAGTTTAGTTCCAGACCACAGACGATATTATTCACCAATAAAACGAAACTCACAAAGTACAAGAGTCCACGCAGAATATTGTGGCCGATGTGCAGTGACCACTTTTCTTCCAAAGCGCTGGGGGAGTTCATTCTTTTGTTCAGAAGAGGAGGCCGTCAGTATTTACCACATTTCGGCCGGTCGGAGATGACAGAATCGAGGCGCACGCCCTGCAACCTTTCTCAAACAATTTTACAGAAATTATTCGGTAAAAAATTTCATTTTTGCGTTCCTTATACTTCTGTGTCAGGTTCGTCATGATTTGACCATCATATCGTTAATGGTCATAGTTACTGTGATATTTATATGGAAGTAAGACACTGCAAGGAATTAGAAAAAGTTTGCAATGAAAAATAAATATCGTTTATTGCATGTTATACAGTATTTTGCTGCGTATGAAATTTAGCTAACATATCGAATTTTCCTTGAGATAAGGGTGGAGGTCTCTATCTGCCACCAATCTCGAGAAAATTGATCTAATGTACCAAACTCATTTGCGATCGCACCGCGCCAACTATAAAACCAGAGTGAAATATCCACAACAGTCCTCATATTTCATAAACGATCGAAAAAAGATATTGGGAAATGATAGCATACACAGAGAAGAGTATCTTGCCATACGTTTATTACGCAAAACTTTATTATCTGCCTTGTTATTCCACTAACTACAATTTTTTTAATGAAGGAATTTAATTTTTAAAGCTGTCTATAACTGGTGAAACGAGAAATGCTATGGGTTTTGGAACAACATAATTTGAGACATTACACTTTTATTTTGTACCGAGCACGTGCTTTTTCATCAGCTACTGGCCTTGTTGTATGTTGACCAGGGACCTAGAAATGTCGGAGAGCCTCCGTTACTGCCGCAGCTACAGTGGTCCACAACCCCACGACGACTACTGCAGTCCACTTCACCCCTCCGCCGGCCGCCGCACAACCGAACCCAGGGTTATTGTGCGGTTGGCCCCCCCCCCCCCTCTCCCCCAGGGAACGTCTCACACTACACCAGTGTAGCCCCTATGTTTGTGTGGGAGAGTAATGGTGGTGCTCGCGTAAGTGGAGAATGCGCAGCAATCGCCGACATAGTGTAGCTGAGGCGGAATAAGGGGAACCAGCCCGCATTCGCTGGGGCAGATGGAAAACCGCCTAAAAACCATCCACAGACCGGACCTCGACACAAATCCGCCGGGCGGAATTCGTGCCGGGGATCAGGTGCTCCTTCCCACTCCGGAAAGCCGTACGTCAGACCGCTCGGCTAACCGAGCGGGCGCTACTGGCCTTACTTTACCTCAGTTCCTCAGTTAATAAACTTAACAAACAACTGTTTCATAATTCCCTCGCAATTGTGTTTTGTAAACACCACTGTGTTCTTAACAAACCACTGTTTCATAATTCCCTCACAATTGTGTCTTGTAAACACCGCTGTGTTTTGCCAAAAGAAGCAACTATTAGCATGGGAACAAGATAAATGTGTAGATTTTACTCAAAATTCGCCACTCACTACCCTTCTCTGAAAGTTATAAATGATTAACAAGCCAAGAGAAAATAAATCGCTGCATTTTCAGCGGAATTATTTTTAGATACTAACCAAAGCAGAGGGGACAGATCTTTTTGAATGATCATCATGGAAATGTCCGCGTGGAGGCGTGGAGGAACTCCACTTAATTTTTTTTTTTTTTTTTTTAAAGTTTGAGCTTCAATTTAGAACGGCACTTCCCCTCTAGCGCTCGGCATTTCCTCTACAGCGCCTGCCCATGACCCCCACCACACCACTCACCCCATGCGTGCCCTGCCGACTGCGCATCTACCAGCCACATTATTTTGCGCGGACTCTACTAGTTGAAAAATAAAAACGTTTAACGTCGTGTTTCTGCGTGTGGACAGCCGCCGCTGCACTCGAGGTATCGGACGACACAGCAGCCGCCGCAGCCCGTCACGTGACCGCCTGTGTGTTGTGTTCGGCAGGAGCAGCGCGTGCGGCGCGGACTGGACCTGCGCGACCCGGCGCACGGCAACGCCAAGGACTTCCGCCTGCCCGACGGCGCGCGGCCGCTCGCCTACCGGCTGCACCTGCGCGCCGACCCGGAGCCCGGCCGCTTCTCGGGCCGCGTCGCCATCAACGTGACGTGCGACGCGCCGACGCGCGCCGTCACCCTGCACGTGCACGAGTCGCTGCAGGTGGCGCACCACCAAGTGCGCCTCGCGCCCGCCTCTGCCAACTACAGGTCAGCGCCGACGCGAATAACACTCTACTATACCAAACTGTAACAACTATTCCAATGTTCCTCTGGAGCGAGAGAGACTTTGCCAGTCAGATGCCACGTTTAGATTTTTGTTTAATTAACCCTGAACTCCTTCCCCATCCACGTTCAGCTGAGTTACACTGTCATCTGTGGCTTCGCGGTTCAGAAAGTTCTCAAAATGTTCTCTCCATCTCTGCACTTGGTCTTCTCCTACAAGGTATGCCAATTAACTTAGAGGCGCCATCCAGAGCAGAAATCGCCATAGCTGTCCAACAAATAAAAAACGGAAAAGTTCCAGGCCTGGACAACATCAACCCAGAGGTACTTAACCCTTTCGTGGGCAAAATTATTGAGCAGTTTTTCTAATGAATGGAGAGCAGATAGTAGCTAACAGAAAGGTGTATTTATCGCACAGAATATCAAATTTGCTCCAACTGTGAAAGTGAGGTCACACAACAAGGTGGGAAGTATTCTTCCCATTGCCCTTCCTTGGAGTTAAATGACAAAAACAGCTTTTTCAATATATGTCATATTTATTTGATAAATTTACTTCTCTTGTTACAATGATTGTTCAGAATTACTTGCCATGAAATTTTCTGAAACATGGGTCTATGCAAAGTGGTATTTGACAATATGTACAAGCACAGCGAGTGCTCTTTTCCGCAGCATTGGTACTACAATGACGGCATGTCCAGTAGGTTTCTCCTAAAATGGGTTGATGCTGCGCTACAACCACATGACGAAAATCTTCAGGTACTTTACTCCTTTTTGCCACAAGGACAGGGTTTTGTCAACGCCTTTTTTGGGATGAGAAGCCAGCGATCAGTTGTCTGGCTAGATGGATCCTGTATGTGAGCTGATCATGCTGTCCACTTTCTCTTTTACTTATTTTCCACAGGATAAAACTGTTCACTGCAGCAACGTCCACCAGGAAATAAAATATTCTGTGTCACCATTGTACAGAACGTCTGCCAATAGCATACCTTTCTCGTAATTGGTCAAACTTATCGACACCACCCATTATTTTGTTTTATTCTGCCACAACTTCAGGACAAGAAATCTGTGTACTAGTACCATCCTTGTTTTTCCTTTTCACTGTGGCTGTTTCTCATGGGTCATGAATTGAGGACAGGAAAGTGACTGGACGGTTATCCATCCATTTTACTGCAGAAATGGCTCCTTTTGTTTCAAACTGGAATTCTCCTCGTTCCAATTTTACGTTTTCCTTCATAAATTTGGGTAAATCAAAAGTATTTACCTTATACTATAGCTTTGCGGAAAAAATCACAAAATGTCATGCAAACAGCACTGAAAGGCTACTCTACAGATTCAACACCAAGGTCTGCTTTCAGATCCAATAGCAGTGAAAACAGGAGTTAAGCAAGGCTGCATGCTCTCGCTGATAGTTTTTAACATAGTACTTAATCATGTAATGGCGCAAGCAACGGATAAAGTGAGAGGAATAAAATAGAGCAATGGGACACATATAGAAGACCTAGATTTTGCATATGACCTTTGCCTTTTATCCCACGGCCGCAACGACATGAAAAAGAAGCTAGAAGATCAGAAATCTGCAGCGAAGTTGGGTTGAAAATTAACGCCCAAAAAACTAAAGACATGCGGGCAAATGATAACAGCACTGCAGAGCTTAAACTTGGGAGCCAGATAATTGAAAAGGTGGATAAGTTTTGTTACCTTGGAAGCATGATTACACCAGATGGCGGTGCAACAGAGGACATTAACAGCCGCATCAACAAAGCAAGTGGAGCTTTGACAACTCTACGCTCTATCTGGAGATCGAAGGAAATATCACTGAGGACCAAATTGCGGATATTTGAAAGTAATGTAAAATCTGTGCTCCTTTAGGGATGTGAAACATGGAAAGTGACAAAACAGTTAATCCACAAGCTGCAGACATTCAGCATCAGATGCCTGAAAAACATCCTGGGTATAAGGTGGCCAAATGTCAATCTCTAACGAAACTCTTTGGGAAAGAACAAACCAAAATCCAATTGAGCTGCAAATCAGAAGCAAGAAGAGGG
This sequence comes from Schistocerca americana, assembly GCF_021461395.2. Classification (NCBI taxonomy): domain Eukaryota; kingdom Metazoa; phylum Arthropoda; class Insecta; order Orthoptera; family Acrididae; genus Schistocerca; species Schistocerca americana. Next base: position 828,794,188 of record NC_060119.1, on the reverse strand, counting down.
TTAGGCCATACTCTTAGAAGACCAAATGAACATATTGCGAGAGAAGGACGTGACTGGATCCCGCAAGGACGACGGCGACGAGGCAGGCCCAAAATGACATGGAGACGGTCCGGTCAGTTGAAGCAGAAGGCCATCAGCAAGGAATAGGACGGGAATAGATGAAGATACTAGCAGAAGACAGAACAAGATGGCGCTCCTTTGTTGCAGCCCTACGCTCCACATCAGGACTTAAAGGAATTAATAAATAAGTAAAAATAAATCCTTAACTCACGAGTTGTGATCCCTCAGACAGTGCGAAAATTTTCGAACTCGCTCTCCAAGATCATTGCTGGCGGAATGCTTCTGCATCCCCCCTAACCTTCTTAAATCACCAACCCTACGATGTATCGTTGTCAGTCGCAAGTTGCATTACCGCCTCCTTTATTTGTTACTGACACGTGTTACTGGCATACGCTATGGTCTCGTAGAATGCGCCTCCTTTTCTTCAGTATAGCACAAAATATGCTCACAGAAACGTGTCGTTTCTGACAATCCAAAGTCTGATGATATTGTTTGTCAGTGGATGGAGGAATATGTCAGTGATAAAAGTGCAACTTTGCAGATGAAACAACATGGAAAAGCTTCAGAGAATTAAACTGAATAGTTAATGAGTACTTACAGTGCAAAATCTACAAACTGAGAGAAAGGTATTCAAGATTTCTGTAAGTAATTTCATATTTTTGTCGTATGATTCTAACGAAAAACACTCTGCGTAGTACTGTGGACCACCTTCGTCACCAATATTATCGGGTAACAGTGTCCTTTTTATAGTCTCTTTGGCTTTTCTATTTCTTGTCATGCCCCCCTTCCAGAACCTCATGAGGTCTTATCGAAACGCATTGCTAGCTTCTCAAGTATTCGCTGTCCACCTCTCCACTATAAGATGTAACTAAAGCGTCATAGTTCCTTAAATTTAGTGTCTCCATCCCAAAAATTACAGACAGTACGTGGTTGCGTCACAACTCTTTCACTTTCAGACAGTGTTACTGCACCAGAACAGAGAGAAGCTCACCGTTTCACATACAGCGCCAGTCAAAATGACAATCACGATATTTATATTGGTATCCTTGTCATTTTCTCCGCTAAGGTGTCATAAACACAAAAGCCATTCTTTTGTAACCTCTGAGGGTCTTTACACTGCACTTATTGCAGCCACCATCTATACTTTCTTGTGCTGAATACAAATACATATTTTTAAAATTTGCATTAAAACCTTTGGCTACTCACTGATGAATTGTGCGTCTTGGTTTTGTCACTAATTTTTCTGAAAATTACCTACGGCGTCTGATTGCTGTGCTAATCTAATATATTGAAACGAAGTTTCTTTGTGAAACTCGCCACTCCAGTCTCACAAAGGAATTCAAGAACACAACACTACGACTACTACAAAGCAGCGAAAACCACTGCCTTGTAAAGTGTATAGTTTCGGAAATATGTCCAGTCAAATGAGTCAATGTAGATTTTAATGAGACAAAAAGAGATTGTTTCCTTCTCTGCCCTGGTTTTTTCCTTAATACTCTTTAGTATGCGTTGATCGTGTAGCAGTTTAATACATTTTTTTAATTACAGAATTTGGCCATTTATAGACCGCTTACCACCTAAGACAAAGGTACAATCTTTTTCTTTTTATCTTCTCAGAACTTCTTCATGCGTTGCCTGTTGGACTGCCTCTGTTCATTTGACATCACCCTCCTAGATTGTGAATTTCGTTGTTGGACAGGAAATTTTGCAGCACTGAACAGTAGCCTGAAACTTTCCCTGCTGTGTATGGTGTTTTCTGGGACGTTAAGTTTTCTCGAGTCTTTTTTGTCGCTTACAGCCATCCCGCACTGTCTTTTAATTTGGAAGTGAAATTAAAAGTTTTCTTCGTTAGACTATTGTCATTCTTTCCGTAAAGTTTTAATCTCTTCTTTCGTATTGTGTCCTATCGGTGGGTTCAGGTGGGTAATACGGAACGCCGTACTGGATCCCAACGGCCTCGTATCACTAGCAGTCGAGATGACAGGCATCTTATCCGCATGGCTGTAACGGATCGTGCAGCCACGTCTCGGTCCCTGAGCCAACAGATGGGGACGTTTGCAAGACAACAACCAGCTGCGCGAACGGGTCAACGACGTTTGCAGCAGCATGGACTATCAGCTCGTAGACCATGGCTGCGGTTACCCTTGACGCAGCATCACAGACAGGAGCGCCTGCGATGGTGTACTCAACGACGAACCTTGGTGCACGAATGGCAAAACGTCATTTTTTCGGATGAATCCAGGTTCTGTTTACAGCATCCGTGTTTGGCGACATCGCGGTGAACGCACATTGGAAGCGTGTATTCGTCATCGCCATACTGGCGTATCACCCGGCGTAATGGTATGGGGTGCCATTAGTTACACGTCTCGGTCACCTCTTGTTCGCATTGACGGCACTCTGAACAGTGGACGTTACATTTCAGATGTATTAAGAGCCGTGGCTCTACCCTTCATTCGATCCCTGCGAAACCCTACATTTCAGCAGGATAATGCACTACCGCATGTTTCAGGTCCTGTACGGACCTTTCTGGATACAGAAAATGTTCGACTGCTGCCATGGCCAGCACATTCTCCAGATCTCTCACCAATTGAAAACGTCTGCTTAATGGTGGCCGTCACTACTCTTGATGAACTGTGGTATCGTGTTGAAGCTGCTTGGGCAGCTGTACCTGTACACGCCATCCAAGCTCTGTTTGACTCAATGCCCAGGCGTATCAAGGCCGTTATTACGGCCAGAGGTGGTTGTTCTGGGTACTGATTTCTCAGGATCTATTCACCCAAATTGCATGAAAATGTAATCACATAATATATTTGTCCAATGAATACCCACTTATCATCTGCATTTCTTCTTGGTGAGCGATTTTAATGGCCAGTAGTGTATCATCATGTCTTGACTGAAAGTAAATGATACATTATAAATTATATTAAAATTATAAATTACATGAATGAAAAAAGTTTAACACATTATTATCTTGGACTGAAAAGATTATGCCAAAGCGCATAAAATTGTCTATAAGCTAGAGTAATTTTTACTATTTTTCCCAAGTCTGTGACCTATTAACACGTACAGCTGATCTCCCTAAGATGACGAATATTATGGTTATCGACACAATGGTTCCTTTATCGCTTTCTGCCCCGCAGAGCTGGAAGCCGTCCAAATTTAAAATCACGACTGTTGGAGGAAAACATTGGGGAAAATTCAGCACTGCTACTGCCAGCTGCGACCTGTATTTTATCCAGTTTCCTCAGAGAGTGGTTTCAAGAGGGAAAAAATTCCACTAGCGTAAGTGTCACAGGAGTTCCACTCAGAGTCTGTAGCAGGAGTACCGGCCGCCACTGGATAGTCTACAGACCTGCTAGTTTCTGCCTAAACAGGTCGCCTTGATCTGAGCGATGAAGGTCGGCATTTCTGGGATCAATCTCCGTCTTGTTGGCCTCCGTTTGCAAAATATTCCTCCTACGTCTATTTCAAAGTTTACTGACAAGGAGCTTCAATGCATAAACACGCAGTGCAATTTCACCTCCCATCGTTGCTGAGCACTGAAATCCCTCACTTTTATACAGAACTAACGAAATTTTCAAGAGGAACTTACTTCTAGGTCTTACGGTTTTAATTGCTGTACATCACTTACGCTTGCCTCCCACCCTCTTCACCCCTCTTCCTCAAATTGCGGTTGCATTGCCGATGGTCATTTTATTAAACCAACCAAGAGATCTCACAACGTTACGTGTAGAACAATTCGTACTCTTATGCAGTAGAACGTAACTCCGGCAGTTGTTCAGTTGTTTTTTTCGAGGTAAATGTAAGTGCCGCCTCCCATCGCCGGTCTGTTACTGACATACGGAAAGATCCAGTTCACCAAAGCCTGGCATGTGACAGGATGAACGTCCCCGATGTATAAACGGTTGTTTTACAAACCAGTTTATTTTCTAATAACTGTCATGTTGCCTTAACACGGAACGACTATAGAAATACCGTAAACTAAAGGCAAAGGAGTTTTCATAGCAACAGAATCATGTCTCTGCTAGCCCTTGATGGGAAAGTTAAAAGCAACGAAAGAAGTTCTTGTCAGTCGAAGTCCGCTGCCACTGGGCTCTGTATTCTTCTCGTAGTAGCCCCATTGCGCCTTCTTAGTGAAGGCAGTGTCACCCGATCGTGTTTCTCCTTCCAGTACGAGAAAACTCCCATTCGAGGTCACATGGGCTCATTGGTACTTTGGAGCCATTGACTCCACAAAACACTATGAAGCGCGGAAATTAGACTCTGGGTCAACTGCTTACTTCATGGCTCGTCATTAGGTGTGCAAATATTCCACAGACATAAACGTCTGTGGCCTACACTGAGTGAAGTTGAAAGGAACTAAACTAGAAACCTATATCTAGATATGGATCATATAGCCTAAAATTTCTTGAAGGGGTGTAAGAGGAAATCTGTGTATTTTTAAAGCACACCATTTATTGCCGTTCTGTGGATAGCTGAATTCTAAAAGTTCTAAGATAATTTACCATGTCACTCGTATGTAAAACACGTGTAAGATCTACACTTGTTTCACTGGTCTGACGATGTCTCCTAACGAGATAGAGTAGCTAGAATTTCTCCTATCGTTCCAGCTTCTCATGGGCTCAACTTATAACACTGCCCACATTCTTCATAGTAGGCTGTAAGCACAGAAAATGTAAACTGATGAGCATTATCCTTCTGTTGGTCAACTAGAAATTGCTCAGCTTTGGTGCTATAATTCATCTTCCTATTCTCCCAGATTGTCTAGCGCCAATCAGACAACTAGTGTATTATATCCAGACCAGGTGAATTACAGATTGTTCCAAACATATAGTAGCACTGGGGATATTTCTCACTCTACGTTTTTCCAAACATAGCTCTAATGGCACAGAGACAATTTTCTACTCTGTTTCCCACATCCTATTCTCTTTTGCACTGAAGAGCCAAAGAAACTAGTCCACCTGAATAATATCGTATAGCGCCCCCGTGAGCAAGCGGAAGTGCCGCAGCACAACATGGCATGGACTCGACTAATGTCTGAAACAGTGCTGGAGGGAATTGATACCATGAATCCTGCAGCGCTGTCCATAAATCCGTAAGAGTACGAGGAGGTGGAGATCTCTTCTGAACGGCACCTTGCAAGGCATTCCAGATATGCTCAATAATGTTCATGTCTGGGGGATTGAACGGTTCGCACACTGACGCATGTTGACAGCCCAGAGTTGAAACCTGCGGTAATTTACGGAAGGGTTGCACTTCTGCACGTTGAATGATTCTCTTGGTCCCATTCTTGCAGGATCTTTTACCGGCCACATCGATGTCGGGGATTTGATGTTTTACGGGATTCCCGATATTCACGGTACGCTCCTGAAATGGTAGTACGGAAAATCCCCACTTCATCGCTACCTCGGAGACGCTGTGTCCCATCGCTCGTGCGCCCACTGTAACACCACATTCGAACTCACTTAAATCTTGATAACCTGCCGCTGTAGCAGCAGTAAGCGATCTAACAACTGCGCCAGATACTTGACTTATATAGGCATTACCGATCGCGGCGCTGTATTCTACTGGTTTATGTATATCTGTATTTGAATACGCATGCCTATACCAGTTTCTTTGGAGCTTCAGTGTATTAACGCACGTTTATAACTTGGTCAAAACTTCGGAGCTGAGACTACTTGGTCGTTGTGTATAATTATTTACTGACGTTGCGTCCCCATTTGTGTGAGATATCTTCAGAGGAAAGGGCGTAGTCGATATATAAAATTATTTACTAACCATCCTCCTCATTTGTGGGAGAATCTTGAGAGTTAAAATTGTCAAAAACCATTTATCTAGGAAGATATCTGCCGCAGATGGAGACGAAACGTTAGTAAGCTGTTTTATACATCATCCTCGTCCACTCAGCCCGGAAGCCTTAACTGAATACAACACTGTTCGCGAAAGTCCTAATTATGTATTTACTTTTTGTTTCAAAAGCTTAATTTCAGTATTTTCTTTTGATGTTATTCTTCTGCATTCATTTCTGAATTTCCTTGTTTATAATGAATTGTAGTATTCATCTTAAATTTGGGCTGAAACTTAATTATGGCTGATTCATTGAACTCTCTGCTGTCTGTTTCACGTATCCCTTGCAGACTAGACGACAGTTGCTTGATTCTTACGCACTTCTGTCAGGCTGGTTTCCATCCACTCTTTTGGTGTAACGTTCTGGCGATATACAGAAAAAATTAATGAACTACTGTTGGAGGAAAACATTGGGGAAATTTCAGCACTGCTACTGCCAGCTGAGACCTGTATTTTATCCAGTTTCCTCAGAGAGTGGTTTCAAGAGGGAAAAAATTCCACTAGCGTAAGTGTCACAGGAGTTCCGCTCAAAGTCTGTAGCAGGAGTACCGGCCGCCACTGGATAGTCTAGAGACCTAACGATCAGAGCTGTAACGGCTTTGTGAGGAAGGTTTAATGTTAAGGATCCATTAACGACGAGATCGTTAGTGAGACCATAAGATCACAACGAAAGAGGGGATGGGGAAGGATATTCGCTGTATCGTTTTCAAAGGAAGCGCTGTAGCATTTGCGTATACGATTTAGGATAACCACAGGAAATTTAAATTTGAAAGGACGAACAGGAATTTGAACCTCACTCTTCTTGCATACGAGTCCAATGTGTTGGCAACTAACACCATTGAGTGTAGTCGATAACCCAATACGAATTGCGGATCTCTCAAAATAGCTTAATAGTCTTACGTATCTACTATTTCATTTACCTCTATAGCATTACATATTACCGAGAACAGGGTTTCCAGTTAAGTGTGGTATACTCAGCCATATATTTTAAAGTTTATGGGTATGTAACCGAGTTAACGTTGCCATTCTTCCACGATTTTTCGATAGTTTCTATCGTTCTTTTCCATAAGAGTCAAGAGTAGGCTATATTTCGTAGCTTACCATTTGGGCTCCACCTCAGCTCTGAGAGGGACAGTTCTTTTATGAAACATCTGAACACAGGAATTCCTGACTTGCTCAGTTTCTGAGCTCGTTGTGAGATTTCATGAACCAGTTGGTGATGGCAGAAGTTATTCTGGCATCCTTATTTTTAAATCACTTGGGTATACTCTTTGAAATGACCCCTTGACATTGTTAGATACGTAGGTTTTGGTATGTCCTTGTGCGAGGTGACCTTGTCGGTTATTTTTATTTTACTTTTTGTTGTGTATTATCTAAGTGCATCTATTTCTTGTTCATGACTGCCACTGTTATGTGCAATGAATTTGACTGCGGTAAGATTTGTCTCATAGTCTGCAGCAATAAGTCGGAACTTTTGTGCCTTGCATGCAACAACTCTGAATACAGTTAGTTTATGTGAGTTGCTATGTGCGGAGGGGTTATTAATGACAGTGTCTGTGTTTGTTAGCTTTCTGTGCACATTGATGTCCAGGGTATAGTTTGTATTAATTTTGTTATGTCTAAAAATATATTTTGTTGTCTTTCTGAGGTTCAATGGTGAAGTGGATGTTTTTGTGTAAATCATTGATCCTACTTAACAAAGTTTATGTTTCTTCTTCAGTCTCATTATATACCATAACTGTGTCATCTGAATATTTGCAGTACCGCACAGTTTCCTGGGTGATGTCATCTTTGTTGTTCAAAAGTTTATTTTCAGGATGGTAATGAAATTTTTTGAAATGATGCCACTGAGTTGACTAGCCACTACTAGGCCTACATCCTTCTTAAGTAAGTGTGCTAGTGATGACTAGTGGAATGCCATGCTCTTTCCTATTACAGAATGAAATTATCAATAACCTATCGCCTAATGTAGCCACTGTACGCAATGGGCAACCTGCCTAATCAAGAGTTATAGGATCTTGAAACAGAGGTCAAGTCTACCTTTAACGGAATTTTATTTACTCTTGAGTTTCACAAAGAATAATCAAAAGTTATCAAAGAACAAAAATAAACGAGTTACTGAATTATTGTAACAAGGTTGACGCTAACACTGTGGGAGGTATCGAATAAAAGGGAGAGTGCATGGAGTGTAAAGCACCAGGTTATCCTTATCTGTGCAGCTCACGGATACGAGATTAAAGAAACAAAATACAAACTGGAATTAAATTAGGATACCCGAAACAAATGAGCAGCGAGCTGCCCAGATTACAGCTCGCACTACAGCAGATTGTGAAAGATTACATCTCTCCAGATCATCAACGTGTGCCAAACATCGCAAGAATACGGTTAGCTCGCGATTATTCCAACAGTTCGTCCCCAAAGGCACAAAAAGTAACATTCTCATGCTACACTTCCACCTTATCAAAACTTGAACGTGGAGGGGAGGGAGGACTCCAAGCTATTGCCAATGCGATGGACGATAAATGTAACAAAATTACCGAAAATCGAGGAAAGGTCAGTGAACTTCCCATTTTTTGCGTACAAGACGCGTAGTTTACTTTCACGAGGTCGGCAGTGGCCCGATGCAGTGTTATCTGGATGGTTGGCTCGTGGGTGCCATGTACTAGTTGGTATGATGCACGATGCAGACTGAATAAAAGAAAGTTATGAAGTTGAGCGGAACCGACATTCCCACGGAAGCCAAGTGATACCACGGTATCTGGGCCTTTGAAGTCAGTGCAGAAAGGCAAAAATGTCATCTTCAAATTATCCCAAGTCAGACGCATACTTCTCTGTCCACCACGTGGATAGACGTCGGCCGTGTTAACACATATGCAGGGGAGCGAGTCACAGTCTGGTTCCCGCTAATGTTGCTCAATATCCTAGGGAGGCATCATTGATCTAATAAGATTTAAAAACTGCCCTATGATGACAAAGGAGGCCAGATGTGACAAGAATATCATAGCCTCTTTATACATTTTGCCGTTGAATGTGAGATGGTTGTGGTATAGGACAAGGTCTAGTAATTCTGTTAGTTCAACTACTTCTGCTGTGGGCATTTTTTGGTAGTTTAATAAGTTGTATTCAATTACGTCTAAAGATTAATGTTCGCAGTAAGCTCATTATTACAGTAAAGTACTAATTATTTCCTTCAATGAATGTGGTTATTTTGTGCGAGTGGAAATTGTGAACTGGCAGTAAGTTATTGACTACTGAATTCTACGATCGGAAAAGACTCTTTTTTAAGCAGTAGTGTGTGTCTGCTTAGGGTGAGTATTCTAGCATAAAAGAAAAAGAAATCATTTATCACTGACTCTACAATGTAACCCTCATTTCTTAAGTTTCAACAAGCAAACGCATTTTGCATTGTTAAGATTTTCGTTTAAAACCCATCTAAGTGTGAAATGTAGAGCAATGCATGGGTTAACTGTTTATAAGCAGAAAATGTTTTATTGAATTACTTTATTCTGAAGCATGAAGGAACCATTTTCCTAAAAATAAGTTATTCTATAATCTTGGGCGTTCTTCATACTAGGATCTAAGGAGTGCCTTGTGTGTCTATGAATTGACAGAAATAATTCACAGATGTCACTTGGTTTTATCGTCCACTGCTCCATGTTTCAGCGGACCTACCATCTCCGTGTCGAGCACGAACAAAGAGTTGGGCAGGCAGTGGTACGTGGTGACACTTAGCTCTGAGCTGGTGCCTGGACACGTGTACCAGCTGGAGCTGCCCTTCTCTGGCAGACTTGTGCGTGACCGCTCTGCCGGCTTCTTCGTCAACAGCTACGAGGCGCACCGCTCACATGAGCCCAGGTAAGGGCTGAAGAAACTGCTGGTGCATGTTTTGCTCACATATCTATCAATGGACTGTATGCCATCCAACATCTCTCACAGTCAGGATCCTAACCTATGAAAACCAAAAATAAATCATTTACCACCAACTGCACAACGACTTCTTGTAACAAGCAGTTCAATTACTTCTAGAAGCAACTCAAATGTATTTCTCATTATTAAGGCTGTATTGTGTGTGTGTATTGAACTGAGGACCTAGAAATGACAGAGAGGCTTCGTCCCGCGGTAGCCCTCAGTGGTTCACAACCCGACAACAGGTCACAGCAGTCCACCCACCCCACCGTTCCCTCTCCCCCCCTGGGAACTTCTCATATCAGACGAGTGTAACCTCAAATGTTTGCGTGGTAGAGTAATTATGGTGTACGCGTGCATGGAGACAGTGTTTACACAGCAATGGCCGACATAGTGTAATTGAGGCGGAATAAGGGGAACCTGCCCGCATTCGCAGAGGCAGATGGAAAACCGCCTTCAAAACCATCCACAGGCTGGCCGGCACACCGGACCTCGACACTAATCCGCCGGGGGGATTCGTGCCGGGGAACCAGACCGTTAGACCGCGAGGCTAGCCCGACGGGTAAGTTAAGCTGTAACTCATAGTACCAGTAAGAACATTCAATGTTACTTGCGAAGCAAATGGAATAAAGTATAACAGTGAATGGTGTAGGAGTACCACATTCATCCTTGCAGTTAATTGTGGTAAAACTCGATTTCTCTTGTCAAGTGTCCAAAATCACATAATCTTAATAATCAGTTGTATCACAGTGGTACAATTAATTGCGCATATGAAATGAAATAAATGCTGCCTCTTAAGAAGTGAGGTGATAATTCACAACTATCGAATCATCAAAAGACCACCTCACAACAGGTTCTTTGCTTTTCATGCGCTTCCTCTCATTTGCAGGAACAGCGGCATTCTGTGCTGTTATGATTGCAATTTATACTCTCAGTGAGAAAACACGAGAGGAGTCCTGTTGAGGTGCAAGCAGTAAATGAATTGTTACAGCAGGAGTATTGAATAAGAGGATAAAGCCTAAAATTTCGACTTATGCGTCCTCAGCCATCTAACTCACGATTTGTTATGTGAGGTGAACACGTTGTTACTTCCTTGAATAGTTTCCTAGTCAATTTATTTTGAACTATCTTCAAACAAGGAGAAGAGAAGAGACGAGATCGTTCATTTAAACTATCCTGAATTTTCTGTTTAGAGTACTCGACATAAATCCATCATCTGTTTAGTATCCTGGAATGGTTGGTTGTTTATTATTTTTATGATAAAAGTGCAATTAGAATTTTCACTCATTCGCCGCCATGGCTCCATTACTTAAAAGGTAACTAATCAGACCTGCTTGCGATACGGTTTTTCCATGTTAAAGAGATGGGACAAGTACGGATATGTATGACAGATGGGTGGCATATCTGTATGCTCCGTAAGACAAATTCAGTTTCTAATTTCACTTCAAATAAAACAACAAGTCAAAGTAAAATAATAACTCTGCCTTGATCGATGCTATGGATACTTTCTGTTATCAAGCATCAAAATCATTTTGGGATTTTGCTGTACCATAGTTACGAGTATTTTTCGGTACAGAAATAAATCTTTGATTATTGCTTTGAATCTTCACATTATGAATGTTACACAATAGCATGCTTTAATTGTTCAGCCGTATGAGTATGATTTTTATTTTCAGCCATAGATGTTTCAATGATGTTACGCCATCTGCAGTTGGATTCCCTTAATTTTAGTTAGCTGGACATTTTGTTGTTCGAGTAATATTAACTGAAAGTGACCGAAACCTCCTGGTGATTGTGCAACATCACAGAAACACGAATGAGAGGAAAAAACAAGAAACTGAGTTTTGTGCAAGGCAGACTAATTGAAACGCATTTATTATACATGCGAACATGGGCACAAACAGCTAGCTTTCCTAAAGAATAACCATCTAAAGATAAATACCCTTCAACTACTGTTTCTCTTTTCTAGTAAAACTAAAAACTGTGTTAAGTACACACCAGTTGTTTATTCCCTGATTTCAATTGATATGATACGTTAAAAATTTTGTGAAATGTGTATTCAGAGAACAGTACCAGTCACAAAATTTGTTGAGTACGTAGATCATTTAATGAAGCAACATGTTTCGAGGTAAAAAGCTCATATTCAGGCTGCAAATACAAAAAAATTGAAAAAAGTAAACACATATATATTGAGGCCAGTCTGCACAGTCCTGGAATATGCTGTGGCCATCCTGCAAAGAAAGAGACAGATAACTTCATATGAGGGAATATTTACTTCATTGGCCTTCTGTTCACATAATAAACATTAAATAATCACTGACCTTGTGCATAAGAAACACACATCAATTTCAGCCATTGATATGGTTCCTTGAATCTTATGAACAACTGTTTATGAACTTGCAAGGGAAAATTAAAACGTTTCAACAGGGTTAACTATGCTGTGCAGCAGAAACAAGATGGCGGGTAAAACAAGTCTTGCTTCGATTTAACTATCGATCTATCGATCCTGGTGTTTTCTGTCACTTGCTATTAATTTTGCACACTTTGGCGATGCATCTCTGGTGTTGGTCGACGAAATATACACTTACAGCAAGAAAGACGGTGATAATTTGATGTTAATAAGAAAAGTATAAAAATTATTTTAAAGAATCACTAAGATTTTGCTTATGGAACACAGATTCATATATTTTCTTAATTGTTATGTACTTTCTATTTTAATAGAACTGAATAGCAGATGGCGAGATTTTGAATTCGGTAATTTCATTGAGGATCTCGTTTTTCCACACTGGAGTTCAATAAAAGATTAAAGAAGCACTTCAATAAAAGATGTTTTTTTATTCAAAAGAGAAGAAACTCAGATATTAATAATAAAGAACACAACAGCTTGACTGTTACAGGACCAACAAAAAACCCTAAAACTGATTTAGCCATCAGACCTGTTGAAACTTCTATGAACCAACCAAGTACACAGGTATGAGAAAGCTACATTAAATCTTACAAAACCAATATACGCTGAGGTGACGAAAGTCATGGGATACCTCCTAATATCGTGTCGGACCTCCTATTGCCCGACGCAGTGCAGCAGCTTGATGTGGCAAGTCGATGAAAGTCCCCTGCAGAAATACTGAGCCATGCTGTCTCTATAGCCGTCCATAATTGCGAAAGTGTTGCCGGTGCAGGATTTTGTGCATGAACTGACCTTTCAATTATCTCTCATAACTGTTCGATAGGATTCATGTCGGGCGGCCTGGGCCGCCAGATCATTTCTGCGACTGTCCAGAATGTTCTTCAAACCAATCGCGAACATATGTGGCCCAATAACAAGACACCATTGTTTAGGAACATGAAGTTGATGAATGGCTGCAAATGGTCTCCAGGTAGCCGAACATAGCCATTCTCAGCCAATGATCGTTTCAGTTGGACCAGAGGACGCAGTCCATTCCATGTTAAGACAGACCACACCATTATGGAGCCACCATCAGCTTGCATAGTGCCTTGTTGAGAACTTGGATTCATGGTTTCGTGGGGACTGTGCCACACTCGAATCCTAGTATCAGCTCTTGCCAACTGATATCTGGACTCATCCGACGAGGCCACGGTTTTACAGTCGCCTATGGTGCAACCGATATGGTCACGATGTCGTACTGTTAGAAAAGGCACTCGAGTCAGACGCCGCACTGTCCCAACGTCTACATTCGTCGTACGTCTCACATTGATATCTGCTGTTATTTCACGCAGTGTTGCTTGTCTGTTATCACTAACAACTCTATACAAACGCCGCTGCTCTCCGTCGTTAAGTGAAGGCCGTCGGCCACCTTGTTATAAGTGGTGAGAGGTAATGCCTGAAGTTTGGTATTCTCGGTGCACTCTTGACACTGTGAATCTTGGAATATTGAACTCCCCAACGATTTCCGAAATGGAAATTTCCATGTATCTAGCATTCCGTATTAAAACTCTGCTAATTCCCATGTTGCGGCCATAATCATGTCGAAAACCTTTTCACATGAATAATCCAAGTACTAACGACAGCTTGGCCAAAGCACTGCTAATATATACGTAGTGTACGCGATGTCGTCACTATCTGTATACATGAATACCGCTATCCCATGACTTGTGTCACCTCAGTGTAAATTGTAAAACTCTCGTTCTTCCTCTTCTGTATTTTTTTTCTTTTGCTTTTGTCCTGAATCTGCTCAGGGTCAGAGTTGATGCTATCATACTTGTCATGGTTAATTTAAGGGTTGGCCAAATGCCTTTCGTGTTGCCACTCCATATCGCCCTGGTAGGGAATATGAATTCCCCAATTGTCTGGGTATAGTGCTATGTGGAAGTGTGCAAACATTTTCTAAATATTTAAAGCGCATCCAGGCAGGATGGAGCATTGGCACTGTCATTGATCCGCTGGGCGGATTCGATTTTGGGTCGGCACACCTGCCTGAATACAAGAAGTGGCGCATTAATGTTCTCGGCTATTCGGGCAATTTAAATTTCAAACCTCCTATGCAGTAAAAAGTAGCTACCAACCAACTCAAGGCATGAAAGTGCTTCAGGTCCCAGTCAATGCGAAGCTTATTTGTCTGGTGTAGCAAGTTCATACATCAGAATATCCATCAAAGAATCCAAAGACATAATTAGAAACAATTTATTAAAATAACGAACACTGTCCACATCTGAAGTATTTTAACTAACAGAGTTATTAGATTTTGTTCTCTACCACTATTTTTCCACATTCAGAGGTAAACGTGTAAACAGGATATGGGCCTAGCAATTTCTAATCCACATAGTAGGATCATTGCAAAAATATTCATTAGCCACCTTGAAAATAAATTTTTGGAGAACAAAAGTAATATCAACCAGAAAATTGTGAAGTACTGCAGATATGTGGATGACACATTCATGGTACATAATAGGACTGGAGAAGAAACAGTAGATTCAGTAGATCACACAAAAACATCCACTTCCCCACAAAACCCCAGAAAGGCATTAAAATAATTTTTATGAGACAACAACCAATACAAACCATACCCTGAACTTGAACGTCAATGTACACAGACAACCAAGAAACTCGTGAAACGTCCCCTTAGAAAAATTATACATGACTGTGTTTAAACTGACACACAATACTTTTAGCGCAACGCAATCTGACTTTCAAAAATAACTACAAAAGAATGGCTCTGACTAACATTAACCTATACGTTTCACAAATCACTTACCTCACAAAAATCTTCGTTACTTGAACTACTGCAATACAGCGAGCGCTACTATTGCCAGCTAAATAAAAGATTCAAACTACGGAAGGCACTAATTACTGATAGGCATAGTTAGCAAATGAAAGATTTTAATAGAGAACAAACAATGTATTTACCTTAATAGTCATAATATACATAGCGGTTCATGACATCCAGTCTTACAAATTTCAAAACTCCGCCATCTCTCTCCCCACATCCACCACTGCTGGCGGCTCACCTCCAACTGCGCAACGCTACGCGCTGTTAACATCCAGCTGCACAAGACTACAATAGCCAACAACAATGCAAACCAGCCACAGACTGCACACAGCACAGCCAGTAATTTTCATACAGAGCGCTACGTGGCGTTACCAATAAGAAAACCTAAACAGCCTACTTACACTCGGACATTGACCTCCGTCCCCCCCCCCCCCCCCCCCCACTCACTCATACACACACCACATGCACATCCCAACTCACAAAAACAAGCCGCCTTCAGAGTTTTGCATGCAGTGCATAGAAATTCTCACTCACTGCTGCAGACTATGAGCCAGAAATCAACACATGCAAATTCAATAACAATTGCTATCATGAACTTGGAATAAATACACTTTCACAACACATAACAAAAAACGAAAGAAAGCAAACCTACAAGGCCACCACCCACAACAACATAGCAAAACAAAGTATTAGCGGACATTTCAAACAAAATAGCCAAGCTGTTTAAAAACACAGATATCAGAATCACTTTTACACTACCAACAACCCAAGGAAGAAACTGATTCATGACATCTAGCTGAGAAACTGAGCGACTCAAGAAGTTATCAAGTGACATTCAGACATTGGCCAAATAGGCAGAAATTTTAAATCCTATTTTAAAGAACATGTTGAGACTGTAAAAAGCTAACAAGTCAGCTATGGCCAAACATATGAAGGAAACAGAACACAGCGTTGCAATAGACAACGGTCTTAAAGTACTGCACATATAACCCAGCTACCTCTCTGGCTAATTAGGCTTTTCTATATGACCGTGTACCTGAAGTCCCTAATCTGTGGGGAAAAGGCATCTACTCCAAAGAATAATGCAAAACCGAGAGAAGTGGATGAAGTTATAACTGAATCGCCACCTCTCAGTATTTTAGCAATGACGATTAGAAACCAAGTTCAGTTAACTTTATATATTTTTAATTACGTAAACTAGTTTTTTAATTAACAGCAGTTAGTGGAAAATTTGAAAGAAAGATTTTCAAAGTATGTCATTAATGGAATAACCAACGACTGCCAGTTCCTTACCGGATCAAGAATAATTATATTGGAACTGAACTTTATACTCGTAAGCAATCTTACGTAAGAACAGTTATTGGCGTCATGACGTAGGTACACTATGTAACGCACAGTTTCAAGTACTTCACACCGAACAAATCACAGTAGTCAGTTAATGATCAAATAGCAAACTCATACAATATATCATATTAATTTTCAAAGATCAATTAAAGTAAGATTGTTTACTGGCGTTAACAGAAACTTTTTGTTACATTACTCACCGTAATACTGACTCTCGTAGTTGTAGCAAGCAGAAAGATTGTTTGAATTTAGAAGTTACTTTGATATTTCTTTGTAATAAAAGTTACAAATTATACCACAAGCTATAAATTATAACAGTGCTGTGACAATGAAATTCAGTGTCCAAGTTACGTAAAGTTTTACTACCACTTTTTTTATTACGAAAGTTACTCTGTTTTTAGCAAATGAATTAACACTGGATTTTGCATCATTCTATTTCTGGCATCATTCATACTATAACCAAAGATTTCATTATTACGTAATTGTCCAAACGTTGGAAAAATGTTCATTTTCTGATTATCTCGGTTCATACAAAGGGATAGGATGTATACTACTTGGGTAATGACTTAGGAAAATTATTTACGTGACAATATGCACGAAAACAGTGTTATTCAAGCAATAAAATTCCAACTACGCTGGTCAGTCTATTACAATTCTAGTTATAAAAAGTCTAGATCTTACTCCACTTCATGATGCCGTTGCTTTGTCAAGTGGCTTCATCTAGCGGTAAACAGGGCACAGGTTGACCTTCTTGCCATACCATAGCCAATAACAAGGGCCCACAGTATTCTTGATGTTATGTGAGTTACTCTTGCTGCATTTGTACTGTGCTCAATGAATGCTATAGCTTGCCCATATTACACGCCTCCTCGCGACTCCCAACTGCTACTACTTTTGGCGCGCTCTCACGCCCAGCGATAATGCATATACAATTTATTACACTCTTTGATAATAGACTTTCCCTGACTAGGCCAGCTTGTCTACTCACAAAATGTTAACATTCCATGCGCATTCTCTCTCTTAAATAAAAAATAGCATTTGTAACTTGACAACATATTTACAAGAATAATATTCAGGACAATTAATAAAGCAAACTTCACAAAGCACGTATAAATTGTATGATCATCCACAGAGCTGTGGTGTTACACACACTAGAGCAGGAAAATGGACGTTTTGGAGGAAATGGAGGTATTGATCCATGGACGAAAGTGGAAAAACGAGATTCTGAACTAAGTTAAAGATATCAAGAACTCGCATTTATTCACCAGCGTCACTACAGTACTGTTGAAATAGATGAAAAATAAAGATTAAGAATATACACTGATCAGCCAGAACGTTATGACCACCGGCCTGCTATCGACATAAGGCCGTCCACGCCATAGCACCGTCACCTTGCGAGGAATGACTGCTATTCAGGAACATACACGGTGCATCTAGCTTCAGTGAACGTGCTGTTCATGCGTAAAAAGGGGAAGGCGAGCGATCAATCTGAGTTTGACTGAGAGCAAATTGTGATGGCCCAGAGGTTCGGCACGAGCGTTTTGGAAGCTGCAAGACTTGTCGGGTATTCGTGGAATGCTGTGACGAGTGTCTTCAACATGTGTCGAAAGCACGTGAAACCACGTCCAGACGTCGTAGGGTTGGTAAGTGACCCGTCACTACAGATGTCGGACGTCGTATGGTGGGCAGACTGGTAAAACGGGACAGGCGGCGAAGTGTAGCGGAACTAACCTGAGACTTTAATGGTGGGCATAGCACAATTGTGTCTGAACGCATACTGCATCGAACATTCCTAACGATGGGCTTCCGCACTAGACGACCCATGCACATGGCAACGTTAACATCACGAAATCGGTAACTATTACTGAGATGGGCACATGACTGTCGGCACTGGACTTTGGTGCAGTGGCAGAGCGTTGCACGGTCTCATGAATCCCGACACCTTCTTCATCATACCGGTGGGAGGGCGCTATTCCGTCGTCCTCTGGGGGAACAGCGCCTTGACAACTGTACTGTGGGACGGAGAAAAGCTAGCGGCGGCTCCAACATGCTCTAGGGAACATTCACCTGGTCATCCATGGATCCAATGGAGATTGTGCAAGGCACCATGACGGCGAAGTAGTATCGCACACCGGTTGCAGACCACGTACACCGCTTTATGCCGATAATGTTTCCCCACGGTAGCGGCGTTTTTCGACAAGTTAATGCGCCATGTCACAAGGCCAGGAGTGTGACAGAGTGGTTCGAGGATCACAGTGGCGAGTTCCAGTTGAGGTGCTGGTCTCCCAACTAGACAGCTTTGAATCCGATCGAACACACCTGGGATGTGACCGAACGTGGCGACAGAGCTCATGGCGCCCCTCCCTGGAATTTACAAGTATTAGGTGACGTGTGTGTGCAGATGTGGTGCCAACTTCCTGCAGCGGCCTCATTGCTTACATACCACGACGCGTCGCCGCTGTTCAAAAATGGTTCAAATGGCTCTAAGCACTATGGGACTTAACATCTGAGGTCATCAGTCCCCTAGACTTAGAACTACTTAAACCTAACTAACCTAAGGACATCACACACATCCATGCCCGAAGCAGGATTCGAACCTGCGACTGTAGCAGCCTGGCGGTTCCAGACTGAAGCACCTATAACCGCTCGGCCACAACGGTCGGCGTCGCCGCTGTTGTCCTTGCCAGTGGTGGACATACCGGCTATTAGGTAGTTGTTCATAATGTTCTGGCTGATCAGGGTACATGAACCTGTGTTTCATTAGCGATATATTAGCAACTATTTAAAATTATTATTATATTGTTGTTATTAACATCAAATTATCACAGTCTTTCTTGCTGTAATATATTTCGTCGACTGTCGTCAGGGGTGTGTCAGCAAGGTGTTTAGAAGACATCGTGAGTGACAGATGACACCAGGATCGACACATCGCCAGTTAAATCGAAACAAGCTCTGTTTTGATCGCCATTTTGTTGTGATGACTTGTTTTAAGAGCCGTTTACAAATTTATCAATAGTGATTAACAATATCCAATGACCTATAGCAGTGGATGTAAATGAACACACCGCAAGAAATCAGACGTTGTTTTGATTATTTATTTCTTCCATGTGAACAGCAGATCAACAAAAAAGTAAATATTCCCTCACATTACTTTCATCATGCAACATCGATCAAAGTTATTTTCATTTTAGATCATTAATGGTAACATCTTTGTTGCCTTGTGGTAAAAATGATTATCTGCATTTTGAATAGTATGTTAGGATATCTCTATAATAAGACAGTGAATATTTGTGCTTGTGCGTGTGCATGTGTGTGCGTGCGTGCGTGTGTGTGTGTGTGTGTGTGCGTGTGTGTGTGTGTGTGTGTGTGTGTGTGTGTGCGCGCGCGCGCGCGCGTGTGTGTGTGTGTGTGTGTGTGTGTGAATGTGTAGTTAATTCTGCGTGAGGCTAACTGCTTCTTTTGTAATAGTTTACCTTCCTTTACCACCATCAGCTCCGGAAGTCACTACTAACTGATCATAAAACCAAGAGGCTTCTCACACCCACGACGGGCCACAGGGTGTCCTATTCTCGTGTGGGAGGCGTGACTCAGCCTGAGGCTCATTGCTTCTAACAAATTACCGGGGCACTCTGCGAGGACGCTGAAGACTTCCAATGCGGCAAACCTCTGTTAACATTTTTAACGTTTGTGAACCTGATCGTAAAACAAGACTGTCAAGAAAGCTGAGCCCAAATTTCCAAACACAATTTTCATTTGTTGTTATGTTCTCCAGTCTGAAGACTGGTTTGATACGGCTGTCTACGCTAGTCTACTCTCTGCCGTCCTCCTCGTCTGCTGCTGCAACCTACATCCATTTGAATGTGCTACCAGTATCCATCGATTAGATTCCTTCTGCAGTTTTTGCCGTCCCTCATTTTTCATTACCAAATTGACGATTTATTGATGGCTCAAAATGTGCCCTATCGACAGATCTCTTTTTTTGGTCTTCTTCTGCCATATATTTCTTGTTTCTCCAACTCGATTTAGCACTTCTTCATCAGTTACTGGACCTACTTATCTATTCTTCAACATTCTTTTATAGCACCAGATTTCAAAAGCTTCTATTCTCTTCTTGTCTTTATTGCTTATCGTCCATGTATCACCAGCGTACAATATTACACTTCAGACAAATATCTTCAGAAAATACATCCAAATATTTAAATTTATAGTAGATGTTAACAAACTAGTCAGCATTTTACATTCTCTCTACTTCGACCACCATTAGTTATTTTACTGTCATTTTTCTGTCCAACTAGCAAAACTGATCTACTTCTTTCAGTGTCTCATTTTCTGGTCAAATTCCCTCATTATCATCCGATTTCATTCGGTTACATTCCATTACCTTTGTTTTAATGTTGTTGAAGCTTATCACATAACTTCATTTCAAGACAGTGTCCATTCCGTTCAACTGCTCTACCAAGTCCATTTTCGTCTCTGGCAGAAAGCAGTATCATCGATAAAACTAAAAGTTTTTATGACTTCTCCCCGAACTTTAATTTCTTTCCCGAGTTTCTCCTTGACTTCCTTTACCGGTTGATCGATGCACAGACTGAATAATATCGGGGATAGGCTACAACACTCTCTCACTCCACTCTTAACCATTGCCTCGTCTTACAGGGTAGTGAAAATAAAAGTGTCCTGGAGAGCAGATTTCCAAGGTACAAAAAACACAGCAGAGGAAAGCAGATGTCGAAAGGTGACCGTCATTCATATCTTGGTACTTAGGGGCCCTGGTCAGCCAGTTGCTCAAGGCGGGTGAAAGTCGGCATGCTAGTATTGCTATAATCTTACGCGAAATGTTCCGCCGCAGTTCTTGAAGGCTATGTGGGTTGTTACGGTACACCTTAGACTTGAGGGCTCCCCACACAAAGTAGTCGCACACTGACAGATCAGGTGACCTGGGTGGCCAGCTAGGGCCGCGACCAGACTGACCTCTGCTAACAACCCCTGTCAGGCGTTAAGGCTGTGTAAATGTGCTCAAAGACTCGGTGGGCAGTATGTGCAGTTGCTCCAACCTGTTGGAAATGACTGTAGGTCTTTTCCTCTCCCATTAACACTGCCACAAATGGTTTCAAAATGTTGCCAATGTAACGCAGCGAAGACAGCATCTGATGAAAGAAGATGGGATCAGTATTACGGCGTGCAGACACTGCACTCCAGATTCCAACCTGATCATGCACTGAAGTTTCGTCGAAGCTATGCGGACTCTCTGCTGCCCAGGACTTATGATTTTGTGAGTTGACACAACCACTCAGGTGAAAACAGGCTTCATCAGACAATAAGAATAGACTCATGTCCAAGCCATTCATTGTTATCTCAGTGAAGAGCCACTCACAAAACTGGCGGCACTGAGGAGAATCTGCTGGGTTTAATGCATGAACAACAGACACTCTGTATGCATGAACGGGTTCAGGTGGAGCATTCGTCCGCATGATCGACGTGATATGCCAGTCTCTTGCGACAGGCGTGGAGTTGATTTGATAGGAGACGGAAGAATTTTCTGGTGAACTGCAAGCACATTTTCTGGTGTGCGCCCACGTTTCGGAATGTTGTTTTGACTTGTTCAAAACAGACCCCGTCTAACGCCATTTTCGGAATGAGCGTTGTATGGCACTCTTTGCTGGCACGCTGACACCATTAAACTCCGCAGCAAACAACTGCCCACACCGTTTCACGACTTTGTTGTCACGTAACTTCCCACTTCGAACACCCGCTGCTCCAATGTCAGTGTCGTCGTCGCCTTTGCACTGCTGCACTTAACACTGACTCAGCCCACACCACCCTCTGAACCGGTGTGGATCACAGGCTGTGGTTATATGCATACGTTAGCGGCCAATCGTATCCACTCTTCCAGTCCACTTTTATTTGCCCCGCCCTGAGTAACTACAGTCCGGTATCTGTGCACGTTGTAAATAACATTTCGTTTGCTCTATTGTATCCCTGCTATCTACATAATCTCCGAGTGTTTGCTTGTCAAAATTGACAAAAGCTTTCACTAATCTACAGTTGCTACGAAGGTAGGTTTGACTTACTTCAGTCTGTCTTACAGGGTAAGTTGTAGGGTCAGCAATGAATTGTCTGCCTCAAAGTGGTCTTCTACCAGTTTCTTCCATTCTCCTGTAAGAAATTCGTGTCGATATTCTACAACCATAACTGATTAAACTGATGTTTCGGAAATATACTCACCTGTCAGCGGCTTCTTTCTTTGGTACTGGAATTATTACATTCGTTTTGAAGTCTAAGGATATTTCATCTATTTCATACACCTTTTACACCAGGTGGAACTGTTTTGTCATGTCTGGTTCTCTTAAGGGTCTCAATGAATCAGAGGGAATGTCGTCTACTCCAAGGGCCTTGTTTCGGGTTATATCTTTCAGTGTTCTGTCAAATTATTCTGTCAATATCATAAGTTCCATCTCATCTTCATCTGCTTCCTGTTTCCTTTCTGTAATATAGTCTTCAGGTACATTTCCCTTTTTCTAGGCCTTCTGCATATACCTTCCACCGTTCAGCTTTCCATTGTTTGCTTAATACTGGGTTGCCATTTGAGCGCTTGACATCCATGAAGTTGCTGTTTTCTCCATAGGTCTCTTTTATTTTCCTATAGGCAGCATCTACCTTTCCCCGGATGCTTCTATAGCAACTGCCATCTAGCCGTTCTCACTGGATCATTTTGCACCTATCTGTCACTGTTATTTTTTAGACGTATATATTCCATCTCATCAATTCTATTTGCTGCATTTTTATATGTCCTCTTGTCGCCAGTTACGAGGATTTCGACTAGAACTCACATTTTTGCGCATTTTTATATGTCCTCTTGTCGCCAGTTACAAGGATTTCGACTAGAACTCACATTTTTACCTATTTAATCTGCTGACTTCGCTATATTATCTTCAAAAGCCACCCACTCGTCTTGTATTTTATTCCTTTCCTCTGTTTCAATCAATCGTTGTCGAATGCTTGGTCTGAAACTCTCAAGGACCTCAGATTCATTCAATCTCTGCAGGTCCCATCTCCTAAATTTCCTTTCTTTTCACAGTTTCGAAATCTTTGTCTTACCATTATGTAATCAGTCTGCATCATCCCATTGTTTCTAGGTCTCTTCTACGTACACTGAAACCCTAAAGAAACTAGTATAGGCATCCGTATTCAAATACAGAGGTATGTATACAGACTGCATACGGCGCTGCCATCGTCATCGCCTATATAAGACAACAAGTGTCTGGAGCAGTTGTTAGATCGGTTACTGAATGGTATCACGATTTAAGTGAGCTTGAACGTGGTGGTATAGTCGGCGCACGAGCGACGGGACACAACATTTCCGAGGTAGTGGGAATTTTCCCGTACGACCATTTCACGAGTGTACCGTGAATATCAGGAATCCGGTAAAACATCAAATATCCGACATCTCTGCGGCCGGAAAAGTATCCTGCAAGAACGGGACCAACGACTACTGAAGAGAATCGTTCAACGTGACAGAATTGCAACCGTTCCGCAAATTGCTGCAGATTTCAATGCCGGGCCATCAACAAGTGTCAGCGTGCGAACCATTCAACGAAGCACATCGATATGGGCTTTCGGAGCCCACGACACAAAGCTTTACTCCTCGCCTGGGCCCGTTAACACCGACATGGGGCTGTTGATGACTGGAAATATGTTGCCTCGTCGGACGAGTCTCGTTTCGAATTGTATCGAGCGGATGTACGTGTACGGTATTAGTCAACCTGGTGAATCCATGGACCTTGCATGTCAGGAGGGGACTGTTCAAGCTTGCGGAGGCTCTATAATGGTGTGAGGCGTGTGCAGTTGGAGTGATATGGAACCCTTGATACTTTTAGATAGGATCTGACAGGTGACTCGTACGTAAACATCCTGTCTGATCACCTGCATCCATTCATATCCATTGTGCATTGCGACGGACTTGGGAAATTCCAGCAGGACAATGCTACAGCCCTCACGTCCAGAATAGCCATAGAGTGGTTCCAAGAACACTCTCCTGAATTTAAACACTTCCGCTGGCCACCAAACTCGCCAACCATGAACATTATTGAACATATCTGGGATGCCTTGCAACGTGCTTTTCAGAAGAGATATCCACTCCCTCGTACTCTTACGGATTTATGGACAGCCCTGCAGTTGTGTCAGTTCTCTCCGGGACTACTTCAGACATTAGTTGAGTCCATGCCACGTCGTGCTGCGACAATTCTGCATTCTCGCGTGGGCCTACACATTAGGCAGGTGTACCAGTCTCTTTGGCTCTTCACTGTATAAAATTTTCTTCCGTGATTTTTCAACCAAATGTTAGCCATGATGCTCTGTGAAAAAGTGTATTAGGTGGCTTCCTCTTTCACTCCTTTCCCCCAGTAGATATTCTCCTGCTAGTTCTCTTCCTTCCGCAATTATAGAATTCCAATTCCAACCCCCCTCCCCACCCCCTCCCCGTCCACCACAATTAACTTTTCTTTTGCCTGAAATATTTGAATAATTTATTTCATTCTTTGAATACTTTATTATCACCAGAGTAAGTTGGCATATAAACTTGAACTACGGTGGTTTGTGCTGGGATCGTGTCTATCTTGATTATAGTGTGTTCACTAAGCTTTTCAAACTGGCTTGTCTGCATTCTTATTTTTATTAGACCTCTGTTTCATTTTGCATTCATAGTCCTCTATTCAGAAGACCAGAAGTCCTGTTCTTCCTGTCAGTGCACTTCACTAATTCCCATTATATCTAACTGGGGCTTATCTAGTTCCATTTTTAAATTCACTAATCTACCTACTCGATTATTGGACTTAATATTCCACGCTCCGAACGGCAGAATGCCAGTTTTCTTTTTCCTGATAAAGATGTACTCCCGAGTATTCCCCGCCCGCAGATGAGAAATATTTTACCTAAGAGGATGCCATCATTTTTTAACCATATAGTAGAGCTACATGCCGTAAATAACGGCTATAGTTTCATCTACCTTTCGGTGGTTCGCAGTCAAGTACAGAAAGATCATTTTCACTAACGTTACAAGCACAGATGTGCAATTATCCAGACTGTAATCTCTACGACTACTGAAAAGGCTGCTGCACCTCTTCAGGAACCACAGGTTAATCAGGGCTCTTCCATAGATACCTCTCCGTTGTGGTTAACCTATGCTACGAATATCTGTATCGCTGAGGCACCCAACCACTTTATCTCGGCAAGGTCCATCGTCCATAGGGCGAATATTTCTTTACAGGAAGTGAATTTAATTTTAAGTGACCTACGTTAAAGGTTGGCAACGGCCTTGCCGTAGTGGATACACCGGTTCCCGTGAGATCGCCGAAGTTAAGCACTGTCGGGCGAGGCCGGCGCTTGGATGGGTGACCATCCAGCCGCCATGCGCTGTTGCCATATTTCGGGGTGCACTCAGCCTCGTGATGCCAATTGAGGAGCTACTCGACCGAATAGTAGCGGCTCCGGTCAAAAAAACCATCATATCGACCGGGAGAGCGGTGTGCTGACCATACGCCACTCCTATCCGCATCCTCACTTGAGGATGACACGGCGGTCGGATGGTCCCGATGGGCCACTTGTGGCCTGAAGACGGAGTGCTTTTTTGAGTGCTAAGTTAAAGGTTGTGCGTTGTTGTAACATATTAGTGATCTGTTTACTTTTTCACATTTCATAAAAAGAGATGATGTTAATTACATCTAATCATGTTACGTGTCTGCACCTCTATATCAGGTAGAGTTAACCTTCCACGAAAAACACTCACTGTGTCATTGTACGTTCTTAAAAAAAATTGTGTGGCAGAATATCGCACCCCCCCTTTTGCATATTATCAAACGAAATCACATTTGTGAAAGATTTATCAGTGACTTTAGCTGAAATGTCGAAACAACAACTCGGTAACCAGTCACTAAAATTCGTATATCCTGGTCAAGAGAGTTTCCGTGTCTTTGGCTTCACGTTCACTCTAGGTCTTGACTACGAAATGTCAGTAAGCAACGGTGTTAGACGCAGCTATGCAGTTCTCCCCCCTTTTTCACTGTGTGATAACCTGGTGAGCACTGTATATAAACAATACACTTATTCAACTTTCGACACTCCGATCACAGAAATACTATCTAGAACGAGGCGTACAAATTTTCAGTCAGGTCTTGGCAACATTAGAAATTGTGTGCAATGTCTGACATTTACGTAAGGAGATGTAAAATTGTGCACTTTACAAAACGCAGAAAAGTAGAATCCTGTGACTAAAATACCAGTAAACATAACTGGAATTAGTCAGTTCGTACAAATACCTGAATGTAACGATTCGTGAGGATGAGAAATGGAGTGATCATGTAGGCTCCATCGTAGATAAAGAGCTTGGTAGTCTTCGGGTCATTGGTAAGATACTGCAAACGAGCTTGATTAAAAAACAATTCCATCCTAGAATCATCCCTCCAATATGTGAGACCCATACTAAATAGAACTAAGAGATGATATGGAGTGTATAAACAAGAGCACGAACGGCCACAGGTTTAGCGAGCGCAGGCATTTGCAAGGGAACACACACCTTTAAAATCAAAATTGCAGAGCAGACACAAGTCACATCGAGATGAGCTTTGTTTGGAATCGCCTCATGAATCCTAAGGTAGTACACAAAACAATAATATCACTAAACTATGGCAGATATCAGCCTCTTTTTAGGTCGTAATATTTTGAAGAATTAGCCTCAATTGCGCAAATTTTCTGGTCTTTACCAGGTTTCGGCTAAATTAATCTAGCCTTCTTCAGAAGCATAAAATTACTATAACATGCCAGAGTACGGCACAGTCAACGTTAAAATTAAAACCTGTAGTATCGTGGTACCATGTCGGATTAAAACTACTTTACTGAAGTCCATCCCCGGCATCTCTTCACCACGCGGCAGGTTGGCAGCGGCAACTACTTTGGCACTCACTCACCAATGCACCTCACCATGGAGTTTACGTTAGCTATACACAACCAACGAACTCACCCTTATACACTCCTGGAAACTGAAATAAGAACACCGTGAATTCTTTGTCCCAGGAAGGGGAAACTTTATTGACACATTCCTGGGGTCAGATACATCACATGATCACACTGACAGAACCACAGGCACATAGACACAGGCAACAGAGCATGCACAATGTCGGCACTAGTACAGTGTATATCCACCTTTCGCAGCAATGCAGGCTGCTATTCTCCCATGGAGACGATCGTAGAGATGCTGGATGTAGTCCTGTGGAACGGCCTGCCATGCCATTTCCACCTGGCGCCTCAGTTGGACCAGCGTTCGTGCTGGACGTGCAGATCGCGTGAGACGACGCGTCATCGAGTCCCAAACATGCTCAATGGGGGACAGATCCGGAGATCTTGCTGGCCAGGGTAGTTGACTTACACCTTCTAGAGCACGTTGGGTGGCACGGGATACATGCGGACGTGCATTGTCCTGTTGGAACAGCAAGTTCCCTTGCCGGTCTAGGAATGGTAGAACGATGGGTTCGATGACGGTTTGGATGTACCGTGCACTATTCAGTGTCCCCTCGACGATCACCAGTGGTGTACGGCCAATGTAGGAGATCGCTCCCCACACCATGATGCCGGGTGTTGGCCCTGTGTGCCTCGGTCGTATGCAGTCCCGATTGTGGCGCTCACCTGCACGGCGCCAAACACGCATACGACCATCATTGGCACCAAGGCAGAAGCGACTCTCATCGCTGAAGACGACACGTCTCCATTCGTCCCTCCATTCACGCCTGTTGCGACACCACTGGAGGCGGGCTGCACGATGTTGGGGCGTGAGCGGAAGACGGCCTAACGGTGTGCGGGACCGTAGCCCAGCTTCATGGAGACGGTTGCGAATGGTCCTCGCCGATACCCCAGGAGCAACAGTGTCCCTAATTTGCTGGGAAGTGGCGGTGCGGTCCCCTACGGCACTGCGTAGGATCCTACGGTCTTGGCGTGCATCCGTGCGTCGCTGCGGTCCGGTCCCAGGTCGACGGGCACGTGCACCTTCCGCCGACCACTGGCGACAACATCGATGTACTGTGGAGACCTCATGCCCCACGTGTTGAGCAATTCGGCGGTACGTCCACCCGGCCTCCCGCATGCCCACTATACGCCCTCGCTCAAAGTCCGTCAACTGCACATACGGTTCACGTCCACACTGTCGCGGCATGCTACCAGTGTTAAAGACTGCGATGGAGCTCCGTATGCCACGGCAAACTGGCTGACACTGACGGCGGCGGTGCACAAATGCTGCGCAGCTAGCGCCATTCGACGGCCAACACCGCGGTTCCTGGTGTGTCCGCTGTGCCGTGCGTGTGATCATTGCTTGTACAGCCCTCTCGCAGTGTCCGGAGCAAGTATGGTGGGTCTGACACACCGGTGTCAATGTGTTCTTTTTTCCATTTCCAGGAGTGTATATGACTACAGCGCTATACACCGCCTGCTAATTGTAAAGTGTGACCCTCAGCTACATAACGTAAGCTGTCTGTGAGTTTGTTTTATTGTATGGTGATGTAATGCATTGTACACTACTGGCCATTAAAATTGCTACACCAAGAAGAAATGCAGATGATAAACGGGTATTCATTGGACAAAAATATTATACTAGGACTGACATGTGATTACATTTTCACGCAATCTGGGTGCATAGATCCTGAGAAATCAGTACCCAGAACAATTACCTCTGGTCGTAATAACGGCTTTGATGCGCCTGGGCATTGAGTCAAACAGAGCTTGGATGGCGTGTACAGGTATAGCTGCCCAAGCAGCTTCAACACGATACCACAGTTCATCAAGAGTAGTGACTGGCGTATTGAAACGAGTCAGTTGCTCGGCCACCATTGACCAGACGTTTCCAGTTGGTGAGAGATCTGGAGAATGTGCTGGCCAGGGCAGCAGTCGAATATTTTCTGTATCCAGAAAGGCCAGCACAGGACCTGCAACATGCGGTCGTGTGATACGCCAGTATGGCGATGACGAATACACGCTTCCAATGTGCGTTCACCGCGATGTCGCCAAACACGGGTGCGACCATCATGATGCTGTAAACAGAACTTGGATTCATCCGAAAAAATAACGTTTTGCCATTCGTGCACCCAGGTTCGTCGTTGAGTACACCATGGCAAGCGCTCCTGCCTGTGATGCAGCGTCAAGGTTAACCGCAGCCATGGTTTCCGAGCTGGTAGTCCATGCTGTTGCAAACGTCGTCGAACTGTTCGTGCAGATGGTTGTTGTCTTGCAAACGTCCCCATCTGTTGACTCAGGGATCGAGACGCGGCTGCACAATCCGTTAGATCCATGCGGATAAGGTGCCTGTCATCTCGACTGCTAGTGATACGAGGCCGTTGGGATCCAGCACGGCGTTCCGTATTACCCTCCTGAACCCACCGATTCCACATTCTGCTAACAGTCATCGGATCTCGACCAACGCGAGCAGCAATGTCGCTATACGATAAACCGCAATCGCGATAGGCTACAATCCGACCTTTATCAAAGTCGGAAACGTGATGGCACGCATTTCTTCTCCTTACACGTGGCATCACAACAACGATTCACTAGGCAACGCCGGTCAACTGCTGTTTGTGTATGAGAAATCGGTGGGAAACTTTCCTTATGTCAGCACGTTGTAGGTGTCGCCACCGGCGGCAGCCTTGTGTGAATGCTCTGAAAAGCTAATCATTTGCATATCACAGCATCTTCTTCCTGTCGGTTAAATTTCGCGTCTGTAGCACGTCATCTTCGTGGTGTAGCAATTTTAATGGCCAGTAGTGTATTTCCACAGTTCTGATGATACTCGCGCTGGTCGAGTGAAACGTGTCAAAATACAGGGGAAAAAAAAGCAACTTGTGGATGTTCTGCGATTTTAAGGTCACAGGTTTGCTTGATTAGCGGCAAGCCTCACGAAATGTTTAAAAGCCTGAACGGGCAGATCGTCGAAGACAGACACCTGTCCCATGTAAAACATTCAAGAACCAGTATTAAATGAGGAATCTAAGCTACAGATACGCAAGTACTTTTAGTTTAACACGCACACAAAGGATACCGACCTCTCAGGAAGCCCCCAAACATGAAATGGTTCAAATGGCTCTGAGCACTATGGGGGTTAACATCTATGGTCATCAGTCCCCTAGAACTTATAACTAATTAAACCTAACTAACCTAAGGACATCACACAACACCCAGTCATCACGAGGCAGGGAAAATCCCTGACCCCGCCGGGAATCGAACCCGGGAACCCGGGCGTGGGATGCGAGAACGCTACCGCACGACCACGAGCTGCCGACCCCAAAGATGAAGATCAAGGGGTTTGAGTCAAGGCTGCCCTTTCACTAGACGAAAATGCTAAACCTTGCGAGTGGATGTTTTCGTTGTAGACGTGTTTTGTTCTGTGTCTTAAGGGTGGGGCGAACGCCACTACGCTTTTTACCCTAGTAACTGGACCCGCTGTTTAATAGAAAGGTTAAACAGCAAGCACCGATCATACATAAACATAGGTATTAATACAAGTAACTAAATAATTGATTAAACATTTCAAATAAAATTGACGAAAGAAATGAAACATGATGTAGTGAAGACAGTGCCGAAATCGATTACAATTGGAATACCATTTTGTCAGAAAAATTCTCTCAGATACGATGATGCTGCACAAAAGATTCGTAAAAGCGTGTCTGTTCTGTCTTAAGCTGAATGATGAAAATTGTAACGAGTGAAGTCAAGTTATGTAAGATAGCGAACTGTTTACGGTTCGCCAATTCATACGGCTAACCCAGTTACTATCTCAAAGCCCAAATCCCGGATAAGTAGTATAGTGAAATTTCCTCAGTTGCCTGCACTACTATTTATGAAAGTTCATTATGATTTACAGCCACTAGCGTTAAGTTAATGTACTTCAGTCAGAGAAATACGCAGAACTCGAAAGCAGAGTGACAGGGACTAGCTCCCGTACTGAAACACTGTGGGTGTACTGTCACTTAGAGAAAGCAAGTTCCACTCCTGCCCAGACGCTGTTCAGACTGCCAAGTTTTCTCCCCCTCATCGACCGCTGGCCAACCAAAAGACCTTGGAGCGCTCCAGTGCCGCCTCTTTAAAACCTTGGAAGCCAGACCACGTTAGTCATATTCACGACTTGTTACAGAATTGTTCAAATAAGCGTCTTCTCGTCCTTACGACACTATCTCCTTCCAAATCATTCTAACATGAATATTACAGGAGTTATCAATAAAAATATTGAGTGGTGCCCACATACACTAGTCTTCAAGGAATGAAACATAAAGAGATATATGCGTACAAATGACTGTACCATATCCAAAAGGGGCAAACATTGCTATGCTTTCTTGTGATGCACTCAGTTCATAGGTAACATAAACCAGAATTTGAATTATGGGCGATTTTTATAATTCCCTGTTTCACTCTACCAACATCATGGTTCGATGAACCCACTGCCAGGCACTTAAGTGTCAATTGCAGAGTAACCATGTAGATGTAGATGTAGATACACAATTTGGCACTTAAATGTCATTTCGAATTAAGATTATCTGTACTTAAGGAAATATTAAAGAGCGTATACTGACCGAATCATGAAAGATCGCCGGAATAAAAAGGAAAATCATCCAGGTTTTTATATTAGCTGCAAGTCTCGTAACTTAGGTGAAGGCGCACAGTGCAAGCCGCTTCCAGTCTATTAAGAGGCACCTGTAATACGCATTGAGAAACTGCTGATTTCACGCTCACTGATTGCGAATTGGAGTTAAAAATCGACACAGTCACGTATCATCATAAGCAAATAGCCCCAAAGCCGTATACGGAGGCCATCAAACGCCAAGCAAGGCGGAGTTCGAGAGCTCCAGCGAACAGAAGAGATCCAGCTGCCTCGGATGGACTAGTGTCCGGCTGGCGCTATGTAAGTGAGCAGTCAGACTCAATGAACTTCGTGCACTAGGAAGGACTCGCAAAACTTAGCTGTATGTTCCTCTTGGCTAGGGTTATTGGGTCCCATCATGCATTTGCCTACATGTGCCTATGTCTCTGTCAAGTCCGTTGTGACGAGTACTTTAACTTAAGGGTTCGAAGTGAACAATAAAATCTAGCACTTCCATGGTTCATGGTCTGTATTACCATACACTACTGTTTATAACCAGATGTTAGTAATAATACAGGCTAGAGTGGCCATTTGTTCTAGCAATACATAGGAGAACCTAATAAACCTCATCCGTGTTTCAATAAACCAATGTCGATGCTATTCTGTATGCACGTTGCTAACACATGAAGAAGAAATAGAAAAGCCAACCCAGAGTTCAATTTCCCCTGTAATCAACATATCTACCTCCTTAGCCTAACATCTGAGTCATTCTTCACTGTCTCCAACCACAGAGACCTGAACAATGTCAGCTTGACCGCGTTGCCTTCTCATCGCTGTACGCGTACCAAGAAATCCCGCATCATCTCTCATCTGAGACTGAGCTGCTAAAGCACTTCGGGTTACGACAGGTGTAAGGGAACCCATGCTGCTGTAATGCTACGAGTTTCTGTAAATTACATCGAGCACTGGTTCGTTTGATTGAATCGTATTAATTAAAGACGTCGTTACTCTGGTATCATTTGAGTTTCACGTAAACCAAGTTATTATGCGTTTAGAGAATCTAAGAGCTAAAATTTTGCTTATCGATAAAGACTGTAGCTGTACTGGTTTGTCAGTAGTTACCTTGAAATGGTTGTTAAATCAGAGTTTATAAAAAGCTGTGTTAGTCATGAACTGCCGATCATAGAGCTAAGTGGAATGCTATAATAAACCCGTGAAATCGACATGTACTACTTTATATATGTCATGATTTCGTATGATTAATGGATTAAAGTTTAGTATTTTTCTCGTACAAACTAATGTATAACTTTTTAGTTCTTCGAACTGACACCGTGGCTGCGGCAGTAGCCTGTCCCACTCTTTCTTCCTTTCGGAACGTTACGACCGTTGCGCCTGCAGTGGGGGTGGCTATTGGCCTTGTTCTGGCTTTCTCCACCGATAGGGCCAGGCGCCCCGGCACCCTATGTACGCCGCTCATAGTAACGTCTTACAACCTTCTTTCCGCACTGAGATGACAAAAGTCATGAGGTACCTCCTAGTATCGTATCGGACCTCCTTTCGCCCGGCGTAGTGCAACAACTCGAAGTAGCATGGACTCAGCAAGACGTTGGAAGTCTCCTGCTGAATTATTGAGTCATGCTACCTCTATACCCGTCCGTAATTGCGAAAGTGTTGCCAGTGCAGAATTTTGTGCAAGAACTAACCATTTGATTATGTCTCTTAAATGTTCAATGGGACTCATGTCGGGTGGTCTGGATGGGCAAACCATTTGCTCGAATTGTGCAGACTGTTCTTCAGACTAATCGCGACGAATATTGTGGCCCGGTGACGTGGCGTATTGTTATACATAAAAATTATCGTTGTTTGGGCACATGAAGTTCATGAACGGCTGCAAATGGTCTCCAAGTAGACGAACATAATTATTTCCAGTGAATGGCCATTTCTGTTGGACCCGAGGACCCAGTCCATTCCAAAGTAACACAACCCACGCCATTATGGACCCACCACCAGCTTGGATAGTGTCTTGTTGAGATCTTGGGCCTATGGCTTCGTAGGGACTGCGGCACACTCCAACCCTACCATCTGCTCTTGCCAACTGATATCCGGACTCATGTGACGAGGCCAAAGTTTTTCGGTTATCTACGTTGCAATCGATAGGGTCACGAGCCCTGGATAGACGCTAGAGCGATGTCGTGCTGCCGGCCGCGGTGGTCGTGCGGTTCTAGGCGCTCCAGTCCGGAGCCGCGCTGCTGCTACGGTCGCAGGTTCGAATCCTGCCTCGGGCATGGATGTGTGTGATGTCCTTAGGTTAGTTAGGTTTAATTAGTTCTAAGTTCTAGGGGACTGATGACCACAGCAGTTGAGTCCCATAGTGCTCAGAGCCATTTTTGATGTCGTGCTGTTGGCAAAGGCACTCGAGTCAGTCGTCTGCTGTTACAGGCCGTTAACGACAAATTTCGCCGCCCTGTCCTAACGTATACATTCGTCGTACGTCTCACATTGGTTTCTACTGTTATTTCACGCAGTGTTGCTCGTTTGAGAGCGCTGAGAACTCTACGCAAACGCTGCTGCTCTCGATCGTTAAGGGAAGGCCGTCGCCCACTATGTTGCCAGTGGAGAGAGATGTTGTTGTTGTGGTCTTCAGTCCTGAGACTGGTTTGATGCAGCTCTCCACGCTACTCTATCCTGTGCAAGCTTCTTCATCTCCCAGTACCTGCTGCAACCTACATCCTTCTGAATGTGCTTAGTGTATTCATCTCTTGGTCTCCCTCTACGATTTTTACCCTCCACGCTGCCCTCCAATACTAAATTGGTGATCCCTTGATGCCTCAGAACATGTCCTACCAACCGATCCCTTCTTCTAGTCAAGTTGTGCCACAAACTTCTCCTATATTCTATGCAATATCTCGTCATTAGATGTGATCTACCCATCTAATCTTTAACATTCTTCTGTAGCACCATATTTCGAAAGCTTCTATCCTCTTCTTACCCAAACTATTTATCGTCCATGTTTCACTTCCATACATGGCTACACTCCATACAAATACTTTCAGAAAATCATTCCTGAGACTTAAATCCATATTCGATGTTAACAAATTTCTCTTCTTCAGAAACGCTTTCCTTGCGATTGCCAGTCTACATTTTATTTCCTCTCTACTTCGACCATCATCAGTTATTTTGCTCCCCAAATAACAAAACTCCTTTACTGCTTTAAGTGTTTCATTTCCTAATCTAATTCCCTCAGCATCACCCGACTTAATTCGACTACATTCCATTATCCGCGATTTGCTTTTGTTGATGTTCATCTTATACCCTCCTTTCAAGAGACTGTCCATTCCGTTCAACTACTCTTCCAAGTCCTTTGCTGTCTCTGACAGAATTACAATGTCATCGGCGAACCTAATGCCTGAAATTTGGTATTCTCGGCTCAAGCTTGATACTGTGGATCTCGGAATATTGGTTTTCCTCACGATTTCTAGATGGAATTCCCCTTACATCTAGCTCCAACTACTATTCCGCGTTCAAAGTCCGTGAAAACCCGTCGTGCGGCCACATTAATCACCTTTGGACAAGTGACAGCTCCACCAAAGCACTATCCTCTAATACCTTATGTACTTGATACAATCACCATCTGTGTATGTGCATATCGCTATCCCATGACTTTGTCACCTCTGCGCAATCAGGGCTTCACTCCGATAAAAGTGCATTTCCGCCAAACAGGAGACAAAGATGAGAACGAATAGAAGTCTCTATCTGGACCTGTTCGACATTAAGGATGGTGTTCGAGATCACACTGTTGTTATCGGTAGTATTTTGTGTTAAGTTAAATTACTGTATTACTTTTAGATTAGCTTCTTGTTTAAAATATGTGCTTAGTTCGTAGCAGCAGTAGGTGAGGACGACGGGAACTAAGCAGCAGCTGAGCAGTGACTCCGTGCTGTGCCCGTAGGTACTTCGCGGCGACGCAGATGCGGCCCAACATGGCGCGCAGCATCTTCCCGTGCTTCGACGGCCCCATGTACAAGGCCACATTCGACGTGAGCATCGAGCGACCCCGCGGCCTACGCGCCCTTTCCAACATGCCCCTGCGCCACACGGCTGTCGTGTAAGTACCGACAATAACTGACCGTATCAACAGTCTGTCTGACCAGCAAAGCAAAGTGGAGTACAACGTCTATCCTACATGACCCAGAGAGTACTCTGGCGGGAAGAGTTCTTTGTCACGTAGCGCCAGTCGAAATGGATAACCAACGTTAAGTGAGTGCCCCTACCTAGAGAGAGCCAGTTCCAGTTCGTTACGCAACTTGATAAAGGACATTAATATGGTGGCTATGTGGCCTTTCCGACCGTGGTGTTTCCGACATTTTCGCAGGTGCCACAGGTTCCATGAGAACTGCGGCGTATCAGTTTTGTACTGTGGGTTTTCCGACCAGTGCCTCCCCCTCTGCTAATTTATGCCAATCGTTCACCAGTAGCGGATTGGTTGAAACTTCCTGGCAGATTAAAACTGTGTGCCGGACCGAGACTCGAAATCGGGACCTTTGCCTTTCGCGGGCAAGTGCTCTACCATCTGAGCTACCCAAGCACGACTCACGACCCGTCTTCACAGCTTTACTTCTGCCAGTATCTCGTCTCCTACCTCCCAAACTTTACAGAAGCTCTCCTGCGAACCTTGCAGAACTAGCACTCCTGAAAGAAAGGATACTGCGGAGACATGGCTTAGCCACAGCCTTGGGGATGTTTCCAGAATGAGATTTTCTCTCTGCAGCAGAGTGTGCGCTGATATGAAACTCCCTGGCAGATTAAAACTGTGTGCCGGACCGAGATCCGAACCCGGTCCCGAGTTCGAGTCTCTGCCCGGCACACAGTTTTAATCTGCCAGGAAGTTTCATATCAGCGCACACTCCGCTGCAGGGTGAAAATCTCATTCTAGGGGATGGGTTGTCCGGTAGTGCCCCCGCCGATAGCCTTCGTCTCCGCATAATTTAGAAGGCCTAAGCTACCTGAGTTCTATATAATGGTCAGTTGCGAGGAGGAGACGATATAGCGAGGTCATCGGTCCCATCGGATTAGGGAAGGATGGGGAAGGAAGTCGGCCGTGCCCTTTCAAAGTAACCATCCCAGAATTTCCCTGGAACAGTAGGGAAATAATGGAAAACGTAAACCAGGATGAACGGACGCGGGTTTGAATCGCCGTTCTCCCGAGTGCGAGTCCAGTGTGCTAACCATTGCGCCACCTCGCTCGGTCTTTGCAATGTGAGTTATGGAAATAATTACAACAGCGAAAGGTAAACCAAGCCTTCTCTAATTCGTTCATCGCTATCGGCTGAACAGAAAATGTGATCAGTGTATGAACTGGTTGTGAGCGAAATCAGAACGGAGTAAGAACCGAGACCGGTTATGAAACGAAAATGGCAGAATAATGGCCGAATTGCAAATTTGTGCCAACTGACGAAGCAGATGAGCAAATAAAGAAACGAATGCTTAACTGCAGGAAAAGCTTCCACGAAGCATTGACAGTACTTGTTTTCGAAATTTTTAAAGATGAATTTCAGCATTTGTAAATAAAGGATTATATTTCGTCGAAAAATGCTCTATTCTGAGAACTCCAGGTCTGCATTGTGTAAACGAAGTAGGAAAGCTACTGGAACGACCCAGAACCCTGGCACTAATTCAGAGACTGAGCTGTGTGAAGACATTTTGAGATTAAATGAGGGTAATAATTTTTTGAAAATTGGTGAAGGATCTATTCCTGATAATAGAATCCTGGTGCTCGGTTGTGAAGAAGCAGAGACAATCCTTTGTGAAAATGAGACTGTTCTTATAGGCAGGACATGTGACAGTTGTTCAAAAGAATTCGACCAGCTGTGTGCCACACACGTTGATATCGGAAGCACAGAAGAAGAGACGAAGATATTTGCTATTTTATTTGCTTTGCTCCAAGACAAAAATCAAAATACATATGAAACACTTTTTTCTGGATTGAAAAATAAGATGCCTTGGTGGTCATCGGAAACTCCAGTGCTACACTTCTAAATTTTTGCTTCAGTCAACGTCTAAGTACAAGAACTGGGATAAGAGAGTAATACAGGAATAGAGAAGAAGTCTACTTCTTTAGCCGCAAGTGTGCTGCAGTGGCATATCTGTGCCTAACAGTGTTGGTGAAGCGTGGAGTAAATGTCCAGTTGGGAAAAGCACATGAAATTGCAAGACTATCAATGGATGGAAAATGTTTTCAACCAGTGGCACAGGACCACCAATGCTGTCGAAGGCTGGCTTAGGAAGCTTAAACAAGCTGAAGAAGACAGCAGTAAATGTTATACAGTATTTAAAATTAAAAAAGATTCATTGGCCTACCTCTTTAAAAAAGAAGAAAAATATACATGGATCTTGATAAAAGATTAAAAGAAGTCATAAGTATATGTAACGACGCGGGGGATTTGAGGAAATGTTTAAATTCTACGGCTTTCTGACTGAAAATTTAATAAGAAATTGAAATTAATCAAATCACACAAGTTTAATTATTTGCTCCAATAATGTTGTAGCAAGAAAAAAGGTAAAAAGTAAGAAAGTAAAAAAAAATGAAAACACGTTTAATCATGACTATGTATTGAGTTTCCCCTAGCGTATGCAGTGTTCAGATAATTTACGAGACGACGTCACCCGACTGCATTCCTGTAAGGTATTTGAACATTCCTGTGTACTATATGGACAGTCCATCCTAAGCCTGGATAAAATATGAAAGGACATTCTTATTAATAAACGGTTGACAGAACCTTCACACAGTCGGAAAACCTACGGATAAAATATTTGTGTGGTTTGAAACATCTCGTTCACGTCACGACTTGCAAAACCCACAGCCGCTTAGCCCACGACACCAGTACGGCTACGAAACAAGAGCAGCACAGATGAAGCTCATCTCCCGACGAGGCAGGGCGTGCGGTATCCCACCATGAAGAAGAAGCGAACGCAATCACCAGTTACCATTGCAATACTCTTCAATAATATAGTCCATACATATTTAGTTTGATTGGCCAGAAATAATTATAGAGACCACTTTAGGCTTGATAAGGCAGACTGTTGTGCGTTGTACTGTGTGAACGAAAAGAGGTTGGGTTAAAAATGAAAGGCAGGCAGAAACAGACTGTACCACGCTGATTGTCTCGGTGGTTCCGAGAGGATTCACAGACAGCGCTCACCCGCGCCACGAAGAACGCAGTACCATCACAGAAAAATCACCGATGATCTATTACAACTTAAACATGCAACTCCACACTGGTTCTTGCGATTGGGTCTACAGTTACATATGTTAAAGAGTAAAAGGTAAAAATGGGGAACCGCTTCGGTGTTTCGGTATGTTGCAGAAATTTCTAAGATTGATCACCGTAAACAAACAATAATTTGGAGAGACTGAGCTAGAGACGTGCCACGATATAATATAGGAACTGGTAAGTCACCGTAATCATGTTTCGTTAAACTGTCGGTTTAAGTTAATAAAAAAGAGTGGAGTAGCGTGATCTTAGAGAGTTAGTTTGCGAGATTAGGAGGTAAGACTGAAACCGCACGCCAAATTAACGGCCATTAGTGTGATATATCGGTACTCCTTGATATATTTTTCATGCGCTTTTCCAAATTTGTGTACTAAAATGTCATACTGGTTCCTCATATCAAACTCAGGAAAACAACACATTATTAATGGAGGCAAAACATAGTACACTAAAATTACACGACTCGCTAAAATACGGTGTTCACCATTTTCTCACCACATCTAGGGCAAATGAGGATGTGGTGGCATCATTGTACACTCAGAGTATCACCTCCATCTAATTACTTGCGATAGACACTCTTAGTTCATAGTCGATAGTACTCTCAGTAGAGTCTGCTAACCACCTGTCCGACTGCTGCAGGGCTGACGATCCAGCGTGGGAAGTGGACCACTTCGAGACGACGCCGCCCATGTCCACGTTCTCGCTGGCGGCGGTAGTCTGTGACCTCGGCATAGTGACGCCCAAGAAGGATTCCGACGAACAAGGTACTAATAATTGTAGTGCGAAGCATTGCATTGTTATTCCACTTTAGCACACGGTGACGTACGGCGCAGTTAAGCTGATTGAGGTACACTGACAAAATGGAAAGTGTTACAACGTGTTAGGCCACGAAAACCTTGGCAAACGCTATCAGTCCTTCTTCAGGCGTGGGTCCACAGCCTCGACGTAATTCCTGAATGATGAGACAACTTTAAGAAACCATCATAGGCTGTTAGTTCCATTATGCAAGGTGCCTTTATTGTACCATGTATGTATTTGACATTACTGGGCAGTTTCGGTCTGCAACCGATTTCAAATGTCTACAGTAATTATATCAGACACAGCAAAAAGGTAAGGCACGTAGCGAACATTGTCACGCTTTGTGTATTACAATTGCTGTTACATTACTTACAATGCATCGGCAGTGTGTATGTCATATTTGAAACCTGTTTCATGCTAGTGGGAACAGGCACTCGTTCCTCATATACAATTTTTTCTCTTCATTGTTATTTCACAGCCCTCGCGCCGTAAGTGCTGGGGGGGGGGGGGGGAGGGGATGTAAGCGGTGTATTCAACCTGCTCTTCAGTGTCAAGGGCCAAGTAAAACTAAGAAGAAAAAAGGTGAGATTAATGGAAGGCTTATACCTGTATATAAGAAACTTGGTGTTCCATGGTTTAAATTTCAAATGAAAACAATAAAAATGTGAAACGAAGAACAATAACAGTCTATTTAAAAATCGATGTACTAGGGCGTGCTGAAAAGTAATGCCTCAGAATTTTTTATTCCTTTCTCAATATCGATTGAAGTATTACATGTCATCCACATTAGTCGGTCGATTTTCTCACTTTGGTGACGCAACTTGCAACCCTCTGCCACTAAAGAGCTCCGAATTGAAGCGTGTAAGATGGCGGTATGTAACGTAACCATGTCGATGCATGAGAAACAGCCTGCTGTAATCTGCCAGAAAACTGAAAGCACGAATTCAAAAAGTTCGTCCACCCTTCAACTTGACAACGCCAAACCACAAGCGATAGCTGCGGCATCTGCAACAATCCGACACCTTTGGTTCACTGTCGTTGATCATTTTCCATACAATCCTGCTTTCACCCCATCCGACTTTGATCTGCTTCCCAAATTTAAAGAACATCTGCAAGTACTTCACTTTGATAGTGATGAAGCGGCACAAGCAGAGGTGAGGTTGTGGCTTCGTCAACAAAGTTAAACATTCTACAGTGACGGTATCAATAAACTGTTCTCTCGCTGAAGAAATGTTTTCATCGCCAGGGTGACTATGTTGAGAAAGAAATATGTAGACGTGAGGAATAATGATGTAGAATGTTAACAATATATGTATTATTTAAAAAGGTTTCAGAGTTACCACAAAAAAATTTTGGAGGCATTACTTTGCAGCACGCGCTCGTAAATACTGATCTTAAAAAGAAGCGCTTCATTGACACTAAAACTTGGAGGACCTGCCCTAGGAAAGACCTTCTGGTACTGAAGAGAAAAAAGATTAGGCGTTGAGGACAGTAGGAAGGTGTGGGTGTAAAGATGGAGGGGAGATGCGAGGAATTGATGGAGTAAGAAGCGAAAGTTAGGAGACAAGAAACGAGGAACGGTTGGAGGTGTCGATAAGACTGTAATTTGAAGGGAAGAAAGGGGGTAGGGAGGTATGGGGAGTCCGTATGAGGTGAAATGCGTGGAGCTCATTAATGGTTGGTAGTCACACACAGATCTCGAAAGTCTAAGTGTATGGTGTTGCACGACAAAAACTGTTTCCAAGAACACCTTTTGTATTATATCATGTAAGCAAACACTCTTAACAGCTGGCTTCCTGATGCTTGTCATATCCATTCAACGGCAACGTATCCCCTTTTTGCTTCCTCATGCATCAACAGAATCGTTACAAAAACGCGGGAACATGTGGCGCCCGAAAAATATGCTTACGAAGGGACCGTACGAACTTCCCTCCACCGGCTTCATTCATATTGTCAGGGCGTGTAGAGCTCGACTAGGACTTGAACGTGGGTAAACAGGAACGCGCTACTCTCAGCCGTTTTCGATAAAATCGTGTTTGATTCTTCTAGGCGTGCTTACATACTTTGAGCCGCAGCATTTAAGGAGTGTGCAGCCGAGCGAGTAATCGCTTAGTGTCCTAAGTGCGAGGTCTCTGGATTGAGAATCGCTGCCGGTGCTTGCTGTTTCTTGGTTCCCATGTAATTCCTACAACGGATTTATTATTTTCGTAATCTTTATCCTCAACAAATGGGGAAAAAAAATTTGGTAAGGGGGCTGGATATAAAAGACGATTCACAAGAACTTTCAATCAGATCAGTACAATTTTATTTATATTATAGTATCTACATTTATAACAATTATGATGTGTAATCTACAAGCACTGTACGAATGAGGATGACACTGATCTTAGAAATATGGAAAATATTAAGGAATGGGCCGGTGGGGGCTCAGGGCGCAGAGCGGTCAGGGATCGAAACCCGAGGCCTGGCCACAGTGTCTCTCTCACCGCCACCGAGCCTATTGGGCATAGGAAACAGGGAGACACAGGAATAAACAGAAGTGGAAGGCTTTGTTTTTGATTTAGAAAAAAAGCAAAAGACTGGGGTAAAGAAAAATAAATAAAATCCGCGCATTTACGGAGCGCTCTCCCATCCGCCGAGGTCGGGAGTAGAATCGATCGTAGGCGGCTTAAAGTCAAACACTGTGGGGGGGGGGGGGGGAGGGAGGGGGCGGGGGGTAGGTGCACTCAGCTCCGGACACTCCGCAACTAAGTGGAGGTCTAACGGAGACCCCTCGAAGATAGTTGACAAACAATGTTCGGTAACGTAGCGTATGTTCGAGCGCTTCATGGGCTGTTTGTAAACAGGTCGAGAGATCGAGGCGGGAGTTTGGTCCCTCACAGAATAGATGACCCACTGCCCACCCCTTGACCAACGTAATGGCACGATATTGGCTGCGGGAAAATGTTTGTCCTCCGCGCATAGAAACATTCGCAGTTCGATCGTGTCAGGTGGCACTCTGAGATAGCAGGCGGTGGTTTGCTGCACGAATCGCCAGACGTTGTGCGAACAGGCACAGGTCAGACGGTGATCATCAGTGTCGAGTTGCTGACAAAGGAGACAAATAGAGGAATCCGATAAACCAATGTTGTGCAGTTGCTGTTTTGTTGCAAAGTTCCTGTTGATTATGTGATATGACATTGCCCAGATTTCCATAGGGAGGAATGGCTGGTGGATGTACTCCACACTATGGATCACCAGATGGAGGGATATTTGGTCTCCATCATATTACGGGGAACACTGTGCAATAGTAGGTTGTAAAAATCCTTCATCCTGCTCGGATGTGTATCTGGGAGGCTGGTATGTGTATAACTATAGTCGACGAAAAAGCCTGGAATGTGCGACAGATGAGGCACTATGTGGCTGACGGGCACCAGTGGTGAGGTGGACGCAGGCAGGAGGACCTCAAATAAGTTGCGTGTTAGGGATGTGCCCTGTCTGGTCCATTGTCTTCTCACGGTACTAGTATACCAGGCTGAATCTTGCATACGGACATTGACGAGTCTGAGGCCACCATCCCTTGGGGGTAGGGTGACTGTCTCATAACAGACTCTAAAAATGAAACCAACCGTAAGATAGCGAGCGAGATGGCGCAGTGGTTAGCACATTGGACTCGCATTCTGGAGAACGACGGTTCAATCCCGCGTCCAACCATCCTGATTTAGGTTTTCCATGATTTCCTTACATCACTTCTGGCAAATTCCGGGATGGTTCCTTGGAAACGGGACGGCCGACTTTCTTCCCCATCCTTCCCTAATCCAACGAGACTGATGACCTCCCTGTTTGGTTTCTCCACCAAATCAACCCCAACCCCTCCCCCACCCCCCCAACCGTAAGATAACAGCCAAGGGACCGCCTGAGGGTTTCGCCATATTGCCGTCGACAGAGGGGGAAAGTGCGAGATGTGGACCAATTTCGATGCAA
The DNA here is from genome assembly GCF_021461395.2 of Schistocerca americana. Classification (NCBI taxonomy): domain Eukaryota; kingdom Metazoa; phylum Arthropoda; class Insecta; order Orthoptera; family Acrididae; genus Schistocerca; species Schistocerca americana. Next base: position 828,750,167 of record NC_060119.1, on the reverse strand, counting down.
CATAACGATTAAGAAACTCAACGCGTTGAAGTGTGTCCAGGCAGCGCAGGAGGTTCTACAGCACGTCGTTATGGATGATGTGTAACAAGTGAAGGAAATTCGTCCTGCTGTGCATGTGACAGTGGGGGTAAAGGCAATGCCCAGGTATTGCAACTTCATCACGAACAGCAGGAGTGCCACTCCACCTTCCTGGAAGCCTTGTCCAATGTACATTGCAGATTTGGCGACATCATTGCACTGTCAGCTGCAGCCCCATAATCTGTAATCAATTCGAGGAGTGCTCGAATCTCGAGTCGGAACTGACGAGAAGGAGGTGGTCATCAGTGTATACCCGACAGCGAAAAGTGAGCTGGCGAAGTGTGAGGTTGAGGAGCTCGGTAGTCAGGCCCTCAATGAGCGGCTGTAGGGCGATAGGATGCAGGAGGGTAGAGAGGGTGCACCCTTGTCGCGATTGAACGACGGATGGCTACTGGCCCTGTTAAACGTCCATTGACTTGGAATCATGAACTGGCGCTCCTGTTAAGTCACCGCTCATGACCGTTGAACCACGGTCTGGTTTGTGGACAGGAAAGACGATGAGCCCATCAAAGGCAGGAGGGAGTTCTTGGTCAGATGTCATCAGTTCTTGAAACATAGTCGTCTACCGCGTTGCCTTGAGCCCATGGAGGGTTTGGTAAATCTCAGTCGGTAAGCCGTCAATGCCAGGCGATCTGTTGACTGTACCCTTATTGATTGCGTCGTCGACTTCGTTCACCACTGTCAAAGTATCCGCCACTATGTGGGGGTGGGTGCGCGTGACGTAATGCAAAATGTAGTCATTTGTTTCAGCGTCATCATTTCTTTCTTAGAAGTACGTCGGTAGTGTTCTACGAATGCATTAACGATGTCATTCTGATTGGTCACTTGCGGGCCATGAGGCGTGACCAGAGTGTCGATGAGCTGCCGACGACACTGTCGTTCGTCGGACATTATATTATGCATGAATGGAAATGCCAATCCTCCTGATCGTGGTGCCTCGTCTGTATTGCCACTCCTTGCAATTTACGGCGTGCTAGGACAATTACCCTCGCTTTAGTTCTTTGCGTTCCAGCTGGTTGTCTAGGGTACGCGGCAGAGCATCCAGATCCCAGAGAATCGCATAGTAGAAGCTGATGGCGCTCCGATGCCATTTGGCCAAGTCCTTTCCGTATATCATCAGTGGCCACTGGATGCCTGGTTTGGCACAGTCCATCCATCACTTCACTGCTGAGTGGTAGCTGGGAAGGCGTCGTTCGCAGGCTGGCTACAAGTTGGGTGATGCAAATGAGAAGTATTGAGTTTCGACGGCGCACGGCTGCACCATAAAGCTTGGGGCAGAAGGTGGACCATGCAATGAGCGTGTTAGTGCAATTGTTGGAAAAGGCCAGTGGACAATGTTCGGCATCCCATATCACAGATCTAAGATCCAGTGAGACATATATCCTGTCTAGAAGCCTTGCAGAATGACTGGTCAGAAGGTATGGCCAGAATGGTCGCCATGCTCGGCTTACCAGGTATCTTGGAGCAGGAGGTCCTGCACCACTATGCATAGTTACTGGCATGTAGTATAGTGTGGAACCAGATCTTTCGTATCGCCCTAAAAACAGGGGTGGGGGTGAAATCCTCAAAACTGGGCCCATTCATGTCATTAGTCGGTGCCAGAAGGGGCATAGATGTTAATGAGGCGTATCTCCATGGCAGTGAATGCCATGCTTCGAGCTGATGGAAGGAAGGTGACATCGGTGACAGGCATCCCTTCGCAGACGTAGATGGCCACTCCACGGCCCATGGGATAGCTTACGGTGGCGTGCGCGGTATCGCCATTGATATCTAGGAGACTAGTCAAGTGAACTTCCTGCAAGAGGGCGAAATCAATATCGTAAACCCAGAACATTTCCTGCATTAGGCGGATTTTCACCCTTGACCGACTGTTGTTATTGTTGATGGTTGCTATCCGATAGGGCTGGTGGCGGACTGCTGGAGGCCAGTCCACTCTGGCGGCAGCGGAAGGGCGTGGGTGTCGCGGTGGAACGTCATACCGCTCGCCCACGGGGGTTCTGGGGAGAGTATGACTACTAGAGCGGCGCCGACTACGCTAGGTCACGTAACAAGTGCTGCTCTTCAACATCCTGGTCGGGCCATGCCGTGGAGGCGGGCACCCGTGTATCGTCCACTTTGTCGTCGGAAGATGGAGCAGTGTTTTGGGGAGTAGTTACGGCTGTGCTATGTCCACTAAATATTTCAGCATCCTCATGGTGCTTTGGGGGGACGGACGCAGGCACACCGGAGGATGTCACCGCGCTCACATTGTCCCTTTCGGCAGTGGCGAATTCGTGGCGTCGTTCAGGTCGACGGCGGCCTCTTCGTTTCGCTCGGCTGTGAATTCCTCGAACAAGAGCGACCATGTAAAGCATACGAGCACGCGTAAAATTTCAGACTAGATGTTCCTGCAAGCCATTGACAGTTTAGTCTTGCTTTTTACATACAGGGTGATTAAAAAAGGATACCACAACTTTAAAAATGTGTATTTAATGAAAGAAACATAATATAACCTTCTGTTATACATCATTACAAAGAGTATTTAAAAAGGTTTTTTTCATTCAAAAACAAGTTCAGAGATGTTCAATATGGCCCCCTCCAGACACTCGAGCAATATCAACCCGATACTCCAACTCGTTCCACACTCTCTGTAGCATATCAGGCGTAACAGTTTGGATAGTTGCTGTTATTTCTCGTTTCAAATCATCAATGGTGGCTGGGAGAGGAGGCCGAAACACCATATCCTTAACATAGCCCCATAAGAAAAAATCGCAGGGGGTAAGATCAGGGCTTCTTGGAGGCCAGTGATGAAGTGCTCTGTCACGGGCTGCCTGGCGGCCGATCCATCGCCTCGGGTAGATGACGTTCAGGTAGTTACGGACAGATAAGTGCCAATGTGGTGGCGCTCCATCCTGCTGAAATATGAATTGTTGTGCTTCTTGTTCGAGCTGAGGGAACAGCCAATTCTCTAACATCTCCAGATACTGTAGTCCAGTTACAGTAGCACCTTCGAAGAAAAAGGGACCAAAAACTTTATTGGCTGAAATGGCACAGAAAACGTTCACCTTAGGCGAGTCACGTTCATACTGAGTTGTTTTCCGCGGATTCTCAGTGCCCCATATACAGACATTGTGACGGTTGACTTTCCCGTTAGTGTGGAAAGTTGCTTCATCACTAAACACAATCTTTGAAACGAAAGATTCATCTGTTTCCATTTGAGCAAGGATAAAATCACAGAAATCGATTCTTTTAATCTTATCAGCTGCAGACAGTGCTTGAACCAATTTCAGACGCTAAGGTTTCATAACTAACCTTTTTCATAGGACTCTCCATACAGTTGATTGTGGAATTTGCAGCTCTCTGCTAGCTCTGCGAGTCGATTTTCCTGGGCTGCGAACAAATGCTTGCTGGATGCGTGCTACATTTTCATCACTCGTTCTCGGCCGTCCAGAACTTTTCCCTTTGCACAAACACCCATTCTCTGTAAACTGTTTATACCAACGTTTAATACACCACCTATCAGGAGGTTTAACACCATACTTCGTTCGAAATGCACGCTGAACAACTGTCGTCGATTCACTTCTGCCGTACTCAATAACACAAAAAGCTTTCTGTTGAGCGGTCGCCATCTTAGCATCAACTGACGCTGACGCCTAGTCAACAGCGCCTCAAGCGAACAAATGTACAACTAAATGAAACTTTATAGCTCCCTTAATTCGCCGACAGATGGTGCTTAGCTCTGCCTTTTGTCGTTGCAGAGTTTTAAATTCCTAAAGTTGTGGTATTCTTTTTGAATCACCCTGTATAATGAAGTGCGAGTCGTGCCCTACACATCCTGTCAATGTGAATCAAATCAGTGAGGGGAAGTTAGTACAGTCCCTTGTTACACTTAACAGTCTGCAGACTCTCATGGTGTAATGGCAGAGGGTGTTAAAGCCAGTCTTGTATGCCTGTTATTATTGTAAACACAAGCATTACATAATGGAATTCAAAATTACTTACAGTGGCATCACTACTACGATCAATTATTCGTACTGCAATACAGATGTTTGAATGTTTTATTAAATTTTTATTTTTTAAAAACTGCTTTTTATGCGAGTGCTAAAAATTATCTCCACACTGGTTACCACCACACGAAACATAAAATGGCCCAACGTCGCTGTGCCCCATCATTATGGTAGAAAGGTAGTTCTTACAGTTGACTCAAAAGCTTGCGTCACACATATATGTTAACTATAAAATTTTTTACAGCGCCATCAGTACTAAAATCGTTTACAAGCGCTTTTGCTGTTAGACAACGTTAGTCATATTTTGAATTATATATGAACCACTGAAACTGAGGGACTGCACGCGGAGTAGCCGCGTGGTTAGAGGCGCTATGTCACGGATTGCGCGGCCCCTCCCACCAGAGATTCGAATCCTCCCTCGGGCATGGGTGTGTGTGTTGTTATTAGCGTAAGTTAGTTTAAGTTGGTGTAAGTATTGTGTAAGTGTAGGCAGAGAACGTCCTCAGAAGTTTGGTCCCTTTGGAATTCACATATGAGGGACTACTTTTATTGTCATTAAATGTAAGAGTTGCAGAGCCGCATTGTACTTTGGAGTGGGAGCGTTCTTTGTATGATATTACTAGTGATGTAAATTTCAGTGTTAATGTACCACTGTAGCAAAATGAAGACAATAGATCATATCAGAAAAATGATTATTTATTTTATGCAGCAATAACGATTGTAAACAGTTTTAACAGATTGGTGTGACACAGGATGTTTAGTCAACTGCAGGCACTGCTTTATCACCATTGTGACGAATGACAGTCATGTTTTATCACCATAGTGATGGGGAACAGTAATGATGGGCCACTTGCATGATAGTAGACAATTTTTAGCACTGGCATGAGAAAAAAACATTTAGTAAAACCTCCAAGCATTTACATACCACTAACAAATAATTCATTACACTGTACTAATAATATTACTGGAAGCAATTTTAAAATTATCTATTATGTTATGCTTTTATTATGTTAGGTATGCAAACTTTCAGCACACGACTGTGATTCTCCCCTCCCGTAAAATATATAAGCGTATTCTTTGGGCGCTATATGTTCTCGCGGTTTTGTAATGAGTCTGTTTATGTACAAATAAACAAAAGAACACGTTGTGCCGTTAAATGTGTTTGAGAAGAACTAGGGATCCAACTGCTGAAGTACTTTCTTTACTTGCATGACGTATTGCAAAATGTGTGTTTGGAAGCAGTTCGTGATGTTCGACGTGAACGTCCAGTCACAGACTGCAGTTGGCGGCACTAACGGTGGAGGATATACAAAGCGTGTCGGGAGGTCGTGGATAATGATGATGTTGGTTAGTGTGGCGCTCAACATCGTGGTCATCAGCGCCCGTAGAAGTTCCAAACTTTCATTACCAGAATGACGATGATAAGGACAACACAAACACCCAGTCCCCAGGCGGAGAAAATCTCCGACCCGGCCGGCAATCGGACAAGGACCCAGTAGTGATCCAGAGGCAGCAACGCTAACCACTAGACCACGATCTGCGGACCGGGGTGGTAAAACAGTGCAGTCGTTGTCGCAAGGAGGTAACAGGGCTGTTTACCTGCCGTCCAAAAGGGTATGGTCATTGGCTTTCGGGCCAAGGGTAAAAACATTTCCGAAACGGCTAAGTTCGTAACTGTTCAGGTGCAGCCGTGATTAAAATGTACTGTGCATGGCAAAACGGCACTGTCCAAAACAAACGGCAAGCCAACTGTAGTGCACCACGAGCCGTAGGTGACAGGGGCGAACGACGGCTGTGAAGACGTATACTGGCGATTAGAGTGGTGCAGTTGTGTAAATGACCAAGAGGCTACCAACAGTGTCTCCTCAACAACCATTCAGCGAACGTTGCTGCTTATGGGCCTCTGCAGAAGGCGTCTGGTTCATGCAGCCATGGTAACTGCTGTTCATCAGCGACAAAGCTTGGAACTTGCACGCCAGTACTACAAGTGAACACCCGCTGAGTGCGGACAGGTTGCCTTTTCAGATGAATCACGTTTCATGTTGTATTGGACAGACGACGGTTGGCGTGCACGACGTGAAACGACTGAAATGCTTTTTCTGGGTGGTCTCGTCATTCAGAAAGACGCAGTGGATCAACACAAGTATGCATTTATCTTTGGAAACCATTTCAACTCCTACACGCAGTTCGTTCTTCCTCGGCACGACGACACCCACCATCAGGACAATGTAACTTTTGACACAGATTTAAGATCCAAGAGCACCAGAATGAGTTTACAGTACGCCCCTGCCCATCAAATTTGCTGGATTTAAATGGCTCTGAGCACTATGGGACTTAACTTCTGAGGTCATCAGTCCCCTAGAACTTAAAACTACTTAAACCTAACTAACCTAGGGACAGCACACACATCCATGCCCGAGGCAGGATTCGAACCTGCGACCGTAGCGGTCACGCGGTTCCAGACTGTAGCGCCTAGAACCACTCGGCCACTTCGGCCGGCTTTGCTGGATTTAAACCTAAACGTTGATCGGGCTGTTCACGTCATGTATCCTTAACTGAGAAACCTAACACAGATGGTCACTGAAGTCCTCCTGCACGTCTCGCAGCAATTCGTGCTGCAAAAGGTTCTTAGCCAGGCCTTTGACAACCGGCCACATTAATGTGACTGGAACGTGTAAGGGGCCTACTCCAACAGCATAATGGAAGGCCCCAACAACAGAAAAAAGTGGTTCAAATGGCTCTGAGCACTATGGGACTTAACTTCTGAGGTCATCGGTCCCCTAGAACTTAGAACTACTTAAACCTAACTAACCTAATGACATCACATAATCACACACATCCATGCCCGTGGCAGGATTCGAACCTGCGACCATAGCGGTCACGCGGTTCCAGACTGTAGCCCCTAGAACCTCACGGCCACCCCGGCCGGGGCCCAACAGCAGTTCACACTACAGACACCTTGTCGTGCCCCTTGATTTGTCCCCTGTAGAGCATGAGATATGAAGAGGTTAATCTTTTATGTCATCTTACAAGTTTCATGAGGGGGAAGAAATATACAAGGCGAGACGCAGAGGCTGTTGCATCCATGCCACTACGATTGGAGAAGTCTATTCGCGACCGTGAGGGTGACACTTCATACTGATGTTAGTGATTGACACCAGTTCAGAAAGGAATGGGAGCTTAATAGTTAAATACCCGTCCTCCATAAAGGTTGAGAAATATCGGACTGTTGCTTCACTGCGTAACACACTTAATTTGCGTCAGCAGAACGCGCAATATTAATAAAAAAACATACAGCTTTACTTGGAATCTGATTGGGTATTAACACGAAATCGGCAACTAAACAACCTGTGTCGGCAGATCCGAGGCCGGCGGTGAGCGTGTACGGGCGGTCGCACTTGCTGTCGCAGCTGGAGAAGGCGGCGGACCGCGTGCCGGCCATCGTGCGCTGGCTGGAGGCCTACTTCGGCGTCGCCTACCCGCTGGCGCAGCTGCAGCTGGTCGCGCTGCCGCACTACTCCTCCACCACGCCGGCCGACATGTTCGGCGTCGTTATCTTCAGGTCAGTGTCTCACTGAACAGCGTCAAGCCTCAACAAGCGATTGATATTGGTGTATGTGTCTGAATGCATCAGATCCTGTAATGATATCTGCAATATAGGACTTATACCAATAGTGGTACAAGTCCATTACCTCCACTTTTCTGTCTATAATGCTTCTGACACTAATGATCCAAACAAACAGAAAGAAAGGTTCATCTCTAGCAAGCAGCCATATGCTTGAATATTTCTGCTACATCAACTGCAGATTTTTCGGCGCTCATTTAACTTTAGGACTCTGTATCTCAGAATGAACAAAAGTGGACTTGTACCACTATTGAAACAAGCCCTTCATCTATATATATGTATATCGTATATTGTGTAGGTGGTGCCCTGTATCACGTACAAATTTGAAAATGTCACGTCTCACCAAGAGATCCTGCTCGGTAATTCTTTATTCGCATCTACACTGCTGAACATAATTACAGGGTCGCTTTTTCGAAACCTCGTAATTGCCTACCACTGCGATGTAGAAGCTCGAAATTCGGCTCAAAGGTGCGTACAACGTTCTTCTGTCATAGTGCAAAAGCATGGCGCCCTGCAATATCACTTTCGAGTTCGCCTCTGCTTCAAACAGCAAACTGTCGATACATCCGAAGAAAAGTCCAGAGCTTACAATTTCGTGTAAGTATAAGGTGGGTTAATGGTGCCACACTGGCACCAAATTTCACCACAATTCCACCCAACGCCACCGTGTATTTGTATCACCAGATGAGAGGTTGTTACACCCCTTCCTGCATTCATTTCATCCCTTCTGTTGAACCGAGCGGGGTAGCGCAGTGGTTAGCACACTGGACTTACATTCGGGTGAACGACAGTTCAACCTGATTTAGGTTTTCCGTGATTTCCCTAAATCGCTTCATGCAAATGCCGGGCTGGTTCCTTCGAAAGGGCACTGCCGCTTTCCTCCTCCATCTTTCGCTAATTCGAGCTTGTGCTCCTTCTTTAGTGATCTCGTTGTCGACGGAAGGTTAAACACTAATCTCCTCCTCCTCCTCCTCCCTCCGTCGACGCCTCTGCATAGAGGTAAGAATTCGTGCACCTTAGTTAAGGACTTTGAATATGTGTTTGTACAAAGGAAGCCAGTCATTGATTCCTAGGTGCAGCCGTCCGCAGCTCGTGGTCGTGCGGTAGCGTTCTTGCTTCCCGCGCCCGTGTTCCCGGGTTCGATTCCCGGCGGGGTCAGGGATTTTCTCTGCCTCGTGATGACTGGGTGTCGTGTGATGTCCTTAGGTTAGTTAGGTTTAAGTAGTTCTAAGTTCTAGGGGACTGATGACCATAGATGTTAAGTCCCATAGGGCTCAGAGCCATTTGAACCATTTCCTAGGTGCAGCCGTTTCGTCACCCATGAGCTGAGTGGCACTACGTCACTGAACTAGCGCCTGTTGGCCGTATATAAGGGGTATCGAAAGGACATGTCGCCCCGGCACCTGGGAATTGGTGACTGACTATCTCTCTACAGTCCGCCCCGATAGCTGAGTGCTGCCGGCACGATAGCTCAGCGTGTTCGGTCAGAGGGTTTAGCTACCCTCTGCAATAAAAAACTGAGTGAACGGACCAATGAACAACCTGAACGGGTGACATCGGACGTCCGCCACGACCAAATTCAACGAACAGTATAGAACAAAATGAGATCACAAAAATAGTGGTGAGCGTGACGGATTGCTGTCCTACGGGTCCGGGTTCGACTCCCGGATGGATCGGAGATTTTCTCCATCCAGGGAGTGGGTGCTGTGCTGTCTTCATCATCATTTCATCCCCATCCGGCGCGCAGGTCGCCCAATATGGCGTCGAATGTAATAAGACCTGCACCAAGGCGGCCGGACCTGCCCCGCAACATTTTTGAAGTGCCCGGCAGAGATGTGCTGTTGGTACGGATCGTTTTCCCGAACTGGGGTCCTAAGAGGGACCATTTGCCATTTTATTCACGCATATGCAGTGTAGTATCCCCCCTCCCTACCTCTTCCTCTTCCCTCATAATCGCGCTCAGCGCTCAGCTGGGCACGAGACGGGAGGACTGAGAATGCATAAACACGCTTTGCTGCTTGGGATAACGTTCACATTTTGTCTAAACGTTTTGAAAGGTCCCTAGTGGTCCCATCCTGTGCAACTGAGCAAAAACGGCGCTCGCGTTGCACTCGAAAGAACACGACCGCGTTCGCTGGGGTTTGCAGTCCTACGTTCTCCTTGGAGAAGGGTTGAATCGTCCGGCGGGTGTCAGCAGGCTCAAAGACTGTCAAGGACGTTTTTCTGTTTCTCACCGCCTTGCGAACTGTCGTTTTCGAACGCGAAATGTGTGGGAAACAACGGCCCCTGGGATGTGGTGGCTTCACTGTCGTACTTTGTGCCAACATCTGAGGCCTTCTCGTGTTGATTCTGAGCTGTGGTGTATCTTGAATGTTTTTCTCGGCCGTACATAAGGAAACCGTGTGATTAGAACTCTAAGCTTCGCGGTTCCTACCTCCATTGCAGAGGCGTCGAAAGAAGGGACGAAATGTAAGAACGGACGTGACGACCTTCCAATCGTCTGGCATGTCCACGGTGGCGTCTGACAGGACTTTGGTGACATTTGGTGCCAGTGAGATATCTTTAACTTACCTTACACCTCACGTTAAATTCTGCGCTCTGACTTTTTTTTTCATACCTGTCGACATGTTGTTGTTTGAAGCGTCCTCGGGACCGAGGGTTATGTCGCAGGTTGCCGTGATTTTGCACTATTACAGAGGAAGGTGATAGTCAGCTTCGTGTCAGATTTCAAACTTCTGTGTCACAAGGGGCGACAACAACGGGATTTCGAAAAAGTGACCTTTTAATTGTGTTGCGCATTATAGATTTATATGGGTGCTCCGTCTTACATCTCTTCGGACGTATATTCTTTGATATTTAACAGTTACTATCACTAATTATGTAATCGAAGGATAATTTCTTCTTCTTCCTATTCATGTGCAGAAAGTTACAGGTATTTGTGGTGAGTGCCAGCTGCCAGTCCCAGGGTCATATGCAGATTCTCAGCAGGATTTAATTGGCCTCAGTTTTGTCACGATGTGGCTTTCCTATATACAACACCACAGTCGGCAAATAGTGTCCTTGATTATCGACGTCAAATCATGCATTTACGTACACTGTTTCCAAAAATATAATCCAATAATATTCACGTATGACCGCATCACATGTGACAAAACTACCGACGTTTTGGCTGCTATTCACCCTGAAGGGACAAAGAAAGATACAGTGGTAATTAGAGACGGAACACAAGCTCGGATTGTTTCAAAGATGGGAAGTAACTCGGCCGTATCCTTTCAAAGGGAAGATCCCGCCATTCGCATGGAGCTATTTAGGGAAATTACAGACAACTGAAATTAGGGTGGTCGGACACGGGTTTGCACCTTCGACCTCCCGAATGCGAATTTTAGTGTAATTCACTTACTTAATGTTCATATATAACGAAGAATCAGAGTTTGTGGGCGTACATTGTTCTAGCTGTATTACTGTTATGAAAATTTTATAATTATTACGTAACAGAAAATAATTATATTTGCAAATAAATATTACTAATCTTGCAAAGTCGGCCTAAGTATCTGCGCTCGCTTCTTTGTTCAAATGGTTCAAATGGCTCTGAGCACTATGGGACTCAACTGCTGTGGTCATAAGTCCCCTAGAACTTAGAACTACTTAAACCTAACTAACCTAAGGACAGCACACAACACCCAGCCATCACGAGGCAGAGAAAATCCCTGACCCCGCCGGGAATCGAACCCGGGAACCCGAGCGTGGGAAGCGAGAACGCTACCGCACGACCACGAGATGCGGGCTTTGTTCCTATATAAACTTTTAGTATGTCTGGTCCAAGGCTTGTAACAACAGATCGCTGGAATATTATCTTACTTTTCAATACAGTTTTCATTTATTGGTCTGTTCTTGTCACATTTTTCGCAATATCGCTTCTTAAGAAAACACATTGTGCAACATTTTTTCACTAGACAAAGAACATAGTAGATCACAGAATGACATGTACCAAACTCAACGAATGCAAAAGACTCTCTGTAAGCATTAAGAGCCCCGTTTCCAATACCTGATAGAACAGGATGTAGTTCAAACTTGTATTAACATGGCTGTCTTCATCTAAATTGTTTTTCAGATTTAACTTACGTAATGATTTCTGGAAATAAATATTTAAGTGAAGATTTATACGTCTAATGTTTAATAACAAAGGTTGAACATTTTGACAGCGTGAAAAATAGCAGCTTCCTGCAATTGTACAAGATCTAATTTATGGTCAATAATAAAATTAGAAAAATTGGAAATGAAAACAGGAATTTTGTTTGTATGAAAACCGAAGCATAATAATATTACTTTTACAGTAAAGTGGGTTTAGGATTATTTAAGTTAACAATTGTTATTATTAATTTTCATGGTCCAAGATCGATATTGCGAAATGGATCGATATGAATGATAAAAATATGATATCAGGAAAATAGATTTTAGGCAATGAGCAGTATGTAATTTAAGTAATGAAATAGATCCAAGTTTGGCAAATATTTATACGGAATCGAACATTTCAGTTGACATACGAAAGTTACGAGAAGGCAAGGTTCATTACAGACCCCAGTGTGCTAACCACTGCGCTACCTCGCTCGGTATTCGCCCTGATGAAAGCTGTATGTAATAGCACCCGAAACATTGATAATTTTATCACATACGACGCTGTCACACACAAGCATAAGGAGTTTATTTAAAGATAATATAATCACGTATGATGGCCATCACGAGACTTGTCAGTTTATATGAGGATTTCTGCCTGTCGTATTCTTCCAATTCCCCGGATCGCATTACAATTAAATCTCTATTTCTTTGTTTGGGTCATCTCTCTTTTGCCTGGTTCGCTGCGGCATGCCACGAATTTCTCTCCTACGCCATCTCAGAGCAGCACTTGCAACCCACGTGCTCAGTTATTTGTTGGATATATTCCAATTTCAGTCTTCCCCAAAAAGTTTTTAGCTTTTACCCTTCTGTACCGTGGAAGTTGTGCTTTAACACAAGTCCTATCATCTTGTCCTTACGTCTTGTCAGTTTTTTCTACATGTTCCTCTCCTCGCTGATTCTGACGAAAACTTACCACACCACTTAATTTTCATTATCCTTCTATAGCAAGAAACCTCAGACGTTACTATTCTCTTTCTTTCCAGTTTCCTTGCAGTTTCTAATGGAGTTCTGTATAACGATGTACACCAAACGCACAGTCGCAATTATCCTTCCTCAAATTGGGGCCTATTTTTGATTCTAGTATACTTCTTTTGGCCAGGAATGCTGTCTTTGCGTCTGTTAGTCTGCTTTTTACCTCCTTCATGCTTCGTCCGTCACGTGTTATTTTGCTTCCAAGGTAGCAGAATTTCTTTAATTTGTTTACTTCGTGGTTCAAATGGTTCAAATGGCTCTGAGCACTATGGGACTCAACTGCTGAGGTCATTAGTCCCCTAGAACTTAGAACTAGTTAAACCTAACTAACCTAAGGACATTACAAACATCCATGCCCGAGGCAGGATTCGAACCTGCGACCGTAGCGGTCTTGCGGTTCCAGACTGCAGCGCCTTTAACCGCACGGCCACTTCGGCCGGCTTACTTCATGGTCCCTAATGATAATGTTAGGCATTTCACTAATTTCATGTCAGCTGCTACTCGTTACTCGCATGTTGTTACAGTTTACCCTCAGTTCATAGCCCGTGCTCATTAGACTACTTACTCCATTCGACAACTCCTGTAATTCTTCCTCACTTTCACTGATGATATAAATATCATCAGCGTATCTTATCAGTAATATTCATTCACCCTAAACTGATTCTCTATTAGAAAACCTTAAAGTCGGATAAGTCACTCATGTGTAGCTTTCATTCCTTAGAATACAAGTCAGCAAACGTATAACATATTCCGTACCTTTTGTCATCTTCACGTGCTCTTTAGGCAAACGCTCGTCATTGGAATGCGACTGGCAAACTGCCAATTCCTCTGACTCTGTGGCAAACCATACATTTGCATGCGTGCAGTCTCGTAAGCAGTGCTTTGAGCACAGAGCCTCTGTGAGTCCCAGGACTCGGATTACATGTTACAGCCGTAGAAACCCTGCATGACAAAGACGGTCCGGAGCACACATCGACTGTGGTGTTTGCGCATGCGCAGGGAGCAGGACCTGGTGAGCGAGTCGACGCTGACGACCATCCTGGCGACGGAGCTGGCGTACCAGTGGCTGGGCCACTACAGCACGCCCTTCCCGCGCGCCAACGACGTCCACATCACCAAGGCGCTCGTCAAGTTCGTCGTCAGCGCCCTGAAGCAGGACCCAAACCTGGAGCCCTCACAGGTCAGATCTCTGACGGCCTCTCCGGACGTACACGTCCAGCTGCTGTAGCCTGTACGGATTTGTATCGCAAACACCATAGTAAATCAATTCTGTTCGCCAAATGGTTATTGTAGGTGGTAAGTGTTTGATTCGTAAAAAAGATGTTCTGGTACTATGACTTTCCTGCTGGTTTGTTGGTAAATTTGGGAGACGGGACAAAAACAGCATTGGATTAGGGGAGGATGGGGAAGGAAGTCGGTAGTGTCCTTCAAGGGAACCATAACGGAATTTACCTGGAGCGATTTGTGAATTCACGGAAAATCTAAACCAGGATGCTCGGACGCTGGTTTGAACGGTCGTCCTCCCGAATGCGAGTCCAGTGTGCTGACCACTGCCGCGGGGGTAGCCGTGCGGTCTCAGGCGTCTTGCACGATTCGCGCGGCTCACCCCCGTCGGAGGTGCGAGACCTCCCTCGGGCATGGGTGTGCGTATATGTGTGTGTTGTCCTTAGCGTAAGTTAGTTTAAGTTAAATTAAGTAGTGTGTAAGAGTAGGGACCGATGACTTCAGCAATTTGGTCCCATACAACCTCACAGAAATTTACAAAATTTTGCTAACCAGTGCTCCACCTCATATGGTTCAAATGGCTCCAAGCACTACGGGACGTAACATCTGAAGTCATAAGTCCCCTAGAGATAGAACTACTGAAACCTAACTAACCTAAGGACATCGCACTCATCCATATCCGAGGCACGATTCGAACCTGCGACCGTAGCGGTCACGCGGTTCCAGACTGAAGCGCCTAGAACCGCACGGCCACACCGGCCGGCCATAGATTTGAACTATAAGATACTGAAAAACAGGAAGAAATGTTTTAAGTTTAAAACCGTCCAAAGCTTTGAAATTTATTCTTTGTACGTCCCTTCTCGCTCTCTTTTCTTGCTATCGGCGTTCATAGTCGAGAGCCGTCCACGAAGCAGCCAAGATTCCACGTAATTTGAAGGGTCAGAACTGGTCGGTGCTGAGCCATTAGTTTTAGAAAAAATAGTGAAGAAACAGTTTGTTGGTATCAGAGAGGCTCTACCGTCAGTAATGATCACATTCATTTGGGAAAACCGTGTTTCACGTTCACTAAATGACACTGCAATTGTCGTGGTGGTAGTTATCAACGGAAGCAAACTTGTGGGCTGCTTTATTTTGTTCTTACAATTTCCACCAAAGTACTCGAAACTATCGAAAAGATACTCACGAAATGGTTTAATCGTATCTCGTCTGTTCAACCGAAAGCGAACTGCAAGAGACTCAACATCTTTTTCCACTTGTCAGAGTCTGCAGTTCTGATTTTTTTTCATCAGAGATACCGGTCATCATAGATACCGGGTACGGAGTACCGGTGCTTACCGTAACAAATCAAGCACTGTAGGTAGTGGCTGCTCTTTTTCGTAAGACAATGGCTAGTCATGACTAAATGTAGTACAGGTTTTGTAAATATCCTTAGCACAGCCTAGTTCATTGGAACAGCGTTAGCTGCGAGACAGTCAGCAGGTTGATTTTAGTAGTGGAATGCTTTTGTACGCTTCGCCTGGCTGGAGGAAGCCTTCCTTCGACCTGTTAAACTTTCACGGTACAGTCAACTATGGTGTATAATTTCTTCTTCTTCTTCTTCACAATAATAATGCAAAAATTTTCAGTTGCTTAATATACAGGAGAGATCTGAAATTTAATTCAACTGTTTACGCGATCGCTACTGGGTGGCTTGATTCTTTAAATAATACTTAGACCAAATGACGAGGACGCATCGAACAAGATAATGTAAAGAAAATTTAGCTCTTTGTGAGATTGTAATCTCCCTGACCGTAATTACGGATGCAAAGAAAGAATAATACCGTCGTTGCAGTCACAGACTTGCCATCGGGATCGTCCGACCGTCATGTAATCCTCAGGCAATGGCGTCTTCTGGATATGGGTTGTCGATTTAGCAGACCTTGGTGCTCTTCGATTGCTCCCAATAAGGAAAAATCCCTGATACTAACCGAAATTGAATCCGGGTCCTCCGCATTACAGTCTGGCGCGTTGACTACACCGCTACGGTGGCTGACAATTACAGTTGACTAGTTCGATTTGTTTAAACACTCTACAGAATATATGGCCAGATGCAATCAACTTCAGTATCCACGTCAATTCTGTAGAAGGCAAATTTTATGGAAATTGTACTAATTACTGTTCAGTATGGAGCAGGATTATTACAGGTAAAGGTGAACAATGGCATTACAATACTATCCTCACGCTTATCGCTTTGAAACACAGACATTTAAGTTGTTCATATTTAACAGTAGGTCCCACCTGGTATGGACTACAGTTAATATCATTTTATATTTCTCTTCTTCCAAACCGTCCAATATATCACTATATCAGTTACGTGTATATAGGATCGAGAGCGTTTCAGCTTATATTACTTCTTGTGCCTGTGCAATTTATAACAGTAAAAAACTTGGATATACCTTCTTCTACCTATGCAATTCAAAATCTTAAATAAGTCGAAATAAATCTGAAAAAGGGTACATTTCTACTAATACTACCACCGTTGAAAGTACTACACACTTCTTCGATTTTATTAAAATTGATTTATTAAACAGTAAAACAGTTTTTTTAATTTTTATCACTACAAAAACATGTACCAGTTACCAACTACATTAATTACAGCCAAATGAATTGTGTTCGTAGGTCAAGTAAGTTCGTTGTACTTAGTGCCTCAAAAGGTGCGTTCTCTCCACTATAAAACTCATACATCTCAATTAAAGCTCAATCTCGAGTCTCGACTTTTACCTATACATTTATTACTGCCGACCCTCCTCGCCCTTTTTTTGTTTATCGAATATTTATGAGTGTTCTCGTAGATTCAACGGTTATATTTGCAACGTAAACTAACTTTTAATAATTTAATGTTTCTAACGTTTAAAAAATACACACGAAAAAGATAAAGGTAACATTTTACACTGCTAATGGCACAGACAGAAAAATTACAGGCAAATAAAATACCGCTGTGGAATAAGTGCATAAACTACCTTTTTCATATACGGGCTGTTCAAAAAGTCTTGGCTGCTTCGTGGACGGCTCTCGACTATGAACGCCGATAGCAAGAAAAGAGAGCGAGAAGGGACGTACAAAGAATAAATTTCAAAGCTTTGGACGGTTTTAAACTTAAAACATTTCTTCCTGTTTTTCAGTATCTTATAGTTCAAATCTACGGCCGGCCGGTGTGACAATGGCTCTGAGCACTATGGGACTTAACATCTCAGGTCATCAGTCCCCTAGAACTTACTACTACGAAAACCTAACTAACCTAAGGACATCACACACATCCATGCCCGAGGCAGGATTCGAACCTGCGACCGTAGCGGTCGCGCGGTTCCAGACTGAAGCGCCTAGAACCGCTCGGCTACACCGGCCGGCAGGTGGAAGGAGGGGGGGGGGGGAGGGGTAGGAAATAAACCACAGACTGATAAGAGGAGATTAAAGTACTGCACAAATGTGACAGATTAGACTCTTACATTACTGAAGTGGTAAAAAGTTTGAAAGTTTCTGAGGTGAACATTCCAATGCACACATCACAAAATGAAGTTTTATTTTGATAGAAAAGAAATAATACGTAGCCTGGTATCTATTTCATTTAGAGTCTACATCTACAAGATAGCAAAAAGAGAAATTTTAAATTATTATGTGGCTTGTTCCAGTATCACTGAAGTTACAAGGATTTTTGGGAGGAATAGTAGATATGTTAGGGGGTGGTAGCGTAGATTAATTCGCATTAAACATTCCACGCAACACGTGTCAAATTTTTATAGCTTACAGAGATACGGCAGGTTACACAGATACGTTTTCATTTCGCCTGGGTTTATGTTTCGGCTGTCATTTTTGATTTGAAGTTCCAATTGTGAAGTTGTGCTTGAGTTTACATAACTGAATTTTTCGACTATGGTTGTCATTTGTTAGCCAATTCTAGTGTATCTTTTATGCATGCTGCGTGTATTTACAAATACTGAATACAACGATATGGTATTTGTGCACCGGTTTTGTAACAGGAACCGCTGCTGCTTGTAGAGGGTGGATTCGACGATTTCCTAACTGCAGAGTACCAGACCGAAGAGTGTTTACTAGTGTTTACACTGCACTGTGCAATACTGCGGCAGTGCCCAGCTGTCATATTTCATCAGAATGTGAAAATAAAGAGAGTATGGATTAAATAGAAGACATTAACATTTGGCAGAATATAGTTGTTCAACAATTACATATTTAGGTTCTAGAAGCACCGGTGTTCCTCATACAATAATACGGCCGACATTTCGTATGGATAGCCTCTGACCTTATCATTAACAGCAGATCAACACCTTTGAGAAAGAGATGAAGCTACGTAAGAATTTTTTCGTTGCCTAATTGCAAGTCGCCGCGTTCACTGATGAAGCGGCCTTAATTCGCGGCCGTGGAATAACTCTCGTATCTCACGTTAGTGCTGCTGCAAGTACCCACTATCCTTAATGGAGAAATTTTCAAGCATGCTTCTCTGTAAATCTGTGGTGTTGGGCGATAGACAACCAAATGACTGGACCTGTTACGCTCCCGCATCGTCGTACAGGACTCTGTTATCTAGACTTTCTCGAAAACCATCTTCCAGCATTATTGGAATAACTTCCTACAAAGATGGGTTTGTTCATCCAGCATGTCGGGTGCTATATCTCTGTCATTCGACAGTGAGGTCCATACATCGTGATGTCTTTCTAGTTGTCCAGCGGCCGGTGAGAGATACCAGCGGTTGGTCACATGGAGCGGCCGCTGACGTTAGCCTCGAGATATAACGCGACAGCCGGCCGGATGCAAGACACTTTGAATCGTGCTGTGCTTAGGTCTCCACCTCGCTTATACCATACTCCCTGTTTACTGAATTTCTACTCGACTGTGTTTAGAACTGCTGTTATTGATGGACTGCTTGAACCCGGACTAGCTGGGTTATTCTCTTTGTGTTCTACGAGTAACGACGAGCCGGCTCGGACTGAAACTGTGAACTATCAAGTGCCTGAAGTGTATTCATATTCTCTGTGTAACAAAGAGTGTGCCACATCATAGCAGGTGCGACAAGTCCTCAAGTGACACACCCTCTAAACCTAATATTACCCGGAAGACGGTTTTGCACAAATGGCATCGCTTCTTTGCCACCAACACCCCGAATCTTAAACTTTTCGATTTACCTGTGGGGATGGCTGAAAGGCGAAATCTGTAAAGAAAAAGTAAATACAAGAGGCGAATTAATCGTTCCAACTGTGGACAGTGCTGCTACACTTGGTGCTGTCAAGGGAATTCGAAAGTGCATTGAAACCGCAGGTGGAATCTATGAAAATCAACTGAAAACTTAATTATTTGCGTTCGTTTAGCGCCTTCTTTAAGACTGTAACAGACAAAAATTGGGCATATGTTATAGGAAATGTTATATGCGAAACTATCTGCTCTACCACCTGTTGAAATATTTCTCCTGATAACGCCTGATATATGTAACATATACTAAGTAATAATGAATGGTTCTGCTAGCCTGTTAGAGCAATAGGATGATATTGAACGTTGAGGATCAGATGAAAAATTGAATGAAAATGTATTTGAACACAAATATACCCAATTTCTTTTCGTAGGAAGTGGGTCATCTATATGGCAGCGATGGCACGTTCCGTTAAATCTGTCGGCTGTTGTGCTTGAGATGTTTATACGAGGGCTATTAGGAAAGTAGTGAACGTTTTGGCATAGAAAAACTAAGTACGAGAAATACATTTTATTACGTACATCTGAAAGAGATACTGACACTACTTTTCCACGTAGTCACCAAACACATTGAGGCACTTATCATAGCGGTGGACAAGCTCTGAAAGACCTTCGTCGTAAAATTCTGCCGCCTGAGACTTCAACCAGTGAGTCACGCCCGCCTGGAGTTCCGCGTCGTGATCAGAGCGCTGCGTTGCAACCCAGTTCCTCTTGCGAAACAAGTCGCTTGTGAGAAAGATCGGGGCTGTAGGACAGGTGAGGGAAGATTTCCCATTTGAATGAATTAAGTAGTTTTTTAGTGCGTTTTGCCATGTGAGATCGGGCACTGTCGTGCAAAAACAAAATTTTGGACGTCAGCTTTCCCCGGCACAAAATTTGTGGCAGCTTAGCTTTTGAGCGACAATTTCGAACAACAAAGTCCGTGAAACTTGTGGAAAAGAAAGCGAAAGATCCGGTAATGTGAAGCGACGGTTTTCACGAATCGTTTCATCAACTTAAGCGGCAAGATCGTCAGTCACAGTGCTCGGGCGTCCACTCTTCTCTTCATCATGAACGTTGGTTCGGCCATTTTTAATCCATTTCCGGATGGAACATTCACTCATTACGTTGTTTGCGTACACTTCGCACAGTTCACCATAAATTTCTATAGGTTTTAGGTTTATTGCCAACAAAAGCCATATCACATACCGCACCTCACAACTGGCGGGATTTTCGACTGCAGCGCACATTTCAAATTCGAATATCGAAAAAACCATACGCGTAGAAACGTTCCCGCTGTCACCTGTCACGGATGGATGCCGACTGAGCTGCTGAGCACGCACATACCAAAATATACGCGATTGGCCCGCGCCTAGCGGCGTCAGACGGAAACGTTCCCTACTTTCTAAATAGCCCTCGAACTTTTTACAGCAAAAAAAAAAAAAAAAAAAAAAAAAAATGTACGTTCTTCTTGTAGTTTTTATGGACATATTGGTTTAAATTAAGCTTAGAACACTCGTTGTATGAATTACAAATGATAATTAGTTGTATAATAGCGTGTTGTTATATTTGTCTTGTTAAAAATAATGGTATGTGGACTTATCTTTTGGATACAGGCGGCGTCTAGGGTTATCCCTCCTATGGGCTACAGTCTCTACTATGAATACAGCAAGCGCCACCCTTATTCTCTCATTGGCTCGCTGAAGGAAGAGATCCGCGTTGCTAAAAGTGAGTATTCGCGACACAGTTTTCTCAATAAATGCTAGTGCTAGCTGCAAGCATAAACTCCATAAAGTCTGTGAAATATTACAGAATTATTACTTAAATGAACATGGGCTACTATAAAATACATGAAAGTTTGTAACAAATTTTCTTTTCTCAGAATATTACAACCTCAAACTGTGACATTGACAGTGGTCTCTCTTTCTTTCTCAATTTTAGCGCAGTGGATCTTCCGCATGCTGAACTACACTCTCACCGAACGAGTTTTCGTGCACAGCATCCGAAAATTCATTCAAGCCAGGTAACGTTATTATTTCATTACCTCTCTGTCTCCAACACTCCGTTCCTGTCTTCCTCCCTCTCTTATTCGCCCACCCCCAAAAATCTCTCTCTCTCTCTCTCTCAAACACACAGATACACACACACACACACACACACACACACACACACACACACACACGTGCGCAAATAGCGACACCGTATATCCATTAGTTAGCCCCATTAAATTTTTAAGAACTTCTTATACTCTCTTTCACCATGTGTACGTCTTTGGGAGCGAAGAAGTCGTTTCTGGACTGAAAGAAGGAGACTGAAGTATTGAAAGAAATCTGTGAGATATTTTAATACAAATGATGGCATACAAACCAAGAGGCAGAGGTATCTTTTTATGAAAGGACGAAAGGTTGAACAACGTTTTATGAGCAATCGACGACGAAGTGATTAAAGACAGATTTCATTATGGATCTATTCTGAGGACTGTAGTGACGTACCAAGACATTAATGAGTTGGTCGGTAGAAACTCGCTTGGAGAGGTTGTTTACGGGAACAACGTCTCAGAGAGACAATGCGTGGCGGTTGTATTAAAGTCTAAAACGAGTGTGTCTGCGCAGTATTATGTTTAAATATAGGACTATACTGAAGGTGGGTTCTACATCCTCCCGGGCGTAATAAATACTGCTAGAAACACTACAGTCTATAACAGACTGATGTTAACGTCCGAGATACGCAGGAAAATAAGGGCTGCCAATCGTCTGTTGCGATGTTACGGAGCGTGCGCAGAAAGACAGTATGCAGATGGCCTTATTTTAATGGAACAAACGAGACCTATTCGGTACCCGACCTTGCTGACGATCGATAGGAGGCTTTAATGCGTTCAAAGTGCACTGAAGGGTCGACAGTTCAGGTCATGCCTCAGCATAAATGGCGAAAAACTGTCCTGCATGAGCAACTAGCCGGATGTTAGGGTACTGACAAGAACTATGACTGACGATCTCAGTTGTACAAAACCGCCCCACTCTCAGCTTTAACGGGTGCAGTGGGTAACTGTTCATGTCAAAGCGTTACCACTCCTCCAGAGCACCCCAGAAGTCACATTATAGCAAGACAACGACCACCGACATGATTCGGAACATCCGCTTCATCTTATCCTTTCCTTCTTTTTTGTGTCATATTAGTCTTCTAATTGGTTTGATGCGGCCCGCCGCGAATTCCTCCCCTGTATCTTTTCGTATCACAGGACAATAGACTTGTAACCTACGTCCTCAATTATTTGCTGTATGTATTCCAATCCCTGCCTTCCCCTACAGTTTTTACCATCTTCACCTGTCTCTCTAGTACCAAGGAAGTTGTTGCCTGATGCCTTAACACATGTCCTGTCATCTTGTCCCTAGTCCCTGTCAACGTTTTTCATACATTCCTTTCCTCGCCGGTTCTGCAAAAAATCTCCTCATTCATTAGCTAATCAGTCAACTTAATTTCCAAATTTCTTCTGTAGCACCACATCTCTTATTCTTTGATTCTCTTCCGTTCCGGCTTTTCCACAGTCCATGCGTCATTATCATACAATGCTATGCTCCAAACATACATTATTGGAAATTTCTTCTTTAAATTAAGGTCTAGCAGACTTCTCGTGGGCAGGAAGCTTTTTAGACTACACGATCGTGGGCACGTTCCCGTTGGGGCATTATGTCTTTTAGTAAGTCGGCCTGTGTCTTATTAATGTCCCATCGAGGTAAGTATTAGTGAAATGAGGGTAGGTTTTGATACCGAGCAGGAGCGGAGTGGGAAAAATGAAATGACAGCGAGTAATATATTTTAAAATAATTCAGAACTGATTTATTAGAAAGTAAGAACTGCAAAAGATACTTAAAATGTTTCTACCAGTCTTATTTAGTCAAAATTTGGGGTTCAACATTTAAACAAATCGAAATATATAACTCAGAGAATTACAGGTTTTATTCAAAAGTGATGAACTCTATGGCGCTGAACCTAGATCAGGTTGTAAACTGGCAGTTTGCTTGTGAGTTAGTGAAATCAACGAATGGGAGCATAAAGAGAAGGTTGTAGTAACAGATTAATTTGTAACATAGCTCGATGTCTTGGTTTGTCTGAAATGTGGTAATATGGTTGCGAGTTATCGAAGGTATACGCAACGGGAATAACTATAATTCTTTAATGTTGTTGATGTTTTAATCCTCAATCGATATTAATATTATATTAATGTTTTTAGGTTAAGATCTATGTTACATCTGAATAAAAGTTGTCTTTGTTTTATCAAACAAAATAAATATGGCCTTATTCAGTTGTAACAAAAGCTCCTAAACTAAAGTCTTTAGCAGATAACAAAAATTCTTATTATGGTGTGAATTTTACACCTAGTTGATTTTGGTAAGTGGCTTAAGTGCGCCGTTTTGATAATACCATTGCAGATGAGTGGTATTGGTAAGGTAGCTTGTGCTAACCTCAGAAGATACTGACCAGTCTGTTGGTCAAACTTGGACTAAAATTATCGTTACTTTTACAACTGTAATTTGGGGCATTTGTTTGATAATCTTTTTCGATGAAGAGTATGTGACATGACAGTTTTATAATGAATGATGTATTTATGTAAATTTGAGATTAATCTCAGTCGGTATGGAGAACAAGGTAAATTTTAACTTGTTGAAAATAATATACTTCAACTAACAGAAAAGGAGAAGCAGATATTCTCGCCGTGACACAGGTGACCCGCTCATCTTAGTGTGAGGAAGAGTGGTTTAGGCGTGGTGCGTTGACATATTTGTCGTGGTTTACAGCGAGTACAAGATGTTCACGGAGGACGACCTGCTCAACGTGATGACGGAGGTGGCCTGGCGAGAGGGCACTCTGCTGGAGCCCATCCTGGTCGCCTACATCGTCGACTCGTGGTTCAAGCCCGACCGCTTCCCCGTCGTCACCGTGACTCGCAACTACGACGAGCACACCGCAGACATCGAACAGGTCCGTACAACCGTCCAACAGTTAATGCAAACGCTTTATTTCCCTGTACCAAAGGCACTTCTTTACAACTAAATAAAAGACCTATACGGGGTGTAAGAAAACGCTACGGCCAAACTTTCAGAAAATATTCCTCACACGCAGAGCAAGAAAATATGTAATATGGTCAGGGGTCTGGAAACGGTTTGTTTTTACATCTACATTTACATACATACTCCGCAATCCACTATATGGTGCGTGGCGGGGGGTACCTCGTACCACAACTGGCATCTTTTCTCCCTGTTCCACTCCCAAACAGAACGAGGGAAAAATGACTGCCTATATGCCTCCATACGAACCCTAACCTCTCTTATCTTATCTTTGTGGTCTTTCCGCGAAATATAAGTTGGCGCCAGTAAAATTGTACTGCAGTCAGCCTCAAATGCTGGTTCTCTAAATTTCCTCAGTAGCGATTCACGAAAAGAACGCCTCCTTTCCTCCAGAGACTCCCACCCGAGTTCTTGAAGCATTTCCGTAACACTCGCGTGATGATCAAACCTACCAGTAACAAATACAGCAGCCCGCCTCTGAATTGCTTCTATGTCCTCCCTCAAACCGACCTGATAGGGATCCCAAACGCTCGAACAGTACTCAAGAATAGGTCGCACCAGCGTTCTATAAGCGGTCTCCTTTACAGATGAACCATATCTTCTCAAAATTCTACCAATGAACCGAAGACGACCATCCGCCTTCCCCACAACTGCCATTACATGCTTGTCCCACTTCATATCGCTCTGCAATGTTACGCCCAAATATGTAATCGACGTGACTGTGTCAAGCACTACACTACTAATGGAATATTCAAACATTGCGGGATTCTTTTTCCTATTCATTTGCATTAATTTACATTTACCTATATTTAGAGTTAGCTGCCATTCTTTACACCAATCACAAATCCTGTCCAAGTCATCTTGTATCCTCCTACAGTCACTCAACGACGATACCTTCCCGTACACCACAGCATCATCAGCAAACAGCCGCACATTCCTATCCACCCTATCCAAAAGATCATTTATGTAAATAGAAAACAACAGCGGACCTACCACACTTCCCTGGCGCTCTCCAGATGATACCCTCACCTCCGATGAACACTCACCATCGAGGACAACGTAATGGGTTCTATTACTTAAGAAGTCTTCGAGCCACTCACATACTTGGGAACCAATCCCAAATGCTCGTACCTTAGTTAGGAGTCTGCAGTGGGGCACCGAGTCAAACGCATTCCGGAAGTCAAGGAATATGGCATCCGTCTGATACCCTTCATCCATGGTTCGTAAGATATCATGTGAAAAAAGGGTGAGTTGCGTTTCGCAGGAGCGATGCTTTCTAAAGCCGCGCTGATGCATGGACAGCAATTTCTCTGTCTCAAGGAAATTCATTATATTCGATCTGAGAATATGTTCGAGAATCCTGCAACAAACCGATGTTAAGGATATCGGTCTGTAATTTTAAGGATCCGTCCTTCTACCCTTCTTATATGCAGGCATCACCTGCGCTTTTTTCCAGTCGCTCGGGACTTTACGTTGGGCAAGAGATTCGCGATAAATGCAAGCTAAGTAAGGAGCCAATGCAGTAGAGTACTCTCTGTAAAACCGAATTGGAATCCCATCAGGACCTGGCGATTTATTTATTTTGAACCCATTCAGCTGCTTCACAACCACAGGGGTGTCTATCACTATGTCCTTCATACGGGAATCTGTACGAGACTCAAACGGCGGTATGTTTGTACGATCCTCCTGCGTGAAAGATATCTCAAATGCTAAATTTAAAATTTCAGCTTTCGTTTTGCTGTCTTCCGTTGCCAGGCCAGACTGATCAGTGGGTGACTGGATGGAAGCCTTCGACCCGCTTACCGATTTTACGGAAGACCAGAATTTCCTTGGGTTTTCAGCAAGATTCCATGTCTGAGATCAGTTTCTACAACTCTTCAACACATTAACAATGAAAAACACACAGGAAAAGAAGGTATCAGCATAGTATGAAACATTAGCCTCTGCGGATTGTTCGAAATGCCTTGCATTAGCAAAGATATATGCATCAATCCGCCGTCTAATAGACTCCCTGGAGAGCTGATGTATCCCTGGAGAATTACATATTGTTTCACAGCCTTCCACAATACGGGCACGACGACTCTCGTACCGGAATTCTGTACGCAAGACTGTTCACGTGCTGCACAAATAAAAGGAAAGTGGATTTAGGTCAGGAGAGCGTGGGGCTAACGAATTTGCCCACATCTACCTATCCATATGTCACCGAATATATTATTTAGAAGCCTACAATTAATATAATGAGGAGGATTTCCAGCGGCCATGAAGTACGTGTTTTGTCGCAGTCGTAAAGGCACATGTTCAAGCGGAACAGGTAGCGTGTGCTCTAAGAAGCTGTTGTATGTTTCTGAGTTGAGCCTGGGTGGAACAACACGAGTCCTTACAGCCACCAATGTCCGCCCGCCATGCTGTCTAGGGCGCCTTACAACGGTTCGCGCGGCTCCCCTCGTCAGAGGTTCGAGTCTTACTTCGGGCATGGGTGTGTCCTTAGCGTAAGTTAGCTTAAGTAGTGTGTAAGTCTAGGGACCGATGACCTCAGCAGTTTGGTCCCATAGGAACTTACCACCACCAATTCCCGCTCAAACGTTGGCAGAAAATATTTGTTGATGATGTGGTTCCACAATTTCGTGAGGACTTTCGACAGCACATGCGTGCTCATCGTGAAAATTTACAATCTGACCACATTGAAACGAAGCCTCATCCGTGAAAAGCATATATGCACTACAATGGCGTTGACACATTGCAGACTGAACCATTCGCAGAGCTGTGCTCGAGCAGGAAAATCAGCTACTGCTAGTGCCTGCACAGGCTCTACATAGTACGGATACAGCGGTTGCTCATGTAGAACTCACCAGACACTCATATGGTCAACATTACCTGTCGCATCAAACTGCTTACACTTACACTAGCATTTTCGTCAACTCCACGAAGAAGTACGTCCTCTGCTTGAGTGCTTGAGATGTCCTCGTCCATCTAGGCCTTCCTCAGTTGCGGGTAATAGGATTAAAAGTCACATGTTCCCTAAGACGACAATCAGTTGCTTCAAACGTCGTCATATCGGGGCACAGTCGACCTGGAAATCTCTCCCCATAGAAACGTTGAGCGCCACGACCATTGTCATTTGCCAATCCCTACAGCAAATGGCCATCCGTAAATTCCGTATGTGAGAACACTTCACTGCTCTGTACGCAAACCAAATTTGTGATGAACACTAAACAATGGATGGTACGTGCGTGAAGCTAGTACCTCAGAAAAGCTTGTCACATGTCAACATAAGCAATGAAATTAATCTCATGTCAACACAAGCACTGAAGTGTCTCACATGTCAGTATTTCCTTCGTTCAATTGGAACGACAGACACTGGAAGTAAACCTAAGAATTTCAACTAACTGCTAATTCTAACCAAAAGTAACCAGGGGGGTATTTTTGACGTAAGAAAAGTTTGCATGTAACACTGATACATTCCGTTTCTGTGTTTTTCCCATGAGCTATGTGCTTATGAAAAGAAGTGAAAAATGAGCTCTAACACGGAAAGAAAGCTTTTCCAAACCAATGTCCATATAAACAATTCATTTATGTACGTGTGAGAAATGTTGCCTGAAAGTTTGACCACACGTTTTAGTTACACCCTGTATTGCAACCGAATTTGCTTACCTTATTTTCGAAGCAATTTAAGTTATCTCTAATACGTGACTGCAGTTATTACTGTGAATGTGAATGCAGTCTTTCTCTTCATCTACTTCTACATACATACTCCGCAAGCCACCATATGGTGCGTGGCGGAGGGTACCTCGTACCACTCCCAAACAGAACGAGCGGAAAATGACTGCCTATATGCCTCTGTACGAGCCCTAATCTCTCTTATCTTATCTTTGTGGTCTTTCTGCGAAATATAAGTTGGCGGCAGTAAAATTGTACTGCAGTCAGCCTCAAATGCTGGTTCTCTAAATTTCCTCAGTAGCGATCCACGAAAAGAACGCCTCCTTTCCTCCAGAGACTCCCACCCGAGTTCCTGAAGCATTTCCGTAACACTCGCGTGGTGATCAAACCTACCAGTAACAAATCTAGCAGCCCGCCTCTGAATTGCTTCTATGTCCTCCCTCAATCCGACCTGATAGGGATCCCAAACGCTCGAACAGTACTCAAGAATAGGTCGCACCAGCGTTCTATAAGCGGTCTCCTTTACAGATGAACCATATCTTCTCAAAATTCTACCAATGAACCGAAGACGACTATCCGCCTCCCCTACAACTGCCATTACATGCTTGTCCCACTTCATATCGCTCTGCCATGTTACGCCCAAATATTTAATCGATGTGACTGTGTCAAGCGCTACACTACTAATGGAGTGTTCAAACATTACGGGACTCTTTTTCCTATTCATCTGCATTAATTACATTTATCTATATTTAGAGTTAGCTGCCATTCTTTACACCAATCACAAATCCTGTTCAAGTCATCTTGTGTCCTCCTACAGTCACTCACCGACGACACCTTCCCGTAAAACTGCCAACTGAACTGACGAATTCGTCTCGAAAAATCAAGCGAGTAATATTTTAGTTTCGAAACGACGTTTCGACAAGTTTCTTATCACTTTTTGGGGATCTGACTGGGTGCTGTGGGACACTACTATTTATCGTTCTCGGTCGTGTTTTTGATCTTCCGGGATCTGAGCAGGCATGACAATTTGTGAGCGCTCGGCAGTGAGAGTTCGAGGTGGCCGCGATAGAGCTGGTTGGGGTGGGGCTGCAATCTGCGTCGCCGATTCTTCCTGTCCGCTGCTGGCGCTCTGACCACGGAACGCTCCTTAGGGATTTTTGCTAATATCGCCTCTAAATCTACATCTATATACGTACTCCGCAAGCCCTACGGTGCGTGGCGGAGAGTGCCCTGTACAACTATTAGCCATTTCCTTCCCTGCTCCACTCGCAGATAGAGCGAGTGGAAAACGACTGTCTATATGGCACTGTATGAGGCCTAATTTGTCGTATCTTATCTTCGCGGTCCTTCCGCGAAATGTATGTTGGTGGCAGCAGCTTCGTTATGCAGTTAGCTTCAAATGCCGGTTCTCTAAATTTTCTCAATGCGTTTCTCGAAAAGAGCGTCGCCTACGTAACACTTGCGTGTTGTTCGAACCTACCGATAACAAATCTAGCAGCCCACTTCTGAATTGCTTCGATGTCTTTCTTTAATCCCACCTGGTGTAGAACAAACATTCGAGCAGTACTCAAGAATAGGTCGCACTAGCGTTCTATATGCAGTCTCCTTTACAGATGAACCACACTTTCCAAAACTTCTCCCAGTAAAGCGAAGTCGACCATTCGCCTTCTCTACCACAATCGTCACATGTTCGTTCCATTTCATATTGCTTTGCAACGTTACACCCAGATGTTTATCGACGTCACTATCTCAAGCAGGGCAGTGCCAATATGATCCGAAGATTACGGGTTTGCTTTTCCTTCTTATCTGCATTAACTTACATTTTTCTGCATTTTGAGCTAGTTCCTATTCATCACACTAACTGGAAGTTTTGTTGAAGCCATTTCGTATCATCCTTCTGTCACATCTCTTTGACATCCCACCGCCCGCACATTACTGCCCACCCTGACCGCCAAATCATTTATGTGCATGAAAATAACAGCAATCCTATTACACTTCCCTGGGGCACTCCTGACGATACCGTTGTCTCTGATGAACACTCGTTGTCGAGGACAACATAGTGGATTCTATTACGTAGGAAATCTTCGAGCCACTGACATTTCTGGGAACCCATTTCCTATGCTCGTACTTTCATTGCAGTCTGCAGAGGTGTATCCTATCAAATGCTTTTCGGAATTCTAAGAACTATGGAATCTACCTTTACCTTTATACATAGTTCGTAGTATATCACGTGAGGTAAGATCAAGCTGAGTTTCACACGAGCGATGCTTTCTAAAACTGTACTGATAGGCGAACGTAAGCTTTTCGGTCTCTAGGAAATCCTTCATTATGGAATCCCAGAAACCCCTGGCGCGACATAAAACCTTTTTGTCTTCGAAGTTGAGCGTGTATCCTTCGAAGATGCTATTCTTCTCCAACGCCGACATTTTTGTGTAGCCGAGGTGGACTTTCCTAGCTTGTTGTGCACATCTCTGTGAGTTGCAGAGCTGCGTTTGGCCGGTTCAAATGGCTCTGAGCACTATGGGACATAACATCTGAGGTCATCAGTCCCCTAGAACTTAGAACTACTTAAACCTAAATAACCTAAGGACATCACAAACATCCATGCCCAAGGTGGGATTCGAACCTGCGATCGTAGCGGTCGCGCGGTTCCGGACTGAAGCACCTAGAACTGCTCGTCCACACAGGCCGGCTGAGCGTTTGGCTGGTGTACAGGCAGATACACTTACACGCCCGATGTTTTTAGTCCTAAAGCATACTTCATGCTACCAAACATGTCCCTAATTTTGCTCGCAGAGAGGATAACTGTCTTTACATTATGCTAGTCCAAGTTTACAGCGATCTTGGATGTTGGCGGTCCAGCGTACGGAAGGAACACTGTCATCTTCCTTTGGGGTCCAGACACTTCGCCAGAAAATGACGAGTAGGAAACTTTTTGAAACCTCGCTCCGAAACGAATATATCATTCGGCTGATTATGGGAGAAGAATTCTTGAGTAGAGTGTAGTGTTGTATCTTGGAATATTTTTCAGACTTCCCCCTCCAGGCAGCTCTGCAATTGAATTCTGATATTTATTTTTATTTATTTATTTATTTTTTGTTCCGTGGGACCACATTTAGGAGAAGTCTCCATGGTCATGGAACGAGTCAATACATGAAATTATAACACGATTGTAGAAACACATAAAATGAAACAAGTCGTTAGTTTAAATAAAGAAAATCAAGAATGTAACACTGGAATTTGCTTAATTTTTTATCTCTTCCAGGAGCTCCTCGACAGAATAGAAGGAGTGAGCCATGAGGAAACTCTTCAGTTTAGACTTAAAAGTGTTTGGGCTACTGCTAAGATTTTTGAGTTCATGTGGTAGCTTATTGAAAATGGATGCAGCAGAATACTGCACTCCTTTCTGCACAAGAGTCAAGGAAGTGCATTCCACATGCAGATTTGATTTCTGCCTAGTATTAACTGAGTGAAAGCTGCTAACTCTTGGGAATAAGCTAATATTGCTAACAACAAACAACATCAAAGAAAATATATACTGCGAGGGCAATGTCAAAATTCCTAGTCTATTGAATAGGGGTCGACAAGAGGTTTTCGAACTTACACCATACATAGCTCGAATAGCCCGTTTTTGAGCCAAAAATACCCTTTTTGAATCAGAAGAATTACCCCAAAAAATAATACCATATGACATAAGCGTATGAAAATATGCGAAGTATACTACTTTTCGTGTTGAAATGTCACTTATTTCAGATACTGTTCTAATGGTAAATAAAGCGGCATTTAGTTTCTGAACAAGATCCTGAACATGGGCTTTCCACAACAGCTTACTATCTATCCGTACGCCTAGGAACTTGAACTGTTCCGTCTCGCTTATAACATGCCCATTCTGTCTGATTAAAATGTCAGTTCTTGTTGAATTGTGGGTTAGAAACTGTAAAAACTGAGTCTTACTGTGATTTAGCATCAAATTATTTTCCACAAGCCACGAACTTACTTCATGAACTACATTATTTGATAATGTTTCAATATTACACACAAGATCCTTCACTACCAAGGTGGTGTCATCAGCAAACAGAAATATTTTTGAATCACCTGTAATACTAGAAGGCATATCATTTACATAAATAAGGAACAGCAGTGGCCCCAGCACCGACCCTTGGGGAACGCCCCATTTAACAGTGCCCCATTGGGACTGAACATCATTACCACTCTCAATATTGCGGAGGATTACCTTCTGCTTTCTGTTCTTAAAGTAGGAGGCGAACCAATTGTAAGCTACTCCCCTTACTCCATAATGTTCCAACTTCTGCAGTAATATTTTGTGGTCAACACAGTCAAAAGCCTTCGTTAAATCAAAGAAAACACCTAACGTTCTCAACCTTTTATTTAATCCGTCCAAAACCTCACAGAGAAAAGAGAATATAGCATTTTCAGTTGTTAAGCCATTTCTAAAACCAAACTGTACATTTGACAGCAAATTATGTGAATTTAAATGCTGCAGTAACCTTGTATATACAAGCCTCTCGATAACTTTAGCAAACACCGATGGCATAGAAATAGGTCTATAATTGTCAACATTATCCCTGTCTCCCTTTTTATAAAGTGGCTTCACTACCGAGTACTTTAATCGGTCAGGAAACCGACCACTGCTAAAGGAAAAGTTACAGATATGGCTAAGTACTGAGCTAATATACGTGGAACAATACTTCAGTATTCTGCTAGATACCCCGTCATATCCATGAGAGTTCTTGGTCTTTAGTGATTTAATTATTAACTCAATCTCCCTCTTGTCAGTATCATGGAGGAGCATTTCAGGTAACAGTCTCTGAACACTTTTTTCTAAGAGCGCTATATGATTCCCTGTTGGGACTAGGTTTCTATTTAGTTCACCTGCTATATTCAGAAAGTGATTATTAAGTACTGTACATATATGCGACTTATCAGCAACACGGACATCCCCACTACGCACTGATTCTATATCCTCGACCTGTCTCTGCAGACCAGCCACTTCCTTTACGACTGACCATATGGTTTTAATTTTATCCTGAGACTTAGCTATTCTATCTGCATACCACATACTTTTTGCCTTCCTAATAACTTTTTTAAGCACCTTACAATACTGTTTGTAATGGGCTGCTGCATTTAGATTTTGACTGTTTCTAACATTTTGATATAATTGCCACTTTGTTCTACAAGATATTCTTATCCCTTTAGTCAGCCACCCAGGCTGCCTGTTTGTGCTAGTACCCTGTTTTAAACGTTCTAACGGAAAGCAGCTTTCAAAGAGCACGAGAAAAGTCTTGAGGAAAGCATTATATTTATCGTCTACTGTATCAGCACTATAAACATCTTGCCAATCTTGTTCCTTGATAAGGTTTACAAAAGTCTGTACAGCAACTGGATCAGCTTTCCTAAAAAGTTGGTAACTATATTTAACATGTGTTGAAGCACAAAAATCTTTTAGACTTAAAATTTGTGCATCATGATCTGAAAGGCCATTCACCTTTTTGCTAACAGAATGCCCTTCTAATAATGACGAATGAACAAAAATATTGTCTATGGTTGTTCTACTGTTCCCTTGCACTCTCGTTGGAAAGAATACGGTTTGCATAAGATTATATGAATTAAGGAGGTCTACCAGCATCCTTTTCCTTGCACAATCACTTATACAATTAATATTGAAGTCACCACATATAACTAACTTTTTGTATTTCCTATAAAGTGAACCAAGAACCTCCTCTAGCTTTAGCAAAAATGTTGTGAAATCGGAGTCTGGGGATCTATAAATAACAACAGTAAGAAGTTTAGCTCCACTAAATTTAACCACACCTGCACAACATTCAAACACCTTTTCAGTGCAGTACTTTGAAACATCAATTGACTCAAATGGGATACCGTTTTTCACATACATGGCTACTCCCCCACACCGCAAAGAGCTCCTAGAAAAGCTGCCAGCCAACCTGTATCCTGGTAAAGGAAGCCTCTGAATTATCTCCTTATTTAAGAAGTGTTCAGATATACCAATAATTTCAGAGTCAACATCTATAAGCAGTTCACTAACTTTATCTCGAATACCTTGTATATTTTGATGAAATATACTAATTCCCTCATTAATCGGATACCCAAGCTTTGTAGAAAGTGGTTTCTTTGTTAGAGAGACTTCCCTTAAGCAGGAATACCTATCAGCTGACTTCAATCTAAAAAAGGTACAGCTCTAACACCCACAACTACCGGAATTTTCCCATGAGTGATCCCACCACCCCCACCTATGCTGTCACCTATAAGTTTTGCCAACCTCCCCTTCCCATTCTATTTTTAAGTGACAGTTTGACTTTTAATGTGCTGCAGTCTTTCCGAAAATCACAAAAAATACTCCAGAAAAGTATTTTTTTTTCCAAATGTGAAAAAGTATTCCAAGGTGCTAAATGGTCATGTACCAAGGAACAAATAATCTACTGTAATTTAAAAGTGCTACAGTCGAGAAACTCTTGCCAGCACTGTATTTAACAGTCTATTTTGTAGGGTAAACATGCTGTTCTGTAGGGCGATCGTATGGTTTAAAATGAACAGACTCTGTACTTCGCGATCGCAGAGTAGACACTTTTATTGTTCCTAGATTTTACGATCTACGTGCCTTTTTATTGACTGTGCATTTTATCAACTCGATTTTTATCAAAGCATGTATATGTGGGACTTCATGTGATGTAACAAGGCGATTTTATAACAAATTCCCTAAGATAAGTGGAATTTTATATATTTTATGTCAGCCGTGGTATGAATTCTGGTCGCCTTCCAACCCCCTCCTCCCATCTTCCATTATCTATGTTTTTCTCCTAGATCAGATGATGGGATCAAAAGACTGTTGATACCAGTCATCTTGGAACAACAAAAGTCCCTCCACTGCGATCGCAGCGTACAAAGTGTGTTAATTTTCAGTAGTCTATCTGTTACATTATTACCCTGCGAAATCCAAAAAATCAGTAAGGGAAATCAAGGTACGCAGAATATTATCAAAAATCAATTCAATGAAACACATTTTTAAATAAAAGCTATCAAAAAATAACTAAAGTTTTCATATTCGGGAAATGTAAAATTGTTAAGACAGTAAAAAAAACTCAGTTCATTTGTAAATATGACACGTTCCATAGTAGAAGATCTACCGTTTTAAAGTACATACATAATGGTTCACGGCTGAAGAATTGCACATTAAGAGTCCACACTTTATATAACTATTTTTAAAGATATGTGGAATTTAAATCACCATGAAATTCTGTAAATTAAGAGCTATCAATATTTTCGAAGTAGATGTAGATGAAGTACCTTTAATTTATTATAAAGCACTTAAATGTATAAATTTAAATATATTTACAAATTTAGTATTCCATTAATTCTCAGAAAGTGTAGATATATACATTGAAATACTTAAATGTATAAATCTAAATATATTTACAAATTTGGTATTCTATTAATTCTCAAAAAGTGTAGATATATACCTCGAAATAATCAGCAACTACTCATCTTGTGGTGTTGCAGTTCTTCGTCTTATGTCGGTGCTTACTACGAAAATAGGACGAGGAATTCCGCCTTATGAAAGATACCTTTCTTCTGTTTTGTTTCACCCAGACATGTTTCAGCACTTTTTGTGCTATCTTCAGTGGGTCATTTTTTATTTTCTAACTGTAAAATTGTGGTTAGATATTAACATGTAGCGAAACATTTGGTATATGATATTTACAATTGTGAATCAATAATTGTTGTAAAATATTGTACATCATTTGTTCATAGCTTACAGTTGAGATATGTATTAACGACCTGATGTACTGTGTGTTGTTTATAACATTAAGTCAATGTTCTATTTATACCTTAATTGACAAAAGGTGGATGTATGCTTAGTTTATGCATCACGTAAGGTATGTAAACTAATGCATACATCCACCCTTTTGCCAATTAAATCTTTGACATAATGTTATAAACATCCCACAGTGCGTCAGGTCGTTAATACATATCTCAACTGTAAGCTATGAACAAATGATGTACAATATCTTACAACAATTATTCATTCACAATTGTAAATATCATGTACCAAAAGTTTCGCTAAATGTTAATATCTAACAACAATCTTACAGTTAGAAAATAAAAAATGACCCACTGAAGACAGCACAAAAAGTGCTGAAACATGTCTGGGTGAAACAAAAGAGAACAAAGGTGTCTTGCATAAGGTGGTATTCCTCGTTCTATAATCAGCAACTACACTCCTGGAAATTGAAATAAGAACACCGTGAATTCATTGTCCCAGGAAGGGGAAACTTTATTGACACATTCCTGGGGTCAGATACATCACATGATCACACTGACAGAACCACAGGCACATAGACACAGGCAACAGAGCATGCACAATGTCGGCACTAGTACAGTGTATATCCACCTTTCGCAGCAATGCAGGCTGCTATTCTCCCATGGAGACGATCGTAGAGATGCTGGAGGTAGTCCTGTGGAACGGCTTGCCATGCCATTTCCACCTGGCGTCTCAGTTGGACCAGCGTTCGTGCTGGACGTGCAGACCGCGTGAGACGACGCTTCATCCAGTCCCAAACATGCTTAATGGGGGACAGATCCGGAGATCTTGCTGGCCAGGGTAGTTGACTTACACCTTCTAGAGCACGTTGGGTGGCACAGGATACATGCGGACGCGCATTGTCCTGTTGGAACAGCAAGTTCCCTTGCCGGTCTAGGAATGGTAGAACGATGGGTTCGATGACGGTTTGGATGTACCGTGCACTATTCAGTGTCCCCTCGACGATCACCAGTGGTGTACGGCCAGTGTAGGAGATCGCTCCCCACACCATGATGGCGGGTGTTGGCCCTGTGTGCCTCGGTCGTATGCAGTCCTGATTGTGGCGCTCACCTGCACGGCGCCAAACACGCATACGACCATCATTAGCACCAAGGCAGAAGCGACTCTCATCGCTGAAGACGACACGTCTCCATTCGTCCCTCCATTCACGCCTGTCGCGACACCACTGGAGGCGGGCTGCACGATGTTGGGGCGTGAGCGGAAGACGGCCTAACGGTGTGCGGGACCGTAGCCCAGCTTCATGGAGACGGTTGCGAATGGTCCTCGCCGATACCCCAGGAGCAACAGTGTCCCTAATTTGCTGGGAAGTGGCGGTGCGGTCCCCTACGGCACTGCGTAGGATCCTACGGTCTTGGCGTGCATCCGTGCGTCGCTGCGGTCCGGTCCCAGGTCGACGGGCACGTGCACCTTCCGCCGACCACTGGCGACAACATCGATGTACTGTGGAGACCTCACGCCCCATGTGTTGAGCAATTCGGTGGTACGTCCACCCGGCCTCCCGCATGCCCACTATACGCCCTCGCTCAAAGTCCGTCAACTGCACATACGGTTCACGTCCACGCTGTCGCGCCATGCTACCAGTGTTAAAGACTGCGATGGAGCTCCGTATGCCACGGCAAACTGGCTGACACTGACGGCGGCGGTGCACAAATGCTGCGCAGCTAGCGCCATTCGACGGCCAACACCGCGGTTCCTGGTGTGTCCGCTGTGCCGTGCGTGTGATCATTGCTTGTACAGCCCTCTCGCAGTGTCCGGAGCAAGTATGGTGGGTCTGACACACCGGTGTCAATGTGTTCTTTTTTCCATTTACAGGAGTGTAGTTGCCAAAAAGAAATTTAATTTCTTAATCGATTTAGGGTACTTAGTGCCCTTCTCCAGAAGGTTATACCTATCACATTATTTGCGAATGTCAACAATAACATGCATACAGCAGAATTCCGTGGTCATGTGGTTTATAGCGCCTTTATACAAATGGTATAAAGAAGATGATCGGTATTCTTCGATGATGCAATTCTCTGTCACCTCCGACTTATTTGTGTAGCCGAGGCGGACGTTCCCTGCGTGTTTTCTACACAACACAGGCATTATTAAGGAAACAAATTTAACATGAAGTGCCTTTTTACTCCATTTTTTGTACGGGCACTATGAAGCAGATGACCACGGTGTTTTGTTGCATTGATTTTATTGTTGACAGTCGCAAATAATGCTCTACGTACAGTATAACCCTTTGAAGAAGGGCACTAACTGCCCGAAAGCGGTTAAGAAATTAATTTTATTCAACTAGTTGCTGATTATTTCTATGTATACAGATGCTGCACAAAACCCAACCTCATGGCGCGGAACAACAAAACCAAAAGATAATGCTTGAAGTTACTTATAGATGTCTCTACTCCGCATACCTCCATGTGATCTTAATAACGGTCACTAGACTGAGACGCCGAGCAGAAAATATCCTATTCCACTCTCCCGTACAACCGCTAATGTTTCCCAAACAAGATGTTCA
Organism: Schistocerca americana; assembly: GCF_021461395.2. Classification (NCBI taxonomy): domain Eukaryota; kingdom Metazoa; phylum Arthropoda; class Insecta; order Orthoptera; family Acrididae; genus Schistocerca; species Schistocerca americana. The sequence continues at coordinate 828,711,805 of NC_060119.1, read as the reverse complement.
GTTGAGGTGCTGCTTTTAAGGAATGTAACACACTCATATGCCTACAACTCACAATGATTCTAACAGTGATGGAATATGTGTCTGGTGCTGAAAGACGTCCTTCGGTTTAATAATGTCACGTTTTCTCTTTGCTTGTCTAGCAATGCAGCGGCAAAGCGAATAGCGGATCTAATACCCACTTCAATATAGATGATTACGTGAATTTCCAGTTGCGCTACGTTCGTCGGTGAGCATGCTTGGATCAGAGATTGAACAGGCAACGGTTATGGCTCAACAACACGTGAAACTAATTAGTCAAATAGCACAATGGATTAAGCAACAACCATGCTTGCGTACGGTTTCTCACTTTTAGGTTATCCCTAATTCTCACGTGGTATGCATAACTCTCACTTGTGACTAAGAACATGTAGGACAATAGAAGATCAGGTGATAGAAAATCAGTTACCGGAACACAGTGATTCCTCCAGGTTGTGGGTAAGCCATGTCTCCGCAATATCTTTGTTTCAGGAGTGCTAGTTCTGCAAGGTTAGCAGGAGAGCTTCTGTGAAGTTTGGAAAGTAGCAGACGAGGTATTGGTGGAAGTACAGCTGTGAGGAAGGGACATGGGTCGTGCTCGCATGGCTCAGTTGGTACAGCACTTGTCCGCGAAAGGCAAAGGTCGAGACTCGGTCTGGCATACAGTTTCAATCTGCCAGGAAGTTACATTGAAACCTTTTATAATGAACGGTGACCATTTATTTGTAGAAACAAATCAAACACGTGGGATCCTCACCAACAGACCCTTACAACACTTTTATCGCACAAAAATCCAAATTACATATATGTACACATTATTACCGAGGACTTTTGCTTGTAGGTCCCTTAGAATATTATTATAACTGACCTACAAGGATACACGGAACGTAGGTTGGATTCAGACTCGCTTCGGAGAGACTAAGCTTTCAAGCACAGTCACCACAAAGATCACATAATTCACACACGTTCGCACGATAAGGGAAAGTGAGAAACGACTTATTTTACCTCCGCTGACAATTAAAATGAGCAGATAACAAAAGTAATGGTAGGTAACCGCTGTTATTGGAAGTGGAAGTAATTTGAAACATTTTATTAAAAATCTAAGGAAGGCTTAATGGCAACAATTGTCGACGACTGTTGGGGTTTGTTCGAAACAGAATTTCATGGACTACAAGAAACCATGTAAGCACTATGCATAAACTACTAGATCCGAGTATATAGTGACATGGTAGACATGTGTCACGACGCTAAGCACAAAGGATGATCATTTGAACGCCTGAACTTCATGAAAAATTTCCCACGCAACACTGGTATTACTAAGCAAACAGATTTAACAAGAAACGAGGTCAGAATGCTGAAGGCGCCTGACTCCGAATACGCGGTATGATGGTCAATTCACACAAAGCCGAGACTATCCAACTGCTCTCCCACATAAAAGTAATTAAAATGACCATAATACGGAATGGCATAGCGCCCATCGTGTCAAACTAATATCCACACAGAGCAGACAGTTCGCTTCTACAAGTTAAGGTAAAATACTGAACTACCTGAATCCAGACTGGAACGAACCAGTTCACGAGAAGTACCCAGCTAGTGGCAAGAGTGTCGAACGTGGCTTTAACCAAAACGGTACCACTATCAAGTCGCAGTGTTGTGGAGAGAGTTACGTTGACTCCGATTACGGCATCACGAAATATGAACATAGTGTTTATCTTTGGCTCTGCTAAACTACCCCACCAAGTTAAGTTGTCAATATTTTAGACCATCCACGCTGTGAGTGCCTGACAAAACATTTGAATTGTAGAAACACTCACATCAACCACTCATGATTAAACGTAGGGTTGAACAGCAAAGGATATTTACAGACAAACAAATCTGTTCACCAGATGACACTAGTAACTCGAAATGAGCAACATGTATCACGAAAACCAGAACGACAAGTATGCAAGATGCATAATAAAGACGCGGATTATGAAACTATTCCGAATGAAACGATTCAGTACTACCACATGCCTATTTCGTAAACAGTTCAAATCCTGTTTACTGATAGTAGATACTGAAGGTTAATAGTTTAACTCTAACGACTTTATAAGGTTTGAGTTAAAAGAGTTTATGTGATACTGTCGTTACACACCGCGACAGTTATCTGCCCCATGACGAATCACCGTTGTTGCGGTATCTGAACCTCCTGCAGTCGTACGTTACCTATCAACTAGTGAGAGCAGAATATTGGCCTTTAACTGTGTTGCACTATCAAAATCTTTCGCACCATGTCCGTTCCATATTACTTGGAGTTCGAAACTAAACTTTAACCGACGTTTCATGTAGTCTGATTTAGTTGGAACGTCCTCTTCTTAGCTTTGTCCTCGGACAAAAAGTTCGTTGTGTCATATCGATGGAGCTGGCTGCACTTATAAGGACCAAGAACACTGGCCTCCCGTCGCAACATTAACAGTTTGTTAATAACCGGTTCGCTACTCCAAGGGCGGTGTTTGCAGATTTTAAAATAAGACAGCTGGCGGATCGCCATGGCCAATACACACCTGCAGTGCATCGCAATGACGTCAGCACAGAACGTACTGGGCTGCATCGCCCATAAGTGCCAAGATATCTTCTCTTGAAGATAGGCCGCACAACGTTGCGCTATTGGGGATAGACAGCCACGGTGCTGCTACCACGTGTCCATCCTCATTTGTAATGGGTTGCTCTCTAACACTGATGGAGATTAACACAGTTGTTGGTGTCCAGTGATACACTTGTCATAACTGTTCCCATGACATGATATTCTGCTATACCATACCGATCATTTACCTCCAAGGACAGCGACGTTTACTTCACGAAGCCAACTGAAATTGTTTACAAGTAGGCATAGATACCAGGTTGACTGCCCTTCTAATGGTTCGGAAAAAACTCCTAGAGTAAAAATTTCGCGATATGTTTTAGTGCGTTACAATGAATTACATTATGATTTCAGACCCTTCGCTGGAATCACTGTGGTAGTTAATTTAGTAAACCCATGAGCGTTACTCCTTTCTGTGCAAACACCACATAAATTGTAAATCTCGCAAGAGAAATAATTGCCGTGGCAGGTTAAGGTTAATTATACTTAAAAAGTCCGCCCCATTAACTGAATGGTCAGCGCATTGGAGTGCCACGCGCGGGGGCCAGGGTTTTATTCCCGGCTGGGGATGGAGATTTTTTTCCCCTCAGGGACTGGGTACTGTGCTGTCCTCATCATCATTTCATCCCCATTGTCGACGCGCAAGTCGCCCAGTGTGACGTAGCATTCAATAAGCCCTGCACTTGGCGGCCGAACTTCCCGCCTGGGAACTCCCGGCCACTGACGCCTTACGATCATTTCCATTTACATTCTGAAAAAGTTTCTTGCATGCGGTTTTGGTGAAAGCCCTTGTTTCTATTTTTAAGACAAGTATTGGTGCATATGTTTTGTAGTTTATCAAGCCATTAATTTCAATTATGACATTCTGCGACAATTTGTTACATCTGTGCTGTTCTGGAAATCTCTATGAGTTGGTGGTACACACAAAAACATTTTCATTGGACTTTAACGCAAATTTCTATCTCATAGCCTTACGTTGCACTGTGTCGGAACTGAGTCTGCTTTCAAACTTTTTTGACTAGAAAATTTACTAAATGTCTCACTTGTCTCAGTGTGTCCCTCTGCCTTCATTTGTGTTTATGTGTCAAATTCGATGTTATATTGCCTTTTATTTGTCATATATTTGTGTGATGAAAAAAACATCAGTACTCTTGTTATACCTTGATGATTCTTTCGTAACATTGGTACATTAAGCGAAATATCTACAAAGACAATAACCGTCTCTGCAAATATCACATGAATATTCAGGAACTTTGAGGAATGTTATGATAAATCCTCAGGTAGCTGCATACACAGTCACAGAAGCGACAAAGCTCCACAACTGAAAGTTTCCTCTAAACATTACTGATGCTCGCCAAGAAATATCGAATGGCTTTTATTCTCTGAAATATTTGCAGTTGTCACACAAAATTTTCTTTTATTGTGGCAGAATCATTCTCTGTCGAAATAAACGAAAAATTCCTTACTCTATCAACAACCTAAAATATTCTAAGTCTGAAGATGCAATGAAACTCGTCAATAAATTCAAACCCCACGAATCATAACGTCCTGGAATCTTTTCCTTATTGACACGAAACACTTTGGGAAATATGTGAAGTCCTGGTATATAATTATCAACCCCAGAAAGACAGCTCTAAATGATACATATACCAAAAATTTAAAATTCCGAATTTGGAAGTAGCTTGTCCACTGACGACGGGTAAACGTCCGTATGGTCAGTGATAATAGTTCACTATTGCTTGTCGCATATACGTTTTTATGCGTGCTCTCTGTCACTTCCAGAATGCTTTTACTGTCAGTCTCGGGCAATTTGTGTTATTACTAATATCACTTCTATATTCCTTAAAACTGTACTCCGGGTCCAGCTTCAGTAGGTTTCACGAGACACCACGGTCAGCTGGCCCTGTTAGTTTACTAAATCTATGTTGTACATCTGCCTTCATTCTTTGAATGGGCTACACAATTAAGTACATAAATGGTGCACTTTGTGTTACAGCATATGTTCTTACGGGAGAGGCCCCACGATGCACCAAACAAGGACAAGCAGCTGTGGTGGGTGCCCATCATGTTGATGACCCGAGATGACATGGACGTCTCCACAATGACAACGATCACCTGGATGCAGGAGCAAAGGGAGATCAGCATTGCAGATATGCCCTCTGAAGACGCCTTCGTCGTCGTAAACCCAGAGGAAATAGGTGAGCAAATAGTTATTTTCCGCCATCAGAGAACTTATTTCTCGTGAACACAGACAGCTATGAGTGTGCCGCATAGCTTAAGTCTACACATACAAGTGGCGATAGAAAGATCCCTTTTCAGTATGTTGCTTCAGCGTATAAGTAAAATAGCGCGATTCAAATGCGAGTACATTAGCACTGACGTGTAGGCAAGGAATTAGTGTGGCATTCATGTCTTTCTGACGCGCAAGTGGTAAATGCGGGAAAGCGAACTAAGGCGACATTATTCCCAAAGGCATGCAATCAGGAACAATGTGCTATTATTCTTTTCTTGGCTGCCAGAGGGAAAACACCAGTAGACGTCCTTCGCAGAATGAAGAATGTGTGTGAGGCAGCATGTCTGTGGAAAACCACCGTTGTGGAATGGTGCGCCAAGTTCCGTGATGATTGCGATTCGCCACGAGACGCCTATCTATCTGGGAGGCCATCCTCATCCGTTATGGGCAAGTGGAGACATTCAAGCAACACCCTATAGCTCTGATCTCTTCCCATGCGACTGTCACGCCTTCGGATCCTTAAACAGGAGCTTGAAGGGTGGATGACTTCCGTCGGTTGAGGATGTGAAACAGGCTGTTACAGATTTCTTCACGCAGCACCACATTCGATTTTATTACTTGGGTATCTTCAATCTGGTGCGTCGGTATCATGATTGCCTCAATGCTGACGGCGATTTTGCCTGATTCGCATACCGATTCTGGACCGCACGGTCTTTGAACGGAAACGTTTTGATCGCCCCTTATACAGAGTGTTACAAAAAGGTACAACCAAACTTTCAGGAAACATTCCTCACACACAAATAAAGAAAAGGTGTTATGTGGACATGTGTCCGGAAACGCTTAATTTCCATGTTAGAGCTCAGTTTCGCTCAATGGAGCACGTTATCATGATTTCATACGGGATACTCTGCCTGTGCTGCTAGAACATGTGCCTTTACAAGAACGACACAACATGTGGTTCATGCACGATGAAGTTCCTGCACATTTCAGTCGAAATGTTGGTATGCTTCTCAACAACAGATTCGGTGACCGATGGATTGGTACAGGCGGACCAATTCCATGGCCTCCACGCTCTCCTGACCTCAACCCTCTTGACTTTCATTTATGGGAGCATTTGAAAGCTCTTGTCTACGCAACCCCGGTACCAAATGTAGAGAATCCTCGTGCTCGTATTGTGGACGGCTGTGATACAATACTCCATTCTCCAGGGCTGCTTCAGAGCATCAGGAATTCCATGCGACGGAGGGTGGATGCATGTGTCCTCGCTAACGGAGGACATTTTGAACATTTCCTGTAACAAAGTGTTTGAAGTCACGCTGGTACGTTCTGTTGCTATGTGTTTCCATCCCATGATTAATGTGATTTGAAGAGAAGTAATAAAATGAGCTCTAACATGGAAGTAAGCGTTTCCGGACACATGTCCACATAACATATTTTCTTTCTTTGTGTGTGAGGAATGTTTCCTGAAAGTTTGGCCGTACCTTTTTGTAACACCCTGTATATCTACACTTACATCGTATTCTGCAAGCCACCTGACGGTGTGTAACGGAGGAAACTTCTCGTACCACTTACTGTTCCCCCCTTCCCTATTCCACTCGCGAATGGTGGATGGGATGAATTATTCTCGGTAAGCTTTTGTATTAGCTGTAATTTCTCCCATTTTCTCGTCGTGGTCATTCCGTGAGGTGTATGTGGGAGGAAGTGATATGTTGTCCGACTCGTCCAGGAAAGTGCTCCCTCGAAATTTCAATAGTAAACGTCTCCGTGACGCACAACGCCTCTCTTGTAGCGTCTGCCACTGGAGTTTGTTGAGCATCTCCGTAACACCCCAGGCCGGCTAAACGATGCCGTTGTATCTTCTCTATCTCTTCTATCAGTGCTATCTGATAAAGATCACAGATTAACGAACAACACTCAAAACTCGGTTGAATGCGCGTTTTAAGCCACGTCCTTTGTGGATGAGTTACAGTTTCTTGAGATTCTTTCTAGGAATTTCAGCGTGGAATCTACTTTTCTACTGCTGCCTTTTATGTAATCATCCCACTTGGATAGTTAGTCCTAGGTATTTTACGATGGATATTGTTTCCAACAATTTGTAATCAATAGTGTAGTTAGCTAAATGTTTCCCTGAGACATTTTAATCTCTTTTTATTGTCTACGATAATGACCGAAGCAGACGAAATGAATTAAAATTTGTGCGGTGGCTAGGACTCGAACACGGGTCTTCTTGCTGGGCAGAAGTGCTAACCATTACATCACATGAATTAAAATTTGTGCGGTGGCTAGGACTCGAACACGGGTCTTCTTGCTGGGCAGAAGTGCTAACCATTACATCACCGCAGTACGTTGGCTCGCATTGCTGCACGAACTAACTAAGCTGACTGCCCTCCCCAACACAAACTTCAATTCACTTTTCCCTTACATATTGTCGCTACTGCCAGGGCTCTCTGATATTGGCAAGGACCTCAGCATTGGACGTAATGGGACGTCCTTGTACCATCGGTGATCTTATAGATCTTATAATTAAATGTTTCCCTGAGACATTTAAGTCTCTTTTTAGTATCTACGATAGTGATCGAAGCAGACGAAATGAATTAAAAATTGTGCTGTGGCAGCGACTCGAACCCGGGTCTTCTTGATTAGATAGTTCGTGTAGAAGAATTAGCTGTTAGACTGCGCTGGAGTAATGGTTAGCAATTCTGTCTAGAAAGCAAGGGGACCCCTGATCGAGTCCCGGCAGCGGTACAAATGTTAATTCATTTCGTCTGCTTCGATCATCATCGTAGATAATAAAAAGAGATCTAAATATCTCAGGGAAACATTTAATTATAAGATCTTTAAGACCTTAGGCAGTTCGTGCAGCAATGTTAACCATCGTACTGCGGTGGTGTAATGGTTAGCATTTCTGCCGAACAAGCAAGCGCAAATTTTAATTCAATTCCTCTGCTTCAATCATTAACGTAAATTGTGTAGTTGTAAAGTAATGGATTTCTTTCCATATGCGTACACAATATGTTACATTTACTTACGTCCAGGGCCAACTGCCAGAGCCTGCACCATTCATCAACAGTCTGCAGGTAATTCTGCAAATTGTTACTGTCTTCTGGCGTTGCTGCTTTCTCATAGATAGCCGCGTCATCCGCAAACGGTCTTAAAGAGCTTCCGACGCTTCCTGCTAGATCATTCCTATACATGATAAACAGTAACGGTCCTACAACTCTTCTTTGGGGTACTGTGGAAACTACCTGCAAAGGTAGTTTCGATTTTGTTCCGTTAAGCGCAACGTTTAGAGTTCCGTCCGGACGGAAGTCTTCAACGCAGTCGTAAATGTGGTCCAGTACTCCGTAAGTTCGTATTTTCCCGGTAAACAACAGTGCGGGACGGTTTTAAATGCCTTCCTGCAGTCAAGGAACACAGTATCAACCTGAAGGCCGTCGTCTACAGCACTGTGGATCTCATGCAGGAACCGAGAGAGCTGAGTTTAGCATCTTGATTACAATAGAGGAGGTTTAGTTCTTTAAAAACGTCATAATTCTTGAGCATAAAACATGGTCAGTACTGACGTCAACCATATAGGCCTATAATTATGTGCATCTGTTTTACGATCTTTCTTGAAAACTGGGAATGACGTGCGCTTTTTTCCAGTCGTTAGGTACCCTTCGTTGCTCCAGCGACCTGCAATAAACTGCTGCTAGAGAGGGAGCAAGTTCCTCTCTCATCTGGTCCTGATGCATTTCTGCTGCTATGTAATTGTAGTTGCTTTTATATTTCGCCATCGGCTGCCTCAATATTTGTCATTTCGACGTACGTACGGTAACTGAAAGGAGGGACCGATTTACAATCTTCCACGGTGAAACATTTTGCGAGGACGGATTTCAGCATTTCGGAGTTCTCTCTGTTATCTTCCGTTTCCATGCAGTATGTTCACTGAGTATGTGAAGAGAGAGAGGTTTTTGAACCGCTTAGGGTTTTTGCTTGGATCGGTTGGCAAAATTTTACTTTGAAAGTCATTGAACGCATCTCTCATTGTTCTCCTTATGTGATTTTTCTCTTTTTTGAGCTTTTGTTTATCAGATAGGTTTTGACTTCTCTTGAATCTATGATGAAATTATCTTGGATTACGTAGCAGTTTTCTAACACGGCTATTAAACCACGGTTGGTCTTTCCCACCCCTCAAGACTTGTCCGAACATATTTGTCTAAGGTATATTAACCGATGCTTTTGAATGGATTGTGCCGTTTGTACCCTGTCACTCTTGTTGAACAAAAACATTTTCCTACTTTTCTTAACATTCCTTGTAAGACATGTAGCCATAGTTGCTATTACAGCCTTATGATCACGGATACATTATTCTACATTACTGATTCGATAGGTACTGGTCTTTTTGTTGCAAGGAGGTCTGAGACGTTACCTTCACGAGCTAGTTCTCTAATTATCTGCTCGAAGTAGTTTTCGGACAAGACATTCGGAATAATATCACATGAGACTGTGTCTCTGTGACCAGTTTCGACTGCATTACTGACCTAGTCTATAGCTGGTAAGTTGAAGTCACCCTCTATTGCAACGGCATGATCAGGAAAATTGCTAAAGACGTTTTGCAAATTCTCTCTGAGACGCTCTACCACTACAGTTTCTATCCCAGGCGATCTATAAAAATACCGATTACCATTTTGATCGACCTTTGTCACTTAACTTCACCCAGATTAATTCACATTCGGGATCAGTGATCACATCGCTAGATATAATCGAATTCTTTTCTGCAATAAATACGCTGTTACCACTGGCGACTAACCAGTCATTCGAAAAATATTACAATCTGAACTTAGGATTTCGTTCACTTTCTGTTTCAACCAATTTTCTGCTCCCAGTACTATCAAGGCATTACAACCTTCAATAAGCGAAATTGTTTCTGAGACCTTTCCTTGGATGATCCTGTAGGTTGCAAATACCATATTAACCTTTTCTCTTCGATATGCGAGGACGAGAACTCTCTGAGTAGATTGTGGCGATTGTCGGTCACTTAAAACAAGAACAGAAAAACTCGGGGGAAGTGATTTAAAAGCAAAAACTTGACATCGAGGTCGTTGGATATGGAGTACTGGTCCAGCTGCAAGAGGAGGAGAAGGAAACGGGCAATGACGTGGTCGACGATATCCTGTTGTTTTTCTTATGAATGACTTTTGGAAAATGAAGTATTTTCTAAATCAGGTTGGATGTACAGGAAAATAAGCATCGCACTTCCCGAATGCCAGAGTAGTATCTTTGTCACTACAGTACTGCAATCGCTTTCATGTCGTTATTGTGTGACTTTCTTTCATGTGTCCCATCTAGTATAGACATTTCCGTCATTTTCTAAAATGTTCAGCATACAGGTACGAAATTTTCCAGGAAGTTGCTGTGTTCAAATGAAAACTAATGTTCACATGAAGGAAACGAGATGCGTGTTGTTTGCGGGACAGTTTGTGCAAGTTTACTCAAACCTTCTGTCTGCCTGCAAACTATTCTGCTGATCTTTTATGTCTGACCATATCATTGATGCCTCTCTGCAGGCTTTTTAACGTTTTACAAAGCTAATCTCATTACATCACTGTGTCTCAGTTTGTTGGAAATCAGGAGCGTTGTACCCTCTCTGATAGTATCTGCTGGAAATGGGTTATGCATCACTAAGATCGGTGGCAAGAATATAAAATCATTCGGCAACTTTTTGGCCACTTCCTCAAATGTATGCAGGTAGGAATTCCAAGATCTGTGACATTGTTGACAATGTAGCCTGCCGCGCGGGGTAGCCGTGCAGTCTGCGTCGTCTTGTCGCGGTTCGCGAGGCTCCCCCCGTCGGAGGTTCGAGACCTCCCTCGGGCAGGGGTGTGTGTGTGTGTGTCATCCTTAGGATACGTTAGTTTACGCTAGTAAGTAGTGCGTAGGCCTAGGGACCGATGACCTAAGCAGTTTGGTCCCAAAGTCCTTACCACAAATTTCCAATATAGCCTGCATTGTTTGTTAAGATCCTTCATGACATTCGCTGAGAGATTAGACGAAGGGTGATGAGAAAGGATGTAAATCGTTTGTCCTGTTCTACTGTGCCAATCACGTCTCCAAACACAGTTGTGGAGCATTATCACAAATGAACAAATCTGCGTTGAAAACATTGCTGAAATGATCACACAACAGACTGGTTTGTAGCTCTCCTCAATGATGTTAGCGAGACTAAGTGAACTCAGCAGCAGTTAAAAATCAGAATACCTTTGAGTAGGTCTCAGGAGAGGATCAGACAGATGACATGTAGCAAGCTATTTCAATGTGGATGGAATAATCCGAAATAAATGTGCATGATGCGACACCGTTGGCGGTTTCGCCTTGTGGCAGGGCTTACATGAAACCAAAACCTTGTAAATACGCTTCTCCATACTAAGAAAGTAAGATGTTCCATGCAGCTTGTGAACACATTCTCCTGCACCAAAGTGTTAACAGCTCAATTTATTGACTAACTCATCAGAAATGCAAACTCACTGACAATTCCCGCCACTTCTCTTCTTGAACAAAATATCAACATTCACCGAATAATTAGAACATTTTGTTAGCCTCTCAATTTTTCGTTAACTTATTTCCATCCTGATCTCTGTCTGGCTTCTTAGCAATTTTTGTAAGTGCGCCAATAACATAATGATCAAAAGCAATATTTTGTAAGTACATGACACTAAAATTGTTCTTTTCAAGTTTTCCCCTGTTTCATGATTCAGTTCTAGAGGTGGTCTTGTAAGAGCGACAACGACAGCGGTATCCTGCCCTCATATATACACAATTTTCAAACTGAACGATTTTAGATATATCACCAAACCAGCTAAACAACCGTTGGTTCATTTTGTACTCTTCAGAAATTCCAGTGCTTGATGATTAACATAAATAAACCTTTGTCATCACACCAAACAGTAACTCTAGGGCGTCATGAAACTCCTCACAACGGCTAGAGCGTGAAGTTGACTGAGTAATTGCAAGCACATTAAGTGAATTCCCATCTCTCGAAACCGATGGTATGATGCTTCAGTACTCCATCCACTTCAGCTTCTTGGAAGAGCTCCTTACTAAGACTCATCTCAGAACTGTCTGAACTTAGACAAAAATTCTTTAGTTGTGTCTGGATTTGACAGAAGAGGTGCTACCAGAAGATCCTGCTTAACACATTCAAGTTTTGCCCGTGCTTTGGTATCTCATTCCCAAGGAGTCTTGTTTGCGTTAATGCACACATTCATGGTATAGCCAAAATATTCATTCTTAGAAATCTTTTGTAAAAATTGATTATTTCAAGAACTACTCTAATCTGTTTGCTTGTCTATGGGAAGGAGCAGGTAGAACCTCTGACGCAGACACAATATGACCAAGAAATTTCACCTGACGACTACCGAACTGTGATTTTTCTAAATTATGCCATTAGTTCCTGAATTACATTTTCTTTTGTAAATTTTTTACATTTATTACTCTTACCTTCTTTTTTACGTTGAAAACGGAGCATTAAAATTGAGCAAGCGATTTAAATTTTTGTAGTTTTATCACAATATACCGTACCATAAATATAACGCTAAGCGCGCAATTTCTTTTTGAAATTTTATGTGAGAGATTGTATATCGAGTTTTGATGTAGAGTAACCATCACATTACCAATGTGACAGTTCTCTTAGTTATGTATCAAATTCAATAACTTTCCCTGCAATATCCTCATTAAGAAATCGAAATTTTCGTTCTAAAACATGTATTTGCCCTTTTAAGGTAGTAACATTAGCCTATAGTTTATCAGTTAACTCCTCTGCACTTTATTTTACCCTTTATCTAACATTTCACACAATTCTTTACTACTAGTCCCAGATTTCTCCTTACGTTTCGTTGTAATAGCCCTACTATCTTCCTTTATAAATGTCATCAGTCTATTAAAAAGCTTTGAAGAAATGTAAATGTTAGAGCTGAAAGTATTCCTGTGTTGAATTTGAACGGAACAACTAGTAGAAACGATAGAAAGATCTGCTTATGCACCACAACTGTCAACAGATTGGTATTGCTGAGCCATACCAGAAATAATTTCACTCTCATTCATGACAACACTGCTGATGTCGTGACTTATAATATCAACATTAATAGCTAGCACACACTCTCCTGCACTACTAGGAACAATACCTGAATCACTGTCAAGTACATTATCACTTCTCTTGGTAGCAGTAACTGCTAAGATATCTAAATGAAAATTTTCTGTGACTTGAGATACTTCTCTATTTCAACTTTTTTTACAAAACAGGTACCTAGTCCCTTTCTGACCAACTGCAGGTTTCTCCATTATACATTGCATACGAATACTACCAAAGAAGCAGCCAACAAATTCAAAATGACCCCATAAGGTATCAAATTACAACATAAAAATTCATGTCCAGATTTGCTTAAAAATCACAGAAATGATCTTAAAATTCCTCAGTAATTATTCTCGAACCACATAATTAAGAAGAAAATGAAAACTCATTCTCACAACCTCCTCTCATTGTTGTTGATGTTGTTGTGGTCTTCAGTCCTGAGACTGGTTTGATGCAGCTCTCCATGCTACTCTATCCTGTGCAAGCTTTTTCATCTCCCAGTACCTACTGCAACCTACATCCTTCTGAATCTGCTTAGTGTATTCATCTCTTGGTCTCCCTCTACGATTTTTACCCTCCACGCTGCCCTCCAATACTAAATTGGTGATCCCTTGATGCCTCAGAACATGTCCTACCAACCGATCCCTTCTTCTGGTCAAGTTGTGCCACAAACTTCTCTTCTCCCCAATCCTATTCAATACCTCCTCATTAGTTATGTGATCTACCCATCTAATCTTCAGCATTCTTCTGTAGCACCACATTTCGAAAGCTTCTATTCTCTTCTTGTCCAAACTATTTATCGTCCATGTTTCACTTCTATAGATGGCTACATTCCATACGAATACTTTCAGAAATGACTTCCTGACACTTAAATCAATACTGGATGTTAACAAATTTCTCTTCTTCAGAAACGCTTTCCTTGCCATTGCCAGCCTACATTTTATATCCTCTCTACTTCGACCATCATCAGTTATTTTGCTCCCCAAATAGCAAAACTCCTTTACTACTTTAAGTGCTTCATTTCCTAATCTAATTCCCTCAGCATCACCCGACTTAATTAGACTACATTCCATTATCCTTGTTTTGCTTTTGTTTATGTTCATCTTATATCCTCCTTTCAAGACACTGTCCATTCCATTCAACTGCTCTTCCAAGTCCTTTGCTGTCTCTGACAGAATTACAATGTCATCGGCGAACCTCAAAGTTTTTATTTCTTCTCCATGAATTTTAATACCTACTCCGAATTTTTCTTTTGTTTCCTTTACTGCTTGCTCAATATACAGATTGAACAACATCGGGGAGAGGCTACAACCCTGTCTTACTCCCTTCCCAACCACTGCTTCCCTTTCATGTCCCTCGACTCTTATAACTGCCATCTGGTTTCAGTAGAAATTGTAAATAGCCTTTCGCTCCCTGTATTTTACCCCTGCCACCTTTAGAATTTGAAAGAGAGTATTCCAGTCAACATTGTCAAAAGCTTTCTCTAGGTCTACAAATGATAGAAACGTAGGTTTGCCTTTGCTGAATCTTTCTTCTAAGATAAGTCGTAAGGTCAGTATTGCCTCACGTGTTCCAGTGTTTCTACGGAATCCAAACTGATCTTCCCCGAAGTTGGCTTCTACTAGTTTTTCCATTCGTCTGTAAAGAATTCGTGTTAGTATTTTGCAGCTGTGACTTATTAAGCTGATAGTTCGGTAATTTTCACATCTGTCAACACCTGCTTTCTTTGGGACTGGAATTATTATATTATTCTTGAAGTCTGAGGGTATTTCGCCTGTTTCATACATCTTGCTCACCAGATGGTGGAGTTTTGTCAGGACTGGCTCTCCCACGGCCGTCAGTAGTTCCAATGGAATATTGTCTACTCCGGGGGCCTTGTTTCGACTCAGGTCTTTCAGTGCTCTGTCAAACTCTTCACGCAGTATCATATCTCCCATTTCATCTTCATCTACATCCTCTTCCATTTCCATAATATTGTCCACAAGTACATCGCCCTTGTATAGACCCTCTATATACTCCTTCCACCTTTCTGCTTTCCCTTCTTTGCTTAGAACTGGGTTTCCATCTGAGCTCTTGATATTCATACAAGTCGTTCTCTTATCTCCAAAGGTCTCTTTAATTTTCCTGTGGGCGGTATCTATCTTACCCCTAGTGAGATAGGCCTCTACATCCTTACATTTGTCCTCTAGCCATGCCTGCTTAGCCATTTTGCACTTTCTGTCGATCTCATTTTTGAGACGTTTGTATTCCTTTTTGCCTGTTTCACTTACTGCATTTTTATATTATTCCTTTCATCAATTAAATTCAATATTTCTTCTGTTACCCAAGGATTTCTACTAGCCCTCGTCTTTTTACCTACTTGATCCTCTGCTCCCTTCACTACTTCATCCCTCAAAGCTACCCACTCTTCCTCTACTGTATTTATTTCCCCCATTCCTGTCAATTGCTCCCTTATGCTCTCCCTGAATCTCTGTACAACCTCTGGTTCTTTTAGTTTATCCAGGTCCCATCTCCTTAAATTCCCACCTTTTTGCAGTTTCTTCAGTTTTAATCTACAGGTCATAACCAATAGATTGTGGTCAGAGTCCACATCTGCCCCTGGAAATGTCTTACAATTTAAAACCTGGTTCCTAAATCTCTGTCTTACCATTATATAATCTATCTGATACCTTTTAGTATGTCCAGGGTTCTTCCATGTATCTCCTCTCATTATCATCAACAAATAGCAAAACCAAGATTACAGCAGAACCTTATGACATATGGAAAATGTTGAAAGATTACTAAGTATCACTAAAGAAATGAGAGTACTCTGCAACACTTTCATTAAAAACATTGTCTGATTTCCCACAAAACCTTTAATACTTTCAATGATCCCTCAGTATACCAAACCTCACTTCACACCTTGTTTGATACACAGGATACACAAGTTCATGTAAGTTTTACAAAAGCAGAAAATAATTGAATGAGATAAATTTTAAAACAACATCAGTGGAAATAAATGTTTCTACAGAACTCAAGACAAGATTAATACCAGTGAGAAAATTTAACACTGCAGTCCAGTGCAGTGGCGAGGAAATGAAACAGCGGACAATAGGCACTTTTCAAGCTTAGCAAGGGAAAAGGAAAGAAAAGTAATCAAATATCGTGAAAGAATGTAATGGATACAGCAACACAGCACGAACTAAAAAAAAGAAAATACCAATTTATCGTACGGCAATCGAAGCAGAGTGTAGAAAGACACACACTGTCGTTTTACAGCTCAAGTGCAGACTGCGAAAATGTTTTGCTAATCTGATTACGTATCAGGAGTAAGTCTCAAAACGGTTATCTCAAAGAGAACTGTAACTGTTTTTGGAAAAAAATACGAATCGAGTGTCGTAAGAGATGTACCGTTAGTGTGGAAACCTCGATATACTGTACCACCCAATTTGTAGTAAAAAGAAGGCTGATAAAACGACTAAGTATTATAATTCCTTCAGAACCAGAATAGACAGCTTTTGTTTCTCATAGACGACAAATATTAAGAAAACAATAGCTCTCGAATCCAACGAAGATATACAACCTATAAGTGCTATAAAGAAATTTAATTCAAAATATGCATCAAGAAATTACATCAAAACAGTCATTATCTTTACTATACTGGTCAAAGTCGACGGCTACTGTCCCAAATCCCTCTTGATTTGGGGTTGACAGTTGACTCTCAATGTGAACAAATGTAGCGTTTTGTACATAGAATTGCGGAAAGACTCGTTGTTGTTTCCTGAACAAACAGTGGAAACAGTCATTCAGTTAAATGTGCAGAAGTATGCGTGCAGAGTGATTGAAAGCGGAAAGTCAGATGCCAGATCGAAATTCATTAGAAGTGTGACGCAGTGACGGGATGGCTTTGAATTGGAGAATGATTCTCCACTGAAGATGAATATGAGTGCAACAGAAGAAGACAATCCGTAGATACAAGTGCCCCTTATTGTTTATTATTAAAAATGATTCAGCCTTCTTGGCCACGGGTGTTGATATCTGGAACCTCGGTGAGTGCGGCAGTTACTCTGCCACAGCGTCTCCTGGCACGATGCCTTTGTCAGTGGCAGGGCATACCAAGCAGCCACTGATGCTGCATCAGCCTGCCGTGGATATCTTGTTTAACCAAGCCCATAGCAGGTCCAGCAGTGGCACCTGCTGTTGTCCCAAGGAAGGTGGTTAAGTGATGGTAGGATGACACAATGTTCTGAACTCCTCATCAGAGGATGGACTGTTATGGCTGACTGCGCCAGGTCCCAACGATGCTAAACTGAGGCGACTTCAGTTCACACCCTGGAACATGGGAAGGTGACTGGTTCCGGCAAAAAGACCCATGGTAGAGGCATATCGTAGGGCTATGAAGAGTCTGAGCGGCCAGACAGTGGTCCAGGATTCGAGGCACGCTGATGGTGATGACAGCTGCGTCGTAGGTACATCATTGTTTTCATGGCACCGTGGGTGTCATAACATAGCCTGGTTGTCCACTGATTACGTGCCCGCCGCATGGGGTTCAAATACCGCCGTCGGGAGGCTGATCATGTGGAAAAAGTAGCACTGCCACATTCTTCTGTCGAATGGAATCTTCTCGAAGGGTTCACAGTGTTCCAGAACCTGGTCATTACTTCACAGTAGTAGGTCGGAGCCCTTTTTCACAATTGCTTCTGCCTTGCATGTTCAAATGGCTCTGAGCACTATGGAACTTAACTACTGAGGTCATCAGTCCCCTAAAACTTAGAACTACTTAAACCTACTTAACCTAAGGAGATCACACACATCCATGCCCGAGGCAGGATCTGAACATGCGACCGCAGCGGTCGCGCGGTTCCAGACTGTAGCGCCTAGAACCGCTCGGCCACCCTGGCCGGCCTTCTGCCTTAGTACTGCGACTTATCGTCAACTTATCCAAATTAGAATCATGGAAAACATAATTCGATTATTAATTTCCACAATCCATGCTTCTGCATCTGACAGTATGAAAAACTATTGTTAGCTCACCTGCAAAGTTTTTAATGTCCTTGCTGCCATTACCAAAATATTTGAGTAAATTTGAGGACTCTTTCACTTCTTTTTCGCTTCGATTGTGCATTTCTATAGAGGAATGTTGGATGCAGAATTAAACCAACGATCGATACTGAAGTCCCTCTTACATAGCTTGTGTGATTCAGTTGAGAAGTAAATAATGTAACGAATGTGTTTAAACACGAATGCCTCTATAATCAGCTCTCACGAGTCCCTTTTACTTCAGTGCCTTATTTATACAATAACTACTGATCGGTACGAGGCCAACACATTCTCTTCTCACTACCACACCAGATCCGTAGACTTTATCGTTCTGTCTCCACTTTTCACATGCCACTGAGCAAAACCGTTTTCTTTCCGTATTCACTATTGTGTCGACAATACTACCGATTATTATGTTTCGAGAATTGTCTGTCAGGCATTTTGAACTATCGATAGTTCTTCGTGGGGTTGATATTTATAACACTGATCACTGGCGAAATACGCATCATAAAGAGGCGGTGAACAAGAGAGACAATAAGATCAAAGAAAAACTGATGCAATATGGGAGATCCTGGAAGAAACGGGAGAGTGGTCCGTCCTCACAGGCACCGTTTGGTTCATTACGGAAGACTCAAGTGGCAGCATAGCCCATCCACGGACTTAACTTACAAAATCGTCGTTCCACAAATACTAGAAAATAGCTCCTCATTATGGGATCATTATCCAACAGGACACAGGAAAGAGGAAAGATCCAACGAAGATCAGCTAGCTTCCTCAACAGTTCCTTTAGTAAGCACAAAAGTATCACGGAAATGCTCATCCAACTCCAGTAGCTGACGCTAGAAAGAATGCATTGTGCATCAGGGTGTGATTTGCTGTCAAAATTCCGAGAGCGAAATTCTCGTCTCACCATGACCATCGTGACATCGGAATTCTGGTTGTTTTGCAAGTGTTTCTGCCGAAATTTGCTGTTTGAATATACTGCGACAGGTGGGACTGTTACAAACAAGGTAAAGCAGTATTTCAACGTAGTTGAGATCCACATCTACATCTACATCTACATGACTACTCTGCAGTTCACATTTTAGTGCTTGGCAGAGGGTTCATCGAACCACAATCATACTATCTCTCTACTATTCCACTCCCGAACAGCGTGCGGGAAAAACGAACACCTAAACCTTTCTGTTCGAGCTCTGATTTCTCTTATTTTATTTTGATGATCATTCCTACCTATGTAGGTTGGGCTCAACAAAATATTTTCGCATTCGGAAGAGAAAGTTGGTGACTGAAATTTCGTAAATAGATCTCGCCTCGACGAAAGACGTCGTTGCTTTAATGCCTTCCATCCCAACTCGCGTATCATATCTGCCACACTCTCTCCCCTATTACGTGATAATACAAAACGAGCTGCCCTTTTTTGCACCCTTTATGGGGGCCTCTTCTCCGCAGTACCAGATTATTAGTATAAATGGAAAATGTTTGAACTCAAAATTTTTTAGACTTGACTGAATATACATGTGCGTAAGTATTTGGAAGTGTAGGAGGGGGTGGGGAAATTAACCACTTTATCACACCATTTGTCAGAGTCGATGTTGTGAGTCTGGGTGGATGGCTGATGACACGTTGGTGTGCAGTGTCGATCTCCAGCTCAATCTCTTTTGGTGATGCGTACCTCTGAGGTGATGCTCTGGGCAACTTGACACCTTCTACACTCCCAGCTTAACCCCTCTCCAAGTAGAGCGCTGTCCACAAGCCGATCCTGTGTTATTGTCCTCAGCTCCCAGTATCCTTGTGGCATCTATTGTCTGAAGTGATTAGTACGCAGAGGCAATGTTAATTTTACATTTAGAAGCTGAGACCAGTCGAGGGAAGCACAGTCAGATGCTCAAAGATTCAAATATAGGACAGTAAAAGAGACCATCCGACATGAGATGAAAAATGAAGGTGTCACAAAGTGACAAAAGACATTGGGATGAATGCAGGGGTCCGACTCAAGAGTTCAACAACCGAGTCAACAACAAGATGATATTTTACACAGTCATCCTGTGTGGTTGTATGCAGTTTGCGTCTGGAATTTACCCACACAGGGTGACAATGTAAAATTATGAGATTACGAGTAAGCACTTGAAATCAGCTGACTGTGTGAAATAAATGACTGTGATCATAAAACAGGCAAGATAGGCAAAGGAACTGTCTTCTAACAAATTAGTAGCTGTGGCATCCAACATGAAAAAGCTCGTAGATGATAGTGATCGTAAAGGGAGCCAGAATCACTTGAGAAGTGGTGCCATAACACTGTGCACACTGAAGTTAATAATGAAGTAAATTAATCAGTAAACATAATAATTAAGAAAAGTAATTAGCTGGAGAATATATTAATTGGTGCAGTATTTTATTACAATAAGAATGGTGGAAAGAACATAACTATCAGAGTATATGTAGTGGAGCTATTTGAGGTTTGACTGAGCAAGCCTATCAGAATTTACTAGTCGTAGCTGGTGCGCGAGACCAGACAGCGCATTCGGGAGCAGGCGTGGCCGCCAGTCAGCATGGTGGGCTGAGCCAGCTCACTCTGGAAAGCGGAGGTGCAGAGCAGGGATACTGAAAAAGAACCCAATGTAAGAGTTAAGACATTGATTCCAGGGGTGGACACCCCTTCACTTTGATTCCTGTTAATGAGTCCATCAGCAGACCCAGTACAAGGCAAAAATAGTCCACCTAACATTTTATTGTGGCAGACAGTAGAAAATTCGCAGCATGTATTAACGTCTAGAGCTTGTCTCAATATCACTAAATTATAGAGAATGATATAATCACTTCTTATAAGTTTGTAGAGTAGAAGATGAGATACTGGCGGAAGTAAAACTGTGAGGAAGGGTCGTAAGTCGTGCTTGGGTAGCTCAGTTTGTAGAGCACATGCCCGCGAAAGGCAAAGGTGCCGAGTTTGAGTCCCGGTCTGGGACGCAGTTTTAATTTCCCAGGAAGTTTATATCAGCGCACACCCCTCTGTAGAGTAAAAAGTTCGTTCTGTTAGACGCAAGAAGTCATGTGCAGCGCATCACTCCCCAGTATGGAGGTAGTAGGTTGGGCGCGGCCTACTAGCAAGCTCTTCACTACTGAAATGTTGTGATATTGCTGTCGCTGATGACCTTTTGGTCACGACACGTAATTTAGTGGAACTTGTCGGCTCGGAGAATATCTAATTATTTATTTCCGGCTTTCCAAATTATCCTGGTGAACTGAGATATGTCCCTCGTAGCAAAGAGCCATAGCTGTACCTCCACAATGTAAATTCACTGTGCTATGGCATTGATAAAACAAAGTCTCGTGTGAGTAAAGTTTAACGTGTGGCCTTTGGGCCACTGGCTTTTGAACAATTTCTGTGAATTATGATAAGCGCCGTCTTTGATTTTGCTTCGGAGAAGCTACGAAACGTACAATCACTTATTTTGAGGACACTGGGACTCCACAATACATGTATCTTTTACCAGAATTAATTTGTCTTTAACTATAAGTATAGTAAAATTCCCCAGATGCGGTTGAATGGAAAACTTACAAGGGGCGATAAAAAAATGTCCGTTTGAAGGCCGTACTCTCCAGTATCGGTATGTAAATCAGGCAAAGTCGCCGTGAGCAATGAGGCAATTATCCGATCGTCACACCAGATTGAAGATACCCGTTTGGTAAAACACGGTGTCCTGCTGTGTGAAGAAGTCAGTAACTGCCTGCTGTACATCCTCGTCCGACAGGAATCGTCGACCTTTGAGGACCTTTTTTTAACAGACCGAAGACTTGATAATTGCATGGGGAGAGATCACGACTATAGGGCGGATGCTCGAGTGTCTCACACTTGGGTTAGCGTAACTTCTGCTGGCCTCCCATATCAACTGGAATCTTGTTCCTAATCGCGACCAGCACGAAACTTAGCGCACCATTCTACAACAGTAGTTTGAGACAGATACGCTGCCCCATACACACCCTTCAGTCTTTGATGGACGTCTACCTGTTTTTGTACTTTGGCAGCCAAGAAAAGAATAACTACACGTTGCACCTGTATGCATGCATTTGGCAATAACTTCGACATAGTTTACGTTCCCACATTTACCGCACTCACGACGGAAAGACACGAATACAACACTAATCCCTTGTCTAGATTTCAGTGCTTACATAAACTCGGAGTCACGCTACGTTACATATACGCTGCAGCAATGCGCTCGTATGGAGATATTTTGATCGTCCCTTATAATTAGGCAGCAGATTCACATGTTGGACAGCCGCGTACTGATAACTGCGCTGCAGGTAGGGTCAGGTGACGTGAGTTTGAAAGGTCGAGGGAGGCGGCTGGCCTTCAGCAACGCTCTACTGGACGGTAGGTCAGCATCAATACAGGGGCAGATACCCCTGTAAACTGCCGCACACTGTAATAGCGCATTTTGTCTAGCAGGACATGTGGTCTGTGATTGAAGAAAGTGTCATGATGATCTCTCCAATGGCAAAAGATTCCGGACTTGTGCCCCATTCGGATCTCCGGGAGGGAACTACCAGTGGGGGAAGTGACGATGAGAAAAAGACGGAATAACCAACGAAATGATAACATTCTACGAATCTGGACGTGGAATGTGAGAAGTTTGGACAGGGTAAACATGTTAAAGAAGCTAGAAAAGGGAAGTGCTGAGGCTCAATCTAGATATAGCGAATTGAAGTGGAAAGAGAATATGCATTTCTGGTCAGTTGAATGTAGGGTAATATCAACAGGTATGACGGAAACAGGATTCGTTATGAATAGAAAAATAGGTCAGAGAGTGAATTACTGTGAAGAGTTCAGTGATAGGGTTGTTCTCATCAGAATTGACAGCAAAGCAACTGACAACAATAGCTCGGGTGTCGGTGCCGACGTCGCAAATTGAAGATGAAGAAAGAGAGAAAGTACTTGAGGATATTGAACGGGTAATTCAGAACGTAAGGGTAGATGAAAATCTAATAGACATGGAATACTGGAATGTGATTGTAGGGGAAGGAGTAGAAGAAACGATTAAAGGAGAATATAGGCCTGGTACTAGGAATGAGAGAGGAGAATGATTAATTCAGTTCTGCAATAAATTTCAGATGGTAATAGCGAATACTCTGTTCAAGAATCACAAGAGTGGGAAGTATACTTGGAAAAGGCCGGGAGATACGCCAAAATTTCAGTCAGATTAGATCATGGCCAGGTGGACAAACCGAAATCAGATACTGGTATGTAAGGTGTGCCCAGGAGCACATACAGACTCAGATCACAATTTAGTAGTGATGAAGAGTAGGTTGAAGTTAGCGAGATTAGTCAGGAAGAATCAGTGCGCAGAGAAGTGAAATACGGAAGTACTAAGTAATGAATGTATACGTCTAAAGTTCTCCAAGGCTATAGATACTGCATCTCTAAAAAGGGCCATCACAGAAGCTGGAAAGAAAAACTAAGGTACAAAGAAGGTAACTCCGAAGAAACCATGGGTAACAGGAGAAATACTTCAGTTGATCGATGAAAGAAGGAAGTACAACAATGTTCAGGGAAATAAGGAATACAATAATACAAGTCACTTAGGAATGAGATAAATCGGAAGGACAGGGAAGCTAAGACGAAATGGCTGCATGAAAAAGTGAATAAATCGAAAAATACATGATTGTCGGAAGTACAGGCATAGCATACAGAAAAGTCAAAACAAATAAAAAGAAAAAGGTTCAAATGGCTCTGAGCACTATGGGACTTAACTTCTGAGGTCATCAGTCCCCTAGAACTTAGAACTACTTAAACCTACCTAACCTAAGGACATCACACACATCCATGCCCGAGGCAGGATTCGAACCAGCGACCGTAGCGGTCGCGCGGTTCCAGACTGTAGCGCCTAGAACCGCTCGGCCACACAGGCCGGCAAAAAGTCAAAACAGGCTTCGACGATATTAAAAGCGAGATTGGTAAGACTTCTCTGATGGCGTCATAGAAGAATAAACAGTAGTCGATGTAGAAGAGATAAGTGAGCCACTATTAGAATCAGAATTTAGCTTCAGAAGACTTAAGATCAAACAAGGCCCACGGGACGGATAAAATTCATCAAAATTTGTAAAATCATAGAGGAAAGTGGTAAAAACAGGACTATTAGTGTTGACGTGTAGAATGTATGAGTTTGGTGATATACCATCTGACTTTCGGAAAAACATCAACCACACAATTCCGAAGATTGCAAGAGCCGACAAGTGCAAGAACTATTGCACAGTCAGCTTAACGGCTCATGCATCGAAGTTGCTGACAAAAATAATACACAGAAGAATGGAAAAGAAAATTGAGGATGTGTTATATGACAGTCAGTTTGGCTTTAGGAAAGGTAAAGGCACCAGAGAGGAAAAATCAGGACACGTTCATAGAATGTGTCGTCCTGGAAAAATGCGTTCGACAATGTAAAATAGTGCAAGATATTAGAAATTCTGAGAAAAATAGGGGTCAGCTATAAGGAAAGACAGAATATAGAATATGTACAAGAGGTAAGAGGTGAGGAAGACCATGAAATAAGTGCTCGGATGGAAAAAGGTGTAATACAGTGATGTAGACTTTCGCCCCTACTGTTCAATCCACACATCGAAGAATCGATGACGGAGATAAAAGGAAGGTTCAAGAGTGGAAGTATATCAATAACAAGATTCGCTAATGACATTGCTATCCTCAGTGACAGTGAAGAAAAATTACGGGATCTGATGACTGGAATAAACGGTGTAATGAGTACAGAATATGGATTGAGAGGAAATCGAAGAAAGGCGAAAGTAATGAGAAATATGTGAAATGAAAACAATGAGAATCTTAGCATCAGGACTGGCTATCACGAAGTAAATGAAGCTAACGAATTATGCCACCTACTCTGCAACATAACCTATAACGGACGGAGCAAGGAGGGCGTAAGAAGCTAGTTAATACTGATAAAAAAAGCAATTCTGACCAAAAGAAGTCGGCTAATATCAAACGTAAGTGTTAATTTGAGGAAAAAATTCTGAAAATGTACGTTTGGGGCACGGCATTGTATGGTATTGAAACATGGACTGTGGAAAAACGAGAACAGGAGAGAATCAAAGCATTTAAGATGTGGCGCTACAGAAGAATATAGGAAAGTAGGTGGATTAGTACGGTAACGGTGGAGGAGGTTCACCGCAGAATCGGTGAGGAAAGGAATATATGGAAAACACTGGCAAGATGGAACAGAAAGGTAGGGCATCTGTCAAGACGTCAGAGAATAACTCCCGTGGTACTAGAGGGAGCTGTAGAGAATAAAAACTGTAGAGGAAGACAGAGAGTTGGATACATCCAGCAGATAATTGATGACATACACTGAAGCGCCAAAGAAACTGGTATAGGCATGCGTACTCAAATACAGAGATATGTAATCAGCCAGAATACGACTCCGCGGTCGGCAGCGCCTATATAAGACAACAAGTGTCCGGCGGAGTTGTTAGATCGGTTACTGCTGCTACAGTGGCAGGTTATAAAGATTTAAGTGAGTTCGAACATGGTATTATAGTCGGCGCATGAGCCATGGGACACAGCATCTTTGAGGTAGTGATGAAGTGGGGATTTTTCCGTACGACCAATCCATGAATGTACCGTGAATATCAGGAATCCGGTAAAACATCAAATCTCCGAAATTGCTGCGGCCAGAGAAAGATCGTGCAAGAACGGGGCCAACGACGACGGAAGAGAATCGTTCAACGTGACAGAAGTGCAACCCTTCCGCAGACTGCTGCAGATTTCAATGCTGGGTCATTAACAAGTGTCAGCTTGTGAACCATTCAAGGAAACATCATCGATATGGGCTTTCGGAGCCGAAGGCCCACTCCTGTACTCTTGGTGACTGTAAGACACAAACCTTTATGCCTTGCCTGGGCTGTTGATGAGTGGAAACCTTTTGCCTGGTCGGACGAGTCTCGTTTCAAGTTGTATCTAGCGGATGGATGTGAATGGGTTTGGAAACAATCTCATGAATCCCTGGACCCTGCATGTCAGCAGGGGACTGTTCAAGCTGATGGAGGCTTGTAATGCTATGGGAGGTGTGCAGTTGGAGTGATATGGGAGCCCTGATACGTCTAGATTCGACTATGACAGGTGACGCGTACATAAGTATCCTGTCTGATCATCTGCATCCATCCATGTCCATTGTGCATTCCGACGGACTTGGACAATTCCAGCAGGACAATGCAACACCCCACACGTCCGGAATTGCTACAAAGTGGCCAGGAACACTCTTCTGAGTTTAAACACTTTCGCTGGCCACCAAACTCGCCAGACGTGAACATTATTGAACATATCTGGGATGCCTTGCAACGTGCTTTTCAGAAGAGATCTCCACCCCTCGTAATCTTACGGATTTATGGACAGCCCTGCAAGATTAGTGGTGTTAATTCCCTCCAGCACTACTTTAGACATAAGTTGAGTCCATGCCATGTTGTGCTGCGGCACTTCCGCTTGCTCGCGGGGGCCCTACACGACATTAGGCAGGTGTATCAGTTTCTTTGGCTCTTCAGTGTAGGTTGCATGCAAGTCCTACTCTGAGGTGAAGAGATTGGCACAGCAGCCGTATCAAACCAGTCAGAACAGTTGAAACCTTCCCGTCTCCTCTATATCTCTTCTGTTACACAACCTTCCCTTCTACAACAACCTATGAAACCTTCCCTTAGGATTTCTATCTCTTGCTTAATAATAGCAAATGAAATCTTCCCTTTGAAATTAATTCTCTTTCTCAATAACAATAAGTGCAATCTTCGCATACAAATTTAAGTGCTGCTTATTAAAAGTGATTTGCTGATTATTTCGACGAAACATAGAATGTGTCGTCGTCGTGGCCCTCAGTCGTTACCTGCAATAACCCAAAACTGCTCCTTACCTTTTTTACTGCTACTGGATCGCCATCTGACTGCTACATCGAACTGCGACATGAATATACTTACTCTGCTTTACTATACTCTATTAGCTGCTGGTAGGCTCTCATAATAAGTCGTTGTATTTATTACCAAAGCTGACGTCATTCTTTAATTAATTTGACTGAAGTTACGTAATTCATAGTTAAACTTTATCTTGACAACAATAAAATTTTGCAAGGTTTTACGTTGATGGCAAAAATTAATTATATTCTGAAACGATTCTTCAGATATTTACAGTTGGTAATGAGATTATTTTACAAACGTTCAAATGGGACTTACTTTTTCAATAATGGCTATGAGCACTATGCGACTTAGCTTCTGAGGTCATCAGTTGCCTAGAACTTAGAACTAATTAAACCTAAATAATCTAAGGACATCGCACACATCCATGCCGGAGGCAGGATTCGAATTTGCGACCGTAGCAGTCGCTCGGTTCCAGACTGCAGCAGCGCCTAGAACCGCACGGCCACTCGGCCCGCCACTTACTTTTTACAACAACCTTACTACTAGCATTGCGCAAACATACCTTCAGTAGTCTTGAGTTTCTAAAAAAAATAATAATTCAATAATATTAGTTGCTCTTATGTTAATAGTTAGCTGATGTCTCTGTACATCCGTTTATAATCTCTTGTAAATCATAGCTGGTGGCTGGCAGGCATACCGCTCCTCTCAACCTCTCGCTTCAGACCTGCTACCGACTCGCTTCACATCTCGCTTACTACTGACTTCCTACGAACGCTAAAGTGCGGTCTCTCCCGCCAACAATGCTTTCTGGTGCAGACAATCCCTGCTACCATTATAAAATGTATCAATGTGCGGTCTTTCTCGTTCTTTTCGTAAAATGTATCCATATGCGGTCTCTCCCGCCCTTTTTAAAATTGTATCACTGTGCCGTCTCTTCTGCCAACGATACTCTGGTGCAGACATTCCCTGTCACTACAATTATTTCCATAATGACAAATATTAATTATTTCTACTTAATCCTGTTAATAAAATATAAACATCTTCCACAAATTGTGGTTTGACAATATACAGTAGAAATATACACGTCTTACACAGTGATGACACAAAGAAGAAAAAGGTTGACAGTATGTCGTCAGTTACCGTATGGCGCTTTAAGGTCTCTCGAGTTGGCCAAAGAAAAAAGGTTGTTCTGTTTTATAGTATCAATCTGACCACAGTGTTAGAGTAGCTCGTCTCCTGTAAGGCCCCTCACAGTCACTTTGCTGTTAAGCATCCGTGTCGGGCAGGCATGTTCATGGTGAACTACGACGCGGCCAACTGGCGCCTGCTGGCGGAGTACCTGGAGGCGAGCGCGGCGAAGGGCTCAGGGCTGCGGCCGCTGCCGGCGCTGACGCGCGCCAAGCTGGTGCACGACGCGTGGAACCTGCTGCTGGCGGGCGAGCTGGCGCCCGCGCCCGCCCTCGCCGTCATGCGCTTCCTCGCCGTCGGCACCGAACGCGACCCGCGCGTCTGGGATGCCTTCTTCAACGCCGCCGACCACCTCGGCCGCCGCCTCTCCGGCACCTACGTCGACGACAAATTCAAGGTCGGTTGCTACTATGTAACGGTACATTTAGGGAGTCCTTGACCGCAACGTTTTGCACGGCGCTTTTAGTACAGTGCTAATTATTCTTTGTTTTAACGGCAGTGGGGGAAACTACACTACTCTACCAAACATACGGACAATATACACTGTCCAGTGACATTAATGTGACTATTGTATTGTACGTTAACCGAGGGCCTAAAATCGACGGAGAGTCTCCGTTCCCGCCGCAGCCGCAGTGGTCCACAACCCCACTACCGCAGTCCACTGACTCCTCCTCCACCCCACACCGAACCACTCTTTCGGGGTTATTGTGCCGTTCGGCCCCCGGTGGACCTCCCCCTCCCCCCCCCCCCCCCACCCTCCCTGGGTTGCAGACGAGTGTAACCCCTATCTTTGCGTGGTAGCGTAACGGTGGTGTACGCGAACGTGGAGAACTCGTTTCTGCAGCAATCAGCCGGCCGGTGTGGCCGTGCGGTAATAGGCGTTTCAGTCTGGAACCGCGTGACCGCTACGGTCGCAGGTTCGAATCCTGCCTCGGGCATGGATGTGTGTGATGTCCTTAGGTTAGTTAGGTTTAAGTAGTTCTAAGTTCTAGGGGACTGATGACCTCAGATGTTAAGTCCCATAGTGCTCAGAGCCATTTGAACCATCCACGGTTTTAATTTCTAACGAAAATAATAAAAATATGAAACGAAAAACAATAAGTCTATTTAAAAATCCATGTACGAGGGCGTGCTGAAAAGTAATGGCTCAGAATTTTTTATTCCGTTCTCAATATCGGTTGACGTATTACATGTCATGCATATTAATCGGTGACGCAACTTGCAACTTGCAACACTCTACCACTAGAGGGCTCCAAACTGAAGCGTGTAACAAGGCAGTATGTAACGTAACCATGTCGATGCGTGAGAAACAGCCTCCTGTAATTTGTCAGAAAACTGAAAGCACGAATTAAAAGAGTTCGTCCACCCTTCACCATGACAATGCCATACCACACGCCATAGCTCCGACATCTGCAAAAATCCGACACTTTCGGTTCACTGTCGTTTATCATTTTCCATACAGTCCTGCCTTCGGCCCATCTGATGCTGATCTGTTTCCAAAATTTAAAGAACACCTGCAAGTACTTCACTTTGATAGTGATGAAACGATCCCCTATAACTTATAACTACTTAAACCTAACTAACCTAAGGACATCACACATATCCATGCCCGAGGCAGAATTCGAACCTACGACCGTAGCGGTCGCGCGGTTCCAGACTGAAGCGCCTAGAACCGCTCGGTCACACTGGCCGGAGACTATGTTGAGAAATAAATATGTAGTCATGAAGAATAAAGATGTAGAATGTTAATAATGTTTGTTTTACTTAAAAAGGTTTCAGAGTTATCACAAATAAATTTGGAGGCATTACTTTGCAGCACGCGCTCGTAAAACACTGATCTTAAAAAGAAACACTTCATTGTCACTATAACTTGGAGGACCTGCCCTAGGAAAGATCGTCTGGTGTTGAAGAGAAAAAAGATTAGGCGTTGAGGACGGTAGGAAGGTGTGGTTATAAAGATGGAGGACAGGTGCGAGGAATCGATGGAGTAAGAAGTGGAAGTTGGGAGACAAGAAGGAATGAGCGGTTGGAGGTGTCGATAAGACCGTAATTTGAAGGGGAGGGAGAGGGTAGGGAGGTATGGGGAGTCCTTATGAGGTGCAAGACGTCAAGTGAATCATCCACAGACTAGCCGGCTCACCGGACCTTGACACAAATCCGCCGGGTGGATTCGTGCCGGGGACCAGGCGCTCCTTGCCAGTCCGGAAATGTGATTATATAACCACCTTTTGAAACGCGAGACGTGCAGGAAGAGAGGTATTGAGGTTCTGGAACGTACCGACATCGATATGGAGCGGTACTGACAGGGATGTGGAGCCATTTCGACCCCAGTACCATGTGCGGCTGCTTCTCAGCTAAGGATCCAAGACATGTTTAATCCGATTGAGGAAGTCCCACAGATTCTCGTTTGGACTTAAATCTGCGGCTAAAGATACCCCGATAAGGAATAGCTCAGTAGGCAGTTCAGTTGCAGAAGAATGGACATCTGTAAGAGGGGCAATCACAGAAGTTGGAAAGAAAACATAGGTGCCAAGAAGGTGACTGCGAAGAAACCAAGGGTAACAAAAGAAAGATTTCAGCTGATCGATGAACGAAGGAAGTACAACAACGCTCATGGAAATCAATACAGTAAACTCATCCTGGTGTTGTCCGAACCACGCACGTACACTGCGAGCTGTGTGCCACGTTGCATTGTCCTGCTGGTAGATGCCATCTTGTCGAGGAAGAACAAACTGCTTGTAGGGGTGAACATGGTCCCCAAGGATAGATTCCTAATTTTATTGATCCATTGTGCTTTCCAGAATGATGAGTTCACCCAGGGAATGCCCTCTGGCCTGGACGTTTCCGTCGATTGTTGCAAGATGTTTGCTTTCAGACACATCATGGCTTACACTCCAAATGCCATCTGTCCGATGGACCATAAAACATGATTCATCTGAAAAGACTACCTGGACGTCCAGTTCAGATACTGGCGTGCAAATTCCAGCCTTCGTCGCCGATGAACAGCAGTCAGAGTGTCTGCTGCAGAGGTCCATATGCAACTGCCTCGGTTTTTGCCATGCATGGAAGGAGAATGCGGGGGAATTTGGTCCAGCTAAGACATTGTGGCTATAACCTTTATAATACCTAGAGGCTCCAGTTTTCGTGAAGCATTAGCCACATGTTCTTACTGTAACATATCTTTAAACATTAAATGTGCAGCTACACATTTCAGAGAAATCTAATAATTGTGACATCATTGCAGTGCGTCGATTTATCCGACGTACCGGGTAAAATGACGTAGTAAGTGGGGTAAATTGGCACAACGAATGGTATAAGATATTTAATTCCATACATCTCATATATGTGCTGAATATTATGTTTATTAAATAAAACACTGAACAACATAGTTTACAAAATAAAATAGCGAAAAAGTCAACTTTAGTAACTATGGAATAGATAAAAAACAGTAATAATAGTTTCCTTGTAAAATAGCGACAAAAATGAAAAGAAGACTCGAGTATAAACGTATCCGGTAACTATCTTTTGCATATCTGTGAAACAACTTAGGCTTCTTTACGCAGGAGTCACAGTTATAGTTTTCAGTACTACCCCACCCACTGCATTCAGAATAACACCAAAAGCACAGGGAATACATGAGTACCATTGCTCACCGTCTTTTCCGAATCCGCCACACACTACGCACAGAACACTCGAACAGCACTGACGGCATTTCTTAATCCACCCGCCGTACAAGAAGCTCTCTCCGTTTCACAGGTGTATGTCCTTGGCAGAGGAACCAATTCTTATAGAAATGATGCACTATGTTATTTTGATTTTCATTAAATATACATTAACGTATCTCATTTTGCTTCCCTTTTCTCTGATGAGAGCAGGTTCAGTCTGAGTAATGAGTCTGGACGTACCACCATATGGCGATAGGTGCGAACACGTAATACACCTGTTAATTCTCGAATATGATCGTTTTGGCGGTCCAGGTGTTATGGTGTGGGGAATTATAATTTTCCGTAGTCGTTTTGACCTCCAGATCTTTGAACACGGTACATTCATCCGTCGACATTATTTTGACACTGCACTCCTTCCTCATGTGTAACTTTACAGCGTTGAATTTCTCCATGACCTCATTTTTACGGATGATAATGAGCGACAGTATCGAATAGCGCAATTGAGAGAGCTTTTGGAACGACGGGATATTCGGCGAATATGCTGCCCTGGTCGCTCCTCTGACTTAAATCCTATGGCGCATGTGAGAGATGCGTTGGGGAGCCGGCCGCTGTGACCGAGCGGTTCTAGGCGCTTCAGTCCGGAACCGCGCTGCTGCTACGGTCGCAGGTTCGAATACTGCCTCGAGCATGGATGTGTGTGATGTCCTTAGGTTAGTTAGGTTTAAGTAGTTCTAAGTTTAGGGGACTGATGACCTCAGATGTTAAGTCCCATAGTGCTTAGAGCTATTTGAACCATTTTTTGTGCTGGGCAGGCGTATTTCAACGCACCAGCATGCATCGACGATCATCCAGCAGTTGGTGCAGCTAGTCCGGTCAACGAAAGAAAATTAGGAGAAAAATTCCTGTAGTCCCTAATTTTTTGTACAGTGGTACCAGGGAGTTCCATGAACAACATACTAAAAATCCTGACTGATGGGGCGTGAGCGTGGGGCTGGGGTGTGGGTGTTTGAAGGTAACTTTTTTACGTTTTTTTAGTAACTGTAACAGGCCGTTTGTACAGAAAATATTTCCCAGTACAAAACTAACATAAAATTCCAGCAAAAAAAGGTGCTGTTATAAAGTCGTGGATTATTAAAAACAGCGTTTTAATGGTGTAACACGTGAAACTATTAGTCCTAGAGAAAGAAATGTGTAGGATTTGTTTGTGTAAAATTTAATGTGGTTTCGTTTCGTTTTGTTGAACACTTCCACTAGAAGCGCCAGTTTTCGAGTTATTCAAGAACAATATAAAAATATGACCTTTAAATGCTCTTCCCCACCCCTACACTCTTACAGCAGAGGCCAGAATTTTCAGTATATTGTTAATGGATTTTCTTCCTTTATTTTGTTTTTGAGTCATCGGTCTTCTGACTGGTTTGATGCGACCCGCCACGAATTCCTGCCCTGTGCCAACCTCTTCATATCAGAGTAGCGCTTGCAACCTACGCCCTCAATTATTTTTTGGATGTATTCCAATCTCTGTTTTCCTTTATAGTTTTTGCCCTCTACAGCGCCCTCTGGTAACATGGAAGTCATTCCCTGATGTCTTAACAGATGTCCTATCATCCTGTCCCTTCTCCTTCTCATTATCTTCCACTTATTCCTTTCCTCTCCGATTCTGTGCAGAAACTCTTCATTCCTTATCCTTATCAGTCCACCTGATTTTCAACATTCGTCTGTAGCACCACATCTCAAATGCTTCGATTCTCTCCTGTTCTGGTTTTCCGACAGTCCATGTCTCACTGCCATACAATTCTGTACTCCAGACGTACATTCTCAGAAATTTCTTCCTCCTACCACCGAACAAAAATTTGCGACCACACCTGTTTATCTCCTATTCGACCTGTTTTGGTTGTCCTAGTCTGGCCTGAGGAATGGAACGCCATACCGCAAGAACTCCTTACCGCCCTTGTGGCCAGCGCGAGACCGCATTTCAGAGCAGACATTGCCGTCCGTGGTGATCACAGACTCTATTAAGAAGCATGTCCCACATTTTGTGATATACAGGAGGCCATAATGTATCGCTGTGACTTCATGTGATCATTGTCACATTTGTTTCAGTTACCTTCTGAACTGCACTGCACTTCACTGTAGTAGTTCCTTCTAACTATGGTCCAAGTTTCATCGAACTATGTTACTTGACAGTGATACATCTTGAGAATCTTACTTGCGTCCTTAAGTTTTGCTTTGGTGTATTACGGATTGCGGTCGCAACTCGGTCCCAGGGACACTAACACTTTCCTGGCTAATGGTCGTCGTGAGAGAAGTGTGTGTTGTGTGGCTACATAATGGAACCAGGAAGCAGACTGACCTACGTGCTCAGGTGGAAGGTCTCTGGTATTGCCGAACGCAGCAAAGCAAACCCATCCACCGTAATGTTTGCTGCGAAGCCCGTGCGATACCTGGAGTGTTGGTGGAACCGCAGCGATTCCGGGAACTCTGAGGCTATGTGTAAACATCAGGCAGATAAGGGTTGGTTATAGCTGCAAAGAGTTGCTTTCCTTTTGTAAACGGATGTGTGATTTCCAGACGACAGCTTTATCAGACACACACCTCGAAGGACCTAGCAATGAAGTGAGGCGGCACAAGAGCCGAGTGACCAGCGTGTGCTCGGTTTTGCGGGATTAGTGAGATAACCAGTTAAAGGAGTAAGAAGGTAAAAACTGTGAGAGTAGGAGCATCACGGGGAAAGGGGGGGGGGGGGGTTGCGATAGAATCAGTACGAAGTAAGCGATTTAGAGTCCCACCTAAAGCAACGGAAGGTGGAGGGAGACAATGGTTGCATTTGTCAGCTAGTATGGGGCAGCCAGGATCGTCGAATTTGTGTACTTTGTGAAGTAGCTAAAAAGAGAGGATGGGGGGGGGAGGGGACTGTATAAACGCTAAAGTGCATAAAGGGTAAAATGCTGAAGGGAACTCGCTATTAATTACAGATGGCAAGAAGGCCTTTTGTTTTGTAGAAGCCTAGAGGACATGTTATTTTGGCTGTAGTCCGAGAGTCTAAGGGTTGCTGAGATTAAGTTCAACCTTACGTTGTAAAGAATGTTAAGGTACGGAGACGTTAAATAAGAAAAATTAGTGAAACATCTTCACATTTAATTTATATTGCTGTGTCCTTTTTTAAAAGTTAGGCTAGGTCGGGATAAATGGGGACCGCATTTTTGATGAGAGGATACATCGCCTGACAGGCTGA
This sequence comes from Schistocerca americana, assembly GCF_021461395.2. NCBI lineage: Eukaryota > Metazoa > Arthropoda > Insecta > Orthoptera > Acrididae > Schistocerca > Schistocerca americana. The sequence continues at coordinate 828,676,825 of NC_060119.1, read as the reverse complement.
AACTACCGGCATTTCTTGCGGGTGACTTTGCCTCCACCGCTGGAAGAAGTGCCAGTGATGATTCGAAGGGTTTGCGGCTGCTATATGATGGTGTTCCAGCCCTCTTCGCCGTTAACCGTCTGGACGCATCTCAATCGTGCCTTCGCTGATCGACGGATCGGACGAGGGGGCCAGTTGCATGGCCTGCTCGTTCGCCAGACCTCAACCCATATGTTTTCTGGTTAAGAGGCATCTCAAAAGTATCGTGTATGCAGAGCCGATTCCAGATGTGGAGACACTGGAGCAACGTATTCATGCTGGCTTTGACCCTGTTCGGACGCAGCGTGGCCGATGTGAACGTGTGAGGCAGAACATGCTACGGCGCGTATACGCATGCATTGAGGCACATGGAAACCATTTTCAGCACATACTATACAACTGTAATTGCATGGGACAACGAATATTAGGTTTCAGTCTGTGTAAGAATGTATGATTGAATAAACGGTCTCTAACATGGAAACCATGCATTTCCGGACATAAGTTCATTAGACGATTTTTGTTTCGAATCCTCTCATCAATCAATCTCTAGAGTTTGTACAATGTATTTTAATGCACTTTGGGGCATTATCACTTATTGCAAAGTATAATATTGTAACTACTGGATAACAAAAATTAATGTAATGTACCTGTATTTGATGTATAAAATAATAGAACGATGTTACTTTCCTTCCTAATATTAAGGTTCAGTTTAATGTAAGAATGTAAGAGAACTTGAGGGTACTATAAACCCATAGACAATCACGTAATTTTCATATCGTCTGCTGTTCATAAATGCAAGTACTTTAAGGAGGAAGGAAGTTAGATTAGGGTTTATCGTCCCGTCGACATAGGGGTTACTAGAGACGGAGCACAAGTCAAGGATGGGGAAGAAAATCGACTGTGCCCGTGCAAAAGAACCAAGCCAACATTTGCCTGCAGTGATTTAGGGAAATCACTGAAAACTTAAATGTGGATGACCGGACTGGTATTTGTACCGTCCTCCCGAATGCGAGTCCAGTGTACTGACCTGTGCGCCAACTCGCTCATTTGTAAGTACTTTTGTTTAACTAATCATGATGCAGGGTCCACAAGGAATATAAGCTCAACGAATATTGCAAGGACTGCAGGACGGATGTTTTAGTGTATATTCTGCTTTGTGGAACATCCGCGATTCAAAGTTTTCTGCATGCTTACAGTACTACTTCTGTTGAACATCTGGTGATGGTTTTCGATGAGAACTGAAGCCGAAAATAATAAACAAAAAAAAACCATTTGTAATCCAGGCGCTAAAAAACTATTACAAATTGTTTGGGTAACGGATCTCAGGACGCTCTGTCACAGCTGAAGCGTATTGATCTGACGTGGCGTGAAAAAAATGGCTCTGAACACTATGGGACTTAACTTCTAAGGTCATCAGTCCCCTAGAACTTAGAACTACTTAAACCTAACTAACCTAAGAACATCACAAACAGCCATGCCCGAGGCAGGATTCGAACCTGCGGCCGTAGCGGTCGCGCGGTTCCAGACTGTAGCGCCTAGAACCGCTCGGCCACAATGGCCGACTCGTAGCTTGAAGACTGAGAATATTTTACCCAGTCAATTCGTTGTTATATTGGGCTTCCCTGAGATTTGAGTGTTTAGCTAGGCTGGTCAGATATTGATGACGGCATGGTTTGCTTTCGAAAAATCTTATAATTTCTATGATGCATAACACTCCACCAGAAAACTACCTCGGAATTCGTTGCTAGTGAAAGTGTCTGTGTGTGCATGTGTGTGTGTGTGTGTGTGTGTGTGTGTGTGTGAGAGAGAGAGAGAGAGAGAGAGAGAGAAAGAGAAAGAGAGAGAGAGAGAGAGAGAGATGGAGAGGAGCGCGTGGTGTAACGGCCTTCCTTGTTGACGTGGGCAGCTGTTCGTGCGGCGCCTGGTGACCCCGCTGTACGAGTCTGAGCCGGACTCGAAGCTGGGCCGTCTGGCCAAGCACGCGCTGTGCGCCGCCGGCTACCCGCCCTGCATCGAGGAGTCGCTGGCCGCCTTCTCCGCCTGGACACGCATGGAGGACCCCGACGAGGGAAACCCGTAAGTAGTGCCTCTGCGTCGCCCATCGTGAAGTCGCAAGTCGCGACACACACTTTTTTTTTTTTTTAGTAGATCTTATCTTGTTCTACAGGGTGTTAGAAAAAGGTACGGCCAAACTTCCAGGAAACATTCCTCACACACAAATAAAGAAAAGATGTTATGTGCACATGTGTCCGGAAACGCTTACTTCCATGTTAGAGCTCATTTTATTACTTCTCTTCAAATCACATTAATCATGGAATGGAAACACACAGCAACAGAACGTACCAGCGTGACTTCAAACACTTTGTTACAGCCCTGGAGAATGGCGTATTGTATCACAGCCATCCACAATACGAGCACGAGGAGTCTCTACATTTGGTACCGGGGTTGCGTAGACAAGAGCTTTCAAATGCCCCCATAAATGAAAGTCAAGAGGGTTGAGGTCAGGAGAGCGTGGAGGCCATGGAACTGGTCCGCCTGTACCAATCCATCGGACACCGAATCTGTTGTTGAGAAGCGTACGAACACTTCGACTGAAATGTGCAGGAGCTTCATCGTGCATGAACCACATGTTGTGTCGTACTTGTAAAGGCACATGTTCTAGCAGCACAGGTAGAGTATCCCGTATGAAATCATGATAACGTGCTCCATTGAGCGTAGGTGGAAGAACATGGGGCCCAATCAAGACATCACCAACAATGCCTGCCCAAACGTTTGCAGAAAATCTGTGTTGATGACGTGATTGCACAATTGCGTGCGGATTCTCGTCAGCCCACAACTGGCGGTGAATCGAGGAAGTACAGTACATACTGACGAAACTAAAATGAGCTCTAACATGGAAATTAAGTGTTTCCGGACACATGTCCACATAACATCTTTTCTTTATTTGTGTGTGAGGAATGTTTCCTGAAAGTTTGGCCGTAACTTTTTGTAACACCCTGTATATTGTTCGTTGAATTTGTTAGGGGTGGTCGTCCGATGACACCCGTTGAGGTTCTTCGTTGATCCATTCACTCAGTTTTTTTATTACAGAGGGTAGCTAACCCTCTGACCAAACACGCTGGGCTACCGTGCCGGCATCTCGAGGTAAATGTGTTGGTGGCTGAGTCTGACACTTCGGAAACGCAATGTATCCACACAGAGAATAGCAGCTATCAGAGATGTAGCAGAATCAGATTGCTTTCTTGTACCATTCAGCTACAAAAGCCCATTTTCTCTTCTTGCATTTTGGCCAACTAGGGACGATGTGCTCTCTTCTCTTCGTCGTTTCATCATGTCTGTTTTCCATATTTCTTCAAAGATAATTTTTCAGTTATTACCCGTGATCATTTCAGAATTTCAGCTGTTTTGGAATCTTCCCCACTGGCTTTGTTATTTTTTGAGAGTTGCAGCGGCTTCTCTGATTTCTTCATTGGTTAATGACATGTTTTTCTTCATTCTTACAAAATCTTAAAATTGTTATTTGTGACTCGGTTCTGTGCTATTTAACAATTTATAAAACACATTTCCCAAGTATTTCATTATTTTCTGTATTATTATACCGAGGTCTAGACGTTTCTTTCTTGAAGCTAATATTTAGAGCCTGGTAGCGCTTTAACATATTCACGAATGTCTTAGAAAAACTGGATTTTTTTGCGATGTTTTCTTGCATGTCGAATAATTATCATTTTTCAAATGATCTTTCGAGTCTCCATGTTATTCTCTTGATTCTTTACTCTGTTATTTAAATTACTCATAGTATTCGACGGTTCCTGAATTTTAAATTTTCTCCATATTATTGACCTTGCTGTTACCGCTTTTCACTCTCGTCATTCTAACACAATCTCCTTTTATTTTTGACTAACCCAGAGATTTGCTTGCTTCAGTGTCAATTTACCTAGATAGTCATTGCCAGTTGACAGGTTTAGTTATTGTTATATCACCTTGGAATTGCTTCATTCCTTTTTCTGTTGTGGCTCGTCTATCTGTGTCGTATTTTATTGATTTCAGTTACGTTTTAATGTTTTTATAAGATAAAATTTTAAGTCTAATTTTTGGGGAGATCGTAATGAAATCCAAATTCGTTATTGATGGCTACTTTAACATTATTTTTTTAGAAATTTGCTGATGATCTAACTGGAATTCTCCTAATTCTACATTTGCTGACATCCATATGTCAACTACTGTTGCTTAATTCTTCCTCTTTTTAACAAGCTTACTTTTGTCGTGTTCTTTTTATTACTTTTTATTACTGTAATGCCTTTTGTACGTTATAAGGTCATTACAGGCTTCAACTATTGTATCCCACTTTATTTTCGCTGTTCAATTAATTATTGAAAACTAGTGTATGCCAACGTTAGCGACATCTGGTGAACTCACAACAGAAACATCTTGTGGCTACTGTACGGCAGCTTGTTTTCAACAGTAGTGCTACTGACAACATGACTCGCGCATACGATGTTATTTACATATATCTGATGATGCTTGTGCTGATTCTGCATCTAACATTTGACGATGTCACTATGGCTGCAGTACATTAGGATTTCGTTTTTATGAAACAGGTATGCCTCTTCATACTTAAAGCGGACACATGCATATATTGTCAGTAGTACTTTTCATTATGGTCTGCGTATTGTTTTTAAGCTGTAGACAATCTGCGAGTGTAGTTACGTTTTTCTCAATTTTTGCTGCAGATCTGATGATGGTCATTATAGACCGAAACCGGTAATCTGTTAACAAATAGTTTGTGACCATAGACGTAGAGTAAAGGAAACTCTTCGCGACTACAAACCACTGACCCGTAATTCAGGGGAATTAGGTGATCTATGCGTATATACTTAGTGGCGCATTCCTTTGAAAGCCTACCAAGAACTTGTCCGAATCATACCACCTAGAACTGCGTCCCAAAAGTCGAACTAACGCTGTTAAGCAGATGGCCATAATGTTTTGACTCATCAGCCAATTAGCTTCAATCTAATACACGTGCTTCACGATTGCAACTCTACCCATAACAAAGTTAACTATTATTCAGTAGCTTAGAATATTACTCATTGAGTTGTATCTCCTTAATGCTTTTCCATAAAATTCTTATTTCTCTCTTTCTCTCTTTCTCTGACAAAACCTTTGCATTTCAAACTTTGTATATTTGATTTTCGACACTTTTCTAGCCTAGCAGAAATTAAACACTCCCTATTTCTTTTTTCTTTTTTGTTAAATACCGTATAAAATAACACGTTCCATGTCATTAAGATATACAGCACGCAACGAAACTAAGCTTTCCGAATTTTCCACTTCCATACAATACTAAGCTCCAGAAGGAATTCGTTGTCAATATTTGAGACCGGTAGTTATCTTTTATTGAAGACTAATTTATTTACCTATCTCATTCCGTGCAGCTTCTGCAAGCGAATTAATGTATCATTGAGGCAGTATAGAAATAACAGCATAAAATTAAGTAGGATTGTAGTCATTGTTGGAGCAAGTGAAAATTTCATTTATCCAATGTAAACTTTTGAGAGAGGACGTGATGATCTACAAGTGGCCCAGGTTCAAAGAAGTAACAAAGCACAATCTGTTACCTGGAAATTTCTGTATGAGCTCTCAAATGGTGGTGTGCATATTTACTGACCGATTAAAAAAGTTTCTTTTCATCCATTCTGTGTAAGACCAGAGAAGGGAAGTGATGGTAAGCACAAAATACGACAAAAAATTACTTACTCGTCGGGGACTTCATGCTAATACGTTTGACTCCAACTCGAACCTCGGCCTCAGTTCAGTGAGGAAGAGAGTCCAAAAGATTTTTCAGGTATACCAAATCTTTCTGAAGCCACCCACTGATTATCAGATTCGATAGAATTATAAAAAAAAAGTTTGAATATGTTCAAAAATGGTTCAAATGGCTCTGAGCACTATGGGACTTAACATCTATGGTCATCAGTCCCCTAGAACTTAGAACTACTTAAATCTAACTAACCTAAGGACAGCACACAACACCCAGCCATCACGAGGCAGAGAAAATCCCTGACCCCGCCGGGAATCGAACCCGGGAACCCGGGCGTGGGAAGCGAGAACGCTACCGCACGACCACGAGATGCGGTGAATATGTGTGTGGGACTTTACTGCTAAGGTCATCAGTCCCTAAGGTTACACACTACTTAACCTAAATTATCCTAAGGACAAACAAACACACCTATGCCCGAGGGAGGACTCGAACCTCCACCGGGACCAGCCGCACAGTCCATGACTGCAGTGCCTGAGACCGCTCGGCTAATCCCGCGCGGCTATAGAATTATCAAATTGCGGAAATGACGATTGCTACATTTCGTCCCCTGTCACAAATAGTACTAGAGATACAGGTTTTGTAGGATCAAGCTCGGCTGATATAGCGCACCATACGAGGCTCATCATGAAGATGTAATAGTTTAGAGGGCAACATTTGAGGAGTCAAGACCTCGAATCCTCAGTCTGCTCTACACCTCCAGTTTATAGGTTGTTTCATTGAAGACGTACAGCCTTATCTGCCCCCGTAAGCAATGGCCTTTTACGAAGCACCCGACTCCAAATCACTGCATGCAGTTCTATTCCCAGCGGTCGCTCGGAACCTGCTTGAGATGCAACTACGTTGACTGACAGCAACAGTTCCTTTCGCGTTTGAAGGAGATTGCCATTGGCAAGTCGCGACAGTCCCTCCTGTCTCTGTCTGCTAGGATCTTTTTACGACCGTTGTTCTTACACAGTTTTACAGGGCTGCGAGATATAGCATTCTCTGTAGACACGTTGCACAGAAGATATTGGTACACCAAAAGATGGAGCAGTTTTGCTCACAGCACGTCCAAACATAACATATGTTTTCTGCTATTCTGTCATGACTAGAGGTTGACTCACCTTACTGCGGCGATTCCATACAACCAGATGAGCTATACACAACACTCCACTTCAATGCCATCATGTACACTGAAGGTGTCGGCCGCTGTGGCCGAGCGGTTCTAGACGCCTCAGTCCGGAACCGCGCAACTGCTACGGTCGCAGGTTCGAATCCTGCCTCGGGCATTGATGTGTGTGATGTCCTTAGGTTAGTTAGCTTTAACTAGTTATAAGTTCTAGGGGACTGATGACCTCAGATGTTAAGTCCCATAGTGCTCAGAGCCATTTGAACCATTTGAACACTCATGGTGTACAGTCACATGACCTCCTAGTACTTTCTAAATTACAGCGTTCCAAAGCGATCGTTATGCTCTTTTAACCGTTTCACTCCTAATTTTATTTCAAAGACATTAATGTATGGTTGCTTTAATGCATGTCCTAATTATGGCTCTGAAAACTATGGGACTTAACATGTGTGGTCATCAGTCCCCTAGAACTTAGAACTACTTAAACCTAACTAACCTAAGGACATCACACACATCCATGTCCGAGGCAGGATCAAACCTGCGACCGTAGCAGGCGGACGGATCCGGACTGAAGCGCCTAGAACCGCTCGGCCACACCGGCCGGCTGTGGTAATTAGACGTAGCAATATGAAAAGAATGTTTTCCACCGTTCCGTTTTCAAGGAGGGTCGGAGGTGAGAGTTAGCAGCTACAGGTTTATTCGTACGTACCTCAAGGGTTTAAGAAGATGACTGCGCAAAATCTCCAAGACATACTGAAAACAGACACATCAATGGACAGAGTTTCTCTCCAAGTTTGTAACGCACACTACATGTGTTCAGTACGGACTTCGTTTGTCACGGGGCAAGCCTCAATTCGTGGGTGCAAGCGCTTGAAACGCTGTGTCAGGGAAAGCGCGAAGGCAGCCCGCTTCTCGAATCTGGTTAACTGGGTTGCCTGTCTGCAGGTGAGAACTAATTCAATGTGACAATATGGAGACCAGGGTTAACAATGAAATTTGACAACAGCACAATCTACAGATGCAATCTGTAACTATAAGAATTCTGGCAACCATTAGCAGGCTTCCGTTTACCAGTGGGGAATTGATACACTGAAATAATATGCAGCGTTTCTCTGATAACCTAGTTTACGATACATACGCCCCAATGTTAATCAAAGGGTTAAAGGGGTGACTAACATTATGTCCGGTGAGTTCAAACCCTAGACAATTCGTGTTTTATTTTACCTTTTAGTTTGTTAGATTGGTTTGGAAGCTAACAAAACAAGATTACATATGTATTACAGTGGCCACCAAATAGACAGATCAAGATCATTCCTGTTGCGTAAAGTCTTCAGGCACAAAGCGCTGTGATTTGTCCGCTTCACAGCGTTGTTGCCCCATACACACTACAGCAAAGACGGAGGTCAGCGCCAGCTGTATCATCGGTATTCCCGTGCAATATCGTCTGCTCGCCTGCGGTTTGTGTCTTCCGGAGAAAGGTGAAAAAATGGCTCTTAGCACTATGGGACTTAACATCTGAGGTCATCAGTTCCCTACACTTAGAACTACTTAAACCTAACTAACCTAAGGACATCACGCACATCCATGCCCGAGGTAGGATTCGAACCTGCGACCGTAGCAGCTGCGCGGTTCCGGACTGAAGCGCCTAGAACCGCTCGGCCACAGTGGCCGGTGAGTTGACTTGTGTTCTGTAATGAGAGAAATGTAGGAGCAAGGTCCTACTTATAGTGCTACACCGGTCAGTGTGTAGAAATAGCGACAAGACATTGGAAAACAAACTAAAATTGCCGTATTTAGCGTAGTGGAATTTTTTATTGAACTGGCCAACGGTGAACACGTCAGTAGGAAGATAAATTTTGCGTAAGTTCATGAATTGACAGCAAAAGCTTGTGGTATTTTCGAATGGACTGTATGCCCTAATAACAGTGCAGTAACAACTGCATAATTTGTAGATGTTGAATTTGAAGATTGTAACAAGAAGTTATTGCCTATAACTTTACATGGTTACTACTACAGAGTATCCGACGGCCAGAGAAATCAGTGAAAAAAAATATGGTGACTCAGAAATCTTCCTTTTTCGTCTTCACCGCTCACTTCATTTTTGATTCAGAGAGTGTAGTGCTGGACGAAAGCCTAAGTACAATGCACTTGCTACGTTTTAAAGACAATAGTTTTGTAGTAGATAAAATCTGGGTTTCACAAAACTGTACAAACAAATACACGTATTTTGACCGACTTTAACAGAAACAGTGGAGTTTTCTATAGAGTACATCGACTTTTTGGTGGTGGGTGCAGTGTTGAAGGGCCTGTAAGAGCAGAAAATAATTAGTTTTCGAGAGAAACGGAATATTATCGGTTCTACTAAGGCGAGTTATTGGAACTAGAATCTTCTCGTCGGCGTACAAGTACTTGTGCTCTGTCGCACACAGTCTCTCTCGTAAATAAATTTTATTCTAGATGACACAATATAATAATGATGTCTCGAATGTTAGTAAAATTAATTTTATAATTTCCCTAGCAACTTTCTCGCTGGGAGTCTCTACGAAGTCCAAGGGGACGCAAATTCATCAGCGACGACATTTATCGTTATAAAGACGAAAAATTTGAGAAAATTACTTATTAATTTTTTAATTAGATTACATGTTTCGCTCACTCTCTGATATGTCGTTCTGAGAAGACAAGACGGGTTGCTGAGGCACCTACTTAGGTCTGAAGATGATTCTGTGTGATCGAAACATGTAATCCAACTAAAACTGAGACTGAACAATAAATTAGAATTATCCCAAATAACAATACGTTAGTTTTCAAGACACAAATATATCGACTATAGTGACACGTCGGGAAGTTTCACATCACTTACGAATTTTATTTTTTATCTCTGAATACTTTTCTGCTTTCATGATAAAATATATACTACATGCATCTGTAAACTTTGACAATGTTCGTATATGGGGTGTATCAAAAAGAATCATCCGATTTTTAAAAAAATCATAGCTATTAACTTGTTTGAGGTATGTGCGTGAACAACATACTGTTAGAGAGCAAACCCTCGAGTTTTACATGGCTTCCACTAGGTAGCAGAAGTGCGCATCCAATTTAGCTCTAGTAAAAATGGCGTCGGGATAACAGAAAGCGTTTTGTGTTCTACGTTTTGCGCAGTGCGAGTCAGTAATAACTGTTCAGCGTGACTTTCGTACTATGAATGGTGTGGATCCTCCTACAGCACAGAGAATTACACGATAGCATGAAAAATTCCGAGAAACAGGTCGTTTGTGTAAAGGCAAGTCACCGGGCCGTCCCCGAGTATCTGACATAGATGTCAAACGCATCCGCCATAGTTTCAAAATGAGACGGCAGAAATCCGTTCGCCGTGCAGTTCGTCAGCTCAACGTGCCCCCGCTGTCCGTCTGGCATGTGTCGCGTCGACGTTTACACATGAAACCGTACAAAATTCAGCTACTGCATATTCTTCGTGAAGGTGACAAAAAACAACCTGCGGAGTTCCGTAATTTCGTTCCTGGTAAGATGGAGGATGAAAATTTCCTTCCACGCTTAGTGTTTAGTGACGAGGCATCATTCCATTTAAATGGAAAGGTGAACCGTCATAATGTGATACTACGGGGTACGGAACAATCGCAAGAAGTTGTACAACATGAGACTGACTTCCCAGAATTTGATGTGTTTTGTGCGGTTTCACGGGAAAAGGTTTATGGTCCAGTTTTCTTTGCAGAGAACGCTCTTGCAGGAAGCACATATCTCTATATGCTTGAGAACTTGCTTCTCCCACAGCTGGAGACTGAGTCGATCGACTTCATTTAGCAACAGGATGGGGCACCGCCAAACTGGCATCTGGAAGTGCGGGAATTTTTAAATCAAATAATTGCTGAACGATGGATCGGTCGCACTGGACCAAATGATTCATCCTGAAACTTCTTTTTTTTTTAAAGTATTTTTTTTACTTAAATTGCAGCAAGTGCCAGTTGCTAGTCTTTATCATCTCAACATTGACCCACAATATCCCGGCGCTGCTCAAAACATGATAACCTGACTTCAAATACTCAAAAAATGATAACCTGACTTCAAATAATTAATACAGAAGAATGGCCCTGAATTAGTAGAAAATCCTAACAATAACCTATACGTTCCATAAGTCACTTACCTCACAAACATCATTATTACACGAACTACCGCAATACAGCCAGCTAAATAAAAGATTCTAACTACTGAAGGCTCTAACAACTAATAGGCATGTGGTTAGCAAAGGAAAGATTTTGTTGCAGAGCAAACAATGTATTTACAAAATTTTACCTTAATCAAGTGACAACCAGTAAAAAAATATTATATAATCATCAGTAATAAATCTCCGTGATGGATACACATTCAGACCATACGCTCATGCTAATACTGCAAACCTCCACCACAGTTAATTATTAGCCTCTTACCTCCATCACTGCTGACTACTCACTCCCGACTTCCATCACTGCTGGCTGTTCACCTCCAACTTCCATCACCGCTGACCGTCAACTTCCAACTGCTAGTCTGACCAGCCACAGACTCTCTTACAGAATGTGCACAGCGCTATCAGAGTTATTATTGCCAAAATACAAACACATAAACAGCCTACTTACATAGCCGTCCTGCTCCTCTCAAAAATTTTTAGAAGATAGCTTGGGAAGTGGCCATGGCTAACTTGTGAAATTTTTTTCATATTAACAATATCAAATAGATCAAACGCACACAATTAGTAATATACTGTTGGTTAATAAATCAAAAAATTCACCTCACAGCCCCTAAAGGTAGTCCTAATCATTCATCAGAAGAGTAGTCTATGACAGTTTTATGCACAATGTTTGAGCGATAAAAGAAAATACACACACAAATAGTGGACCTCCATGCAACCTTGAGGAAGTTCAAAAATGGTTCAAATGGCTCTGAGCACTATGGGACTTAACATCTATGGTCATCAGTCCCCTAGAACTTAGAACTACTTAAACCTAACTAACCTAAGGACATCACACACATCCATGCCCGAGGCAGGATTCGAACCTGCAACCGTAGCAGTCGCGAGGCTCCGGACTGAGCGCCTAGAACCGCTAGACCACCGCGGCCGGCTCTTGAGGAAGTAAACTTGTCCTCCCAACGCAAACACAGTGCTGACTCTTGACATGAAGACTGGTAACGGGCCACAAAAGAGCAAATCCACAGCAGAGTCAGTCGAAGTCTTGAAGAATATTGGTAGGTAGGTCACCAGAGAGCAGACCAACAGAATGCCTTGTAGACATTTTTGTAGCAATGGGCCATCAATGGTGCAGACCCACTGTAGTCCTTGAAGAGATAGCCTGGAGCCATCCGTTGCGATTGTGCGAGTGTGCAATCACAATTGAAGAGTCTTGCAGATAATATAGCAAGTCCATAAACCACCACTTGTACACTCACTATTTTTTTTTTTTTTTGCGATATCCTTAGAACCAGCAATGCTGAATTATCAACACACAAACAAGTACTAACACAGTCATATAACCTTTCAGATTTCATGCATATACTATGACCAACAGGAAAAATGTGTGCAGTTAAATGAATCCCTACTATTTACTTAACTTGAAGAAATGGTGTCTATACAATTACAATTTTTAAGGCATAAGAATATAATTACAAATGCAAAGAAAACATCATTATAGCCAAGAACATGATAATACAAATAACATTTTTAATAATACAGGCTTTACAAAAAGAATAGAAATAAACATATACATGGGTATTACAGGAATTATGACATAAGTAAATAAATGAAAAATGAGAATATCCTTTGAAACATTAACTTGACACATGTGCATTAAAAGAAAACATAACTGAATAAATAATGTTTGAACATCTTTCCAAAGTAAAGAATATGTTACAAAACAAAATTAGATTTGAGGATAACAGTATTCCTCATCATAGTGAATGCAGCGTAGTATTAGAAGAAAAAAATTCTGCCAAATTTATCTTATCAGGTAAACACACAGAGACAGGGAGAACACAGACACAAAAGGCTACACATAAACACATAGCAGAATAACACAAAATGAAAGGACAGGGTCTGTTTTCAAGTGTAAAAGTGTCAAAGTGTAAGTGTAACATTTGTTCCTGCAGTACTTATGGTAAGCATTTTATACCTACTTTATGCTCATTGCTGTTTTATTTCAAACAAAATTACTTCATTTCCAACTAAAACTTCATTTAATTCCTGCAAACTGCTCTTACTTCAACATCAGCTTCCACAAAAATCCTACCTAAGCATGCTATCTGTATTTATGCTCTCATATATTTCTTGCCTCATCATTTGTTTCCAAAAAAATCCTACTTAAACCTGTTGTCACTATACCCTACTTATCTACTCATTTCGTTTTTAAAAATAATAGTTCCTCATTATACAATACCCTTTGGCCAAACCTTTTTCTTATAGCTTCTCAATGAATTTCTTCCCAACTCATCACAGCTCATTTCCTTATATTGCATACCCCCTCTTAAACTAGCTAAGATCTAGTGAGCTCAGAAATATGAACTAGAGAATGACGCAATGCAGCAGCACAAAACAAGTAACGCAAACAACAATGACAAAAACGCAAACTGGCAAAACAAGCAGCAGTATATCTAAATTAGTGAAGAAAATGCAACATAGCAACTAATATAAGGCAATATGCAGCAAACAAGAAAAGTACATCAGTGGTAAAACTGGCTTATTAGAGTAATACCAAGTAAAATTCAATAGGACAATGCCTTACAAATAGCAGCAAATGCAATAAGTTACACCTAAACATGAGAAAGCAGAAAATTACAGTAAAGATAGCAATGCAGATAAGGGAAAAGTCTATTCACATCTTAATGCCTATGTCACCTCTTAACACTAGAGTGATGCACCACAACAACTTATTCTACCAAACAATTATCAAGTCCTTGAAAAGAAAATTATGTATGCAATTCCAGTTACTAGTCACTTCTCCATCTTATTTTTTTTTTCAAGTGCTCCCCATTTCTTGGGAATGTGGATCATAAAATTATTATTTGTTGGATTTGTAGACAGAAAGTATTTACATTAGCATATGCATTAAATTTTTATTTTTTATTTTATAAAACCAATGCTGCAGCGCCGCTAGAAACTAGATATCAAATAAGCAAATACGTAAAAAGCAAAACATAAAAACATCATTCACCAGCCATATGGCATTTCCTATGTCAGTAAAATACTTTCAACTCTCGTAGAAGGCACTTGTCATAATCAGGTGTGTAGACGTAAGACCATTTCGCATCAATTCATAAGCATTTCAGTAAGTAGCACAAACTACAAACTCCAAAGTGTAATCATATGCCGTTCTAGGCGCTTCAGTCCGGAACCGCGCTGCTGCTACGGTCGCAGGTTCGAATCCTGCCTAGGGCATAGATGTTTGTGATGTCCTTAGGCTAGTTAGGTTTAAGTAGTTCTGAGTCTAGGGAGCTGATGGCCTCAGATGTTAAGTCTCATAGTGCTAGGAGCCATTTGAACCATTTTGTAATCATATGTTTCCAAGTAATAGTGTGTCGTGTTTGCGGTGCATTCTGCAAAGAAACGTCAATAGCGCGCTCAACAGCCTCTCTTTTCTACATCTATATCTACATATATACTCCGCTAGCCACCAAGCGTGCCAGTCATATTTTTTCCCCCTCTATTCCACTAACGGATCGCTCGAGGGGAAAACGACTCTCTGAATGCCTCAGTACGAGCTCTAATTCCCCTTATCTTTGAATGGTGATCATTGCGCGATTTGAAAGTTGGTGGTAATAATATACGCTCTACATCATCCTCGGCGAAGATAGGATTTCGGAATTTAGTGAGCAGCCCCTTCCGTTTAGCGCGCCGTCTATCTGCAAGTGTGTCCCACTTCAAACTTTCTGTGAGATTTGTAACGCTCTCGCGATGGCTAATTGTACCAGTCACGAAACTTGCCGCTTTTCTACAGCTGTACGAGTGCTTGCAGAAGTGCGGGAAGCTTCATAGTTGCTGGAGCGGCACGAGTAAATTTAAAGTCCACACAACAATATGTATACTTCAAATTGGTTAGTGCGCAGCGTTATGTCAAGGTCACATGTACTCTTCACCGAAATATTTACAACATTTTCCGCTACAGTGGCAGTTTGGTACAAATAAAAAATGTCACAGGTTGAAAATTTACGTTGGAAGTGTATAGAAACGATATCTCATGAATAACAATGTCAAAAAATTTTCATAAGCATTGTTGTATGCACATTCACATGTATACTCACCTTTCACAACTCTTAAAGTACGATTCTTGGTTTCCAACATTTTTTCCACAAACCACAGTCTGTAACCATTATTCCTTACCTTATCACATCTATTCATATTCATCGATACTTAAATATTTCATCATAATAAACACGTAGCATAAACATATGCCTCATATTGCATCGCCTTATTGATCATAAACATATCTCGACATCATAATACACATCGTCATCGTAATAATATCATCACAGCACGTCAATCACATCTCAAAATCGTTGTAGCTTCTTTCAAATTTCAAAACTTAAAAAAGAAAACTCTGCTCGTTTCAGTAGTGTCATCTAACTCAAACGTACTTCAGAAATCATGATCACATACATACATCACTCAAATCTCTCACAGTATCACAATGGTTCCGAAAATATATGAACAGTTCCCAAAACGCAGACAAAGTACAATTTCATAAGTGTGAAGTAATTCAACTGTGTAATTACGTAGGCATATGTCACTGATGTAGTAAATGTTCATTTCTCTCATTAAAATGACCAGTCAACTGTGTAATTCGGTGTTAGAGAAATATGGTACCGATGTGTAAAATTGTATAAGCAAACACCATATTAGCTAGGGCTCCTTGCGCTTGCCACACGTATGGTACACAAAGTAGATGTACCCCCAAGAGGGTTACTGTAATTATACTCTCAGGTGTTATACTGGGTGATCAAAAAGTCAGTATAAATTTGATTACTTAATAAATCACGGAATAATGTAGCTAGAGAGGTACTAATTGACACACATGCTTGGAATGACATGGGGTCATACAAAAGTTCAAAAAATGTCCGACAGATGGCGCTTCATCTGATAAGAATAGCAATAATTAGCATAACAAAGTAAGACAAAGCAAAGATGATGTTCTTTACAGGAAATGCTCAATATGTCCTCCATCATTCCTCAACAATAGCTGTAGTCGAGGAATAATGTTGTGAACAGCACTGTAAAGCATGTCCGGAGTTATGGTGAGGGATTGGCGTCGGATGTTGTCTTTCAGCATCCCTAGAGATGGCGGTCGATCACGATACACTTGCGACTTCAGGTAACCCCAAAGCCAATAATCGCACGGACTGAGGTCTGGGGACCTGGGAGGCCAAGCATGACGAAAGTGGCGGTTGAGCACACGATCATCACCAAACGACACGCGCAAGAGGTCTTTCACTCGTCTAGGAATATGGGGTGGAGCGCCATCCTGCATAAATATCGTACGTTCCAGCAGATGTTTATTAGCTAGGCTGGGGATGATGCGATTCTGTAACATATCGGCGTTCCTCTCACCCGTCACGGTAGCAGTTACAAAACCAGAATCACGCATTTCCTCGAAGAAAAAAGGCCCGATAACGGTAGATGTGGTAAATCCAACCCATACCGTGACTTTCTCCTCGTGCAATGGAGTTTCCACGACAGTTATAGGATTTTCGGTAGCCCAAATTCTGCAGTTGTGGGCGTTGACAGACCCTCGGAGCGTGAAATGAGCTTCGTCGGTCCACGACACGTTACTCAACCAATCGTCATCTTCCGCATCTTTTGAAACGCCCACACCGCAAATGCCCTCCGCTTCACTAAATCGCCAGGTAACAGTTCATGATGCCGATGGATTTTGTACGGATAGCATCGGAGGGTACGCCTCAGTGCCAACCAAATGGTAGTGTATGGAATGCCGATGCGACGTGCCACTGCACGAGCGCTGACTCCTGAACTATCTCAGCAGCATTACGCCTTGTGCTCGGTCGGCCACTACGGGGTCTATCGTCTAAACAACACGTGGCTTAGAACTTTGAAATCATTCTCGCCACAGCTGCATTTGTCAACGGACCTTTACCCATGCGAATCCCCTTCCTATGGCGATAGGATCGTAACGCTGAACTAGCACATTCCCTATTCTGATAATACAGCTTTACTAAAAGCGCCTTATACTGTAACGTCAACATGCTGCGACTGCTGGCGCATCTGATTCTCTCTCTCATTACAGCTCCTTTTATACACGATGGTTATGCGCAGTCACTGACGTTTTGCTGTCCAGCACCATCTGTCGGACATTTTGTGAACTTTGTTTTTTTTTTGTTCTAATAAAGCCCCATGTGTTTCCAAGCATGTGTGTCAATTTTTACCTCTCTATCTACATTATTCAGTGGTTTATTAAGTTTTCAAATTTATATTGACTTTTTGATCACCCGGTAGATTAAACTGCAGAATGAAATGCACTACCGAAAACCTTCTCTGTATCATAGTAGTTCTAAAATATTTCTAAAAATGTTCAAAGTCAAAAATTAATCACTGAAATGCGTGTCCTGTTGTTCATAAGCGAATTTCTCCAGAAGTCAATGTACTTACCTTGTCATTTACAAAAGTAACGCGCTATGCGTAAAAATGTCGCAGTTTGTTGTGTTACGAAAACTACCTGTCTCGGTGTAGCTGTGCCACAAAAGTCATTACCAAAACATGTTTTACTTTCCAGAAGAACGTAGAAAAACTGTACAGACATAAACACAAATGGCGTAAAAGCAATAATGAAGATTCTGTCACTCATTGTTGTTGTTGTTGTGGTCTTCAGTCCTGAGACTGGTTTGATGCAGCTCTCCATGCTACTCTATCCTGTGCAAGCTTCTTCATCTCCAAGATCCGGGCAGTCGCAGAGGGTGGGCTTACTGGTAGTTGGGAGCTCCAACGTCAGGCGCGTAATGGGGCCCCTTAGGGAAATGGCAGCAAGAGAGGGGAAGAAAACCAATGTGCACTCCGTGTGCATACCGGGGGGAGTCATTCCAGATGTGGAAAGGGTCCTTCCGGATGCCATGAAGGGTACAGGGTGCACCCACCTGCAGGTGGTCGCTCATGTCGGCACCAATGATGTGTGTCGCTATGGATCGGAGGAAATCCTCTCTGGCTTCCGGCGGCTATCTGATTTGGTGAAGACTGCCAGTCTCGCTAGCGGGATGAAAGCAGAGCTCACCATCTGCAGCATCGTCGACAGGACTGACTGCGGACCTTTGGTACAGAGCCCAGTGGAGGGTCTGAATCAGAGGCTGAGACGGTTCTGCGACCGTGTGGGCTGCAGATTCCTCGACTTGCGCCATAGGGTGGTGGGGTTTCGGGTTCCGCTGGATAGGTCAGGAGTCCACTACACGCAACAAGCGGCTACACGGGTAGCAGGGGTTGTGTGGCGTGGGCTGGGCGGTTTTTTAGCTTAGATGGCCTTGGGCAAGTACAGAAAGGGCAACAGCCTCAACGGGTGCGGGGCAAAGTCAGGACATGCGGGGACCAAGCAGCAATCGGTATTGTAATTGTCAACTGTCGAAGCTGCGTTGGTAAAGTACCGGAACTTCAAGCGCTGATAGAAAGCACCGAAGCTGAAATCGTTATAGGTACAGAAAGCTGGCTTAAGCCAGAGATAAATTCTGCCGAAATTTTTACAAAGGTACAGACGGTGTTTAGAAAGGATAGATTGCATGCAACCGGTGGTGGAGTGTTCGTCGCTGTTAGTAGTAGTTTATCCTGTAGTGAAGTAGAAGTGGATAGTTCCTGTGAATTATTATGGGTGGAGGTTACACTAAACAACCGAACTAGGTTAATAATTGGCTCCTTTTACCGACCTCCCGACTCAGCAGCATTAGTGGCAGAACAACTAAGAGAAAATTTGGAATACATTTCACATAAATTTTCTCAGCATGTTATAGTCTTAGGTGAAGATTCCAATTTACCAGATATAGACTGGGACACTCAGATGTTTAGGACCGGTGGTAGGGACAGAGCATCGAGTGACATTATACTGAGTGCACTATCCGAAAATTACCTCGAGCAATTAAACAGAGAACCGACTCGTGGAGATAACATCTTGGACCTACTGATAACAAACAGACCCGAACTTTTCGACTCTGTATGTACAGAACAGGGAATCAGTGATCATAAGGCCGTTGCAGCATCCCTGAATATGGAAGTTAATAGGAATATAAAAAAGGGAGGAAGGTTTATCTGTTTAGCAAGAGTAATAGCAGGCAGATTTCAGACTACCTAACAGATCAAAACGAAAATTTCTGTTCCGACACTGACAATGTTGAGTGTTTATGGAAAAAGTTCAGGGCAATCGTAAAATGCGTTTTAGACAGGTACGTGCCGAGTAAAACTGTGAGGGACGGGAAAAACCCACCGTGGTACAACAACAAAGTTAGGAAACTACTGCGAAAGCAAAGAGAGCTCCACTCCAAGTTTAAACGCAGCCAAAACCTCTCAGACAAACAGAACCTAAACGATGTCAAAGTTAGCGTAAGGAGGGCTATGCGTGAAGCGTTCATTGAATTCGAAAGTAAAATTCTACGTACCGACTTGACAGAAAATCCTAGGAAGTTCTGGTCTTACGTTAAATCAGTAAGTGGCTCGAAACAGCATATCCAGACACTCCGGGATGATGATGGCATTGAAACAGAGGATGACACGCGTAAAGCTGAAATACTAAACACCTTTTTCCAAAGCTGTTTCACAGAGGAAGACCGCACTGCAGTTCCTTCTCTAAATCCTCGCACAAATGAAAAAATGGCTGACATCGAAATAAGTGTCCAAGGAATAGAAAAGCAACTGGAATCACTCAATAGAGGAAAGTCCACTGGACCTGACGGGATACCAATTCGATTCTACGCAGAGTACGCGAAAGAACTTGCCCCCCTTCTAACAGCCGTGTACCGCAAGTCTCTAGAGGAACGGAGGGTTCCAAATGATTGGACAAGAGCACAGATAGTCCCAGTCTTCAAGAAGGGTCGTCGAGCAGATGCGCAAAACTATAGACCTATAACTCTTACGTCGATCTCTTGTAGAATTTTAGAACATGTTTTTTGCTCGCGTATCATGTCATTTCTGGAAACCCAGAATCTACTATGTAGGAATCAACATGGATTCCGGAAACAGCGATCGTGTGTGACCCAACTCGCCTTATTTGTTCATGAGACCCAGAAAATATTAGATACTGGCTCCCAGGTAGATGCTATTTTTCTTGACTTCCGGAGGGCGTTCGATGCAGTTCCGCACTGTCGCCTGATAAACAAAGTAAGAGCCTACGGAATATCAGACCAGCTGTGTGGCTGGATTGAAGAGTTTTTAGCAAACAGAACACAGCATGTTGTTATCAATGGAGAGACGTCTACAGACG
Organism: Schistocerca americana; assembly: GCF_021461395.2. Classification (NCBI taxonomy): domain Eukaryota; kingdom Metazoa; phylum Arthropoda; class Insecta; order Orthoptera; family Acrididae; genus Schistocerca; species Schistocerca americana. The sequence goes on along the minus strand of NC_060119.1, from coordinate 828,656,439 downwards.
TTAAAGTAACCTCTGGCGTGCCACAGGGGAGTGTTATGGGACCATTGCTTTTCACAATATATATAAATGACTTAGTAGATAGTGTCGGAAGTTCCATGCGGCTTTTCGCGGATGATGCTGTAGTATACAGAGAAGTTGCTGCATTAGAAAATTGTAGCGAAATACAGGAAGATCTGCAGCGGATAGGCACTTGGTGCAGGGAGTGGCAACTGACCCTTAACATAGACAAATGTAATGTATTGCGAATACATAGGAAGAAGGATCCTTTATTGTATGATTATATGATAGCGGAACAAACACTGGTAGCAGTTACTTCTGTAAAATATCTGGGAGTATGCGTACGGAACGATTTGAAGTGGAATGATCATATAAAATTAATTGTTTGTAAGGCGGGTACCAGGTTGAGATTCATTGGGAGAGTGCTTAGAAAATGTAGTCCATCAACAAAGGAAGTGGCTTACAAAACACTCGTTCGACCTATACTTGAGTATTGCTCATCAGTGTGGGATCCGTACCAGGCCGGGTTGACGGAGGAGATAGAGAAGATCCAAAGAAGAGCGGCGCGTTTCGTCACCGGGTTATTTGGTAACCGTGATAGCGTTACGGAGATGTTTAATAAACTCAAGTGGCAGACTCTGCAAGAGAGGCGCTCTGCATCGCGGTGTAGATTGCTCGCCAGGTTTCGAGAGGGTGCGTTTCTGGATGAGGTATCGAATATATTGCTTCCCCCTACTTATACCTCCCGAGGAGATCACGAATGTAAAATTAGAGAGATTAGAGCGCGCACGGAGGCTTTCAGACAGTCGTTCTACCCGCGAACCATACGCGACTGGAACAGGAAAGGGAGGTAATGACAGTGGCACGTAAAGTGCCCTCCGCCACACACCGTTGGGTGGCTGCTTTCAGACAGTCGTTCTACCCGCGAACCATACGCGACTGGAACAGGAAAGGGAGGTAATGACAGTGGCACGTAAAGTGCCCTCCGCCACACACCGTTGGGTGGCTTGCGGAGTATCAATGTAGATGTAGATGTAGATGTAGATGTACCTACTGCAACCTACATCCTTCTGAATCTGCTTAGTGTATTCATCTCTTGGTCTCCCTCTACGATTTTTACCCTCCATGCTGCCCTCCAATGCTAAATTTGTGATCCCTTGATGCCTCAAAACATGTCCTACCAACCGATCCCTTCTTCTAGTCAAGTTGTGCCACAAACTTCTCTTCTCCCCAATCCTATTCAATACCTCCTCATTAGTTACGTGATCTACCCACCTTATCTTCAGCATTCTTCTGTAGCACCACATTTCGAAAGCTTCTATTCTCTTCTTGTCCAAACTAGTTATCGTTCATGTTTCACTTCCATACATGGCTACACTCCATGCAAACGACTTCCTGATACTTAAATCTATACTCGATGTTAACAAATTTCTCTTCTTCAGAAACGATTTCCTTGCCATTGCCAGTCTACATTTTATATCCTCTCTACTTCGACCATCATCAGTTATTTTACTCCCTAAATAGCAAAACTCCTTTACTACTTTAAGTGTCTCATTTCCTAATCTAATTCCCTCAGCATCACCCGATTTAATTTGACTACATTCCATTATCCTCTTTTGCTTTTGTTGATGTTCATCTTATATCCTCCTTTCAAGACACTGTCCATTCCGTTCAAACTGCTCTTCCAAGTCCTTTGCTGTCTCTGACAGAATTACAATGTCATCGGCGAACCTCAAGGTTTTTACTTCTTCTCCATGAATTTTAATACCTACTCCGAATTTTTCTTTTGTTTCCTTTACTGCTTGCTCAATATACAGATTGAATAACATCGGGGAGAGGCTACAACCCTGTCTCACTCCTTCCCCAACCACTGCTTCCCTTTCATGCCCCTCGACTCTTATAATTGCCATCTGCTTTCTGTACAAATTGTAAGTAGCCTTTCGCTCCCTGTATTTTATACCAGCCACCTTCAGAATTTGAAAGAGAGTATTCCAGTTAACATTGTCAAAAGCTTTTTCTAAGTCTACAAATGCTAGAAACGTAGGTTTGCTTTTTCTTAATCTTTCTTCTAAGATAAGTCGTAAGGTTAGTATTGCCTCACGTGTTCCAACATTTCTACGGAATCCAAACTGATCTTCCCCGAGGTCCGCTTCTACCAGTTCTTCCATTCCTCTGTAAAGAATTCGCGTTAGTATTTTGCAGCAGTGACTTATTAAACTGATAGTTGGGTAATTTTCACATCTGTCAACACCTGATTTCTTTGGGATTGGAATTATTATATTCTTCTTGAAGTCTGAGGGTATTTCGCCTGTCTCATACATCTTGCTCACCAGATGGTAGAGTTTTGTCATGACTGGCTCTCCCAAGGCCATCAGTAGTTCTAATGGAATGTTGTCTACTCCCGGGGCCTTGTTTCGACTCAGGTCTTTCAGTGCTCTGTCAAACTCTTCACGCAGTATCTTATCTCCCATTTCGTCTTCATCTACATCCTCTTCCATTTCCATAATATTGTCCTCAAGTACATCGCCCTTGTATAAACCCTCTATATACTCCTTCCACCTTTCTGCCTTCCCTTCTTTGCTTAGAACTGGGTTGCCATCTGAGCTCTTGATATTCATACAAGTGTTTCTCTTCTCTCCAAAGGTCTCTTTAATTTTCCTGTAGGCAGTATCTATCTTACCCCTAGTGAGACAAGCCTCTACATCCTTACATTTGTCCTCTAGCCATCCCTGCTTAGCCATTTTGCACTTCCTATCAATCTCATTTTTGAGACGTTTGTATTCCTTTTGCCTGCTTCATTTACTGCATTTTTATATTTTCTCCTTTCATCAATTAAATTCAATATTTCTTCTGTTACCCAAGGATTTCTATTAGCCCTCGCCTTTTTACCTACTTGATCGTCTGCTGCCTTCACTACTTCATCTCTCAGAGCTACCCATTCTTCTTCTACTGTATTTCTTTCCCCCATTCCTGTCAATTGTTCCCTTATGCTCTCCCTAAAACTCTGTACAACCTCTGGTTCTTTCAGTTTATCCAGGTCCCATCTCCTTAGATTCCCACTTTTTTGCAGTTTCTTCAGTTTCAATCTGCAGTTCATAACCAATAGATTGTGTTCAGAATCCACATCTGCCCCTGGAAATGTCTTACAATTTATAACCTGGTTCCTAAATCTCTGTCTTACCATTATATAATCTATCTGATACCTTTTAGTATCTCCAGGATTCTTGCAGGTATACAACCTTCTTTTATGATTCTTGAACCAAGTGTTAGCTATGATTAAGTTATGCTCTGTGCAAAATTCTACAAGGCGACTTTCTCTTTCATTTCTTCCCCCCAATCCATATTCACCTACTATGTTTCCTTCTCTCCCTTTTCCTACTGACGAATTCCAGTCACCCATGACTATTAAATTTTCGTCTCCCTTCACTACCTGAATAATTTCTTTTATCTCGTCATACATTTCATCAATTTCTTCATCATCTGCAGAGCTAGTTGGCATATAAACTTGTACTACTGTAGTAGGCATGGGCTATGTGTCTATCTTGGCCACTCATTAGTAGTGTCGTAATATAATCGTGTAGCTGTGTAACAAACCAAATACCGTGTGATCTGTAATCCCTGAGAAAGTACATTAAATAAAGTGAAAATTTATGGAAATGACTAAGTGAGAAGGCAAATTATTTCTCAATAAACGGTTTTACATGGGAAATGCGGTGTAGTCCTTTACTTTTCTCAGTACGCAGAGTTTTAGCTTGAACGCAATTATCATGCGGTATACGTCGGATCCTATAAGGTCCATTGTATATCATAAAAAAATTGTGACTCAAATGTTTCTTCTTATGTGACAATGAATGGGCTTCAATGAGAACTTTTTGACCAATATGTAATTTTTTTGCATTTGTATTACCGTGCAGCTTTCTCCTTTTTATGCAGCAGAATTTATATTTTTAATAGCCAAATCAATTATGTCTTGATGTCGAAGTTTACATGTATCCGGAAAAGGTACAAGCTCTCTGGTTCTGTTCGGTGGTTCCTCATTCTTCAGTACATCAATAGGTGGTAAAGCAGTGGAGTAATGAGGCATTTCATTCAATACGTTTTAAAATAAGTGCAAATATCTATCCCAATATTGATGCTTCCTGTGACAGTAAAGTCTGCAAAATTTTTTAATTTCTTTCGTGATCTGTTCAGACGGGTTACAATGTGGAGAGTACAATGAAATAAAAACAGGTTTGATTTCACGATTGCGAAGCATGCGTGACCAAGCAGCAGATCTGAATTGTGGTCCATTATTTGAAATTACTTTGGCAACGTGTCCAAATTCACGTAAGAAATTTTTAACAAATGCGTAGGATACAGACCGTCCAGTCGCTTTGCGTAACGGTGTGAAAGTAACAAGTTTGATGTAAATTCAACAGAGACTAGAAAGTACGAAAATCCATTCAATGTTTTAACAAGGGGTCTCAGATGATCAACAGCAGCAAATTCTTTTAATCTAGTCGGAATGATAGTAAACAATGGAGCACGATGTGAGATAGTAGATGGTTTAGCTTTTTGACGAAGTTTACAAATAGACAAGACTCTACTAATTCTATTTTCCATGTTGTTAAAATAACAATTCCCCCGAAGAAAATGATAACATTTTCGAGGAGCAAAATGTGCGTAGCTGAAATGAGTGTACCAGATGAGCTTATTAACAAAATCGTCAGGAATACAATGTACGCATAAGTTATCATCAAGAGTGCAACGTTTGAAGAGTATGTTGTTTCTTACCAGATAATAATGCCGAATCTGTGAGTGTGTCTTTTCATGCCATTTACTTTGATATCTTTCCAAAACGGATCTTTGTCTTGTTCATAATCAATATCCTTTAAAGATGCAGTGATGAAGTTTTCAAAGGATTTTGTTTGAATGTAAAGAATACTGAAATTTTTCTCAAGGTTAGCTTCTGCGTTTCTTTTCTCAAGGCCAGCCGGTGCACGTGAAAGTGCGTCCGTAACGATGTTTTCTTTGCGACCAATGTAGACTATTCGGAAGCGGAATTCTTGCATAAACAAAGGCCAACGTTTCAGCGTGGCATGATTTAATTTTGTAATGCTCGATGATCGCTATAAACTTTTACGTGTTTGCCAGTAAGAAAGAAACGAAATTTGTCAAATGCCCAAATGATAGCTGAAGCTTCTAATTCAGTGACGGATTAGTGTTTTTCAGATTTTGTTAGCACATAGCTAGCAAAAGCGATGGTTTCCTGAACGGTAATGTCATTTTCTATGGCTTCTTGCAATAATTGGGGATCAAGACCAACTTTAGAAGAGCCTGTGCTAAGGCAGAAATCTTGTGACAGATCTGGGTGAGCTAAGATTGTCTCGTTAAGTAGCGCTTTTTTCAAAGAATCAAATTTCAACTGTGCCTATTCGCCCCAGTTCCAAATTGTGTTTCTGTCAGTGAGAGAACAAAGTTTTGGTGTTACTACAATTTGCATATTCAGGAAATGATGGCAGAGATTCATGAGACCTAGAAAACTGCGCACTTGTTTTTTTTTTTTGTGGATGGAACTGGGATGGCCTTGATTGCTTCTGACTTTTGAGGATCCGGCCAGATGCCTTCAGAAGAAATAATGTGACCCAAAAATTTCACCTTTGTCCTACCAAATACAAATTTTTCCAAATTCACTGTAATTCCAGATTTGCAAAATTACGTAACACACTTTTGAGGATGCGATTATGTTCTTCCCAAGATGCTTCTGCTATTAAAATATCGTCCACGTATGAGGTGATGTGACTTTTAAGAACTCAGGTAATGTGGAATTTAGACCACGAATGAATGCTGCCGAAAAAACGTTCAAACCAAAAAGAAGTTTCTGAAATTGATAACAAACGCCGAAAAAAAGCCTTATATGGCTCTGACCACTATGGGGCTTAACTGATGTGGTCATCAGTCCCCTATAACTTAGAACTACTTAAACTTAGAACTACTTAAACCTAACTAACCTAAGGACATCACACACATCCATGCCCGAGGCAGGATTCGAACCTGCGACCGTAGCGGTCGCGCGGTTCCAGACTGTAGCGCCTAGAAACACTCGGCCACTCCGGCCGGCAAAAGCCTTATATTTCTTACATTCTGGGTGAAGTTCGATTTGATAAAAGCTGGATCTGAGATCAATGGAAGACAACACTTTTATGCCATTAAAATTTTGAAGAAGTTCTTACAACGTTTGTGGCCTGTCTGTTTCGGGAATGATTATGGTATTTATTTGTCTCGAATATAAAACAAGCCTGATAGATCCGTTTTTTTTCTCAACAACATGTAATGGATTACTGTATGAGCTTACTGCAGGTTCAATAATGTTCTCTTCATGCATAGATTGTACTTCCTTTCTAACACGGTCCCTATAATGTGCCGGAATTCGTATAGACTAACGCAAATTTTAGTATGCTCTCAGACAAACAGAAGCTAAACGATGTCAAAGTTAGGGTAAGGAGGGCTATGCGTGAAGCGTTCAGTGAATTCGAAAGTAAAATCAGAGGATGACACGCGTAAAGCTGAAATACTAAACACCTTTTTCCAAAGCTGTTTCACAGAGGAAGACCGCACTGCAGTTCCTTCTCTAAATCATCGCACAAACGAAAAAAGGGCTTACATCGAAATAAGTGTCCAAGGAATAGAAAAGCAACTGGAATCACTCAACAGAGGAAAGTCCACTGGACCTGACGGGATACCAATTCGATTCTACACAGAGTACGCGAAAGAACTTGCCCCCCTTCTAACAGCCGTGTACCGCAAGTCTCTAGAGGAACGGAGGGTTCCAAATGATTGGAAAAGAGCGCAGGTAGTCCCAGTATTCAAGAAGGGTCGTCGAGCAGATGCGCAAAACTATAGACCTATATCTCTGACGTCGATCTGTTGTAGAATTTTAGAACATGTTTTTTGCTCGAGTATCATGTCGTTTTTGGAAACCCAGAATCTACTATATAGGAATCAACATGGATTCCGGAAACAGCGATCGTGTGAGACCCAAGTCGCTTTATTTGTTCATGAGGTCCAGAAAATATTAGATACAGGCTCCCAGGTAGATACTATTTTTCTTGACTTCCGGAAGGCATTCGATACAGTTCCGCACTGTCGCCTGATAAACAAAGTAAGAGCCTACGGAATATCAGACCAGCTGTGTGGCTGGATTGAAGAGTTTTTAGCAAACAGAACACAGCATGTTGTTATCAATGGAGAGACGTCTACAGACGTTAAAGTAACCTCTGGCGTGCCACAGGGGAGTGTTATGGGACCATTGCTTTTCACAATATATATAAATGACCTAGTAGATAGTGTCGGAAGTTCCATGCGGCTTTTCGCGGATGATGCTGTAGTATACAGAGAAGTTGCAGCATTAGAAAATTGTAGGGAAATGCAGGAAGATCTGCAGCGGATAGGCACTTGGTGCAGGGAGTGGCATCTGTCCCTTAACATAGACAAATGTAATGTATTGCGAATACATAGAAAGAAGGATCCTTTATTGTATGATTATATGATAGCGGAACAAACACTGGTAGCAGTTACTTCTGTAAAATATCTGGGAGTTTGCGTGCGGAACGATTTGAAGTGGAATGATCATATAAAATTAATTGTTGGTAGGGCGGGTACCAGGTTGAGATTCATTGGGAGAGTGCTTAGAAAATGTAGTCCATCAACAAAGGAGGTGGCTTACAAAACACTCGTTCGACCTATACTTGAGTATTGCTCATCAGTGTGGGATCCGTACCAGATTGGTTTGACGGAGGAGATAGAGAAGATCCAAAGAAGAGCGGCGCGTTTCGTCACAGGGTTATTTGGTAACCGTGATAGCGTTACGGAGATGTTTAATAAACTCAAGTGGCAGACTCTGTAAGAGAGGCGCTCTGCATCGCGGTGTAGATTGCTCGCCAGGTTTCGAGAGGGTGCGTTTCTGGATGAGGTATCGAATATATTGCTTCCCCCTACTTATACCTCCCGAGGAGATCAGGAATGTCAAATTAGAGAGATTAGAGCGCGCACGGAGGCTTTCAGACAGTCGCTCTTCCCGCGAATCATACGCGACTGGAACAGGAAAGGGAGGTAATGACAGTGGCACATAAAGTGCCCTCCGCTACACACCGTTGGGTGGCTTGCGGAGTATAAATGTAGATGTAGATGTAGAACACGTAATTGGCATTGATTGCTTTAATTGTTCCTGTTTTGGGAGTAAAAACTGTGGAATATGCTTGTAAAATGTCAAAAAGGTCCTGCCTATCAGTGTCATTACAGTTTATAACACTCCTGTCTGGTACTGCTATACCATAACCTTAAAGTAGGAGGCAGTTTGTGAAATATAACTATCTAGTTAAAACAATTATGGTATAAAGCAACAGAGCAGTGTTACCCTCTGAGAGGAATTTTGTTGTGTTGACCGAGTTGTACCTAAAGGGGTGGCTTATCGGAAATGAAAGTCAGAATTACGTAAATATTTGAACAGTAATAAACAAAATTTTTGCCTATCTGTACTGTTTAACGGATAAAGATAATGGTCGCCAGCCTAATTAGCCAAGAGAATGATTAACATTCTTGTTCAAGAAAATAGTTATTAGTAACTTTAACGGATAAACACAACCTATACTTTGTCACACGCGAGTGCAATGAACTCTGACACATACATATGCTTACGGTAAGATTGAAACTAACAGCTAGAGCAGCAAAAACTATTGGCAAAAATATAACAGATACCGAAACACACTATTACTTTCAGGGCTTGTTCAAACTGAATGGTCTTCATAACATTACTATTAACATTCACTGCAGGATCATAAATTGGACACAGGTTAAGTCTCTCTCAGTTAAATACTTTACTATTTAAAATGAGAGTTAATTGGAATCCACTAACAGGTTGCTTCTCACTATCTTTTGAATAAAGAAATTATGGTTTTCATAAATAGTGGTCTTCCCGTTACTTGTTACCTAGCATTAGCACAATAGACAAACTGTGGATCCTGTTATACTATTAATATGCACTTCCAATACATAAGAGACAAACACTTAGCAATCATGAGCATATAATTTTCTACTATTGCAGTTTTCCACTTTTACTACAGTGAAACACAATGTTGACAAAATTGCAAGAAACTGACTCACCTTTTAGAATTTATTACAGGTAGCACTATGATCGTTAACTAAGCAAAACTTCATAAGCCTCAGTTTTAAGAGCTTTTAATCTTTACAAGAAACTGCAAATTGTCTTTATTACCACAGTCTTCTACTTGAAAGTAAATGATTAAATAGGAGGCTTTGAAACTCCACAAAAACTTTAAATTAGACTGTTTCCATCCCTGGGAGGCTTTCACAAAACTACATTTACTACCTCCCACAATTTCATTAAATCCACGGTAAATCTGAATTCTTACCCAAGATCAAACAACATTATTTTCCACAAACTAGGACACTCGGTAATCATAGTTTAAATGGAGAGGTGTTGTGATAGGGAAAAATCAAGGTAGGTACATGAATTAAATTATAAGTTACCTTATATTTGAGCACACTAACACATCCAATAAGCTGATCCTTCACTGTACATTATTATTGCATTGCGTTACAGTGATTGCGCAATGTGGTGGCAACTGCATGTTGATAGGTGGATTTTCAGGCAGAATTGCTGGACTCTGTCCTTTCTTGGTGGCAATGATGGATACCAATTCCAGAATCGTTCCAGCTATTTACCCATCCATCCGAGGCATTGGAAAGTGGCAGAAAAAGCCTCTCTCGGAACCAGCACAATATACAACATTAAAATGGCAGTGCACAGTTTGGTAGCTCGTCCCCGACTGACTCTTGGTTCCACCTTTTCTACCCAGGCCAACCACAATTTGCGCGCGCTACGCAGTTCCGTTCCCGAGGGGAACCACAACATCTTTTACAGATAGAATAACTAAGAACCCTAAGTGAGGATCAGCAGTTTACATAACAGCAAACAAATAGTTTAAATAAAACAGAACCTTTGCATATATTGACATTTCTACAAAAAATTATTCACCCAAATTCCAAATGTATACAATAAGTATTGTCTTCCTCTAATTGAGACAAAGAATGTAAATGACAGATATACTACATTGCACAGAATCAAATTATGACATCAAAGTTTTAACAAAGGAAGGAGTATACAATTTGGTGTTGTCGATTCAGTCAAACACATTTACAGAAGCTCAACGATGTAACATTAAATAAAACAAAAACATAATAAATCAGTATAGTATTAGAGCTATGGTGTTACCAGTTCTCAATTGTTTGAATTTTATTCTGCATTTAATCGTTAGTATCTAATACGTCATCAATAACGCCCCTGTCAGTACTTGCAAAGTGATTAATAGTGTCAAATTCCGTCGAAAGTTCCAAATTGTGCTCTAACAAGAGGTGAAGCCGATTAATTTCCTCGTCATGGTTTGAAAGCCAATCGGCAAATTTCAAAGCTATTGACTTACCTTCTCTCTCTAAACTTATTTCAGCACCGTGAAAGTTTAAAATTGGCTTATACTCATTCAAAAAGTCTACGCCCAATATGATTTCCGTCGACAATAATGGAACAATAAGAAAATTCATAGTAAATCTGTGGCTTTGACAAAAGAATTCTAAGCTATTTTGTTGGAGTACATCTACACTTTTTCCAGAAATTGCACCTTGTAATTTAATTTTGCGTAAAGGAAGTGTGGGGCAATTGTTCAATTTGTTATACATTTACTGAAAGCTGTTTCACTAATTACCGGAATAGGACTGCCAGAGTCAACTACGGCCGTAAATTTTATGCCATTTGCTGTGATGTGTATTACACGATATGCAATATTGTTTTGTTTAATATCATGTTCCTGGTGTAAGATGTCCCCAATGTCTTCCATTTTCACGTAATTAAAAGTCACGGTAGCTACGTCGTCAGCTTCATAAGTACGTTTTGTGACTGCCTGCGGTGCAAGTCATTGTCTGTTATCTCTTTGTTGTCGCGCATCGTTACTGGGATTTGGAGATCTAACTTCTACAGTTTCAACTTGAAGAGAGGGCTCTGCCCTGTTTGAATCACGCCAGTTCTGATTAAATTCAAGTCTGTTGTCATATCGGTAATTTTTGTAATTTCTTTCTTGCCGATCACGTTGTGGAGAATTTCTTCCTGAATCGTAATTGCGAGGTTGACTGTTGCGCCTGAAGTTATTTTGCCTTCCTTGATAAAAATTGTTCTGGTTTCTATATTGTCTGCTTATCTCTGTCATATTCATTACCATGGAGAGATGATATTTCCCCGTAGCTATTGTTATTTTGCCAACAGCTGTCATATGAGTGGTGTCTGTTTCGGTCACGATTTACACTACCTTGTCGTGTCCGGTTATTATTGCTATCGTCACGGAATTGTGACGGATGTGACCTGTAATTGTTGGTGTTTTCCCGTTTTCGTATTCCACGACGGTCTGTGTCGATTTCCAATTCTTGTTAAAATCCCTGAAAAGCTTCGGTATTATCTTTGCAACGCCCTGCCAAAATAATATGTCTTAAGTGTCCAGGTAATTTAATTAAGTAAATCCGGATGAGTTCCGAGGGGCTGTACAGGTTTGTCAAATACCGATTTTTGTGCAAAATGTCTTCAAAATATTTTACTGCGCTGGAAAATACAGATTGTTCGACGTGTTTCATCATTATGATGCAATGTTCAGCTGGTTCATTTTCTAGATAGCCACACATAAATTCTAATCTGTGCTCTAATGACCAATTAGAAGGAAAGCAATGAGAAAATTGATGAAGCCAAGCTTGTGGATGTATGTCCCTAACAGAATTATGGAATGTTTTAAATTTATGCGTTGTGATGAAGAGCTTGTAGTCAAAATCATCATGGCGGCGAGTCGCAGATCGGCCATTGTTACGTCGTGTCAGCGGTTCCATCTCAAAATACGGTGCACCTTGCTAACTCCTTTCAAAGTCTCCGAAATACCCTGTGATATTACTTTGTGGCTTTTCCGTATTTCTAAGTCCCTCTTCCCGTGTTGGAGCGCGAGTGTCCTCTGAAATATGTAATTCTTGTATTATTTGTGCCAACTGATCTTGTACTTCCCGGATTTCTCTTTTGTGTTGCGTATTAATTTGATTTTGATTTTGTTTAAATTTCTTAATTTGTTCATACTCTTCTGTGTCAGTGAAGGCTACGGGTCTTGTGTCATTCAGATCATCATCTACCTTTGTAGATAAGTTAGTGAACTGATCCGAAAGTTCGGCTACTTTCTCCGATAATGAACTGATTTCCCCAGTGTGTTTTTCTGAACCAAGTTTCGGAGCGTCCATTTGTGTTGAAAGCGTATCTACTGTGTCTTTTAAGTTTTCCTGATTTTTTGCAAGTTGCATAACCGAATAGGTGGATGCAACTGAGTCAATTTTAGCTTGAAAGGTGTCGTGCACAATAATCCGCTGTTCTTTTATGGCTGCTTCATGATTCTGTGATGCGTTTCCATGTCGCGAAAAAAATAGGCTGAAAATGCTCACAAATTTGTGTTTTTACATCTTTACAAACTTGTTGACATTTAAATTCGATTTTAAGTAACTCAGCAGTTAAATTTTCACGTGTTTGTTCAAGCGTTGTGTCTAGTTCTTGAAGACTTTGTTCCATTGTGTCTAACTTTTGAAGCTTTTGTCCCATTTGTTGCATAAATTGTAATAACAATATGTTACCGTCTGGAAAATGTTCCTTTGTGCTTTTTGGTAGTGCATTTGCATCGTCAATATTCGTATTTTGAAAAGCAGAGAGTGTCTTGAGTTAATTGAGAAAAAGGTGATGACGCAAAACCTGAATCTACGGTATTTGTAAGATTTGGTTTTGTCATTTCCGGTTCCTGAGGCGATCTATTACTGGACGATCGATCGACAATACTTTCGTGTTTACTGATTGTTTCACTATCTACACCATTATTTACTGCCTGGTCTGTGTCCCCGTGCATTATTGCCAAATTACCGACTTGAATATTTGTCACTTCATTACAATGAGCTACTAACACGCTACGATCGTCTTCACTATCGTTTCTCAATTTGCTTTGTAGCTTAATGTTACGCTTTCCACACACCATGATTAAAACACTATTTCACAAAAAAAGACACTCTTAAATAACACTGACAATAATAAATATCCAATTAGTTGCAAACTCGACTGCGAGATACTTAATGCAAATCGACATGCATGTCACAACTGCTTTGCTCAATACAATACAGTACTACAATAAAAAACTGCAACTACAAAGGTAATTCTCTATATACAATTACGCGCTAGCAGTAGACAATAACTAATTTTCTTTTAATCATGCACTAATTATTCAAACTACAAGAAAAATCAGAAGATTACAGGGAGGTACCCTCGGCTAAGGGTCGACAGGTGGAACTTCTTTATTTAATAAAATAATTTTTTTGCTTAAATTGGAGTAACTGAGATTGAATGCAAGTGTCACTTGCTAGTGTTTATCATCTCAACACTGACCCACAATATCCTGGCGCAACGCAATCAGACTGCTCAAAAAATGATAACCTGCCTTCAAATAATTAATACAAAAGAATGGCCCTGAATTAATAGAAAATCCTAACAATAACCTATACATTTCATAAGTCACCTACCTCACAAACATCTTCATTACACAAACTATTGCAATACAGCAAGCGCCAATACAGTCAGTTAAATAAAACATTCTAACTACTGAAGGCTCTAACTACTAATACGGGTGCGGTTAGCAAAGGAAAGACTTTGTTGCAGAGCAAACAATTTTACCGTATCAAGTGGCAACCAGTTCAAAAAAAGTATATATAATCATCAGTAATAAATCTCCGGGACGGATACACATGCAGACCGTCCGCTCGTGCTAATACTGCAAACGGCAGTTTCTAAGGATGATTGCCGACCGAAGTCGCGAGGTCCAAACGATACATATTGAACACGCGATCGTAAATCGATCATGCGACTCTGGTGGTGGGCGTTATGAGTATTTTTACGGTGGTCACTACAGCAACGACAAAAGAAGCGCTTTACAAAAATACTTGTAATTGCAAAGGAGACGACTTACTTCACTCGCCATCGGTGTTGTCGTCATGTTGAAGTCCATTACAGGGGTCTGGATGGATGATTTGGAAGAGTCGAACCATTTATTCTTCGTGATACTCGTTCGTTTTCCGCACTGTCCGAAATGAAATTGTAACGGTATTTCAGCATCGAAACTGTTCTTACGAAGGTTTACACAGTTCGCCCCACCACAGTCTACACAGTTCCTTCTTTCTATATCTACGACAAAATGTCACAACAATTTTCTACGCTGGATAAACATGGTATTAGATTTTTCCATGTGAGAGAATCAGCTGAAGAAACGTCAAGAACACCAGGCATCTCACTCACTAACGACATAAATCGTCTGGGTTTCCCTAGCAACTCTCAAATATTTCGCGGAGGTATGTAATTTAGAGCAACTAAGGGAACGACAAAAAACAGATAAAAATGACTATCACAAATAATTTATCATATCGCCCGCCACTGGAGTCGCGTGGTTGATTTACGTTCACACGTTTGATACGTATCGTTTGGACCCAGTGACTTCGATAGGCAGTCATTCTTGGAAATTACCCTGCAAACCTCCAACACTGCAAATTATTAACCTCTGACGTCCATCACTGCTGACTACCCACTCCCAACTTCCATCACTACTGGCTGTTCACTTCCAACTTCTAGTCCGATCAGCCACAGAGACTCTTACAGAGAGCGCACAGCGCTGTCAGAGCTATTAATGCAGAGCGCTGCATAGCGCTGCCAACATACAAACACATAATCAGCCTACTTAGAAGCCTTACATTACTGGCCTCCGACGTCACCGGACCTAACTGTATGTGATTACTTCTCATGGGGGTCTATAAAAGACTCTGTTAATGTGCCTCCGTTACCAACAACAATGAATTAACTGAGACATCGCGTAACAGCAGCTGTGGAAGCTGTTGCTCAAAACATGCTCGCTGTAGCGTGGGAACAACTTGAATAACGCATTGTCATATGCCGTGCATCTCAAGGGGGGCATGTTGAACACTTATGAAAAGGTATGATAAAAATCTTTTTGAGTTTCCCGTTCACCAAGGAACAAAATTCATTGTATTTGACTCTTAGTTTCAGAAATATAGACGTGCCAAATCTGATGATTCTTTTTGATACACCCTGTATTTAATCAGTCAAAATAAGTTACAGTTACGTTTTTTTCACAGGTTGAGTAAAAAGATGTTTTCCTTGAAAATTTCTTGTAACGTTGTTGCTATTTTATTATTTTTTCATAACGTTAAAGACTAAGTTATCTGTGCACCGTTCAGTCTTTCGACCAACTTTGTTGTATGGGAGCGAAAGCTGGGTGGATTCAGGTTACCTTATCAATAAGGTTGAGGTTACGGATATGAAAGTAGCTAGGATGATTGCAGGTACTAGTAAATGGGAACAATGGCAGGAGGGTGTCCACAATGAGGAAATCAAAGAAAAACTGGGAATGAACTCTATAGATGTAGCAGTCAGGGCGAACAGGCTTATGTGGTGGGGTCATGTTACACGCATGAGAGAAGCAAGGTTACCCAAGAGACTCATGGGTTCAGTAGTAGAGGGTAGGAGGAGTCGGGGTAGACCAAGGAGAAGGTACCTGGATTTGGTTAAGAATGATTTTGAAGTAATAGGCTTAACATCAGAAGAGGCACCAATGTTAGCACTGAATAGGGGATCATGGAGGAATTTTATAAGGGGGACTATGCTCCAGACTGAACGCTGAAAGGCCTAATCAGTCTTAAATGATGATGATGATGAACGATTATCAAGAATTTCTTTTGGAAAGTACTCCACCACATTATAGACTAAAAACAGGTATGTATAACAGATTTTCAGATTTTATACTAACATCTGAAATTATCAGTAACTGGCAACATTGAAACTAGGTGAGATGACCTTGAGTCGTCTGGTTTTGTGACGTGTATATTTTCTCGTGGAATGCGATTAGTCGAAGGTGTGAGTGGGCTCCCGTAAATACTCTTTTAAGTTGACAAGTGTAGTCGCTCTGCGTGTGTTTGTGTGTGTGCGTTTTCAAGTAGTGGTGAAATCTTCTCCGCAGCGTCGCTGAGTCGTACATGAGCTTCGTGTTCATGTGGGGCCCCCTGAAGCTGTGGGAGTTCGGCCTGGAGCGGTGGCTGCGGTTCCCGGCGTCCCGCCGGCAGAGCGAGCGCACCTTCCTGCTGAAGGAGCTGGCCGGAGGACCCACCACCCAGGACAAGATGCTCAGGTCAGCCGCAGCGGCAGCGTCAGCAGCGCTCTCCTCCCACTGTCCTCCCGTGTTCGAATGACGAGCACGTGGATTTCTGCACTGTTCTCCACTAGAGGATGTTTCTCCACTAATGGATGTTTACTGATGCATAGGACTCCCTGATTATTATATAATCTAGCTCGCTGTCCGGTTTCAGGTCATATAGTTGGTCACTAACTAACAGCTTACAGACAAGTGAACTTATACGAGTTACTACAGTAACGGATATCTGGCCTCGATATGACCGGGAAGTGCTCTTGAAACCGGTCACCTTACACAGGCTGGTCAGAAACAGTTTGAAAAGCTTGTAAGGGAGTTACAGGATAGTTTGTGCTGAGAAACAATTGTTAAGAAAAAATTTTTCAATGTTGCGTCGTTTCCGAGTTAAGAACACTACTGGCCATTAAAATTGCTACACCAAGAAGAAATGCAGATGAAAAACGGGTATTCATTGGACAAATATACACTCCTGGAAATTGAAATAAGAACACCGTGAATTCATTGTCCCAGGAAGGGGAAACTTTATTGACACATTCCTGGGGACAGATACATCACATGATCCCACTGACAGAACCACAGGCACATAGACACAGGCAACAGAGCATGCACAATGTCGGCACTAGTACAGTGTATATCCACCTTTCGCAGCAATGCAGGCTGCTATTCTCCCATGGAGACGATCGTAGAGATGCTGGATCTAGTCCTGTGGAACGGCTTGCCATGCCATTTCCACCTGGCGCCTCAGTTGGACCAGCGTTCGTGCTGGACGTGCAGACCGCGTGAGACGACGCTTCATCCAGTCCCAAACATGCTCAATGGGGGACAGATCCGGAGATCTTGCTGGCCAGGGTAGTTGACTTACACCTTCTAGAGCACGTTGGGTGGCACGGGATACATGCGGACGTGCATTGTCCTGTTGGAACAGCAAGTTCCCTTGCCGGTCTAGGAATGGTAGAACGATGGGTTCGATGACGGTTTGGATGTACCGTGCACTATTCAGTGTCCGCTCGACGATCACCAGTGGTGTACGGCCAGTGTAGGAGATCGCTCCCCACACCATGATGCCGGGTGTTGGCCCTGTGTGCCTCAGTCGTATGCAGTCCTGATTGTGGCGCTCACCTGCACGACGCCAAACACGCATACGACCATCATTGGCACCAAGGCAGAAGCGACTCTCATCGCTGAAGACGACACGTCTCCATTCGTCCCTCCATTCACGCCTGTCGCGACACCACTGGAGGCGGGCTGCAAGATGTTGGGGCGTGAGCGGAAGACGGCCTAACGGTGTGCGGGACCGTAGCCCAGCTTCATGGAGACGGTTGCGAATGGTCCTCGCCGATACCCCAGGAGCAACAGTGTCCCTAATTTGCTGGGAAGTGGCGGTGCGGTCCCCTACGGCACTGCGTAGGATCCTACGGTCTTGGCGTGCATCCGTGCGTCGCTGCGGTCCGGTCCCAGATCGACAGGCACGTGCACCTTCCGCCGACCACTGGCGACAACATCGATGTACTGTGGAGACCTCACGCCCCACGTGTTGAGCAATTCGGCGGTACGTCCACCCGGCCTCCCGCATGCCCACTATACGCCCTCACTCAAAGTCCGTCAACTGCACATACGGTTCACGTCCACGCTGTCGCGGCATGCTACCAGTGTTAAAGACTGCGATGGAGCTCCGTATGCCACGGCAAACTGGCTGACACTGACGGCGGCGGTGCACAAATGCTGCGCAGCTAGCGCCATTCGACGGCCAACACCGCGGTTCCTGGTGTGTCCGCTGTGCCGTGCGTGTGATCATTGCTTGTACAGCCCTCTCGCAGTGTCCGGAGCAAGTATGGTGGGTCTGACACACCGGTGTCAATGTGTTCTTTTTTCCATTTCCAGGAGTGTATTATACTAGAACTGACATATGATTACATTTTCACGCAATTTGGGTGCATAGATCCTGAGAAATCAGGACCCAGAGCAACCACCTCTGGCCGTAATAACGCCTGGTCATGGAGTCATACAGAGCTTGGATGGCGTGTACAGGTACAGCTGCCCATGCAGCTTCAACATGATACCGAAGTTCATCAAGAATAGTGACTGGCGTATTGTGACGAGCCAGTTGCTCGGCCACCATTCACCAGACGTTTTCAATTGGTGAGTGATCTGGAGAATGTGATGGCCAAGGCAGCAGTCGAACATTTTCTGTACTCAGAAAGGCCTGTACAGAACCTGCAACATGCGGTCGTGCATTATCCTGCTGCAATGTAGGGTTTCGCAGGGATCGAATAAAGGGTAGAGCCACGGGTCGCAACACATCTGAAATGTAACGTCCACTGTTCAAAGTGCCGTCATTGCGAACAAGAGGTGACCGAGACGTGTAATCAATGACACCCCATGCCATCACGCTGGGTGATACGCCAGTATGGTGATGACGAATACACGCTTCCAATGTGCGTTCACCACGATGTCGCCAAACAGGGATGCGACCATCATGATGTTGTAAACAGAACCTGGATTCATCCGAAAAAATGACGTTTTGCCATTCGTGCACCCAGGTTCGTCGTTGAGTACACCATCGCAGGGGCTCTTGTGTGTGATGCAGCGTCAAGGGTAACCGCAGCCATGGTCTCCGAGCTGATAGTCCATGCTGCTGCAAACGTCGTCGAACTGTTCGTGCAGATGGCTGTTGTCTTGCAAATGTCCCCATCTGTTGAGTCGGGGATCTAGACGTGGCTGCACGATCCGGTACAGCCAAGAGGATAAGATGCCTGTCATCTCGACTGGTAGTGATACGAGGCCGTTGGGATCCAGTAGGGCGTTCCGTATTACCCTCCTGAACCCACCGATTCACTATTCTGCTAGCAGTCATTGGATCTCGACCAACGCGCAGCAATGTCGCGATACGATAAACCGCAATCGCGATAGGGCCCGCATCTCGTGGTCGTGCGGTAGCGTTCTCGCTTCCCACGCCCGGGTTCCCGGGTTCGATTCCCGGCGGGGTCAGGGATTTTCTCTGCCTCGTGATGGCTGGGTGTTGTGTGCTGTCGTTAGGTTAGTTAGGTTTAAGTAGTTCTAAGTTCTAGGGGACTTATGACCACAGCAGTTGAGTCCCATAGTGCTCAGAGCCGTAATCGCGATAGGCTACAATGCGACCTTTATCAAAGTCGGAAACGTGATGGTATGCATTTCTCCTCCTTACACGAGGAATCACAACAACGTTTCACCAGGCAACGCCGATGAACTGCTGTTTGTGTATGAGAAATCGGTTGGAACTTACCTCATGTCAGCACGTTGTAGGTGTTGCCACCGGCGCCAACCTTGTGTGAATGCTCTGAAAAGCTAATCATTTGCACATCACAGCATCTTCTTCCTGTCGGTTAAATTTCGCGTCTGTAGCACGTCATCTTTGTGGTGTAGCAACTTTAATGGCCAGTAGTGTATATTATCTAGCTCGCTACATATTCTTTACATATGTTATCCGGTTTCAGGTTATATAGTTGGTCACTAACTAACAGCTTACAGACAAGTGAACTTATACGAGTTACTGCGGTAACGGGTATCTGGCGTCGATATGATCGGGAAGTGCTGTTGAAACCGCTCACCTTACACAGGCTGGTCAGAAACAGATTGAAAAGCTTGTAAGGGTGTTGCAGGATAGTTTGTGCAAAGAAATAACTGTTAAGAAAAAAAATTTCTATGTTGCGTCGTTTCCGAGTTAAGTACACTACTGGCCATTAAAATTGCTACACCAAGAAGAAATGCAGATGATAAACAGGTATTCGTTGGACAGATATATTATACTAGAACTGACATGTGATTACATTTTCACGCCATTTGGGTGCATAAATCCTGCGAAATCAGTACCCAGAACAGCCACCTCTCTCCTTAATAACGTCCTTGATACGCCTGGGCATTGAGTCAAACGGAGATTGGATGGCGTGTACAGGTACAGATGCCCAAGCAGCTTCAACACGATACCACAGTTCATCAAGAGTAGTGACTGGCGTATTCTGACGAGCCAGTTGCTCGGCCACCATTGACCAGACGTTTTCAATTGGTGAGAGATCTCGAGAATGTGCTGGCCAGAGCAGCAGTCGAACATTTTCTGTATCCAGAAAGGCCCGTACAGGACCTGCAACATGTGGTCGTGCATTATCCTGCTAAAATTTAGGGTTTCGCAGGGATCGAGCCACGGGTCGTAACACATCTGAAATGTAGCGTCCACTGTTCAAAGTGCCGTCAATGCGAACAAGAGGTGACCGAGACGTGTAACCAATGACACCCCATACCATCACGCCGGGTGATACGCCGGTATGGCGATGACGAATACACACTTCCAATGTGCGTTCACCGCAATGTCACCAAACACGGATGCGACCATTGTGATGCTGTAAACAGAACCTGGATTCATCAGAAAAAATGACGTTTTGCCATTCGTGCACCCAGGTTCGTCGTTGAGTACACCATCGCAGGCGCTCCTGTCTGTGATGCAGCGTCAAGGGTAACCGCAGCCGTGGTCTCCGAGCTGATAGTCCATGCTGCTGCAAACGTCGTCGAACTGTTCGCGCAGATGGTTGTTGTCTTGCAAACGTCCCCATCTGTCGACTCAGAGATCGAGACGTGGCTGCACGATCCGTTACAGCCATGCGGATAAGATGCCTGTCATCTCGACAGCTACTGATACGAGGCCGTTGGGATCCAGCACGGCGTTCCGTATTACCCTACTGAACCCACCGATTCCATATTCTGCTAACAGTCATTGGATCTCGACCAACGCGTGCAGCAATGTCGCGATACGGCAAACCGCAATCGCGATAGGCTACAATCCGACCTTTATCAAAGTCGGAAATGTGATGGTACGCATTTCTCCTCCTTACACGAGGCATCACAACAACGTTCACCAGGCAACCAATCAGAAATCGGTTGGAAACTTTCCTCATGTCAGCACGCTGTAGGTGTCGCCACCGGCGCCAACCTTGTGTGAATGCTCTGAAAAGCTAATCATTTGCATATCACAGCATCTTCTTCCTGTTGGCTGAATTTCGCGTCTGTAGCACGTCATCTTCGTGGTGTAGCAATTTTAATGGCCAGTAGTGTAGCATTGAAATTCAAGCGACCCGCCAGAGACGGTGTCACCAAAGGTGTTCTTTATTTGGTTTCCTAAAACCGAACAAATATTGGACATGAGACGGTAGTAAGGTTCGAATCCAACCCAAAGACTGAACAATCTCCTGTGCTATCGTCTGTGCTATTAGGACAACTGAAGCTAATGTCGTAACTGGCACGCAACTGTCCCATTGCTAATTAACTCGGAAATGGCGCAACGTATCGAATTTGTTTCCTAACAATTATATCTCAGCACAACCTTACTTGCAACACTTTTACAAGCTTATCAAACTGTTCCTGACCACCCTGTATAGCAGTCAAATGAAAGCGAAGTAGATGGAAAAAAGTATGTAAACTGTTTATTATTTCAAAAGTAATCGCCGTAACTGTTGATACATTTATCCCACTGTGAGACAAGGCGGTCAATGCCTTCACGGAAAAATATTTGCAGCTACCTACTGAACTTTGACTGTACCCAGGAGTGTAGTTCTTCGTCCGAAGCAAATCGACGACCGCGAATGCCTTTCTTCAGGGCCCCAAAAACATGTAAATCGCATGTGGAGATATAGGGGCTGCATGGCGAATATGTATGGGCTTCCCAGAGAAGCTTCTGCAGCCTACTCGCTACATGTGGGCGGATCCACGTGTTCTCAAGGCCATCTTTACTATGCTGCAGAAGTTTCTCTGGGAAACCCTTACGAATCCGCCATAGAGCCTTGATCTCTCCCTTTGCAATCTCCATATTTTTGAAGCACTGAAGAAAGACATTCGTGGTCGCTGATTTGCTTCAGACGACGTGATGCACGCGTGAGTGAAATCATGGCTCCGTAGACAACCGCAAACGTGTTTCCATAAAGGCACTGATCATCTTGTCTCACAAAGCGATAAACGTATTAACAGTTATGGCGATTACTTTTCAAATAATAAACAATTAACTTATTTTTTTCATCTTCTAGTTTTCATTTGACTGCCTATTATACAAAGACAGTGTAGTGATTTAGACATTATAATAACAAAACGTTTTATCGTAACTGAGATAGAGAGCTCCAGCATTTAGCCACGTAAAATTACCTCAAATTTACTGATGCTATCAATTTACATGATCTTTTCTCTGGGTGCCTACAACAGAACGTATAAACGCACCCTATATAACGTGACAATGCCAGTTCATTTATAGATTTCTTTCCTTTTAGTGCGATAATAATGATAACGTGAAATATAAGAAAACAATGGAAAAAAGCTAAAATAAGTAAAATAAAAGATACTGAAAATATGAGTCGTATAGTTATGCCTTGGATACAATGTATACAAGCCTTCATCAAGCCTTCCTTTCTTCCAGAAGTGGTAGTCCTGCAAGTTTCGCAGAAGAACTTCTGTGAAGTTTGGAAGGTAGGAAACGAAGTACTGGGAGAAGTTAAGCTGTGAGAACGAGCCTCGAGTCTTGGAAATTTCATCCTGGAATCCTTCATCAGTTCTCAAATGAATTTCTAACTCAAGAAATCCACTTTCTCACCTGACCTTGGTATCGTCATCGACACTAGCTGGTTGGGATTCGTATTTCCTAAATCAAAACCAGTGGATTTTTCAGACTTCGTGAAATTTTCGCTTCCCATAAATTGTGTGTAGTTCAGTGTTATGATACACGAAAATTATGAAATACCCATAACTTATTGCACACCATCTGCATCTGTCCACATTAACAGTATCGTAATTCCAATTACATACACTGATATAAGACATAAAAGGAACAAGGGAACATCAGTTAATTATATTTGTTAAATTTCTAACATAACAGCAATTTCATTTAATGAACTCTGAAAATATAACTAACGTAATATGAAAACGTCTTGGCACTTCAACTGTCTGCAGTCTTTAGACGCTCAATAATAGCAACACCATGTGGGATTTTTGATTGGCAGTGTTATTTATAGCTGCCCAGGAACCGGGGTTTCTTAATGCACAGTACTGAAATCCAGGAAGGTCTCAACATCCACATTTACATCTACATCTATGTGATAACTCTGCTACTCACAATACAGTGCCTGGCAGAGGGTTCAATGAATCATACCAATATGCCATACCAACACTATGTCACCTAACCAGGATGCATGGGAAGGTAAGACAAATATTTAAAAATCGATTATGTGAAAGCAAAGCATGAATCCATGCCAACATAGCCTCGGTGATAACCTGGTAGCAATGAAAAGCGGACTTAAATTCGGAGAAACAGAGAAAAATAAGTATATGAAGAGATGAAAAACTTAAAATTTAGGACCGAATCGGTCAAAGAGAAATTTCTCCAAGCCAGTAACTAATGGTCTAAGTAAATTATCGACAGTAGTTCAGTGGACGATGAATGGCAGTATTGTTTACATAGGAATGAAGCTGACGGGAAGTACAGACATGTGAAATTAGAATGGATGAGAGAGAGAGAGAGATTTCAAAGAAACTGATATGATGATTCCATGAAAAATCAACACGCACACTCGAAAATTAAACGTCAATTTGGAGAAGGAAAGTGTAAAGTTGTTGAACTACGAGATCTGCGTCGAAGGACTGTACAATACAGAAGCGAGATTTAATAAGGAGAAGCATTTGCATGCAGAAGAAATAGATGAACTATTACTGTGAGTCGAGTTTGACAGTGTAGTAAATTAACAGAGCTCAGTATGCTCAGGAGGAGTCTATTGCTATAGTTTTAAAGATAGTGAAATCTGTTAGGAAGCCTGTAGGAATTAGGAGATTATGAAACGGATGCTTAACATCAGATTTTCAGAAAGATATCTCATAATACCGAAGAAAGCAATAAATATCAATCAGTCTAATACTGCTGAAAAGAACAGTATTTAATAAAACAAGAAAACTGAACAGATACTGTAAGAAGGCATGTTTGGTTTCAGAACTGCTATTCTGATTTCGATCTTATTAATGGAAAGGAGAATAAAGTGTTTGTTGGATAACAGATAAATCTGTCACAACCTAAAAGTAAGATATCCGCATCCTGAGATGAGTACAAAATACGTAGACCGACATGTAATCTAAAGGTCCACAGAAACCAGATGAGGGCAATAAACGTGGAATAGCACGGTTACATAGAGGAAGAAGTATGTGAGGCTGTCTTCTAGCTTACCACTACTGTCGTTGAAACTATACGTCGAAGGAGGATTGAAAGCAGTAAAAGAAAATTTCAGAAAAAGAATAAAAAATTAAACACGAAGACGGGAGTTCTACAGGGGGTGTAAAGCTGGCAGATGGCATTGCTCTTCTGGTCGAAGTGAAGGAAGATTTAGGCGACTTGTTAAATGAAGTATAGAGAATACTTAGTCCAGAATATGACCTGAAGCTAAACAAAACCAATATGAATCTGATAAAGAGTCGTGGAAAGGAGAATAGTGACACGATTATCTCCACACAGCTGTAGGATGTCGAAGGGGTTGTCTGCCCATAGAAATCGATTAAAGGTTGTCTCTATACAGACATTTGTAAAGCGCTCAACAAAGGTGAGCGGGTGGCACTGAGTGTGTCGCCGAACTGGAAGGTCATAGGGGGACCCTTTGCCATTTTATTCAAGTACGTGACGTTGTTGCACACATCTATAAACGCCACACGAGGCCACAAAACAGAGTTGAAAAAGGGTAAAAATCGCTTGGTGTTTCGGGTCACGTTCAAATTTCGTCATGCGGTTTTGAACGATGGTTCCAACAACCCCCCTCCCCCCCGCCCCCCCCCCCCCCCCCCCCGCCACATGAACCATGGACCTTGCCGTTGGTGGGGAGGCTTGCGTGCCTCAACGATACAGATAGCCGTACCGTAGGTGCAACCACAACGG
Source organism: Schistocerca americana (assembly GCF_021461395.2). Classification (NCBI taxonomy): domain Eukaryota; kingdom Metazoa; phylum Arthropoda; class Insecta; order Orthoptera; family Acrididae; genus Schistocerca; species Schistocerca americana. Next base: position 828,631,200 of record NC_060119.1, on the reverse strand, counting down.
AGGGGTATCTGTTGAGAGGCCAGACAAACGTGTGGTTCCTGAAGAGGGGCAGCAGCCTTTTCAGTAGTTGCAGGGGCAACAGTCTGGATGATTGACTGACCTGGCCTTGTAACACTAACCAAAACGGCCTTGCTGTGCTGGTGCTGCGAAAGGCTGAAAGCAAGGGGAAACTACAGCCGTAATTCTTCCCGAGGGCATGCAGCTTTACTGTATGATTAAATGATGATGGCGTCGTCTTGGGTAAAATATTCCGGAGGTAAAATAGTCCCCCATTCGGATCTCCGGGCGGGGACTACTCAAGAGGACATCTTTATCAGGAGAAAGAAAACTGGCGTTCTACAGATCGGAGCGTGGAATGCCAGGTCCCTTAATGGGGCAGGTAGGTAAGAAAATTTAAAAAAGGGAAATGGATAGGTTAAAGTTAGATATAGTGGGAATTAGTGAAGTTCGGTGGCAGGAGGAACAAGACATTTGGTCAGGTGAATACAGGGTTATAAATACAAAATCAAATAGGGGTAATGCGGGAGTAGGATTAATAATGAATAAAAAAATAGGAGTGTGGGTAAGTTACTACAAACAGCATGGTGAACGCATTATTGTGGCCAAGATAGACACGAAGCCCACGCCTACTACAGTAGTACAAGTTTATATTGAAATGTATGATGAGACAAAGGAAATAATTCAGGTAGGGAAGGGAGATGAAAATTTAATAGTCATGGGTGACTGGAATTCGACAGTAGGATAAGGAAGAGAAGGAAACGTAGTAGGTGAATATGGATTGGGGCTAAGAAATGAAAGAGGAAGCCGCCTGGTAGAATTTTGCACAGAGCATAACTTATTCAACTTGTTTCAAGAATCATGAAAGAAGGTTGTATACATGGAAGAACCCTGGAGATACTAAAAGGTTTCAGATAGATTATATAATGGTAAGACAGAGATTTAGGAATCAGGTTTTAAATTGTAAGACCTTTCCAGGGGCAGATGTGGACTCTGACCACAATCTATTGGTTATGACCTGTAGATTAAAACTGAAGAAACAGCAAAACGGTGGGAATTTATGGAGATGGGACCTGGATAAACTGACTAAACCAGAGGTGGTACAGAGTTTCAGGGAGAGCATAAGGGAACAGTTGACAGGAATGGGGGAAAGAAATACAGTAGAAGAAGAATGGGTTGCTTAGTGGAATGAAATAGTGAAGGCAGTAGAGGATCAAGTAGGTAAAAAGACGAGGGCTAGTAGAAATCCTTGGGTAACAGAAGAGATACTGAATTTAATTGATGAAAGGAGAAAATATAAAAATGCAGTAAATGAGCCAGCCAAAAAGGAATAGAAACGTCTGAAAAATGAGATCGACAGGAAGTGCAAAATGGCTAAGCAGGGATGGCTAGAGGACAAATGTAAGGGTGTAGAGGCTTATCGCATGAGGGGTAAGATAGATACTGCCTACAGGAAAATTAAAGAGACCTTTGGAAAAAAGAGAACCACTTGAATGAATATCAAGAGCTCAGACGGCAGCCCAGTTCTAAGCAAAGAAGGGAAAGCAGAAAGGTGGAAGGAGTATATAGAGGGTCTATACAGGGGCGATGTTCATGAGGACAATATTATGGAAATGGAAGAGGACGTAGATGAAGATGAAATGGGAGATATGATATTGCGTGAAGAGTTTGACAGAGCACTGAAAGACCTAAGTCGAAACAAGGCCCCGGGAGTAGACAACATTCCAGTAGAACTACTGACAGCCTTGGGAGAGCCAGTCCTGACAAAACTCTACCATCTGGTGAGCAAGATGTACGAGACAGGTGAAATTCCCTCAGACTTCAAGAAGAATATAATAATTCCAATCCCAAAGTAAGCAGGTGTTGACAGATGTGAAAATAACCGAACTACCAGATTAATAAGTCACGGCTGCAAAATACTAACGCGAATTCTTTACAGACGAATGGAAAAAATAGTAGAAGCCGACCTTGGGGATGATCAGTTTGGATTCCGTAGAAACGTTGGTACCCGTGAGGCAATACTGGCCCTACGACTTATCTTAGGAGAAATATTAAGGAAAGGCAAACCTACGTTTCTAGCATTTGTAGACTTAGAGAAAGCTTTTGACAATGTTGACTGGAATACTCTCCTTCAAATTCTGAAGGTGGCAGGGGTAAAATACAGGGAGCTAAAGGCTATTTACAATTTTTACAGAAAGCAGATGGCAGTTATAAGAGTCGAGAGACATGAAAGGGAAGCAGTGGTTGGGAAGGAAGTGAGACAGGATTGTAGCCTCTCCCCGATGCTATTCAATCTGTATATTGAGCAAGCAGTAAAGGAAACGAAAGAAAAGTTTGGAGTAGGTTCGCTGATAACATTGTAATTCTGTCAGAGACAGCAAATGATTTGGGAGAGCAGTTGAACGGAATGGACAGTATCTTGAAAGGTGGGTATAAGATGAACATCAACAAAAGCAAAACGAGGATAAAGGAATGTAGTCGAATTAAGTCGAGTGATGCTGCGGGAATTAGATTAGCAAATGAGACACTTAAAGTAGTAAAGGAGTTTTGCTGTTTGGGGAGCAAAATAACTGATGATGGTCGAATTAGAAAGGATATAGAGCTGCGTCAGGACTGAAGACCACAACAACAACAACAACAACAACAACAACATCAGAGCGAAATATGAAGTCGCACTATACTTCAAAGGGGTAAGATTCCATTTTGTCCTTAGACAAGGGATGAATCTTGCTGGGGTGTAGGTAGTGTCAAAGGTTGCCAAGAAAGTCGTTCTGTTGCACACCGCACTGCAAACTATCGTTTACAACCGCGAGATGTATGTAAATGAAAGCCCCAGAGGGAAGAGGTGGTTTAATTGCCACCTCTCGAGACCTTTTCTGAGCGGCGGTGCGTCTGAAATATTTTCCTCGGCTACCCACAATAAAACTGCTTGATTTCAGCACTGGTCGTCGCGGTTCTGACTTCCATGGTAGAGGGGTCAAGAGAAGAGGTGAGATGAAGTTGGAGAGGGGGGGGGGGGGATAACTTTCTCATCATGTGACAGGTCCAAGGTGTGGTTGGGCAGTGTTGTGGTGAAATTTAGGGCCAATGTGACCTCATTAACCCACTTTACGCCTCCCATGGACTTCTCAGCCACTGCAGAGGAAGGCTCAGGCACTTTTGAGCCGAATTTCACACTTCTGGGTCGCAGTGGGGGGAAAATGACGCAGTTTCGAAAAGTGATCATTTAGTTCTTTTGCGCAATGTAATTCGAGGTTAATGGTTCACAGAAACTATTTGAAGATTTTTATGTTTCACTTATTGATGTGTTACAACTACTTGTGATGCAAGAACAATAATCTTTTTTCTCTAGTGTTGCTACCGGATGGTTATAATTAAACTGACGGTGTTCCAGGTGCTGCAGTGTGGGCTGTATACATTGCAATATACTGAAACATCGTAGGTATGTTCATTAACCGGTTCGCTCGCAGAGTATGCTGAAAAAAATTACAGTTCCACTTTCTGCCAGCAGGTGAAAATATGGCACTGTAAGCAGTTCAGAATATGGTGCAAGAAAGGAGGAAGAGCGACCGAACACATTATAACGGCCGTTCTGGAACGTATGTTAAGATGAGGTCACAAGTTACAACATGTGTTCGACGTCCATGAAACGTATTCACAGCTGCGAATATAAACAACCATCAGATGTATAGTGGATTGGCGGCAGTGAAAATCAGTGTCGGACCAGGACTCGAAACCCTGGTTTCCTGCTTACGGCGAGCTCTCGAATTACCGTTAGGCTGTCGGAGCACGCCCTGTGATCCAACCTGAACTTCCCTATGTCGCCAACCATGTGTATACAGCCTACACTCGCACATTCGTTATGGATAATTCCGCACAGGGCAGACATTTTAATTGAAAGTCCCTTACTTGGTGTCGGCGAATAAATACGATATTTCAGTGCTTGTGATGTTCAGAATTACGATGCAATGTTTCTTCGGACATGTATACATGTCCAAAGGAACAGGCACTGCGGTGACTGCAGCCGTCATGAAATACACGAAGTGTATTCGCAGCTGCGAATGTGAACAACGATCAACAGTTTAGTGAAGTGACGACAGTAAAAATTTGCGACGGACTCGAACCAGAATTTCCCGTTTATCACAAGCGGTCACCTTACCTTTAGGTAATGCATGCATGTCCGAAGTATCATTGCATCGTCATTCTCAACAAAACAGACATTGCAATATCGTATTTATTCGTCGACACCGGGCAAGCTACTTTCGATTAAAATGACTCCTCTGTACGGGAATATACTTAATGAATGTACGAGTGCAAGCTGTAGACTCATGGCGAACGACATATGGAAGTTTGGATGTGGCCGTGGGGGCTGCTCGGTTAGCCCAATGGTAAGGCGTCCGCTCCCGAAAAACAAAACATCCGGGTTCAAGCCCTGGTATAGCACAAATTTTCACTGTAGTCATTCCATTATATAGATGATGGTTGTTCATATTCGCAACTGGAAATATGTTTCATGTATTTCACAACAGCTGTAGTCGCCGCAGTGCCTGTTCCTTCGGCCATGGACGCTTGTCTGAAGAACGTTGCATCGTAATTCTTAACAACACAGCCACTGTACTATGGCATGTGTTCAATGCGGTCTCTTTGCCCAGCAACATGCTGCATCTCTAACACAGCATGGTCGACAGTTGCCCACAGCACGTCCGATGAAATCAGAGCGATATGTCGTCGTACGCTGTTCTTCAGATCAGAAAGAGTCCGCTTACATTCCTGAGAAACGGTCTCTTAGATGGCGCCACAGCGAGAAGTCACATGGATTTCGGTCGGGGTACCTGGAACGCCACAAGTCTTGATAATTGCCTAGAGATGACTCAGTCGTTATCGAAAATTTCTTGAAGCAAGTCTTTCGCCCTGTAAGCGATGTGTGGGGTCGCCTCGTCTTCTACGAAAATAGTGGTGTCGTCACAGTTGCGTTCTTGCAAAGCCGGAATCACATGTTGCACAAAGAAGTACTTGTAACGTGCAGATGTCACTGTTCACATAACAGGCCCACGAGGAGTCGTCTTCTCGAAGAAAAACGGACCGAGAGTGGAGAAACTTGTGAAGCCGCATCACACAGTCACATAATCTTAGTGCAGTGAATGTTCCTGCGCAACGTGTAGCGGAGTAGAGACCCATATAAGACAGTTCTGCGCATTCACGGCGCTGAGCGGAATAAAATGTGCCACGTCCGTAAATGATATTCCCCCCTGCCATACGTTATTCATTTCCATGCGTGCGGAAGAATCAAAGGCCAAAGTCACGGTATTGTAGCCCATCTTGGGGGACATTTGGTGCATATTCTAAATCTCCTAGGGATACCAGTATAGAACGCGCTGCAAAATCTTTTGATCTGTTTACAGGGAAGAGACAATTCCTATGGCACATCTTGAGGACTGGCTGTAGAATTTGAGGCATGTGTGGCATGGTCGGTAATAGCCACAGCAACTTCATCAACAACTGGCATGGGAATAGGCCTCAAATGGCTCTGAGCACTATAGGACTTAACATCTGTGGTCATCAGTCCCCTAGAACTTAGAACTGCTTAAACCTAACTAACCTAAGGACACCACACACATCCATGCCCGAGGCAGGATTCGAACCTGCGATCGTAGCAGTGGCGCGGTTCCGGACTGAGCGCCTAGAACCGCTAGACCACCGCGGCCGGCACGGAATAGGCCTCCTCCCTCTCACTATCGCACCTCTAATTCACCTGTTTCTCTCAACTCCTCGATCATATTCTGTAGAAAATTAATTGACATGGGGCCTCTTCGCAGTTGTTTACGTCGGCGATATTCACTCAATGAAACGCTGCTATTGCTGTCATTCCGATAAAACACCTTTAGCAGCAGTTCACGGTCTTTCTTATCAATAGCCATTGCGTTTCGTACGGAAAACTTGACCCTTCTTAACGCTGTGCACGAACAGCCACTTCAGAAAAGAAATCAACACTCGTCGCCAAGCAACAAACAGCATATTGACGTCAAAACAGCAAACATTTCACTTTCTCACTGTTTAGAGCGCCATATTTTCATCTGGTGGCAGAAAGTGGAACTAATATTTTTTTCAGCTTACACCGCAAGTGCACTTACTAATGAACATACCTACGATGAAACTTCCTGGCAGATTAAAACTGTGTGCTGACCGAGACTCGAACTCGGGACCTTTGCCTTTCGCGGACAAGTGCTCTACCATCTGAGCTACCCAAGCACGTCTCACGCCCGGTCCTCACAGCTTCGCAATAGAGCTTCTGTACAGTTTGGAAGGTAGGAGACGAGGTACTGGCAGAAGTAAAGCTGTGAGGACGGGGCGTGAGTCGTGCTTGGGTAGCTTAGATGGTAAAGCACTTGCCCGCGAAAGGCAAAGGTCCCGAGTTCGAGTCTCGGTCCTGCACACAGCTTTAATCTGCCAGGACGTTTCATATCAGCGCACACTCCGCTGCAGAGTGAAAATCTCATTCTGGATACCTACGATGTTTCAGTGTCCTGCGATGTATACAGTCTGCACAGCAGCACTGGAAACACCGTCAGTTTAATAACAACCACCCTGCATTTTCTGTTACAATAGTTAGACACTTCAGTTGCCCCTTCCCTCCCCATCTCTCACACTCTGTGTCCCGCTGTGCAGGCTGCTGAACGTGAGCCTGCTGGAGGACACGGGCAACTTCACCGAGTCGGACATCCGGCTGCTGCTGCTACACATGGGCAGCAGTCAGCGGGGCAGCGAGGCGCTGCTGCACTTCCTCTCGGACAACTGGGACGCCGTCAAGAAGCGGTACGTACACCAAACACAGTCCAATTTTTCTCACAGTGCAACTGGCACTCGTTATGGGTTGTCCTTTGCGACACAACCCTCTCACAGGTATGCACTGTTTGTACAGTGACACCTTATTCTTCACAAAAACTGCGTGAGTATAAGTATCAGTATGCATGTAATAGAAGAAACACCACTACGTTTATTATTTTCGTTAACGGTTAACGTTATGGACTTTCACTGTTTACTGTTACATTGTCTTCCTTCTGGACGAACTGAACTAGCAGTACTAGTTCTGGATCTGAAGATAATCTGTTCACCATATCACTGGTGCCTACTCCAGCATTAGACTTGTTCTCTGTCGCTAGATTTAATACAGACCGCCACCTATTTAGGTTTACAGAGGGTGCAAACCTCTGACCTTCACGTTCTGTGATGAGGCGTGAGTGTCCGACATCTTCTCGCGTACTCGTGGTTTTATCGTCAGTTTACATAAATACTCACGACAGCAGCAGGCAAACAGCCGACCAGCTTCGTTGTTCCGGAGATGCTCGTTCACTGACGACGGCTCACAACAATTCGCCCTATATCACAGTCTCTTATATGAATGTATTTCCCCATTTGCGTCCTCCATCGTGGCTGGAATGGTTCTCGTTTGTCTCTGCTCCGCTTATACAGGGCGGTCCATTGATCGTGACCAGGCCAAATATCTCACGAAATAAGCGTCAAACGAAAAAATTACAAAGAACGAAACTTGCCTAGCTTGAAGGGGAAAACCAGATGGCGCTATGGTTGGCCCGCTAGATGGCGCTGCCATAGATATTCGTGTAGTACATAAAGAAATATGAATGTTTTGGTTGGACCATTTTTTTCGCTCTGTGATAGATGGCGCTATAATAGTCACAAACATATGGCTCACAATTTCAGACGAACAGTTGGTAACAGGTAGGTTTTCTAAATTAAAACACAGAACGTAGGTACGTTTGAACATTTTATTTCGGTTGTTCCAATGTGATACATGCACCTTTGTGAACTTATCATTTCTGAGAACGCATGCCGTTACAGAGTGATTACCTGTAAATACCACATTAATGCAACAAATGCGCAAAATGATGTCCGTCAACCTCAATGCATTTGGCAATACGTATAACGACACTCCTCTCAACAGCGAGTAGTTCGCCTTCCAGAATGTTCGCACATGAATTAACAATGCGCTGACGCACGTTGTCAGGCGTTGTCGGTGGATCACAATAGCAAATATCCTTCAACTTTCCCCACAGATAGAAATCCGGGGACGTCAGATCCGGTGAACATGCGGGCCATGGTATGGTGCTTCGACGACAAATCCACCTGTCATGAAATATGCTATTCACTACCGCTTCAACCGCACGCGAGCCATGTGCCGAACATCCATCATGTTGGAAGTACATCGCCATTCTGTCATGCAGTGAAACATCTTGTACTAACCGTGTTAACACGGGTAATGTATCACGAAGCAAATACCCTCCACAATGGCGGAATGTTACGTGATACCACGTACTTATACGTTAGTGGCTATTACAGCGCATCTATCACAAAGCGAAAAAGGTGGTCCAACTAAAACATTCATATTCCTTTACGTACTACACGAATATATAATAAAAATGGGGGGTTCCTATCTAAAAACACGCAGTTGATATCCGTTTGACCTATGACAGCGCCATCTAGCGGGCCAACCATAGCGCCATCTGGTTTCCCCCTTCAAGCCAGACGAGTTTCGTTCTTTGTAGTTTTTTCGTTTGATACTTATTTCGTGAGATATTTGGCCCGGTCACTATCAATGGACCACCCAGTATACTTTCTTCATCGAGTCACGTGTAAACAACGGCACCAGGTGGCATTCGGTCTCGCAGTGGACACTTATCATAATATACGCGTAGGCTTCCTCGGCCATTGTAATGGTCAACAAAATTTTTCTGGGTTTGTGAACGCACTGTCAATGTGTAGAAGATATGTCCGACTAAGGCAACACACCAAGTCGGCGGTGGCAGAACACCAGGATGAGTGCGGCAAACAGATTAATTTTGTTGAAGCTCGCGTACTGGCGAAATAACCTCTTACTTTCAGGAGGAAGATTAGAGAGGCAATAGAAATAGCCAAGCGATCCTCCAAGGTGAACAGAGAAGACGGGTACAGATTTCCCATATCTTGGCCGCCAGCAATAACAGTGTTACGGGACGACAGCTCACGTGAAGCAATATACAAAGGCGCGCGGGAGACCGCAGCGGCCGCAGGTACGTAGAGCACTGGGGCGCCTCAGCCGGCGCTAGAAACCAGGAAATCAACACCACGTCACAACTGTCGCCTGGTTTTCCATTCGCCGATTTCCACCAATCACAAGCAGTAATGCAAACACCAATCAAAACGTCGTGTTTCTACCAATGAAAAGAAATAATAAAAACACCAAAAAAGAACTTCTCATATCCCTCTATAACACCCCCCTGCTTCCCGGGATTTGCGAAATTACAAGTTGACAATGACCGTGAATTATGAATTTTGACCAGCGTTGGGAAAAGGCATCCGAATCCGAAGTAAATAATTCCGCGGGAAACAGGAGACGTTATAACTTGATTGTTATTGAATGAGTAATTTCATTCAATAACAATTGGTAAATGAAATAATGGAAATAATTTGGAAAGAAATTTTGCCAGTGGAAAGTTTGCCGAAAGAAATGATTAAGTTGTAAAAGCAATTAAAAAATCGGTCGCCAGCTCAACTGATGAGCGACAGTACTGTTAAGTACGTGAATAATTGTGTCAAAAATAAAGTTTACCTGTTTTTAGCGCAGCAGGTGGAACGGGGATTTGTACGTAAGTGCTATGTCAGGCTCAGTAGTCATATAAAACAATGTCATAACAATATAACTACACTTATTTTGTTCATAATTTGTCAGGTAAGTGCAATGCTGACAACACAGATAATTATCTATCGAGATTTTGAATAATGGACTGTCATTCTGTCTTTAAAATTAGGTATTTTGCACAGTTTAATCTACTGATAATGAAATATATTGCCAATGATTGATTAACTATGTTTTGACTGATAATAATACATTAATTGGGGGATTGTCAGGTGGAATAAGCTATACAGTTTCATGAAATATCCTTGAATTAACTTCAGCTGAATATGCATTGACATAAATCTTAATAATCAAATTTATTACTTCAGTCTATTATTATGTTACTACGGTTGCCATAAGCTTATTAAGAGCAACAATTAACTACGATAACCAGCCTGAAATTTACTCTTCACCGTCTATGCAAATAATTTTATAGTTAACATATTTTCTCTTGATAATGGCGTGACACACTCGGTTCAATAAGGTAAGGATTGTAAGAAACCTACTTGGCGTTATTGTCGGGTGGAATGTAACTGCATCACTTCGATTACAAAGTGCTTGTTATTAATTGTTCAACTTCAGAGAAAAGCACAGTCACTGGCAAGCCTTCTACAATTTTATCCTACGAAAATTACGTAGATCTTACTTCCTTCGTCGTCGGTGGATCGACAGAAGTCCACGGCGGCGACACAATGTGGCAGCGGGCTTTTACTGTTGCGACTTGGGCCCACAGTGCGCTTCACATTTAAGCCCTCGTTTCTTCAGCACTATGCCCATTAATCCATAATAATTTGCCCGACCATGCTTCCAGATATGCCGACCATTACTTTCTCGTCGTATTTAGATCCACACACTAGCCGTTAGATGTAACACAGCTAGGACTAGCAGCACTCGACTGTACTTCTTACTCCGAGAACGGCGTCACTGCTACTACTGCCCGCTGGCGCGCTCCCGCGCCCAGAGGCGCGACAAAACAATCTCTCTGACTTCAACGTTAACTAAATATGCCCTGACTTGCCAGTGTTAAGTATTACATAATTTAAACATAGTATTTACAATACACATTTACACTAGACAATACATCGTATACAAACAGTTTCATGTGTTAAGTAAGCGAAAAAATTCATAGCAAGGACTGCGTTGTAGCGTCACACCTCCCCTTCATCCTTAACAGCCAATCACAATTAGATAACAGCCACGTCTGCAGAAAGAAATAAAGTTTTCTCATTCAGCAGCAAAAAAAAAAAAAAAAAATCCTGAAGAAGGTCACTTGCAACAGTGACCGAAACGTCGATAGTTTTACGTATTGTCAATGCGCTCACAAACCCAGAAAAATTTTGTTGACAGTGGTCGTAATGTTTTGCTCCCTCAGTGCATTTACTCTGTTATACTGTACGTCGGCGTCCCCGTGTATCTATTAGGTTGGTGCATAAATTCGTAGCTCTTTTTCGACGGTCGAAGTGGTCGTGCTGTTCTAGGCGCTGCAGTCTGGAACCGCGAGACGGCTACGGTCGCAGATTCGAATCCTGCCTCGGGCATGGATGTGTGTGATGTCCTTAGGTTAGTTAGGTTTAACTAGTTCTAAGTTCTAGGTGACTAATGACCTCAGAAGTTGAGTCCCATAGTGCTCAGAGCCATTTGAACCATTTTTTTTAGCTTTGTTTCATTAGCTTGATAAACAAAATACAGACTTTAGTCATCGATAATATATCAGCCTTCACTATTCAAAACACTCTACCAACGCTGGTGTAGCTTCTCGATTCCCCGACTGTAGAAATCACGTAGTTTTGATGCGAAGAACTTGTCGAGTCATGTTCGGAGCGCATTTTCATCCGGAATGGAAGTCCCTTGAAGGTTGTTCGATAGAGAGCGCAAAAAGCGAAAATCTGAGAGTGCAATACCAAGTGAAGAAGGTGGGCGCTGAATGACTTCCCAAGATGACTCCTGTTTAGTGCTTTTTGTCACTCTGGCAGAATGCGGGTGAGGGTTGTCGTCGAATAGTATCACTTCACGCAGCCCTCCTGGTCGTTGTTTTTGGATTATGTCTGCAACACATCCTAGTTGTTGACAATAAATATCATCAATGATGGCCACACCTCGGGGAAGCAATTCGTAGTATTCCACACCGTCGCTGTTCCAGTAGATGCGGAACATTATTCTTTGTGGGTACCGGCAGGTCCTTGTGCAGGAAATTGCTTCTTTGGTTTGGCCCAACCATTCTTATCTTTTCCTTATGTTTGCATAAACACTCAATTTCTCATCACCAGTAACGATACAGAGTAGAAATCATCGGTGTTGTTCACGAGGCAATTGACGACGAGCAAGCAGAGATACACATAGAGCCTCCGCTGATTTTTGCAACTATGGCTTAGAGCTTGCGATATCAATTCACCCGATTTTTGAACCTTTCCCCATTGCTTCAAAATGTCGCACGATCATGGAATGATCACAGTTCGTCACATTTGCCACTTCTAGAGAACAATGAGGTGGATCGTTGTGGATTAATGGGTTTAAACGATCTTAATCAAACCCCGAAGGTTTTGCTAAAGTTGGAGAGTCACTAACGTCAGAACTACACTCCTTAAAACTAGACAACCATTTTCTTGCCGTGCTCCATCCAATGCCATTATCTCCAAACACGAAGCAAATGTTTCTGGGTGCCTACTTTGCTGTCACCCCTCTATTTAACTCAAACAAAAGAATATATCGGAAATATTCCGCTTTCTCCACTTGACACTCTATTTTCTAGCGTCCACAGCTCCACTTACTATCTCCAAATGTGAAAACGACAATATCTAAACAAAAATAGCAACAGTGAACTACAAAAAAAATGACAATCCTTTAACAAGCCCATAATAACCGGAATGTCAAAATGCAAAATAAAAGTGCCATGAACTTGCGCACCAACCTAATAATTTGTATCTGCTCGTACAATTTATCAAACATGGCTTATGAGAAGACGTTTTGTGGTAGGGGCCTCGTTTACATCCTTCACACTAAACAATTTTAATGCTAGGAAGAGCTGCTGACACAATCTATGGAGAGTGACATGGAATATTTCTCAGAAATATGGTTTCAATGCAGCCGTTACAAAATGGTAGTTGACGTGAGAGTTTTTTTTTTTTTTTGGAGGGATTTAACTGATTTACTGATGTAGTGACAGTAAATTTGCTGTTGATGCTGTAATCCTATGAATTTCACAAAATAACTTATTTTTCGTTTACACTATCGTATTCAAGTGTTAGTCGTACGTCTCCTATGATTTGTTGCTACGCTTCTGGCCGTATCCTTCAGCCCTCCTTCAGTACCTCGACCAATTGCGTATGTTAGTGTGATACCAAATCTCCGAGAGACAGCTCCAAAAATACTCACTAAATGTCTGCGACGGTGAATTTCAGTACTTTTTGAAAAATTGTGAATGAAGCGGCCACTTGATTAAAATGGTACGGTGTCAGAGATCGTTGTAACCGTCCTGGAAACCCACTTGAGCGGAAAGAGTTGTCTGTCATTACAACCGAAACGGTTTCATGGTAGTTGTTCACGTTCACATCCATGTTATTAAAATTTATTTGCCTTATCGCTCTGCCCTAAAAGTCTGTATTATGAACACATCAGAAAAGAACGTCGGCTGTTGTGTGCTGCTGTCTTTAGCACTCTGGAAAGCGACTGAAGGAAGGTGAAACCACGACTATGCAAGAAGGTGTTGGACATTCACACCGCATCTCAGAAGATGGAGGTCAGAGGTTTGCACACTCTGTAAAGCTGGATAAGTGGTGGTCTGCCGTAGATCTGATGACAAAGTGCATTTCTGATGCTGCATAAGGCACCAGTGAAGTGGTGACCAGATTATCTTCAGGTCTAACATTAGTGCTGCACGCTCTATTTGTCCAGAACGATAAGGGTGCAACACCCAAAAGCGAACGTTTACTGTTGCGTCCTGACTCTTTTGCAATGCACTAATGTTTGTTCTGAAGACGATCTGATCATCATAGCGAAACTGTTAACGAAAATGATAAACATAGCGGTGATCCAGAAGGTGTTTCTTCCGTTATGATCATACTGATACTTACCCTCGTGAAGCTCACAAAAACTGTGTGTTTGTTCACGATGACAAAGATGCCATCTGTTATCCATAAGTGATGCGCATAACCAAGCACAAGTCCAAATTTAAAAAAAGAATAAATAAACGAAATGGAAAACAAATAAAAAACGATGTTTGTTCAAAAAAGTTCTTCTCGGTGGTGTCAGTATTTTTTGATCACACCGTGCACTTCCTTCAGTTTATCAGACTGTAGTGTTGTAAGTCTACCTTTTTAGTTACTTCCCAAGTGGTTCAGTAAAAGGCACATCCAATGTTACAGTGTGTAGTCAAAAGACAAACATTTGGCACTTAACACACAGCACTAACCCCTAAAACCCGCGATCAGAATTCAATAGTTTAATTGTATCGCGGGTGACATGTTCATTCTGACAACGACGGGAACACTTGTTCAACACATCGCTGGAGGAAACTGGAACACTACCTAGCACGTAGGAAGGTTTTGTAATCCTTGGTCACGACATTATTTCCCTCTGCGTCAGTATTGCCCAGCTGCCAAGTCAGAACATTGGTGTTAGTTTGTAACAGAATACGTGGCACAGAGATTAAAACATTGTGTCTGTTAAAATGAATTAACGTAACATTCCGTCTCGACACTTTTTTGTTTTCGTGTATCAGATATCTTAACTCGTTTCGGCTGTTATCACTGATCTATGGTATGTATTAGCTCGCAGAAATTTGACCATACACTGTGTATAGATGTCATTTTAAATGTGATTTTGATGATGGCTTGACCAAAAAAGCGTTAAGATTGGAATATGAAAGTAGAAAGCTATTTGTTAATTAGTGCTATTGTGGTCGCTGACTTGTAGTACAATTTCATGCTGTAAACTTATATTATGATTTTGTATTCTTCAGTGAAAAATTACAATCAATGTATCGTTTCGGCTCTCGCAGTTCTTTCCACAGCATTTGACTTTTTGGTTTGCAAAGTCTAGTGAATTTGTAGAGTAAGAACTTAAAATGCATATCGAGTGGTCCTACGTAATTCACAATAACTAGATTCTAATTTTTAATTCTAATAGACTGACATATAATGCCGCATACAAAATTTACCAGATTCGCATATTGGGACTCCAACAGAAAGTATGAGTACTCTTTTTATGCAAATGTACTGATTTGTCTCTGGAATTTCTCGCAAAATGCCTTTTACAGACTTTTGCTCTGCTAATTATTCGAACGTAAAAAATTAAATGTGAAATTTTATGCCCTAGCGTTCTGCTAACTACGAGAGAAATGGTACTTAGCAAACGTTTAATCAATATTTTTTCTGCAGTTAACTGTTGAAGCATCAATAGCACGTATTACAAAAAGCGTTCGTAGCTAGTGTTCTTTGAATCCGGGTTCGATTCCCGGACAGGTTGGGTTTTTGCTCCTCTCGGGATTCAGTATCCGTGTTCACTTCATCGCCATAAACGCACAAGTCGAGGAAGTGCAATCAAATAAAAAAATTGCACAATACTGCCGAACCACTCGGAACGGGTCTTCACGTCATATGTACATTTGATTTCATTTCAATACGAAAACTAGAGCGAATATTCAGCCAAAATGATATGCTGGTACTCTGATAACGTTTCTCGGCTAAAATAATAGTAGTGTTACTCTTTCCCACATATTAAAACACAAAACAGAGCTCCAAAAGATTTATATTTCATTTCAACATAGTGGAAATAATCGAACGGTGGTTGGCTCCTAGACAAATACTGACCAACCGCGTCAATAAATATTCATATGAATTTGTGATTAATGATCATGAAATCGGAACGACGAAACATTTTGCAAATTTATCCGTGAATATTTAACGATATTAATTCTAATCAGAGTGGTCTCTCTTAAACCGAGCAAATGTCCTGTAACTTTTTAGGAGATGCACCGATGTACATTTTTCCAGCATGTTAAGTTTATTCGTAGTAATAAGTGAATGACTGATGTTATTATGAATCAAATCTTCCTTATAATGATAAAAATGATAACTATTTCTTTATGATCACGTTCTGAACTTTCTTTACAGATGTGAAGGAAATCCAGCTTTGTGGGAATACCTTATTTCAGCTACTGTTGACGGCTTCAAAACACAAGAAGGTCTTGACATGGTAAGTACTCAGTGATCCTTGTTTACAACAGAACTTGGATGGATGTGCGTTAGCTGGAATAGCAAAGCAACCAGCACAGTGAACAGTGAATTTGACAAATGGTTACAGTTCTGTTTCTTGGGCTTATAGTTACTTCACTCATCATTCAAAATAATATGGAATAGAATACTGTAGATATATACCTGATGACTTCTAGACCCAGACTCAGTTATCCTTTGTAAAACTTAAGGAATCATTCATTATTTCTTATATTTTACGTCCTTACTGGTCAAATTTAAGTTTTCTGCGTGGGTTGAGAGAAAAGTAATGCCTCGACCTTCGTTAATTGGGTTTGGACGGGAATATTTTAATAAATCAAACGCAGAAATAACGCTTGTAATGTGATCTTTAATTTCCAATATTCACTTCCCACTCAATTGGATATATGTCTGCCAACTACGAACAAGTTTTCTGAAGCCGTCACGGAAGAAGTCATCACTCTGTTTCCGCAACCACAGTCTTACAGTCCTGTCAACTTCTTCATCAAAAGCACAATGAAGTCCCCGGAGATCGTCTTTCATTATCGGGAACAGACGGAAGTCAGACGGTGCTAAATCTGGACTGTATAGAGGATGCCGTACGGTGGTGAGATTCAATCTCGGAAGTTCTGCTGTGGTGGCGCGTGAAGTGTGTGGTTTGGCATTGTCATGGTGCAGGAAAATATTTACCTTTTCCTTTCGGACCCTTGTTAGCCGTCGTTTCAGAGTTCGCAGCGTTGTGATGTAACGCTCTGAATTTATTATCGTTCCGCGATCAAGGAAATCAACATGGCAAACACCATCTGCGTCCCAGACCGCTGTGACCTTGATTTTTCCAGCTGAGGGCTGCGTCTTGAATTTCTTTTTCTGGGGCGAGTCTTTGTGTCGATATTCCATAGACTGACGTTTCGTCTCCGGGTCGTAATGGTGTATCCACGTTTCGTCTCATCACAATTAAATGGAGAAAGGCGTAACCTTCATTCTTGTAAAGCGAGAGGAGTTCCTGGCAATTTTCAAGTCTGTGAGCTTTCATTTCAGGAGTCAGCATCCGGGGTACCCATCGTACACAGATCTTCCGATAGCCAAGAAAAGCAATAATGTGACCCACACGTTCTTGCGAAATGCCGACTGTTCTTACAATTTCTCTCTGAGTGATACGACGATCGTCCTGAATCAATCTGTCAACATTTTGCTTGTGAAACTCGGTGGTTGTTGTCACAGGCCGTCCAACTCTTTGTTTGTCACGCAGGTCAGATGTTCCCGCCTCAACATCTTTAAACTTACTCGCCCAACGACGCACAGTACTCACATCAACACAATCACCATAAAATGCTTTCATTCTCTGATGAATCTCCTTTGGGGTGACAGCTTCTGCCGTCAAGAATTCAATGACTGCACGATGCTTAAATCCCATTGACCGACCGTCTGCGCAGGGTTCCATATTTTACACTGTAACAACACAACCGTTCAATGCTAAGGCTTCCTGCCAACTGGAGCTGTAGAGAAGAGACTATGTAACAAGCCAGTACCTGCCGCATGCCAATACCAACTGTTGAAGAGTTACGAAGGTGGAGGCATTACTTTCAAGTCAACCCTCGTAGTTATTGTAATGATTCCTCAAGCCGGTTCTTAGTTATTGTTTTGTTACATGTCGTTGCTACATTCATACAGCGAGAAGTCAGTCACGTTCCTCAATTTTTCAGTGTATACCATAAGCCTCCGATACTAAAGTGTAATTAAAGAGTATTACTTTTTTGCAAAGCAAGTTCCATGGTAGCCAGTCGCAAGTACTATGCTTTGTTCGTTTTCTGAAGTTACGAGAAGGAAACACATTCCTCTCTGAACAAAATCTATTACATCTCGTATACTATAATGAAAATCAAAACTCGTAACAGCGAAGCTCAACAACCATCGACATAGATATGTCTCATATTTTCTTGGTTATAAATTTACAAAATTGAAAGAATAATTTTCAGTCTAGAAACTGCAAGGTATATTTTTACGTTGCTTATCTTATTACTACATTTCTTTTCTTCTTCATAAAGACATTCGTCGAGGGCGAATGGTGTTCGTCCTTCATTAGAGACATACATGATGTTACATTTCCTTTCCATTTATGACCGTGATCTAATTTACTACAAGTAATCAAAGAATGGTACCAGCCACTCTCGTATTTTCACGCCTTTATCGTGTTTATTGAATTGTTTTATTACTTGGTAATGAGTGTAATTTTTCCTCCTAGAAAATGAATCAAAAACGATTCTTGGCAATATGTAGAAACTTGCAGAGCTTGTCATTACATAATGTCTTGAACATCGAAATTAAAAACATCGAAGGATTCACAGAAAATTATTAATTACTTATTTTTCTCACTACTCGCCACGACACTCCTTTAATCAAACATGAACATAGGCTGTTTGTTACTCGTGTGTGGCTTCTGTTTAAGTGGACCGCATTAAGCACGGAAGTGTTGTTTGGTCAAAAGAGAAAAGTCAATACTCCAAGATTATGCAAGCTAATGTGGATATTCCTTTCCTTAATCTGTCTTCCAAGATATGTCGTAGTATCAGTATAACTTTACGTGTTCCTACATTCTGCGGAACCTAGACTGATATGCCCCCAAGGTGGATTTTACCAGCCCTTTCAGTCTTCTGTAGATGATTTGTGTTAGTATTTTACAACCACGACTTTTAAAACTGATAGTTCCGTAATAATCAAACCTGGCAGTACCTGCCTTCTTTTGTACTGGGATTATAACTTTTCTTGAAGTCTGAGGATAGTTTCCTTTTTCCCTGTACCCTGCAACAGTTTTGTGAAAACAAATTCACCGAAGGATCTTAATAATTCTAAGGAAATGTCGTCTGCTCTAGGTGCCCTGTTTAAAACATCTCTGAGTGCTTCAGCAAATTCTTATCGTAGTATCCCATTGATCATCTCAACTTCATCCATTTCCTCTTGTCTTTCCCTTAGACTGTCTTCACGTTTCTTTCCTTTGTATAGGCCTTCTCCATCTTATCTTAGTGCCTGCTGCCTCGCTCGCGAAGACTCTGTGGCCTGCAGAGATTTTTATGTTTTTATTTAATCGAATTTTGTTGTTGTTCACAAATTGCAACATTTTCTAAACTTTTCACGCTAATTAGAGCCATATTAGCATGGTCTTTACCGATTGTACTTCTGACCAAAAAGCGATACAGCTAGCTGGTGTCCAAAGTTTTCGTTAATAATACTTATGTGTTCTTGTGGAAAAATTTCCATAGCTACTTTTATTTCCTAACAAATATTTCTTTATATCTAACAGAGAAATGAAATACCAGTTTTCATAAATTTACCTTAAAATTTTTTAAAATATAAAACATTTTCTTTAAAATTTTTACCCCCTATTGCACTCCGTTAGGGGTTGAATGACCAGAAACACTGAAACACGTAGTTTTTTTGTTGCTAACCGAAAAGTCAAATACCAATTATCATACGCTGAAGAGCCAAAGAAACTGGTACACATGCCTAATATCGTGTAGGGTCCCCGCAGAAGCGCCGCAGCACGACGTGGCATTGACTCGACTAATGTCTGAAGTAGTGCAGGAGGGAAATGATACCATGAATCATGCAGGGCTGTCCATAAATCCGTAACAGTACGAGGGCGTAGAGACCTCTTCTGAACAGCACGTTGCAAGGCATCCTAGATATTCTCAATAATGTTTATGTCTGGGGAGTCTGGTGGCCAGCGGAAGTGTTTAAACTCAGAAGAGTGTTCCTGTAGCGCTCTGAAGAAATTCCCGACGTGCGGGGTGTCGCATTGTCCTGCTGGAACTGCCCAAGTAAGTCGGAATACACAATGGACATGAATGGATGCCGGTGATCAGAGAGGATGCTTACGTACGTGTCACCTGTCAGAGTCGTATCTAGACGTATCAGGGCTCCCATATCACTCCAGCTGCACACGACCCACACCATTTCAGAGACTCCACCAGCTGGAACCGTCTCCTGCTGATACGCAGGGTCCAGGGCTCATGAGATTGTCTCCAAACCTATACACGTCCATCTGCTCGATACAATCTGAAACGAGATTCGTCCGACCAGGCAACATTTTTCCAGTCATCAACAGTCCAAAGTCGGCGTTGACGGGCTCAGATGAGGCGTAAAGCTTTGTGTCGTGCAGTAATCAAGGATACATGAGTGGGGACCAAACCGCTGAGGTCATCGATCCCTAGGCTTACACGCTACTTAAACTAACTTACGCTAAGGACAACACACACAACCATACCCGAAAGAGGACTCGAACCGTGGCAAGGCGCCTCGAACCACGCGGCCACTCCGCGTGGCTGATTATTTATTTTAAAAAAATTTCACCCAGCATTTTATCGCTTTAGTGGTTGAATTTCCAAAAACGTTGAAACACATATCTATTTATTTCTGACTGAGAAACTAAATACCTAATTTCGTAGGTCTAGCGGTTTTTTTTAAATAAAAACTTTGATCCCCTATTTTACCCCATTAGAGTTGGAATTTCGAAAAATCCCTTCTTAAATGAAGGCTACAGTACAAGAAACACATCTTCTCCAAATTTCAACTTTCTGTCCTTTTGCAGTTTCAGTTGGGCGGTGATGAGTCAGTTAGTCAGTCAGTTTGTCAGGACGTTATCTTTTATATATAGAGAGATTTCGATGGCTGTAGTGCAATACCCAGAACTCCCATCGTGGCTGTATCTTCCCTGTAAGCGAGTGACACGCAAAAGCAAAGTAAAGATATTACTAAATTAAGCCGCGCGGGATTAGCCGAGCGGCCTGGGACGCTGCAGTCATGGACTGTGGGGCTGGTCCCGGCGGAGGTTCGAGTCCTTCCTCGGGCGTGGCTGTGTGTGTCTGTCCTTAGAATAATTTAGGTTAAGTAGTGTGTAAGCTTAGGGACTGATGACCTTAGCAGTTACGTCCCATAAGATTTCACACACTGAACATTTTGAACTAAAATAAGATATAGACTTATATCCATGAAAAACAGGAAGAATTGAAGAATGGAAGAGACCAGTGAAAATTCTTTAATTTTTTAATCTTATCAGTTCATTAAATAGTAAATTGGGTATTAAAATGTTGTAAAATTAATAAACCTCAAACAGCAATTCGAGAATTATTCTGGTAAAATTAGTATTGGTAGAACCCGTACCACAGGGTCTGGCCATGGGTCTACCCATCTTACATACAGCACTGGTGAGAACATTGTACGTGAATCATGGCCACGAATTCTGCAAGTGTGCAGTGCGCTGTGTATGTGTGTAGAGCTCTCTTGCCTGGCCTGGCTGCGTATTTGCCCCTCTACAATCCCACACTGACTGAATGGTAGGAGCGGGAAAGGGGGGGGGAGGGGGAAACTGCGAACGCGATGCATTTAAATGACAATGCAGTCGCACAAGGAACGTTGCTGCGCTTTGGTTTCATATTTCGTATTTTTCAACGACATAGATCACACACAAAACAAATTTTCGGTATTATTTAATTATTTTTGGAGCGCTGAAGACATAATAAAATTATTATCCTGTAGTAACTGTCGGAAAACGTACTGGTGCAGACAACATTGCAGAATGTCGTCGTTGATTTTGCCACTTAATCGTGACTTGTTTAGTTTCATAATCGGAAAAAATCTTTCACGCGCGTATGTTGATCGAAATATTGTATCATTTTGCAACCTTATAATGGAGATGTAGGAATTCTTCCTGAGATAAACAACGTGGAACTCTTGGACGGTTTTAACGTAAGAGAATTTGTCTTTTAAACGGGAGTTACACTGTACATCGGTCAGATCTATCTGCATCTGCAAGGGGCACTTTCAACTGCGGGGTAAGTGGTATCGAAAACAGTTCAAAAAGAGATGTAAAACAGGAAGTGTCCTCAAAACATTTAGAAAAGCACACTTGTAATCCTTTGGACACCACAATGAATTCTACAAAATTCGCATTTTCTGTAATTCCAGGGAACTTAAGCGAAATGGACGATGCTTTTTGTCGCAATGTATTCCATTCGCAATGTGAATCCCTATCCAGTCAGAAAGAACTTATTTCTCCCCTTGAGGTGTGGAGTGAAGTCCACCAAAAACTCAAGGTCTGCAGTTCATTCCGGATGTTTTAATTTTTGTTCTTGTTTTCCTTTTTCCTTCATAAATTCCACAATAGCGGGTTAGAAATAGAAAAAATTTTCCAAGCATGCCCCTTGATTTAACCAACGTACTTTGCAGTAATATTACAGTCTCCATACTCTTCGTTCAGTTGCACCGGAAACTGTGGTAACTAACAGAGTAATTATGCGAGCGAGTTCAGAAAATTTGATTTCTGTATCATCAATTTCATCACGTGCTCAATGCCTGAATGTTTAGCACAGAGTGCTTCCAGATCAACTGAATCTCTAATTCGTTCTGTGTGGTGTCGTAATGTGGTTCCAAACGAAACTTGCGATAACTGTCGATATGCGACCGAATAATAGATTCTGAGAAGTCTCATCCTTCCCTTCTGTCATTCCTATTCATTTTCACAGGCTTGTGCCAACAGATCGTTAGACTGCCGCTTTTAGTGCAAGTAGCCACTGGAGCTGTGAACTTGCTTTGTACCAAGAGCAAATAGCGAAGGACAAACACTGCTGACACCGCGACTCTGCGAAGATAGTGAATGACGTACTAACCAAAAATTGCCGCACGGCAGTGCTCAAGGAAACGTCACATTGAACCAAAGACTTCCGAGAAGGGCCGAGCAGTGGCGAGACACGCCGAGACTCGGGCCGCAAGCCTGCAGCACATCGTGTTCGCATGCAGCTGTGCATACAGTGGCCGACCCTGTTATACGTCATCAATGCGGACGAAATATCGTATCTGTAAACCCTTAATCTAAACGCTGCATATTTTGTTCAGAGATATAGGGCAAGAATTGCTGGTTTCCTTACAATTACAAATTCAAAAATTAAACGTCCAAACACTTCTTTTCTTTGGACTGGTAACTCCTCTTCATTGCCAAGGCAGTTCTGTTTCTCTCTTACATCTACATACATATTCCGCAAGCCACCTGACGGTGTGTGGCGGAGGGTACCTTGAGTACCTCGATCGGTTCTCCCTTCTATTCCAGTCTCGTATTGTTCGTGGAAAGAAGGATTGTCGGTATGCCTCTGTGTGGGCTCTAATCTCTCTAATTTTATCCTCATGGTCTCTTCGCGAGATATGCGTAGGAGGGAGCAATATACTGCTTGACTGCTCGGTGAAGGTATGTTCTCGAAACTTCAACAAAAGCCCGTACCGAGCTACTGAGCGTCTCTCCTGCAGAGTCTTCCACTGGAATTTATCTATCATCTCCGTAACGCTTTCGCGTTTACTAAATGATCCTGTAACGAAGCGCGCTGCTCTCCATTGGATCTTCTCTATCTCGTCTATCAACCCTATCTGGTACGGATCCCACGCTGCTGAGCAGTATTCAAGCAGTGGGCGAACAAGCGTACTGTAACCTACTTCCTTTATTTTCGGATTGCATTTCCTTAGGATTCTTCCAATGAATCTCAGTCTGGCATCTGGTTTACCGACGATCAACTTTATATGATCATTCCATTTTAAATCACTCCTAATGCGTACTCTCAGATAATTTATGGAATTAACTGCTTCCAGTTGTTGACCTGCTATTTTGTAGCTAAATGATAAGGGATCTATCTTTCTATGTATTCGCAGTACATTACACTTGTTTACATTGAGATTCAATTGCCATTCCCTGCACCATGCGTCAATTCGCTGCAGATCTTCCTGCATTTCAGTACAATTTACCATTGTTACAACCTCTCGATACACCACAGCATCATTTGCAAAAAGCCTCAGTGAACTTCCGATGTCATCCACAAGGTCATTTATGTATATTGTGAATAGCAACGGTCCTACGACACTCCCCTGCGACACGCCTGAAATCACTCTTACTTCGGAAGACTTCTCTCCATTGAGAATGATATGATGCGTTCTGTTATCTAGGAACTCTGCAATCCAATCACATAATTGGTCTGATAGTCCGTATGCTCTTACTTTGTATATTAAACGACTGTGGGGAACCGTATCGAACGCCCTGGGGAAGTCAAGAAACACGGCATCTACCTGTGAACCCGTGTCTATGGCCCTCTGAGTCTCGTGGACGAATAGCGCGAGCTGGGTTTCACACGATTGTCTTTTTCGAAACCTATGCTGATTCCTACAGAGTAGTAGTTAGTTATGTCGTAATATAACACGTCCTCCAATCCTTCTGAATAATAAACGCAACATTTTTCAATCTCTAATTTTGTGTATTTAATTTCATTTAACTGCACAGTTTAAGTATTTTCGTTTACAGACCATAAAAATGATTAGTTTCAATGCTTGAACGAGTGTTTATCCTATGTACTGTCTGCAGCTTTCATGGACGAAAACTGCCACTCATAAGATAGAACAATATATTTTTTAAATCCGTTTCTCAAACAAAAAAACGATATTAGTACTGTAACCTTCCCACCGTAATTTTAAAAGAAAGAAAATGGACAATACTTAATAGAAATGGGGGCCAAGCGTAACCTCCCCACAAAAGTTTTAAAAGAAAATGACGATACTAATTAGAAATGCTGATGGACATGGCTCTATGCGTAACCTGCCCACAATCAAATGTACTGACAATGGCAACAAATGTGAAATTCGCAATCTGACTCAATTATAAATCCTTCAAAAAATTAAAGTCCATTCAGTGACAAGAAAATTCAATTAAACCGAAATATCGGTCTTTGGCCCTGTGTAAAACAATCAGAATTAAAGTCTTACCTCAGAATAAATGGATGTCACATATCTGCTCTTGTTGTTGCGCACCGCTTGGAGGAACTGCATTGCAAATAATAATATTCTCTTTTTTTGTGATTTTAGTGGAATTTTTCTTCAAAAAGAAGTGGAATGAAATGGGAAGTGCAACGAGATCTTTAGTTCAAAAAAAAATTAAAGTTTTGAGAAAATGCTTTTGAAATAAAAAATTATTATTGGGAGACTTGTTGGAGAATAATTACAATAAATAAAATTTTTCATTATCTAATGATTATATTAATTAACAGTATACCTTATTCCTCATCTTGACCATTGTTGCCGACCGCCTACATCACACAACCGCACTGGGCTGCTACTACTGACCGACCGCTCTGCATGACGACTACAGACTGAGTACTGCTCTCAACTAGACAGAGCTACAGACTCGCAACGACTGACTGACTGCTACTCTGCATAGCGACAACTAACTCGCAAAGACTACTACTGACTGAGAACCGCTCGCAACACTCGCGCGGTCAAGCGCATACTCTCTGGTCACAGATGCTACAATGCCTCGCCATCGCTGCTGCGTTACATACGTGTTTCATAACCCTCCACTCGGGGGGCAAAAATTTGGCAGCGATGGTGAGTCATTTGGACTTGCCAAGCGCGGCAAAATTTTTCTTTAATTAACAAAATCCTACAACTTACAGAATATTTAAATGTTGTGCACACGCACTAAGTACAAAATATATCAGACAAGGACAAAATGTGAATACTAAACATAGTAGCAAATCAGAAAAAAGTATATACAAATTATTTGACAGATAACAAAGTGCACAGGCACTGAAAAAATTCTTTAGCATATTCAGAACAAATGAACAGACTGGCAAAAAATATTATGTTGACAAGTGTACATGCACTGAAAAATGTCTTTAGCATTTTCACAACAAATAAACATAATGGCAAAAAAAAAATTCATGTCCAAAGTGCACATGCACTGAAAAATGTCTTTAGTATTTTCACAACAAATAAACATAATGGCAAACATCATGTCGACCAGTGACATAAGTGTACTCACACTGGAGTTTAGCGAATCGAAAAATGTATAACCTATGAACATAAATGATGTTACCAAAAAAAATTTTTTTTTTATGTGACAAGAATCAGGATAGGAAAGGGAAGGATTGCATCATGGTTGTAGCACTTTAGATTGCACACAGCTGCTCTGAAAGTCCATATCTTTCCACAGTAGTACAACACCAAGTGACACAACTTGAAGTTCTTTTCCCATCAGAATTTATCAGTGTAGCCAAGACACTGAACTGTCGTAGTAATGTTCCATGTTTTCATTTTGGCAGTACATTAGGTACACCAAACAGTGGGACCATAATAATGTCTTCATCGCTCATGGTGGTGGACAGCATGTCGTGTCAACACCACACTCTTACAAGGCACACCAACGTAGAATTAGTGCAAAACCAAATATAGTGCTCCATGATCACTGGGATAAACAGGACAAATGGACATTGCAGTAATTCAGGGTAGTCAGCTTATGAGGTGAAGGACATCAAGTCACATAATATTGACAATTACAGTCTTCATTGATAGTTCGTGGCATTCATAGCCCAGTTATTGAACATTTCTGTACCAAGTATGTAGTATTACAGAAAAATGTTCATTAATTGTTTTACATAGAATCAGTAGCCTTCTTTTCCTGGTTACAAAGCATTATGAAATAATCGCATTCTTTTCAGTTACAGAGTATAATCAAGAATCATTAACCTTCTCCTAATTACAGTTAATTAATCATTTGTCTTTAATTAATCATTTGTCTAATTACAGTTAATTAATCATTTGTATAATTACAGTTAATTAATCATTTGTCGTTAATTAATCATTTGTCTAATTACAGTTAATTAATTAATCATTTGTCATTTCAATATACTAAGAATTATTAGCCTTAATTAATTACAAAGCATTATTAAACAGTACCATAGTTAATTAATTATGTGTCATTCCAATCTATTAAGAATCATTAGTCTTTTCCTAATTACAAAGCATTATGAAACAGTCACATTCATTTCCAACAACAAAGTATCAACATTGGAAACAAGAGCTAATCAATGGCATAATTAATAACAATTCGTGGAGTGACATTAATTATTGGCACTCAGTGGCCATCAAGTATTGAATAGAATAAAACATAGTTCATCATTCAGTATTATTCAGATCATTACAAAGTCATTATTAAAGATCAGTTAATTACAGTCAAATCATTAGTAATCACAGGCATTACAATAAACAGTGGCAGTTATTAGCTAGTGACAAAGCATTATTTTGAATATAGTCTCATTAAGAGGTCATTACTCGAGTGACATGCTATTCAGAGTTGATCAGTATTATTCAGAATTATCATAAACTAGTGACATTATGTGGGACTGGTAATACATTTTTTTGGTAGCAATGCATTGCGTTGAGATCGATAATTAATTGCTGAGGCATAATACTTTTTGCTTTTGACCTATTGCTGCAAATGAGGATAGGTAACGTCATTCGTCATGAGTCAGCTGTAGCAAGATTATGTAACAAGGCAGTACATGTGATCACATTTATAAATGATAAACACAAATGGGTAAAAAATATAAAAATGCAAGTACTAGAACAGGTATAATAAGTAACAGGTTTAGTAAGTGTCATGAAAAACTTCTCCTGGAAAAAATACAAAAACGGATTATTGACCTGAAAGAAGAAACGCACACTATGCTGAAAAGTAGTGAACTTCGAATTAACAAGTAGTGAAATGTGTATAAAATGTGTTCCATAGCTGTCCTTTCCAAAACTTTCCGTCATCCTACTATGCAATGTAACACCTGCTGTCAAAGCAAACTGCAACAAATACTTAAATAACTACGTAGCATAAATACATAACTTCAACATTATCCTCATCTGTAAAGAAAAACTTCATTATTCATAATACCATTTCCTTCATCATTATTCATCAGTATTCACTATCATCTGCAAAAAATCACTTCATTACTCATTACCTAACTATTCCTTATCTCTAGCATATTTCATCACTAAAACTAAGATGTGTAGTTCTCTCTGACAGCCTGCATCAATCACCTTGTATTCTGAAAGAAAAAATTAGTTAAGACTGCTATTCTGTGATGAGTATAGTATATTCTTGTTAATGCTTGTTAATCCTGATCCATTTACTTTTCCTCATAAAGTTATTGCATCTTCTTTCGTTTATTCCGTAGGTGAAATTCCCATTTATGTTAAATTTATTTCTTAGAATCATCATTCCTTTCTGAAATTGATGAACAAAGATTAATGTCTTGCATTTAAATCCTATACCCACTAAATAATGACTGGTTTATGGTGACACAATTAACCATACAGCATAACATGACAGAAAACGTAATATGTCCAAGACATTGACAGTGTTCGGATGCGAAAAAATGTACACAGAATAATACAATGCAGTAGCAAAAAATGTGAAACAGTCACGATGTTGAGATGTCATAAGGCAAAAAAAATGTCAAAGTCGACTGGTGTGTGTTATATCTTAACTATTTCATAGTGCATACAAACAAAACTGGAGTACAGTCATATACACAAAAAAAATGGAAAATGTGCACGGTCTGATGTGTAACGACAAGAAAAGCGACCTGCTAACCTTACCTTGCCGGGCACTTGCCAAGAAAAAAAATACGATAATCATCAATAAGTAGTCACATAAATATAATTGCAGAAATAGTCGTAAATGTGTAAATTCATCTGGAAAAATATGCACGGTCTGATGTGTAACGACAAGAAGAGCGACCTGCTAACCTTACCTTGCCGGGCACTTGCCAAGAAAAAAAAAAATACGATAATCATCAATAATTAGTCAGGTGAATTAATTGCATTAGTAAATGGCATCATAGTGTGTTGAATCATACAGTGGTTTCACTCAATAAACGGTTTAATGTTTGAGATATGGTGATTGCCTTTCGATTTTCTGGTTCTCAAAGTTTCGACGTGTACAACATTGGGGTGAGGGATACTGCGAATCCGATACGGACCTGCGTATAGAAGTTCAAATTTACTGCACTTACCTTTTAATTTGCTGGATAAATAGTGTGTACGTACTAATATCTTCTGTCCAACGTGAAAGTCGCGGCGTGTACAAACCTGTTTTTGCTGTCTTCTCCGGCGCTCTGCGGCACGTTTGATGTTGTTCAGCGCAATGTCAATTATTTCGTGGTGTCGTAGGCGACGATTTTTGGGGAATTCTATTAATTCTTTAATTTTGTTCGGTGGTTCAACGTTTTTCAGTATAACAGTCGGAGATAGCATAGTGGATTCATTTGGAATGGAATTAATTACATCTTGGAATGAGAGTATGTGTGTATCCCAATCAATATGTCTTTTGTGGCAGTATATTCTGCACAGCTTACCAATTTCTTTCATTAATCTTTCACAGGGGTTCGAAGAAGCGTGGTACTTGGATATATAAATCGGAGAAATGTTTCTAGCTCGTAACATGCGTGTCCATACACTACTACGAAATTGAGATCCATTATCAGAAATTACTTTCATTACATGCCCTACATGAAATAGAAAATGTTTTACAAATGCTTTCGAAACAGTTTTAGCAGTAGCTTTGCGTAACGGAGTGAAAGTAACAAATTTTGAAGTGAGCTCAACAGCGACAAAAATGTAGCAAAAACCTCTGTTAGTTCTCGGAATCGGACCAAAAATATCTACTGCGGCCATGTGTCTTAATTTCACAGGTATAATGGGATATAAAGGAGGAATACGTGAAGTGGTGTCTGATTTAGCTTTCTGGCAAATTTTACAAGACGCTAAAACTCGTCGTATACGTTTTTCCATGTTGGTAAAATAACAGTTCTGTCTCAGTATAAGAAAACATTTTCGTGCTCCGTAATGTGCGTAACTTAAATGAGTGTACCAAATTAGTTTGTTAACCAGTTCGTCAGGAATGCATAATAACCAAATGTTGCTGTCAGGATGAGAGCGGCGAAACAGAATGTCATTGCGTACAGTGTAGTGGTTCCTAATCGTAACATTTTTCCTATCTTGCCAAAGGTGTTTAATTTCTTTCCACACATTGTCCTTATTTTGTTCTTGTGCTATGTCCTGTAATGACGATGAAATAAAATTTTCAAATGCAACCTGCTGAATGTACATGACACTGAAATTTGCTTTGCAGAAGTTGGTTGCTACGTCTTGCTGATTGTTACTGAGAGAACGCGATAGTGAGTCTGCTATAACATTTTGTGTACCGGGAATGTGAGCTATTGTAAAATTAAATTCCTGTAAATATAGTTTCCATCTGCTTAACCTGTCGTGAGTGAATTTAGCTGAAAGTAAAAATTGTATCGCTCTATGGTCTGTGTAGACGGTGGTATGTCTGCCGTAAAGAAAGTGCCTAAATCTCGTGAAAGCCCATACAACACATAATGTTTCAAGTTCTGTGACGGAATAATTTCGTTCAGCAGGTGACAAAATGCGACTTGCAAATGCGATGTTTTTAATTACTGTAGAACCATCTTCTTCTATTTCCTGGAAAATGTGTACGCCTAAGGCGGTGTTAGAACTGTCGGTGGCAATGGAAAAATTTCTAGTAAGATCTGGGTGCGATAATAGTGGAGCATTCAACAAAGCATGCTTCAAATAACATTCTCGTGAGCAAAATTCTGCTTGTCAAAAGTAATGTTTGCGTTACTGTAGTATGCAATCTGTGCTGTATCTGGTTAAATTCTATCGTTCGTCCTGTTATTTACGGGAGGATGCTGTGGCATATCCACTATATGAACTGTTCTGTTATTTCTTACTGACGTGTTACGCTATGGATGACACCTATTGTCTGTTCCATTCATGATTATTTGTTGTTGCTGATGTTGTTGCTGCTCATAAGATCGACTGTTATTAAATGTACGCTGAAAATTGTGCTCATCATTCTTTTTACGTCTGTCCTAATAATCATTCCTATACGGTGTATTGCGGTAGGAATTGAAATAGAGTGTTGTCTGTACGTAGTTATTTCTTTGCTGCCATGCGTTACTATTTGTTGGGGCTGGGACTATACGTGCACGCGGCGAAACATTAAAGTTTGGTTGACCTTGTAGACTGCATTGTTGGTTAGGTATGCTAAGCGGCTGACTTTCATGCTATTGTGGTGAAAAACATCTATTGTTACAAAAATATGGTTCCGACTGCTCAAAATTTTATACATACTGATGATTACGATTTTATCTGTAATTAAAATTACGGCGGTACTGGAGTGCCTACTGAAAATTGTCACATTCGGTAAAAGATTTGTCGTATCCGGTTTTCATTACATACGTTTCTTAATACTAGGTAGAGCAATAGTTAAAGAGCAGTTTGGATAGATATAAAGGATAGTAGAAGAAAAGGCAGCAGTGCAGAAAACTAAAGATGAAACAGCACTACTACAGCTCGGGGCCCTATGCTCGCTACGGCACATATTCATTAAAGCGTAATGAATCCCCTGAGGTCGATTACGCACTGCAACTAAATTTTAGCTTTTGCGTTACAGGCAATAGCGGTAAAATTTCAAAGGCAAATTGTTGTATCCGTGCTAATTCAAATTTCTTCATTACAGGCAATGCTGTTGTAAATACAATAGCAAATTGTCGCCTCTGGTTCAAAGCTAGTTTCTGCATTACGGGTAATAGCGGTGAATGTACAAAGATAAATTGTCGTATACAGTGCAAATCGTGTACCTGTACGCTGTCATTATTAAATTCCTTACATTTTCTTACAAATGCAAATTGCTCGAAATCTACGTTCTCGTCACTGAATTTGAGAACACGTTCAGGTTTGTGTGAAAGTCTATTCGTCTGTGTCGTTTCGTACTTCAAGTTACGTAGCTTTTCAGATTTTAAGTCGCGTGGCTTTTCGGATTTTACGTCTCGTAGTCTCTGTAAATTACTCACATTATACGCGCTGCGTGACTCTGACACATGTTCATAAAGTGGCGTCTGTTGTGGTATGTTATTAACTGACATGTTTTTCATCTCTGTTACTTCTTGTTGTAAATTTGATAACTTCCGACGTAACGTGTTGTTAGATGAATCGATTTCATTAATTGTCAGCTGTAAATTTTGAAATTCAGGTGTTTGGATAAAAGAAACCGGTGCAGTATCGTCTGATTTATTGTCATCAGTATTTTCGATAACATCAATACGACTGGCCAATTCATCACATTTTTCAGTCAGTATTTTAACCTGATCATCGGTTTTAGAATCAGACGCATTAATCTGTTTTTGCAACTTGCGCGTAGTTTCGCTCAGTTTTTTAACATCAGCTTTGATGACATCGCAATCCTGTGTTAGATCTAGTTGTTCGAATCTATCTGTCACTGTTTGAATATTTACTGTGTGTGTATCCGTTTTTGCTTTAAGATCAGAAATTTCATCCCGTAATTCCGCGTTCAATTGTTCTATGGTATTAATTTTGTCGGACACTGTAGTAATATTATTGTCTACATACGTCTTCGCTTTCGCGAATATTTTACGTTTGTCCTCTTGTCTCTGTGCAGTGATTGTTTCCATGACTTGTCGTTTTACTTTGTTTTGATCTTGAATAAATCTGCGGAAACGCGTATCACTGTTCTGTATGTGCTGACTAAAGCGCTCGTTAATCTGAGTGTTCTGCTGTTCGAATTTCGCGTCTATCTTTGCGTCCATAGTGCGCGAAAGTTCTACCGTCATTGCTTTAAACTCGTCCCGTAATTGTGTAGCTTTTTCAGAGCATTGTTTAGCGACTCCGCTAATTTCGTCTCTGAGTGTTTCTGTTGCGACTGTTTGCATTTCTCTTAATTCTTGCGCAACAGATTTAATTTCTTCGCTGTTTTTTTGTGAACACGCCTCAATTTCCACGCGCAACTGTTCCTTAGTGTCATGGCACTGCGCGGCAACGTCTCTAATTTGTTCACTAAGCTGCCTGTTCTGTTCCCTAAGTTGTTTGAAATTTTCATCATTATTGTCAAGTTTTTCGTTCTGTTGTTTGAAATTTTCATCGATTTTATTAAATCTTTCATTAAACTGTTTGAAATTTTCACTCTGTTGTTGTAGCAATCTTACCATAATTTGTTCAAAGCCAAAGTTAGCGTTTATACTCTCTGTGCTGTTTAGTGGTGGATCTGGAACTCTCTCGCTTACTGTAACCATTTGGTTATTCTGAGATTTACAAAAAGGTTTGTCAGTCGGATGTACATTGTCAGACGTTATTTCGGAATTAAATAAATCCGTCGTACTTTCACTACACTGACCATTTTCATTCGAAAAATTTGTTTGTATGTTACTTGAATTTTCCAAATCGGGTGTGTTAAGCTGGGCAGCGCTCATTACAATAGAGCGTCCCGCGTCATCAATTGTCGTCAAGTTAACAGACGAGACAATTGAGTTCGTTTGTTCATCATTAAGGTGAAAGTCATCATTAGTGGTTGGAATGCACTGATTGTTAGTGGACGCAGGATTGTCATCATCACACTGCGTGTCATAATTACTATCGGTCACGCTGTTTAAGTCGGTAATTTCATTCAAAATACCTCGCGATACACTATTCACAGTCTTTCGCGGCATTTTTGCAACAGTCACAAATATTCACAAAACAATAAGCACAATGCAAAAGCAACACACAAATACAACAAAGCAGCAAATTGCCGTTGACCTGTAGAAAGAAAGTCACAATATTATTAAAAGCGTTGCGCCAAATCCTAATTATCTAAGCAAATAAGAGCAGATATCTGACTGTCGCTCAAAAGACTCTCAACGAAATACGATCCTGGACTGGGTGTCGCCAAGTGTAACCTCCCCACCGCAATTTTAAAAGAAAGAAAATTGACAATACTTAATAGAAATGTGGAGCCAAGTGTAACCTCCCCACAAAAATTTTAAAAGAAAATAACGATACTAATTAGAAATGCTGATGGACATGGCTCTATGCGTAACCTGCCCACAATCAAATGTACTGACAATGGCAACAAATGTGAAATTCGCAATCTGACTCAATTATAAATCCTTCAAAAAATTAAAGTCCATTCAGTGACAAGAAAATTCAATTAAACCGAAATATCGGTCTTTGGCCCTGTGTAAAACAATCAGAATTAAAGTCTTACCTCAGAATAAATGGATGTCACATATCTGCTCTTGTTGTTGCGCACCGCTTGGAGGAACTGCATTGCAAATAATAATATTCTCTTTTTTTGTGATTTTAGTGGAATTTTTCTTCAAAAGAAGTGGAATGAAATGGGAAGTGCAACGAAGTCTTGAGTTCAATAAAAAATTAAATTTTTGAGAAAATGCTTTTGAAATAAAAAAAATTATTATTGGGAGACTTGTTGGAGAATAATTACAATAAATAAAATTTTTCATTATCTAATGATTATATTAATTAACAGTATACCTTATTCCTCATCTTGACCATTGTTGCCGACCGCCTATATCACACAACCGCACTGGGCTGCTACTACTGACCGACCGCTCTGCATGACGACTACAGACTGAGTACTGCTCTCAACTAGACAGAGCTACAGACTCGCAACGACTGACTGACTGCTACTCTGCATAGCGACAACTAACTCGCAAAGACTACTACTGACTGAGAACCGCTCGCAACACTCGCGCGGTCAAGCGCATACTCTCTGGTCACAGATGCTACAATGCCTCGCCATCGCTGCTGCGTTACATACGTGTTTCAGTACGTCACGTGCAATAGCCGGTCATCAGACAATAGCGCTTCCGCCGACAGCCCTTCCGTTCGGCTGCACCAGACAGACACAGTGTGTTTTTAATTGCTCGCACCGTTCGTTAGAAGCCCACAGTCTCTTGTCGATAGCAGCTGCTGCCCTTCCCAGCTAACTGCTGGGAGCAGCGACACAATTCCACAGAACTGTTTGAAATGTACGGACGGAAGCGAAAGAGGGTTCCGTGTTTAATTGCAGGATCCAGACAAATATTCACTTCATTTATATTTCAGAGGCGAGGCCACTTCGACGCTTGTGACAAGATCGTGTGGCAGACATGAAATAGATGTAAGTAATTACCATAATAAAACAGAAATTCGAATATTTATTAAACTGACTGCTGCGAAATGGGGGAAACATCATAAAATTTTCGTACTACACTGGCGGAAAAAATCGCAGCGTGAAGAAGGAGTTGTGCCAGATAAACATAAGTTGGTAGGGCTGTTTCTACATCTGAAAGATGATGCAATTTTGTCATATGATGACATGATGGAGCCAGTCGGTGTGGCCGTGCGGTTCTAGGCGCTTCAGTCTGGAACCGCGTGACCGCTGCGGTCGCAAGTTCGTATCCTGCCTCGGGCATGGATGTGTGTGATGTCCTTAGGTTAGTTAGGTTTAAGTAGTTCTAAGTTATAGGGGACTGATGACCACCGATGTTAAGTCCCATAGTGCTCAGAGCCATTTGAACCATTTTTGACATGATGGAAACCGTGGCTGTTGTTTGAAGACAAATGTAGTTGGTGTTTGTAAGCTCTTTGTATGTATCAAAACATGTGGTGCGTGGTGGAAATCTTCTCAGTGACAAATCTAAAGTGTTCAGTGAGAACAATTTTCGTGTGCAACAATAAGAATGCAGTGGGAATGTATTTATATCTGTTGGACGAATGTTATGAAAACTAACACTCCAAACCGACGTTTCACGACAATTAATGTGTAAAAAACACACCACATGTCATAAAGGAAGCGTGTAAACGGTCTGAGGATGAATCACAACGATTCGAAGTCGGTAACGGTACCCTTTGAATAAAGGAACTGAAAGTAAATTTGTGGCTGGTTGCTGTCCTAACACCATCAACATTTTTCTGAAAGATGATATCTTCTCAGATTTTGCGCCAGTACCATAAGAGTGGCGCTAGTAACGCCACTATCAGGACACAAACAAAGTTTGTTTTAAATAGACGCTGTGACGGTCGGGGGCGTTAGTTAATGTTGAGACTTGACGTGGTGACTTCATGTTAGTCAAGAATGTCTTTAAGCGGAGGAAGACGCCATTATCATCACCTCACAGAGTTGGAACAAGGTCGTGTATCAGGGCTAAGAGAAGCTGGACTCAGCAGGAATGTAGCCACTGTATGTGATCTCTGGCTGCGGGGTCACGAGAATATACGGTCGCAAAAAAAGTCGGTTTCGGTAGTGCCGCGGGGTACTACCGGGATGGAAGAACACCGTGTTCGGCGTACATCTCTGGCTCCTCGTTCTGCATCTGCAGCAGCAATTTGAGCAGCAGTTGGCACCACAGTGACACTACGAACTGTTACAACAGGGGATCTCAAGTTGATTCCGTATTTCTAGATTTCCGGAAAGCTTTTGACACTGTTCCTCACAAGCGACGTCTAATCAAGCTGCGGGCCTATGAGGTATCGTCTCAGTTGTGCGACTGGATTCGTGATTTTCTGTCAGTTCGCAGTTCGTTGTTATAGACGGCAAATCATCGAGTAAAACTGAAGCAATATCAGGTGTTCCCCAGGAAAGCGTCCTGGGACCTCTACTGTTCCTGATTTATATAAATGACCTGGGTGACAATCTGAACAGTTCTCTTAGGTTGTTCGCAGATGATGCTGTGATTTACCGTCTAGTAAGGTCATCCGAAGACCAGTATCAGTTGCAAAGCGATTTAGAAAAGATTGCTGTATGGTGTGGCAGGTGGCAGTTGACGCTAAATAACGAAAAGTGTGAGGTGATCCACATGAGTTCCAAAAGAAATCCGTTGGCACTCGATTACTCGATAAATAGTACAATTCTCAAGGCTGTCAATTCAACTAAGTACCTGGGTGTTAAAATTACGAACAACTTCAGTTGGAAAGACCACATAGATAATACTGTGGGGAAGGAGAGCCAAAGGCTGCGTTTCATTGGCATTAAAGAGACAGCTTACAGTACACTCGTTCGTCCTCTGTTAGAATATTGCTGCGCGGTGTGGGGTCCTTACCAGGTGGGATTGACGAAGGACATCGAAAGGGTGCAAAAAAGGGCAGCTCGTTTTGTATTATCACGTAAGAGGGGAAAGAGTGTGGCAGATATGATACGCGAGTTGGGATGGAAGTCATTAAAGCAAAGACGTTTTTCGTCGCGGCGAGATCTATTTACGAAATTTCAGTCACCAACTTTCTCTTCCGAATGCGAAAATATTATGTTGAGCCCAACGTACATAGGTAGCAATGATCATCAAAATAAAATAAGAGAAATCAGAGCTCGAGCAGAAAGGTTTAGGTGTTCGTTTTTCCCGCGCGCTGTTCGGGAGTGGAATGGTAGAGAGATAGTATGATTGTGGTTCGATGAACCCTCTGCCAACCTCTTAAATGTGAATTGCAGAGTAATCATGTAGATTTAGATGTAGACAAGGACAGCCCCGAGCCAGACGACCTATAACGTGCATTCCAGTGACCCCAAACCACTGCCATTTTCGACTTCAATGGTTTCAAGCGAGAGCTCATTGGAGTGAAAGGTGGATATCTATCGTTTCTTTCTGATGAAAGCTGGTTGTGCCTCAGTGCCAGTGATTGCCGTTTTTTGGTCAGGAGTTGGCCAGTTGAGGGCCTGCAACCAACCTGCCTGCATGCTGGAGACATTGGTCGTACACCTGTGGTTGTGGTCTGGAGTTCGATTTCGTGTGACATTGGAGCACTCTCGTGGTAATCCCGAGCTCCATGACTGCAAATTTGTACGTCAGTCTGGTGACTCGACCTGTTGTGCTGCCATTCATGAACAGTGGGTTCTTTCCAACCAGATAACGCGCGCCCTCATACCGCCTGTGCAACCTCCATTCCCTACAGAGTGTCGACATGTTGTCTTGGCTTTCCTTGATCACTAAATCTGTCTCCCGTCGAGCACATTTGGGACATCATCGGAAGACAACTCTGCCGTCATCCGAAAACAGAATTAACCGACCCTGTAATGACCGAACAAGTCCAACAAGCAAGGAACGCCATCATACAAACTGACATTCGGTACTGTACAGCACAATGAATGCACCTTCACTTGCATTCAACATTTTGGCAGTTACGCCGGTAATTAATGTACCAGAATTTCCCATTGCAATGGCTTATCTCACGCTTACATTAACCTGTGATCTTGCAATGCTAATCACTTAAATATGTCATCTAGACAAATGTATTCCAGAAATTTCGTAACTCTATATTAATTATTTTCTGGTGTCACGATTTTTTTCCGTCAGTGTATTTCCGATAACAGCGAGTAATATGCTGAAGAGTCAAATTCACAGTGTGCCCTAAAATCGTTTTACCGAAGTATAATAGGGAGGTCTCGACATGGAAATCACAACATTAGATGACAAGAGGGACTGAGAATCGCGGTGTACCGTTTTACGCCACATTTGGGGGCCCATTGCTAATGTTTCTGTAACAGCTGTTTATTGGAAATACTATTAAATATTAATATAATATATTGTTTTGCACATTTTGTTATTACTGAGTGCCTCCGCATATTGCAACAGATTTAGACATGAGATGCAAATCTAGTGACTCTGGCTTTCTCATGCATACAGTCAATGATAAGGAAGATTCCTAAAACTGTCGCAGCTTAAATGACCGAATAGAGCTGGTATGAATTCAATTTACATTGGAACCTGGGAAAGATCAAAGATACACACACCCTCCGCCCTACATCACCGTCATACACACACCAAGCCGTATTTGACAACATTTATTGAACTCGTATTATTAGCGGAAATGAGACGCTTAAA
The DNA here is from genome assembly GCF_021461395.2 of Schistocerca americana. NCBI lineage: Eukaryota > Metazoa > Arthropoda > Insecta > Orthoptera > Acrididae > Schistocerca > Schistocerca americana. The sequence continues at coordinate 828,592,795 of NC_060119.1, read as the reverse complement.
GTAGTAAAGGTGTTTTGCTACTTGGGGAGCAAAATAACTGATGATGGTCGAAGTAGAGAGTATATAAAATGTACACTGGTAATGGCAAGGAAAGCGTTTCTGAAGAAGAGAAATTTGTTAACATCGAGTATAGATTTAACCGTCAGGAAGTAGTTTCTGAAATTATTTGTATGGAGTGTGGATATGTATGGAAGTGAAACAAGGACGATGAATAGTTTAGACTAGAAGAGAATAGAAGCTTTCGAAATGTTGTGCTACAGAAGAATGTTGAAGATTAGATGGGTACATCTCGTAACTAATAAGGAGGTATTGAATAGAATAGGGGAGAAGAGGAGTCTGTGGCAAAACTTGACAAGAAGAAGGGATCGTTTGGTAGGGCATGTTCTGAGCCATCAAGGGATCACAAATTTAGCATTGGAGGGCAACGTGGAGGGTAAAAATCGTAGAGGGAGACCAAAAGATGGATACACTAAGCAGATTCAGAAGATGTATGTTGCAGTAAGTACTGGGAGATGAAGGAGCTTGCACAGGATAGAGTAGCATGGAGAGCTGCATCAAACCAGTCTCAGGACTGAAGACAACAACAACAACAACAGCAACAACATTCTTAGCGGTTTCAACTTCATAACGGATTTGTATATTTATGTGGTGTCACCGCCAGACACCACACTTGCTAGGTGGTAGCCTTTAAATCGGTAGTATACGTCGGACCCGCGTGTCGCCACTATCAGTGATTGCAGACCGAGCGCCGCCACACGGCAGGTCTAGAGAGACTTCCTATCACTCGCCCCAGTTGTACAGCCGACTTTTCTAGCGATGGTTCACTGACAAATTACGCTCTCGTTTGCCGAGTCGATAGTTAGCATAGCTTTCAGCTACGTCATTTGCTACGACCTAGCAAGGCGCCATTATCAATTGCTGTTTATCTTGTGATGCATGTACCGTCAGACCGATGTTCACCAATCATGGATTAAAGTTAAGTATTCCAGAAGCTACGTACCTTTTTTGCTAGTCTCAATTCCTTGTCATTTTCCAGACCTCTCGCCAGCCTGCGTGAGCTTAAACGCGTGCCCTTCGGCCTCCCGTCCTAGTGGATTGGTTTTCTTGCCAGTCCACAAAAATTTATTTTTAATTCGAGGAATAGTGCCTCAGGATCTAGTACAGGTTATCGACACTCGTACTTACACGCACTTCTTTGAGCCTAGGGTGGCTTGATTACTCCTTTCTACGCTTGGTCTAGTGAAGCAATCCTCAATACATTTAGAGAGACAGGAGAAAATTCTTAGGACAGTGAGTACTACTAATGGCTGAAAATCTGTGGACTGTCTGTTTCACTCCATTAATTGATTCTGTGTGTTGCGATACACAGTTTTCTGTCACAGAAGTATTGGGTAAATGGATCAGTGGTTTAGTAGGTAAAACATCTGGTTGGAGGATCACTATTCCGGGGTTCGATGATTGGTAGAGATGGGTTTATTCCACTGGCTGTGTCTTTTCCTAACACCTCAGGAATCATGCGACTGTTGAAGGCCGTGAAACCCTCTTTCCTGCCATGAGACAAATGTAATATTTGACAAAGAAATAAGCCATTTTAGTTCATTTAAGTTATGTGCTGTAATAAAGGACCATCATATCTTCAGGCCTCTTTTGTTTCGTACTAATTGCGTTAAGATCTACGAAAATCACTGTCAAGATATACTACTACATCGGTAAACCACTTATTTGTTCTACGTTGTGAAGCTTTAAGGGCAGTTTCAAAAGATTGTATAAGGAACTAAACATTTGAAACTATGGTTCCCCGTCTTTGGTACCATTATATGCTGACACTCGTACATATAATGTAGACTTACCACCGGCCGACGTGGTCTTGTGATAAGTTTTGAACTCGCATTCTGGGTGAATGTGCTTGAGTCTCATCCCCATCTGGCATATCAGAATTAAGTTTTCCATAGTTTCCCTTAATCTCATCTGATTTTTAGTCGCATTGGCTCCAATCTATGCTTAAGGGGGGGAACCACATTAGGAGGCTGTTTGACACTGATTTTTGGGATTTTTTGATGGGAAGAATTAATTAGAATTTAATCAAATTTTGACATCATTTTATTCATATTTCGAACAGGGTTTGGGAATTATTTTGAATAATTTCAGTCAAAAATAACCAAGTTACTCTGTGATGTCCGATGAAGGTTGTGAGTATAGTTCTACAGTTGCGTTCAGTGTAGCCATTCCGATTTTAATCTGAAAGCAAAAAGGTTCTAATTTTACATTAATAACTTATTTTCTAAGAATATGATCCTCAATGCAAATGAAAATAATGAAAAATAAAAATTTCGCAGGAGTTGGAACAATTTACTTCGATTTTCATGATATTTTCTCTGCTTATGATAAGAAAAATACCCTTAAAATCATGATATCATCTTGGTTCGTATGATTCGTAATTTTATAAAGAACCATACTGTCAATTTTCATAGTGATCGGTTCTCTACTTTTTGAGTCAGACTGCACTCAAATGTGAAAAAAGACATTTCGAGATAAACGCGTTTGAAAAATAAATTCTCGGAAACTAGAAATTCAAGGAAGTTAACAATAATGTACAATGCTTACCGATTAATCTGCGATTCCAGAACCATATAGTAATCCTCCTTCTTCTTCATAGGCTTCGCTTTGCACTTGCAGCTGTGATTTCCGAGCTTTCCGACCTTCCTTCGATTGCAACGAACTACGTTTATTCCGCCGGCTCACGCGCTGGTTATCCATTTGTTCGGCATAATTAAAGCTTTGCGTGCCTACTACAATTCCTGCCTCGTTCATGACTATTAGAAGGGATGAATTTCCTTCATTGAATAAGCCCGCTGCTAAATACGACGGCATTGCAACGACTTTTAGTCCGGAGTGAAAGTGTTTAAGAGCTAATCACCAAATAGTGGAATTAAAACTTTAATTCGCATTTTGTGTGTGGCCACCTAAACATCTCTCCAGTAATTCATCCCTTGACAAATCTTTATATAATGGAAGAATTTCGAGCCGCTACCCGATGTGCACTCGGTTCTATGCACATATAATCTAAACGAATGCGAATTTCGCTTTGAAATTTTGACAGTGTTTTCTTGGATAGTTAAGCTAACGACTTACCCAATTTAAAAAAATATCGGATTTTTAAGATACACCTCTACTAAACATGGGACAGGGTCCGAGTACCGTTCTGGCATACAGATTTGATCAGTCAGGTTTTTATTTGTCTTGTTATGTACTACTACGACTGAATATATATGCGTTAGCTAATAAGACTATTGTGCTGACACGAAAAGCAAATGTCTTCTAAGTCAGTTTAAATCCATTGCATTCAGTTTCGATCCATACTACTTGTAGCAAAACTTAAATACTTTTGAGATAAAGAGAGAGACCTAAAACTAACGTTAACCCTATTCCCTTGGAACTACGATACAAATAGATTGTAAATTGTAAAACATGTGAAATCTTCAGTCATTGTTCTCCAAATAACAGTGTTCCACCGCCGATTCCCGTGTGACTGCCAAAGTCTGATTAGAAAGTAGCGCATTGACACTTAACAGTGAGGACACTGTTGGCGAAGTTTAATAAAACAGAGAAACGTAAAAAAGTATTCGTATTATGTGTATGGTCTGACAATGGTGCAGTAAGAGTCATGGTACGAATGAATTTGTTGAGAACTTGGACTTCTGGTCTGGACAAATGGCAGACACTGGGGAGAGTATTACGTTAAGTCATCAAAACTTTAAGCTGACCTACAGAACCACAATCAAAGATATTTGAAACTAAAATTATATGTCAAGTTGAGAGTAAAGACAGTATGAACATATACAGTATGAAATGTCCAAATCTCACATGAGGTGAGCCGCGCGGAGTGGCAGCATGGTTTGAGGCGCCATGACACTGTTTGCGCTGCCCATCCCGCCCCATAAGTTATTTTAAGTATTGTGCAGTTTGGTCCCTTAGGAAATCACACACACACACACACACACACACACACACACACACACACACACACACACACACACACGAGACGAATTTTGTTGTTTTTGATTTTCGGCTCTATACCAAGACCAATGGGCTTATATTTGGGGAACATACAAGATCCACTATTAGAGTCAGAGACTGACAGAACTTTGGAATAGATGAAATCAAACAAGGAAGATTGAATAGATAACAGTTCTGTGCAATGAGAGAAGTCGCAACTAAATTATTATTCATGTCATTGTGCACAGTCTGCAGGCATACCATCCAGACGTCTGCAAGAATACGATTCAAACAGAACCAAAGTGCGAGAACTGTAGCATGACCAGCTTTACAGCTGAGGCATCTAAACTGCTGACCATGAGAGCATAAAGAAGAATGAAAAAGAGAGTTGAGGAACTGTTAGATAAGGATCAGTTTGGCTTTCAGAGAGGTAAAGGCACCAGATAGGCAGCTCTGACGTTGCTCATGATTATGAAGCCAGACTTTGATGAATTTGTCAACATACAAAAAAGATCAACAACCAAAAGCGGTGGAATTTGTTTGGAGTTTACAAAAAGAGATATTGTGTAGGTAACGACGGGGATTAGTATAATAAGTACAAATACAAGAGACAACAATAAGAATGGAAGACGAGGAGAGCATGGCGTAAGGCGTGGATGTAGCCTTTCTCCTGTACTGTTCAGCTAGTCTATCGAAGAAGCATTGAAGGAAAAAACACAAAGATCTAGATGTGAAATTACAATTGAACGTGCAACGATATCACTGAAAAGATTCGGTGATGACACTGCTACCTTCTGTGAAATTTACGAAGTACAATACGAACAGCTTAGTGAGGTGAACGGTCTAATAAATATAGAATATGGACTGAGGATACACTAAAGTAAGATGGAATTTTAAGGAGAAGCAGACATCAGATAAGTGACAAACTTACTGTCAAAACTAGGAACTGTGGACTAGACGAGGTGAAGACTCTTTTGCTTTGGAAGAAAAATAATGTACCAATGGAGGAAACAAGAAGGAACTATATTACATTATTAACAATTCGGCAGGATAAATAACAGTAATTTTTTATATGTTCAGAAAATTTTGAATTACGATTAGAGAAGAGATAGATATCCTGTTTGCTGTCGTAATAAGTTACGCGTAATTTGTATTTTCATCCAGGATTATTCTAAGTTGGTTTACTATTTTTTGATAAGATAACTGGGCACAAGGAAGGTTTATGGGAGGAAGTGCTTCACGGAAATACTCGCTGATCTACTTTTGGTGATATTTGAGTCACACATGATTCCGTTGAAGTCCCATTGTAAATGCCCATGCTGAAGTCGAGATACTTCCTAAAGATCGTAGAAGCAATATTGTTATGTGTGGCACTCATACTGGGTGGTGTTGTCCTATTGAAGAACAAGGACAAAAGTAAACACCAAGGACTGAACCCTGAGTGACACATGAAGTCTAGTTTCGAATGACGATTTTTCCGCTCCACAAGCTGTTCACCATTACACAAGCAGTTCACTGGTGCCTGTTTCTTAGACATCTGTTGAACCACTTCAGTGCACTGTGATGGAAACTTACAGTTTCAGTTGCAAGGATAAGATATGGAACTCAGTTTTTCAAATGCCTTGCTGAAACAGACCCACAGTAACGCTGAAATATTCGCTTGCAGTCGGTCCAGGGTTCGGCACAACTTTGAAGTATAGAAAGGTCTTGATCGCACAACTCTGTATTAAGCGTTACTCGTTTCAGAATTTCATCAGAATGAAGATGTGGAATAAAATGCACAAGGAAATTAACGATATAAAATATGTACATAATAACATAAATATGCAGCTCAGTGTCCCAATACAGAATTTCAGTTAGTATCATACTTACATTTAAATCTAACTTTTATAGAAATTCGTGAAAGTGAGCACATAGAATGAATATCACACGGATCTTATTTGACAGTGCCATTGTTGTTCGAAAGAAACAAGTGTCAAACTGACTGTGGTGATTAAGCTATCTAAGACTTAAACAAGTCAGTAGGCGGCACTAGCGTTAATCATAGAAATGAAGTCAATGAGTAACTTTACAAACAACCATACATTCCATTGAAATACATGTCAGAGCATCGTGAAGAACTTGACAAAGATTGCTTCGCAAACCATAACAGCCTTGCCTACCTGCTGCTTTGTTCCCTTTTGATGACTGCTTAATGTCTTCTACGGTGTTGTTCAAGCTTCGAATGTCTTCTTATCAGCAGTACCAAATTTTGTTTTCATAAGCCGATCTCCAGCGTCGATCCAACCTCTCGTCCTTCACGTACTGGGGTCGTCTCGCTCCTTATTTCTCGTACGCTCAGTGTACTCTCTCACATACCCGGACACTTCCTTTGAGTATCCCGTGCATTTTCGTTCCCTGACTGAAATTGTCGAATACTGCTACTAATCTCTTCACCTCGTTTCGCATCTCCCGTGCTTTGAATACCACATGTATCACCCAGCGATGGCTGATGGTCACTACGTCCTTCTGCGTTGCGACCAGCACTTCCCCTTCGAGGTGCTGGTTCCGTAATGCTTCTATGCCGACGAAGAACAGTAGTCCCGCTATGAGCTTCATCATCTCGCCTTCTCTTCCACTTACCTACGGGGCAGGAATATCTATCACTTTCCTCCTCTTTAAATTCATTGCTGCTACGTAGCTGCTTAACACTATTTACACTAAATCTATACCTAACCATAAAAAAATATTAAATGACTCTCTCCTAGGCCTTACTCCATAAGGGTTCCTCGTTACTGTTTCATTCACAACCTCTTCTTTATCTTCCGATATCTTTCTCCTCACTCTCCCATTCTGGTCTGCGTCTTGTATCCATGGAATAACTTCCGCACTCCGTTGAAAAGAGCCGGCCGGTGTGGCCGTGCGGTTCTAAGCGCTTTAGTTTCGAACCGCGTGACCGCTACGGTCGCAGGTTCGAATCCTGCCTCGGGCATGGATGTGTGTGATGTCCTTAGGTTAGTTAGGTTTAAGTAGTTCTAAGTTCTAGGGGACTGATGACCTCAGAAGTTAAGTCCCATAGTGCTCAGAGCCATTTGAACCATTTGAACCTTGAAAAGATTTCAACAGCCTTACATGCACAACTGTCCTTCTCGTCAGCAATTGAATCTTGTCATTTACTGGCGATGTAGTCTGTACCACGTGGTATGGCCCCTGATACTTCGCAAAAAAAATTCCTTGTCTTACCCTTCGGTGTATACGAAGTTAACAGCATCCCCCACTGCCAACGTTATACGTGGCATTCTTGCTGTACGGCCCACTGCTTCTTCCTGTTTCTCCAGCGCTTATGTATTTACCTTCTGTACTCTATTCCAGATTTCCTTATTCAACTTGGCAGATTCCTTAACAGACTCCCAGTCTTCCCTTTGTTCGTTTCCAATACGTCGAACGGTGATGGCATTTTGCGACCATTTACTGCTACTTAAGGCGATAATCCTGTATTCGTATGCCGTTTTGAGTTGCAGGAAGAAACGACATGCTAAAAATAGGCATTTCAGTTGGTGTGATGTAAGTCAACGTAATATCTAGGTATCTTGTCGATTGTCCTATGTACCCTTTAAGTTCTTCCATTGGCTTATGGATGGAGAGGACTCGTCCTTAACTTTTTCACATTCAGTAACTTACACAATTGCTTGAATAGATATGACATGAAGTTCGTTCCCTGGTCTGTTACTATCGTTTCAGCCACTCCAAACTTCAGTTTCCAGTTATTTACAAGTTCTTTCGCCACTGTTGCTGCCTGCTGGTTTGGCATCGCTACCATTTCTACGTATCCTGAAAATGATCTATGACTACGAGTTCATACTTAATCCATACAGGTGTTTTACTGAATGGTGCTAATATTTCAGGTAACCTCTGCGACGGTACTCTTATTCGACACAAATCCGCTCTCTTTGCGCACTGTATTCAATTCCGCACACACTGGTTTACGTCCGTCTGCCTTGTACTCCACCAATATATTTCTGCCACACTTCTTTTAGTAGATCTTCAACCTCCATGACCCGCTATTATGTGATCATGAGCTTCTTGTAGCACTCTATTCCTTAGCTTCTCTGTTACCACTGACCACTGTCCCAATTTAGTCCCTCTGCATAGCAGCCCATCCTGCATACAAAATTGTGACTGCTTAAAATGTTGCTCACATTTGTCATCCGATCTCTGTGCATTTTGCCATTCCTTATGCTCATTACTCCCAGTGTGTAATACTGACACTTTTCTACTTAAGCTATCTGCGTTTCCGTGCTTCTTCTCAAGTTTATGCGTGTCTTAAAAATCAGATTCACTTAGTCTGCCCATCGCGTCAACCTACTAGAGGAATCGTTCAACCCCCACAACCATTTAATGCCGCATGGTCTGTTAGTCACGTCGTAGCCCTCACTCATGTGAGACACAATCTCTACACATTGCTTAAATTGAACCGTATCTAGGTAAAAGTGTAGGTACACCGATCATAATAGTGTGACATCTTTATCCCGCACTCCATGCAATCTATACTGAGGTGGATCCCATTGCTTATGTTCCACCAGGTACTTACTGGCGACCATCATATGCCCTTCTGTGTCCAATAATACCCTGCAACCCTTTTTCCTACTGTTCTTCTTGTCGCACAGTCCACCTCTGCATACGAGTTTGTAGCATCAAGCCTTACAGGGAATGACCATAGGTGTACCTGGGGTCCACTTGGCGTTTAACACGTTATTCTTCCCTCTTACTTTATTCACATCACCCTGAGGCTGGCGACACATGCCCCACTCGTCCACATCTGAAACATTTTATACTAGCTTCACATATTGTCAGTTTACCCTGCATTACAGTCGACAAAGCGATCTCCTCGCACTTTATAGCTAACAGCACTGCTGTGCGCAAATCCGTCAGGCCCCCTGTCCGTACACATCTTGACAGTTCTGCATGCAACCTTCTTAAAAAAGCGTGGAGCGCCCTCTGCTCGGCTTCTAGCTAAATAATGTCATTGACTGCAGCATCCTGCTCTAATTCATTAGTACCTCCATTAATTTTTCTTATCCTGTGAGCAATTTGTTCCACAGTTTCCATATTTCTCTTAGTTATTACTTCTAATTGTTCCCCTACAGTGTCTGGCATTGTTTCTTTTCGAATATCTCTGAATTAACCTTTTTTAATTTCTTCGAATATTGTGGCTTCCTTAAGAGCTTCTGTATACCCTATGTAAGTTTTAGCTTCCTCTGTTAGTCTAAATTTTGCAGCGCTCAACAATCCCTTATCAGACCAATCATCCACCTCAGCCAGATTTCCACGTTCTCCCACAGAGGCCTGCACATCCTCGGTTGCCTTACCAGACAAGGGAGCAGTTAAACTTGCGACTGACAAAACTACACCACGTTGTGACGATTGCGATTTACCAACCAATGCAGTTCTGTATTATCCACTGTTAATTGTCACTACTTTTTATGTATGATAATATGCATACTGCTTCCGGCTCTGAGACACTTTGCGTCTCAGGTTCGGTCGAAACTTTGTCCTTGTCAACACTCATTTTGAGAACTAACATTCACAAGACAGGTAAACAAAATACGTTAATTTTTACATCTAATTTGACTCCTGGCATTTCCTAGCCATACTCCCCTAATGATTACATGTATAACATTTTACTGGAACTGATTCTGTACATCGCGCTGAGTGACCCTCAGGATTACATTGTACACATCTAATAGGCACTAACTAACTTCTATTACCTCTAAAACTAGATCAAATCACTGGTTCTCTGCTCGCAATAAAGTCTACTCTACAAAATGCACGACCATGACCAACATTTCTTGGACTCACCATACTGTAGATTGTAGGTTCAGATGTTGCTCTAAGAAGGCGACGTCAATGATATGACGCCAGTGCTAAATGAGCCATGGATTGTCACCCATGGAGAGTGAAATGAGACATCAGGATGACAGTAAATTTGTTTAATTACCTGCTTTATTCGGGCCGTTGGTCACAGTACATTAGGAACAACTCGATTGAGGCGTCCAGTTGCCTCTCATGCAAAACAATAGATATTGGGTACTGCTGACAGCGGAACGATTGGGACCGAGCGTGGCGTCACTCCAATGCTGCTGTTAGCGACGTCTCTACCTGTACCATGTCAGTGCAGCTGACGATACCATAGAGGCGGCTGTGACCTCCAGCGAGTTGGCGGCTCTCCGCTCAGGCGGTGGCTGCCCTCATGACTCAGGGCATGCTGCCCCGTCCTGTGCTCGAACAGCGGACTCTGTGCTCTATTCCAGGATGTCGCCTGTTTTCCGTGTTTCACTTCACAATGCATAGCACTTTTGCCTTCCTGTGGCTAGCTCTGTTGCAATTCACTTGCTTTCTGGGGTACTTTTTGACTGAATACAGTTGATCAGTTACACAACCATCACAAAATGAAATGTCAGAAGAGTACGTCCGGTGGACGTCGTATTACAACAATCAAACAAATAATGGACCATATACGGTACAACCATTGAAGTAAGCCTAGATGAGTGGCAACAATCTGAAGTAACATAGAAGCTAATATTACAGTTTTCTTTTCTCTCTCTCTCTCTCTCTTTTTCATTTTGCTCTACTTTACATTAAAAAGTGTACAAGTATTGTAATCCCTGACACAGTACTCGTTAAAGCATGTGCTATGGTAAGTGAGCGGGATTCACCTTATGAGAAAGGATTTTCGCTCAGATATCGACCGCGTGTAACTGAATGGTGGCAAATCAGACTTAAATCCGCTCTATAATAACAATGATCCGTCAAGTAAGTTCGAAATGCAATCACACGTCAGGATGGATCAAAAGCAAACTAGAAGGTACTATCAATGTGACAATAATACGGTAGCCAGCCTAATTAGGCATCAACTGAGTTTCTTCCCTGTACAAGTTGGTATATATTCATGCAAAACAACAAGTTATAACAATGCGTAATATAGTAGAATTTTAGAACCAGAAAAATCTATTGAACTGATAATTTCACGTTCTGTGCTGAAATCGAAGATCATGAATACATAATACTACACTGTAATGTTTACTATAAAACTTTATACTGTCTATTAATCTGATTGAAATCTGGCATAAATTACCCTAGAAATTGTACTTTCATGCCATACACAAAATATCAATTTTGATAAAGATAAAACACTGATAAATTTTGACTTTTATATTGACTTTAACTTTTGCTGGTCAAACCAATTTAGAACACTTCAGAATTCAAATGAATGAAGGGAGGGCCCTGAAACTGTTATGATCGCTGTATTAAAAAAAAAAAAAAAAGATTACTGAATTTATTATTCATTCAAGATTTCCAGTATATAAGTTACTACTCTTTTCATCTTATTTTCTGCTCATTTAAATGTCTTTAAATCTGTCTCGAAATAATAAAACTTCATTACTATATCAATACTAAAGTTGTCTTTCGACTTCGTTAGACCTTCGTTATTCATTTACTGGTTCATTAACAAAACATTTCTTTAAACACCATTCTAATTTAGCTAGTTCTGCAAATAATTATTATTAACACAATTTTTAATTTTCATTTCGGGACACTCGGATTGCACAACGTTTGGAAAGGACCCTGTCTAGGTTAGTTGTGAGGATAATTCAATGATGGAAAAGTTATCGTAAAATTTAGGTTATTATTGCACCAAACAAACACAGTTCACTCTCTGATCCATACGAATACAGTACTAAAAGTTTCAACCAGCTAGTATCGATGTGGCGGTTGGCGGGCTGCAGGATGGCGAGGCACAGAGCACACCTACAACCACAGCTATGGCTCTTGACGTATCGGCACTTGAATTCTTCTTAGCGTCGCAATACTTTTCCATTTAGTGCCTATGGAAATTTGGCATGCTGTGTGTGCGCTGGAACGGCGTACCCGAGGCTCAGTAAAGCTATGTCTTCCAGGAGAGCCTCCTCTCTCCAGAAGGTGTTACTCAAACCAGTGCCAAACTCCAGCTACTACTGTGCCCGTTGTGCCGTGCAGTGCATTTTCCCGCGCTCGCCTGCCATCCACCTTTTACCGCTCCTTGACAGACCGGGTATTCACCTGAGGTTTTGCATTCTACATATCCTAACACATTGCCTACGTATGGACCAGACGCACAGATACAATTTTAAACATCTTACAACAGTTTCAACATTTGTTACATTTCAATTCTATCACAATATTACTTGACATTTGACATAAAAATTAATATTCACATTGAAACTTATTTACGTAATGGCATGAAACAAAAAGAAATGAAATCAGAACATCAATTACAGAAGTTTATCGTAATATCAGATGAAAAGTATTACTTATATGTACAATAGTACAGAGTCGTTGTTGTTACAGTATGACATCAGAATGCATAACAGCCTAGTTTGAACTACATGTGTGAGGACACCCAAGAAACCTCTTAGCATATAGTGGTTGAGGATGTAGAGTTAGGAGCATTAAATGACAAAAAGTTGATGCCTAGGCAATCGCAATGCTGAAATAGTGCCCATACTATCTTGGAATTAATTGATTCCTTTTAGACTGGTATTAATAATAGAAGGACGTGTCTACTGAAACAAACCAAGACGTCATTCCAGAACAACCATGAAATTTAACAAGTTTTACAACTTGGTTCTTCACTTCTCTTGTCGTCTATTGCTATTTACGGAAGATTTTCAGGGAACAGGCAGTTACTTTGCCGGAGTGGATTGGGGAAGAGGCGATAGGTGACGCGAAGTGTGCTTGCGCAGGTGTCGCAGCTGTACGTTTCGCGCGTGGGCCAGTTCGGGCCGGCGGAGATGCTGCTGGAAGACGCTCTGCGGACCATCCGCGAGGAGGCGGAGTGGAGCACCGACAACCTGCCGCGCATCGCCGCCTGGCTGGACGGCTACCTGGGGCTCACCAGCGCCGCCCCCACCACCGCGGCCGCCTCCACCTCGGCCAACTTCGCATCCACCCCAGCCTCTGACGTCGGCTACGCCCTGTGAGGCAGCACTTGCCACAGTGAATTATATCTCTAAGCGGCTGCACCTTGCACACTCAATTTTTTTTAAAGTTTTGTTCGTAATTGTTGGAATTTACATAACAATGTACGTTTAAATCATTTCATAAATAAAGCATTCGTTGACTCATACTGCAAAGCTTACTGAAAACTTGTGACTATAAAAAATAACTTGACTGGGATACTCTCTTTCAAATTCTGAAGGTGGCAGGGGTAAAATACAGGGAGCGAAAGGCTATTTACAATTTGTACAGAAAGCAGATGGCAGTTATAAGATTCGAGGGGCATGAAAGGGAAGCAGTCGTTGGGAAGGGAGTAAGACAGGGTTGTAGTCTCTCCCCGACGTTATTCTATCTGTATATTGCGCAAGCAGTAAAGGAAACTAAAGAAAAATTCGGAGTAGGTATTAAAATCCATGGAGAAGAAATAAAAACTTTGAGGTTCGCCGATGACATTGTAATTCCGTCAGAGACAGAAAAAGACTTGGAAGAACAGTTGAACGAAATGGACAGTGTCTTGAAAGGAGGATATAAGATGAACATCAACAAAAGCAAAACGAGGATCATGGAATGTAGTCAAAGTAGTAAAGCAGCTTTGCTATTTGGGGAGCAAAATAACTGATGATGGTCGAAGTAGAGAGGATATAAAATGTAGACTGGCAATGGCAAGGAAAGCGTTTCTGAAGAAGAGGAATTTGTTAACGTCGAGTATAGATTTAACCGTCAGGAAGTAGTTTCTGAAATTATTTGTATGGAGTGTGGATATGTATGGAAGTGAAACATGGACGATGAATAGTTTAGACTAGAAGAGAATAGAAGCTTTCGAAATGTTGTGCTACAGAAGAATGTTGAAGATTAGATGGGTACATCACGTAACTAATAAGGAGGTATTGAATAGAATAGGGGAGAAGAGGAGTCTGTGGCAAAACTTGACAAGAAGAAGGGATCGTTTGGTAGGGCATGTTCTGAGCCATCAAGGGATCACAAATTTAGCATTGGAGGGCAGCGTGGAGGGTAAAAATCGTAGAGGAAGACCAAAAGATGGATACACTAAGCAGATTCAGAAGGATGTATGTTGCAGTAAGTACTGGGAGATGACGGAGCTTGCACAGGATAGAGTAGCATGGAGAGCTGCATCAAACCAGTCTCAGGACTGAAGACAACAACAACAACAACAACATAAAAAATAACAAGTCAAATTTCAAGATCAAATTTTTTGGAATGCTGGGTTTCACGGCCTGCAATACTGATGAAAACTCTCGCTTTTCCAGCCATCTACATCTACATACATACTTCGGAAGGCACCGTATGGTGCGTGACGGAGGATACCCTGTACGACTACTTCGTATTTCTTTTCCTTATCCACCCGAAAACAGAGGAAAAAATGACTATCTATAACCCTCCGTGGGCCAGCCGTGTGGCCGAGTGGTTGGCACGGATGTGTGTCATGTCCTTAGGTTAGTTAGGTTTAAGTAATTCTAAGTCTAGGGGACTGATGACCTCAGATGTTAAGTCCCATAGTGTTTGGAGCCATTTGAACCATTTTTAACCCTCCGTGTGGTCGCTAATTTCCTGTATCTTATCTTCTTGGTCCTTACGCGAAATTTATGTTGGCGGCAGTAGCATCGTTATGCAGTCAACTTCAAATGCCGATTCTCCAAATTTTCTTACTAGTGTTCCTCGAAAAGAACGTCGCCATCTCTCCCCGGATTCTCATCTGACTTCCCGAAGTATCTCCGTAACACTTGTGTGTTGTCCGAACATACCGGTAACAAATATAGCAGCCCGCTTCTGCGTTGCGTCGATGTCTTCATTTAACCTGACCTGGTACGAATCTCAAAACCTTGAGCAGTAGTCAAGAACAGGTTGCACTAGCGTCCTATATGTGGTATCCTTCACGGATGGACAACACTTCCCCATAATTCTCCCAATAATCCGAAGTCGACCGTTCGGCTCTCCTCACATGTTCGTTCCATTTCAAATCGCTCTGCTACGTTACGCCCAGATATGTAAATGACGTGACTTTGTCAAGCAGGATACCACTAATGCTGTATTTTAACGTTATGTATTTGTTTTTCCTACAATCACCACTAACTTACGTTTTTCTACACTTAGAGCTACCTCTCACTCATCACACCAACTAGAAATTATGTCTAAGTCATCTTGTATTCTCCTACAATCACTCAACTTCGACACCTTCCTGTGCGTCACAGCACCATCAGCGAACAGCCACACGTTGCTGCCCTCGCTGTCTGCCAGATAATTTATGTATATAGAAAATAATAGCGGTCCTATCACACTACCCTGAGATCCTCCTGACGATGCCCTTGTCTCCGATGAACACTCCCCGTGAAGGACCACATACTTAGAAGCGTTCGAGCCACTCATATCTGGGGACCCATTTCGTATGCTCGTACCTTCGTTAACAGTCTGCACTGGGGAATCTTGTCACCCCTTTGACAGGGATGGTACTCGTATACTGCAATTTCGGGGAATACTGGATAAACACATGGGTAAGTATTACCAGTTAGTGTATTTTTAGTAACGCCAGTCGCTCTTAAATACAGCAGCCTTACATTCGTAATGTCAGAAATATTAGAACAGACAAATCAGTTCTAAGATCTAGTTAAGTTAGTCACTTTCACGTCCCATGGATCATTTGCACGATGAACCGTAATGATGTTGAACGATTACTTGTTCTTTAAGATGACACAATAAAATGTGACTACATGCTTCACATTTTTTATATGAGTCAGTAATATCTACCCACCATCTTCACACGCTATAATAATAGAAAATCTTGTACAGAACTGAAGGAGCCGTCAAGGAGAAACTTTTACAGTTTGTTTTCAGATTTTACTTTTCCTTCTGACATTTACTTTCACTTTGTTAGTAGTCAAAAAGTTTGATTGCAGCACTGTGCACCCCTTTCTGAGCTAAAGAAAATTTTAATGGGGTAATGAATGTCATTTTCTCTTCTGGTGTTGTCATTATTAGGCTAGAGCATAGGTTCGTAGCGTTTTTGTTTTGCATGTTGGTGCTCCGGTTTCTATGGATTTATTTATCGATTGTGATGTTTTATTTGTAGTTCACTGTTGCTATTTGAGTTTACATATTTTCATTCGGACATTTGGAGAGAGTGAGTAGAGCTATGGACGCTAGAAAATGGAGTGCCAAGTGCAGAAATCAGAATATTTCTGACATATTCTTCTGTCTGAGTCCAAAGGAGGTATGACAGCAGCGAAAGCAGCCAGAAACATTTGCACTGTTCATGGAGACAATGTCACTGGGTAGAGCTTGGCAAGAAAATGGTTTTCTCGTTTCAAGAAGGATCGTTTTGACATTAGTGACTCTCCATGTTGAGGTAGACCCTTGGGCTTTGATTAAGATCATTTAAACGCATTAATCCACAATGATTCACGTCAGTATGTTCGAGAAGTGACAGATGTGATGAACTACGATTGTTCCACCATCATGCGAGATTTTCATGCAGTGAGGAAGGTTGAAAATTCGTATGTATGGATACCGCATGCTCTAAACGAAAATCACAAAGATAAGCAGGTGGCGATACGTGGATCTCTGCTTGCTCGACAGCAATTGGCTCGTTGAGAACACCGACGTTTCATATCCTGTATTGTTGCTGATTACGAGAAATGGCGTCTTTATGCTAACGTAAGGGAAAGAAAGGAATGGTTCAGCCCAAACCAAGCAGCAACTTCCCGTACAAAGATCTGCGTGCATCCACAAAGCGTAATATTACGTATCTGGTGGGACGGCGACGGTGTGGTGTGCTACGAATTGTTTCCCCGCGGTGTAACCTTCACTGCTGACATTTATTGTTAACAGCTGCGATGTCTTGCAGGCGCAATCAAAGAACAACGACCAGGAAGACTGCGTGCGGTGATGCTGCCTCACGATAACGCCCACCCACTTTCTGCTATACTAACAAAAAATATTATATAGGAGATGGATTGGGAAGTCATCCCGTATGCACATTATTGATCTGATCTTGTGCCCTCAGATTTTTTTTCCGCTCTCTAACGAACAACCTACAAGGAACTTATTTTCCGGATGAAAACGCGCTCCGAGAATGGCAGAATGAGTTCTTCACCTCGAAACTGTGTGGTCTGTACAGTCACGGAATGGAAAATTTACCCCAGTTGACAGAACGTTGTAAATGATGAAGAAGAATTGTTGATGACTTAAATCTCTGAGATGTGTACCTGTTGTGTGTTAAATTCATGGGAAACCACAAAGATCTTATGCACTAACCTAATACGTACATCACTGTTCCTTTCGAACTGCAGTGGACTACTAACTGCAAACATCATGAGAGAATAGGGACACTGTGATGCATTAGTCAAAATCCCTAATTCTTTAAACAGATGTCTATAAGATGATCGTGTAGGAGCGCCATACATTATTCTTACAGCACGTTTTTGAGCAACGAAGACTTTCTTTCTTAACGATGAGTCACCCCAGAACACTATTCCATATGACATTACTGAATGAAAATATGCAAAATATGTCAACACAATAGTTCGCCTCTGCCTAATATCCGCAGTGATTCTAAGTGCAAATGTAGGTGAACTATGTTGTTTTAATAGTTCCTGAATGGATTTTTTCCACTTTAAATTCTCAATATAGACATCTAAAATTTAAAGTTTCCACTCTATTTATTATTTCCTGACCATGTGTTACACTTATTAATGTACCACCTCTAGATGTAAGGAAATCAATATGGTGTGTTCTTTTGGAATTGAGGGTGAGACCATTCGCAGAAAATCAGTCAGTGATATTTTTAAGACCACTATTTACCAGTTCTTCTGTCTCTGTGAGAGCTTCGCAAAAACATGACATGAAGACACAGTACTGACACATGGAAGCTCAATTTGTCAAGAGAATCTAGTCTGTAGTTACACTACTGTAGTTGGCATACTATCCACCTACACCATACATCCAGTCATTACCCTCTCTTCAGAATAAGAGTGAACATTCCTGCTTGGATGTCTGGTACTTAAGTGTCAACGATAACTAAAATGCTGTTAGCTTTCTTTCGTCCACTTCTGCAATGTTTATTGACACCTGCCAATTGCCAGGAGAGCTGATAGTGAAGCAAACAGGTGCCCATCAGGAAATGCACTGGAGGGAGTTACTATTTCCGGCATTTGCCTGACAAACACGGAAACCTCCAAATAACCTTAGTCGAAACTGGGGCACTGAATTACGTTTAAGTGCTTCTGGGACAATGTTCTCCATTGTTCCAGACAAATATTGCAATTGTGTGTATGTATATTATGTGTGTGTTTTATATGTGTGTGTGGATCACTCTTTGTTGTTGTGGTCTTCAGTCCTGAGACTGGTTTGATGCAGCTCCTCATGCTACTCTATCCTGTGCAAGCTTCTTCATCTCCCAGTACTTACTGCAACCTACAACCTTCTGAATCTGCTTAGTGTATTCATCTCTTGGTCTCCCTCTACGATTTTTACCCTCCACGCTGCCCACCAATACGAAATTGGTGATCCTTTGATGCCTCAGAATATGTCCTACCAACCGATCCCTTCTTCTAGTCAAGTTGTGCCACAAATTTCTCTTCTCCCCAATTCTATTCGATACCTCCTCATTTTATGTGATCTATTCATCTAATCTTCAGTATTCTTCTCTAGCACCACATTTCTAAACCTTCTATTCTCTTTTTGTTTAAACTATTTATCGTCCACGTTTCACTTCCATACATGGCTACACTCCATACAGATACTTCCAGAAAAGACTTCCTGACACTTAAATCTATACTCGATGTTAACAAATTTCCCTTCTTCAGAAACGCTTTCCTTGCCATTACCAGTCTACATTTTATATCTCCTCTACTTCGACCATCCTCAGTTATTTTGTTCCCCCAAATAGCAGAACGCGTTTACTACTTTAAGCATCTCATTTCCTAGTCTAATACCCCCAGCATCACACGATTTAATTCGACTACATTCCATTATCCTCGATTTGCTTTTGTTGATGTTCATCTAATATCCTCCTTTCAAGACACTGTCCATTCCGTTCAGCTGCTCTTCCAGGTCCTTTGCTGTCTCTGTCAGAATTACAATGTCACCGACGAACCTCAAAGTTTTAATTTCTTCTCCATGGATTTTAATTGCTACTCCGAATTTTTCTTTTGTTTCCTTTACTGCTTGCTCAATATACAGATTGAATAACATCGGGGATAGGCTACAACCCTGTCTTACTCCCTTCCCAACCACTGCTTCCCTTCATGCCCCTCGACTCTTATGACTGCTATCTGGTTTCTGTACAAATTATAAATAACCTTTCGCTCCCTGCATTTTACCCCTGCTACCTTCAGAATTTGAAAGAGAGTATTCCAGTCAACATTGTCAAAAGCTTTTTCTAAGTCTACAAATGCTAGAAACACAGGTTTGCCTTTCCTTAATCTTTCTTCTAAGATAAGTTGTAGGGTCAGTATATCCTCACGTGTTCCAACATTTGTACGGAATTTAAACTGATCTTCCCGTAGGTCAACTTTAACGTTTTTCCATTCGTCTTCAAGGAATTCATGTTAGTCTTTTGCAGCTGTGGCTTATTAAACCGATAGATCGGTACTTTTCACATCTGTCAACACCTGCTTTCTTTGGGATTGCAATTATTATATTCTTCTTGAAGTCTGAGGGTATTTCGCCTGTCTCATACATCTTGCTCACTAGATGGTAGAGCTTTGTTAAGCCTGGCTCTCCCAAGGCCAAGGCTGTCAGTAGTTCTAATGGAATGTTGTCTACTCCCGGGACCTTGTTTAGACTTAGGTCTTTCAGTGCTCTGTCAAACTCCTGAAGTACATCGCCCTTGTGTAGATCCTCTATATACTCCTTCCACCTTTCTGCTTTCCCTTCTTTGCTTAGAACTGGGTTTCCATCTGAGCTCTTGATATTCATGGAAGTGGTTCTCTTTTCTCCAAAGGTCTCTTTAATTTTCCTGTAGGCAGTATCTATCTTACCCCTAGTGATATACGCCTCTACATCCTTACATTTGTCCTCTAGCCATCCCTGCTTAGCCATTTTGCACTTCTTGTCGATCTCATTTTTGAGACTTTTGTATTCCTTTTTGCCTGCTTCATTTACTGCATTTTTGTATTTTATCCTTTCATCAATTAAATTCAGTATCTCTTCTGTTACCCAACGATATCTATTGGCCCTAGTCTTTTTACCTACTTGATCCTTTGCTGCCTTCACTATTATATCTCTCAAAACTACCCATTCTTCTTCTACTGTATCTTTTTCCCCTATTCCTGTCAATCGTTCCCTAATGCTCCCCCTGAAACTTTCTACAACCTCTGGTTCTGTCAGTTTATCCAGGTCCCATCTCAAATTCTCACATTTTTGCAGTTTCTTTTGTTTTAATCTATAGTTCATAACCAATAGATTGTGGTCAGAGTCCATATCTGCCCCTGGAAATGTCTTACAATTTAAAACCTGGTTTCTAAATCTCTGTCTTACCATTATATAATCTATCAGTAGCTCCAGGCTTCTTCCTTGTATACAACTTTCTTTTATGATTCTTGAACCAAGTTTTAGCTATGATTAATTTAGGCGCGGTACAAAATTCTACCAGGCGGCTTCCTCTTTCATTCCTTTTCCCCATTCTATATTCATCTACTACGTTTCCTTTTCTTCCTTTTCCTACTATCGAATTCCAGTCACCCATGACTTAAATTTTCGTCTCGCTTCAATGCCTGAATAATTTCTTTTATCTCATCACACATTTCATCAATTTCTTCGTCATCTGCGGAGCTAGTCGGCATGTAAACTTGTACTACTGTGGTAGGCATGGGCTTCGTATCTATCTTGGCCACAATAATGCGTTCACTATGCTGTTTGTAGTAGCTTACCCGCATTATTATTTTTTATTCATTATTAAACCTACTCTTGCATTACCCCTATTTGATTTTTCATTTATAACCCTGTATTCACCTGACCAGAAGTCTTGTTCCTCCTGCCACCGAACTTCACTAATTCCCACTATATCTAACTTTAACCTATCAATTTCCCTTTTTAAATTTTCTAACCTACCTGCCCGATTAAGGGATCTGACATTCATGGTCCGACCCTTACAACGCCAGTTTTCTTTCTCCTGATAACAACGTCCTCCTGAGTAGTCCCCGCCCGGAGATCCGAATGGGGGACTATTTTACCTCCGGAATATTTTACCCAAGAGGACGCCATCATCATTTAACCATACAGTAAAGCTGCATGCCCTCGGGAAAAATCACTCTATAGATGCGCAAATTAAAGAATGTTTTAACGAGTGCATGCCTCTGAATTGCCTGCGAGCAGCATTCATTATCATATCTGTAGGAACCACTGGAAGTTCGCGTTAGTTTCAAAACTCCCTAACATGTCAAGCTCTAGACAATCAATTACAACTAGACAACGATGGATAGTGGAGATTTTGTTTCACATTGCCGATAATAATCTACATTGTCGATACTTTTGTGCTGAGGGACAAATGAAGATATACTGTCTGCTAAGTCATTTACAGCTTTTTTCCTAATGTGTATTTCGCACTCATTATCCGTCACACATTTTACTTTCATGAAAGGACAAGTCAGTGAGATGTCAAATATAAGAGAAAAGCTGACGACTGGTACACAATTTTAGATCATTAAAAATATTTTAAAACCTATGTAAGTAAAAGTCTGATTCATTACTCATTTTAGAGTGACAATATATTTGAAAAACAAATTAGTTCCATATTACTAATAGTTACAGCATTGACGGCCAGAGAACTACTTAGTATTTCGTGACCCAAAAACACATTCGAAATAAATTATAATGAAAGCCAGACACTAGAAACGGATAACGTTGTTCTTAGCCCCGAGGGAGGACGCAATTGACTCTTTGCAGGGTTGATGAGCGGAGAGGCGGTGGAGGGGAAATGCATTTAACCCTAGAAGTTCGCAAACTCTATTTGCTGTAACTTCTTGGTTAATGCATACACAATTCCCGGCATCTACTCTTCTCAAAATAGGTCGGGAACTATAACGGTGGCTGGCTAGGCAGCTCACATTTTCTGTGCCCTTCCCTACAACTCGTCGGCGACTGGAAACTCGAAAAGGCTTTCAGACACTCGTGTGAAATATTTGCTTGGCCATTTCCAGGTTTGCTTTCCATCTGAAGAAAGCCTTTCTGCAGTTTTAATGAGTTCTTTGTTTCGCATCTACTTTGAAATATGCGAAGGCATTTAAAATATAAGAACTGGTCTCCGATTTAATTATTACTCTGGATTATATTTCGCACAGAGACTCGAGCGTCTAAGCTCAACGACTCGAATTTCAGCAGAGAAATGTTAAAAAGAAAACACTAATCATCGAGACTCCGAATTAGAGAGTACCACAAGCGCTCGTTTAAAAGTTCAGTATAACACAAACAAGATGAAGTTGAAGATAACAGCCCTCTAATTAACACACTTATAGCATCGGCGTTTTTTAACGTGCTAGTACGAAAACAGTGCACCTGAAAATTAATTTATTCGTCTTAATGGTGTTTATCTCAGTGGATGTGGACTGAGTTACTTGAAGAAATGCAGCAACCACACACACTTTTTCGTATACCTATATTTATGGCAAGACGAGTATGGATTTTTGACATCTTCAATTCACCTTGTCTTTAGACGTAAATTTCGCTGTACACTACCGGCCATTAAAATTGCTACACCACGAAGATGACGTGCTACAGACGCGAAATTTAACCGACAGGGAGAAGATGCTGTGATATGCAAATGATTAGCTTCTCAGAGCATTCACACAAGGTTGGCGCCGGTGGCGACACCTACAGCGTGCTGACATGATGAAAGCTTTCAAATGACTTCTCATACACAAACAGTAGTTGACCGGCGTTACCTGGTGAAACGTTGTTGTGATGCCTCGTGTAAGGAGGAGAAATGCGTACCATCACGTTTCCGACTTTGATAAAGGTCGTATTGTAGCCTATCGCTATTGCGGTGTATCGTATCGCGACATTGCTGCTCGCGTTGGTCGAGATCCGCTGAATGTTAGCAGAATATGGAATCGGAGGGTTCAGGAGGTTAATACGGAACGCCGTGCTGGATCCCAAGGGCCTAGTATCTCTAGCAGTCGAGATGACAGGCATCTTATCCGCATGGCTGTAACGGATCGTGCAGCTACGTCTTGATCCCTGAGTCAACAGATGCGGACGTTTACAAAACAACAACCACCCGCACGAACAATTCAACGACGTTTGCAGCAGCATGGACTATCAGCTCGGTGACCATGGCTGCGGTTACCCTTGACGCTGCATCACAGACAGGAGCGCCTGCGATGGTGTACTCAGTGACGAACCTGGGTCGACGAATGGCAAAACGTCATTTTTTTGGATGAATCCAGGTTCTGTTTACAGCATCATTATGGTCGCATCCGTGTTTGCAGACATCGCGATGAGCGCACACTGGCGTATCACCCGGCGTGATGGTATGGGGTGCCATTGGTTACACGTCTCGGTCACCTATTGTTCGCATTGACGGCACTTTGAACAGTGGACGTTGCATTTCAGATGTGATACGACCCGTGGCTCTACCCTTCATTAGATCCCTGCGAAACCCTACATTTCAGGAGGATAATGCACGACCGCATGTTGCAGGTCCTGTACGGGCCTTTCTGCTTGCAGAAATTGTTCGACTGCTGCCCTGGCCAGCACATTCTCCAGATCTCTCACCAATTGAAAACGTCTGGTCAGTGGTCGCCGAGCAACTGGCTCGCCACAATAGGCCAGTCACTACTCTTGATGAACTGTGGTATCGTGTTGAAGCTGCATGGGCAGCTGTATCTGTACACGCCATCCAAGCTCTGTTTGACTCAATGCACAGGCGTGTCAAGGGCATTATTATGACCAGAGGTGGTTGTTCTGGGTACTGATTTCTCAGGATCTATGCACCCAAATTGCGTGAAAATGTAATTACATGTCAGTTCTAGTATAATATATCTGTCCATTGAACACCCGTTTATCATCTGAATTTTTCTTGGTGTAGCAATTTTAATGACAAGTAGTGTAAATAAACGCATTAATCTACTACATGACAAGTGATGCGCACCATCAGTGCATCAATGAACTTAAAAGTGTTGTGCTGCGGTTATAGAGAAGAAAAAAGGAATCACAAATTGCAGGACAAAGGTAAGTGGATATCACTATCAAATAAACGTAAATATACAACCCACGAAACACAAGTGAGTTGTTATTTTGCACAGAGCAGCTGTAGAGTTCAAAATAAAGTCGACAAAACCGTTATCCTGACGACATAG
Organism: Schistocerca americana; assembly: GCF_021461395.2. NCBI lineage: Eukaryota > Metazoa > Arthropoda > Insecta > Orthoptera > Acrididae > Schistocerca > Schistocerca americana. Next base: position 828,568,472 of record NC_060119.1, on the reverse strand, counting down.
GAATGTATCACGCCAGTTGGTGATGTGTGAGTCCTCGAAGCCTTCTTATCATAAATAAAGTTACACAAAAAATGACTAGAGTCTGTATTTCTTCAAATAATGCTGCACTTGAAGCCGAGAGGAACAAGGCTGACACTCCAGTCCGAAACGCATATTTACTTTTTCCTTTGATTACTAGAATCTCTACCTGCGAAAATCTTGTTCAATGGGCCTGCAGCCGACTGAGGGAGGTGGCGTAACGGCTAAGACACAGAACTCACAATCGGGCGCAGAGGGGTTCAGATACCTCTCAGTCGCTCGAAATGAGTAGTTTCTCTAAATTTCCTAATGCAGTATCAATATTGGTTGCCTGGAAAAGGATACTGTCGATTTCTTTCCCTTCGTTGTCCATTCCGAGCTTAAGAGCCAACACTAATAACCTCATTGATGGCATGTTAAACACCAATCCTCTTTCGTTAAGTCTACGGCCGATTGATTCTTTCATCCTTCTTAAAACGGCATTGATTACTAGTGTTGACTTTCTCGCTGCACATCAGCCGTTTCAGAACAAATAGCCTTACACACTAGGTGATCAAAAGTATCCGGACACCTGGCTGAAAATATCTTAAAGTTCGTGGCGCCCTGCATCGGTAATGCTGGAATTCAGTATGGTGTTGGCCCACCCTTAGCTTTGATGATAGCTTCGACTCTCGCAGGCATATGTTCAGTCAGGTGCTGGAAGGTTTCTTGAGGAATGGCAGCCCATTCTTAAGGCGTGCTGCACTAAGGAGAGGTATCGATGTTGGTCGGTGAGGCCTGGCGCGAAGTCGGCGTTCCAAAACATCCCAAAGGAGTTCTGTAGGATTCAGGTCAGGACTCTGTGCAGGCCAGTCCATTACAGCGATGTTATTGTCATGCAAACACTCCTCCACAGGGCGTGCGTTATAAACAGGTGCTCGACCGTGTTGAAAGATGCAATCGCCATCCCCGAACTGCTCTTCAACAGTGGGAAGCAAGAAGGTGCTTAAAACATCAATGTAGGCCTGTACTGCGATAGTGTGACGCAAAACAACAAGGGGTACAAGCCCCCTCCATGAAAAACATGACCACACCATAACGCCACCGCCTACGAATTTTATTGTTGGCACTACACACGCTGGTTCAAAACAGTTCAAATGGCTCTGAGCACTATGGGACTTAACATCTAAGATCATCAGTCCCATAGAACTTAGAACTACGTAAACCTAACTAACCTAAGGACATCACACATATCCATGCCCTAGGCAGGATTCGAAGCTGCGACCGTAGCAGTCGCGCGGTTCTATACTGAAGCGCCTAGAACCGCTCGACTACTCCGGCCGGCTACACACGCTGGCAGATGACGTTCACCGGGCATTCGCCATACTCACACTCTGCCATCGGATCGACATACTGTGTACCGTGATACCACTGTTCAATCGCCCAATGTTTACGCTCCATACACAAAGCGAAGCGTCGTATGGCATTTACCGGCGTGATGTGTGTCTTATGAGCAGCCGCTCGACCATGAAATCCAAGTTTTCCCACCTTCCACCTAACTGTCATAGTACTTGCAGTAAACCCTGATGCAGTTTGTGATGGTCTGGATAGATGTCTAGCTATTACACATTACGACCTTCTTCAACTGTCGGTGGTCTCCGTCAGTCAACAGAGGAGGTCGGCCTGTATGCTTGTCCTTCACGTTTCCACTTCACTATCACATCGGAAACAGTGAACGTAGGGATGTTTAGGAGTGTGGAAACGTATGACGCAAGTGACACCCAGTCACTTGACCACGTTCAATGTCCGCGAGTTCCGCGGAGCACCCAGTTCTGCTCTCTCACGATGTCTAATGGCTGCTTAGGTTGCTAATATGGAATAACTGGCAGTAGGTGGCACCACAATGCACCTAATACGAAAAACGTATGTTTTTGGGGGGGTGTCCAGGTACTTTTAATCACGTAGTGCATGAAGCATGAAGGACGGAGGCTATTTTAATATTTATATTGACGACATGATAGCGCAATGGAGAAGCGAGTAAAGTTTTCATACTTATAACTTCAACGAAAGGAGATAGATTATGACATTGCACTCTGCTAATGACAAAGTCGTGATTGCTGATTGCAAAGACACACTCGAAAGAGCTGCTCATATTTTATCCAAAACATCACAGTTATACAACCTATTAGTACCTTCAAAGAAAACAAAAGTTGTCTTTCAGGAGCCAGGGGCCAGTCCCCAGTAAAATAGTAATGAATAATAAGAAAACTCACAGTCCAGTGACATTAACGTCACCACCTGTCAAACCCTCAGTCACCACCTTTTGTGGCGTGGACCGCTGCGAGTCTTGCAGGAAAACAGTGAGGCATGTGGCACCATGCCGACCCCAGTGCTGTGGCCAGCTGCGCCAGGTTTCTCTGATGAGGATCCAAGGCGCGTACAGCCCAAGCGTGGAGCTCCCACAGACTGTCGAGAGGGTTTAAGTCCAAGGAATATGGTAGCCGAGGGATTATTGTAAACTCATTCTGGTGCTCTTCGAACCACGCACGTACACTGCGAGCTGTGTGATACACTGTATTGTCTTGCTGGTAGATGGCATCGTGCCGAGGAAAATCGAACTGCATGTAGGGGTGGACATGGTCGCCAAGGGTAAATGCATACTTGTGTTGGTCCATTTTGCTTTTCAGAATGACGAGATCACCCAGAGAATGTAACGAAAACATTCCCCAGACCATAACGCATGTAGAGTGTTCGCTTTCAGACGTTTCACGCCGCACACGCTAACGGCCATCTGCCCTATGCAACATAAAACGTGATTCACCTGAAAAGGCCACCTGTCGACATTTAATGGACATCCTCTTGCGGTACTGGCGTGCAAGTTCCAGTCTTCGTTGAGAATGATCACCAATCATCATAGATGCCTGCTGCCGAGGCCCGCGCACTGAATGGTAGTCGAGGAGCCCCTTGGTTCATCTAGGTGGTCAGCTGCCCAACAGTTGCACGTCTATTCGCTCAGACACATCCCCGCAGCCGTCCTTCACTCCACAGTTGCCTCGTCTCCGGGTTTGGATGGCGCCATTTTGGCATCCACGGTATACTTTAACCACGGCGGTACTTGATCAGTGGTCAGAATCATCCGTTTCGGAAAATGCTTCCAGCCTTGGCCCGAAAGCCAATCATGATGCCTCGTTGGACGTCAGATAATCACACCGATCCCGCATTACGAATTCACTGTTTTCCGCGTCCCCCTGACACTCTTAATACACCCCCTACCGCCAGTGCTGCCTCTTGCCGTCTGTGAGTGGTTATTGGTTATTGCGCGTTGGCACCGAACATAGGCGGTGGTCACGTTAATGTGACTGAATCATGTAGAAAGAGTAAACCTGTTCATCTTATTAGGATATACTATGTCATTCACGACAATAGCGGACATACATAAGGAAGTAGAAATATTAGAATGAGTTTATTATATTAATACAAAGATCTATAGAACTCTCAAACCAAACTATGAAAGGAAATGATCTAGGTATAGCAATTATGACATACGGAAGCGAGTCGGGACTGTAACATATACAAATGAACAAAGAATACAAACACTGGAGAAACGATTACTAAGAAGAATAGCCATGTACACACTATTCGACAGGAGTAGGAATATAGATGTCTGAGAGGAATTGGAAGCGAGAATCTTAAATCAACAGATTAAGGAATACAGGAAGAACTGGAAGGATCACGTCACAAGATTGGAAGACGGCAGAATACCAAAATTAATGATCAGTTACTACCCGGTGGCCAAAAGATCTTTAGGAAGACAGTAAAAAGTGAAAAGACAAATAATTTCAACCATGGGGCGTAACAGACGTACAGAAAGAAGAAGGAGGAGAAGAAGAAGAAGAAGAAGAAGAAGAAGAAGAACATTAGGGACGAATAACGTAGACACAGTACAGAAGTCACGTTGTTGTTTCGAAACAACCTCTGAAAGATGATCCTATCTTGGTTTCAGATGTTAAAAACAGTTATCAGTTGTTTCGATATCTAGAATAAATTCGAAATACTTATTTAAAGTGAAAATTTTTAATTATGTGCTCATCGAAATTCTCTACACGCCAGTGGTTGTACATTGCAGTTTCACAGAATTACTTAGAATTGAGGTACTAAGTGCCACCTACAGAATGGATATTTCCTGCTCCTTCTGGTGTAAGACGTGGGTTTGAAAAGGCAAATCTCTTTGATTTTAGTCAATTCATAACATAAAAAAATTGTGTTTTGTATTCTGTACATCACTTAGTGGTGAAGCTCATTATTTTCCACGATTTTATCGCGGCTTCATTTTAATGTTTCGTGCCCCACGAACTCGTCTAGAAGTATTTCGTAAAATGAAAATTATTTAGAATTAGATTTTTTTCCATTTCACACAGATAAATCCAAATAAAATTAAATCTCACGCTATTCATTTGTAAAATTTACTGTAAACCCTGCTTATAGATTTGTTAAGTCCAACTTTACCAATTACGTTACCTTTACCTCCAAGTACATTGCCAGTGCCGCGCGAAAACTACCGCATACATTTTCATTTCGTTTAAAATATTTCGACATTCACAACCTGACCCCATAGGAAAAGACTGATTAAAAGACAGTCGGTTGACAGGAGTAGCAAGAATGATAATGACTCTTTTGCACTTAGGATGGATAAAGCATCAATTTCTCAAGAATGTCAGTTGCCCAAACTACATACAATGGTACTTAATTTGGTTAAAATACTAGAAGAAGGTTTGATATAAATTGCTGTTAAAACTTAAATGTCTTGTTATCCTCTTCAGTGACGATTTTGTCAGTATTGACGAGTGCTTGTCAGTAGTACAGGTTATTCTGAACAGTTTAGTGGCACGAAGCATTTTCATATGAGAGGACTATCTGATTAAGCGATGAATCAATGTTTATAAAAGAAAAAACTGAAATTGTGGATGTTTATTTACTATTCTTCGTAAAACACATCAGGCCTATAAGACAACTGTTGAAGACGATGGCAGTGTGCATTCGGGTAAGAGGTACACGGCAAAACGTGAGTTGGTAAATCAACAGAGCAAGAGCTACTTCAGAAAGTGAAATAAGTAAACTGAAGCTTGTGACTAACAAATATCCTGTATATGTAAGTTACTGAAACCAGGCTTACAATTCAATCCCCGCCACTGTTTGTTCAATTGTTGCATACTATTGAAGGACACCACATATCGTGAATATTCTACAGTATTTTTTTCCTACCTGATGACCTTGTTTCGCATTTTTAGTGTGTCCAGAAAATTACTATATTGCGAAGAATTATAAAAAAGTAGTCTGCTGTGTATACCTCCTCCCTTTCACACACACACACACACACACACACACACACACAAACACACACACACAAGAACACAAGCAAGCTCGTACGCACACGCATATATATACAAGAGTGCACCTAAATATGTTTGTTTTTTCTTCAGTGTTAAAAAATTGAATTAATAGGATTTTGAAAATACTTACTGTGCAGCATTTTCGTTCTCTTTAACTGTTGGTACTTTGCTCTATTGTCCTTTATTTGTTTGTAGTTTCCAGCAGTGAAGAAATACTTGAACAATCATGTGTTCTTATAAGTGAAAATGTATGGCACATGCTTTTAATTTAACGCGAGTGACAGTGAAAGGGCGCACGTAAAAGAAGCTTACAATACACTGACAGGAAAAAAACTTTTGCATACGTGTCAAATTGTGGTGGTACAAAATGATCCTGCGATTGCTGCTCTGTAGAAAATTTTACCGTCGTGAGTGACAACATGTCAATGAGTATGGAAAGTCAATGCGCTACGTTCACAAAGCTTGTCATAAATATTCCCATAAGCACTGTGCATTGAACTCTGATAGATCTGTAACCATGTGTCTAAAACCTCAAACTAAATAGAGGGACACTATAAAATTTGCCTTTTTAGGGACACTCTTCATTAGTTAAATAGATAACAATCGAATACAGCAATACTTTTTATATCAATGTTTTCAGAGAAATTGCAGGCACATGATAAAAGCTAACCGTCTGCTCGGCAGTTTTGCACTGCACTCGGAGACACGCTTCAAATACCCAGAGATTTGTTTCTCAGCAGGCTCTAACGGTCGACATTTCTCGCTATAAGGAGCTATGTCACAATGTCATAACAGCGCCTTATTAAATTTTCGGAACGAGACAAGTTTCGGCGACGCGAAATATGATTACTCTGGAACGTTCTCCAGACAGCTACAAGTTTAGAACGGGCGCTCACTTCGCGCAAACCAGGAATTTGTGGACTGAATTATAGACAGAAACACTTTCGCAGACATCTCAAATATCTAAGCAGGGCAACGAACTTCCGCGGACGTAGGAATCGAACTGTTACTTGTAATTATCAATTATGAACATATTGATTGACATGAATGCTTGCAAAAAGCAGAGAAAAATATCCCTTATTGCAAACAGCACTTGTTTATAGTCATGCCACACTATTTCTAGCAATATGCGATGATTCATTTCTTTTAATTCCTGTTCCCTATCAGCTATTTTATGTACAGCGTTTTTTTTGGCGAATATACAGATTTTTTAAAAATACGTTTCCTTGTGACATTGTGTGTTTGTATGTTGCGAATTTCTTTTGAAAACTTTGGTTTAATCAAGTACATCGCCAGAAACATAGTCACTGAACAGTGATTTTACTTTCAAAACCTTTTCTTAAGAATTTACTTTATTTACTAGCAATTCATCAAGAAAATTAACACATTTAATCACTCTATGTGAGCGTGGAAGTAGTTGCCAGGGAGTAACTGATGAAATCAAAATGAAATTGCTTTTAACAAAGGGGAATTTTATTCCCAAAAGCTTTTTTTTTTTAAGAAACAGATTTCAAATTATAAGCAAAAAGCACCCTCTAAATATAAAGTTACAATTTATTCAGAGGCAGAAAGAGACAAATTTTTGAGTGTATGAGCTTTCGAGCTGAGAACTTTGCCGCTCCCTTTTGACACGGCCGTAGTCACGACCGCTCACAACAACCTCCGAAAGACTACACAGGTGCAAATCTGCAACACACCAGATTACCGTAAAGTAAAAGTTTTAACAATTCACACAAGCACACAAACTATGCACCCCGTAGGAGGGATGGAAATGGTACCAAACACTAAAATTGAAATATTAACTTGCCACCGAAGGTACAACTTGATTTTAACTTCTATGAAAAGTCTTACGGTGAAAGGTGGCAACATTATATACTAAAACGATCATTTAAATAAAACCCTATGAAATGCAATCTTATATAAAATTCTACAGGGTTGGCCAAACAAATTAAGATGCTCTACAGTACACAGATACCGCCTCTCAAGATCATAGGCAAGATCAAAACATGTTTCAGGCATTACGCCGTTACACTCCAAGCAATAAATTCGTTAACACACCAAATTCGACAAACATGACAGAGGCAGCTCCGAACGACAGACAGACACTAACTGCCTAACAAATGTGGATGAGAGACAGACGAGCAAGCTGGGGACGAGAGACTGACCAAGAAAACAAGTAAAATTTAACAAGAGTAAATCACACAACATATCACCAATCACTTAACTTCTAATAAGCTGCGATGTCTGACGAAGACCTTGCGCAGCACCCTCAAATCGCTCTCACGAACCGTCCACTGCCAGCCGCTTCAACGGACGCAGGAAGGCGCGCCGATCTCCCGTCTTTCCCAGTCGGCACCAACCAACCGACTGCACGCTCCTTCCGCGACTCCTGCTCCGTCGCGACTGCCCTGCTGGTGCGTCTTCCACTCACTTTCAGACACCCGACGGCGGAAATACTGGCCCGGACCCAACCATGCAGAGGAAACACGCCCACTGGCAAAACGACATCCCTGCACCAGGAAAGGACCAAGCCAAGCTCCACAAGATGGTAACTGAAGGGGCCCAGAAGCACTCGGAGAACCAGTTACACCACGGCGTCGCAGCTCGGGCCGGCCAGACTGATGTCGTGGGTTGACTCCTGGTGCTCTCGTGTCGACCGCGAAGCCACTACCCCTTTCTATACGCCGCGGCCCACTGGACTGACGTGGCGACCTCACATGCGCCGACGCTCAAGACCGACAAGTCGTGTATCAGTGCGCGACCGACCAACCGATCGACCCAACCCCCAATGACCATTGCCTACGCAAACTCGAGCAGATTGGAGGCCGAACGTGCAGACTCAGATGCAGGAACTAAGCCCCGACCGGGCGACTACTCGCTGAGTCCTGTAACTGGCGGAGTGAAAAGACTCTCATTTATCCGGCTTTAAAGATTGACCCTAACGAAAGACATATTAGCACACCGGACGACAGACAGACACTAACTGCCTCACAAATGCGGACGGGAGGCAAACTAGCAAGCTGGGAACAAGAGACTCACCCAGACTCACCACTGGCAAGTTTTTTTTCCCTTTATTGTTATTTTATACCTGCACATACAATCGGTAGGCTGGCAGCAGCATTCTACGCCACTCTTTAGCCTTAGAGGAGACAATGATAAAAGACAGAAAGAATACTCAGAAATGACAGAATGGTGGGTAAAAAACAGTAGACATAAAATACAAAACATGGAGCTGTTCACACTCGACGAGAAATCACACCACAAGCTATTGACATGACGCACAAATATCGATGTGCGATGACACATGGGAACGATGGAGCGTGACGGTGATCACTGAATGCAAAACACGACGGCACACACACGAGCCACTGATGGCAATGATATCCAGCGCGCGAATGTCCACGTAACGTGTGCAAGTCCGGGTACCTGCCAAGAGGAGAAGAAGGGTGAGGGGGAGGGAGAGGAGAGAGCAAAGATGCTAATGGCAGAGGAGAGGGGAGAAGGAGTAGAGGGACGGGGGTAGGGGAAGCCCGGGGGAGGAGTGGGGAGAACGGGAGGAGGGAGGGAAGGGGGAGAGAAGGGAGAGAGGGTGCCCAAAGGAAACAAACACAGGAAGAGGGAGGGAGGATCAAAGTTGGTAGGAGGGGTAGATGGAGGGGAGGAGGGCATCATCAGGGAGGGGGAGCTGGCGGAAGCCACCTTGGTGTGGAGAGTGGAGAGATGGAGATCAGGTGGGATTTGGAAGTACAGGCGTGGCAGCAGATGGGGGTGGGAGAGGGTGGGAGAGACCAGCAGGTGAGGAGGATCGAGTTTGCGGGAGGCGTAGAGGATCCGTATCCGTTCGAGGAAAAGGAGGAGGTGGGGGAAGGGAATTAGGTCGTACAGGATCCGCATGGGAGAGGGGAGACGGATGCAATAGGCGAGGCAAAGAGCATGGCGTTCCAGGATCTGAAGGGATTTGTAAAAGGTAGGGGGAGCGGAGATCCAGGCAGTGTGGGCGTAGCAAAGGATAGGGCGAATGAGGGATTTATAGGTATGGAGGATGGTAGAGGGGTCCAGACCCCAAGTTCGGCCGGAGAGGAGTTTGAGGAGACAGAGGCGGGCCTTGGCTTGGATCGTGCAGGGGTGGGGGTTCCACGAGAGGCGACGGTCAAGGGTGACACCAAGGTACTTAAGGGTGGGGGTGAGGGTGATAGGACGGCCATAGATGGTGATGTAGAAATCGAGGAGGCGGAAGGAAGGAGTGGTTTTGCCTACTATGATCGCCTGGGATTTGGCAGGATTGAGCTTAAGCAACCACTGGTTGCACCAAGCTGTGAAGCGGTCAAGATGGGATTGGAGAAGGTGTTGGGAGCGCTGCAGGGTGGGGGCAAGGGCAAGGAAGGCAGTGTGATCGGTGTACTGGGGAAGGCGAATAGGGGGTGAAGGCAGCGGCATGTCCGCCGTATACAAGAGGTACAGAAGAGGGGAGAGGATGGAACCCTGGGGCACACCGGCGGAGGGGAAAAAGGTGTAGGAATCCATGCTGTGGATGGTGACGTAGGAAGGACGGTCAGAAAGAAAGGAACCGATCAGATGGACGTAGTTAATAGGAAGGGCGAAGGTTTGGAGCTTGAAGAGGAGACCGGAATGCCATACGCGTTCATAGGCTCGTTCAAGGTCAAGGGAGAGGAAAATAGCGGAACGATGGGAATTAAGCTGTTCAGAGAGGAGCTGAGTGAGGTGAAGGAGAAGGTCATCGGAAGAGAAGGACGGCCGAAAGCCACACTGGGTAACGGGAAGGAGGCGGTGCTGGCGGAGATGCTGGTGGATGCGTCAGGTCAGGATGGATTCCAGAACCTTGCTGAAGACTGAGATAAGGCTGATGGGACGGTAGGAGGAGACAGCAGATGGCGGTTTACTGGGTTTAAGGAGCATCAGGATATGGGTGGTTTTCCACAGGTCGGGGTAGTAGCTGGTGGACAGGACTACATTGTAGAGCCTGGGCAGGGTGGAGAGGAGAGAGGCAGGAGCTTGACTAAGGTGACGATAGGTGACACGATCGTGACCAGGAGCGGTGTTCCGTTGCGTGCCGAGTGTAGCGATGAGATCCTGTGTAGTGACAGGGGCATTGAATACTGTGTGTGCAATTTTATCCAAGTACTGGAAACCAGGTGCGAGGGGAGGGACAGAAGTGTCAGTTCCATTGTGGACATCTGGGAAAAGGGAGTAAACGAACTGGGGATCGTCAGGAATGGTAAAGACATCGAAGAGGTAGGAGGCAAAGTGATTGGCCTTACTAATGGCGTCAGGGAAGGGTTGGCTGTCATGAAGGAGAGGATAGTAGGGGGGGGGGGGCTTAGATCCGGTAAGGCGGCGGAAGGCAGACCAGTACTTGGAGGAGTTGATAGGAAGGGTAGCGTTTAAACTGGTGCATGTCTGTCGCCAGTCCCGGCGTTTCTTAGCCGCGAGCAAGTTACGGATGTGTGGGGGTAAGGTAGGACGGTGGGGTTGGATGGTGATAGAAAGGACGTGCGCCTTCACGGCCTCAGACAAGTTCTGCCAGAGAAAGGAGACGGAATGGGTAACATCGTCAGGGTGGTGGTAGGTGAAGGTGTGGCCTTCGACCTGGGTGGAGAGGGTATCCCGGTAGGCATTCCAGTCAGCACGGGAATAATCATGGACGTACTTTGGGGGAGGGTCGGGGCGGGGGCGACGACCGTCTGAAATGGTGAGGAGGAGATGGTCACTACCAATGGAATCCAGGACATCCACCGTTATGCGGCCAAGGAGGTGAGGGGAGGAGAGGACGACATCAGGAGTGGAGTTGGATTCGGGGCGAGTGTGCTGGGGAATGGGGACGAGGTCACCTTGGAGGGAGGAGAGGAACCGATTCCACCGCTGTAACTGGGTGGCGGAACGACTATGGATGTTGAGGTCGGCGGCGATCACGTAGGAGAAGAAGGTATGGTCAATGTGGGAGAGGAATAGGGGTGTTAAGGCGGACATAGATGGTGGCGCAGGTGATGGTAAGGCTAGGAAGAAGAGACTAAGGATCAGGTGTTCGGTGGGGTTGGGAAGGAGAGTTTGGAACCGAACTGGGATTTGGCGGTGGTGACCAATGGCAACTCCGCCACGCGCTATCGGAAAGGAATTATCGGAGCGGTGAAGGAGGTAGGGCGAAGTGTGGAGGGTGTGGTGGGGCTGAAGAAAGATTTCATTGAGGAGGAAGGCATCCACGCGGTGGGTGGCAAGGGTGTGCATGAAGAGGTTCTTGTTGGCGGGAAGGGAACGGATGTTGTTGAACACTGGCGAGCTCATCGCGCCCCTTTCCCACGAGAGGGAGACACCAAAGCTGCGACTGCCACATCAGCGCCACCGCCAGAAACGGAGGGTGACTGCTTCACACTACGTGCTGCAGCGCGCTCTTCAAAACAGTAATTTTTTAGCACGGCTCAGTCACTATCAACCAAAATTGAACTGCGTCGTATGCAACATTCTAGACATCAACTGAGATAGAAAAACGCTTGTTTTCAATATTTGGCACAAATATTGTAACGTAAAATGAAAAACAAAGCATTTGTCCCATTTAAACACAGTCTTATTCTCATACCATGCAAGTTGTATACCGTTTATTGTCATAACAGTCACACATCTATACATAGACTTCCGTGAACAGCAATTTCAGTATTTGTGTAGAGCCATCTTACTACATTGCAGCCTTCCAGTCATATACAGAGACGTTCACGGAGATGTGAAATGTCATGCACTGGAAGTAACGTTCTCCGGTGCTATCACTTGCTCTCATAAACAGTCACGGGATGCTACTAGCAACACAGACCGTGCTTGGAGACGTGTCATTGTGTCCCATTAATGTTAAATGGATAAAGTCTGGATTTACAAAAATTTTGGAAAGTGCAATAGGGTTTGTTTTCCCGATACAGCAAAAGAGAATGGGTTTCGTGACGTTAAGGCTGAATCTTGCGCTATGTAGGTTCAATAAGCCCTTCACCGTAATTCCATGAGTTGCCGACTTACTTCATAAGTTGCTTCTGTCCCCACGCTCCTCATGACGCGACGTTTGGAGGAAACCATTCCTGGCGCAAAGAATGTGTGTGTTTGAATTACTAAGGGATGAAACTGCGTAGGTCATCGGTCCCTAGACTTACACGCTACTTAAACTGACTTAAACTTACTTATGCTAAGAACCACATACTCACCCATGCCCGAGGGAGGACTAGAATCTCCGGCGGGAGGTGCCGTTCAATCCGTGACATGGTACCTTCAACCGCGCGGCCACTCCGCGCAGCCTGGCGCAAATAAAGGTCTGTCACTTCTAAGCACGACTTTACATCATTAAGCCACTATATCGTCAAATCTAAACTAAGCTTTGGCTTTTAGAAACTTTTGCCAGCAGTATCCTGTTTAAAAACGGTTTGCCTAATTTCATTGTATAATTACGTGAACAAATAGGCATATTTGTGAGAATATTCTAATTCTAGCAAACGTATACTTTTTTAGAATTCTCGTAAGTTACGAGTGTTGTGTATAACTTACTTCGTGTGCAAATCGGCGAGTGTGATTTACTGTTACTGTTCAAAGAAACGTTCACCGCGAATTTCAGTATATTTCAACGTAAATAAACGTACTTCTTTAAGCGGTTTCGGAAGTTACGGGTATTGTACATAGCCTGTTTTGCTGGAAATCGGCGATTGTGATTTACTTAACGAGGCGCATATTATAACTAGCATATCATATTACATTAAAATTTTCTTTCAACAGGAGCGATGTTAATTGCATTCATCGTAAATTAACGCTATCTACGAGTTTGTTACTTGCTATAGCTTCAAGAAAAGTTTCAGTAAATTAGTAACTTTTATCCTAGGTTTTTTCTGTTACCTTAATGGAAATCCAGTTTTGCGTATTAACTGCTTAATTTTGAAGCATAATCGTATTTACCTGTGCTAAAGTGCATCCGCTAACTACACTTCCGTCGAAGTTGACTGAAAGGTGGTAGTCGAAAGTACTTCAAATAGTATGGTCTACATCAGGTTTGCAGTTCACAAACATTAACTGCACTTAGATGTTGAGCGACCTTCTGTTTATGGCCAAATCGACTCTCATTCACTAATTTATGCACAGATAAATGGTTAAATAAATGTCGAGTGACTAGGGCCTACCGTCGGGTAGACCGTTCGCCGGGTGCAATCCTTTCGATTTGACGCCACTTCGGCGACTTGCGCGTCGATGGGGATGAAATGATGATGATTAGAACAACACAACACCCAGTCCCTAAGCGAAGAAGATCTCACACCCAGCCGGAAATCGAACCCGGGCCCGTAGGATTGACATTCTATCGCGCTGGCCACTCAGCTACCGGGGGAGGACAGATAAATGATTAGTCACATACTACACTCTGTTGGCGTCCTATAACACAACTATGCAGTAACTTAACACTGAAGTGACACAAAAGTTTACGTGTGGAAAGTAAATCATTAACACATTCAGTAATTACACTGCCCATGAAGTATAACAGTCATATCAGAACGAAAAACGTTGTGTACAGTAAGTGTAATTTAGAAATAACACAGTTCACAGTCCAATACTATTGTCATAGTTTTCAGAATGTGTTATTGAAGAATAGTTGCAAATTCACAGTCACTGAATTACAAAATAATGTCTCAGATGTGAAATTTAGATAAAACTCGGCACATTCTACGAATTGTAATTATGGCTAACTCGCCAACTCGTCCGCTGCAAATTTCCCTTTATCGGCGGACGTAGATCTTGCACCAATCACCCCTCCCCCCCTCGCATCCATGAACCATGGACCTTGCTGTTAGTGGAGAGGCTTGCATGCCTCAGCGATACAGCACCGTAGGTGTAACCACAGCGGAGGGGTATCTCTTGAGAAGCCAGACAAACTTGTGGTTCCTGAAGTGGGGCAACAGCCTTTTCAGTAGTTGCAGGGGCAACAGTCTGGATGATTGACTGCACTGGCCTTAGAACATTAACCAAAACAGCCTTACTGTGCTGGTACTGCGAACGGCTGAAAACAAGGGGAAATTATGGCCGTAATTTTTCCCGAGGGCATGCATCTTTACTGTTCGGTTAAATGATGGGGCGGGGACTTCTCAGGAGGACGTCCTAATCAGGAGAAAGAAAATTGGCGTTCTACGGATCGGAGTGTGGAATGTCGGATCCCTTAATCGGGCAGGTAGGTTAGAAAATTTAAAAAGGGAAATGGATAGGTTAAAGCTAGATATAGTGGAAATTAGTGAAGTTCGGTGGCAGGAGGAACAAGACTTCTGGTCAGGTGAACACACAATCAAATAGGGGTAATGCAGTGGTTGGGAAGGGAGTGACACAGTGTTGTAGCCTATCGCCAATGTTATTCAATCTGTATATTAAGCAAGCAGTAAAGGAAACAAAAGAAAAATTTTGAGGACGAATTAAAATCCATGAAGAAGAACTGAAAACTTTGAGGTTTGTTGATGACAATGTAATTCTGTCAGACAGAGCAAAGAACCTGGAAGAGCAGTTGAACGAAATGGACACTATTTTGAAAGGAGGATATAAGATGAACATCAACAAAAGCAAAATAAGGATATTGGACTGTAGTCTAATTAAATCAGGTGATGCTGAGGGAATTAGATTTGGAAATGAGACACTTAAAGTAGTAAATGAGTTTTGCTACTTGGGGAGCAAGTAACTGATGATGGTCGAAGTAGAGAGGATATAAAATGTAGACAGGCACTGGCAAGAAAAGCATTTCTTAACATCGAGTATAGATTTAAGTGTCAGGAAGTCTTTTCTAAATTTATTTGTGTGGAGTGTATCCATGTATGGAAGCGAAACATGGACGATAAATAGTTTGGACAAGAAGAGAATAGAAGCTTTCGAAATGTGGTGTTACAGAAGATTGTTGAACATTAGATGGGTAGATCACGTAACTAATGAGAAGGTACTGAATAGATTTGGTGAGAAGAGAAAGTTGTGTCACAACTTGACTAGAAGAAGGGATAGATTGGTAGGACATGTTCTGAAGCATCAAGGGACCACAAATGTACTATTGGAGGGCAGCGTGGAGGGTAAAAGTCGTAGAGGGAGACCAAGAAATGAATACACTAAGCAGAGTCAGAGGGATGTAGGGTGCAGCAGTTACTTGGAGATCAAGAAACTTGCACGGGATAGAGTAGCATGGAGAACTGCATCAAACCAGTCTCTGGACTACAGACCACGACAACAAAAACAACAGATCTTGCACAATTTCATGACCTTCCGCAGACTGACTAAAATTTCTTTTGAGGAACCTCTTTTGTAATATCACAATAATTAGAACTAAAGTTAGCTATTGATGTTCGCTGGCTTTCCACATAGTACAGTTACAGATTTATGTTCGTGATTAACTGAACATTGGACAGATATTCGTTTTAACTTGGCCTTTTAGATGCAATAATAATTTCCATTGAATTATGCTGTCACGTTATTCAAAATATGGTATTCTACTTCAGTAACAATGTTTTAACTACAGAAACTAATTACTCTGAAAATAATTGAGGGCAAAAGTTACTAACATATTTTCGACCTTAGCTGTATAAATGCTACCGTCCTTTACATGTCATCTATATTATCATGTAGTTAGCTGTCAGGTACATGTTTACATACGAACAATGATAACTAAGCTTTATATTACTGGCATTTGTAACTAGCGCAGTTTTTAGGTAAACTATTACCGTTGACGAGTTTTAATTAACCAAAAGAATGCAACGGGTAATAAAGTAAAGTTGGCTAAACCCTGGGTCAATATTCGAGATCTTTGGTACCGTGCACATGCCATATCAGTGATCATATCGATGATACCTGAAAAAAATTGGGGATAAGGAAAATGTAACAGGAGAAAAGCATCCAACTGCTTTGTTACAGGTTCATAAGGGGAATCATTTAGAAATTAAAAAAGAATCTGCAGGCTTATTTTAAAGTTACTTGTTTATTGTTCTGTAAAACATTGCACTATCCACAATGCAGCTTTAGAGCCTAATGGAATCGTTACCAAATTATAAATCAGATTTTCGCTAGAAGTAGTCCCTCTTTAATTATAACCTACCGTAAATTACTCTAAACAAAAACCGTGATAAGTAATTGGAAGAAAGCACGGATCACACACTACTACAAGAAGGGGAGGAAAAGTGATCCTCAAAACTAGCCTCCAATACCGTTCACAGGATATTTATTGCAAAAGCTTGGAACACATTCTTAGCTCAAACACGATGAACCATCTCGAACGGAATGAACTCCTTCATGCCTATCAGAATGGATTCCGAAAACATCGATCACGTGAAACCTAAATCGCACTTTTCACACAAGAGACCCTGAAAGCTAAGGAGCAAGGCAGTATTTCCGAAACCATTTGATTCAGTATCAAATTTACGCTTATTATCAGAACTACGGTCTCATCTTGGATGGAGAGTCGTCGACAGGTGTGGAAGCATATGACCCAGGGAAGCGTGTTGGAATCCTTGCTGTTCATGTTGTATGACAATGACCTAGCAGGCACTATTAAGAGCAGCCTCAGATATTTCAAAGATGATATAGTTATCTATAGGGTATGGTGCTTAAATCCGGACGAATTTCAATTTCCCGCCATATAGTAGATCCGCTGGAGGTCGCAATTGGCGTTCTCGAAAGCCATAGGCATCTAGTAAACAGTCAGATCCTCAAAATGGCCGAGATTTTACGGATAAGTATGGAGTACAACCCAAGAGCACCGATTATCGAAAGTCTTCTCACTGGGTGTTCGCCCACTGAAATAGTTCGATTCTTCAGGTACCCGAGACGAATTTTTTACTATATTGTGACAAAGTATAGTGCTTAGGAGAAGTCTGGGAGGTTCCGCTATCCCGTCGAGGAAACCTCATTTGAGGAAACGCATGTCATGAACTGTGGCAGTCACCGAAAAGGCTCAGGTGCTGATTTCTGAGGACCCGGGACAATCGCTGAGGAAATTGGCGTCAGTATTGAATGTCAACGATTGAACAATGCCTCGGATGGCAGAGGAGGACCTCATACGACTCATTTAGTCCAAAACTGGTTAACGTTGACATGTTATGATCAAAGGAGTTCTGGCCCCCGAATAGTCCGCATTTGAACCCCCTCGACTGCTATGCTTGGAGCGCAGTTGAAGGAGTTACCAATAAGACGAGGCATGCTAATGTCGCATCTCTACGCACCGCCATCGAGGCAGCACTCGAACTGTTTTAAAGAGTGCGCGATCGCTTCAGAAGAAGATTGTGGGTGGTCATTGCTGCGAGTAATGTCTGTTGTGGATTGGCAAGAGAGCCAACCCACTATGAGAGGAAGCCGAAAGGCACGCGTTTTAGCTCACGCAGGCTGGCGTGAGGTCTGGAACAGGACAAGGAAGTTAGACTTTAGCAAAAAAGGACGTAGCTGTTGGAATACTTAACTTTAATCCGTAAATGGTGAACATCGCTCTTGACGGTACATGTTTTACAGCATCAATAGTAACTGGTAATGGCGCTTTGCTAGGTCGTAGCAAATGACGTAGCTGAAGGCTATGCTAACTATCGTCTCGGCAAATGAGAGCGTAATTTGTCAGTGAACCATCGCTAGCAAAGTCAGCTGTACAACTGGGACGAGTGCTAGGAAGTCTCTCTAGACCTGCCGTGTGGCGGCGCTCGGTCTGCAATCACTGATAGTGGCGACACGCGGGTCCGACGTATACTAACGGACCGCGGCCGATTTAAAGGCTACCACCTAGCAAGTGTGGTGTCTGGCGGTGACACCACAATGTCACTATTGAAAGATACCACTACTTATATGTAAAAGGTTTTTCATTTTCATTTGTATTTTGTTTTAGTAAATTGGCTTTAAAAAAAGTTTCATTTGTCCGGTTTTAAGCGCCGCACCCTGTATAACGAGGTGTTCTCTGAAAGAAGCTGCACAAATATTCAGTAAGATCTTGATAAGGTTTTAAAGTGATGCCAAGGCTGCTAACTAGCTTTAAATGTTCAAACATGTAAAATTGTGCACTTAACAAAACGAAAAAGTATTCTATGGTGTCAGTGCATAAACAAGTTGGACGCGCTGCGTCAACTGTGCAACGCTGCTGTATCAGTGGGCACGTGAACATTCTCTCACCCATATACGAGGGCTGCTCGGAAAGTGAGGAACGATAGATCGCGAAATGGAAACCACAGTGAAAATCAAAACTGTTTTATTTGCAACAGCTAGCTACAACTTCCATCTACTTATTTCCATAGTCGCCAATCCGACTTACATGTTTTTCGTAGTGTTGCACCAACTTTCCCATGTCCTCGTTGTAGAAGGCAGTCGCCAGTGCTTTCCACCAATTCTCTACGCTGGTCTACAGCTCGTTGTCTGTGCCAAAATGTTGTCTTCATAGCCAGCGGTTCATGTGAGCAGAGACGGAGACAATATTGTGGTAATCAAACATTTCCAATTGAAAACGATGCAGAAGCATCTTCACTGCCCCTGCAGAATGCGTCTGGGAATTGTCTTGAAGAAGAAAACGCACGACAGTTATGTATTGTTGGCTGCATAGCTTCAGGCGAAATTTACCAGGCCCTCTTACTCGGCGGAGGACACTATTGTTCTAGGTATCTTTATGTGCACCCTGTGTGCTCAGAACTACAAGAAAACAACGTAAGGCGATCGACGGGCATACTAGAGACACTGCCCAACACACCTGTGCAAAACTTCATCGGATTTTCACTGAGGTTTCCACTTCGCGACCGATCGTTCCTTACTTTCCGAATAACCATCGTACGAGGTTCTGAACGTCCACGCAGCACAGCCGCCCGTCAAGTTCGTCGTATTGTGAGGGCAGCTGTGGTAGATCATAGAGCTACGACAGCACAGATAAGAGGGCTTATGAGCCCAGACATGTCAACACGAGCTGTTGTGGTCTGGCTATTAGCAGTGTGACTAGGCGCACGCGCATCTCTAATCCATTTCCACTCATTACACATCATCGACGTGCACGGTTCGACTGGTGCCGTCAAAGGATCGTTTGGAGCGTGGAATGGGGCGCCGCTGTCTTCAACGATAGAAAGAGATTGTGTCTGCTCGCAAGTGATGGTTGTTTGTGCCTATGAAGTAGACCTGGTGGTGCTGTTTCTTAGAGTGCAGTCGTCCAAGAGACGCTGATCTCACCCTAACACCGTATGGTCTGGCGTGCCATAAGCCATAGCTCTCGTTCATGTTTATTGTTTCTGAAGGGGACTCTGACAGGCGCTCGGTACGTGCAGAATGTTATTAGACCCATTCTTTTGCCGCTCTTGCAACAGGAAGGCGATGTGTTGTTCCAACAGGATAATGACTGGCCACACACTGCGCAAGAAACTCATCGTACTCTGCAAGACGTGCAGCAACTTCCCTCCGGATTTGTCTCCAATCGAGCACGTATGGGATATGATGGGACGGGAAATGATTCGTGCAGCTCGTCGACCAACAGCTCTTACAGAACTACGTGAACAGGTCGATCGGGCGTGGAACAATGTATCCCGGGACAGTATTCGCCGAGTATCATCGATTGGATGCCAGAGTCAGCGCCTGCATTTCAGCCTATGGAGGCTACACTGCATACTAACATGGGGGTTTCAGTCTGGTTCAGTACATGGTACCACTTGTGCTGCTGATGTGTAAATGTAATCATTTCATGTACTCCATATTCACTGTTGCAACAATAACTCTTGAGTGAATCTGAAACCTCTAGAAGAGTGCACTTTTTTCCGGCAGTGTATATACTAAGCATTTAGAACACACTTATACTGGAGTCAGGTTCTCAAATACTTCATTTATATCCATTTTTAGTTGGGTGGCAGGAGTGGGGAGGAAGGGACTGACGTTTTTAATTGGTAACAGTTTTCTTTTAAAAAATGGTTCAAATCGCTCTGAGCACTATGGGACTTAAATTCTGAGGTCATCAGCCCCTAGAACTTAGAACTACTTAAACCTAAATAACCTAAGGACATCACATACATTCATGCCCGAGGCAGGATTCGAACCTGCGACCGTAGTGGTTGCGCGATTCCAGACTGAAGCGCCTAGAACCGCTCGGCCACACTGGCCGGCTTTCTTTTAAATTCATATTTGCTGATATCAGCAAATAAGGATCAAGCCTGCGTAATGTTGTAGTATTTTACTCCCGCAGTGGAGTGGTAGCCGGAACACTCAGTTGTAGATGGGATGCTCACATACTAGCTAGGCAGCGACTTGCCTTTTAAAGAAAGATACAAAAGGTGATTGAAACTGTGAAGCAGCCTGCAGATAGGAACTGCGATGCTGTGTACAGTTTCTACCGACGTGCATGCAACGAGTATCCAGCCTCCGGGTCGGCTGCATTCGCACGGGCTGTTCCGCCAGGCGCTGCAATAACCACAGCGCGTGCCAAAACTGAGGAGAATTCCCTGGCAAGAATTCACGCTGGCTGTGACTTTGCTCGATTAACACTAGGATTGGGATCATGTAATTTCTGTCGTCATTTTCGCTCATAATTTTAGACTCACTCGTATCGGGACATGGTTAAACCTTTTCGTCTTCGCTGACTGTATCATCATCAGAGAATCCCATAAATTCAACATGCGGCTATCGTTACAGACAGCTGCCCAAAAAATCCTTGTAGTGTAACACATATTGTACTACCCATTTTATTTATTACGTTAGCTCAGATGGAAAAGGGAAACAATAGCGCTCATTTCAAAGAAACAGTGTTGGCATTTTCCTTGAGTGATTTCAGTTAGCAACGAAAAATGTGAATGTTGATATCAAGACAGTGATTTAAACCCTCGTCCATTTTGCCAACAATGCCTTTACTGCAATGAATGGTATAGGTACCTAGAAATAAGCGAAATTGGATCTTGGCGACGTCACGTGCAGCTATTGATCTTGCGCTCATGACGTCAGTGGGACAGGTCAGCACCCAGGACGTCAGACGCCACACTGCTTTTTCTATGACGTCGTAATCATGACATCGCAAGCCACATGTCCTTTACATGACGTCACAGTGGCAAGAAATTAAAAACACGATCTTAGTGCAGTATTTTACAAGGCATTTAAACGAAACAGCTTATCGGGATGTAGCCATTATATTCAAAAGTATCCGAACGATCTGGATTTTATAAGCGTGCACCCACCCACCCGCGCCCCCTACCACCCACCCACCCATCCACCCACCCACCCACACACACACACACACACACATTACGTAATGTCAGCATGTGGTTGTCTTTATGCAGTCAAGTCTCTACTATCTGACAAATTTATTCAGAAATTTGCGTTTTAATAAAACACCCCCGCCATTTTGCGAAAGCGTTGTTTCCTTTCCTCCGTGTGAAGTTTTCAATTAGATGCGTTGATGGTTACCTGGTATATTGTAGTTCCGTGCTGTGCCAATCTTCTGTTGCAGGTCGTCCGCAGCTCGTGGTCCTGCAGTAGCGTTCTCGCTTCCCACGCCCGGGTTCCAGGGTTCGATTCCCGGCGGGGTCAGAGAATTTCTCTGCCTCGTGATGACTGGGTGTTGTGTGCTGTCCTTAAGTTAGTTAGGTTTAAGTAGTTCTAAGTTCTAGGGGACTGATGACCATAGATGTTAAGTCCCATAGTGCTCAGAACCATTTGAACCATTTTGTTGCAGGTCGTTACTAATTTTCCTGTCATATCAACATGATCAGGATGTTCAAGAAAAGTTTCTGCTTCTTCTGCACCTTCATACATACTCGCCACAGAGTACAGATAAGCCAGTTTTACACCCCAAAAAAGCTCATTTGTATGTTTGGTGGAGTATTCGCGGGGTCGTTCATTTTGAAGTGCCGAAACCTGTGGATGC
The DNA here is from genome assembly GCF_021461395.2 of Schistocerca americana. NCBI lineage: Eukaryota > Metazoa > Arthropoda > Insecta > Orthoptera > Acrididae > Schistocerca > Schistocerca americana. Next base: position 828,546,242 of record NC_060119.1, on the reverse strand, counting down.
AGACCTTTACTATGAACAACTGTATCGAAAAAATCAATCTTTAACTGAAATGTGCCCAGAGATTGTCAGAAGAAAACTCATTATTCTGCAACATGATAATGCGAGACTGCGCATACTAAGACGAACCCTGTAAAAAAATTATGAATTGGGGTGGGAGGTATTGCCTCGCACATCATGTTGGCCCGATATTGAGCCATCGGATTTCCATTTATTTCGATCGCTACGACATTTTCTAAGTCGAAAAAATATGAAAATGTGGATGATGTTCAAAATACCGTCTCCAAATCCAAAGGATTTTTATCGACCAAGCATTGAAAATTTGAACACTAGATGACAAAAGGTTGTTGGCAATAAGTGTGATTATATCACTGATTGAAAACAAAAATTTAACAACTTATTTGCAAAAATACGCAATTACTTTCCGCTCCCCATACTACAATAAGAGCGTTGCTGTTTCATCTCTCTAGGGCACACCTGACGATATCCTTGTCTCTCTAAACACTCGCTTTCGAGGACAACATCACGGGTTATACTTCTTAAGAAATCTTCGAGCCACTCGCATATCTTTCGTTAACCGTCAGCAGTGGGGCACCGTCTCAAACGCTTTTCGGAAATCTAAGAACATGGACTCTGTCTGCTGCCTTTCATTTGCGGTTCACATTATATCATGTGCGAAACGAGCTAGTTGGGTTTCGCACGAATGATGTTTTTTAAATCCGTGTTAATTTGTGGACGGAAGCTATTCTGCCTCAAGCAAATTTATCTCAAGCAAATTTATTATCTTCGAACTTCACTTCAGTAAGCCGATGTTAATGATATTGGTTCGTAAATTTGGGGGTCTACACTTTTACCCATCATATATATGGGGGTAATTTGCGTTTTTTCCACTGGTTTGGGACTTTTCGCTGGACGAGAGATTCGTGATAAATACAAGCTAAGTAAGGAACCAGTGCCGTTGAGTACTCTTTACAAAACCGAACTGGGACCCATCCAGACATAGAAACTTATTTGTTTTTAACTCTTTCATCAGTTGTTTTCCTAAGCCAGGGATGCCTATTACTGTATCCTCCACACTAGAATCTGTACGATGGTCAATTGATGGTACGTTTTTACGATTCTCCTGTGTGAATCGTTTCTTAAACGCGAAGTTTAAAACTTCAGATTTCCTTTTACTGTCGCCTATTGGCCCACCAAACTGTTCAACGAGTGAGCGGACAGAAGCCTTCGACCCGAATTCTCTCGGGTTCTCGGCAAGATCTACTGTTTGGGTATGACGGTGGAAGTTGTTATATGCTTCGCGCATCGATCTTTTTATAGAAGCAAGATTTCTACTAACTTTTGCCTGTCATCATTTGCGCATTCTTGTTTGCGAAGAGCGTAATAACAGTCTCTACATCCTCAGCACTTTCCGAATGTTGTGTTAGTTTTCCAATCCTTAACCCATTTGCTCGGCATATATTTTTGAAGAGAGCGGTTTATAATCAGTTGAAACTTTGTCCATAATTCCTCTAGGTCCGTCATATTGGAACTAAATGATGTCCATTCAGTGTGTAAGTGGGATTTAAAAAAAAAATTCCTCCGATATTTACATATATCAGCGTAAGAGCTAAGTATATTCGCTGTAAGAATGAAGTAACATCAAACAAGCTCGAAGCTCTGTATATTGCAAAATGATGTAAATTATGTAACGCGCTGCTTAACAAAAATGACTACAAATCAGGAGTCTCATGTGAACTGTGTCTTAGGTCATTGATTTATAGAGGTTCACGTGTGAACAGAGTGTTAAAACATTGACTTATAGCGATCTGTGTTAAGGATGTTAACACTGGTAACAGTTTAACGTAATTTACATCATTTCACGATGAAGAGAGCTTCGCACTCGTCTGATGTTACCGTATTCATACAGTGAAAAGGCTTAGCTCTTACGATCACGTGTACATGTCGGAGGAGTTAAAAACGTCTGACATGTGCTGAGGTAATATCTTTTGCTGAACAACCCAAAGTCCGAAATTTCAGTAGTGAAATGAGATAAATAATTGTCTACAGTCAGCTGCGAACATGTCTTTCAAAAAATTCTACCCAGCCCGTGAGAAGCTAACAGCTTATCTGCTCTTTATAGCAAAAGTCTCTCCCATCCTTCTTCATGGATTTATTCAATTTAGTAATCACCGTTGCTATGATAACATCGTGATCATTAATCCATATCTCTACACTGAGAGTATTTATAAGGTCACGTCTGTTTGTAGCTACAAGGTCTAAAATATTTCCATTGAATGTAGGCTGTCGAACTAGCTGCTAAAGGCGGTTTTCGGAAAACATTTTCAAAAGTACAAGACTCTTGTGTGTTCCACCTGCAAAGAAACCATAGATGTCCAGCGTTGCTCGGCAGGCTGAAGTCGCCTCAAACTGACACTGCATGCTCTGGGTATGCCCGGGCTAGTAAATATAGGCTTTCTTCGAAAGATTCTGAAACTGTCACGGCGGAATCTGATAGCCGGTAAAAACATCCAGTTGTTAACTCGAGTTTACCTTAGCCTGTTACTCGTATTCAGATACGTCCACAGTTAGACTTAGGTTCGACCTCGATAGACACAATATTTTTTTCGACAGCAATGAAATCTCCTCCTCCTGTGGCGTCCAGTCTGTCTTTTCAGCACACGTTCCATGCCTCGCTAAATTTTGCATAACTTTCTACTTAGGGTTGCAGCCACCTCTCGGTTCAGAGAACAATTTGAGCGTGACAACTTTCCTGGAGGGCAGTAAATTCGGCAATTTTTTACGAATGCTTTGACAATATACCGTTAAAATTTTGACGGTCGAAGCGTCTTTATTTCGTACGGTTGATTCTGCTCTCTGCGTATCGTCTGGCGAGCTTTCATCAAAGGACTTCAAACTATCATCTAGAGAAAAAAGCCCCTGTGTGCGTTCCACAAGTATTCCCTGCCCGAGTAGCTGCTTCTTTAACGCCGGGCACTTCTGACCTATCAAGGGCTGTCCTACAATTTCCAGAATGAGAACATCCCCCAGGCTGTGGCTAAGCCATGTCTCCGCAGTATCCTTTCTTTCAGGAGTGCTAGTTCTGCAAGATTCGCAGGAGAGCTTCTGAAAAGTTTGGAAGGTAGGAGACGAGGTACTGGCAGAAGTATAGCTGTGAGTACCGGGCGTGAGTCGTGCTTCGGTAGATCAGTTGGTAGAGCACTTGCCCGCGAAAGGCAAAGGTCCCGAGTTCGAGTCTCGATCGGGCACACAGTTTTAATCTGCCAGGACGTTTCATGTCCTACAATTCTCAACACCGTAACACAGCTCCAGAAATCTGCAGGCAAGACCGCCACAGACTTGAGAATCGAGAATTTGGTTGATCTCCCACTCGGCTCCAAACCAAAGGACCCCTATCAATTCTAGGAATGTTGTTGCAATTTGTGAACTCTGCGTGCGCCCACGAGCGAGGCCAGCAGGCTTCACCGCTTCCGGTAGCCACCTGTACGAATTGAAGATGCCTCAGAGCACAAGCAGTAGAAGTCATTGGTGGGGAAATGAGCCACAACTTAGAGGCTACTGCACCCGCCACGATCAATAGCCGCAGGCAAAGCCTCTTCAATATCTCGGATAAGCCTCCCCCCTCCCCCCCCCCCCCCCCCCCACTCCAGTCAGACATACCAAACGCACATTGGATTTATTTCCAACCGTGGACGCTGTTTGACTAAGGGGCTCCACAACGCACGTAACATCAGAGCTCTCGATAACCAGTAAACGCCTCCATAGGTGTGCCCGTTTCCGGCCTCTAGCTACGCAAATGCGTTAGAACCCGCTTTTCACCCAGAAATGAGAGCGAATTCCCTCGCGTCGTGTATGCTGCAAGGTGCCTCGGTAGCAGAGCCCATGGGCGAAACGAAACAAGCGACATCTGAGGTGTCCCATGAGGTGCGACATCCCTAGGCAGCAGCATGAAGATGGCTGACCACGGCGAAAAGCATCATCAGCTGTTCGCTGCTTGAAATGGCTCTGCGAACTATGCGACTTAACTTCTGAGGTCAGCAGTCACCTACAACTTAGAACTAATTAAACCTAACTAACCTATGGACATCACACACATCCATGCCCGAGGCAGGATTCGAACCTGCGACCGTAGCGGTCGCTCGGCTCCAGACTGTAGCGCCTAGAAACGCACGGCCACTTCGGCCGGCTGCTCGCTGCTGCCAGCTCCTCCAGCATCTGCACACAGCATGCGCACATCTTATCCATCCTGGTACTGTTAAATAAGAGTGAAATTAAAATTCTTTGATTCTAAATTAAACATTGAACTTTAAAGTCTCATTTGCTGTGCATGATTTTGAACATCACTCAAAGGTGCGTCAAATATTTCTTTAATGTCTTGTATTTCTTACTTTTAGAGAGATAATATTACAAAATGTTTGACTGTTTTTTTCGAATTCTTTTTATTTTCCTGTTTCGTTCAGAAAGCATGAGGTGATGGCAGAAGTGTAACTGTGATAGCGAAACATGCGTTGTACTTGGATAGTTCAGTCGTTAGAGCACTTGTCTGGGAAAGGCAAATGTCCGAAGTTCAAGTCACTGTCCGACGCACCGTTTTAATTTGCCAGGAACTTTCAAATCAGTGCACACTGCTGCAGTGTGAAAATTCATTCCAGAAAAGATTTAATTGCTTGAATACAATGAAGGTAGTTACTAAAATTTCACCTAATAAATATCCTGTAGTACTCATTAAGGATCTAACCCGTGGTCTAGGGGTCAAAAACGTCTTCGATCCCCGCCACTGCCTAAATTTTGATAAATAATCAGCATTGGCGGCCGAAGACTTCCGGCATAAGAAGTCAGCCTCATTCTGCCAACGGCCTTGTCAAAGAGGGCGGAGGAGCGGATAGAGGTTCAGGGCACTCTCTTGTCCTAGGGGTGGGAAATTGCCCCTAAAGGCGGAAGAATCAGCAATGATCAACGACATGAGGATGCAGAAGGCAATGAAAACCACTGCATTAAAGACACGTAACGTGTATCCACAGGACATGTGGCCTGTAATTGAAGAAGTGTCATGATGATCTCTCCATTGGCAAAAGATTCCGGAATAGTCCCCCATTCGGATCTCCGGGAGGGGATTGCCAAGGGGGAGGTTACCATGAGAAAAAGACTGAATAATCAACGAAAGGATAACGTTCTACGAGTCGGGGCGTGGAATGTCAGAAGCTTGAACGTGGTAGGGAAACTAGAAAATCTGAAAAGGGAAATGCAAAGGCTCAATCTAGATATAGTAGGGGTCAGTGAACTGAAGTGGAAGGAAGACAAGGATTTCTGGTCAGATGAGTATCGGGTAATATCAACAGCAACAGAAAATGGTATAACAGGTGTAGGATTCGTTATGAATAGGAAGGTAGGGCAGAGGGTGTGTTACTGTGAACAGTTCAGTGACCGGGTTGTTCTAATCAGAATCGACAGCAGACCAACACCGACAACGATAGTTCAAGTATACATGCCGACGTCGCAAGCTGAGGATGAACAGATAGAGAAAGTGTTTGAGGATATTGAAAGGGTAATGCAGTATGTAAAGGGGGACGAAAATCTAATAGTCATGGGCGACTGGAATGCAGTTGTAGGGTAAGGAGTAGAAGAAAAGGTTACAGGAGAATATGGGCTTGGGACAAGGAATGAAAGAGGAGAAAGACTAATTGAGTTCTGTAACACGTTTCAGCTAGTAAGAATCACAAGAGGAGGAGGTATACTTGGAAATGGCCGGGAGATACGGGAAGATTTCGATTAGATTACATCGTGGTCAGACAGAGACAGAGATTCCGAAATCAGATACTGGATTGTAAGGCGTACCCAGGAGCAGATATAGACTCAGATCACAATATAGTAGTGATGAAGAGTAGGCTGAAGTTCAAGACATTAGTCAGGAAGAATCAATACGCAAAGAAGTGGGATACGGAAGTACTAAGGTATGACGAGATACGTTTGAAGTTCTCTAACGCTATAGATACAGCAATAAGAAATAGCACAGTAGGCAGTACAGTTGAAGAGGAATGGACATCTCTAAAAAGGGCCATCACAGAAGTTGGGAAGGAAAACATAGGTACAAAGAAGGTAGCTGCGAAGAAACCATGGGTAACAGAAGAAATACTTCAATTGATTGATGAAAGGAGGAAGTACAAACACGTTCCGGGAAAATCAGGAATACAGAAATACAAGTCGCTGAGGAATGAAATAAATAGGAAGTGCAGGGAAGCTAAGACGAAATAGCTGCAGGAAAAATGTGAAGACATCGAAAAAGATATGATTGTCGGATGGACAGACTCAGCATACAGGAAAGTCAAAACAACCTTTGGTGACATTAAGAGCAACGGTGGTAACATTAAGAGTGCAACGGGAATCCCACTGTTAAATGCAGAGGAGAGAGCAGATAGGTGGAAAGATTACATTGAAAGCCTCTATGAGGGTGAAGATATGTCTAATGTGATAGAAGAAGAAACAGGAGTCGATTTAGAAGAGATAGGGGATACAGTATTAGAATCGGAATTTAAAAGAGCTTTGGAGGACTTACGATCAAATAAGGCAGAAGGGATAGATAACATTCCATCAGAATTTCTAAAATCATTGGGGGAAGTGGCAACAAAACGACTATTCACGTTGGTGTGTAGAATATATGAGTCTGGCGACATACCATCTGACTTTCGGAAAAGCATCATCCACACAATTCCGAAGACGGCAAGAGCTGACAAGTGCGAGAATTATCGCACAATCAGCTTAACAGCTCATGCATCGAAGCTGCTTACAAGAATAATATACAGAAGAATGGAAAAGAAAATTGAGAAGGCGCTAAGTGACGATCAGTTTGGCTTTAGGAAAAGTAAAGGGGCGAGAGTGGCAATTCTGACGTTACGACTAATAATGGAAGCAAGGCTAAAGAAAAATCAAGACACTTTCATAGGATTTGTCGACCTGGAAAAAGCGTTCGACAGTATAAAATGGTGCAAGCTGTTCGAGATTCTGAAAAAAGTAGGGGTAAGCTATAGGGAGAGACGGGTCATATACAATATGTACAACAACCAAGAGGGAATAATAAGAGAGGACGAACAAGAACGAAGTGCTCGTATTAAGAAGGGTGTAAGACAAGGCTGTAGCCTTTCGCCCCTACTCTTCAATCTGTACATCGAGGAAGCAATGATGGAAATAAAAGAAAGGTTCAGGAGTGGAATTAAAATACAAGGTGAAATGATATCAATGATACGATTCGCTGATGACATTGCTATCCTGAGTGAAAGTGAAGAAGAATTAAATGATCTGCTGAACGGAATGAAGAGTCTAATGAGTACACAGAATGGTTTGAAAGTAAATCGGAGAAAGACGAAGGTAATGAGAAGTAGTAGAAATGAGAACAGCGAGAAACTTAACATCAGGATTGATGGTCACGAAGTCAGTGAAGTTAAGGAATTCTACTACCTAGGCAGTAAAATAACCAATGACGGACGGAGCAAGGAGGACATCAAAAGCAGACTCGCTATGGCAAAAAAGGCATTTCTGGCCAAGAGAAGTCTACTAATATTAAATACCGGCCTTAATTTGAGGAAGCAATTTCTGAGGATGTACGCCTGGAGTACAGCATTGTATGGTAGTGAAACATGGACTGTGGGAAAACCGGAACAGAAGAGAATCGAAGCATTTGAGATGTGGTGCTATAGACAAATGTTGAAAATTAGGTGGACTGATAAGGTAAGGAATGAGGAGGTTCTACGCAGAATCGGAGAGGAAAGGAATATGTGGAAAACACTGATAAGGAGAAGGGACAGGATGATAGGACATCTGCTAAGACATGAGGGAATGACTTCCATGGTACTAGAGGGAGCTGTAGAGGGCAAAAACTGTAGAGAAAGACAGAGATTGGAATACGTCAAGCAAATAATTGAGGACGTAGGTTGCAAGTGCTACTCTGAGATGAAGAGGTTAGCACAGGAAAGGAATTCGTGGCGAGCCGCATCAAACCAGTCAGTAGACTGAAGACCAAAAAAAAAAAAAGTACTCATTAAAATTTTAAGTTAAATACTGAACTTAAAATTCTCAGTCGACGCCTCATTTGCTTCCTATGCTGTTCATGATAACAGAATACCGACAGATATTTAAGTATTTTATATTTCCTGCATTCGGAACAAAACATGAAAATGAAAAATGACGGTCATATTTTTTGTGAAATAATATTTCTGAGAGTACGAGCTAGAATAGAGGAGAGAGATGATTAAGACAACTTTGAATGATGCTTGAAATCACGCACAGTAACTGGGATGCTGAGTGAGAATTTAAAATTCAGTGTTTAATCAAATAATTTTAAAGAGTATTAGATGAATGTCTGGTGAGTTATGTGGTGTCGCCTTGAAATATTTTTATCATGTAGATCGAAGGATTAAAAGAGTTGAGTCTCAAAAATTTTTCAGTATAGAATCGTGCAAATATCAGAAAAGAGAATACATATTTCCCACGCAGGTGCTGTCGACATAATTGTTCTTGCTCTCTCACGTTTTCCGATAAAAAAAAGAGAATATAAAATATAGAATAAATTGGAACAATAAATCAGAGAGCAGATCCAATCAGACTGGGGATTATACTGAATGAAATTTCTATGTCGGTAACATATGAGCATTCAGTTATTAGCATCCTTTGTTTCCGATTTTAAATATTTCAGTTCTTGATTTTGCAAAGCAATGTCAAGCACATTTTTGCTTCTATGTTCGAACTGCTGTACATGATTTCACGCAACGTTCAGTGATGCAATTTCAATTTTATTTTCGATGATATTGCTTTTAATGAGCAAGGTCATGTGAACGCATATTTTTCTATGGTTCACCATTATGGTGTTGTAGCTTTTATCTAAGTAAGAAACTATAGCAAAGTTCCTAAACAGCTAATGAGAGGCAATGCTAATATAAATAACCTTTTAAAACAAGACAAATGTAATTTGAGGCATGTATTCAGCCATCATCCAGATACGACTTTCAATGACTTCCTCAAAATTTGTAAATGAGACGAGAATGCACACAATTTTCTAGTTGTCAGCGAAGATGATGATTTAAATAACGGGCGTTATGCAGTCAATTTCCATAAAAATGTTAAAATTTTTAGAGGAAAAACATTAGCCACTATATATATATGAGCAGTTCCATATCGTGGTGTAAATTGAGGCGTTTGCTTGTGATGTGTTCAGATACTGGTTGAGCTGTAGTTGCCAACAACAGTGACATGCTTCTCAGTTCCAGTGAACGAAAGATTAACCTTCAAAGTAAGGTGCTGAAATCGCAACGAAATATCTGTTGAAAGCTGTTGTTGCTGCACAAAAGGAAAGCTGAAGGTGACTCATGTTTCTCAGCCGTTACAGAGAACGATTCAAAAAGGGCAGCTATTCCTGAAGGGGGAGATGAATACAGGTCAATATTAAGACGTCAAAGCCAAAGAAAACATGGTATTTATGAAAGCAGAGGCAAAGAATGGGGTGGAGACACTGGAGGAAAACAAGAAGATGATTACGATGAGGAAGATAATGATGATGATGAAAATAAAACAGAGTTATAAAAGAAAACTATAGAAGAAATAGGAGGTAGGCTGGTAGGGTCATATATAGACAAAGCACGTGATACTGTTACAGCGTCGGATTTGAACTGATATCAAGACTGTGGATCATTGGTGATTCATGGGTAGATGTCAATGGACATAATTTTGTAATTCACAACGTAGGATACCTTGGAAGAGAGGATTATGTAATCCATTGTTTAAAATTAAACCCAATGATAAGAATTACATAACACAAGATCTTCATAATTACATTAAAGTTTTCAGGGCTACCATTGCTCACAAGGAAACCAATCTCTCATTATTTTATTTATGACTGTAATTTTCAGAAACTGCAATGTATATTTTAGAATAAATTTCAGTCACCAGTTGCAGATATATTTTTATTTCGCTTAAATAAAAATATATTTGCGTCTGATGACTGAACGTTGTTCTGAATAATTTTCTCTCCGTCAGATCAGTAAATTCCAAGAAGAGCTATAAGTATATCAGTATCGTCAAGCCCACATTCGATTCAAGTGGCGCATCGGTACTGAGAGCTAATGACACCAGTATGGTAACGTATAAGCACGTTAAGACTGGTAGATGGTCTTCAACGAATCATCAGTATATAGCGACTATGTTTAGTGAGCTAAACCGAATAAATTTTTAGAGCGATTAGTTTTCTTGATAGCTTTCTAAAGCGACAGACAGTAATCACAAAATAATGAAATTACGTAAATTGAAGAAAAACTTCGAGAAGCAGCAATTATTGCTCGAAGTTTACGATGGCTGTGAAAAATGAAGTAAAAGATTCGACTGGAGAATGGAAAGTCGCGTGTGAAAATATTGTTACGCAAGAGGTGCATTTCGCAAATTCGCAATGTTTGGAAATAGTTCACGTAATTATTGTGTGGCTGACAGGTTTACTGGCGGATGATAAGGCCTGTGTTTTGGTAATTGGACAGGAGCTCACTTATCACCAGTGTCATCATACGCTTGCGTAACAAGCTGCAGTTAACTTCTCGATTTACACAAATGTGAAATTTATTTCCAGTAGTTAATGATATGAAGCATGTCAATAAAATTATTTGCAGAATCTCGTTTGTTATGCCACCTATACGTAATGAGGCCCAGACTACTGGCTCGCATTCGTAATTGCATTACCTATTCATTGAACCTACAGGTCCTGACATTTCTGTGAGGGTACAAGTGCATTTGAGTTGGCTAAGCGAAATATGATTCCGCGAATGAACATGTGCAGACATGGATGTGTCAGGGTTTGTTACGAAAAGTCGAAATTTGGTGGCTAAGAGTTACACGATTTGCATACATTTCTACTCGAGTCGGCTAAGTAAAACTTGACGATTCCTAGAATGTGCATGTGCGTGTGTCGACAAATCTCACCATGTCGGCTAAGCGTTTTTGCTTGTTGGAACATGTCCTGACATGTTGCAAATCAAATCGAAAATGGCTGACTCAGCAAAAACATAACTATAATAAAAGGTACCCATTAGAAATATGTTATTCATGTTGAGCCATCAGAGCTGTCACATTCTTTCGACATGCAAGTACACAGACAACTGTTCAAAATGTAAGTCTGACATGTACGACATGCCTCTACTATTAATGAAATTTATATTTTTCTCATCAATTACTCGTCCTCCCATGAACCATGGACCCTGCCGTTGGTGGGAAGGATTGCGTGCCTCAACGATACAGATAGCCATATCGTAGGTGCAATCACAACGGTGGGGTATCTGTTGAGAGGTCAGACAAACGTGTGGTTCCTGAAGAGGGACAGCAACCTTTTCAGTAGTTGCAGGGGCAACAGTCCGGATGATTGACTTAACCAAAACGGCTTTGATGTGCTGGTACTGCGAGCGGCTGACAGTAAGGGGAAATTGTAGCCGTAATTTCTCCCGAGGGCATGAAGGTTTACTGTATGGTTAAATGATGATGGTGTCCTCTTAGGTAAAACATTCCGGGGGTAAAATAGTCCCCCATTGGGATCTCCGGGCAAGGACTACGTAAAACATTCCTGGGGTAAAATAGTCCCCCACTGGGATCTCCGGGCAGGGACTACTCAGAGGGACGTTGTTATCAGGAGAAAGAAAATTGGCGTTCTACGGATCGGAGCGCGGAATGTCAGATCTCTTAATCGAGTAGGTAGGTTAGGAAATTTTAAAAGGGAAATGGATAGGTTAAAGTTAGACATAGTGGGAATTAGTGAAGTTCGGTGGCATGAGGTTCTAGTCAGCTGAATACAGGGTTATAAATACAAAGTCAAATAAGGGTAATGCAGGAGTAGGTTTAATAATGAATAAACAACAGGAGCACGGGTAAGCTACTAAGAACAGCACAGTGAATGCATTATTGTAGCCAAGATAGACACGAAGCCCACACCTACCACAGTAGTACAATTTTATATGCCAACTAGATCTGTAGCTGACGAAGAGATTGAAGGAATGTATGATGAGATAAAAGAAATTATTCAGATAGTGAAGGGAAACGAAAATCTAATAGTCATTTGGGACTGGAATTCGGTAGTACGAAAAGGAAGAGAAGGGAAAGTAGTAGGTGAATATGGAATGGGGGTAAGGAATGAAAGAGGAAGCCGCCTGGTAGAATTTTGCACAGAGCATAACTTAATCATAGCTAACACTTGGTTTAAGAATCACGAAAGAAGGCTGTATACGTGGAAGAGACCGGGAGACACTGGAAGGATTCAGATTGATTCTATAATGGTAAGACAGAGATTTAGGAACCAGGTTTTAAATTGTAAGAGATTTCCAGGGGCAGATGTGGACTCTGACCACAATCTATTGGTTATGAACTGTAGATTAAAACGAAAGAAACTGCAAAAATGTGGGAATTTAAGATGGGACCTGAATAAACTGACAGAACCAGAGGTTGTAGAGAGTTTCAGGGGGAGAATTACGGAACGATTGACAGGAATGGGGGAAAAGATACAGTAGAAGAAGAATGGGTAGTATTGGGAGATGTAATAGTGAAGGCAGCAGAGGATCAAGTAGGTAAAAAGACGAGGGCCAATAGATATCGTTGGGTAACAGAAGATATACTGAATTTAATTGATGAAAGGAGAAAATACAAAATGCAGTAAATGAAGCAGGCAAAATGGGATACAAAAGTCTCAAAAATGAGATCGACAAGAAGTGCAAAATGGCTAAGCAGGGATGGCTAGAGGACAAATGTAAGGATGTAGAGGCATATATCACTAGGGGTAAGATAGATACTGCCTACAGAAAAATTAAAGAGGCCTTTAGAGAAAATAGAACCACTTCTGTATCAAGAGCTCAGATGGAAAACCATTTCTAAGCAATGAAGGGAAAGCACAAATGTAGAAGGAGTGTATAGAGGGTCTATACAAGGGCGATGTACTTGAGGGCAGTGTTATGGAAATGGAAGAAGTAAATGAAGATGAAATGGGAGATGTTTTACTGGGTGAAGAGTTTGACAGAGCACTGAGAGATTTAAGTCCAAACAAGGCCTGGGGAGTAGTTGGAGGAACTGAAGCATCACAGTGAAGGTGGAGAATAAAAATCCTCCAAAAGACCGGGATTGGATAAGGAAGAAAGGCAGAGACTTTAACATGATTTTTGCTGCTGGTTTATTTGTAGAGTTGTAAGATATATGTACCAGCAAGTTTCTCAGCTATCAATGAGGAGTAACTCTACTTCGTCAACTGTGTCAAAACATGCATGATTGATTTTAGTAGACTGAATAACATGGAGACGGTGGATTTCGAGAGTGGCCAAACAAACTAATAGTAATTGAGGATATATTATAATAATATATGTCAGTATATATATATATATATATATATATATATATATATATATATCAATTCCTTGTTAAAAGCTATCATATATTGGAACTGTAAAGGAAATTAATGTTTGCTCCCTGAAAGAAGACTGTTGCGGCTCTGCGTTTAAATAGCAAGAAAGTTTAGTTCTCACATACGAAGTCATTGGCTTTTGTTATGATCTAAATTCCTTTTCATAAGAAAACTTGAAAATAATACAGCCACTCAAGGAAGACTGCTTTACAGGGTCTGAAAACTTAGTTGCTTTTGATGCACGTGATAAAAATGAATGTACTTGTTATACATAACTGTTTTTGCTTGAGTATAACAAATTGGTTGATAATTTGACCACATGTAATAGGTGTGACATTAGTCACTTCGGAGGCATTTGCCCCTTTTTAATTCAAAGATTACAGCAGTGGTATAACGGACGCTAGCATTATAGCACTGATACAACCTTCAAACACATCATATATATTATTTGTCAAGTTAACATCTCTTTTTCTCAACACATACTAATCGTACATGAATGACTCAGTTATCATCAGAAAGGTTTCTTAATCGGCTTCTGACCATGCAATCCGATTTTACACTAAAATGTATTATTTGTGAAAATTTTCACATAAAAGAGACCTTAACTATCAATAGGGAAAAGAGCGTCATGGATACCCAGCTTAATTCCTATATTTTACGATGCTAACTTATTAATCACGAGTAAGAGACTCCCTTTTCATATTATCTTATTACAAATACCATTTTATTTGTTTTAAAGTACTTATTAACTGTATAATTTGCATACGCCATTGTCATAGATAATAATCGTGAGAACTGCTGTAGTCCATTACGGCTGCCCCTATCCCTTAAAAGAAATGTAAAACAAGAAGTATACGAAGATTACATTCTTACGCCAAATAACATTTACACTGAGGTATTGTAAAGCTGTGTAAATAATTTCGTTCAAATTTATGCGGGTGGAAATGTATACACAAAGGTGTATCATAAATTAATAATTATTACTTAACGTCATTCTGTGTATTTTTAAAGATGTTTTCTCTTCGTTCTTTCAACGACCCTTATCCTAACGACTATAATTATTCCAAATACTGTCACTAGTCACAACTATAAATGTCCGAAAGTTTCGCATAGGTTCCCTGGTTAAGAAAATACTGTTCGTGTAGGATACCGTTTCCCCAGAAAACTCAATTCAATGTCCTCCGATTTTATTAGCTGCTGGAGATGTTTCGCCTATATATATATATATATATATATATATATACATTCGAATTGCAAAAACCTACAGTTCGCAACAGATAATATTCTAAAAACCGTTGAAGATGAATGAGGACGTGTATTAAAATTCATAAATTAAAATGTTCAGCATGTTATCTCGTAATACAGTTTCCACTGTGTTACAGCATAAGTTAGCGTTATCAGCATTAAGGTCACAAACGATTTGCACTGCAGGACAAAGTTTAATGTGATTTTAGTTTACGTGTGAAACACTAAGAAATATTAAATGCGATTTGAAACTGATATGTTATATAAGGTATGATTTGTAACTGGTTTAAGAGTAAAAAGGAAAAAAACGGTGACTGTCTTTAGTGCGTGACATGTGATTTGTAATTGTTTTATTGCTTGAACATGTACGCAAAATTAAAAGTTATTTGTAACTGATTTATTGTGTGACATTCCATTTTATTTATTTGTTATATGGAAATACATACATAATGGTTACAAAATTACTCCATGTCAATATTTAAACACAGCTCTCCAGCATAAAATAATACAAATGACTACCGGTATTATCTTTTTTGTATTTTATCACACTACTTGTCGCTGTCACGAAGTCTTCGAAAGGACGCTTATAGGCATATGTGCTACGTGTTGATACAACATGAGGGGCTGTCCGTCGTTCTGCACCACAGTCACAAGATGTTGATGAAGATTTGCAGCACTTGTGGAGAGTATCTGCATGTCTTCCACGGCCCATTCGGATGCGGTTCAGAGTAGTCTAAATTGTCCAAGGCTGGTCAAATGCAGATGGTTTGTTCCGAATGCAGAGCAGCTGCAGACATTGTATTTAATAAATACCACATGCCGTGTGCACACTTTTGAATATAGCATAAATTCCAAATTGTTTGGGTAGTTTTGAATACGGCGGCTACATACTGCTTGGCTGTTTCGTTTTAATGGCCGGTGATTGTCTCTTTGGTTTTCATGGCTGGTATTTTGAATTTCCCGCCAACGTGACAAAATGTAATGCGGGTGTGGCTTGTGACGTGATGATGACGTCATAGAAAAGGGGGTGTCACCTGTGATGTCATGCATACGGCACTGACCTGTGTATTTGACTTCACTCGTTCAAGGTCAGTGACTGTGTGTGCTGTCACCAGGTTGAGTATCATTCAAAGTGGCCCAATGAATAGCTAGCTATATTACAGGGGGCGTTGCTTCTGACATCATGAGCATGATACTGGTCTGTGCAAGCGGTGTCTTTTGCTCAAGACCAGTGACAGGACGAGACGTCACCAGGGTTCAAGGTCGATTAAAGGGACTCAAAGAGCAGGTGGCTATACTACTGCTACGTCTACTGTTTTGGAGGATCTGCGATATACAAACATGGCCGTAAGATAAGGGACCTCCAAAGTTACGAAAGTGCATGAGACATGGCAGTAATGCATATACTTAAAGTACTGTGGCATCATTCTAACATGGACACAATGATGAAGATATCCTGCACGTAAAAACATTATTAGAGCGAAGAATACAATTTTTGAGCTGTCTGGAACGAAGTTCAGGAACAGCGCACCTGCCTGATCGAGTTAACACTCGTGGGCGCTGGAGCACAACAAGCAAGGAGCACATTGTCACAGACTGTGTGTGTGTGTGTGTGTGTGTGTGTGTGTGTGTGTGTGTGTGTGAGAGAGAGAGAGAGAGAGAGAGAGAGAGAGAGAGAGAAAGAGAGAGGGAGAGAGAGAGAGCGTGAGGCCAGTTTGATTCAGCGTCATTTCATTGAAAAGGATTCATAACGATATTTTCTTAACGGGGTAGCGGCACATGGCTGTACTTAAAACTACTGAAGAATGCCTGTCGGGCTGCAAACATTGCATAAAAGTACACCCTGAAACAAAACATTAGTCTAGTGGAGAGCTCTGACAGGGTTGAAGAACTGGAGCACAAAAAATGGCTAAAATGGCTCTGAGCACTATGGGATGTAACATCTGAGGTCATCAGTCCCCTAGAACTTAGAACTACTTAAACCTAACTAACCTAAGGACATTGCACACGTCCATGCCTGAGGCAGGATTCGAACCTGCGACCGTAGCGGTCGCTCGGATGCAGACTGAAGCGCCTAGAACCACTCGGCCACTCCGGCCGGCAACTGGAGCATATTCGGTCACCCGTACGGGGGAAACACGTCATCGACCATTAAACAACCCTCCCCTTCCAATCAGGGCCTCAGAGTTTGGTCATTCCGTCTGCATCACTAATACCGACGGAAGGTCAGTTCAATTACTTGAGGATGACCTTTTGACATACGGTAAAGTGTTGCCAGCGGGAGTCTACTTCTACCAGTGTTCAGTCATGTGGCTGTGGTTGAGGAACTTTAGCTTCGCAAGGTACCATTCCTGCCAGTCACAACGGTGACCGAAGACGAGTGCCGGGCATATGTCCTGTGGGTGAAGAACTGATCTGTGCACTGCAAACGGTTCGACTTGGTAGCAGGTTGCTTGGTGCTCCCACTCCTTGGCAGTACATGTACCAACTGTACACTGGGTCCGCTCATCGGGCTGTCCTCAGTGCCGATATTGCGACTTCCGCCTCCTCGCCATCACGACAACCATCATTAGGGGTACGCAGATCTTTGTGGGCAAGCCTAATCGTTCAGGAAGATTGCTGAGGCTTCGGCGGACGTACGCAGGCACGCTGAACTGTGGGTACATCCGACCAACGGGGACTGACATGCCATTCATTGTGTTACTGCAAGTACACGCAGCACCGCTACTACCAGACCGCACCAAGGAGAAGACTGAATCGCCGTAAAACTGTAAGCAATGAATGGTTGTCAATTTAATGCTGTCTCATTCACGCCTTCTGTGTGACATAGATCTTCATCACGGCCTCTCCTGGACCCTTGCAGGGGTTCACAATCAGTGAATCGCCATAAATTGAAGTGACCTTGCCAGTCGCCTCCGTCGTAGAGGAACCATTCCTGTACATCAGCAGCCACCATCAATATCTGATATGGTGCGAAACAGTGAGTGACCAGCTTTTGGTGGCCTGATTTCTTTTTCGTTTTATTTTGGGACCATGCTGAGTCGACAGGATATTCAACTGAATTTAAGAATGTCATTATTTAGACCGCAGGAATCTGCACATCTGTCACGCTTCAGGGGTAACTGTGGAAAGGAATATTTATGGCCGACTCAGTGCCGGTGTTGTAATTTGTCGGGATATGAATTACCTTGTACTAGGGAAGTGCCGGTAAATTGTGATGTTTGGAGGAGGCATGGCCACGAAGCACAGCAGTGCAGCGAATCCCGCTGGGCCATATACGTAGGAAAGGTTAGTGTAATTTTTTGCTTATTGATGTAGTGTCAGTGCACTTGTTTCTCATTTTTTCTAGGGTATAATTCAGAATGAATATCACACAACGACCAGAAACACGTGCAGATACTTTAAGCGAAGCCATTGAAGTTCTGAAGAATCAGGTTGCCCGTTACTTCAGAACAAAGCGTAAAAATCCAGAAAATGAGGGGTTGCAGAAGGAACTGATAGAGCTACAAATCGAGAGTGCCCAGACGCAATCCCAGGGAGGGGACATCTAGACCTTAGTGAAAATATCTGTCCCGTCGCCAGCCGCTGTGGTCGAGCGGTTCTAGGCGTTTCAGTTTGGAACCGCGCGACCGCTACGGTCGCTGGTTCGAATCCTGCCTCGGGCATGGACGTGTGTAGTGTCCTTAGGTTAGTTAGGTTTAAGTAGTTCTAAGTTCTAAGGGAACTGATGATTTCCGATGTTCTACATCTACATTTATACTCCGCAAGCCACCCAATGGTGTTTGGCGGAGGGCACTTTACGTGCCACTGTCATTACCTCCCTTTCCTGTTCCAGTCGTGTATAGTTCGCGGGAAGAACGACTGCCGGAAAGCCTCCGTGCGCGCTCGAATCTCTCTAATTTTACGTTCGTGATATCCTCGGGAGGTATAAGTAGGGGGAACCAATATATTCGATACCTCATCCAGAAATGCACCCTCTCGAAATCTGGACAGCAAGCTACACCGCGATGCAGAGCGCCTCTCTTGCGGAGTCTGCCCCTTGAGTTTGCTAAAGATCTCCGTAACGCCATCACGCTTACCAAATAACCCTGTGACGAAACGCGCCGCTCTTCTTTGGATCTTCTCTATCTCCTCAGTCAACCCGACCTGGCACGGATCCCACACTGATGAGCAATACTCAGGTATAGGTCGAACGAGTGTTTTGTAAGCCACCTCCTTTGTTGATGGACTTCATTTTTTAAGGACTCTCCCAATGAATCTTAACCTGGCACCCGCCTTGCCAACAATTAATTTTATATTATCATTCCACTTCAAATCGTTCCGTAGGCATACTCCCAGATTGTTCCGCTATCATATACGATAAAGGATCCTTCTTTCTATGTATTCGCAATACATTACATTTGTCTATGTTAAGGGTCAGTTGCTACTCTCTGCACCAAGTGCCTATCCACTGCAGATCTACCTGCATTTCGCTGCAATTTTCTAATGCTGCATCTCCTCTGTATACTACAGCATCATCCGCGAAAAGCCTCATGGAACTTCCGACACTATCTACTAGGTCATTTACATATATTGTGAAAAGCAATGGTCCCATGAAACTCCCCTGTGGCACGCCAGAGGCGTCCCTTAGTGTTCAGAGCCATTTGAGCCATTTTGAACCTGTCCCGTCCATTGACTCTATGGCAGCCAGTCTCACAATACATCTTTCTGGAAAGACATTCGAGGGTGTGTCGGTCTCTGTTGGTGATGTGAGGGCGGCAGCTAAGTCAGAGTATTGTTCTGAGAAAACGTATCTGTATCTACAATTACAGGGTGACTCTAAAACGTATGTCATGTATTGTAAAATCCTGAGTAAGGCACATTTGACAAGCTGGCTGAACAACTTGTACAGCGATATCGTAATCAAAGTAGCGCAAAGTTTTTCAGAGGAAAACTCATTGGTTTAACGCAGAGGCACACTGAATCGGTGGAGCCATTCTTTGACGGACTTACTGATTGACGCACTATGCAGAGGCAGATATTATCCATGCGGGAAGCAGAGAACAGGGCTTCGGACCTATGCGTAAGGGGTATTTCAGCAGGTATGTGGCGGCAGGTGAGAATGAAAAATTCCTATAATTTGTCCTCTGCAGTCAGGGTTTCCATACAACAAAGAAGATATAAATACTCGTATTGTGATTAATAAACGGAGTGATCGTGGTGTGTTCTCCTCTGACATCATGTTTTACAGATGTGGACAGGTGTGCCCTGTAAATAAGCAATGTCGTTAGCCACAGTGTTTTGAGTGTGGTGAGTTGGGGCGTAGGGCACGTGCCTGCAAAAGTAAGAAGCAGCATAAATGGAATAAAAGAGAGCATGCCGAGTGACGACCATAGCCACAGTCACACTGTTAACAATTCTGCTCTATGTGAGAAAGCTAAACATTTGCAAGAGAATGACAGCGAAGACATGGATGGTTTATTGCTTAGATTCACGATGAGTAGGTTACAAGTGAGTCCTCTGACAGGACGTAGGATACCAACAGGGAGCAATGCTGCATTGTACAGTAAGCCGTACAGTGTGGCAGAGCATTTAAGACTATTGATGGAGGAATTCATCGATCAACAGTTATTTCATGGAATTATTGAACCTAGTCATGTCCCTGGGATGTTATCATCATGCCCAAAAAATCATCGAAATTTACTGAGACATAAAGGTTCTTTTGCTGTTATCAGTACCTCACTGTAAGGAGTATCACTGACGCATATCCTACTCCTAAGATTACGCAAACACTCGACAGTCTGGATCAATTTAGGTACACTACTGGCCATTAAAATTGTTACACCAAGAGGAAATGCAGATGATAAACGGGTATTTATTGGACAAATATATTATAATAGAACTGACATGTGGTTACATTTTCACGCAATTTGGGGCAAAGATCCTGAGAAATCAGTACCCAGAACAACTACCTCTGGCCGTAATAACGGCCTTGATACGCCTGGACATTGAGTCAAACAGAGCTTGGATGGCGTGTACAGGTACAACTGCCCATTCAGCTTCAACACGATACCACAGTTCATCAAGAGTAGTGACTGGCGTATTGTGACGAGCCAGTTGCTCGGCCACCGTTGACCAGACGTTTTCAGTTGGTGAGAGATCTGGAGAATGTGCTGGCCAGGGCAGCAGTCGAACATTTTCTGTATCCAGAAAGGCCCGTACAGGACCTGTAACATGCGGTCGTGCAGTATCCTGCTGAAATGTAGGGTTTCGCAGGGATCGAATGCACGATAGAGCCACGGGTCGTAACACATCTGAAATGTAACGTCCACTGTCCAAAGTGCAGTCAATGCGAACAAGAGGTGAGCGAGACGTGTAACCAATGGCACCCCACACCATCACGCCGGGTGATACGCCAGTATGGCGATGATGAATACACGCTTCCAATGTGCGTTCACCGCGATGTCGCCAAACACGGATGCGACCATCATGATGCTGTAAACAGAACCTGGATTCATCCGAAAAAATGACATTTTGCCATTCGTGCACCCAGGTTCATCGTTGAGTACACCATAGCAGGCGCTCCTGTCTGTGATGCAGCGTCAAGGGTAATCGCAGCCATGGTCTCCTAGCTGATAGTCCATGCTGCTGCAAATGTCCTCGAACTGTTCGTGCAGATGGTTGTCGTCTTGCAAATGTCCCCATCTGTTGATTCAGGGATCGAGACGTGGTTCCACGATCCGTTACAGCCATGCGGATAAGATGCCTGTCATTATTCTGCCAGCAGTCATTGGATCTCGACCAACGCGAGCAGCAATGTCGCGATACGATGAACCACAATCGCGATAGGCTACAATCCGCCCTTTATCAGTGAAATTTTTTTAAGCGCTTTATCTGAAAACTACCTTGAGCAGTTAAACAGAGAACCGACTCGTGGCGATAACATATTAGACCTTCTGGTGACAAACAGACCCGAACTATTTGAAAAAGTTAACGCAGAACAGGGAATCAGCGATCATAAAGCTGTTACGGCATCGATGATTTCAGCCGTAAATAGGAATATTAAAAAGGTTAGGAAGATTTTTCTGTTTAGAAAAAGTGACAAAAAGCAGATTTCAGAGTACCTGTTGGCTCAACACAAAAGTTTTGTCTCAAGTACAGATAGTGTTGAGGATCAGTGGACAAAGTTCAAAACCGTCGTATATAATGCGTTAGATGAGTATGTGCCAAGAAAGATCGTAAGAGATGGAAAAGAGCCACCGTAGTACAACAACCGAGTTAGAAAACTGCTGCGGAAGCAAAGGGAACTTCACAGCAAACATAAACATAGCCAAAGCCTTGCAGACAAACAAAAATTACGCGAAGCGAAATGTAGTGTGAGGAGGGCTATGCGAGAGGCGTTCAATGAATTCGAAAGTAAAGTTCTATGTACTGACTTGGCAGAAAATCCTAAGAAATTTTGGTCTTATGTCAAAGCGGTAGGTGGGTCAAAACAAAATGTCCAGACACTCTGTGACCAAAATGGTACTGAAACAGAGGATGACAGACTAAAGGCCGAAATACTAAATGTATTTTTCCAAAGTTGTTTCACAGAGGAAGATTGCACTGTAGTTCCTTCTCTAGATTGTCGCACAGATGACAAAATGGTAGATATCGAAATAGACGACAGAGGGGTAGAGAAACAATTAAAATCGCTCAAAAGAGGAAAGGCCTCTGGACCAGTTCAATTTTACACAGAGTACGCGAAGGAACTTGCCCCCCTTCTTGCAGCGGTGTACCGTAGGTCTCTAGAAGAGCGTAGCGTTCCAAAGGATTGGAAAAGGGCACAGGTCATCCCCGTTTTCAAGAAGGGACGTCGAGCAGATGTGCAGAACTATAGACCTATATCTCTAACGTCGATCAGTTGTAGAATTTTGGAACACGTATTGTGTTCGAGTATAATGACTTTTCTGGAGACAAGAAATCTACTCTGTAGGAATCAGCATGGGTTTCGAAAAAGACGGTCATGTGAAACCCAGCTCGCGCTATTCGTCCACGAGACTCAGAGGGCCATAGACACGGGTTCACAGGTAGATGCCGTGTTTCTTGACTTCCGCAAGGCGTTCGATACAGTTCCCCACAGTCGTTTAATGAACAAAGTAAGAGCATATGGACTATCAAACCAATTGTGTGATTGGATTGAGGAGTTCCTAGATAACAGGACGCAGCATGTCATTCTCAATGGAGAGAAGTCTTCCGAAGTAAGAGTGATTTCAGGTGTGCCGCAGGGGAGTGTTATAGGACCGTTGCTATTCACAATATGCATAAATGACCTTGTGGATGACATCGGAAGTTCACTGAGGCTTTTTGCGGATGATGCTGTGGTGTATCGAGAGGGTGTAACAATGGAAAATCGTACTGAAATGCAGGAGGATCTGCAGCGAATTGACGCATGGTGCAGGGAATGGCAATTGAATCTCAATGTAGACAAGTGTAATGTGCTGCGAATACACAGAAAGATAGATCCTTTATCATTTAGCTACAAAATAGCAGGTCAGCAACTGGAAGCAGTTAATACCATAATTTATCTGGGGGTACTTATTAGGAGTGATTTAAAATGGAATGATCATATAATGTTGATCGTCGGTAAAGCAGATGCCAGACTGAGATTCATTGGAAGAATCCTAAGGAAATGCAATCCGAAAACAAAGGAAGTAGGTTACAGTACGCTTGTTCGCCCACTGCTTGAATACTGCTCAGCAGTGTGGGATCCATACCAGATAGGGTTGATAGAATATATAGAGAAGATCCAACGGAGAGGAGCGCGCTTTGTTACAGGATCATTTAGTAATCGCGAAAGCGTTACGGAGATGATAGATAAACTCCAGTGGAAGACTCTGCAGGAGAGACGCTCAGTAGCTCGGTACGGGCTTTTGTTGAAGTTTCGAGAACATACCTTCACCGAAGAGTCAAGCAGTATTTTGCTCCCTCCTACGTTTATCTCGCGAAGAGACCATGAGGATAAAATCAGAGAGATTAGAGCCCACACAGAGGCATACTGACAATCCTTCTTTCCACGAACAATACGAGACTGGAATAGAAGGGAGAACCGATAGATGTACTCAAGGTACCCTTCGCCACACACCGTCAGGTGGCTTGGGGAGTATGGATGTAGATGTAGATGTAGAAAGTCGGAAACGTGATGGTACGCATTTCATCTCCTTACACGAGGCATCACAACAACGTTTCACCAGGCAACGCCGGTCATCTGCTGTTTGTGCATGAGAAATCGGTTGGAAACTTTCCTCATGTCAGCACGTTGTAGGTGTCGCCACCGGCGCCAACCTTGCTAATCATTTGCATATCACGGCATCTTCTTCCTTTTGGTTAAATTTCGCGTCTGTAGCACGTCATCTTCGTGGTGTAGCAATTTTAATGGCCAGTAGTGTATTTCTCAGCTATGTATTGATGAATATCTACCACCAGCTCGAAGTAGTTCTAGAAGAAATCTAGAAAGTATAATGTTTACCTTGACAACGTTATGGTATATTCAAAGGATAAGGACAAAGGCATTAATTAGTCAGCTGTTCGTGACTTTGTTCCATTGCATACTATGAAACAAATGAAATCATTATTAGGCCTCTCTAATCATTATAGAAAATTTATGAGAGATTTTGTGCAAATTTCCAAGTCCTTGAATAGATGATTGAGAAGAGGACTGAATTATTTATGGTATTACTTTCGGTGTTGTTTATGTAGACATGTGTGTAAAGTAGTTATGGATCATCCTTCCCTCAAGTGGTGCACAGACCTGGGAAAAAGAGCACAAATGCCGACATGCTAAGCAGGAAAATTTGGGCCCTGCAAATACCAGGTGAAAACTTGTCACAGTGACAGAAAGTACAAGCAGCAGACGTAGACTCTCGTGCATTTACGTTGCAGCCACAGTTTGAGAAGCAAGGCGGCTTGCTAAGAAGAGGTGCGAATTGGGGGCCGCATGTGGTGCTTCCCACGACAGAGTCAGCGTCAGAGATGCACAAAGCAGAAAGAAGACTGTAAACAGTGATGTTGTAAGTATAGAGAAGCAACTGAACAGGTTGTCCGGGCGAACAACTGTAGCCACAGTGCTGCGGATTTTGGCGGACAGTATAAATCATGCAAGTTTAGAAGCAAATACATTGTAGGAAACGTTTTTCCCTGCCATACATGGGCGACAGAGTGCCACACTATTGTCGCCGCCGCAGTTCCTAGTCGGACTGCGGAGAGAACACAAATGGAGTTTACAACAGAGTTACGGATTATAATGGAACCAACTGATTGCAGTTTGATGTTGTTTTATTTATTTCGGTAGTCGAAGCCAATACGCATGGTGTACGGTTGCATGTGTCGGTACGTTTCACAGTAGTGGACTTGAATTCCCAGTATCAGTGTATTTATGAGAGATTTTGTGCAAATTTGCAAGTCCTTGAATAGATGATTGAGAAGAGGAGTGAATTATTTATGGTATTACTTTCGGTGTTGTTTATGTAGACATGTGTGTAAAGTAGTTATGGATCATCCTTCCCTCAAGTGGTGCACAGACCTGGGAAGAAGAGCACAAATTCCGACATGCTAAGCAGGAAAATTTGGGCCCTGCAAGTACCAGGTGAAAACTTGTCACAGTGACAGAAAGTACAAGCAGCAGACGTAGACTCTCGTGCATTTACGTTGCAGCCACAGTTTGAGAAGCAAGGCGGCTTGCTAAGAAGAGGTGCGAATTGGGGGCCGCATGTGGTGCTTCCCACGACAGAGTCAGCGTCAGAGATGCACAAAGCAGAAAGAAGACTGTAAACAGTGATGTTGTAAGTATAGAGAAGCAACTGAACAGGTTGTCCGGGCGAACAACTGTAGCCACAGTGCTGCGGATTTTGGCGGACAGTATAAATCATGCAAGTTTAGAAGCAAATACATTGTAGGAAACGTTTTTCCCTGCCATACATGGGCGACAGAGTGCCACACTATTGTCGCCGCCGCAGTTCCTAGTCGGACTGCGGAGAGAACACAAATGGAGTTTACAACAGAGTTACGGATTATAACGGAACCAACTGATTGCAGTTTGGTGTTGTTTTATTTCATTTCGGTAGTCGAAGCCAATACGGATGGTGTACGGTTGCATGTGTCGGTACGTTTTACAGTAGTGGACTTGAATTCCCAGTATCAGTGTTATATTGCACACTTTTACCTGGTGAAATGAGGTGCAGTAACAAAGTGGTTAAGGGTGCGAATCAGTGATGTATTAATAGTCTCGGATAACTGGAAAACTTATGCTCGAATGTCCATGGAACTGCTAGGGCGTTGACAAAAAGAGAGTATCACAGTCTGTCCAACCTGAGCGGTCTCCATTGACACCCAGGCACGTTAAGTGCGTCTGTTCCAAGGTAAATCTGAAGCAACAGAGTGTCAGAGGGAAGTGATAATCCCCTACCCGCATTCCATGGGCGTACATTGGATTTATTCGGTATTCACTCCAGAGGCTACAATTGTGAATTGTTACGAAGGAAAACCCACATGTTGTGACTAAAATGGAACTAAGGGACAGTGTCATCCTAATAAATCGTACTGTTTGTGACGTGGCCAGATTAAGCTTCCGCCTTTCAGCCATAATTATGGGTACGACAATGACTGAATTGATACTCCCTTCGCTCTTTTGACCAGAGAAGCCGTTGGATACTGGCAGTTCAGAACCTGACCTTTTTGAATGATACCTTAAATTCGGATATCGTTCACATGTTAGATAAATTAATAGGCATCACAGAAGGGGCGTATTTCCGCAGAACGTATGTTGCAACACATGCAGCAGTACTGAGAGAAGTAGCGTAACCATGTTACGAACATAAGCACTTCAGTTACCAGTACTGCAGCCCTTCTGGTCACTCTTTGTGTAATTTGCGTTTTTTTGCAAGTGGAAGATTGACTGACAGCCGGAATTAACCATGCAACAGGTATCAGTTGCCTGCTTCAGTAATGTGGTAGGAAGTAATACTATGATTAAATCGAATCGTAGATCTATGTATTAGTAAATAAATGGTGAAGAGTCGTCTAGGAATTAGTATAATAGATTAAGGAATTACATGTAATGGATTATGTTCTGTGGAACTAACTTTGCTTAGAGGGAAAAGATACCCAATGATGGGTGAATTAATTAAGAAGGCATAAACAAGTATGTTAGTAAACATGTATGTTAGTTTTTAAGACAGAGGACCGGAGTGCAACAAATCGGGACGAATTTTGTAAAGGATGGGCAAAGGTTGCACAGCAAAATAATATTAGAATAACGAATAAAATTTTGTGATGTGTCTGGAACAATGCCCAGGCATAACGCACCTGCCTAGTATGCGATGCTTACATAAACACTTTGGAACGCCGGAACACAAACAAGCGCATTGCCGCAGAGAGCGCGTGATTCAACACCACGACGACAATGCAAAGGAGACATAACGATATACTATTAGTGAGGCAGCGTAAAGTAGGTACACATAAAGACTATGCAAGAACGCCTTTCAGGCTGCAAAACTGTCGTAAACAACTCTCTAGACATTAGTGCAGAAGAGAACGCTGACAAGCTTGAAAAATTGTAACAAATTCCGTCACCCATACAGATGAATCACATCATCGACTATTATAAGCCCCTCCTCTTTCCACTCAGTGCTCAGAATCTGGTCATTCCGTCTGAATCAATGATACCGATAGAAGGTCAGTTGCATTAGTTGCAGGATGACATGTGACCATACGATGAAGTGTTGTCAGCCACTGCCAGTTTGAAGTCTACTTCCACAAGTCCGCAGTTATCCGGCCGTGGATGGTGAACTTCAATTCAGCGAGCTGCCATTTCTGTCTGTCACAGTGGTGACTGAAGACAAGGGATGGCCAGATCTTCAACAGGTGAAGAAGTGACATATTCAGCTGCAAGCTGTTCAGCTTAATAGCAGGGCGCCTGGTACCATCAGTCCTTGCAAGTGCAAGTACTGCCTTTTCGGCCGTAAGCTGTTAGTGCCCATAGGGCCGTCCTCCACTTCGCTGTTGGACCTCCGCCATCTCGCTCTCGTGACAATTGAAAATTTCCGGGGGCTGGCTTAAGTGCAACTACACTCAAGAGAGCGCTAAGGCTTTGGTGGACGTCTACCTTCACGTCAGGCTGTGGTGACACTCCAACCACCGCTCTGCTCCACACAAGACCGCAGAACTGTCTATGGGCAACACCATGGACTA
This sequence comes from Schistocerca americana, assembly GCF_021461395.2. Taxonomy (NCBI): domain Eukaryota; kingdom Metazoa; phylum Arthropoda; class Insecta; order Orthoptera; family Acrididae; genus Schistocerca; species Schistocerca americana. Next base: position 828,518,389 of record NC_060119.1, on the reverse strand, counting down.
CCATCACAGATTCCATGATGGGTGCTGACTAGCCACTCAGTGGGTTTCAGAAATGTTGGCGCAGCACAGCTGCTACCAGGCCTCGCCAAAGGGAGACTGAATCCCTATAAAACTTTCAGCAATAAATAGATGTTATTTAGCTAATGCTGTCTCAGTGATATTATTGGTGTGACTAAGGTCCTTAACCCCACCTCTCCCTTCGACCGTCCTCACATCCATGAATCCCTGCACACACACACACACACACACACACACACACACACACACACACACAGCACGATGGAAAACCAGCCAGGACGAACGTGGCACTAACTGTATGTGGTGGTCCTTCGCCAGTGGCATACAGAACGCGAATAATGACTTCGATGAGCGTGTCGGCTTTTTCTGCATCGGTAAATCCGATCGTCCACTCACGACCTACTACTTGGACTGATACGCACTAATGCCTAGCAAGTCGCAGTGCGCGCAAGGAACACACATGCACAGTGTATACAAGCATAACAACATCGTACCAAGCAACTGCGCAAGCTGAATGACGCAAACAAGTGTCAGTATGGAAACTTTTCAAAATGCAACGGCTCTCAGTGCTATGGATCTTGCCATGTAGCATGGCTTGCGGTAATGCCCCCATCACTGGACAAACGCACCATGGTCAGCAGTAACGGTTGTTGTGGTGGTGATAGGCTTGCAGTATTTCAGCCTGAAACGTTACTTGAGTGTTTAATCTACTTTAAGCTCAGGGAGGGGATGGTCGCTCAAGTTGCATGATATCCTCAAGTTCCAGGTGCCAGCCTATCCTGTGAAACTGGATGTTATCGTTCATCATATGATACCCAGATCCGTGTAAAGATACATATACTGCAAGTAGAGTGTACTTTAAAAACCAACGCAAGGAGACTATGTCATAATGTGTGAGTACACGCTTACAAATAAACAAGTAATTTACGATAATGAATCCATACATCAGAATCACAACATTAATAGTTTTCTCTGTAGTAATGAGAAAAGGACACTACAAGGAAATTGTTGTGATGGTCTTGAACAAATATTCGCGAAACATGAAGAATTCAGGCGTTGCAATAACAGCAGGAAAACTGCAAGACACGCTCTACTCATGAATTGCATAACAGAGAAGGAAAATTATGTTGATTATCAGATTTGTTTACTGTACAGAGTTGTAGGTGAGCAATACCCATTATGAACACATTAAACTATACACATGTCCACCACAAATCTCCTAAAACAAGAACTTTTCTGTAAATAGTTTCGACAGTATGTCATCATCTGGGATATTTTGGAATTTTAAAATGGGGTACACCACGTGTGTATAATATTAAAACGTGTCGTACATGTATCTAGTGCAGATGTTATGTGCTAGACGACGTCGTGGCGTACTCTAGGCCATTTTATTTTCATAGCACTATATGTAAATTTTTTAAAAATTATAGATAAGTGGTACACACCATGTTAAAATTCTGAAATCTGCCAGATGACGTTTAGTCGAAGCTATTTGCATAATAGTTAAGATTTTAACATCTTTTTGGTGGATAGACACAGTAAAATGACTTGTTTAACTAACTAACTACAGTGCACAATTTAATGAAAATCAGTTATACCTCCCCGCCAGTCGAATCTCACATTTGCAACGTTACGTTTTATTAATACAAAGCTTCACAGAGAAAGGGCAGCTCAACTGAGCGCTGCAGGCAATACGTCACCGTTTCAGCTCTCTAGATCTCTGTTTGTATGTGGAAGAGATATGAACAGCCGTCTCATCAGACAAATAAGAAATTACTGTCACCTAAAAAACCTGACTAATATTTGCGGAAATAGATGGAGTTTCAAGACTAGTGTCCTGTCTTAACCAACAGACGTCCTGGGAATAGACAGTCCCCGAAGTAATTTTCTCGTCTCTCAAGTTTTCTCTTTGACTTCTGGAGCGGAAACTAGTAATTTGCAATCTTAATGCTCGATCTTGACACAAATGAAAAAGTCTGTGGTCGGATTTCTGTGCGAGTAACCCAAAGCGAAACTGATACATGACGACAGAGAATATTACTTTGTTCCAGAGCTACATATTAACACAGATTAGTAAAATAGTTAATTAGTTAATTCCTCTGAACGATGTCTCTGGACACCAAGCAGAACTACAAGAGTCATACAGAATAACGATAACACAGTTGGCCATTTTGTTAAAGTTTAAACTTGGTGATTACAAAGACATTGTTTGACCATCATATGAATTGTTTGCTATTAAGAATCTTTGTCCACTTGAGTGGGCCCTGTGGAATATTTAATCAAATAAGACAGGGAAAAAGAGTAAATGTCAATGTTAATCGAGGCCGAAGTTATTAGAAGCGGGGAAGAGAAGTTCTATGTCTACCATAGCGTCGCCGACGAAGCAGAAACAGAGCACAAGCTCAGCCTGACCGAGGATAGGGAAATAAATTGGCCGCGTCCTTTTAGTAGGAGCCATCGTGCCATTTGCTGTCAACGATTTAGCACGTTGAACGCCTTGCTGCATTCGGTTACTGGAAGTGTGGGACCATGCACTTAAATCCATTTTTTTTTTCATTTTGAACCGACTACTTTTTATCACTTGTGGTATCCATTGTTATTCTAAAATTGTTATTTTATATTATTTTATGTATTTGTTTACATGTCTACCTATGGTCACGTGGTGCTCGGAAGTAATTTTACATCGTGGAGCCAAATGACAATACGTGGACATTTTATTTTTAGCTTAACACATTTATTTAAATTCATATTTTAAATTGAAATTGCTAGCAGAGGTCTCTCAGATGCAGAAATCGCTGAAATGCTGTCTAATCTTTCAGAAGATGATGTCACAGGCTTTTCCAATGACTCGTATTGAAGGCCCGAATGTTTCGCCAGATGACGGTTCTAGTTCAAGTTTTGAGGATGATGATGGAAATAACGCAGGATCAACCGATTCCGTGCCTAATGCTAATGTTCCTCTTGTGAATCTTTCGAAGCGGAACCAATGGGAACCTATAGCAAGGGACATAATTAATTCTACTTTCTATTCTCGAAACACTGGTGTTCATCCAGATGTAGTGCAAAGCTTCAAGGATTATTTCCCACTCTTCTTCCGAACATTTCATAGACGATAATGTTACATTGATATTTGGGATTCCAAAAATAATGTCTCGTAAGAGATTTGAGTCGTTACTTTAGGCGTTGCATTTATCGAATAATGAGTGAGAAAGGAATCCAGAAGACAGGCTCCTCAAAGTCGCACAACTTTTGGATATTATGGGGAAGAAATTAAAGGAATTCTACACTCCAGAAGAAGTGGTTTTACAGACGAAACATATAATTTCGTGGACGTATTACTTTCGACAATACATCCCTTGCAAAAAAAAAAAAAAACATAAAAATGGGATTAAGGTTTTCAGGCTTTGTGTTATTGGAAGTTATAATTGGTCATTCAAAGCCTTGCTGGCAAAGAAAGAGCTGACGACATATCTGTTGGCAGGAGGGTGGTAACAGAATTAATGAATGGAATCATTCGAGTAGATAGCGCTAGAACGCTGTATACCAACAACTGGTGGGCACGGTAGGTGTAAATCGGAACAATAATCCCCCTAATGCGGTCAAGGCAAAATTGAAAAAAAAAAAAAACACGGGACGTTATAGCCCAACCGAATGGAGACATAGTTATAGTCTTAAGGTGGAAGAATAAATGAGACGTGCTAATGCTTAATACGAAACATGGTGTCTCAATGGTCCAAGTTACACAAAAAGAAAAAGAAAAAAGTAAGTCCGCTGCTATCATCTACTACAACAAAAAAATGGTTCAAATGGCTCTGAGCACTATGGGACTCAACTGCTGAGGTCATTAGTCCCCTAGAACTTAGAACTAGTTAAACCTAACTAACCTAAGGACATCACAAACATCCATGCCCGAGGCAGGATTCGAACCTGCGACCGGAGCGGTCTTGCGGTTCCAGACTGCAGCGCCTTTAACCGCACGGCCACTTCGGCCGGCTACTACAACAAAGGACAGGCCTTTATCGACCTCTCCGACTAGATGGCCTCATATGCCCCATTCGTAAGTGGAATTGCCAAATGTTACAAGACACCTGTCTTCCACTTCGTCAGTTCTGCATCTATCTAAATGCTCTGAATCTGTACGATTTGTTTTACGAGCATTTTTGTATTTTTCTACTCAGTAGTCATGAGAACAGAACAAAAAATATAATTATATAAAATGTCAGAATACGTTTCCCATTCTTGATTCTCAAAACTCAGCAACAGTACATACATTCTGACCAGTCCACGTACGATTTTTTCGCTCAGTGATTTATGCTTTATCGTCTGGTTTATGCTTGTAACACACAAAACATGCCCACGGGTGGCCTGAAGTAAGATACATCGAATGACCACGAGTGAGCACACGGTCTGACAGAGATATTTCAAAATGCCCACCAGTGAGCACATGGCATTCACCGTATTAGAGAATCCGCGGAAAACCAACATCAGAAATGGACGGACAGATTTGAACCACGCTTCTTCCGAACATGAGTCTAGTATCTGAACACTGCATAAATCTGTGTCCCTCGGTTCTTGAAATTATAACAGACGGACCGCCAGTGCTAACGGTCAAGAAAGGGAAAGAAAATTAGCCGCCACTTTGTTAAAGGAATCTACATGGCTTTCGCCAATGATTTACCGAAACGACGTAAAATGTGAAAGGACGTATGGTGATCTGCACCCTTTTCATCTCCATTATCAGTGCACCTAGCTGCTCATTTGATGTGCTATCGAAGTCAGATTTTGTACCATGGAAATCGATCACTTTCAAAATTGACTACAGTATATTTTTCTGGTCACCTGTTCAACAATACGTATCTATTGAGGCACTTGGTTAGGGAACTGGCAGGTCATCAATGAAAATAATGGCACAACGGCAAATATACAGGCAGTCCAGATAGTTGATGGGTCGCTCGAGAAAATATCGTGTCTTTCGGTGGTGTCTTGTTATAACGAAGTAAACTGACGACACGCGGTTTCTGGTGGTGCAGAATAGACTATGGTTCAGCTGTTATTACCGATCGCTAGGAGTCACGATTTGCTATGAAATACAGACGGCCTTACAAACTAATGTATCCTCTGACGCAGCTGATTTTAAATTAGAAAAAGGTAATAGATGGTACACATTCAAGTGGATACACGATTCATCTTCAGTCTGGTTACTGAAACCGTAGTGGTAGAGAGCTGAGGACGATGTGTACTGTAAAATGAAAAATCCCTTCACTTAGAAGACAGTTAGGCTTGATGTTAAGCTGAGCAAATTCTGGAGGTATAAAACACACTTTTTGACGTATCTGGCTATTACTCTTTATTTTTGCGTTTTCGTGATACATTTGTATCACGGCTTTCTTCGAGTATCACTTAAATAACAATTAACGCTTATCAAGTCTTAAAAAATCACTATGTGCTCGTAAAGTCTGGAGGAATAATTAAAGTATAGGTACAGATGTTTTATTAAAGCTGATACATTAGTCGATATCATCGTATTCATAGGATACAACTAACTCCCACTGCTGGCAAGATCAAGATCAAAAAATGTTTCCACTACCAAGATTTTAACAATATAGCCCTGCATATATAACCACCGTACTGCATCGCGCTGGAGAACTCGATAAAGATATCTCTGAATCAAAACAAATGCTTACATGACTCTTGAATATCTTCCGGAAAAGTCAATTTGCCTAAAATGATACGTTGTGATAATTTAAGGCAAGTCGTAGGGGTTAAACCTAGACAACCAATCATACCGTTACAGAAAGTAGAAGTTTTGTTAAAGGTAAGCATTGCAAATGTGCTTGCGTGATCATTCAGTTACGCCACAAACCTACCACTGTGTTTGCCATACTCGCTGACAGTACTTTCCAGCAGATCATTATCAGCAAACTCACGTTGTCGTGCTCTCGGTCGTCCCTGGAATTACCGTTTAGCTTTCTCAAAACTCATTCGAGGCATATTTTTAGAAACAATCAAAAAGTTGTGCCACGAAATGATCCAGGATGGTTACCTTAGAAACAGCGAGTTACAGTTCTGAGTATTTCACTGTCAAATTGTTCCCATTTAACTTACAGGCAGTCCTCCATTAGTCAACGTATCCTGCAATTTTTGGACAAAATTTCATTTATATTACGCTTAATTACATTGATCTACTGATTAAATTAACGTTGTCTCTATCCCTTACAAAAATAGTCAAGAATATGACACCAGATATTTTGTTATCTCTTGGTTTGTGTGTTGTTGTCTAATGTTGTCTCCTCAATGGAATTATCATGCCTACAAATAATTAAAATAACCCTGTCGTTGACAGCCATTTCAATAAAATGAAGTTTCGTGTAACGATTTCGCTTCAGTTTAGCAAATCAAACCATTTTTTCCTATCGGGATGCTACGAGAATGAATCACAGCTTGGATACTGTAAAAGACTCGTTCTCAAAAACCATATGCAGTGCAAATACTGAATAAATATTAAGTATACAATGTCAGATCGCATCCTAAATGTTATATCGAGAGTGGCAGAACAAGACCGCGAACCCATTTGTTAGACAGATACAAAGCTGGCTGATTCTGCAACTTCCTGGCAAATTAAAACTGTGTAGCGGATTGCGACTCGAACTCACGAGGTTTGCCTTTCCGGGCAAGTGCTCTATCGACTTTTTTTAACCACTTTTTTAATTTGGAACGCGGATCTTCCGCTTTATGGTCCAACAACGTGACCACAATTTTTTTTGTGGAAGAGGAAGGCAGGGTAAAACAAAAAATATTTATTCGTACAACTATGCTGTCCTAGGGATAAGGAAATTATTGAGACAGCAAAAACAATTTGGAAACCATAAATCAACGTAAAGGCCGCCCTCATTTTTTTTTTTACATGAATAAACTAAATGACAATCCTAGTCACGGGCGGGAGTGAAAACGAAGTTATCATGTGCATCACCCTCCCCGCAGCATGCGCTGTCGCATCATAAATCTGACAGAAAGCCATATAATCTTCACCATTTCTGCCATTGTGGGCGGCATGTATTTCTCCTGCGTCGACCATTCGAAGGACCATTACTTGAGGCGGTTTCGATATTTACTACCGTCTTTTTTTTCACGTTAACATAATCCAGTCATAACTGGGGCCAACAGGTAGGGGACAGTTGTCTTCTCAGTGTGCAATATGCCAATTTATTTGAACCGCGCAATACTGTCTCTAGTCGTTCTGCTGCAGGAGTCTTCTCATTTCTGGGACACCCCAGCTGTCAGGCGGTTTGTGAGAAACACTTCCTAAAAAACTGGAAAAGTAAGTCCTGTATTTCGTATGACTCCGTATGAGCTCGTGTTGTTCTTGTGAATACATCCAATAATTCATCACAGACTTAATATCGTACGAATACAAATATTTCGTCGCATGTCCAGCGATTCAATTGACCGCATACGTCTTTTGGTTGGTAAGAAAGGTCTTGTATGGCAGAAAAAGTACGCCCGATGTGATTTCTATGTAGTTAGTGCGCCGAAGGAGGGCCAGTATTCGACGCGTCAGCATCCAGACGTCCCTCGCTGCGCCACACACTAAACCATGTTCTTCCGTTGCTAACAGTCCACACTTTGTGCAAAGAGGAGAATAGACTATGTGAATTGTATGTAATCGACTCCTGGTCACTAGTTTACGGTTTATAAGAATATACCATATCGATCTCGCTGCTGTTGACAGTAATGGAGTACGCACTGCACACTAAATGTGGTTCCAAGTTCTCGATGGGTATTTGAATTCCATTATGTTGCGGCCATGGTGATCCATCAAGCAAGCACCTATAGATCTCCCGAGTCGTGGGTATTCTCGTCGAAGGTACTTTCAGACAAACATAACTATAATCAACAAGAAATGAGGCAATGTGTGCAAGAGAAGGCGAAATGTTCTCGATGGGTATTTCAATTCCATTATGTTGCGGCCATGGTGATCCATAAAGCAAGCACCAATAGATTGCCCACCGCAATCGGGGTTTCGAACGAAGGCAGAACAAGTACTTCTATCGTAGCTGATGTTATGGTATGCTTTCTTTGCTGCCAATTTCGTGTCATCGCTCGCATGTAAAGCGTCAAAGCTTTGTTTCGCACGTTTGTGAGATTGAGGCCACCGTTCCGGAACTGTACGGTTATTTGATCTTAAATAAAATCCCAGTACTAACATAATAAGCAAAGGCAGCCATGAGGCGGTCTGCAATACCCTTCGGTATTGGTAGGATCTGCGCTAAATGGGGCAGTATTGACGCTATGTGAACGTTGGTGTATGCCACACCTTGGATCATGTTAAAGGCTCTCAGTGAGTTGTTGCGTCTAAACCGTGGAGCACTGTTACTAATGCCAGGCGGTAACGTTTATGTTTCCGCGACACATGGTGCATCGAGGTACGTTCCCCAGTGATGGTGTCGAGACATCTTGCCCGTATTGGGATGCCACCCAGTCGTCGTCGCGTGATCGATAGGATTTGTGTCATGACACGATGAACTTCTGCATGATGTTCTGCAGACGGTACCTGGAATGATAGCTCACGTCGTCGCATGATCGATAGGACTTGTTCCTTGACACGATGAACTTCTGCATGATGTTCTGCAGAGGGCACCGGAAATGACAGATCACGAAGCATGGTGTAATAATAATCAAGAGTGTCTCTTTGTCATCTCGTCTTAGAGGTCTTCTTATTGTCAGTTTAGTACACTCGAGCCACCATTGAAGCTCGGAGGCATATTTTGGTAGACGGCGTTGACACGTGGCACATACCTCCTCGACTCTCTGACGACATTCGGGGTTCACCAAAAGTGATGAACTGGGCTTCCATGTCCCTCGGCTTCTCCACACACTTTGCCTAGGTAAAAATGTAAGCCAAATGATCAGTAAATACCGCAGGCCATAGTTCCGCGTCGACCACCTTATCCTGTAGGCCAACCGAAACATATTTTCGATGACGTCTGCTCACCGAGTGACTTGTAAAAAAAGTATATCCCTCACGGTTCCTGTGGATCCTGTCCCAGGTGTCGCATAACTCCAGGTCCCGGCATAGCACATACAATTCACGACAGGTATTGTTATGTGGAGTCTGGTCTTTTTGGGTTAAAACGCAATTGAAGTCACCACCTATAATGAAATGATCGAATCTGCCGGTAAATAAGGGCACAATCTCTTCCGAATAATATCTAGCACGCGCCCGTCTGTTGTCTGTGCCGGAAGGGCCATAAACATTGAGAATACGAAGTCCATTAACAGTTATCGCCAGTCCTCGTGCCGAAGGCAGATAAACCAGATCGCGAACCGGAATCCAGTCCCGAACCAATATCGCCGTTTCACTGTTGTTGTTCGATTGAGGCGAGGTGTAGGAGATGTATCCATGTACTTCCTGGAATTCAGAAATGTAAATTTCCTGCACCATTAGTATATCCACATCCGACGCGTATATCATGTCCCTAAACAATTGCTGTTTCACGGGCGATCTAATGGTATTTACGTTCACTGTCCCTATTCTTTATGCCTGGGTTCGAGTAGCTGTCATCTCCGCATGGTGTTAAAATGAAATTTCACCGTATCAATAGTCCCTTTGCACATGTGCAGAGGCTCGTCCGACGGAAGTGTCCCTGCGGAATTAGGTTTCTTGAGATGCGGACGGATGCGAATTCCCACCAATAGAAGGGTCCGCATCGGTGATCTCGTCGTCCTGCTCATCCCAGCTGATATTATTGGGATGCTCCAAATTGCCCTGTGCGGAATTGATGTGTGTAATCTGTGGATCTTTCGCAGCTTTAGACTCTGCCGCAGAAAGGGTATCGGGCCTCTGAGCGGATGCGTCTTCTGAACGATGTGACATCTTTTCACTGTCCGAATTCATATGGTCAGCGACATCCGAAGCTTGTGGTTCCAAATAAGACAGATCCATAGTGTTAGACTCAACTGGGCTCCCAAGAAGAGAAGGGAGCTTCTCCACAGAGTTTAGTCGGCGCTTCTTGCGGCGCTTTTGCGAGCGTTATTTGCGGGCCCTAACCTCGGCCTCTTGTGTTGGCAAATCTTGTATTTCCTGCTTTCTCGCCGCCGCCACAACGCCCTGGGGCCGTTCCGCTTCAGCTTCCACGCCTAGCGTGATGCTGTCATCCTCTTTCTGCGCCACCTGTAGTGTCTGGGATTGGAGGTTGGTCGGAGCCATTCCTTCTTCAGTGGGGCTCGAAGGCGCCTCAATCAACTGCGGCGTCGGTTCGATAGTGCGCTCCGATCTCGGCGTCACCTCCCCGCGAAGCGCCGTCACGTAAGTCATCGGCAGTGACGTTGGTGTAGTCGGATTCTGGAAGTCTCCTCTGGGGAGTTGCAAGAGTCTCCTCTGCATACATGCAGATCGAAGATATCCTTCACCACCACACCCGGAGCATGTACGGGGCTGTCCATAATAGATGACAATAGCTCTACAGCCACCGAAGTTTCTGTACGATGGCACATGTTTCGTAAGTGCAATTCGCACCTGTCGGACACCATTGAGCTCTGGATACGTGCTAAAACTTACCCAACGTTCGGCCGTGTGACTAATAACTCTGCCGTATGGCTGGAGTGATGCAGCGACCAATGGTTCGGGTACCTCGAAAGGCAGCTCGAAGACTCGAATCGTACGCACGCCTAGGCCCGAATGAGCTACTAAAACTTCACCAATGTAACCATCGGAGGGTCGGAACTGGAATCCTCGTTTGGCGGCTTCATTGATTCTATCGCATTATGCGTCGTCAATCATCTTTACGTAAAGAGTACTGCTCACGATTGATAAGTGAATTCCAATAATCTCCGTGTAATTAAGATGCACTTCGTCCCTCAAGAAACGTTCGATTTCGAAAGTCTTCGGTCTCGCATACTTGTTACAGAACGTGACCTGTATCGTGGTTTTTCGGAAACTGTGTGCCATTGCGTTCGATTCAAACAGTAACACACGCGAGTAACGACAGAAGCTCTTCTGTGAAGTGAAGCTGTGAGGAGGAGTCATTAGTCGTACTTCGGTAGCTCAGTTGGTACAGGACTTGCCGCTGAAAAGCAAAGGTCCCGAGTTCGAGTTTCGGTCTGGCACACGGTTTTTATCTGCCAGGAAGTTTATATTAGCGCGCCCTCCGCTGCAGAGTGAAAATTTCATTATGGAAACATCCCCCAGACTTTGACTAAGTCAGGTCTCTGCAATGTCCTTTCTTCAACGAGTATTAGTTTTGCAAGGTTCGCAGGAGAGCTTCTGTGAAGACAGCTAGGTTTTTTGCTATTCCAAAGAGCGCGACGAAACTGTGCGAGCAACTGCTTATAAGGAATGCTGTTTGCCATCGTAGGATGGCGGTTAAAAACGTGGAGAGCGAATTGCGTCGCGGCGTGCCTCAGTCTACCAAGCGACCGGGACACGGCGCGGTAAAGTGCGAGGAATCGAATGTTCAACGGCGGCAAGGATAACGTTTGAAAGATGTTCTACATGATCATCACAATTGCGGAAATGTTGTTCGTTGAAGGTCGCCAGGGTGGAGTAAAGCCGCCAGTCGGCTTTAGAAACCTATCGTTTGGGTGTGTACGTAGGTGCGGTAGGAGTCAGCAAACGGAGAACACACGGAAATGGTCGCTCGAGACGATGGGCAAGCTGGGCAATGAAGAAGGACAGGTCCAACTGGGAATAGGTGTGCGTTGCGCATGGAAGAAATGTGGGTGCTCCCTTGTTAAGGCAGATGAGTTTAAGTTGATTGAAAAGGTCTGCTAAGAGAGCATCTCTCTGACAGGTTCTGGGAGAGCCCCAAAGGGGATGGTGGAAATTAAAGTCACGGAACAGCGGAAAGGGGTGAGGGAGTTGCCCAGCAAGCAGGGGGAAGCCTGCCCTGGTGACACCGAATGACAGAGGGATGTAAACGGTACAAATGGAAAAGGTGAAGTGAGGAACGGAAATGTGGACTGCAACAGCTTGAAAAACGGCTCTGAGCACTATGGGACTTAACATCTGTGGTCATCAGTCCCCTAGAACTTAGAACTACTTAAACCTAACTAACCTAAGGACATCACACACATCCATGCCCGAGGCAGGATTCGAACCTGCGACCGTAGCGGTCGCGCGGTTCCAGACTGAAGCACCTAGAACAGCTCGGCCACAGCGGCCGGCGCAACAGCTTGAAGCCGGGTAGAGGCAGAGAACAAGTGGACGTTTTGGTTCCAAGAGCAGCTGTAAGTCCTCTAACGTTGGGTCTAAGGCCGCGAACGTTCCATTGGGGGAGCCTCATGACTAAGAAAGGGAAGAAGGGAAAAAATGAAAGGGTGTCGCCCTGGTGGGTAGCGAGTGGTAGCCTTCGAAGACTCACTGCTACAGGGCTCGGCTAAAGGATCCTGCTGCATCAGATCTACAGAGGCGTCGGCAGTCGTTCTGTGGGGTATAGAGCAGAAATACAGTTGGTGGTGCGCACCGCCGGGTGAGGAAATCACGTGGCGACACCGCTGAAGAGGATCTCCGAATCGGCGAAGGAGGATTTAATTTCTTGGGGTCTTTCCGGTTCGCAGAGAAAGACTCAGATGTTCGTTAGCTGGAGGGACGTAGGAAGTTTTCGCAGGAGTATTCCTTCTGTCCTTTATGACCTACCGGTTGTCTAACATATGAATTCGCCCGGTGAGGTGAAAGTTTGGTGGTCTATTGCACAGATGAGGAGACAGGGATGTTACCGTGACACTGGGCGATTTTACAACCTTGGTGCTGAACTTGAGGTCGCGTATCTGCATGGCCAAGTCGTTCGTGGAACGAGACGTAGCAAGAGCAGTACTGTAAGTGCTGAATGGTAGAACGCAGGGGCCGCGTGGAGTGGCCGCGCGCTTTGAGGCGCCATGTCATGGCCGCCCGCTTTGAGGCGCCATGTCACGGATTGCGCGGCCCCTCCCGCCGGTGCTCGAGACCTGCCTCGGGCATGGGTGTGTCTGTTGTTCTTAGCATAAGTTAGTTTGTGTGTAAGTCTAGGGACCAATGACCTCAGCGGTTTGGACCCCTAGGAATTCAAACAACACACACACACACACACACACACACACATACAGAATGCAGGGTTTCCGACTAGCCAGAAACTTGCGAGCTACCGGCTAAAATACGTTTTCACCTGGATCTACTGACCAAGGTACACGGGACACTCTTGCTAGGAGACTGCATGGTCGCCAATGCAATTGCTACAGCAGAGAGAAGGAGGCGGACAATCGCCTTCGTGAGCATCCCTACCACAGGTTACACATCAGTCCAGTGTTTTTATAACGATGACACTGGTAGAGCTCATCAGCTTCGGAATGTATGGTCGGACCGCTTCAGTCTTTGACAAAAGTACCACTCTATCAAAAGTGAGAAAAAGAGTGCGTGTGGGCACTAAGGATGCATCTACCTTTTTCATCACCCGATGGACTGCAATGACACCCTGATCAGAGAAGAACGTTTGGATTTCTTCCTAGGTCAGACCATCGAGCAGCCTAGTGTAAATAACAACATGGGAAGAATTCAGCGTTCGATGGGCCTCGACATGAACAGGATATCGATGGAGGAGCGAAGCTTCAATCAGTTGTTGTGCTTGAGAATCAGAAGTAGTCTCTAAAAGCAAACTGCCATTGCGTAAATGAGAGCAGGACTTCACAGGGCCGGCAATTGCATCAACAACTATCTGAACAATAAACGGATTTATTGCGGCAAAGAACTGACCGTTTTCAGTACATGAAATCAAGAGGAAGCATGGTGCAGGTGGGAGGGTATTTGAAGCGTGAGCTTCATTACGGTTCCGATTAGTTGACGTTGACTGTGAAGAAGATGATTGGCTCATTGCGAGAAAATCCACCATGACTGCCAGCATCTCCGATGGCGCTCTCCTTCCAACGGGGGGCCCTCCCATTGGCAGGGGGCGCACGCGCCTTACGTCACGCCTCCCGAACACCTGACAGAGTGATCAATCGGCAGTTTGGGACATTAGCAGCTCAGATAATCACCCCTCCCTGGGACTGGCCTGTACCGTGGGTACGTGCGAACCTTACCTGTCGGCCAGGGGCTGGGAATTACGCGTTACCCAGTCACCTGTTATGCGTCAGACGCGTGGGCCGATCTTCAGGAGCGCACTGGGACGAATAAGAAAAAGATGAACCTCAAACACCGAAGTGGAGGAAAGATAGCAGAAGGGAGACGAAGAAAGGAAAAAGGAACGACAAACACTGCAGAGACCGTTTTAATATCGGCTACTGAAAATGAAGAACACATTCCCAAAAAACATCCCAGACATGTTCCCCAAGAGAGGGGAAAAAGAATAACAAGAGCGTAGGCATGCAGCACGAAAGTGAAAAGGTGCTGCTAAGGCTGGGGCCCCGTGGTACCCAAGCACGAACCCGCCAAAGAGAGAAGAGCCCTATACGGGAATTTTGCAATCGTGACTGTTTATTCATAAGTAAAAAAAAAAAAAAACTAGGCTTTATAGGAGCCGTGACCAACCCAATGTCCTCAGAATGCTCCATAATGAGGTTGGCTACAACTGGAGCTAATGGGCTTTCCATCGTGAAGCCATCCATCTGGTTGAAATGTTCTCTACCAAGTAAAAAAATACTATGATGTCAGTGTACGTTTAAATAAATTCACGATGCTGTTGTCAAAGAGCCGGGACAACAAGTTCTATAGAGTCGTGATGAAAACATTAGTGAACAGGGAAACTACATCAAAAGAAACCATAATACCCTCTTCTCCAAGGCATAGCCGTTTAATTCGGTCGATAAAATCCGCCGTATTCTTTATATGGTGTCCACAAAGTCCAGAGTGCGTCCAGAAGAAGTTAGTCAAATGCTAAAGGAGCGTAAAACGTGGGTAGTCTGGTTGCCTGAGGGAGGACGAACTCTGTCTTCCAAAGAGCACCGTTTGAGAAGCTCCGAAGTCTTCCTCACTACTCTAGATGCTGATCCCAAGGTAAGCAGGACGAAGGTGAGAGGATCGTTGCGAAGAGCGCGGAGGTCATCGCGTTCAGCCCTAAGCATGTTTGGCGCGGGTTGCTTAGATTTTAAAACGATGCTGCTCGTTTCTCTACGAATTTCTGCAGTTTCACTGGGAACCTCACGATCTGCCTGTTCAACACAACTTAACATGTCAGCGAAAAGGATACGTCGTGGTGGCCGCGCGGGATTAGCCGAGCGGTATAAGGCAACCTGGACTGTGCGGCTGGTCCCGGCGGAGGTTCGAGTCCTCCCTCGGGCATGGGTGTGTGTGTGTTTGTGATTAGGATAATTTAGGTTAAGTAGTGTGTAAGCTTAGGGACTGATGACCTTAGCAGTTAAGTCCCATAAGATTTCACACACATTTGAACATTTTTTGATACGTCGTGGTGCAGGAGCAAAGTTTAGTCCCGCCTTAATTGCTAGCATGGCACCCGCGTCGAAGTTTCTTATTGAAAACCTTCCGAGGGAACTGAGTCAATTACGTAAAGTTTTTAGGGAAAATGGCTACAACAGACAAATTTTGCAAGCAGTTTCATGTAACCCGCGAGAGCAGAAGGCGTCCAAACAAGACACGAAAAAGATTGCGTTTCTGCAGTTATGAATAACAGGAAAGATTAGCCGACTCCTTAAGAGTCTTCAGATCTCCAGGTAACACCCGGCAACTAATTCGTCCTGTGAAAGACGATGTAGGCCTCAGAACACCTGGAATATAGAAAATACTGTTTGGATGTGGGCAGCTTTATTTCGGTCAGACTGTCCGCATTATTGAACAGCGCCGTTAGAACATGAAAGGTGTTTCCGCCTACGCTATCCAGAAAAATGCGCATGCACGAAAAACGGACACGAAATTGCATTCGACGATACTTCTATTATTAAACGGATCAACGGCTTTTGGAACAGCGTAATAAACGAAGCAATAGAGAACAAAATATGGGACAATACACTCAAAAAAGACGGTTGATTGCAGCTGAGCACGGCTGGGATCCTGTGTTTGGGGTGTTGATTGCGGTGGTCGCGCCACCAAAACATTGCCATATATGGTGCAGGACTGGGCAACAGTGACGTCACTGTCGGTGGCGCGGCTATGTAATCATGGCCGGGGCATTCACGTGACAGTCAACAACTTGACAATGGCAGTGAAGATCTCTGCCAAAAGCTCGTGGGCAGTTAACCCCATGACGTGGCTTGAAAACCGAGAATATTTTATCAAAGCAGGTGACTTTAAATCTTTCTGAAAGAGTTTGTTATATCTGGTGTTGATTCCTTGAACTGAGCTGTTGGATTGAAAATACATATACATATCTTTAATGACAGATTTCATTTGGGAATAAATATATTTGGAAGCAGTAGCAAGTATCCCCAGTTCCTTTAACAGCTCTCTGCAGGATGTTCTTAAGTTCACACAACAAATACAATAAATCGTATTACAGGTTTTTGGACTTAGAAAACTTTAGCTGGGCTTGGTGAGTTAATCCAAAAAATAATCCCTTATGACACTATGGAACAAAAGCAATCATAGTACTCTACCTTTTTTATTTTTATATTACCTATATCTGCCAACAATCTCATAGACTTGTTTAGGCACTTCATAAGTTCTGTGGTATGTTTCTCCCATTATCAAGCTGTAATCCCAAGAGTTTAACACTGAGAACTTCTTCTATCTGCTTGTCGTCATATTATAGACAGGAAATCTTTTACATGTTCTGAACCGTATATAATATGTTTTTTCAAGTTTTAGAGACAGAGAATTGGCTAGGAACCATTTAGTAATGTCCATGAAAAATTCATTAGCCGACCTTTCGAAGGCTATACTTGATTTAGTATTTATTGCAATTTTTGTGTCATCTGAAAAAAAAAAAAAAAAAAAAAAAAAAAAAAAAAAAAACTTGGCACCTGGAAATACTTCCGATAAAACGTCGTTGGCATACAGAAGTGAAAGTAATTGCCCTATGATGGATCATTGGAGACATTACATGTTATTGGTTCCCAGTTGGATGATGCCTGATAGGTTAATACACGTGTCTCTCGTATTAATATCCTTTGTTTTTGTCAGAGGTATATAATTTGAACCATTTTGCAGTATTTCCTGTCACACAGTAATATTCAGTTTACTTAAGATAATATTGTGATCTACACAGTCAAATGCCTTAGACAGATCACAAAATATACCATTAGCCTGTAATTTACTGTCTACAAAAGAAGTGCATTCTCACTGTATGTAGAGGTACCGTTCTCAAATCGGAATCCTTTACAAACCCAGACTGTGACTTGTTAATGTTTTATTTGTGGTCATATGGTTAAGAAGACGATTATATATAGTTTTACATAAAATTTTTGAGAAGGCGGGCAGAAGTGAAATTGATGGTTCAAATGGCTCTGAGCACTATGGGACTCAACATCTTAGGTCATAAGTCCCCTAGAACTTAGAACTACTTAAACCTAAATAACCTAAGGACATCACACACACCCACGCCCGAGGCAGAATTCGAACCGGCGACCGTAGCAGTCCCGCGGTTCCGGACTGCAGCGCCAGAACCGCACGGCCAGAAGTGAAATTGAACGGAATTTTGGTGGTGTTTATTTATCTCTTTGTTTATACAAAGGCTCACATTCAGCATATATGAACCACTCAGGATATGTTCTACTGATAAAATACTGGTTACACAAGTAATTTAAATTGTCACTAAACTCAGAGGTACACTGTTCAATCAACTTTGTTGATGTATTATCATAGCCACTAGAATTTTTTGATTTTAAGATTTTTATTGTGGACATTACACCCACTGGTGTTGTGAGGGTCATACTCATATTATTGTAGTTATTTACAGTGAGTGGTACGAGATATTCCATGGCAGCTTCTACTGAACGTGATAATCCTATCTTTTCAGTAACTGTTATGAAGTGAAACTTCATGGCAGATTAAAACTGTGTGCCCGACCGAGACTCGAACTCGGGACCTTTGCCTTTCGCGGGCAAGTGCTCTACGATCCTTTTTTTTTTTAAAAATCTCCGACCCAGCCGGGAATCGAACCCGGGACCTTAGGATTGACATTCCGTCACGCTGACCACTTTTTTTTTCATTTTTTAACTACTTTTTTTGTTTTTAATTTTAGTGGCGACGGTGGGGGCTCGGTGGGCAAAGTGGGCAGGGGTCGAAACCCGAGACCTGGCCACAGTGTCCCCCTCACCACCACCGAACCTGTGGTGCTTAGGGAAATAGGAGACACAGGAATCAACAGTAGTGGAAGGCGTTGTTATTTATTTATGTGCATGTGTTTTTGTAAGATTCACTAATATGAAATTATGGGAACACATCGGCGAAAAAGAAAAGAAATATAAATTCTGGTTAAAGAAAAAGAAAGGAAAAAGGAAAAGCAAAAAGAAATAAAATCCGCGCAATCTGCGACGCGCTCTCCCATCCGCGGAGGTCAGAAGTAGAATAGATCGTAGGCGGTTGAAACTCAGACACCGCCGGGGGAGGAGGGGTGGGTGCCCTCTGAGCCAGGCACCCCCCAACTCAGTGGTGGTCTAACAAAGACCGCTCGAAGATAGTTAGCAAATAATGTTCGGTAACGTGGCGTGTTTTCGAGAGCTGCATGGGCTGTTCGTAAATAGGTCCAAAAGTCAGGCGGGATTTAGGTCCGTCATGAAAGAGATAAGCGACCGCCCATCCTTTGACCCACGTAATAGCATGACATTTGGCGGCGGGAAAATGTCGGTCCTCCGGGTATAGAAACATTCAAGGTTCGATTGTGTGTGGTGGCACCCGGAGATAGCAGGCAATGATTTGCTGCACGAAGCGCCATACATCTTGCGATGAGGCGCATGTCAGACGGTGTTCATCAGTGTCCAGTTGCTGGCAATGGAGACAAAGAGGGGATTCTGACAAGCCAATGTTGTGCAGGTGCTGCTTCGTGGCAAATTTCCTGTTGACTATGTGATACCACAGTGCCCGGACGTTCGTAGGGAGGAAGGGCTGGTGGACGGTAGTCCACACTATGGGCCACTGGATGGAGGGATGTTTGGTCTCCATCACATTCCGGGGAACACAGCGCAGCAACAGGCTGTAAAAATCCTTAGTCCTAGGTGGGCGTGTATCTGGGAGACTGATATGTATGTAACTGTAGTCGACGAAAAAGGTCGAAATATGGGACAAATAAGGCACGATATGGCCGACAGACACCGGTGGTGAGGTGGAAGCAGGTAGGAGGACTTCAAGCAAACTGCGTGTTAGAGATGTACCCTGGCCCATCCACTGTTTTCTCATGGTACTCATGTACAAGGCTGCAGCTCGCATATGGACATTGACGAGCCCAACGCCACCATACCGTGAGAGCAGGGTAAGTTTCTCATAACGGACTTTAAACATTGAACCAGCCGTGAGATAATAGCCAAAAGCCGCCTGAAGGTTGCGCCCAATTGCAGTTGGCAGAGGGAGAACTTGCGCGATGTGAACCAATTTTGATGCCACATAAAGATTAATAAACTCAACCCGTTGAAGTGTGTCCTGGCGGCGCAAGAGGTTCTGGCGGACGTCGTTGCGGATGACGTGTAACAGGCGATGGAAATTCGTTGCCGCTGTGCGTGTGACCGTGGGGGTAAAGGTAATGCCCAGGTACCGGAAAGTCCGCACAAGCGGCAGGGGTGCCACTCCATCCTCCTGGAGGCCTCGTCCAATGTGCATTGCAGAATATTTGGCGACATTCATGGCACTGCCAGCGACAGCCCCATAACGGGTAATCAATTCGAGTTCCCGAATCTCAGAGCCGGAGCGAATGAGGAGGAGGAGGTCATCAGCATATGCCCGACAGCGAAAAGTGTGTTGGCGTAGTGTGAGGCCAGAGAGCTTGGTCGTCAAGCCACCAAAAAGGGGCTCAAGGGCAATGGCATACAGGAGGGCACCCCTGCCGTATCGAACAGCATATAGGTACCGGCCCTGCTAAACGTCCATTGACTTGGACACGTGAACTGGCACTGTCGTAAAGACGCCGGATGACGTCGAGAAACGGAGGGGGGATGCCCATTCGGGCTGCCACCGAAAACAGGAAACGATGACGCACTGTATCGAAGGCGCTGTCGAAGTCTATAGCGACGACCGCTGCCCGAAGTCTGCAGGCCGCCGCTATCGCAATTAAGTCGCGGCATTCCCCTATGGCAGTCTGTATGTTAACCTGTCCGTCAGGCGTCGTTTGCTCTGGCGAGAGGATATGAGAGAGTGTAGTTCGGAGCCGCATTGCCAGTAAGCGCGCGAAAATCTTGTAATCGGCATTGAGTAGGGTGAGCGGTCTGTAACTCGTGACCATCGAACCTCGGACTGGTTTGTGGACCGGTATAATGATGCCCTCAGCAAAGGTGGGTGGGATTGCTTGGTCAGATGTCATCAGTTCTTGATACATAGTCGTCCACCGTGGTGCCATGAGGTCCCGAAAGGTACGGTAAAATTCAATCGGTAAGCCGTCAAAGCCGGGCGATCTGTTGACTGCACCCTTGGCGATGGCGTGGTTGACTTCGTCTAGCGTGACCGGCACTGTCAAAGCATCCGCCTCCGTGTGGGGGAGGGTGCGCGTGACGTAATGCAAAATGGAGTCGTCTGCTGCAGTTTCAGCGTCTTCATCACTATAAGTACGACGGTAGTGTTCGACGAATGCGTGGACGATGTCAGTCTGAGTGGTCACCTACGTTCCATGAGGCGTGGTCAGAGTGCTGATGACGCCTTCGTTTGTCGGACACTATATCATGCACGGATGGAATTTCTAAATCCGCGTGATCGTGGCGCCGCGTCCGTATCACGACCCCTTGCAGTTTTCGGCGTGCCAGCGCAATTATCTTCGCCTTAGTTCTTTGCCGTTCCAACTGGTTGTCCTGGGTTGGCGGTTGAGCATCCAGATCTCGGAGAATCGCGTAATAGAAGTCAACAGTGGTGCGATGCCAGTCGGCCATTTCCTTCCCGTATCTCATCAGTGTCCTCCGGATCGCCGGCTTGGCGCAGTCCAACCACCATGTCAATGTCGAGTGGTAGCGGGGAAGGCGTCGTTCGCAGGCTGTCCACGTTTCAGTGACTTGTTGGCGACACGCCAGGTCATGCAAGTGTGAGGTATTGAGTTTCCATGGCGCACGGCTGCGCCATACTGACTGCGGCGGAAGGAGGACCGTACAGATGTAAGCGCAATGGTCGGAAAAGGCCAGCGGCCATCGTTCGGCGCCCCGTATCGCAGATCTAAGAGTTTGTGAGACATATATCCTGTCTAGGCGGCTTGCGGAATGACTTGTAAGAAAGGTATGGGCCAGAAAGGTCGCCGTGTTGAACTTCCCAGGTATCGTGAAGCAGGAGGTCTCGCACCACTATACGTAGCTCCTGGCATGTAGTATAGTGGGGAATCTGATCTTTAGGATGCAGAACGCAGTTAAAATCACCTCCTAGTAGGCAATGGTCATAACGCCCTAAAAACAGGGGAGCGATTTCCTCGGAATAAAACTGGGCTCTTTCATGCCGTCGGTCGGTGCCTGAGGGAGCGTAGACATTAATGATGCGTGTCCCCATGGCAGTGAGTGCCATGCCCCGAGCTGATGGAAGGAAGGCGACATCGGTCACAGAAATCCCGTGGCGGACGTAGATGGCCACCCCGCGGCCCATAGGATCACTCGCAGAGGCGTGGGCGGTATAGCCATTGATATCCGGGAGACTAGCCAAGTGAACTTCCTGCAGAAGGGCGAAATCAATATCCGAAGCCCAGAACATCTCCTGCATAAGGCGGAGTTTCACCCTGGAACGGATGTTGTTGGTGTTGATGGTTGCCATCCGGTAGGTCTGGTGTCGGATTGCTGGTGGCTGGTCCACTCCGCCGTCCGCGCAAGGGTGTGGGCGTCGCAGCGGAACGTTATCCCGCTGGCCCGCAGGGGAGTCTTGGGAGAGTATGATTAGTGGTGCGGCCGTGACGGCGCGGGGTCCCGTAACGGGTCCTGCTCCTTGACCTCCTCCTCGTGCCACGCCGTGGAAGCGGAAACTGGTGTATCGTCCATTTTGTCTGCAGAAGATGTTGTAATTGTGCGTGGTGTAGTGTCGCTTGTGTTACGTTCATGATTTAGTTCAGCGTCAGCACGGGGCGCAGGCACACCGATAGATGTCTCCGCGCTCATTACGTCTTCGTCAGCAGTAGCGGGTTCGGAGGCCTCGTGCTGGTCGACGGTTACGTCCTCCTCGACTTGTAACGTCTCCTCTTGGCCGGAAACGGTGCGACGTCTTCGCTTGCGACGTTTCGGGGAACGTTGTTTCCTTGTGCGACCCTCCGTGTCCGACGACGCAAGGGAGTCGCGTCGTTCTGGCAGAATGGCCGCTGTAGGAACGATGAGCGAGTCGACCTCCATCGTGTTTCCGAGGCCAGGGTCAGCGTCGGGTTGCGCCGGCATCTTCGGAGCGGCCTCGATGACCGGCCGAGGCGGCGGGTCGTCCGAGGCGCTCTCCGTCGGTGTCGGGTCGGGCTCGTTGGTGGCGTCGTTTGTGGTGACCGGGTGACGTTGCAAAGCGGTAGGAGAAGCTAGAGCAGCGGCATAGGTCACCGGTAGCACCGTAGGTTGCGACGTGGGTGGTTCTTCGGCAGCTGGAAGTTGCGTAATACGCCGTTGTAGGCATTCGGATCTAAGGTGGCCTTCTTTGCCGCACCCGGAACAGGTCCGAGGCTGGCCGTCGTATATAATTATTCCACGGCATCCGCCGATCTGTAAGTAGGACGGGACGTGGCTTCAGAGATCTATAGTGACCTGTCGGACCCCGTTTAGGACAGGATACGTCCGAAACTGTGTCCACTTCTCCGCAGTGTGGCCATGGACTGTGCCGTATGGGCGTAGTGCCGCGACGACTTCCTCAGCTGGAAGTTCGAATGGCAATTCGAAAATGCGTATCGTTCGCATAGCTAAGCATGCGTGGTCGACGGTTACCTCCCCCACATTGCCATCAGCGTGACAGAAGCGGAGCCCCTGTTTGGTCTCACGTAGTATGCGTTCGCACGCCGCGTCGTTAATGATTTTCACATAGACCGTGCTGCTCACGATGGACAAATGTATGCCGATAATATCGGTCGCCGGGATCTTCACTTCCTCTCGCAGAAAACGCTCCACCTCGAGTGCTTTGGGTCGGGCATAATCGTTGCAGAAAGTAAATCGGAGTGTTGATTTACGGAAACGGTTCGCCATGGATCGTACAAGGTAAACTGGCACTTAAGCAACGGCCGTCAGAAAGTAAACAAGGCGAGCTCGCGCGCCGCACGAAGTCAACACGTACGCGTCCGCTCTGTTGCCCTGCCGAAGGCAGACTCGACCATCTGAGCTACCGAAGCACGACTCACGCCCGTTACTCACAGTTTTACTTCTGCCAGTATCTCGTCTCCTACCTTCCAAACTTTACAGAAGCTCTCCTGCGAACCTTGCAGAACTAGCATTCCTTTCATTCAGGAGTGCTAGTTCTGCAAGGTTCGCAGGAGAGCTTCTGTAAAGTTTGGAAGGTAGGAGACGAGATACTTGCAGAAGTAAAACTGTGAGTCGTGCTTCGGTAGCTCAGATGGTAGAGCACTTGCTCGCGGAAGGCAAAGGTCCCGAGTTCGAGTCTCGGTCGGGCACACAGTTTTAATCTGCCAGGAAGTTTCATATCAGCGCATACTCCGCTGCAGAGTGAAAATCTCATTCTGTTATGAAGTGCTTATTGAAAAGTTCAGTAATACTGAACACATATGTTAACTGTGTATCACTTACTCCTAATGCTATATGCTCTTCTTCATCTCTGGACCTACCGGACTCTTCCTTCATTATATCCCACAATGTCTTTGTTTTATTATTTGATGTGATTATCCTTTTCTGATAATGCATTTCCTTTGATGTCCATATTACTATCTTCAATACTTTGTAGTATCTTTTGTAATGATCTATACCGTTTACATCAGAGCTGTTTCTGACTCATAGTTTCCTTTTCGTCTTCCAGGATATCTTTATTTCTTGAGTAGTCCGTGGCTTTTGCTATAGATTTTGGTCTAATCTTAGTTTAGGTGTAAAACAGTTTTAGAATAAGTTAAGGACATGATTAATAAGTGTTGTATTTCTCATTCATTCTATGAGCATTGTACACGTCACTCCAACTCATGTTTTGAGGAGCTTACTAAGACAATTAATTTTTGGCTTGCTGACTACCTTCTGATTTTGTATCCTGATCAGTATTAACATTCAGCAAAAGTAACTGCATGCCATGGCCTGAGGGGTTCCTTATTATTGGTTTTATGATACAGTTTTGTTCTGTAGACATTTCTGTTAAGATATTATCAATGGCCCTCTCTGAGCCCTTAGCTATTCCAGTTGAAAAGTTAAAACTATGAATTAAGTTGAATGAAAATGCTACTGACTGAAAAAAGTTCTTAGTGGAAGAGCTTTCAAGAAAATCTACTTTGCCGGCCGAAGTGGCCGTGCGGTTAAAGGCGCTGCAGTCTGGAACCGCAAGACCGCTACGGTCGCAGGTTCGAATCCTGCCTCGGGCATGGATGTTTGTGATGTCCTTAGGTTAGTTAGGTTTAACTACTTCTAAGTTCTAGGGGACTAATGACCTCAGCAGTTGAGTCCCATAGTGCTCAGAGCCATTTGAGCCAGCCAGCCACTAATTCATTTTTTGTTGTTAAATAGGCCAATGGAGCTTCAAAGTGATTTATGAACAGATTAAAATTACCTGCTGGTACTAGGTATACATTTAGTAGCAAGAATGATTTATTATGAAATTCTACTTCTGTTGCACATGTTTCCATATGCTGCTCTAGACAAAATTTATGAATGTCCATGTTATTAAACTTTTTACAGTGCCAGACAAACGTGGCAGCTCCTCCATTTCTGCCCAGCTAATCTAAATCCTGCAACACTTGACACATCTACACCAGTGGTCACATGATGTTCAGAGAGGCAGATTATGCCAAGTTGGTTGGATGACTCTAATTCATCAATGCAGGTGATTAATTCACTAACATCCAATCAGCCTGCCGCAATAGATGAAACCTTCAACTGCCATCGAATGGCAGATATCTCATTCCGTGCGTTGCGGTGCTATGTTCCGTTAAAATCGTGTGCAAAACGTAAGGGCGTAAGTAACTTTTGAATGGTGTCTCATTACACAGCAACTTTCATGTTGAAAGCTGTGCCGCACATAGAAAGAACTGCTACAGTATACTACAGAAGGTACTGAAAGAAATATGCAATGACACGAACAGAGCAGAAATGACACTTTTTTTCAAAGACAATATTTGGACTAAAGTCGCAGCGATTTATAATTATCTCTGGGCATTAAAATGAGAGATATGTTTCTTAACAGGATGTATGATCCCCACGGATAGCAATGAATGCCGTTAAGCTTCTTCAAAGCCGGCCACAAGTCTGGTAAGAAATTATTGTGGCAGGGCGTTCCATTCTTCCATCAGTGCGGTGGACGGCTGCTGTGTGGTCGTTTCTGTATGTAGACGCGCTGCAGTACATCCCCGAGACGTGCTCAACACACGCAGGATGGGATTTGAGACAAGGGAACGGACACGACAGTCCATTCGCCCAATATCCCCTCTTTCTAAGAACGCCTCCATGTGCGCCATCACACAGTGCCATCCATAAAAACGAAGTCAGCGCCGAATGTAACGATGAAAAGCCACACGTAGGGAAGGAGTACAGTGTCACAATAACTACGAGGGTGAGTGTACCGTGTTCAAAGATTTGAAGGTCAGTACGCCCATGCAACATCATTGCTCCCTACAATAGAACACCAAAACGAACATGTTCGACAATACTGGCCGTACCTTCATGTGGAAAGAGAAGGGAACCCTTAAGGGGGGTAGGACGTCAAACGGGACGACTTTGAGCAGGAAGGACACCACAGGAATTTTTAATTTCCAGTGTCTATGCATAAAACTTTGTCAGAATGGCCAGGATTTACACTTATGGTGGCGGAAGTTCGAAAATATAAGAAAATAATTTATTTTTTTTACATTTGTGTTTCACCTTTTTTTCGCTTACCATTGGCTGTATTTGTTGCTATAGGGTACACTTTTCTTCATAAGTATGGGCGATTCTTCGATGAATTTTGCACGGCATACAAACCTTACTTACAGGTGTATGAGACTCTACAATTTTCCGAATCTGTTAAAAACTGTGGTAAAAACTGAGATAATTAACTATAAATTTTGAGTTTTTTCCAAACATGAAGTTTAAAATGTAACAGCACATTCGTTTTTTCATAAATTAAATAATTTCTAGAGTTTCATACACCTGTAAGTATGGTTTGTATGCTGTGCAAAATTCATCGAAGAATCTCTCTTACTTATGAAGAAACGTGCACCTATAGCAACAAACGCAGCCAATAGAAGTGAAAAAATGATGAACTTTCACATGTACAAAAATTATTTTCTTATTTTTTTGAACTTCCACTGCTATGATTGTGAATCCTGAATCCTTCATGGTCATGCTGACAAAATTTATGAATTTATTCGTAAAAGTATAAACAGTGGAAATTAAAATGTCCTCTGGTGTCTCTCCTGCTCCAAGACGGCCCGTTTGACGTCCTACCCCCTTTAATGCAACTAGAAACATTGTCGAAAGAGATCGTTTTGGTGGTGTAGGTGTTAGGTTGTGGAGAGACATAAAGTTGCGTGTGCATACTGACCATCAGTTCTTTGAACACGGTACACTTATTCATCACCGCTGTAGCGACGCTGTACTCCTTCCTCATGTGCGTCTTTTCAGAGCTACATTCAGCCATGACTTCATTTTTATGGATGACAATGCGCGACCGCATCGAACTGCTCAGGTGGAGGCGCACTTGGGACAAGAGGATATTCGGTGAATGGATGGTCTGCCCGTTCTCTCTACTTTAACCGCATCGAGCACGCGTGGGATCCGATAGGGAGACGTACTGCAGTAAGCAACATGTACCAACGACCATCCAGTAATGAAGGAGTGGAACACCTTACCACAAGAACTCCTCACCGACTGAGACCAGTATGGCAGCAGGTGTTAAAGCACGTATTGCCGTCCGTGGTAACCAAACACCCTACTAGGAACCATGTTCCGCATTTTATAACGTCCAGGGGACTATGGGAACCCGTCGTGACTTTGAATAAAAGCATAACTTCTTTTCGTCTCTTGGTGCATTTCTTTCAGTTACCTTCCGTATAACACTGTGGTAGGTCTTTCTATGCATTGTCTAATTTTCATACGAAAGTTCCTTTCGTCCTTAAGTTTTACACGTTAGTGTAGTAAATCGCGATAAATACTTTTCTCTGGCAGCCCCCTTGTCAAATTAGGAACTTGCTTATCATGTGCGGATAACTGCGTTGTACCGTCTTGAAAACTAGTAATGCAAGATCCAGAAAATCATTTACTTCGTTACTTCGATTCAAGAATAGTCGAAGGGTTGAGGAATGCTAATTTTTACGGTTCATGAGCTAGATCTTGAGAGCTCTGTAACGCACGCAAAATGTTATGGTACACGTTTACATAACTTTGGCTCTGAGCACTATGGGACTCAACATCTTAGGTCATAAGTCCCATAGAACTTGGAACTACTTAAACCTACCCAACCTAAGGACATCACACACACCCATGCCCGAGGCAGGATTCGAACCTGCGACCGTAGCAGTCCCGCGGTTCCGGACTGCAGCGCCAGAACCGCACGGCCACCGCGGCCGGCTTACATAACTTTACACCAAAGTTTGCAACTGATAAATTCTCGCATTTTGCAATATTTATAACTTTGCATTACAGAAGAACATGCTGTAAGGAGAAACTGTAGTTTGGTCCAAAATGGTCCAAATGGCTCTAAGCACTATGGGACTTAACATCTGAGGTCATCAGTCCCCTAGACTTTGAACTACCTAAGCCTAACTAACCTAAGGACATCACACACATCCATGCCTGAGGCAGGATTCGAGCCTGCGACCGTAGCAGCAGCGCAGTTCCGGACTGAAGCGCGTAGAACCGCTCGGTCACAGCGGATGTAGTTTGGTTATTGACATCTGTGCTGAGCCTGAATGTGCTGTTTCTTATCCACGACAAGAACTAGTGGTTCGTTGTACCGACATGTTATTGTTTTCTGATAATTAACATTGCTGCAAAGGATGCAATTGAGACTACACACAAAATTCATTACGATTCGAATACTGTAGTTCGGAAAACTGGCTTCATAAAATACGTTTGGACGACTAGTAAAAAGTAGGTCGGATGGCTGGAAAAGGGGCTAATAGAAGATGGAAAAAATTGGAAGTTGGTGGTAACGTTCTACGGGACCAAAATGTTGAGGTCATCGGTCGCTAGACCTACACACTACTTAATCTAACTTAAACTAACTTACGCTAAGGACAACGCACACACCTATTCTCGAGGGAGAATCGAACCTTCGACGGAGGAAGCCGCGAGAACCGTGATAAGGCGTCCAAGACCGCGCTGCTACCCGGCGCGGCAATACAAGATGGGAATCAACGATTTTAATAATTTACTAATTACTATGCACACACTGTTGGCCCTAAAGTGAATAGACACCAGGCATGTGATGTCCTTAGGTTAGTTAGGTTTAAGTAGTTCTAAGCTAGGGGACTGATTACCATAGATGTAGAGTCCCATAGTGCTCAGAGCCATTTGAACCATTTTGAAGACACCAGACATCTGTAAAAATTACAGAGAAACATAGTAGGAGATTGTTAAAGTAATTATTTGTGTACTGACATATGTAACTTTGGGGTAGTAGTTATACACAGAATAGATTGTGACACATCTTGAACATCACTGACCGTTAAAAATTGTTTTATTTTGTGCATCTAATCATCTAGGAACCATAAACGTTAACACTTTGGGAACCAAACATTTAGTAAACTATCGGGTCTAAGAAACCAGCTGGTTATGCCATTATTTAAAGCGTTACTGGCACGTATGTAGATGAGTACCTTCAAGAGTAATACATACTAAAAATGAACCAAGCTTCAATATTTATTTTTCAGATTTACTTTAGGTCCTTGATAGATTACAAATTTTAAAACAATGATGACAGTAGGTATAATTACCCTCCCAAGAAAGAAGTGCAAGGTGAGTTATTGGGTGATTTCTTCCTCTTCAGCTTCCAGATTTTCATGCTCAATCAACAAACATATTTGCAGCAGAATTACAGCAAACCGAAATCTAACGAGTACACACAAACAAAATTACATCAATGTTATAATATTGGCTCAGCCATTCGCGACAACAACTGTTACATTCGCTAAAGTTTATTTTGAAATTATCCTAGAAATTGACAATAGAAGGCATCACCAGTCAAGGACCAGGCAGCGAGATGTCCGTAAATTGTCCTCATACGAAATGAGTCCAGTTTTCGAGTTAAAGGTGCCTCGTTTGTCGAGAATATCGCAACCCTCCTGTACTAGGACGTGGTCTTTTTAACACGAAGCTATGGTCCGATCTATGCTCGGGCTTGGTCTCCAAACTGTTAACCTGTAATGGGTGATGATAGGATCACAATCTGATCTGTAAACAGCTGTTGTCTATTTAGTAATCGTGAAGTATAGTAGAAGATGCAATGAAAAATGAAGACTCTCTCAGGTTTCGCTTATAAGGTAATTATCGTTTCAAAGTATAGCTTTGCCGATGACGGAAATAATTCCAAAAAGCATCCGCTGAAAAATAAAAGAATTTTTTGTGATATATTATGTTTTCAATTGTCTGTAATACAGAATGTGACATATTGTTGCACAAGAATCAATGTATTTTCCCTGAAAAGGAGAAGTATTATCTACGGACATTTCCTACGTTGAGAGATACTGTTCTTGGTCGTTTATTGTGTAAGGCATTATTTACTCAAGCTGAGAGAAACAGAACAACTGTGATCTGTTGGCATTCGTGTATCATATCCCGTGGAGAAGCAACGTTGGTTTCCTAATAATAACAACGCACTCCGATGTTTACAGTCGCCGCAAAGAACGAAACTCGTGCTGCTCGTATAACGTTACCAGTTGGTTAAACGGAAAATAGTAAGCAGAGCAGCGCAACTGTTGACATAGCGAAGAGCTAACGCAGCTTTGAACTAACAACAGTTTGCGCGAGTGCTCAAAATTCATCTCGTCTGTGTACATTTGTTTGAAATAGAGAATATTGATCGAACAGTCCACGAGTGTACTGCCGATTCTTAGTGCCCGTTGGAGAGTATGAAACCGTAGTTTACCTAAAGACTGTTCGATCAACTAATACGCCGAGAGGATCTGAAGAATCATAAAAAATATTCGACACTCTATGAGCCAGGAAAGTATAATCATCGATACCGAAGTGCCAAGGATTCTCTTAAGAGAATTGGAATCACAAATTAAAATGTTATTTAGATGCCACCATACATGGTCCTGCGAGGTATACTATAGAGGTGAAACATTCACACATGTTTCCTGTTATTTCACGGTAAAGGTGCATATTTACCTAACTGGATTCACAAGGTATAAGATCGATGTAAAAGACAGCGACAGACTTTAATATGCATCACTGTTGCTTTGCAATTGTTGACTATCGAAGGGTAAGGGGAACGCATTGGCATTTTGCGAAGTAAGTGGTGCATAGAAATGTGAACGTGAGGGAAATTATGATGTGAATGGCAGAACGAATATGGAACATTGCACGACAATTGTATCGGAAATTATTACACTTTTTTTTAATAAGCATCGAAAATTTAGCGCTTCATGTGTTACTGCAAATATCAGAGGTAAATAAATACGCATGTCATTGGAAGCGGAGCGTGTGCCCGCAAGATAGGTAATATTATAGCACTACATTCGCTAGGTGTCTGATTAATTAAGACAGATCAAATAAGGGCAGCTGTTATTGTGTGGCATAGACCGTGATATCTAAAGAAAAAAGTTCGACGGAATAAAATCAGTTGTACCAGTGGTGGCTGCGCTGTGCCTGTACCGAACCACCATAGACTAGTGGAAAGCTTAGGGGGAGGGGGAGGGGTTAGAATCAAGTGACAAACTGTGTGTGAACGTTTTTGAATGATAATACTATAGCTCAAAATAATCAAACTAAACGTGAATGCCTCCAGCAGAGAACTGAAGACACCTCACTTAAACTTTAAGTAGTTGTTGTTGTGGTCTTCAGTCCAGAGACTGGTTTGATGCAGCTCTCTATGCTGCTCTATCCTGTGCAAGCTTCTTCATGCCCCAGTACCTACTGCAACCTACATATTTCTGGATCTGTTTAGTGTATTAATCTCTTGGTCTCCCTCTACGATTTTTACCCTCCACGCTGCCCTCCAATACTAAATTCGTGATCCCATGATGCCTCAGAATATGCCCTACCAACCGATCCCTTCTTCTGGTCAAGTTGTGCCACAGATTTCTCTGCTCTCCAATTTTATTCAATACCTCCTCATTAGTTATGTGATCTACCCATCTAATCTTCAGCATTCTTCTGTAGCACCACATAACGAAAGCTTCTATTCTCTTCTTGTCCAAACTATTTATCGTCCACGTTTCACTTCCATACATGGCTACACTCCATACAAATACTTTCAGATACGACTTCCTGACACTTAAATATATACTCGATGTTAACAAATTTCTCTTCTTCACATACGCTTTCCTTGCCATTGCCACTCTACATTTTATATCCTTTCTACTTCGACCATCATCAGTTATTTTGCTCCCCAAATAGCAAAACTTATTTACCACCGCAAGCGTCTCATTTCCTAATCTAATTCCCGCAGCATCACCCGACTTAATTCGGCTACATTCCATTATCCTTGTTTTGCTTTTGTTGATGTTCATCTTATATCCTCCTTTCAAGACACTGTCCATTCCGTTCGACTGCTCTTCCAGATCCTTTGCTGTCTCTGACAGAACTACAATGTCATCGCCGAATCTCAAATTTTTTACTTTCCATGGCTTTTAATATCTACTCCGAATTTTTCTTTGATTTCCTTTACTGCTTGCTCAATATACAGATTGAATAACATTGGGGATAGGGTACAACCTCCCTTACAAACCACTGCTTCCATTTCATGTCCCTCGACTCTTATAACTGCCATCTGGTTTCTGTACAAATTGTAAATAGCCTTTCGCTCCCTGTGTTTTACCCCTGCCCCCTTCAGAATTTGAAAGAGAGTATTCTAGTCAACATTGTCAAAAGCTTTCTCTAAGTCTACAAATGCTAGAAATGTAGGTTTGCCTTTCCTTAATCTATTTTGTAACATAAGTCGTAGGGTCAGTATTGCCTCACGTGTTCCAACATTTCTACGGAATCCAAACTGATCTTCCCCGAGGTCGGCTTCTACCAGTTTTTCCATTCGTCTGTAAAGAATTCGTGTTAGTATTTTGCAGCCGTGGCTTATTAATCTGATAGTTCGGTAATTTTCACATCTGTCAACTCCTGCTTTCTTTGGGATTGGAATTATTATATTCTTCTTCAAATCTGAGGGTATTTCGCCTGTCTCATATATCTTGCTCACTAGATGGTAGAGTTTTGTTAGGCCTGGCTCTTCCAAGGCTGTCATTACTTCTAATGGGATGTTGTCTACCCCCGGGGCCTTGTTGTTACATTTGGCACAGAAATAGAAAAAGAAGAGAAGGAAGCGTAGAAGAGATCTAACAACTACCTACACATTATAGAGTATTGCCGACGACGAGAAAAAGAATAGAGTTGTATTCTTTTAGTTACAGAGCTAAAGGATTAGGGAGAACTCCGATGGGTTACCCGCTAGATTCGACAACAAGTATGCGGAGAAAACTTTGCTCGGCCTGTTGATTCACGTTATTTAGAGCCCCACAGATACCAGTTCAAATAGGGATTGTCCTTCTACCTATTGATTATTTATCTACATTTACAAGTAAGCCTGAAGGTGGATTTTCCAGAGCCTAATCATGCTTCTTCGTGGGAACTATCATATTTTAGGACTGTCTAGCGAAAATTTCGGAGAAGCCTCACTACTAAGATGTAAGATACCACATTTACAATAATCTACTCCTATCTCATTTTCGAAAATGGGTTAAGTGTTTAGTGGTCCGATCTGTTGTTAAAGGTGCAGATATCAAGTACAATGCATCCTTTTATAAGAACTATCGAACTGGTTGATTAATTATTGTTTCATTGTCCATGTAATGTTCCTCCATCTTTCTAAAAGGTAGTCTGCTGCCAACCTCGGCAGTGTCATCAAATTTTTGAAAGCATTGTTATGGAGACTAAATCAGAAATCTTCATTGGATATTTTAAAATTAAAACAGTCTTGGTCGCAATAAAAGATCTATTAAAATGACAATCGCTTTCGGTCAAATAGCGACCATCTTCTTTCATACGCACAGAAATGTAAGTACAATACAGATTTAGAGGGAAACCTAGCAGATATCATCCATGTAAGAAAGTTAACTGCTGATCAGGATTGAGGGGCTATTGGATTAAATAGTTGAAGCTCTGCTCACCGCTTCTCGCATTACGTCACTAACAGTCAATCAGACACAGTATGTGAAAAGCGTTGTTAAAATAATGTATATATAAAATAGCTGTACAAAAATTAAGGAAATGTTACATAACATCAAATAAATGGTTGCTATTTAACGCAATTTATCAAAATACATTTGAATAAATACAGGAGAATATACAGGAGAATATACAGTTGTAATCAGCTGCAAGTACGTAGATTGCTCTCTATGAGCAACTGAAGAAAATTCGTAGAACGTACTCATAGTGAAGATATAACTATGTCACACTACTGATTTCCATGGAGATGGCGTGAAGGTGTCGTTAAGCACCATCCAGGGCCGGCAGAAGACAATGTCAAATTTGCGACAGCAATTGGACGCCATACTACCCCAGTATGCAGGCAAGAGGAGCTGTTGAGGTGCATAAAAAAGCATCGAAGAACATTGTGGAGTAGCCATCGTGATGATTAGTGAGAGAAAAAATACGTAGGAATTAGCAGTGCCATGATGACTGACAACAGTATTGTACGTAATGTTAGATATATATAGTATATAACGTACAAATTAGCAGTGTCGAACGGTAGACTATCGTAAGAGAACGAAGGAGACGCGATTACAGCTGAAATGTCACAAGCTACAAAATAATAGGTCAAAATATTAAAATAATATTAATAGTATCATTTTCAGTCATGAAGCTGAAATTACATACAAAACAAAGTAGTTGAGAAGCATGTGAGAAGGGGAATAAAAATATAATTAAAATGTAGAGATATAAAGCAAAAAATAATTTGTTGTTGAGACCAAAAAAAAAGAGAGGAAAAGCGAGCTATAGCAGGTCATGGAAGAGGTGGAAAATATATCTATCTCTGTTTAACTGTTCGTTCGATAAAGACAAAGTTTTGTTTTTATAATGAGCATAAATTTTTGTCTCTTCCTGGATACTTAGTAAAAGTTCTTTCCGAACAGTGTGGAGAATTCTCAAGTTATTAGTAACAGATCCTTCGGAATGATTGTGACATGTTAAATGCTGGCCAAATACTGACTTGCTGTGACAAGTTCCTGATATGTGCTCCTTGAAACGAATGTTGAGGTTTCGGCGTGCTTGTCGAATAAGCGATCTATCATAGGCATCAGACGATATTTTGCAAATACCAGAGCTTAAATAATTAGCACAACATTTATCAATTGTATGTTTTAGCTTATTCTATAAGAGATTATTGGCAGTGGTGGCTATGGTCAGTTCGGTGTTGTTGAACAATTTATTTATTTTATCAGACACTGTAACGTCGGAAATGCATATCCTCCTATTTCCATCTATTGTACTACAAATTTTTTCCTTATTTTGTTACCTGAAGATATGACATTTCTGTGTCTTTATATATTGCAATTGTTTTACTATATATATATATATATATATATATATATATATATATATATAGGGAAAACTATGCTATCGAACGATTACATCGATAGGTCGTGTGGAGAACCAAAGTGTTTAGGATCTTTGGTAGTGTTAACTCAGCCGCATGGAGTGCGGGCAGAGGGAGTCTGGCTGGAGTATGGCGATGGAGCAGGTGTTGTGTGACGCTCCTGTGAGTTCCCGCGCTTTCGGGGTTTGGCAGCATGTAATTGCGCTCGACTTGCTATGATAGTTTCTGACACGGTATCGCGGACGGGAAGCATTAGCTGGCGCACGCACATCAAGATCCCGTTTCGCCTGGTGACCGTGTCGAGAAGAAGTCGCGCCAACATCCTGCTTCTGCAACAGCGACGGCCGACAACGAGTGACTGTCGCCACCTCCTCGATCGACGACTTCAAACCTTCAATCAACCAACAAGGAAGACTGGAAGCACGTAAAGTCTTAGAACTGTATGGGAGACCTCAGCTTTTAAAATTGTCCCACTTGCCTCACAAACTTGCAGCAACTTAGCATGAACCTTTGTTGCTCATTGTCCCACTTGCATTACCACGCAGGGTCCCTTCCTTTTCCGGAATGAACCCGAGCGTCGTTGAAATTCAAACGCCAGCATTAAAGTAATATCATTCGATTTCACTGCTTTAATTTCAAAGTTCAGTTAAGATATTCATAGCTGGCTACAATATTTAGATTACACAAGCACAAATTAAGAGTGCGAGTTTTGTTACCATATTTTAGCTTACCTATGACTGCAGCTCAGCTTGGTACGCACTAAATTTTACTATTGTTAACTGTTCAGAATAATTTAATTCAAGTTCAAAGTTAAATCTCTTATTTCTAAATTGCGTAGATTCAAGTAGCTTTTGAAATGATTGTTGAGGTAGCCCAAGACTAACCTTATTTTATTGAATTTCGTAGTGCTTCAGAAACAAATTTCAGTCGCTAAATTAACTTCCAATATTCCGGTTTTATTAATTTTTTTTTTGATAAATCAAGTCAGAGTGTAGCGAAATTTATTACTTCTAACAAACATTCAGTTTTCACACAACACGTGTCAACCTTCAGTTGCCACGCTTTTAGTGCTAATTATATGTGCAATAACCTTTCTTTTTCAGTTATTACAGTAGTTGTCCATAGGACTGGCGACCGTAATTTTTCCCAAATCTCAAATATCTAATTAACGCCAGTTGGTTGTTAACGTAACGACCGCACATTTACTTTCTTTATTAACTTTAGTCCTTTTCAAAATTAATTTCCACCAGTTTCATTTGCATTTTTCCTTTCATTTAGATGTAACCCTTTCCTCCCTCTTTACCGACAGATTAACTTCGGTGACGATTGATTTTCCCAAATTTCCATCAGGTACACGCGGTTTAATTTTTCATTGTCATTAAGGTCGATAAGTGCGGGGGAGGTTACAACACCAAGAAAATATTCGTAAGTTTAGTAAATTTACGATTAGGAATTACAAGAGTGTCATTTGACTGTTGCAGTTAATGAAACAGGAGCTCAACTTCATTGGTATTAATTGTCATATTCTGTCTACCTTACACTACCTGCGATATCAGATTTCCCTCTACATTTATATTTTATTTATGTTTAAGTGCATAATGTCTGAAGATGGTCGCTATATGACTAAAAGTCGTTGCCATTTTTAATAGATGTTTTGTTGCGATCAAGACTGTCTTAATTTTGATTTTAAAAGTGTTATTAGTGTCAGAACATACATAATTACACGTCACATACTCCTATC
Source organism: Schistocerca americana (assembly GCF_021461395.2). Lineage (NCBI taxonomy): Eukaryota > Metazoa > Arthropoda > Insecta > Orthoptera > Acrididae > Schistocerca > Schistocerca americana. The sequence goes on along the minus strand of NC_060119.1, from coordinate 828,481,763 downwards.
CCAAACAGAGCCTGTAATTAGTACATCGAGTATGAAAGACGACACTCTTGAGCATTTGAGTGTTTACAAATTTTACACCGGTCTCAACAGGTGAGGTCGTCAACACACATCTGTGTGGTGACGCTCGACTCGGAATTAAGCCAGTTCCATTGCTGGTGGTGGATGAAATTTTCTCTGCCAGTAGCTGGCCGTTCTTGATCACCAGTCTTTGCACCAATATCGTGGATTAAATTTCAAATCTCTCTGGAGTCTCTCATGAGGTGAGGGCATGCGACACTGCTGATGGTGATCCGTCCATCAGATGGAGACATTAAGCTCATCGTCCATCTCGGAGCCCATGCGCCTACTATCCTCCTCTTCCTCCTCGTCATCATCATCGTCATACATCCCAAACGTAACACTACACTATACTTGCACGCATTATGGTAACCTGCGTTTCACTGGTACACATACAATATAACCTTTACGTATCCGTAACGAAAGGAGGCAAAGTGCTTGGTGGAAGTTACCCTTTCTGCAGCTGGCTGAAACCCACCCCGTGGGATTTCCATCCGACAACGCTATATGCCATATACAATTTGTTAATTTTACAGATAAATTTTTTTACAGTGACAACTATAGTTGCAAAATGTTGTGTTTAAATAGATATTTACACAGACTATAGGCGTAATTTCATTATAAATATGATTTCAAATCTACTACGCTACTTTGGCTCCGCTTGAACTAATTTCGCTTTTTAAAATGAAAACAATAAAATATATTAAAGGTTCATTATTCTGTTTTAATGACAATAAATAGTCTTTTACACAATGCTGTTTTATTTGCTTTGTCATGCTGAAAGGTTTTCTGTTGATAGGTTCTACATTACTTTCTACATATTTTACTCCAACTTTTACACAACGTTGTTTTGTTTACCTTGTTATGCCATGAGGTTTGTAGTAATATGCTAATAGACTCTTTAGTACCTTTCACACGTTTTATTCGCATTTTAAGCATTTTATTTCTATGCATTGTATTTCATTTAATGTGTTAGTGTTGGATACACAATTTGTCTTATGAAATCATTTTAATTAATGACTATTTATATTTTAAGGTATTGAATTTATGATCCTGCTCACTTATCTACCAGAGTGCAAGTGCGCTCTACTGTCTATAATTAGCTTTGCATAGCCATAGGACGCCACCACGCCATCATCATCAGTTATTATGTACCTGTGTGTACAAAATGTTTGACGATGAGACTTGTTCAGAATACAATTTTGATGATACGGCTAGAACGTACAGCTGTTCGACATGTATTCCTAGGTTTTCTGTGTATTTAGCGCCCAACCAGTTCAATTTATTTTTGTCACATTGATTTTTTTCCTAGATGATGATGGCATTAGGACGCAACCGGCCGCTGTGAAGTGTATAGCACATGTGATTAGGTCAGACATTTAGAAATGAAGAGCTTTTTCTCTTAGCTGAAGGAGGAGAAATACACTATGTGCCATGTTTCCGTAGGAGTTCCCCAATGTTTCTGGATATTATGCCAGAATAATGTAGGTAAGTGACTTTCGGCTTCTCTTCTTCTATGTCAGTCTCAAATTCTGTCTCAGGCGTTTTTGATTTTGGTCCCGACTCCCATGCACGTTGATGACACGGCATTTTTGTGGATCAGTTCTTCTACAGACGTGCGTGACGTATTCTTTCTTACAATTACAGGGCACAGTTTTTTTGTTGGATGACAGGAAAGAAGAATGTAAGAAGATTAAATTTTGACGGTCCATACGTGTTGAGGTCATTGGAGACGGAGTGCACATTCCTTCTGGACAAGGATGACAAAGGGAATAGACCCTGTCACACTAAAGGAAACGTCCTGGAATTTGCTTTAAGCGTTTTGGAGAAATCACATAAAACCTCATGCGAGATGGCTAGAGGAAGACAGGAACTGACGTCCTCCCAAACACGAGTCATGTGTCTTAAACACTACATCGTCTCACTCGCCGCGGCTGGGAAAGACCTGACAGCATTCCTTAACCTAAGGAGAAGTACCGCCATCGTAAAAGCAATAACGATGCACCTAATCAATATTTTCCGCTTTATAGAATCCCGTGACTCTTTCAGGAAATGCTAGAGCAGTGTAAGACTTGTGTGACCCTCCACTATGACGTATTTGCAGTCGCTCGTACTATTATTGTAGCAACAAGCAACAGTCAACCGCTCATTCAACGGTGTATTTCATGGTAACAACGATATTCGGCGCACAGATGTTGGGAGCAAAGAAGATAGAATCCCCGCACCAATCGCGAAAAGAATAAATTATTTTACTTGAAATTATCATTTTTGGAATATTGGCTTTAAAACCTGGTGGAACATATTCTGTATATACACGCTAAGATAAGCAACATCAGCAGCTCTCATAATTGCCATTGGAGACGGCAGATGCACACTGTCGCACCATTAGAAAATTATTGCGAAAATTGGGAAGTCTTTCAGATGGTCAGCGCTTGAAGAACGTCACGAGCAGATTGATGTAGTGACTACCATACATATAGTACACATAGCGATTGTGCAGCATGTTCTCGTGCAGACCTTAGTTGCTACCCCGATAATGCGTTTATGTAGCTTCTTTTCCGACTGGTCAATGAATCTCGTTCGTGAAGTCACCGGAAAATGTAGAATGCACTTAAGTAAGGAAATGAAGATGAAAGCTGTGGGTTTTACCACCTCACATCACAGGTAACAAATGTATACCTATGTGACAAGTGCAATATTATGGTTACTAGCAGATGTTCAATTGCACAACGCCGTGAAATGTGGTTTCAGCATGATGGTGCACAATTTAGAACTTGCCGTCAGAGAGAATCTGCATCAGTCTTCTGTAGGAGGATGCGCAGGGCGAGATAATCCTGCGCCTTGACCACCTTGGTCGCCAGATTTTACTCTAGGTTCTGTGGGGCCAACCGTTTAGTCAGAAACAGAAGATATTTAGGAATGAATTGTGGTAGTGGGACTGCGAACAGAGTTTCTAATTATACCTAGTGAGTTCAAGAAAATGCTTCAGTCACAGTGTCTGTAAGACGAATGTGGATAAACAAGAGCGTTCGATACCACACGTAGGCTTTTACCAGTGACATCATATAAGCACCAAAATGCTACACAAACGTGAATTCAGAACATTACACGTTGCCATGGTGTGAAAATGTAAACATCAAATACAGACTAGTACAAATTCTTAATAATAAATACTGAACAGGACAACTGTAGGAAATTAGGGGGTTTTGGTAGGGCAAACTGAAATCTAAAATAAAAAACACAAAATCACGTTAACAGAAAAGTACACGATAGGAAACAACCCGACAAACACCACACAACATTAGTTTCAAAAAGCAAAAAACACCGAATTAGAGCAAACCAACTTCAAGTGTACCGAAAACATCACTTGACCTATATAAATCAGCTCGCAATACCTTTACCAATACCAAAGCCAAAGACGAGTAACAATACAGAATGTCTAAAAGTGTCATCAATACACACAGCACGAAATCGCAGAAAATAACAAAAGGCGCTATCGACAACATTAGCTGATTTATGTACGTCAAGTTAAAGCACGGTTACGTACTCTAAAATCCAGCATTAAGGTTCTTTCCAGCGAATAATATCTTCTCTTGATGTACCCAAAGTAGGTCAGTTTTTTTTCAGTTCAGAATTTCCAAGGAACAATCTAGTTTTATAGCTGTAACACTGATGTATTCGTTCTCTTTGTGTTTCATAGGACTCCAAGGGGTTTCCGCCAGCACTACAGTTCAAAAGAGTCTATTCTATGCCGTTCAGCCTTTCTTATGGTCCATATCTGACATCCGTACAGCACAATTGGAAAGACCGTAACCCTTACTATGCCTCTATACCTGAAAACATTATCAAGATTGGACACTGTCTTTTTACCAAGCAACAAGCGTCTCTTGATTTTGTGGCTGCAGTCACCATCAGCAGAACTCCGAGAGCCGAAATAATTGAGCATAGAAATTACATCCATGTTTTTCTTCACGAAGTGATAGTTTTAGTTGCCATAATTTTCATTTTCTTAATTTTCATCATTAGTCTTTCCTCTTTCACCTTCAGAAAGGGGGCTTAACTGTTCTTCGCTTTCTGCCATCAGGGTGGTATTACCTACATATCTAAGGTTATTTAAAACAATTTTATGAAAAGGATATATTGCTACACACCATGCAGAGAATGCGTTGAGTCGCAGACAGGTACAACAAAAAGACTGCTATACATTTTACTTTTTGGCCAAACAGCCTTCTTATAAAGTAGAAAACAGATACACACACTGCATCCACACAATCACAACTCATACAAATGACCACTGTATCTGGCCGCTGCGGCCGGGCTCTAGGTTGCTCTAAGGTTATTTATATTTATTCCAGCTAATTTAATTCGAGTTTCTTCTTCGTCTAACGCGGCATTCCTCACAATGTGACAATACACACCCTTGCCGTACTCCTTTCTGAATCTTGACCCATTTAGTTGCTCCATATAATGTTTTCACCGTGGCTTCTTTGTCAGCGTATAAACTCCGTATGAGGTAAATGAGGTGATGTGGTAGGATCATGTTTCTGCATACCTACCATAATTTATTATGATAGACACAGTCAAAGGCTTCAATCACCACACAGACACACATTTTTATGGAATTCTATTGCCTTCTCCGTAATACATCGGATGTTGCAATTTGATATCCGATCCTTCTTCTGTTACGAAATCTGGCTTGTTCGTCAGGTAGCTCTGACAACAGAGAAAGACAAAACCGGAAACCAGTAGAGAAGCCAAAAGACGATACCGGCACACACACCAAACAATCGCGAAAACTGACCAAAGACGGTATCGAAAACTGACGTTGAGCTATATAGGTAAACTTAAATAGAAGTACAGAAAAACCAAAAGGTGATACGAACACAGAAAGCCAAAAATCGCTATGACTAACGAAGCGTGGCATGGAAAAGATAACTTGACTTGTATAGCTCAACTGAAAATACCGGTACCAATGCGGACAACCAATATGTACGAAAGTCATTATATTTGATGTAACTTTGGCAGCAATATAACAAGGTAAACATTACAAAAGTATAACAGTATTAAAAAAATAATCAACACAAACATCTCCAGTTACGAAATTTAAAAATCGTAGCTTACACAGTAATAACAATTTTTACAAAACAAAAAATTTAACTCACCAGATGAAAACTTTGTCATAAAGGCACAGGATACAGAAAGACCATCAAAGGTAACATAATACAGTTTAGTAATCAGTTTTAAAAAACCGAAAGAATAAAAAACAAACCTAAATACAAATATATGCCATACACGAAACAAACTCAACGAACGTCTCTCCTCCCATTCTAAAAAATAAAAATATGAACGCCCACTGCCATCCACTTTCATGAGGCCAACACTTTTTCCCTATTATTTTCATGAACCCCTGGAAGACACAGAAGCCCCGAGGAAAACTCTTCCACCAGCAGTACTCATAAGGACGAGCCGGCGTGACAGATCGCTCAATAATACTCGTGCAGGCCCCAGTCTTACAGGCTTTAAATTCCAGGTTGTGGTTCACAATCAAGTGTTTGTGACCCTTCCTGCTCAACACAGATTATGAAACAAACCCATCTGACATTACAGCGGATCCCCTGCAACATATTATTCTGTAAGAGAAACCAAAACCAGCCTAGTACGAGTTTCAACCACACGAAATACAATATCAGAAGAATCGTCACCCGAAACAACAGCATCCTAAACACTCAGACTCTATGAATCATGTGCATTCCCATTCTTCTCCCTACCAAAACATGATTCGTCACTTTCCACTACAACCCCTTGCCCCCTATGGGTCGGTTATATTTAATGAAACTATCACATACCGTCCTTCAAAATGAAAACCAACGTATTACTGTTCGTTCACAAACACTAGTTTCATTCATGGCATATCTTACAGGGGACTCTAAACAAAAAGAACATGTTAATCACTTATAAGAGTGAGACTAAGTCTCGATCTCTCAAACCATGTACTGCACCTGAACGTCCTCCGTAAAGTATGTCGACAACACCTTCACGTGTAGTCTTCGGATAACGGCTGAGACTAAACCTTCGTCAAACTCATATCAACACCACATACACGGTATCTACTTTATTTTCCGACTGCACCTACCTTCTGCAAAAATTTAATTGTCGACTCCTGCCGTTCCGCCTCTTGCCACAACATACGAGTATTAAATATTAATTTTGAATCCGTTTTGCAAAAGCTACAATGCCAGATCGGGAACCATGAGAACAAGCTAATTAAAAAAACAACGAAATGATTAATATGTTGCCTAACTAGAAGACAAGAAATGAGATGGTCTCTCGAAGTAATCAGCTTGCCGGACAAAAATTTTATATTCGAAAGAAAAATTTATTTATTTATAATTCAAAGTTCACGTAATTTTGTAGTCACTGTTTTCGCTCGATACTAGGACAAACAAAATAATTTTTTAGTGCCTGAACGCTTAGAAACCACGTATTGTTAACGAGTGACTACACCTGTTACGTCACAGCTCAAAGCTGACAGATGGTATCGAGCAATCAAGTTGACCCAATCTTGTAGTCAGATCTAGTCTTTACTACGCAGAACAATTCTACGCATTTTGCACTACAATTTACAGTCTTGCCTATGACACTGTTGATATCACTAAAAGTGGGAGACTTAAATACGAAGTCAGACTTTGTCGTTGTTTCCACGGCAAAACGCAGATTTTCGGAATAAACTGTATTCACCAACTGCACTCGTCAGCCTTGAGCAATGCCGTCGTACAAGAGGCAAGGACGCTACATAGAGGTAGTCTTTGAAAGCAGCTGATGATATTCGTCGCAAGGAATGAAGCATATGATAGAATTACAATCCCGATTCACACGGTTATTTACTTAGCCACGAATTATATCGAAACGAATTGAAAATAACGGAAATAAATACGAGGGTTGCCCAGAAAGTAATCCACCGCATTTTTTTCTCATCCGAAAACAATGCTATGAATGCGAAACGTTACATATGTATTATTTTAGATCTCTTGAGTGAGCGTGCCAAGTTTCCGTCACTTCCGACAGATAGCGTAGCTGCAGGACAGTTTCAAAATGGCGTCTGTAGGTGATGTACGTTACAAGCAATGTGCTGTCATTGGATTTCTCACTGCAGAGAAACAAACTGTGGGGAATATTCACTAAAGCTTCTGCGAAGTTCATGGAGCATCTGCTGTCGGCAGAAATACAGTTAGTCGCTTGGCACAGAGGGTGAAGCTGTTCGTCAGAGCTCCACGATTTGCAGCGGTCGGGGAGACCATCTACGGCTGTCACATCTGACCTGTTGCAGCGAGGTGATGTTGTCATTCGCGAGGACAGAGGCATTACGACTCGGCAGTTGGCGCTGCATCTGTCAGTCAGCAAAGGAAGATCACACAGTGAAGCACTGGCTCCGCCACCAGCATTAGGATTGGTACCGACAGGGCACATACGCCCTTGTTTCACACTGGGGGAAGGCGATAGCAAGGGCTGAAGATTATGTGAAAAACAGGGTGTGTAGGTAAAACAACATTTTTTTCATGTGTATAATTCTCATTATGTTCAATACAGAATTGTTGAAGAAAAAAAAAAAACGCAGTGCATTAGTTTCTGGGCAACCCTCATTAAGAACAAAACAAAAGAGAAATATACCTATGTGAAATAAATTACTGTCGTAATTTATTCGAGTAGAAGAAGCACAGAGAATCTACAAATTCCATTACAGTATAGTGCATGGTGAAGTCATAATACTATAAAAATGGCGTTAATTTATTAGAATAATAATTATTGAATCTAACCTCTGCTGCAGGAAAGTGGGAGTTTTGGGCTGGGAGAAACTAAAATGTAACATAACAACGGGAAAATTAAGTAAATAATATCGTATATGAAAGATTAGCATGAAATGTTGAAAAGTTGACACAGAAATCCTAAAAGAAGTACGAAATCCCAATGTTAATTACTTTTTGTGAGTTTTTTTCACCTGTGTGCTGGCTTTTCTTTTAGGATTTCTGTGCCAGTTTCTCCACATTTTATGCTGCTGTTCTTTTAAATATTTCATATGTTACTATTTATTTTATCGTTGTTAGGTGTTACAGTTTAGTTTCTCCCTGTACAAAACTCCCACTTTCCCAATGTAGTCCTGTTAGATTCAATAATCATTATTAAAGATTAATGATATTTCATAATATTACGAATTTACCATGCGCCACACGGTAACCGATTTAAAGGTTCCTTGCCCTTTACTTGCTCACATAAATTATGATAAGAATTTGTTTCAGACTTCTTTTTTTCTTACTTATTTTCTTCAATTCTTTTCGATATAATTCATAGCTAAGTAGTTAATCACGTGAACTGTGATTATAATTTTACCTGTGCTACATTTGTTTGTTTACGTACACGGTCACTTGCTTTCAAAGACTGCCTCTATGAAGCGTCTTTGCCTTGGATGTGACGTCTTTGTTCAAAGCCGACAGGTGGAATCGGGCACTAGAACTGGCCCCATTTTCGGACCTTGTTCCCATTGGGGACTCGGCCAAATCAGTTCCACACTACAAACCTTACGAGAGTAAGACCCTAGCATCAGTGATTAATGCCTGTACAGAGGAAGGTAGATTGTTTCAATAACTTATGCAGATGCTGGCGGCTGAGAGAACCCGTCTGAGGACGGTATAGACAGAGACATGGAGGGACAAGAAGCTTGTGGTATCCATGGTAACCGCACCGCTTTGTCGGAGAGACGGCCCAGCAAGGCCCTCGGGCTGCACAAGCGTCGCCATCGATCGTCGGTGTCCCCGCTGCGCCGCGACGCGACGCCCTACATGGGCCCACGTCAGGCACTGTCCGCCCAGACGAATACTCGCACTGGGCTCCCCGCGAAGGCCCCAGGACTGGCCGCGCTCTCTCGGATCACGAGACACGCTGCGTGTTCATGGCCTCGTGTTTCAGACCTAGTGTGAACGTGTAATAACGGTGGAGTCTCAGATGGGCTTGAAATTCCTGTTTTCTACGTGATCTTTGTGTGTGTAATCTTATGGGACTTAACTGCTAAGGTCATCAGTCCCTAAGCTGACACACTACGTAACCTAAATTATCCTAAGGACAAACACCCACACCCATGTCCGAGAGAGGACTCGAACCTCCGCCGGGACCAGCCACACAGTCCATGACTGCAGCGCCCTAGGTCGCTCGGCTAACCCCGCGCGGCTAACGCGATCTGTCTTAGCGTTGCAGAGCGCACGCGGTTCCACTCATAAAAGCAAATTGGCGTTCACGTGACGTGACCATTTTAAATTAAATTATGAGTGAGGGGTAGTTACAGGCGACCAGCAATGGAACTTACTGAAGAAAGTTTTTGTCACCAACTAAACTCTGAATCTGACATTGTGGTGAAAGCGCTATTTTCAAATAGCATCACACTGCAAGTCGTGTCTTTGTGAGGCAATGTTACGTATTTATACAGGGTGGACAGAAACAATACGAAAAGCTTGTAACAGTGTTGCTGGGTACGTTGCGCTGGAAATAATTATTAGGAAAAAATTTCGATAGGTTGCGCCGTTTCACAGTTAATTAGAATTGAATTTAGCAAATCAGACCTTTGCGTGGGCTAATTCAAGCGACCTTCCAGGTGAAATTAGTGTCAATTGTTCTCATGGCGTAGAATGTAGATGATGGTGCGTAAGACTGCTCAGCCTCTGGCTCGGGTTCGATCTGTACCACCGCCATATCGAATTTTTGTATCGCTGTCTTGTTCGGTTTTAGGAAACCAAACGAAGAACACGCTCGGCGACACCGTCTCTGGGGGCACGTTCGAATCTGTCTGATAGGTTAACTTCAATACTAATTAACTAGGAAACGGCGCAACATATCGAACTTTATTCTTAACAATTATTTCTCATCCTACCCTGCAACAATCTTACACTGAAGCGGCAAAGAAACTGGTATAGGCATGCGTACTCAAATACAGAGATATGTAAACAGGCAGAATACGGCGCTGTTGTCGGCAACGCCTACATACATTTAGATACGACTATTTCACGTGACACGTCTGTCTAATCACCTGGATCCATTCATGTCCATTGTGCATTCCGGTGGAGCTGGGCAATTCCAGCAGGACAATGCGACACCCCACACGTCCAGAACTGCTGGAGATTGACTCCAGCAACACTCTTCTGAATTAAACACTTCCGCTGGCCACCAAACTCCCCCGACATGACATTTTGAGCATATTTGGGATGCCTTGCAACGTGCTAGCCGCGCGGGATTAGCCGAGCGGTCTGAGGCGCTGCAGTCATGGGCTGTGCGGCTGGTCACGGCGGAGATTCGAGTCCTCCCTCAGGCATGGGTATGTGTGTTTGTCCTTCGGATAATTTCGGTTAAGTAGCGTGTAAGCTTAGGGACTGATGACCTTAGTAGTTAAGTCCCATAAGATTTCACACACATTTTTTTGCAACGTGCTCTTATGGATTTGTGGGTGACCCTGCAGGATTCATGGTGTTAGTTCCCTCCAGCACTACTTCAGACATTAGTCGAGTGCACGCCATGTCGTGTTGCGGCACTTCTGCAGGCTCACGGGGGCCTTACACGGTATTAGGCAGGTGTATCAGTTTCTTTGGCTCTTAGCTTTTCAGGCTGTTTCTGACCACCCTGTATATATTTCTAAAGTAGTAAACAATGAGAGCGAGAGAGATAACATAGGAACAGGACAACGCACACTTGGCGTCACGTGGCCATTAGTGGCGTGTCATGATGATTTTTTTAAAATGGGGCTTCTTAAGACATGCAGAAAGAGCGAGGCCGAGGTGTAAACAGTTAAGTTCAAACCCGGTGAAGAAGACACGGATAAAGGCAGTCAGTCACAAGTCTATTGTAAAATTGACTTCACCAGCAAAAGTAGAAGATAAATCATTCTGTCTTTCATTAGTGAGCAGCGTGCCAATTATGTTAGCAACATGGCTGGAGCCATCACAGAAAATTCTCTGGAGTCATTCACCGAAGACGGGCCAGCGGTTTTCGTGGCCGTACAAGCGGGCATCGAGACGGACACAATTAGAGAAAAGACGTGTCGTACGTCTCCAGAAAAGATGTGCCTCCGCTTCCGACGTCGTGTCCACGCACCGCTGAGGTCGTTGTCGCCGCAGCAACCCACATTGCAGTATGTAGGTAAACCCTGCCTATTTTTTCCCATGCCCACCTCGTTTCTATCAGCATCGCTTGTGCACTTATATTCATTAAGATTATGAGTGTATACATGGTGAAACAAAACACCACCGACAAATTTTCAGAGACGGTGGTATAGTGCAAAACAAGAAAGAAATGTCTAATAAATATGGGCTCTGAAGTGCACACCTAGAAAGATACGAGCACTTTTTCACCTTCGGTACTCTGAAACACATCACTTCTACTGCAAGCTCTCAGTGTTCCAATTTATGGGAGGACTTAGTAAGGACGAAAACAGGAAAGAAATGTCCAGCAAACATGGAGTCTAGCTTAAGAGCTACGAGTAATTTGAAAAGTGTGAGCATAGATGTTCGTAGGAATTTTTCTTGTTTTGGTTGTCTGGAATTGCGCTCGTAAACTGTGAATTGGTTAGACATGCACCTGCAGCTTAAGCAGAGAAGCTGTCATGGAGATATGATAAGGGGGGAGATGCACGATAAACTTACGCTGTACGTTATTTTGAAGCCAGAGTGGGCGGGGCGTGCCACCATTTTTAGTAGCCCAAATATTAGCAGACTACTGTTTACGATTCCTTCTTGCTCGTTATTTCCGTCGTGTGCATGCAGCAACTGTTTTAAATAGTAAGAATTACAGTGCTTGCATGGATATCATAGTGTCAGGAAGGCAAATTCGAATGTTTTTCTGTTCTTGAATACGTTTTTGCTCAAGTAATATGACAAATTTGGTCTCATTAATGTTTTTGTTGATGCATTTCGAATAACCAAGAAGAGAAGGATGTGATGTGAAAAGGATGCTTTCGTAATGCATTTTATTCCACTTTTACTATATTTGTATCGATAGCAAATAAAGCTTCTAGTATAATATAAAAATATATATTTATATATCTTTAAATATTTATTTTTTCTTTAATGAATATATTTTATACGTTGTATGTAATGTTGTATGACGATAGTAATTATAATAGATCTTGCACTCGCGGTAATTTCTTTACCGATTTTGGTGCAGGTTGGAGAGAGAGAGAGAGAGCAGATATTGTGAACTGCGTTGCGTCGGTTCTCGATTATGTCCAGGAGGAATAGTGTTTGATTACGCGAAGGTGGTTTGAAACTGACATTTAACCTGAATTGCCTTCACGCAATCTGATTTTTCGATACAAATGCTTAAGGTACCTAACTGAATATTGAAAGGGAAACGGATGATGGTAGTGGTGGTGGTGGTGGTTAGTGTTTAACGTCCCGTCAACAACGAGGTCATTAGAGACGGAGCGCAAGCTCGGGTTAGGGAAGGATTGGGAAGGAAATCGGCCGTGCCGTTTCAAAGGAACCATCCCGGCATTTGCCTGAAACGATTTAGGGAAATCACGGAAAACCTAAATCAAGATGGCTGGAGACGGGATTGAACCGTCGTCCTCCCGAATGCGAGTCCAGTGTGTTAACCACTGCGCCACCTCGCTCGGTGTAAACGGATGATGGAAAGTGGGTTATGGTAACGGTTATCAAATCTACGATTCAATATATCAGTAGCCTACCGAAAACAACCAAGATAGCGCTGTAAAGAGCTGTCCTGTAATATAGTTTGTATACAATGGAAAAACACTGAGGTTACTCAAAGAAAAGAGTGAAAGAAGTGATTTCATTATAACACATCAGTATATTCTGAAATAATCCATGCCATTAAGCATGAACAAATAACCATTGAATATAAAACTTAGGATTTGCACGTCTTACGCACATTCCGTGCTACGACAATGTCCTTTCTTGTATGCCCAATATTTTCTCGAAATTAGTTCTCCTTATGAGCGGGTGAATATTTCATGGCGTCGCACTATTTATCGAAGCGTTCGTTCGAAAATCTACATTACTGGTACACAAATATTGTATAAAACTTCTAGCAATGCTACACTGCACTTCGTAACACGTCAGCAACGAAATAGTTAAAGGTAACCATGTCTCTAGAACTATTCACAACAAAAGACAAAATTTTTATGATTCATATGTTTCGTATCTTATTAGGATCGAACGCTTGCGGCAATTATTTGCTTATCTTCGCTCGGCGGGTCATAGTGTTTATTTGAAGCAGTTAATGCTGAACTCGCGTCTTTGTGTTGACGCACATTACAAAAATATTTCTTTTCCTAGCATTTGCGCTGTGATGCGTAAAATTTTACCAACTACAGCTCGATGGCTGTCCTTCTCTTTTAGGACAAATATTTTATATACAGAGCATCCGAAACTCAATAATATTATAAGCTGGAACTACGAAACAAATGCTTGTTTGCTTACTGGTACTGCTTCTTGTTAGTCACGTTCTCAATTTTCAATTCGTATGCACAACATTTTTAATGCTGGCGTTTGCAAAAAACTTACCACCGTGTTCTTTCTTAGCCCATAAACGCTTGCAGTGAGCAAAGAAGCAAGGGATGCCGTCATATCTCGGGCATGTCAATAAAGTGAACGATTATTGAAATTGCAAAAAACAGAACTGAACAAGGTATACCTACACGCAGAATAGAGTTCTTGTTTTATTAGGTTGTCAGTGCATTAGCTTCACTGTAGTTTGCACATCTTCTCACACTGAAATCTTACCAATGATGCGTCATTCAGTGTGTGGACAATAATAGCAATTTACAGGATAAATGAAACACACACACACACACACATATATATATATATATATATATATATATATATATATATATATATACGTATAACTTTTTAAACATACGTATTCCAGCATTGTGGCACTAATGTGATTAAGGAAATGATCTCAAACCCTTAAGACCCCACGAAATGGATATTTGACTTTCATATGTATGTAAGTATTTTATTTAGTAATGATTGACTAACCTGTGTAAGATATAGGCCTACCTTTCCAACAGGAGCCTGTTTGATTATTTTCCAGTAACTCACTCAGTTTTTCAGGTATAACCAAGTACAGTATTATTGGAATGTACATCTACTTTGATCATCTGCTTTATTTTACTTTTGAATTTCATTTTGAGGTTTTGAAACTTTATGAGCCTATACCATGGATTTATTATATACCAATAGTCACATAGTTAGTTTGTTTTTATGTTCCATGTATCATTTGCGCGATAAATCGTAAAGATGTGAAATGAGTTATTTTATTTTGAAATAAATTTTTTCTGTAAATATGCCTCCATGCTGGTCATTTATTTAAAAAAAAATTAAAAATAGACAGATGTTAGTTCGTAATTCCTACCCGTCACCATGATTTTCTGAAGAATAAAAGGAGTTATTACAGAGAAACGTTTTCAGTTTTGTTTCAAATTTTACTTTGCTGCCTGTCAGGAATTTTGTATCAACGGGTAAGTGATTAAAACCTTTGGCTGCAGCATTGTGAACCACAGTTTGTGCTGCAGACAACTGGCTTAATGTGGCGTAATGAATAGCATTTTTTTCTTCTGGTACTGTAATTATGTACAACATCGTTCCTGCGGAAGTGCAGTGGATTATTAACATTAAACGTCATTAGGGAATAACTATACTGTGAAACGAGTAGATTGCCACTCGCATGCCTGTCAGCAAGCAGGCACGACGGAAAGAGTGGTAACATAAGTTTTCAGCCAAAACCTTCTTCAGATAGGAACCAAAGCACACATATACGTTCATTCAATGATACACATAATACTCGCACTCACATGACCATTGTCTCCGGCTGTTCTAGCCAGAATCTTTCTTAAAGGAGGAGGAGATGTGAACAATGAATAATTACCAGCGGGAATAATTTAAGACATGAGATTTTATCCGAACAATCAGCGCGGTCCAGTAGCCGTGTCTTATACGGGGACGAGACTGATCCTACAGCGTGGCTTGGATGTTGGCACGTTTACGATTTGGATGGCAATGAAAAGCACAGGAGGTAAAGAACAGACACTGAGTAAAGTAAGACAACCTGAGTAAAGTAAGTCAAATGACAGAAAAAAACCACAACGATACAAGTAAACAGTGTAACCATAATTCATGCATACAAATGAAAATATTGCTTGAAAGGCTCCACTTACGAATGAAATAAGCACCCAGCACGGTCGAAACTGAGCACAGGCACGTCAGAGTGACATCAAGGGGAAGTTACACCGCAGTGAACCACGGAGGTATGAATGCGGAGAACCTAACGTTTTGGGCTACTTAAGATGCGGGACATCGGCTTCAAGTTTGTGACATAATGACAACTCAATTTTTTAACTCCATGAAAGCTGCGCTGCACAGAGATGAGTTGGAGGTGGTCTTGGCTTTGCGAAGATGCGTCCCAGATTTATCTGTCGTTCGCGAGGAGAGGAGAGGGAAGAGACAGTTGAGCTTTGGTGTTAGATGTGAATAGTCGAGTTTTGGTTTGGTAGCAGTAAGCAGCAAAAAGTGGAAACTTTTGGGAATTATATCATGGATTAATGGAAGACTCATTGTGGAGAGAAAAAGAATTTATTTTTCATTGGTACGATTATACACTTTGTGTAGGACGGATTACCGGTAATGATTAAGTTCGTTTTATTTGCGGCAGTGGTTTCATACTGCAGCATTCTTGGTTCGTCAGACCACCAGATCAGGAATGTTTTTGCTGTTCATTATTTTGTTGGGATTTTTCGATCATTGTGATAGAAATTGATTTAAGAACTAGATTTTGGAATTTTGTTCCAGGAAGTTTAATTTTTATAATTCTTGTTTTAAAGTTACGAATTTTCGGAAAAAGTTTAACTACTATTGAGGTATCATTACATGTTATTAATTTAAATTATATGAGATTGCTACTGGGTACATTTAACCCAGAGTCACTGTGCAAATCCCAAAGATCAATTTATTTTCAACCATTATCAAAAATTATGAACCAAGAATGATAGCAATGCTTTCAGAGAACGCACTGCACCTTTCGCATCTCAGTAGCTACATTTTGCAGCTCTGTTATCGAGACGCGCTGTGGCTACGACAGCAGTTTATCCCGTGCGACCCAGGTAAGCCAAACAGTACAGAAAACATATTTTTTCTTTAATGGAATTTCACAGGGACCAACTTTAGTTTCAAAGCAATCAGTTTATCAAAGTTCATAGTCTGATTTTGTGATAACAATAAGTTCCAGACAGGGCATGATTTTCTTAGAATTCTCGCAATTCATTTTGTCGCCCACAATTAGCGTTTCACAAGTATTCAGCATTGTCTGGTATGCGGACCATTCAAAACAGGAAGCCTAAAGCTTAGCATCCAAGACACCGTTTAACATTAAAAACACAATCAATATTACATATCCACTTTCATTACAATAAATTTAAACATAAAATCTCCAACTTGTTCAGTAGAACAGACGTGTTTCAAATTAGTGAAGGTGAACAAACGTTCATGCCTCTTAAAGTATGCAATTTAGAGCCCCTGTCTGCTAGACCTTTTCTCTCTGGTAAAAGAGGACCAACCACTAGGGATCGTTCAAATCCATTTGCCGAAATGAGAACGTGATCCGAGGCAGCAAAGGGTGTTACGCGTTTTCAGCCCTTTTGTGGAGTGACCACGTGGGATACAACATTGACATGTGACATGTGTATGAAGTAAACGGAAAAGGGTCCATCTAAGAGCCCCCTCCCCCCCTCCCCCCCCCCCCCAACCTTTCACCCAGTTTGGCAACATGAAACATCATAGGTGCCACCTGCACACCTTTGTTGAACACTTTAAAAATTTACCTGTGTAGATACAACCGCTGACTGACTCCTAAGGGAGGCAGGCAACCTCTTCGATATCCTCAGATCACACATTCCGCCAAGGAGGCGCTATAGCAACAATGTAGCGCAAATCAACTCTAGGCTTTCCAGATTCAAAGTTGCAACCCAAAACGTCTCTTTAATTGTGCTGTTGTTAACCTCGAGAATTTTAATTGTTTTGTATTAATATCACTTTATTTGCTTTAAATTGAGGACATTTCTAATTGTAGCATCGCTTACATTCAGTAACAATGACATCTCAAGAGATATGCTATTTTACTGTCAAGTTGTTATTTCATTGCTTCATTAACTCTTAATTTTTGGGAGATATTGAGCTACTTGTTCATTTTTCTAATCATACTTTTGTATTTTTTTATTAGAAACCTTTGTCACATGTGGGTCCTGGATAAGTTCTCATTCTACACTTTTCATACATAATATGGTGTGGTGGTGATTTTCTCCACTGTAAATAAGCACAATATAAGGACGATTAATTTAACATTACTTCAATATAACTTGTATTCCGTTGATTCTTTTTGTGTATGTCTACACAAATTCTAAATTATAGCATAAATAGAAACATACATGAGTCCAATGTTGTATGTAAATATACTGTACGTTTATTGTATTTCCTATATGTTCAAATGTAAATACAGAGTAAAAATCATTTAGTGAAAAGTACTTCAGTAAAGTAGGTAAACAGTAACCTCTGTAATTTCAGCGAGGAGAAAGAAACAGTCGAAGAGGGGCATCTAGCGGGGAAAGATGGACAGAGAGGTTATTGTGGTTTACTCGTATTAGAGGACAAATAAATTATTCTCCACAGAAAGGAAGATGTTTTCCCTGTAACAACAATTGCATAGAGAAGTATGGAGAGGAGAGTCGAAGCATTTTCTGGAATTTAGCGAAGAGCAGAATGAGGAAGGGGCCACAGGTGGGTGATTGCGTCATTGTTGTAATGAGATATTAAATTTTATGACTAAATATCGAGGTTTTTGAAATTTTATCGGAGAACAGCGCCTGACAAGGGAGAAAACGGAAGAGAGACGAGAGAATAACTGAAGAACAAAGTATAAAAAATATAAAAGACAGATGATTTTACGTGAGAGTCAACGCAGAAGATTATTAAGACGAAGAAATAAAGGTGCTGGAAGAACGAGAATTTTGCGGACTTTTCCCAAAAGGAACCGAGCACACGGAATAAAAGAAGGGACTGTATATGAAGAGGAAATAGATATTTCTTTTGATTGAGACGAAAAGAGCGCCGTAGAGCTAGAGCGACAACGGGCGATACAAATAGGAAATAACCGTTAAATGAACTTTTACATTCCTGAAAACAGTCTTAGAACTGTGCAGTGTTTCGTTAAAGCCATTTACTGTGAGGCCCAAGCACTGATTTATTATAAAAGCGAAAGTTTCAGTACACTGCAGCCTTATCATATAAATAAATTATTGCGTGGTAATCCATTGTTGCGATTATGAAACAGTACGTGTTTGAATTAGGGGCGCCTACAGATTCTTATGTCAGTAGGGACAAAAACTGTGCCCCATGCATGTGAATGAGAAATTTTGAGAACATTGTTATGTTATTGTGGTCTTCAAAGACTGATTTGATGCAGTTCTCCAAGCTATTCTATCCTATGCAAGTCTCTTCATCTCCGATTAACTACTGCAACATATATCCTTCTGAGTGTAATTGCTGTAGTCATCTCTTGGTCTTTCTCTACAATTTTTATCCCCTCCCCCTCCTCATCCCTCCAATACTAAACTGATGATTCGTTGATGCCTCAGTATGCATCCTATCAACAAATCCCTTCTTTTAGTCAAGTTGCGCAACAAATTTCTTCTCTCCACATTTCTTCTGTAGCACCACATTTCAAGTGCTTCTGTTCTCTTCTTTTCTAAACTGTTTATCGTTCATATTTCACTTCCATAATGGTGAAATTTCAGAGAAGTAAATTCAGAAAAGACTTTCTAACATTCAAGTAATGATGTTCACACAGGGTGTATCTTAAATGGTAGTGCAAACAATCCGTTTCCACGCTCTGTTGATTTAGCCCTACTTTTAAAGGTCTAGCCATGTGTCCAAGGACTAGCAACTAATGTATGTGGGAAGGAAGAAAGGGCAGAGGCGCACAATTATATGTCACTATTGTGAAAAATGGGGGGGGGGGTATAATACGTTGCTTGTATCGAAATATATTCTCGAAATGTTACTGAGCACCAGACTGGATATTGCGACTCTCATCTCTTTCCCCACAGTCACCCCCGATCTACATGATGGCCAATGCTGAAGAACCTACGCACACACGTAAGTTGACTGTTTCAAAACGTATCTAAACTTATAGAGACCTGCGATGAATTTAGGGATACTCTTGCTTCATTAAGCTCCAAAATTCAAGCAGTGATGAGAAAACCACCTTCGACTTCAAAGCGGAGTCTGAAGGAATATCAACAAATCACACTTGTTCTTCAGTGAAAGTGTTAATAGAAGTTCTGTACCTACAGGAGCTTTGATCCAGTAGTGTTGATCAGTTTCGTTTGTAAAGAACTTCAGAAAGAAGTCACTGAGTTGAGATATAGGTGGATCAAAACAAAATGTCCAGACACTCTGTGACCAAATTGGTACTGAAACAGAGGGTGACAGACTGAAGGACGAAATACTAAATGTCTTTTTCCAAAGCTGTTTCACAGAGGAAGACTGCACTGTAGTTTTGTCTTTAGATTGTCGCACAGATGACAAAATGGTAGATATCGCAATAGACGACAGAGGGATAGAGAAACAATTGAAATCGCTCAAAAGAGGAAAGTCCGCTGGACCTGATGGGATACCAGATCTATTTTACACAGAGTACGCGAAAGAACTTGCCCCCTTTCTTGCAGCGGTGTACCGTAAGTCTCTAGAAGAGCGTAGTGTTGCAAAGAATTGGAAAAGGGTACAGGTCATTCCCGTTTTCAAGAAGGGACGTCGAACAGATGTGCAGAACTATAGACCTATATCTCTAACGTCGATCAGTTGTTGAATTTTGGAACACGTATTATGTTCGAGTATAATGACTTTTCTGGAGACTAGAAATCTACTCTGTAGGAATCAGCAAGGGTTTCGATAAAGACGGTCGTGTGAAACCCAGCTAGCGCTCTTCGTCCACGAGACTCAGAGAGCCATAGCCACGGTTCCCAGGTAGATGGCGTGTTTCTTGACTTCCGCAAGGCGTTCGATACAGTTCCCCACAGTCGTTTAATGAACAAAGTAAGAGCGTATGGACTATCAGACCAATTGTGAGATTGCATTGAAGAGTTCCTAGATAACAGAACGCAGCATGCCATTCTCAATGGAGAGAAGTCTTCCGAACTAAGAGTGATTTCAGGTGTGCCGCAGGGGAGTGTCGTAAGACCGTTGCTATTCACGATATACATGAATGACCTTGTGGATAACATCGGAAGTTCACTGAGGCTTTTTGCGGATGATGCTGTGGTATATCGAGAGCATGTAGCAATGGAAAATTGTACTGAAATGCAAGAGGATCTGCAGTGAATTGACGCATGGTGCAGGGAATGGCAACTGAATCTCAATGTAGACAAGTGTAATGTGCTGCGAATACATAGAAAGAAAGATCCTTTATCATTTAGCTACAATATAGCAGGTCGGCAACTGGAAGCAGTTAATTCCGTGAATTATCTGGGAGTACGCATCAGGAGTGATTCAAAATGAAATGATGACATAAAATTGATCGTCGGTAAACCGGATGCCAGACTGAGATTCATTGGAAGAATCCTAAGAAAATGCTACCCGAAAACAAAGGAAGTAGGTTACAGTACACTTGTTCGCCCAGTGCTTGAATACTGCTCACCGGTGTGGGATCCGTACCAGATAGGATTGATAGAAGAGATAAAGAAGATCCAACGGAGAGCAGCGCGCTTCGTTACAGGATCATTCAGTAATCGCGAAAGCGTTACGGAGATGATAGATAAACTCCAGTGGAAGACTCTGCAGGAGAGACGCTGAGTAGCTCGGTGCGGGCTTTTGTTAAAGTTTCGAGAACATACCTTCACCGAGGAGTCAAGCAGTATATTGCTCCGTGCTACGTATATCTCGCGAAGAGACCATGAGGATAAAATCAGAGAGATTAGAGCCCACACAGAGGCATACCGACAATCTTTCTTTCCACGAACAATACGAGACCGGAATAGAAGGGAGAACCGATAGAGGTACTCAAAGTACCCTCCGCCACACACCGTCAGGTGGCTTGCAGAGTATGGATGTAGATGTAGATGTAGACAATGCGCCACGGCAGCAGCAGCAGCCGACAAAATCAATGAGATGCAAACGCGTCTGACGCGACTTATAGTCGGCGGGTGAATTTTCAGTTAGTGCGAAATGCACTGATTTTACTGCATTTTTCTCTGGAAAGACGTTTGTGTAAAATACGACATAGAAAGTTTGAAACCGGATGTAATAACCGTAATTTAGTCACTATTTTGGTCTCAAGAGTAGCTCGAGCGTAGTCACAACCGATATACATATACATTTCTGGATTCCACACATAAAAATACAGACAAATAATATAACATGGCTTTAATAGAGAGGGGTTTATGCGATCAGCAGTTTGCTTAAGTGGATAACAGATTTACGGAAATAGACAATAATTTTTATGAAAATCGAGAAAAGATTAGATAACACGGATAAGAACTAAATGATTTCCCTTCCCAACTTCGTGGCAGAATGGACTGGTTGGAAAAACTATTAGATTTAGGATTCAATCACGTTGTTGAACTGGAGGAACGGCTAGTTATCGTAGAGAACAAAGTAGAGGATAAATTGGAGCATGAACATAAATTAAAATCTGACCAAGACAGTTTAATACAAAGAATACAAATTTCAGAGGGAGATTTATTGTACATTAAAGACGTCTTACAGAAGTGTACAAACAAGAATATTGATCCAGTATCATCTGTCATTAATGAATTGGTACCAATATTACAAAAGCCAGAAGCTGAATGAAAAATCATACTCAAGAAAGCAAACAGTAAACCTATGGAACCTTTTGAGCGTAAATCCATGCCGTAAAAAACAACATTCATAGGTGGCAGGCTGTCAGAAATTAATCATAATGATCAGTACTTAGGTACTACTAAAGATGTAGCAGAGATCAATAATACGGGAGAAGAACTAACAAGAGAAGCTGTAGATCAGGTAACAGCAGTAGTGGAACAAACTACGTTCCAGTGCATTTTGTTAGTGTGGGTTGTCTACATCAGGGGCAGGTGTGCATTCAGGGGCAAACCTATTGTTCTCTTTTGATTGACAGGTCCTTCAATTATTGTACTGCTAAAAGGATTCTTCCTTTTGATTGACAGGTCCTTAACGTATTGCTTCTCCTTCCCTCCCCACCCCCACCCAGAAAACCCCCAGTCCACCCCTTCACCCTCACTGCTACAGGTACACTTTCAGATCTGAGTTATCGAATAGCCCCCTCTCAGTCTTATCAATTTGATTAACTATTTAATTAAAGTCATCAATTAATTAACCCCTACACCTCTAGTAACCCCCTCCCGACCCAGGAAATTGGTGGGGAAAAAACTTAGTTGATCGGTCATTTGGAGAGAATTCGGTTGTAGTGTGTGGAATATTGTTTAAACACTTTAGACAATGTATAGAATATTATTTAATTATTCATGGCAATGTATGGAATACAGTTTATTTACTTAGTTAAAGAATTTGTCTGGAAATCGATTGCTGTGTATGGAATATTGTTTATACAATTTAGACAATGGGTGGAATAGTGTTTATTTAAACAATTCAGGGGATTTAATTCAGCGTATGGGATATATGGAAACTGGTCGTTCTTTGGTGGAGAGGACAGATCTCAACAGGAAATTCAAGGGTATATTGTTTATTTATAAAAAAAACTCGGTTTGTGGGGGTTGGATTTCTGCTGTTCATCACTCTCTGCTGTTTGGAAACAAATATGTCCTGTAAGAAGTAATTACATGGGGCAAACATGTTGCATAACCTAATGGTTGGCACTGTACTCTGAGTATCTTAACCTAAGTTCGGCCCTGTGTCGGCATGTAACCTATTGTTCTGTTAAGCGGTTTTCCATGTCACCTCTATTTCTTTAAACTATTCTATCGCCTTTGATACCAAGTTAAGTAATTAGGTATGTCCTCCCACCATTTTGTGGTGCACTATTCGAATTTCACATGCTACTGAACTTCATTTCTGGCTCATTCTTCTTTGTCACCCACACCCTTAAACTATTGTACTGCATTTTAAATAAAAATTATGCAAATTAACCTAGTTTTCTGCAATTAACCAGTTGTTCAGCTCCAAGTCACCCGCTCATGCACGCCCTGTCCTGAACTAATGTACCGCTAACACTACGTTGATATAAAAAATTTATGCAAATTAATCAAATCGATATCCTACACATGTATGAGGTAGATTATTTAATTCGCAGCATCGCTAGTAAAATACACATCCCTAACGGGTCAGCCTGTTCATTACTGAATTTTCATGTGGAACTGCTCCTGCTGCCAGTATGGGAGCATTGTCTGCCATTGTTTTCTGCAGACGAGACTTTCAGCGGCAAAACTATTTTGGACAGATCGCCGCATTGCACTGACAGTTAAACCCCACGAAAGTTGTCCACAGATCATGAAATACATACAAAACTCAAAAGAATATTGGGAACCAGGAACATATTTACCAGTGTAGCTACAATTAAATACGACGATTGCTGCTGCAGCCTGACAGCGATTGGTGTGCAGGTAATGTCTCCTCTTTACGGGTGTGGTTCTGGAACGAATCTCCGTATCTATAGCGCACATAAATTTCCAAATAAAAATCTCTCTCATACCCTCACAGTTATGGATGCGCTGAATCTATACATCCCTCATGATAGGACACACACTCATATTCTCTGGTCATGCCACAACATAAGCCACAGTGACATTACACTGCAATATATACACATTTTACACAAACTGTCAGTTATCTTTTATATTTGTACAGCAGCCGAAAAAATTATGGTATGCCTACACTCACACCAGCTATATGTCTCGATTCTCCTCAGTCCTAGGAAACTGTCTGACAAAGTCTTCTATTCAGCGCTTCTGGAAGGTGCTGCGTCCTGTCAAGATTCTCTCAGACAAGTCTTATGAAGTACAGGCATCCAGCATTATGTGGTAATGAATACTGCACCTGCGGACATAATTCTTGGAAAGACATCATCTACGTGGGTTGGTGTGCTGTAATCAACATCACTGTCGATAGAACTACAAGGAAAATGTGAGGGTACGCTTATGGGTGCAGATGAGGGGAAATATTGTTACAGCTGTATTGCCCATCCTGTTTGTACACTACAGCAGATCCAATTGAACACTTGCATTGCTGTATTGTGCAGCTGTTTGTGAAATGAATCTATCACCGTTTACGTTCGGATATACTCCTCAGTGCATTGAAATCACAATTCACCATGTCCTGTCTGTCCTTCCATTATGACTAGACATACATAATTCTTTTTTTGTTTTTACATGAATAGTAGTTTGATTACTTCACATAAAACATATGTCAGAACATAAGCCACCGTACCTTTACGTTCAAGCAACAGCATAACACTTCTATCAATTATAGGTGCATAAAAAAATGATGATACATCCTCAGTTGCACCAGCTGGGTGTCGTTTTCGCACTGCAAGAAAGCCTCCCGCTATTACGTATTTGTCGATGATTGAAGGATGTAATTGCCAATTTAAAGAAGCCCTAGAGTATTTCGGTTTATCGATTTCACTAGTTCCATGAAACCTTTTGGTAATTTCGATACTTGTAAATCCAGCCAACACACAGAGACGTCTTCTATATATTGAGACCGCCAAGTCGGGGTTTGTGTCAGTGCATTCCATGCATAGTTTCCACCACCCAGATCACACAATTCTCCCCTGACAAAGAAATAATTGTGAGCCATTGAGTAACAAGAAATTTACCCCGTCTGCGAAGACCTTTATGTGAAAACTCGAAAAAAACATGGGAAACTGATATTTCCACTTACGAATACCGATGTATGTGATCTAACAGATTCAAAATCCATCATTATAATTTACAAAGTCAACTAAAGTGTTTCTCACGTCTAGAGAAGTAGTAAACGTGTCCTCCACCCGTATTCCACTTTCTAGATGAACTCAACACATACCGAAATCGACCTTCTCTCAACCAAATGCAGAGGGGAAATGTAAAGAAGCAGTCAATCGGACAATCTACATGGGGAGGGAATAATGGTCCAGTGCACGACATTCGACAATGAGCGAAGTATCGGAAATACACCCTGCAGATGGCTATGGCTCTGGAAATAGAAATATCTGTGCCATTCTTATCACTTGACATACTCTTCCCTTTGCTATCACAGTATTCCACATCAAATCCATACCTTCCTTCCGACTGGATATAGTCATTTCCTTTACACATGTAGAAACACAAACACGTCCTTTATAAGCCTGATGCTCAAGGTGAACCTATCACGCATCTCTTGCCACTAAGTATAATACTTTGTTAATAACTGATTGCTGGCGATACGGAATAATACTGATTGAAAATCAGGGATGGGTGGACATGTCTCTCACAAGTTTTTTTCTTGCGAGTGGTACCATTGTGTTTTAGAAAGAGAGGTGTAATGGTCTTACAAACCTCCAGATGTTAAAAAACACGATCGCAACAACTACTGTATATTACTGTCACAAGCGGTCTTGGTTCTACAGGTGCATACAAGTATCGATGTTAAAAGCTGTACTGGCATTATAAATCGAGGTATGGCATTACCTCCGGATGAAGTGGTTTTTCTAGACAAATACTATGACACTGAATATAGACGGTGATCGGCAGAGTGTATATTATCAAACCAACAGTGCGGTTCCATGTCGCCGACCGTGCAACCCCAAAATAAAATTACCGAATTTAGAAAGTGATTCGGCTAGGGAATGCGGTATGAAACCGGTATTTGCAACTCCCTCATGACGCCGCAAGACATTTTTCCAGTATTCGTAACTCATTCTGTCTTGATATACCGACTGGGTTGTAGGCGATGGTTGATTGAGAAGGATCGCAGACAGTATATGGTGTGCTGATTGAGGTCGTAAGAAATGTACACTAGCTTTCCAGATCTCTGGTGCTACGCTTTCCGGCAGGAGCCGTCCGAATGAAGAGGCCTGCTGGCGTGCAGGAATGTAGTTGACTTAACCATGTCGTCTTCTAGACGGCCGAATAGCGGACTAATACTTAGTATGTGTTGGAAAGCTTTAGTGATCGTGTGGAAATTTGAGAAGATTCAATATGGGCATGTGTTTGCACTGGACCATTATTATCTCCCTTGTAGATTGTCCGATTGACTGCTTCTTCACATTTCCCCTCCGCATTTGGTTGAGAGAAGGTCGATTTCGGTGTGTGCTGAGTTCATCTAGAAAGTGGAAGACGGGTGGAGGACACGTTTATTAGTTCTCTAGGCGTGAGAAACACTTTAGTTGACTTTGTAAATTATAAGGATGGAATTGGAATCTGTTATATCACCGACATCGGTATTCGCGAGTAGAAATATCAGCTTCCCCTATTTTTTTTTTTTCGAGTTTTCACGTAAAAGTCTTCGCAGATGGGATAAATTTTTTGTTACTCAATGGCTCACAATGATTTCTTAGTCAGGAGAAAATTGTGATCTGGGTGGTGGAAGCTGTGCATGGAATGCACTGAGACAAACCCCGACTTGGCGGTCTGAATATACAGGGTGGTCCATTGATAGCGATCGGGCCAAATATCTCACGAAATAAGCATCAAACGAAAAAACTGCAAAAAAAGAAACTCATCTAGCTTTAAGGGGGAAACCAGATTGCGCAATGGTTGGCCCGCTAAATAGCGCTGTCATAGGTCAAACGGACTGCGTTTTTTTAAAATAGTAACCCTCATTTATATAACATATTCGTGCAGTACGTAAAGAAATGTGAATGTTTTAGTTGGCCCACTTTTTTCGCTTTGTAATAGACGGCGCTGTAATAGTCACAAACGTATAAGTACGTGGTAAAACATAACATCACGCCAGTGAGGACGGTATTTGCTTCGTGATACATTACCCGTGTTAAAATGGACCGATTACCAACTGCGGAAAAGGTCGATATCGTGTCGATGTATAGCTATTGTAATCAAAATGCCCAACGGGCGTGTGCTCTGTATGCTGCTCGGTATCCTGGACGACATCATCCAAGTGTCCGGACCGTTCGTCGGATAGTTACGTTATTTAAGGAAACAGGAAATGTCGAGCCACGTGCAACAATTAATGATGCCCAAGCATGTGTTTTAGCTGCTGTCGTGGCTAATACGCACATCAGTAGCAGACAAATTGCGCGAGAATCGGGAATTTCAAAAACGTCGGTGTTGAGAATGCTACATCAACATCGATTGCACTCGTACCATATTTCTATGCACCAGGAATTGAATGGCGACGACTTTGAACGTCGTGTACAGTTCTGCCACTGGGCACAAGAGAAATTATGGGACGATGACAGAATTTTTGCACGCGTTCTATTTAGCGACGAAGCGTCATTCACCAACAGCGGTAACGTAAACTGGCATAATATGCACTATTGGGCAACAGAAAATCCACGATGGCTGCGACAAGTGGAACATCAGCGACCTTGCCGGGTTAATGTATGGTGCGGCATTATGGGAGGAAGGCTAATTAGCCCCTATTTTATCGATGGCAATCTAAATGGTGCAGTGTGTGCTGATTTCCTACGTAATGTTCTACCGATGTTACTACAAGATGTTTCACTGCATGACAGAATGGCGATATACTTCCAACATGATGGATGTCTGGCACATAGCTTGCGTGCGATTGAAGCGGTATTGAACATCATATTTCATGACAGGTGGATTGGTCGTCGAAGCACCATACCAAGGCCCGCATGTTCACCAGATCTGACGTCCCCGGATTTCTTTCTGTGCGGAAAGTTGAAGGATATTTGCTATCGTGATCCACCGACAACGCCTGACAACATGCATTGTCAATGCATGTGCGAACATTCTGGAAGGCGAACTACTCGCTGTTGAGAGGAATGTCGTTACACGTATTGCCAAATGCATTGAGGTTTACGGACATCATTTTGAGCATTTGTTGCCTTAATGTGGTATTTACAGGTAATCACGCTGTAACAGCATGCGTTCTCAGAAATGATAAGTTCACAAAGGCACACGTATCACATTGGAACAACCGAAATAAAATGTTCAAACATACCTACGTTATTTTAATTTAAAAAACCTACCTGTTACTAACTGTTCGTCTAAAATTGTGAGCCATATGTTTGTGACTATTACAGCGCCATCTGTCACAAAGCGAAAAAAGTGATCCAACTAAAACATTCATATTTCTTTACGTACTACACGAATATGTAATAAAAAATGGTGGTCCCTACTTAAAAAAAAAACGGAGTTGATATCAATTTGACCTATGGCAGCGCCATCTAGGGGGCCAACCATAGCGCCATCTGGTTTCCCCCTTCAAGCTAGATGAGTTTCGTTCTTTGTAGTTTTTTTCGTTTGACGCTTATTTCGTGAGATATTTGGCCTGGTCACGATCAATGGACCACCCTGTATAAGACGCCCCTGTGTGTTGGCTGGATTTACAAGTATCGAAATTACCAAAATGTTACATGGAACTAGTGAAATCGATAAACCGAAATACTCTAGGGCTTCTTTAAATTGCAATTACATCCTTTAATACTCGACAAATACGTAATAGCGGGAGGCTTTCTTGCAGTGCGAAAACGACACCCAGCTGGTGCAACTGAGGATGTATCATCATTTTTTATACACCAATAATTGATAGTCAGAAATGTTATGCTGCTGCTTGAGCGTAAAGGTACCATGGCTTATGTTCCAACATACGTTTGTTCGAAGTTATCAAACTACTATTCATGTAAAAACAAAAAAATACGTATATCTTGTCATAATGTAAGTATAGATTGGACATGGTGAATTGTGATTTCAATGCACTGAGTATATCTGAACGTAAGTGGTGACAAATTCATTTCGTGAAGAGCTGCACAATACAGCAAAGCAAGTGTTCAACTGACCTGCTATAGTGTACAAACATGACAGGCAATATGGCTGCAACAATATGCCCTGTCATCGGCATCCCTAAGTGTACCCTCGCATTTACCTTGTTGTTCTATCGGTAATGATGTTGATTACAGCACACCAATCCACGTCAGTGATGTCTTTTCAAGCATTACATCCGCAGGTGCGGTATTCATTATCACATTGTGCCGGACGCCTATCCTTCATAACACTTGTCTGAGAGAATCTTGGCAGGATCTAGTACCTTCCAGAAGCGCTGATAAGAAGACTTTGTCAGACAGTTTCCTAGGACTGAGGAGAATCAAGACATATAGCTGGTGTGAGTGTAGGCATACCACAATTTTTTTGGGTGCTGTACAGATGTGAAAGATAACTGACAGTTTGTGTAAAATGTGTATATATTGCAGTGTAATGTTACTGTGGCTTATATTGTGGCATGATCAGAGAATATGAGTGCATCGATAACTGTGAGGGTATGAGAGAGATTTTTACTTGGAAAATTATGTGCGCTATAGATACGGAGATTCGTTCCAGAACCACAGCCGTAAAGAGGAGACATTACCTGCACATCAATCGGTGTCAGACTGCAGCAGCAATCGTCGTATTTAATTGTAGCTACGCTGACTGGTAAATATGCTCCTAGTTCCCAATACTGTTGTGAGTCTTGTATGTATTTGATGATTTGTAGACAACTTTCGTGGGGTTTAGCTGTCAGTGCAAAGTGGCGATCTGTACAAAATAGTTTTGCTGCTGTCAGTCTCATCTGCAGGAAACAGTGGTGGACGGTGCTCCTCGCTGGCAGCAGCAGCAGTTTGACAGGTAAATTCAATGACGAACAGGCTGTCTAGTTAAGATTGCTAGGAGGAATGCAACCCGCGTTATTCTGGGAAGCATTGCTACAGACTTCTATTGCGCATGTAGAGGGGGGACTTGGCTGTAGGTACATAGACATGTGAGGTCGGTATAACACTGAGAACCTTTTAGCTGCTTTGCTAATATCTCTTGGTGCTGGACACGTAGTGCAGCTATGCAACATTGTGCCAGCAATGGTGCCTACGTGAACACGTACTTTGGCAGGAATTTCTCAAGTGTCAAATATGAAATGGATGCTGCCACCTCATGGTTGTGGGGCCAGAATGGACACCTATGTTTGGCTTGGCAGCTAACGGTTGCGTCTGGTGGCGGGATGTGTTTTTCACTAGCGATCTTTTGTTTAAACTATATTCCATCAATTTCAGTGACAAATAGGATGCTGTATATTAAGAAAACTACCCCACACATGTAAAGAGTATCGATTTATTGAATTTTCATAATTTTTTTATTTCAACATGGTGTTAGGGGTACAATAGTTAAGGGGAGGGTATGTGTGAGTGGGTTACATGGGGCAGAAAAGCAGGTTAATTGCGGAAAACTAGGTTAATTTGCATAATTGTTATGTAAAACGCAGTACAATAGTTTAACAGGGTGGGTGACAAAGAAAAATGCGCCAGAAATGGCCTTACACTACTAAGATGATAGGTAACGGTTGTGATGATTTCAGTATTTTATTAAGTAAATGAGGAAATCACAAGATTCCGAAATTTACATCATCAGGGGGGATACACCTAGTTTTATTTTTGAAAGGTATGTTATGAGAAAGGTGGACATAATATAATCAGGTAAGAGATGTAAGCCATGTGAACGGCCCTGCACAATGGGGAATGCTACAATTGGAAAACTTTAGAAGTTACCAAGATTTCGAAACTGCTTTCAAACAAAAATACTAGAGCAAGGGGGCACAGAAAAAGTTACACCTTAATAACATTAAGTACTTAGATGATCTCATAAAATAGGATCAGTTGTTAGAGGTGATACATAGTACTTACGGGAGTTAAGAAAATCGTGGAAGGGAAGACCCACCAATATAACTTTGTCTTCACACAACTTGTTTATTTAACAATACATAAACTGTGCTTTAAGGAATGCCGAAGCATTTAACCACAAAATTTTCTTTAACAAAATTGACCTTAAACCTTAAGTTGAATAAGCTTTAAATCTTTGCAAAAGAAATCTATAATGCTGTACTGCAAAACAGCAAACAATGTGACAATGATTACAAGACAGCCGGACTTGCAGGCCGCCCATTATCAGGTGAAACAGTGGTGTTTACTACCGTGCTGGACACAGTCTGTGTTATTAAATGCCCTTCTACAACACATGAAAACTATCTAAGCACCATTGATGACAAGAGTGATTCAATTACTCAATACAAGTGACATAACTTTTAATTTGAAAGCTGTATGTCAAAAGATTCAGGGTTAAGATGTGCACCTGTGCTTAAAGATTAAACAGATTATGAAACAATATGACAATGATAAGGCTTACTTCAAAGCAGCCACCCTTTTAATTTCAGTGGGCAACCAAGGTGCGACTGGATCCCAGCCCGTCCCTTCTGACAATTTTATTTCGACTGAAGTCCTGGTGATTATTGCCAGTTAATATTTGAAAAGTTAAAGTGATCGTCAGATACTAAGACCGCTCTGTAGGAACATCTTAAAACACTACTTGTGAACATTTATTACAAGAGAACTCACTCGACAGAGCCTCAACAACCAGCTAAAATACACGAATAATTACGTGGTCTTTGAAACACAGAAAGGAACAGCTTAGTACAACAGGTTGTTCAGATTATAACTAATGACTGGGAAATACAATTACAATCAAAGAATTGATCCGGTTAACAGCTAAATATAACCACAAGGTCCCTTTTTGCTTAATGGCAACCTGTGCCTTAGTACAATTGTTCCAGCTGTATTTACGACCAAGAGCTGACTAATTAGAACACTGATGAACGGGCACAACCCAGAAAGGAAAGGCAATATAATAGTGGGACCAATTTTCAAATGACAACTAGTGTCTTACTACAATTCTACTGCCTATATTTACGGCCAAAGGGCCGACCGAGTAAAGCTCTGAAGATCGGGTACCAACCAGAAAATAATAAGGAGGGCAGGAACATTGAACAAATCACCACGAGGATTGCAGAGTGTTACTCTCCTTTATCAGAAAGCAGTACCATGGATCCACGGTGCGTCGCAGCGGTTACTGAGTGGTGCCGATGAAAGCCAGGTACAAGAGGGCAGCCAGGCCACGAGTGGTCATCCGACACGAGTGTTGCCAACTAACAGATGGGATGTCGGCCTGCTGCTTGTAGTCGACGTGAACCCCGGTGAAGTACTCTGGTATCTTCGCTCTGCGCAGGCCCTCCTTGCGCAGCTCGTGGCTTCGGCTGCTCGGATCTCATGACCGCCTCTTGTCGCGACGCTACCGCCAGTCCCTAAACTTCGTGCCTCTTTCTTGGGCCAGCGAACCCCATATATATATCGGCAAGCGAAGACCTTCTAAGGACGCAACCCACAGATACCAATTCCTCATAGATATTGGCAATGGGGCCGCAAGAGGGATAGTCGATACTACACCTAAGTCAGAGGCGCCAGACAAAACAGTCTAGAATTTGGTATGAATGAGGTGACATTTTTGGGACATTTAGTGAGTACAGCAGGAACCAAACCAGACCCATGAAGATTTCATACTATTAAACTTTGTCCAGAACATTCAAACAGAAGATTTCTTAAGCCATATTTAGGAACTGTAGAATTTTATAGAAAATTTCTTCCACAAGCAGTACTGAATGCACCACACTTATTGAAATTATTAAAAGCAACCACATCTTGGATTTGAGATCAACATTGTACAGAGGAGTTTAACAGTATAAAGGAAAGTTTAACAAAGTCACCTAAACTGTTTCACCGATACTTCACATTACCATTACACCTATCAACAAACGCGTCTGACCATGGTTTGGAATGCTGCATATTGCAGGAACATGTTGTGCAGCAGACATTACAGCATAGGCCAATAGCTTTCGCCTGTAGAATTCTCATGAACCATGAAAGGAATTATGCTTCACAGAAAAAGGGAGATAATATGTAGTGTGGGCTTTCAGAAATTTTAATACTTATCGGTGGGCAATGAAACTATAATACATAGTGAATAAATGTAATAATCTTTCTACTAAAAAGCAGACTTTTACATAGTAGACTCACTAGATGGTCTCTCTTTTTGCTATAATTTAAATTTGCTACACATTTCTTGGAAATTAACCAGTACAAAATAGATATTCACATGCTCAGTCATACAATAAGAACTCTGCAATGTTAAGATAGTAGTTTAAACAAACATATTCAAAGAATACAAGAAAACAACTCGAATCAGGATGAAAATTGGAACATACAAGAAATAATTTTGTTTCATAAGAACCAAAATACAGGTAAATGGTTACTATGCATCCCTAAAGACAGCATAATATTTCTTACTTGGTATGTACACTTAGGTTATGCACACTTTGGACCAAAGAAATGTATCATGCATATGAAAAAGTGCTACTACTTAAAAAACATGACAGGTAAGGAAAATATTGTGCTCCTTTGAGATAGGCCAAAAGGTAAAAATAAGTACCTCAGGAGAACATGTATTGCTGTATCTCATTATTCCAGGAAAAATTTGGGAGTTAGTGGCACTGGATTTCTTTGGCCCAATGCCTAATGACTGGGGAGGAATGGCATACGTGTTGATCATTCTAAAATGTTGGTCACAGTAAAGTTGTACCCTCTAAGAAAAACTACAACCAATAGCGCAATAAATAAATTATGAGATCATTATTTTATCCAGGTCAGTAAACCTAAGAAACTGTTAAGAACTCCAAAGAGTTTTTGGCATGGGAGAAATTAAACCATATTTTGATTTCGTGCTACCATCCGCAAACTAATCCGTCAAGCACTCGAAATGGACAGAATTAGAAAGTGAATTGGAGTTAGTGTTGAATGAATTGCCACACTTGGTCACTAGAGTATCACCAGTGGAGGTAATAGGTCAGCAGGTAGAAGGGGAACCCTTCTTGAAATGGCTTTAGTGGCCCACAGAAAACTCTGCCCTCCATTCGATGTCAACAAAGAACATTAAAGAAGAGATGACTAGGGAAGCTGAAAAACGGAAAAAGAGATGGGTAAAAGGCACCCCTGTATCGTACAGAGTGGGAAATGCAGTCTTGGTTAAAAGTAACAAGAGGACTGACAAGTGTGGAAAGACAACGAATAACTGTTACCGACTATATGAAGGGCCATTCATGCAGCCAGGAAAGCACATGCAAAGGCAGTGATATTACCCAACCCAACACTAGGTGAAGCAAAGGCCATGTATTATACTCAGGATTTACGACGATTCATAAGAAATTAAAGAGTGATTAAGTAACAGTCCACTTTTTTTTTAATTGTAGGGTGTCGTCTTGTCTCGGTCCGCGCGGCTCCCCTCGTCGGAGGTTCGAGGTCCCTTTCAGGCATGGGTATGTGTGTCGTCCTTAGCGTAGGGTAGTTTAAGTTAGATTAAGTAGTGTGTAAGCTTAGGGACCGATGACCTCAGCAGTTTGGCCCCATAAGGCCTTCCCACAAAATTCCTTTCCAACCTTGATAGGCAGTTTCAAACAAATTAAATACCTCATAAATAGTATGTAGTTAGTGCTCGGATGGGTTGATATAATGATGGTAACCCATCGTTTATAACAGTGAGGAAGAGGCAAGGCTGATATATGTTAATACTATTATGGTATTAATAAAATGATGTATGTTGTTTCATGTGCCCCACTAGAAGACGGCAAGAGGAAGGCTATGAATGGTAATGTAGAGAAAGTTAGGACTGAACAGACTGAACTTTAAGTTGCGCAGTGAACACATCAAGAAAAACAAAAACAAAAATGTTTTTTGTTCCCTATAAGGATTTCAACAACGCTAAAGGTATTGATATAGCTGCATGTATAGAGTGAGTCAAGTAGCAGCTCCAAGACGAGGAGTCTATTCTCAATTATGAGGCTGTTATGCATGTTTTAGGTATGCCAAGGCTGCACATTATAATGAAAGAGATGTGAATGTCTACACTGTTATTAATTATGATTGAACATAAATTAAACCTTTCCTCACTTCCTCACTTAAAACTATGTTTCGAGTCGCTAAATATTATCGACTTACACCAGTTTTATCAGGAATAGGTTATGAGAAATTAACGTTCACATGACATAAATTGTTTCTGACATGTTATTCCCTTTCGTATACGACATTTTATTTGGTTTTGGGTATGATTATAGTGGATTTTATAATGTAAACTAAGCTTCATAACGACATCGCAAGAGCGATCGGGCTGCCCGTGACGTCATCGCAAGCAGCAACAAAGGGACCACAGGCCATGCGCAGCTCCTAAGGAATGCCGAAGACCGGAGCGTAAAGCTGACAAGAATATCAACGGGAAATTAAATTATTTTTTCTGGTGTGAGAACGAGATTGCTCAGTCCTGCTTGTCCGCATTCGTCTACGTCTACGAAGGAATAATAAATTGTTGTTCTGTATTTGAGGAAGGATACTAATCGTCTCGAAGAGCAGTGTGATACCAAAAAAATAGTTTTGTCGAGAGTCAGTTGACGTTTGCTCCTCTGAAGACGCAAGGTAGTCGAAGACCCTCTCACACTTCGATCGTTGGTTCAAGAACCCCATGACGGACGAGGGCTCTTGCTTTATGATAGCAATACTGCTCAGTCAATAAACAGTGTGCCGGTACACCTTGAGGGGCCTCTTTACGGATCAGAATTTGCAAACAAGCGTAACTATCAGCCATATTACGACCTTCCTCTGTACTCAAACCTACGGAGCTTTCGTAATTTTCTTCCAGAAAAGCGTGTAGTATTTCAAACAGGCCTGTTCCTTTTGTTCTAAGAGTTATTTTCCTGCAGGAAAGATCTTCATTAAATATGTTGTCATTTATAGTGTCATGTGTGATAACCAACTGATCATTAACGTAGTCAGACATATCGAGTGTTCGACAACTGATAATGTTGTCTGACGAAGGCACATTTGGCAGCTGACCGACGACTGACTCAAGTTTCATAATAGACACCGTTTTCAGAGCACGTAGTCAAATAAAGTCTTCCACTG
The DNA here is from genome assembly GCF_021461395.2 of Schistocerca americana. Classification (NCBI taxonomy): domain Eukaryota; kingdom Metazoa; phylum Arthropoda; class Insecta; order Orthoptera; family Acrididae; genus Schistocerca; species Schistocerca americana. Next base: position 828,445,682 of record NC_060119.1, on the reverse strand, counting down.
TGGTGTGAGTTAACTTACTCTTTGCTATGCTAATGTGAAAGAAGAGCTTTTGTAAGAATCGCAACTTGTTTAGTTGAAGTTTTTGTTTTTGTTCTTTCGTTTTTTTTAACTTCTGGGAAACATATTCTCGTGGTTTGTTTATCAAACTATCGTGCTTCGACTCCAAACGTAGTTTTATTTTATTAAGAAGTATGCTTTCAGTAACTAGAGGTTAGAAAGATTTGGCAAATTGTGGTCTTCCTTCACATAAAAAACAAAATCCAGCAGCTGTCGTTATACTTCCTTCATTTCCATCCAGTCATGTTTTAGATCTGCATGATACATTTGAAATATCACGTTTTGTACTTACATTTAAAAATCTGTGGGTACTGGCAGAAAAACATAAATCACAGAAACTATCAGTATTCGACAAAACTGATATTCGGATTGATTGTTACGGAATAAAAACAATTGTGTCACATAGTACGATTCGACTGACATCTGAAACGCTGCCGTAGTGACAACATTTACTTGCCGACCGACTAGATATCACTACTAGCGCACACGCGATTCCTATACTCAGAAAGTAAATAAACCAATTATTATCATTATAAAACCCGCGACGCCCGTTCTGTAGGGTCGTGACGTCCCTGGGAGCCGTGACCGACATTTTGAAAACCCTTGTTCTAGTTCATTTGTAATTCACTTTACTTTCATTTTACGTCGTTATGACGTAATTTTGTCGACATTTTCATGTAATTTTTGTGATTATTTTCCTGGTAGTTTAGGTCGTAAAATTCAGGCCCCGTGATTACTATTCCTCTCACTTTCGCACTGAATTCTCACTGCGGGCAGCTGCCTCCACTGTCTGTGCCTCTGCGCCCCCCCCCCCCCCCTCCTCCCCAATGCATTCCCTATGGCACCACTGATTTGAATTTGAGAATTAACCCAGCGGAATCCATTAAAATAGTTCATGCACAGTATGTAAAGGAGTTTTAGCAGACGGACGGTGCGAAGAAGCAGCACTTTCAGTTATTAAATTTTCAACTAATTTTGTTCATTTACGATACTGATCACAGTGATATTGTTAGCTCCGGAGGACAGCAAAAACATCTGCATCGTCACAGATTAGCAGTCAGTCATCTTCAACAGGCGCCATTGGTACCGTCACAGAGAGGAAGACAAACTGTATATCTCTGGTCGAGCCGTTTTCACAACAAACAGCAGAAGTTTATATATGAATATAATAACACACACTGAGTGTATACCGATATAGTTAATAGCCAAGTACATTTGAACAGTGTTAATTATTTCTAATGTTAATAATTGTTAATAATAAAACTAAATACGCGTTATTAGGCGCATCACAGAGAAGGAGAAAATATTACTCGCAGCCAGATATTTTACATTACTATATAAATAAAGACGAAAATATATTTATCTTGTTTATGAAGCGTAAGATTATTCAACTTTTCAAATTGTTTCTACATATTGTTAAGTAATGGGCTCGGATGAAAAATTGCATATCTTGTCGGTAAAGCGTAAGATTATTCAACTTTTCAAATTGTTTCTAAACATTGTTAAGTGATTAACTTAGCTGAGAAATTGCATTTGTGTAATATACGAAGATTAAAGTGTAAAACACAAATTGTTTGGCAATAGGCTGAATTGAGATGTGTTGCTGTTATAAACGAAGATCGTGCTTGGTATGCATGATTACATACACAAAACTGAAACCTCGTTCACGTTACACTTTCATATCAGATACAATTAATTACGCTGGGGTTGTGTAACTGAGTTTCTGTAGATTGACAACGGATCAAACATATATAACATCACGTAGGAAAATTTGCATTAAGGATTACTTAGTGCCCTTGGCTGCTGTCCACGTATAAGTGGTTGTATGCATGTGGAAGAACTTTATTTTAAATTGATTTTTATTTGCAAGTAAATGTCGGCAGATATCACTGGCCATTCCATCAGATCAGTTCCTTCGCACAGCCGGTGCGATGTGCTCATGCATTATCGTCTTCGAAGACGAAAAAGGAATCGTACATACGTAAATGTTACCGGCTCAAAACATGGCTCATCCATTCCGTTGCTGAAAGATGATCTTACGCCACTGACCCACGCCCCATTCCAATTGCTGTCCACGTATAAGTGGTTGTATGCATGTGGAAGAACTTTATTTTAAATTGATTTTTATTTGCAAGTAAATGTCGGCAGATATCACTGGCCATTCCATCAGATCAGTTCCTTCGCACAGCCGGTGCGATGTGCTGATGCATTATCGTCTTCGAAGACGAAAGAGGAATCGTACATATGTAAATGTTACCGGCTCAAAACATGGCTCATCCATTCCGTTGCTGAAAGATGATCTTACGCCACTGACCCACGCCCCATTCCAAGCGTTGATTATCGCCTTCATGCAATGTGGTATTGGAGGGATTGTACTCTACATCTGTATATACGTCTATAATCTGCACCGTGATGTGCATGACACAGGGCACGTCTCTCTGTATCACTTGTTAGGGCTTTTGCCCGTTCCATTCGTTTATGGAGCACGGGAAGAATGGTTGTCCGAATGCCTCTGTGCATGCAGTAATTATTCGAATCTCATCCTCATGTGTATGATACGCAGGGGTTTGTTGTAAGCATTGGCATTATAATTAAAAAGAGGACAAACTCAGCCGCAAACGCAGCATAGAATCTAATACGAATTCCATCTGGCCCTGGAGCTTTGTTCAGTTTTAACGATTTCAGCTATTTCTCAACACCACGGACGCTAATACTTACTTCATTCATCTTTTCAGTGGTACGAATATTAAATTGCGGCAATTCTCCTGGGTTTTCCATTGTAAAGGAAGGTTTGAAAACAGAGTTAAGCATATAAACTTATACTTTGATACCCTGAATGTTAGTTCCCGTCTCATTCGCTAGGGACCGGACGCTAACTTTGGTGCCACTAACAAATTTTACCTACGACCAGAATTTCTTCGGGTTTTGTGAAATATGATTTGACAATATTCTGCTACGGTAATCATTGAAGGCATCACGCATTGCTTTCTTGACAGCCGAATGTCCTTCATTTGGAATCTCCCTATCTATAGCACTACGCTTTGTTTTACACCTATTATGCAGTAAACCCTGTTTCTTTAGAAGTTTCTTTACAGTGACAGTGTGCCATGGAAGTTGCCTCCTGTTATGAACTCCTCTACTGCGTGCATATCTATCCAGTGCATAGTCAACTCTTCTTTTAAACTTGAGCCACAGTTCCTCTACTGTTTTCGTAACGGACACCTAGAAGCCAAATCGATCATGTGGAGTTGGTCATGCACGGTCAGGGTGTTCTACAAAGCCCTCTCATTTTCATGCAGAAAGGCAGTGCTCCACGTTGCCCTCCAAAACTACATTGGTGATCCCTTGATGCCTCAGAACATGACCTACCAACCAATCCCTTCTTCTAGTCAAGTTGTGCCTGAAATTCCTCAATTCTATTCAGTACCTCCTCATTAGCAATGTGATCTACCCATCTAATCTTCAGCATTCTTCTGTAGCACCACATTTCGAAAGCTTCTATTCTCTTCTTGTCTAAACTATTTATCGTCCACGTTTCACTTCCATATATCGCTACACTCCTACAAATACTTTCAGAAACGACATCCTGACACATAAATCTATACTCGAAGTTAACAAATTTCTCTTCTTCAGAAACGCTTTCCTTGCCATTGCCAGTCTACATTTTATATCCTCTCCGACCATCACCAGTTATTTTGCTCCCCAAATAGCAAAACTCATTTACTACTTCAAGTGTCTCAATTCCTAATCTAATTCCTGCAGCATCACCCGACTTAATTCGACTACATTCCATTATCCTCGTTTTGCTTTTGTTGATGTTCATCTTATATCCTCCTTTCAAGACAGTGTCCATTCCGTTCAGCTGCTCTTACAGGTCATTTGCAGACTCTGACAGAATTACAATGTCATCGGCGAACCTCAAAGATTTTATTTCTTCTCCATGGATTTTAATTCCTACTCCGAATTTTTCTTTTGCTTCCTTTACTGCTCGCTCAATATAGAGATTGAATAACATCGGGGATAGGCTACAACCCTGTCTCACTCCCCTTTCAACCACTGTTTCCCTTTCATGCCCCTCGACTCTTATAACTGCCATCTGGTTTCTGTACAAATTGTATATAGCCTTTCGCTCCCTGTATTTTACCCCTGCCACCTTCAGAATTTGAAAGAGAGTATTCCAGTCAACATTGTCAAAAGCTTTCCCTAATTCTACAAATGATAGACACGTAGGTTTGCTTTTCCTTAATCTGGTTTCTAAGATAAGTCGTAGGGTAAGTATTGCGTCACGTGTTCCAATATTTCTACGGAATCCAAACTGATCTTCCCCGAGATCGGCTTCTACCAGTTTTTCCATTCGTCTGTAAAGAATTCGCGTTAGTATTTTGCAGCCGTGGCTTATTAAACTGATAGTTCGGTAATTTTGACATCTATCAACATCTGCTTTCTTTGGGATTGGAATTATTATATTCTTCTTGAAGTCTCAGGGTATTTCGCCGGTCTCATACATCTTGCTCACCAGATGGTAGAGGTTTGTCAGGTCTGGCTCTCCCAAGGCTATCAGTAGTTCTAATAGAATGTTGTCTACTCCCAGAGCCTTGTTTCGACTTAGGTCTTTCAGTGGTCTGTCAAACTCTTCACGCAGTATCATATCTCCTATTTCATCTTCATCTACATTCTCTTCCATTTCTATAATATTGTCCTCAATCTCTTGTATAGATCCTCTATATACTCCTTCCACCTTTCTGCTTTCCCTTCTTTGCTTAGAACTGGGTTTCCATCTGAACTCTTGATGTTCATGCAAGTGGTTCTCTTTTCTCCAACGGTCTCTTTAATTTTCCTGTAGGCAGTATCTATCCTACCCCTAGTGATATGCGCCTCTACATCCTTACATTTGTCCTCTAGCCATCCCTGCTTAGCCATTTTGCACTTCCTGACGATCTTATTTTTGAGACGTTTGTATTTTTTTTGCCTGATTCATTTACTGCATTTTTATATTTTCTCCTTTCATCAATTAAATTCAATATTTCTTCTGTTACCCAAGGATTTCTATTAGCCATCGCCTTTTTACCTACTTGATCCTCTGCCACCTTCACTATTTCATCTCTCAATGCTACCCATTCTTCTTCTACTGTATTTCTTTCAGTATGTATGTAAATGAATAAAAGCAATGGTTTTTTACCATAAGTCTTTCGCCTCAATATGTTAGTGGCTGCGTTTGTCGATATTGCTGTACATCTGCTCTTGCTGTCCTTAGGAATCTCCCCCACACAGGTCACATACTAATTAAAAAAAATAAAAAAATCCCTCAACAGTGGATGGTAGAGGACAGTAGCGAACAAGTTTCCTTTCTTTCTAGAAGGCTTGCACTGCGACGGACCTCACCTCCTTGGTTCACAGAACGGGTCAAAACACTGTTGCAGAAATTACGAAGAAAACTTACCAAATTTAAATGAATGCAAAATCTCCAAGATTGGCGATCTTTTACGGGAGCTCGAAATTTAGCGCGGACTTCAATGCGAGATGCTTATAATAAATTCCACAACGAAATTTTATCTCGAAACCTGGCAGAAAATCCAAAGACATTTTAGCAGCAAGACACAGTCAATGCCTTCTCTGCGCGATAGCAATGGAAATTTAGGAGACAATCTGGGCAACCGTCTTAGTTTGTTTGCAGATGATGCTGTCGTTTATGGTCTAGTAAATTCATTAGGAGATCAAACCAAATTGCAAAACTATTCAGAAAAGATATCTGTATGGTGCGACAATTGGCTATTGACCTTAAATAATGAAAGTTTTAAGGTCATCCACATGAGTGCTAAAAGGAATCCGTTAAATTTCGCTTACACAGTAAATGAGTTAAATCTAAAGGCCATAATTCAGCTAAGTGCCTAGGGATTACAACTACGAAGAAAGTAAAGTGGTAAGAACACAGAGAAAATGTTGTTGGGACCCCAACCAAAGACTGCGTTTTCTTGGCAGGACACTCAGAAGATGCAACAGATCTACTACAGAGACTGCCTGCACTACGCTTGTCCGTCCTCTTTTGGAGTACTACTGCGCGGTGTGGGAAAAAGGGAAAGGATTTTATAAGCTTGTGCGTCATCCAGCAAGCTGTAACAGGTATGAGCGTTGTTGGTGGCAAAGACAAGAAAGAAAGTTGCTATTACTCATTCACAGACATTCGCAGTACTGATAAATATACAATTTCGTTTACCGATTTGCACAGGACAAGAGCAGAACGAGAGAGAAATTCATGTTAATTACTGTTATTGAAGCAAGAGAACGAACACACTGGCCAGCCTAAAAGAGGACGCTATAAAGAATTTAGCTTACGACACACGTGGTAAAGTTTTCTGCAATTCTCAAAGTGTTTGGTACACAGAATTTTAACTACAACAAGTTCTGATGGCAAAAATTAACATTATGCCAGAAAACAGTTGCATTGCGTCTCACCGTCATTGCTTCGTAGTACAGCTGCTCAGCGTGTCCCCACCGGCCAACAGCACCTCCTCCAACTCGTCCAGATTGCTGCTGGTCTCGACTTCAGCGGCCCACCGTTCGCTCCTCAACACCCCTGAGAGGACGCACTTTTGGGTGCACATTCCGACGAATGACAGTCCCGGCTTCCAAACGCAACACAACAGTCCAGTCAGCTCACGTTAAAAGCGCGCTCATTTGGCACGTTTTAAGCGACAGATTTTCTTGAAAGATCTCGAAACTTCTAGCGCGAACTTTCAGCAACCAGTGGACGCATTTGCCCACGAATTCGGTGGGAATAATCGTTCCACCTACGCGCTCCAAGTCACGTACGCCAAGACAGAGAGGTCTGGGGCCTCTGCCACAATTTCTCTCCTCTTTCATCGAATCTCCCCTCTGCCATTTCCTGTGCATTCAAACAGTTCAGCCCTCCATTTATAAGGTCGAAGAGAGCATAAAATTTGCCTTAGCTCACAGCCAAACTAACGAAATGGATTTTATGCAAGACAGAGTGTTCGTGAAATAAACGCTGCTGTTCATAAAGAGAAAATTATGATAAAATAAAACACATATCCCACAGATCACTTCCTACACGCATTGCTCCGAGTAGAATATGATAGACATAGCATATAAGAATGATACAATACCGTACCCAGTTGATAGGCTACACTCTAGTTAAAGATGTACTCATATAGACGTACAACATTTCCCGCCGTATTTGGTTGGGCATCGAACTGCTGATAAACGGCATATGGAATTTCTTCAAGGGAAAGACCACTTCAGGTCTGTTAAAGACCTTCTTCACCTGGTTGTTTCTGGACAATTTAATGTAGGAGGTCGCGTGTGGCCTCACGTATCCTCTCAGCAGTCACATTTGGTGTTTGTCCATAATTCCGCTTAACAGTGCAGACATTCCGCTGTCTCCATCATAGCGCCAAAAACGTAGGCGCCCATCATTGTGGGATAGACGGAGGCGAGATTCTTTGGAAAACACTACATTACCGAGCCGTATCGGCTCGTGTTTCGAGCTGTTATATCTTTGCTTACTGGCGCAATCCGTTTTCCTGTCATGCCCTGGGTGGCGATTCGATCTTCTGGTAAATGGCTCTTTGGTTAGAGGTGATTGAAAGCAGGTTATTGACGGACGATGTGGCAGTGAGAGAGAGGAACGGTGAGCGAGCGATTAAGGGGCGTGATCGGCGGTATCTCGTCCAAGTCGGCGGCTATTTGTACGGGGTCGTGTTGGTGTGGAGTTTTGGGCTCTATGCTGTTTCACCCGATTGACTATGTGGATTTGGGAGTGACCGTCTGCTGATGTGGGCGTCGTGACCACGTTGATTTTCTCTGGTACTCGCCCGTTCTACCTTATTTTTGGGTAGGGTACGTCTGTTTATGGATTTTGGGACACGTCCTCCGGTGCTGGACTTGCCCCCGTTCGGCTTCTTTGCCCGCTGTTCTCAGTCATTCCTTGCTCAAGCTACTAAATTCGCCCTCTTCTCTGGGTTAACTCTCCTTATGGATGGTATATTTGTGTGTATTTAAACTGTGTTTTCCTTATAATTTTAATTTGTTCAGTATTTCGGTGATCTTTGGCATTATTGCGTGGGTGTGAAATTAATTTAGTTGTAATTGGTTCTGGGGCATCACACTTTTTAGCGACCACTCAGGTCGAATATCGTGCCAGACCTTTAAAGTGGCAAGTTCTTGCTTGCCCGACTTGTGCGTGAACTGTAACATCGGGCATGGTCGTGATAACCAACCGCCAGCGGCCCAATCAACTCTGATTCGTTTCTGTACTCAAGTTGGAAGGTCGTGGTGAGATCCAGTACTTCTCTTAAAAGAAAGAATTTGTTGTTTACTTTTGCATATTTTGTTACTACTGTGAGCTTCTGCTTTGGTATTAGCGCTCGAGCATTTCTTGCTACTTTTAAGTTTACTTAAGTGAATTTGTTTTTGGGGGGTCTTGTTAACCGTTCGCTGTTTAATCAGAGTACCTGTTATGTTCGGTCATTAGTCAAACGATTAACCGGTTAATCAACTTTGTTTTAATTACGCAGTCATTGTAAAACGTAGATTATGGTCGGTGTCTAGGGCGGAGTTTCAATTTGTATTCTTGGGTTGGGCCTTGAGAATTTACTTATTTTGATGCTCAGTCCTGCATTAATTACGTCTGTTTGTTTGCCCTCGCCTTCCTGAGTTGGTCGTAGCGTTGGAGCTGTTGGCCCCAGCATATTATCCACTACACGCAGATTCACCGGGCGTGGCTAGTCCAGGTCGGCTGTGTATGTGTGTGCGGCGTGGTATTCCATCTCCTGTCTGCAGTGGCCACTGAGGCAGCGCGGTCTCCTCACTTGCTCGGCATCTCTCTATAAGTTAAGTTCTTAATCTTTATGGCAGTCGGACTTAAGTTTGAATCAAAGTATCCGCTACCCTAAGCCTTTTTCCGCCAGCCCGGCCTTGTCTTCTTATTGCTGCCTTAGCTTTTGCAGGATTTGAAGATCTTTCAGTTCTTCATTCTGGATTGCTGTAAATTTTCAAATCTTTGTTACCTTTCTGTTCCGAAATTGTTAGTGCCCAAATCTTTATCGTAGTAATGGACCTATAAAGTTTAAAATATTGTCAAATGCTGAACCTGTAAAATTTTGAATATTGTTACCTTCCTGTTTGAGAAGTTGCTAATCTCAAAGAGCTTTTACAGTTTCGTGAAATGCTGAACCTGTAAATTAAAAAAAAGGGACTAGCCTTCGGTTTGCAAATTGCCAGGGCCAAAAGCACCCTCAAGTTGTTTTAATCGTTATCATGAACTCGTAAATTTTTTCTAAATAAGGGCTATTTTCTTTGTTTGAACGGATACTATTTTGAACTTGGTGTCTATTATCCCCTCATAAGAAGTATGATAGTGTATTATATAGTAGCTGGTGGTGTTCTTTTACACGTACCGTTATGATAGGCTAGGTTTTTTGCTGAGTCGTTGGCTAGTTTAACGTCATACGGGGAAAGTTAGATGGGTAGATAGGTTGGCATATACGGATCTGTTCACCACCGTACCCTTTGGGTGGTCCTTGGTGACACAATGGTTTATTTTATTGATTTTAGACTTTAAAGTTTTAACAATTCTAATGTTTTGTTTTTTAAAAATGTAGAGCTCTCCGGTATCCGGATAGCATAGGTAGGACTCGGACAATTGTCGTGGCATTAGTTTATATAAGGAATGTATGACATATAACCCACGTGTGTGTCTTGGGATTTTATGAAAACGCTCTTCCTCTCATCATTAAACTTTTTCCTTGTGGTAGACGGGTGTAAGTTGTTGTTTGAAGGCTTCTATTTGTGAAATCATGGCCCATGAATATCACTTGGCTGTAATTCGATAGGCGGATGGCTGCCGCCGATGTAGTTGTCGTTGTCTTTAACAGATAGGGCCTAAGACGTTTGCGTACGCGAGCTGAACACAGGATTTTAGTTTATGACAGATAATGTTCGTTATACACTCCTGGAAATTGAAATAAGAACACCGTGAATTCATTGTCCCAGGAAGGGGAAACTTTATTGACACATTCCTGGGGTCAGATACATCACATGATCACACTGACAGACCCACAGGCACATAGACACAGGCAACAGAGCATGCACAATGTCGGCACTAGTACAGTGTATATCCACCTTTCGCAGCAATGCAGGCTGCTATTCTCCCATGGAGACGATCGTAGAGATGCTGGATGTAGTCCTGTGGAACGGCTTGCCATGCCATTTCCACCTGGCGCCTCAGTTGGACAGCGTTCGTGCTGGACGTGCAGACCGCGTGAGACGACGCTTCATCCAGTCCCAAACATGCTCAATGTGGGACAGATCCGGAGATCTTGCTGGCCAGGGTAGTTGACTTACACCTTCTAGAGCACGTTGGGTGGCACGGGATACATGCGGACGTGCATTGTCCTGTTGGAACAGCAAGTTCCCTTGCCGGTCTAGGAATGGTAGAACGATGGGTTCGATGACGGTTTGGATGTACCGTGCACTATTCAGTGTCCCCTCGACGATCACCAGTGGTGTACGGCCAGTGTAGGAGATCGCTCCCCACACCATGATGCCGGGTGTTGGCCCTGTGTGCCTCGGTCGTATGCAGTCCTGATTGTGGCGCTCACCTGCACGGCGCCAAACACGCATACGATCGTCATTGGCACCAAGACAGAAGCGACTCTCATCGCTGAAGACGACACGTCTCCATTCGTCCCTCCATTCACGCCTGTCGCGACACCACTGGAGGCGGGCTGCACGATGTTGGGGCGTGAGCGGAAGACGGCCTAACGGTGTGCGGGACCGTAGCCCAGCTTCATGGAGACGGTTGCGAATGATCCTCGCCGATACCCCAGGAGCAACAGTGTCCCTAATTTGCTGGGAAGTGGCGGTGCGGTCCCCTACGGCACTGCGTAGGATCCTACGGTCTTGGCGTGCATCCGTGCGTCGCTGCGGTCCGGTCCCAGGTCGACGGGCACGTGCACCTTCCGCTGACCACTGGCGACAACATCGATGTACTGTGGAGACCTCACGCCCCACGTGTTGAGCAATTCGGCGGTACGTCCACCCGGCCTCCCGCATGCCCACTATACGCCCTCGCTCAAAGTCCGTCAACTGCACATACGGTTCACGTCGACGCTGTCGCGGCATGCTACCAGTGTTAAAGACTGCGATGGAGCTCCGTATGCCACGGCAAACTGGCTGACACTGACGGCGGCGGTGCACAAATGCTGCGCAGCTAGCGCCATTCGACGGCCAACACCGCGGTTCCTGGTGTGTCCGCTGTGCCGTGCGTGTGATCATTGCTTGTACAGCCCTCTCGCAGTGTCCGGAGCAAGTATGGTGGGTCTGACACACCGGTGTCAATGTGTTCTTTTTTCCATTTCCAGGAGTGTATTTAATTTGGTGGTATTCTTTTAGAGATATGAAAGGTTGAAAGGTTTATTCATGAAGGAACTGCCCCCTATTATTTATTTTATATTGACATATGGTTTGAGTTGCGCTTAGTGTCACTACCAACTATAGGCATAGCATGGAAATGTAAAAAAAAAAATTGTTTTGGAGTTTTTAAAATTTTTTTAAAAAATCCTTTAGTGTTAACGTGTACGATTGCTAGTCGTAATTACACCGTGTTAGCTGTTATATGCGGAGTGTATTATTATTAAATTACATGTGAACGCATGGAGAACATGACCATGCAGCGCCTCCTACCGAGGGCGCTTCGCTGCTAGTTGACATGTTTAGAGTCAGCATACGCTCTGCTTCAAGACTGCTTGTGTCGCAGTCGTATGTTATTCGACACTTTCTTTGAGTTGTCAAGGCTGTACGCCTGGTTGGCTAGGAAGGAGTTGAAGCTTGTGGTATGTAACTCATATGGCTAGATCTCATTTTCTGTAACGTTGAGACGTGTTGAGTGTGCTGTTCACTTATGTTTTGTACTATTTTGTGTAATAGATGTCTGAAGATGGGTGTAATCCCGAAACGCGTAACATGTTCTAATAAAAGAGTCAGTTGAACTTCTCATGACTTTATTGCGATTGTACAGCATTGGTTGCCAATTATTAACACTGTCCGTGTTGCGAGGTCAGAATCGTCCTACGAGTAGAGCGGTTTGAGGGGCAACCCACGTTGTTGTCTTGGCCAGAAAATGTGCCTGATGTGCAGTCACAGGAACGCATACCGGGTGCCATCTACGCACCAGTAAACCCCTAACCCGTAATTTCTGAGAATTGCTTGACCTGTGCGTAGACATCCGGTACCTCATACTTCTGGAAACCTGTTAAGGACTTACAGAATCCGTGCCCAGCAGAATCTCTGTTGTACTGTGTTTGAAAAGTGGGACAACACGATATTAAGCACGTTGTCATAATGTTTTGTCTCTTCGGTTTACGAGTTACCCATATTTCTGCTCTGTATCACCTTTCGCTGAAATCTTGTCTACAGGTGACCCATGTATCCCGGCCACTCTTTGTGGGTGCTGCAGTTTTCACAAGCTCTAATGTGTAATGTGACTTCGTGGCTCTGTCTCCCTTGTTAGCGTTGTGGAGCTGCGTCACATGTGACGAGGATGCAGTGCACTGGGAATTAATACGGCGGCACTGCCGGTCCGGCAGGGCTTTGTCCGTACCGTGTGACGCATCGCTTTGACTTCAAACAGTGCTCGGCGTGGCGCGATGCGATGCGGTGCTGTGCCGTTCACCGCCGGATTATTCGGCAGTCCGGTTGATTACCGGCTGCGACTGTGGCGTGCCTAACGCGCCATCGTCCTCTGTCTGCGAACCACCACATATAAGCGACACTAGCGCGAGGACTGACAACTGGCGACGTGCGTGTCTAACGAGGTAGTCCGTTTAGAGAGCGCACGCCAGCTGTTATGCCACGCTCCGAGTTATGTATCAGGCAGTTGGGCGATGCTCCTTGACCTCTCGATTTCCCGCGCCGTGACCAGTTATACGCATATTTTTAAACAACTGTTACGCCAACTCTTTGTCGGGATAATTATTGATATTGAAAAGTAAAAGTCGTTTGGCATTATTGCCTAGGAGGATCCGAAGGCCAGGTTCAGGCGCCTAATTGGTAACGTCCTTCTGACCTTTGCGCACAATGGGCGCCTTCCCCTCACGAAGCGCAACAGCTGTGTAAGTGTATCTTATACACTGATCAGCCAGAACATTATGACCATCGACCTATTATCGACATAAACCCATCCAGGCGATAGCAGTCTCACTTGGCGAGGAATGACTGTTAGTCAGACACACGCCCGGTGTATGTATCAGTGAGCGTGGTGTCCGTGTGTAGGATGGGCTAGGCGCGTGATCTATCTGTGTTTGACCGAGGGCAGATTATGATGGCCCGGAGGCTCGGCGCGCGCATTTCGGAAACTGCACCACTTTTCGGGTGTTCGAGGAATGCTGTGTTGTCTTCAACACGTTGCGAAACAGAGGTGAAACCACGTCCAGACGTCGTGGGGTTGTGGTGCTCATCCTTTATTTCAGACGTCGCACGTCGTAGGTTGAGCAGACTGGTAAAACAGGACAGGTGGCGACTTCTGGCGAAACTAACATCAGCCTTTAATGCTGGGTGGAGTACAAATGAGTCCGAACACACAGTGCACTGAATATTCCTAACGATGGGCCTCCACAGACGACGACCTATACATGTGCCAATGTTGTCACCACGAAATCGGCAACTACAAATGAAATGGACACGTGACCATCGGCACAAGATGTTGGAGCAATGGCTGAGCGTTGCGTGGTCCGATGAATCCCGATACGTTTTTCATCATGCCGATGGGAGGGCGCGAATCCGTTCTCTTCCAGGGGAACAGGGCCTTGACACATGTTCTACGGGACGGAGATAAGCTGGCGGCGGCTCCATTATGTTCTAAGGAACATTCATGTGAGCATTCATGAGTCCAGTGGAGCTCGTGCAAGGCACCATGAGGACCAAGGAGAATCAGATTTTCACTCTGCAGCGGAGTGTGCGCTGATATGAAACTTCCTGGCAGATTAAAACTGTGTGCCCGACCGAGACTCGAACTCGGGACCTTTGCCTTTCGCGGGCAAGTGCTCTACCATCTGAGGTACCGAAGCACGACTCACGCCCGGTACTCACAGCTTTACTTCTGCCAGTATCTCGTCTCCTACCTTCCAAACTTTACAGAAGCTCTCCTGCGAAACTTGCATCCCCCAGGCTGTGGCTAAGCCATGTCTCCGCTATATCCTTTCTTTCAGGAGTGCTAGTTCTGCAAGTCTCGCAGGAGAGCTTCTGTAAAGTTTGGAAGGTAGGAGACGAGATACTGGCAGAAGTAAAGCTGTGAGTACCGGGCATGAGTCGTGCTTCGGTAGCTCAGATGGTAGAGCACTTGCCCGCGAAAGGCAAAGGTCCCGAGTTCGAGTCTCGGTCGGGCACACAGTTTTAATCTGCCAGGAAGTTTCAGGACCAAGGAGTATAGTACTCAGGTTGCAGACAACGTACACCTCTTCATGACGAACATGGTTCCCGACGGCAGTGGCATTTTGTCAACAATGTAATGCACCACGTCACAAGGACAGGAGTGTGCTGGAATCGCCAGGTCTGAACCCAATTGTACACATCTGGGCATCAGAGCTCATCATTAGGTGATTTGCGTGTGCCGATGTAGTTCCAATTCCCTCCAGCGACTTACCAAAGCCCCATTGCTTCCGTGCCACGACGCGTTGCCGCTGTTAGCCGTGCTAAAGGTGGACGTATAGGTTATTAGGAAGGTGGTCATATTGTAAGTGTAAGTGACTGTAATTTATTTGTATGTAGTGTGATGTCATGCTTGTGTTGGATTATGATCAGGCAAGGGAGAGGGTGAAACCTGTCGCTAGCATGTAGCCTGCGCCTTCCAAATAGTATCAGAAGGGCAACAGAGCTTAGCGTTCCCATCTTACTGACGGATCGTCATCAACAGTTTCACGTGCGCGGAGGTGCTGCGGAGAGATCTGGAATTTAATCCAGGACACTGGTGCAAAATCTCCTCCATTTTGACGTAAAGGCAGAAGAAAAGCAGCCAACAGAATGTGGAATATCCAGGCTATAACCCATACGAGTAGTGGCCACGCGCAACGTTGCTTAACTTAGATGTTCTGACGAGAACGGGTGTATTCAACGCGGCTGCTCGTTGACATCATTGATATTAGAATGATTGCACAATACGAAGGACGTTCAGTTAAGAGCGGCGCTCATTTTCTAAAAAGTGGGTTCCAGAACTTAACAATTTTCTGCTTTTACGTTCAATATGCTGCCCACTAAATGTGTTGCACTGCTCTCATTTTTGTGGCCATTCCTGGGAGACGCAATGAAGGCCTTTCTTTGTTATGCAATTCAAAATCGCCTCTAAGACTTTCACTACCAAGGTTTAATTTTCAAAAAGATGTTCCTTAAGGTCCTTTTTCGCAGTAAGAGGAAAAATTCGCAGAGTGTCAGGTCTGGATTGTAATTCGGCTGGACTGCTGCAGAAATGCCTGTTCTGGTCTAAATCGTATCACAGTTTGGGCACTGTGAGGTCAGGTATTATCCTTACGGAACTTCCACTGTCTGCGTACTTTCGTTTTGAATGGTATCCTTCATCAGTTGGATCAGAATCTGTTTCCAATACGCTGAAATGGCAGTGATATCTTTTGGGACAGTCAAAGTGGACAACATGCCTTTGTAATTCAAGAATATGATGTCGAAGGCCTTATTACCAGACTTCGCTAAGACACCTTTCTGAAATTGGTCAGTCATGTTGCACTCAAGCTGTGCTACTCTGTTTCTTTCGTGCGTCATAAAAATATACCTGCGTTTCATCTACAGATGATATTTGCCACCATGCATCAGGCTTATGTTCAGAACACTGTTTCCAATAGAAGCATGCGTCAACACGATTCTGGTATTCCCCTGGAGTGAACGGTCATAGTATCCAGCGAGCGCACAATCTAGATATGTGCAGACCTTCCGTTAAAAGAGTGTGGACACGTCCAGTTAATATTTACAGAATGCATACAACTTAATTCAGGCTGAGGCATGGCAGCCACAGTATTAATTGTTATGTCCTTCAATGCCAGAACAGGCGCGTCCTCTTCTCCTTACAGTTTGCAACTTTTCATGAAATGCCTTGTGTCAAAAGACTCAGTATGATGTGGCAGTGTCGCCAAAAGCTGTCTTTAATTGGTCGTAGCTCACATAAGCAGTTTTTTTTTCAGATGAACTCAGAATTTTATTGCTTAACGCTCCGCTCGAAATTCAGACTTGTTGAAGTAGTACAAACGGTCCACTTTCATTCACTGCTGCAACTCAACTGAGAGAGCGTGAAGAACGACACTCTGTGTATATATAGTCCCGCAGTCATTCCAAAGAATCCTAACTCGGAATGTATTCGAGAGAGAGAATAATGAGATGATCAAAAGCTTTAAAGAGACAGGCAGTATCAAAGACCTTCCTTGAAGTGAACCTCACCCTGTGACTCAGTGACATGTTCACAAAGTGTAAGCTACATTTCAACATATTCCCCGATGTCAGTTCGCTGTGCATCACCTGAATTGCAGGAACCAAGATCAGCCATCCACAAAGTGTCATGTAATCGGTTTTACCTTTTGCGTACAAAGTGCAAATGGTCCAGGTATTGCAGCCAAACGATCGTCCACTGCGGCCTACACTCGTCTCAATAAATGCTGACAACGACTGGCTCAAAAAGTGCCTGTCTTCAGGTGAAGCAACCAACGTTCCACATTTCTGGAGACATGAATTGCCACAACATTAGGATTTGGGGCTCAACGCAACACTCGTGAACACATCCGAGATAGCCCAAAGATTAATGTTTAGTGTTGCCTAATGTGCGGTATGGTGATGCCCAGTTTACATCGCAGAGAAACCATAAAGGGAAACGTTTACGAGGACATGCTCTAACAGTTCCTGCCAGTACAGATCGAACAGCTGCAGCCGTCCACCGGCTACCAGAACGATGGTGCAGCCCACATTGGAGTTTGCACGTGATAAATGTGCTGAATGACACATTTCCTGAGAAGTGTATAGGTCGTGAAAGTCCCATCGCATGGGCCCCAAGCTCTCCCATTGTCACGTCATTAGGCTTCTTCTAGTGCCTTTACATCAAAGATCGCTTGCATACAACATCAGTCACCGATCCTGTTGTCCTTCGTGCACGAATCAGTGAAGTACTTAGAACTGATGCTTCAATGTTGACCGGTACATGAGCAAAACTGAAATATCGTCTTGACTGAAATGCTGCCATAACAGAAAAAAAATTCGGTAGCTGCTACACACTGTACGACACACCACGGTGCTCTGTCTCTAATAGTCCGCAAGTTACGATTTTTGCAAATGATACTGGAACTTTATAGAAATCCTATGCTTTCACGAGACAGCGATATACGGTTACGCTACCGACTGCACGTGATTTAGAGAATTAGTGCCACTCTCTACTGAATATCACCCAAGTACACTTTTTAGCTGAAATCCGTATTAGACAGTGGCAATTGTTCTTGCATACAAACAACTGACACATGGCGATCTTGCGCGTACGCACTGCCCAACGGAATGTAATCATACAGAAAAAACGTTGATTACTGGGGCATATGTACACAGTCGTGTCACTTTACCAACGCATGTGACATGTGATACCAGCAATATGACGAATAAATGATATGGAATAACTAAGCATGTGAATAATTTGGCTGATGGCATGTCTGTACGAGTTTCGCTAACGGCTGTCCTGGGCGGGGATCGGAATGTGAGACTTAAAAAAACAGATCTCCATCAACTTTGGGAACGAGACGAGAGGTGTTCCTGAACTGTCAAAGTCTGCGAACTGTTTGCCCGCCTGTCTGTTGAAAGTGCATCGTCAGAGTGCCTATGACACCACTCTCAATTAACAGTCATACAACTGTAGAGCTATAGGTGACATTTATTACGTTTACATGCGCTCGTATACCGATTTATCAATACCGCATCTGGTTGGTCACGTAAACACTCCAAAGTTTATTTTGGAAATCCGTTTTTATTTGTTGGTTTTCCACTTCCACAATAGATTTTGACTCCACTGTAAAGCACAGACGTTTTTGAAACGTGCTTGGACTCGCAGGTTACGTCTTGTTTTCAAAATGTTGGGCTTTTATGGACAGAGAGACTTATGCTGCAATGAAGGAGAAGCAGGAATATTAGATTGAACATGAAGCTGTCTACGTCTAATATTTAAGTCAACAGATATAGCGATTGTGCCGAATAAATCAGAAACTGGAACAGCTGTTTGCCAGATGCCATATTTAACTGGGTTAGCAGATCCGCTTGTTTATATAACTATGTAAACACTATAACGAAAAACTGTTTCCGGAACAAGGTTTTCTTCTTTCGGAAGATGTGTCGCATGTAAATGTAGTGGCTGATGGCGGGGCAGAGCGTCAACTAAAGAGGGAACGAGGTGGCATAAAACACAAGGCGGTGAACGCAGTGTCATTGTTTACTGTACGCTATCGCGGCATTGTTAAGATCCCTTAACCGACGCGACAGGCTCTTTTGACTGATTTACCTACCAAAACTGTCACCGAAAAAGGTGTTTTGTTTGTTTACTTTGAGGGACGCCCTACATCACATTATTCATGAATCACAGCTGGCGCCATGCGTCTCCTGTATATGAAACTACAAAAGATTCATTGAACTGTTTAGAAAGATGTCGGCTAAGTCTACTTTCGTTCACTGCTGTTTCTTCCGATCTCATGTTTCTTAGTTACGTGTCGCTGGCGAAACCTTCGGGCGGATGGAAACATTGGGCGACGGCCAACAAAGCAAAAAAAAAAGGACCTGCTGGAGTTCTGCAATTGAAGCACACCAAAGGATGAATTGTGCATTCGTCGCCAGGATCTCGTTGTACGTGTGATGATGATTCTCGGGAAAACGGACTTCTACCATTTCTTTGCACTTACCAAGCAGTTGAACTTAAGGTGCAGCTAATGAGGCTGTACGATTTATCCCAAGGAAATGTGTACACTTCTAATCACGATGTATCAGGTAATATCTGGGAGTACTCCAAAGCGATATGCGTTATTATAGCATAGGGTTTCCAGAATTTGTTGCTAGCACACTGGGACGTTTCTATAAAATTAACTAAATACGTCCATAATTTATAAATCATAAGCCGGGACATTTCGGGACACTTTTCTGAACGTTAAAAAAGTGAAATATTTGTGCCAATTACTGCTGCATTCAACTGATGTAGTAAAATAAATAAATAAATCAACACTTTACACTGTAAGTAATTAAATAAAACCCAATGGAGAGCACTCAAGTGGAAATAACATTTTATAATATTAGTTCTGGTAACATAGGATTTTTTTTTATTTTGAAACATTAATGCCAGATTCAAAATTGTCTACTGCAACACTGTATGTTGATGAGCAAAGTTCACATAATTTGTTATCCTACGCCTTATATTTGTCTGTGTTCTGAGCTTTGGAGAGGAGATCTTTCCGGTGTATGATGTATTCGTAAAACCCAGAGCAACTCACTCGATAATTAAAAATACATTTAATTATTGCTTCGACCGCTGGTTCTTGTAATCTGTTTCGTTCCTAAGTCCATTGCCCATTCATGAGAGAAACTGACAATCTAGCAACATACATTTACAAACTGAAAACTCATTGAGATGTGTTAACTGTTTTACTAAATAAGCTGTACACGTTTCATAAAACTGTTCTATATCAACACGAAATTTTTGAATTTCACTAGTTAATGCAACCTCGCTGTTCAGCAAGACAGGCCACTTTGGGCGGAATAAAACTTTCTTCTTTACGATGTTCTATGATTATGCTAGTATTTTTCAAAATCGCAGCTACTTCTATAACACTGCTGTCTGCTTTCTCAAGTTTAAGTATTTGTCTATGAAACACGCTCAACTGACCATTCAGGAACCACAGCTATGCTTGCGTTAACGGAATCTGGAAGAGGGTTGTCAGAAAAATTAGGTACCTTTTCTTCTAAGAGGAAGAATGATTTAAAATCATCATACAACTTCAGTTCCCTCTCTTCAGCAACACACAAAAATAACCACCTTGTTTTTGTGTGTGACAACAATGCATGATACCCTATGTCCCTATGTCCACAAACTCCTTTAGACGCTCCGTTAGTATTGTGTATATGGAGAAGTGACTGAAAAGTTTAATTATACAGGTTTCTACGTCAACACTCATCACGTCAGCGGCTGTCTTGGCAGCATTGTGTAGTCTGTGAGCACGGCAGCCAACTCCTAAAGGATTTTCGGTTACGTCACTTTTCAGTCTAGCAAATGTATTGTTTGTACCCGCTCGTCGCACTCCTCCAAAATTAGTGTTAGCATTGTTATCGCAAAATGCAATACACTTACTCTTGTCAATGTTATTTCCTTCAAGTGCAGTAATGCAGTACGTGCTTGTAGAGGCGGTTTCATATGGCAGCGAAATTAATTCAGGCAATTTCACTTGAATGCCATTCTGAGGTGTAAAATATTGAACAATTAACGGAAATATTTTTTCAGCCATGTGATTACTCGCATTTGTAGCTATTGAATAATAGCGGACCAGTGAAAGGTCGTCGCATATTTTGTTTGACATTGTCAGGTGCCAAAATTGTTTCCAAAAGTGCTGTCGTTTTGGTTCTGCACAACCTCACACTCTTCGCAGTCTACAGATTTCAAAGACATGTAATGATTAATGGTAAGATAACACATTGTTAAATCCACTGCTGCTACTGATTGATTCTGTTCTGATGACTCTGAAATAAAAAAAAAACAGTCAATTTTTTTATGTGCTACCAGAGCACATGTTTCATTTATGCTTTTGGTTGCCTAAATGATCAGTAATATGTGCCCTTCCTCCAAGTGAAATGGAAACATACGACTAACATATCCCATATTGCACTCCATAGTCATCTCAGTCAGGGGACTAGGCCGCCATCACTCCAAGTACCGTTATCCAAGATGGCGGCGATGATGTCATCCAAGATGGCGAATTTTGGCGGGAAGTATGAATTATGGCGGGAAGGTAGGTTAACTGGGCTACCTCCTTTAACCTAACCCCCCTCCACTCTCCTCCCTCAGAAAATGGTGGGAAGTTCAAATTCCATCAGCACAATGCAACACACCATGGCTACCTCTGCCAACTTAAGAAAATGGCGGGAAGATAGATCAATTGGGCTACCTCCACTAACCTAAGTCATCCGACCACCACCTCTTCCTAGAAAATGGCAGGAAGAGGACTCAGCCTGTGCTGGACATATGTCTTTATTTGGCATTCAGTCTTTACTCAAACAATTTGAGGCAGTACAGCCATCCAGTGTGTTTGCCGCGAGGTCCAGAGTCCAACTGACCTAGTACACAGTACCACCACCAGAGGGCACTGTTGTCCGTTCTGTGATGTCATCCAAGATGACGGACTGGGGTGGGGAAAAATGGAAGGAAACAGTGTATTCACCATGATGTCTGGGCCTAGTACGCAGTACTGCCACCAGTGGGCGCTGTCATCCCTCCCAAGACGTAATACAAGATGGCTACATCAGGTGGAGGAAAATGGCAGGAAAAGGACTCAACCTGTTCTGGGTAGGAAGGATGTAAGTCTTTATTTTGCAGGCAGTCTTTATTTAAACAATTTCAGGCAGTGCAGCCATCCAGTGTCTCCACCGCGAGGTCTGCAGGCCAACTGACATAGTACACAACACTGTCACCAGAGGGCGCTGTCGTTCCTCCTATGACATAATCCAACATGGCGGTCTGGAGGGGAACAATGGTGGGAAAATGACTCAATATGCGCTGGGCTAGAGGGGAGAGGAAGGAGTGTACTGGAATAACAAATGTTAAACGTTCTGCACACATGCAAACAATTCCTAAATTACCGAAATAATGCACTACACAGCACACAGACAAGCAAGCTACTCGTAAATAATGCAGTACACTGATATGCAGACGCGAAATCAACTCGTAAATAGTCAAAATACCGCAGTACAGCACATACAGACCTGCAAAATACTTGTAAATCACCGAAATAATGCGGTACACTGATGTGCAGACCTGCAAACTACTCCTAAATCACTGAAATAATGTATACATAATGCTCTGCCAACACACTCACAACGCTTAACAAGCCAGAAATAATGTAGTCCACAAACACTGACTGCACTTAAAAACGCTTTCAGACAGTCGTCAAAGTATCAGAAGCCCCCAGGGCGCATACATGTCGACGCCGCTGCGAGCCAACACGAGCCATCACTCTCACACCACTGCTGACAGCATGTGAAAGTCATGTCTACAGTTCTCTGAGTGTTATACTAACGTCACATGTCTATCTAAATAAGCGCCAAGTCATCCTCTGGTCCATAGCGTACTTGGGGTGACGATGGCCTAGTCCCCCTACTCATGTCTTCCTCATTTGATAAAAGACCATTCTTCTATAGTCTACATTTGTCTTGAATGGAAGACTTTGTCTTTGGCATTTGGAGCTCACTTCATACAACGCAAGTTTGAACCAACCACAATAAGTCTCGGACAAAGAACCACATATCTGCAACGTCTTAACTGAACGAGCTAATAATAGAAAGAACCGTTACGTACTATAAAGGCCTTTGATAAAAGCTGGCAGGTGCAACAATGAAACAAAATTCATTATTTTGCTTAACAGTGACAGTTAAAAAACAAATTCACACCAGAATTTGAGAAGAAATAAACAGTATGAGAGTATTTTCTTGGCATCATGAAACTGGGACTAAACTGGAATACCGATAGCAATTTTAGGGATTCTCATTTTCTTAATCCGAAACCGGGACTGTCCCGGAAAACTGGGACGTCTGGCAACCCTATGCTAGCGTAAGTGTTGTTGCTATGGCATATTCTCGCCTTCTATGAGAAATGATATTCCTGTTCTTTTTTTCCGTCAAACACAAATTGTTGCCATCTCGGTTTATTGCCTGCGTTTCTTCTTATGTGGATTGGTGGCAACAAATCATTTTCGCATTCAGAGGAGAATGTTTGTGATTGAAATCTCAGGAGAAGATCCCTTTGCAACGAAAAACGCCGTTGTTTTAATGATTGTCACCCCTATACGCTTATCATATCCGTGGCACTTTCTCCTCTACTTCGATATAATATAAAAGGAGCTACCATTCTTTGATCCTTTTCGATGTACTCCATCAGACCTATCTGATGCGGGTCTCACATCGCGCAGCAGTACTCTAGAAGAGGACGGACAACGGTTTCCCCACAACGTTATCTATGTAATAATTCCAATTTAAGTGGTTCATAAGTATAATCGCAAAGTACTTAGTTGAATTCACTGTCTTTAAACTTGTAGGGACGACTTCACACTTTTCATTATTTAGAGTCAATGGCCACTTTTTGCACCATGGCGATATTTGTCTAAATCATTTTGCATTTGATTTTGATCATCCAATGACTTTATAAGACGGCAAACGACAGCATCAACTGTAGCCAATCTAAGAGGACTGCTCATATTGTCTCCTAAATTCTTTACGTACAGGATGATTATAATTAAAGTTAAACTTTCAAACCGCTATAGAAATAACTCCACTGGTTAGAATGACGTCAAATTGTAACCGAATATTTTCGGAGAAGGGGGAAAACGTATGGCAGAAGAAATATAAATAGCTACAAAATGTAGCAACAGATGGCGATGTAAGCATCATAATTTAATAGTGGTCGACTACAAATGACAAATGAATCACACAACAATGCTAAGGTGTACGTTTAACGTTAAACAGACTACACTGCTCAGTGTGCATGGGTATACAGGTGTGACACTGTTAGTTACGTAAGCTCATCCACCACGGCAAGGTCATATCACATCGGATGGGAAAAAGTGGTTTTTAATTGTCCTGAGGCCAAAGCCGCATAAAAATCAACTATCAAAATCAAATCGGATTATTAATTTCCATGTGACTGGTGCAAAACATGTTCAATATGCTGTCCACCGTTTTCTGCAACAAGTTTAAATCGAGAAACAGCATGTTCCACAACTGATCAAAGTGTTTCCAGGGTCACGTTCAGAATGTGTTGGGCAATGCGTGCCTTCAGTGCGGCTAAGATTACAGTCGGAACACTGAACACAACGTCTTTCAAATAGCCCCATAGCCAGAAGTCACGCGGATTAATATCAGGTGATCGGTACCGCCAGGCTGTAGGGAAATTGTTGTTGTTGTTGTGGTCTTCAGTCCTGAGACTGGTTTGATGCAGCTCTCCATGCTACTCTATCCTGTGCAAGCTTCTTCATCTCCCAGTACCTACTGCAATCTACATCCTTCTGAATCTGCTTAGTGTATTCATCTCTTGGTCTCCCTCTACGATTTTTACCCTCCACGCTGCCCTCCAATACTAAATTGGTGATCCCTTGATGCCTCAGAATATGTCCTACCAACCGATCCCGTCTTCTGGTCAAGTTGTGCCACAAACTCCTCTTCTCCCCAATCCTGTTCAATACTTCCTTATTGGTTATGTGATCTACCCATCTAATCTTCAGCATTCTTCTGTAGCACCACATTTCGAATGCTTCTATTCTCTTCTTGTCCAAACTACTTATCGTCATTGTTTCACTTCCATACATGGCTACACTCCATACAAATACTTTCAGAAACGACTTCCTGACACTTAAATCTATACTCGATGTTAACAAATGTCTCTTCTTCAGAAAAGCTTTCCTTGCCATTGCCAGTCTACATTTTATATCCTCTCTACTTCGACCATCATCAGTTATTTTGCTCCCCAAATAGCAAAACTCCATTACTACTTTAAGTGTCTCATTTCCTAATCTAATTCCCTCAGCATCACCAGACTTAATTCGACTACATTCAATTATCCTCGTTTTGCTTTTGTTGATGTTCATCTTATATCCTCCTTTCAAGACACTGTCCATTCCATTCAACTGCTCTTCCAAGTCCTTTGCTGTCTCTGACAGAATTACAATGTCATCGGCGAACCTCAAAGTTTTTATTTCTTCTCCATGAATTTTAATACCTACTCCGAATTTTTCTTTTGTTTCCTTTACTGCTTGCTCAATATACAGATTGAACAACATCGGGGAGAGGCTACAACCCTGTCTTACTCCCTTCCCAACCACTGCTTCCCTTTCATGTCCCTCGACTCTTGTAACTGCCATCTGGTTTCTGTACAAATTGTAAGTAGCCTTTCGCTCCCTGTGTTTTACCCCTGCCACCTTTAGAATTTGAAAGAGAGTATTCCAGTTAACATTGTCAAAAGCTTTCTCTAAGTCTACAAATGCTAGAAACGTAGGTTTGCCTTTCCTTAATCTTTCTTCTAAGATAAGTCGTAAGGTCAGTATTGCCTCACGTGTTCCAGTGTTTCTACGGAATCCAAACTGATCTTCCCCGAGGTCGGCTTCTACTAGTTTTTCCATTCGTCTGGAAAGAATTCGTGTTAGTATTTTGCAGCTGTGACTTATTAAACTGATAGTTCGGTAATTTTCACATCTGTCAAAACCTGCTTTCTTTGGGATTGGAATTATTATCTTCTTCTTGAAGTCTGAGGGTATTTCGCCTGTTTCATACATCTTGCTCACCAGATGGTAGAGTTTTGTCAGGACTGGCTCTCCCAAGGCCGTCAGCAGTTCCAATGGAATGTTGTCTACTCCGGGGGCCTTGTTTCGACTCAGGTCATTCAGTGCTCTGTCAAACTCTTCACGCAGTATCGTATCTCCCATTTCATCTTCATCTACATCCTCTTCCATTTCCATAATATTGTCCTCAAGCACATCGCCCTTGTATAGACCCTCTATATACTCCTTCCACCTTTCTACTTTCCCTTCTTTGCTTAGAACTGGGTTTCCATGTGAGCTCTTGATATTCATACAAGTCGTTCTGTTATCTCCAAAGGTCTCTTTAATTTTCCTGTAGGCAGTATCTATCTTACCCCTAGTGAGATAAGCCTCTACATCCTTACATTTGTCATTTCCCTGCTTAGCCATTTTGCACTTCCTGTCGATCTCATTTTGTAGGGAAATGACGGCTGATAATTCTAGTATTCCCGAAATGGATTTGCAATGTGCGGAGGTGCACCATCTTGCATAAAAACCATCCCATCCACACGTCCACGCTGTTGGAAAGCTGGAATGATGTGGTTGCGCAAAAGACACTCATAGCGCTTACCAGTGACGGTACAGGTACAGGACCGGAAGCACCTGTCTCTTCGAAAAAATATGGCCCTATGATAAATGATGGCACCACAAAGTGACCTTTTCAGGATGTAGTGGTACTGGTTGATTTGAGTGTGGATTTTCCTTTGACCATATTCGTCAGTTCTGTGTATTGACATATTCTGTCACATGAAAGTTGGTTTCGTCTGTCTACAAAATCTTCCACTACCAATCATTGTTCACTTCCATTCGGGCAAGAAAGTCTAAAGCAAAGGTTCTCTTTCTGGCAGGTCAACAGGAAGCAATTCGTGCACATGAGTAATTTTGAATGGATAGAAAAGAAGGATGTTTCGTAGGATTTTACGCACCGTGTTCACGGGTATATCCAATGTTCGGGCAATTCTCCGTGCACTACACGTTTGCACACCACCACTCGTCTTTTCCTGCACTGCTGTGGCCACTGCTTCCACTGACATCGAATCAATTCGTTTTCTCTCTTTACCAGGTTGCATGCCAAAAGAACCCATCTTTTCGAATTGCCGAATCATTTTCTCCAGACCCACGGCAATCATCGGACCACCGCCTTTTTTCAAACCCTTCCATGCTCGGAACTTCTGTGGAGCGACGTATGCACAATTATCATTCATGTAATGGAGCTTTACAAGCAGAGCGCGATCCTGCATTCAGACAGTCACGGCGAACGTCGCTGACGCGAAAAGCTGTGTGTGTACCCGGCGACTTTATACCAACTTCAATGGGTCGTGCGCATGACAGGTGTTGAAACTTCTTTGTGTAAGTAAAACTTCTTAGTGTTTACTTAAACTGCTGAGTGCAACTGCTGCTGCTGAATGAAACTTCTGGTCTGTACCGCCAGATTAAACTTCTGGTGAAACTACTGAGTGAAACTGAACTTACTGTCACGTTACTTATTGTTATCGTTTCAACACTGACCTACGGAATTTTCCGTGACAAAGACAACACAAACTTAACTTATTCATTTATTACCCACAATATACAAGCCCAACGCAATCTGACTGCTCTACAATGGCAACATGACTTCA
This sequence comes from Schistocerca americana, assembly GCF_021461395.2. Taxonomy (NCBI): domain Eukaryota; kingdom Metazoa; phylum Arthropoda; class Insecta; order Orthoptera; family Acrididae; genus Schistocerca; species Schistocerca americana. The sequence continues at coordinate 828,418,429 of NC_060119.1, read as the reverse complement.
AATAATTAACACAAAAGAATGGCCCTAAAATGGAAGAAATCCTAACAATAACCCATACTTTTCGTAAGTCACTTACCTCACAGAAAATCTTCATAACGCGAGCTACAGCAATTTCAGCAAACAGCAACTACAGCCAGTTAAATAAGCGGATTTTAACTACTGTAGGCTCTAACTACTACGAAAAATATGGTTAACAAAAGAAAGATCTTGTTGAAGAGCAAACAATGTATTTAGCAGATTTTACCTTATTCATGTGACATCCAGTTCCAAAACCTATATAGTCGTCGATAATTCCACTACAAAAACATTACCAACAATATCCATCATCATTTTACAATGCATGTCCTACCAACACTGAGTCTCCACGAAGGACACATGTGCAAGCTCAATAAAAACAATACCAATCGCCGTTATATACGTTTATTTCTAGGAACCAATTTCGACGTTGCCTAGAAATAAACCTATATAACGGTGATTGATATTGTTTTATTGACATTGAACAGCAGTAGTCCCACACTCCAGCAGAAGATGAAGTTACATTCACATGTGCATGCCGTCCGCTCGCTAACTGCTAGTCCGTCTAACCAGCGATATTAATTACAGTCTACAGCGCTGCCAACATACAAACGTATAAATAGGCTACTTACAGTGTTTTCATTCAGACACATACACATACAGCGCCATCTATTAATCAATTTTCACCCTATTTTTTTTCTTTTGCCAAACGTTTTCCCCCTTTTCCGATAATATTCCGTTCCAATTTTACGTCATTCTGACCAGTGGTGTTATTTCTACAGATTTTTGAAAGTTTATAATTAATTATTATCACCCTGTAGATCAGGGACAGCGGACGGCCTGTAAGATTCCTCGGGGAACGCTAGATACTACTTCTGTTTTACGCAACTTCTTTCCGTCAGTTACTACGCACTGTGACCTCTATGACAGGAAATCACGAATCCAGTTACGCAACTGAAACGACACTCCATAGGAAAGAGCTTGATTAGAAGTCATTTGTGAGGAGTGATGTCAAGAGCCTTCTGGAGATCTAACAATATGGAATCAATTTGACGTCCCTTGTTGATAGCACTAGTTACTTCGTGAAAATAAAGAGTTAGTTGTGTTTCACAAGAACGATATTTTCTGAATCAGTGTTGGCTATTTATCAATAAATCTTTTTTTTTAGGTAATTCGTAATTCATAGTTCCCTGCGACACACGACGTTCTTCCGTCGCACCGCACTGTGGTCGCTCTTCATATACGAGTACAGAATACATTACTCAGGAACAGTGGTGTCCTCTAGCGCACGGCCTCAGAACCCTGGGTTAGTCGACTCATAACCAACCACGACTGGTAGAGTTTACTGCGGTGATTACCATTGAGAACGTCCCAGGGAGACCGTCTGGCTTATGGAAATAGCGCGCACTGGGTTAACATTACCCCTTTTCCTGCCCTGCTCGGTGTAGGCAGAGAGCAGCTGGTGATCAATCGCTCTGACGGTGGTTCAGAAACCGTTGAAACATACGGGTGGTCCCTGTGGTCGATGACTATGGGGCCCACGAGGTGAACGGTCAGCCCGAAGCACGATCCAGAGCGTAGCGAAAGTCGTAAGCGTGCGTGAAGAGTCCACGGCGAGGTCAGTCACTCTACTATCAATAGCGTATAACGAAGGATGGACGGGCCCTCGTGCCACGGCTGTGGCGGTGGCACCTTACGTGGGAGCGAGCTGTGGCTGTGCTATGTATCTCTGATCATTCGTCCATATCTGTACTCGGGCTTAGCTGGGAATCCGAATCACTGTCGGATACTAAAACACTCTTCAAATAGTGGAATACATTATTCACAGCTAGTTCTATTCCTTGGAGGTGGCAGATCTTTAATCGGGATAGTAAATCAGAAAAGCTTTTGTTGTTGCTCCAAGCTAATATATAGACAAGCAACGTTTGGAACATCGGATTTGCACATGCGCTTCGCAGCCTAGGCCTACTCATCCGATCTTTGTCCAGATGACGCTCCGACCGGCATGACAAATGATATGCACACACGAAGCAACCCGTCCACGACCGCGCCATCAGCATATGCAAATCGAGCTGGCGGGGAACAAATTTAAATCAATTAGGGCGAGAGCCGTTACGCAACGCGGAGGCGGCTCCAGCGGTGGGTGTCGCGCAGCCAGCAGATTAACAGAGCGGCCTACCGTACTGTACGGCACGTGTCGCGGACGCCGACACGGCTACGCTGTCCGTATTTCCGCTGGAGAAGTGCGAAGGAGAGCTGTTGCCGAGAGGGCTCAGATTAACATTTAATATTCACTTGATGCCGACAACATTTCAGGTGGAGGAAGAACACGTAAGCTGGTGGTACAAATACGTCTCTAAAGTACCGTAAATGAGCTTGTCTATCAACGTTCAGTATTATTAGAGCAGATGTTTCTTCGAGCGATTGACAGCGTTCCCTATCGGGCGTGCAGGTGACAACAATTACAAACAGCTGTAAATGAAGCCACAGACCAGCTAAACAGCTGGTCTGGAGGAATAAGTAACAGATAAATACAAAAACAGTGTTTCTAAATTTCTGCTTATAGAGTGACAATAAACACCAGTGGAGATACATCTTCGATGAAGAAAGAAGAGGCATATGACCTCAAAAGCAAATCAAATCGCATGCACATGTAAAATGAATGCAACAATGAATGAAATACGCTATGTTACAGACTTTGCCTAGTTCCACAGCATTATTCAGTACGTAATTGCATTCTGCGATCCAGGTCAGTCACCTCGAAAAGAAAAGAACTGTAACAGCAGTGTAGAACTCTCGCCGAACAGATTTCCAAGCGTGTCTTTTAAACGTTCCCAATCCTTCCACTTCCTTTTATATAATGAGAAAGAATTTAAGTGACGTAAATAAAAATTGTAGTTTTCATGAATATGTTATGTCGCAAAAAATGGAAGTTCTACATCGAGTGAGTGAGGACATCTACTCTTAATACACCCATTGCAAGTAATGCTGTACAAATCTATAAAAATCTTCCACGTCCGATATAAACTATTTCATCAATCTCAGCAGAAGAATTTTCATAATATGTCAGAGGAACTTTCAGCAAGCAGTGCAACACCATATTTTTTCTCGGCCAAGTTCGGTGAAAATGAAAAATGCAGAAATTGTTGTGGGACATTGTGGAACATTCACACTTCAGCCCCTATAATTTCGATGGATTCCGATAGGTGGCGGTGCTATACATTGCCTTCAAAATTGTGTCTGTGTGGGAGGTGCATTCCAAGCAGAGGGCTGTCAGTGAACTGTTTCTTTTGGCGGGAAAGAAGAGCGTCGCAGATATCATAGGCCCTTGCAGAATGTCTACGGAGACTGGCGGTGAACAAAAGTCGTTGTGTGCTTGGCGTCTACGTCCACCAGTAGAGGGATATTATGCCGGCATACAGGCCCCTCCCAGTAAAGTGGCGTAAGCCCATCGTACTGAACGGAGATTATGTTGAACAACAGGGTTTTGTAGCCAGAAGAGTTGGGAATAATATGGAGTATTGCAATTCTGGATAAGACCCACCTGCTTTCAGAAAAAAAGCTGCATTACTTTTTCAGTACCCCTCGTAAAATGTACGAGATTTGAAAACACAAAGTGTAAAAACTGCTGCTGCAAGTTGTGCAAATTCTCTTGAATATAAAGCCAAAATTCATTTGTTTCCATTATTCATTTCTTGCCATTTGAATGTTAAATTATCTCTACATGGAAGTGTACGTGTGTGTAACGACGGTTGGTGCTCTCCTGTCATATTCAACAAGATAGGAAAACCTTGAAATCAAAATTCTCGTAAGTAATTTAAAAGTGCGCCGTATAGGTACTACACAGCTCTTCTTACATCTAAGTAAGTACTACACTCATCTGAAAAATGAGTGCATAATTTCTTCATGTGTGCCAAAGGCCTTGGCAAAGTCCTACACACCTGTCAACTGAAGATGTTCGATGAATGTAAATGGTAGTGCCAACTAAAGCGTGTCTTAACAACAGCTGAGGTGGTATTTTACATATACCTTAAAACGGACATGGTATTCTGGATTTGTTAAGGGAACTTAGCTCTGAGTTGAACGTAGTGTTCGAACAGGTTCAAATATCTTCCGCTTCTGCAAGTTACTTAATACAAGAGGCAAGTATAAACAAGGGATCCCATTTTATGTCACGTATGAAAGCAAACAGAACCTTCCTGAACACGTAATATTATTCCTGCCTGAGTATTTATTAATGAAAGAAAGAAATTCTTGAAATGTGCTCGAGATGATTAAGAAATTTTGCAAATAGAACTGTCCAGAAGTCTTATAGATATATTTATTTACTATGATACTGACGTTTTGACTACTGATGATGATATAAGAACACGCCAAGTAAACGCCAAGTAACAGCCCCCCCCCCCCCCCATACTTCACCATAGATTTTACTTCATCTAGTGCTGAACTTCGTTTCATAACTCAAAGTGTGACGGCATTCTGATGGTGGCATTTACCGAAATTTGCCAATCATGTAATAAATTAAAAACAAGCCACAAGCTGAATGTTGCGATCCATCATAAGTTTTACGAGTGGAAAAGTTTCGGTAAATGGTATTGTGAGACATACACTGACGTAACAAAAGGCATGGGATACTTCCTAATATCGTGTCGGACCTCCTACTGCGCGGCATAGTACTCCAACTAGAAGTGACATTGCCGCAACAAGTCATTGGAGTGCCGCTGCAGAAACATTGAGCCTTGCTGCCTCTACAGCAGTCCATAACAGCGAAAGTGTTGAAACTTCCTGGCAGATTAAAACTGTGTGCCGGACTGAGACTCGAACTCGGGACCTTTGACATTCGCGGGCAAGTGCTCTATCATTCTCCATTCTCATTCTGGAAACATCCCCCAGGCTGTGGCTAAGCCAGGTCTCCGCAATATCCTTTCTTTCAGGAGTGCTAGTTCTGCTAGGTTCGCAGGAGAGCTTCTGTAAAAGTTTGGAAGGTGGGAGACGAGGTACTGCCCGAAGTAAAGCTGTGAGGACGGGGCGTGAGTCATGCTTGGGTAGCTATGTTGGTAGAGCACTTGCCCGCGAAAGGCAAAGGTCCCGAGTTCGAGTCTCGGTCCGGCACACAGTTTCAATCTGCCAGGAAGTTTCATATCAGCGCGCACTCCGCTGCAGAGTGAAAGTCTCATTCCGCGAAAGTGTTACCGGTGCAGGATTTTGTGAACAAACTGACCTCTCGATTAGGTCCCATAAATGTACGATGGGATTCGTATCAGGCGATCTGCGTGGCCAAACCATTCGTTGTAATTGTCCAGAATGTTCTTCAAACCAATCATGAACAACTGGGCACGGTGACATGGCGCATTATCGTCCATAAAAATTCCGTGCTTGAGTCTCCAAGTAGCCGAACAGAACGATTTCCAGTAAATGATCGCTTCAGTTGGACCAGAGGACCCAGTCCATTCTCTGTAACACAGTCCACACAATTATGGAGCCACCAGCTGCTTGCATACTGCCTTAGGTGCATGGCTCTTGTGGTCTGCGCCACATTCAAACCCTACCATTTCTTCTTACCAACTGAAATAGGGAGTCATCTGACCAGGCCATAGTTTTCCAATCTTCTATGGTCGACCGATACTGTCACGAGTCCAGGAGAGGCGCTACAGGAGGTGTCGTGTTGTTAGCAAAGGCACTCGCGTCGGTCATCTGCTGCCATAGGCAATTAACGCCAGATTTCGTCGCACTGTCCTAACGGATACGTTCGTCGTACGGATCACATTGATTTATGCGGCTATTTGACGCAGTGTTGCTTGTATGTTAGCACTGACAACCATACGGAAACGCCACTGCTCTCGGTTGTAAGTGAAGGCCAGCGGTGACTGCTTTATCCGAGGTGAGAGGTAACGCCTCAAACGTGGTATTCTCGACACACTCTTGACGCTATGGAACTAGAAATACTGAAATCCCTAACGATTTCCGAAATGAAGTGGCCCATGCGTCTAGCTCCAACTACCGTTCCAGGTGCAAAGTCTATTAATTCCCGTCGTGCGCTTTTATAAGTTGTGTACGCGATACTGCCACCACTTGTATGTGAGCATATCGCCATGGCTTTTGTCACCTCAGTGTAAATACCGAGAAAAAAAATTATGCAAGACTTTTTTAAAGATTACCTCACAGAATATTCAGTTAAAACCTTCTACTGGTCTCGAGTTTCATGGTGATAAACCGGCCAGGATGTACTTACATATTCTGCCGTAGCACTTCATAATGAGCGTGACGCTCTGATGAGATTGTGTATAAAGAAACAATTAAGAAGATGTCGATACTCGAGGCACTAGCTAAAAACGCAATCCATGTACATTTGTCACGTTTGTGTCCTCAGTAATTCGCTAAATAAGGTCATCGTACGCCTATGGGAAGTTCGATATTGAAGAATACTGTGAGCCCGAGCTAAAACATGTGGAAACTACCGAGTGATGTGTAAGTAAATTAATATTCGTATTCGTATTCGCTGTCCAACGTCTAAAATGTCATCGTCGAGAGAAGCTTTCCTTGAAATCACCGACGTTAGAACAACGCGCCAGTCCTCGCTCCGGAGGCAGTCAGCGTTGTGGTACCTTTGGCTTCCCGCGGGGCACGGCATGCCAACTGCACAAGTCAGAACCGGAGCACGTCGTTATCCGTAACGAGGGACCATTCCTCGCCCTATCCGCTGTCCCCCTTCCCCGCAACCATCTTCCTGCCTCGCAACGACATTCCGCTCGCAGCCACGCGGTGCCACCTACTGCCATCTTCCTTTGTCTCCGGCAAGGTGGTACAGGAGACCGCGCGGAACACTGATTGCCCAGTCAAGAGGAGCGACAGTCGTCCACTTGCGTTTAGGGTGGTGCACTACCCCAGAGTCCCAGGTCGTACTACTGCAAAACGTCGGATGTAACGTTTGTGACCGCTATGCAATTAACCCCCTAAATTATGTTAAAATTTAACGTTAATGTCACTTGTGACGTTGTACTGGTCAATTAAATCCTTTCTCTCCTTTGAGTAGACGACAGTCATTATCCAGTAGGCCCCGATTGGTGCATGAGTTCGTAGCGTTTTCCCATGAGTTTAATAAACACAACAGATACACTTAGCAGAGACTTTAGTCATCAATAATTTATTTAACTTCACTGTTTACAATAGTCTGCCAACGCCGGGTATCTTTTCGATTCCGTGACTGTAGAAATCACGTGCTTTCGAGACGAAGAACCGATCGAGCCGTGTTCTGAGCGCATTTTCATCCGGAAAGGAATTCCCTTGAAGGTTGTTCGATAGAGTGCGGGAAATGGCGCAAGGTCAGGTGAAAAAGTTGGGTGCGGAACGACGTCCCAATCCAACTCCTGTATAGTGTTTTTTGTCAGTCTAGCAGAATGCGGGCAGGCGTTATCGTCGAGTAGCATCGCTTCACGCAGTCTCCCTGGTCGTTGATCTTGAATTACGTCTGCAAGGCGTCTCAGTTGTTGACATTCAATGTCAGCAGTGATGTTTACTCTTCTGGGAAGTAATTAGTAGTACACCACACCGCCGCTCTTCCATCAAGTGCCTAACATTATCTTTTGTGGACGCATGCAGGTCTTTGTATGAGTAGTTGCTGCCTTGTTTGAGCTCAGCCATTCCTTTCTTTTCCTTACGTTAGCATAAAGATACAATTTCTTATTACCAGTAACGATGCAGGATACAGGATAGGAATGTCAGTGTTGCTCACGAGCCCGATGTTGACAAGCAAGCAGATATGCACATATGGCCAATGGCCACCCGTTGATATTTGTGATTTTGGCGGTGAACCTGCGGTACCTATACACCAGATTTTTTAATCTTCCTCATTGTATGCAAATGTTGCACGACGTCGGAATGACCACAGTTCATCACATTTTCTTGTTCTATAGTACACTGAGGTGGATCATTGTGGATTAATGCATTTAACGATCTTCATCAAAAACGGAAGGTCTTCCTGGACAAGGAGCCTCACTAACGTCAAAACAGTCCTCCTTAAAACGAGTAAACCATTTTCTTGGCTTGCTCTGTCCAATGGCATTATCCCCATAACGGCGCAAAATGTTTTTGTCTGCCTCGGCTGCTGTTAGCGCTCTATTGAACTCAGACAGAAGAATATATCGGAAATATTCCGATTTCTCCACTTGACGCTCCATTTTCTAGCGTCCGCAGCTCCACTCACTTCTCTAAATGAAAAAAATACCAATATGTAAACTCAGATAGGAACAGGGAACTACAAATAAAATAATGACAATCGATAAATAAACCCATAGCAATCCGAATACAAACATCCAAAACAAAAATACTCCGAACATATGCACCAACCTAAGAATGTGAACGAGTCTTGACGATTTGGTTATGACTATTCATTAATTTTTACATGAACATCCGTAATCTGTAAACCCTTACGAAGTGCATGCCAGAGAGTGCTTCCCATTGTACGACGCAACTAGGTTCCTTCCCTTTGACTTCGCATATGGAGCGCAGGAATAACTGTTTAAATGCTTCTGCGCGTGCTGTGATTAATCTAATCCACTCTTCACGATCCCTTTGAGAGTGATACGTACGGGGCTACATTACATTACTACATTCGTCGCTTAGTACTGGTTCTTGAAACTTGAGAAGTAGGCTTTTCCAGAAGCCGCTATCTGATTAAAAGTATCCGGACATCCCTATGTAATGTAGAATCGATTACTAGATGTCGCCACAGGCAGACCCGCCAGTATAAAAGGAGGAGAGGCGTACTGTGTTTTCAGCAGATAAGCAGTAAACAGTAAAATGGGTAGGTTAGTAGAGTTCAGCGACTTCGGACATGGTCTCTGGGTCTCACCGAAGCAACAAATCAGTGATGGACATTTCAGTCCTTCTAAAGCTGCCCACTTCGACTACTGCTGATGTGACTGTGAAGTGGAAAAGTGAAGGAATAGAGAGGTAGGCCTTACGTACAGGGCTAGTCGAGCATTCAATGGAATGGTTGTAAAAAACGTCACACGACTTCAGAGGAAGCTAGCAATCGCTATTACCAAAGCGCTACTAGCTGTTCAGCCAGGACAATGGCTGTACTTAGGGATTTAAAAAGAATAGGTTAAAATCATTCATAAGTACTTCATAAGCCACACATTTCTGTAGTTAATGCGAAGTGACACTTGTGGTGATGTAAAGAGTGACACTACTGGACAGTGGACGACTGTAAACGCGTGATTTGAAGTGATGAATGACTCCATACCCTGAGGCAATCAGATGTAAATGTTTAGGTTTGACGAATGCATGGAGAACTTTATCTGCCAATAGTGAAGTACAGAGCAGCTGGTGTTACGGTATGGGTCTGTTCTTCGTGGTTAGGATGTGGTTCTCTTATTGTGCTTGAGAAGTTGTTATTGTGGGAGGATATGATCACATGTTACACCATTGTGTACTGCGCACAGTACAGGAACAGTTCGGGGACGATAACTATTTTCATCAGCATGACAATGTACCCTGTAATAAAGCAGCATCTGTGAGGCAGTGGTATGTGGACAATATTATTCGTGAAATGCACTGGCGCGCCCTGAGTTCAGACCTGAACCCAATGGCAAACCTTTGAGACGAGTCAAAATGATGAGTTCGCTCCAGAACCTAGTGTCCAACATCACTGTCTTGTCTGGTTTCAATTCTTCGCGAAGAGTGGGCTACCATTCTTTTATAGACATTCACACACCCTATTGAAAGTGTCCCAAGCAGATTTCGAGCCATCGTAGAGCCGAAGGGTGGACACACCAGGTACTAGTGTCCACTACATAGATGTCCAGAACTTTTCATCAGATAGGGTAATTGGCGCTTGTTTTCAACCGTCTGCCATCTTGCAGCATTTGCGATAGTAAAAAAAAAAAAAAACAACTGTGACAACTAGCGCTGGTCTCCTATGCCCTGTTAGTGCCATTTTGGTATGCGTGCCACAATTCTAGGACGGGACATATGATTGTTTTATAAACAGTCTCCTGTGTAGATTGAATACATCTGTCCCAGCATCCTTCCAATGAATCGAAGTCTGCCACCTGCATTACCTACTAGACTATGTGATCATCCAATTTCATATCCACTCAGATTGTTACACCCAGGTACTTGTAAGAATTGACTGCTTACATTTTTGAGTTATTCGTATTTTTTCTCATTGGTTCATAGGGTACGATTTTTCTGCGATTTGTGAAGTATACAACACATGCTGGTAAAGATCATTTTGAAGAATTGTTGTTTGGACAACAATTTCTTCAAATAGTTTGTACCATTCTGGCAACGGCACTGGTTATCGACTCCAGTGTGTCGAGTGTCGGGAGGTGCCATGTACTACCGGGCAGTCAGCCGGTGTACGACAGTGACGGAGATGCGACCAGTAACCGCCGTGGGCAAACAGCAGAGGGCAGTTATCCAGTGACAAGCGGCTAGTGCAGTGCCACTCACTCGCCCTCTTGCTGCTGTGTATGGTGGACAGCGCGCTGGAGCAAGCAACGCATTCACATTGCGATAAGGCTAGATGTCGAAATGACATGCTAGCCTTATTGTAAACTATGGTTGTAAGTCCAAAATAGCCTCTAAATATCGACGGAGTTGAGTTTGTTTGTCCGTCTGCAGTGATAAAAAGTATTTTTATTGGCTTTCGAGGCGTGCCCATATAGGCATCTCAACATCGGAATATCAAGTATGACGATACGAATATCACGACAACACAACACCCAGTGCCCGAATGGAGAAAATCTCCGACGTAGCCGCCACTCGAACCCTGATCCCTTCAGTTACCGATCCGTCGCCTTCACCGCGTAGCTACTGAGGCGGACAAGTCAACACCTATTTCCATTAATTGTGAAGGCTATTTAGTGCGGTTTCGTCGTTACTGCAGTGGGTCAGCACGTTAGTATGGCAGGTACGTTAAACTGCAGCCGACCGGCGTTTCGGCGACGTTGTTAAAGGGTTCAAATGGGTCTGAGCACTATGGGACTCAACTTCTGAGGTCATTAGTCGCCTTGAACTTAAAACTAGTTAAACCTAACTTACCTAAGGACATCACACACATCCATGCTTGAGGCAGGATTCGAACCTGCGACCATACCGGTCACGCGGTTCCAGACTACAGCGCCTAGAGCCGCACGGCCACTTCGGCCGCCCGACGTTGTTAGTACAGTTTTTCACGGCGTTATCTTTCTTCAGTTGTTGCTCCCGGCCAAGGTTCAGTCCTTGATTGGTCTGGTATGCGGTTGATGCGGCCTGACACGAACTCCTCTACTGCTCTAACCTTTTTACCAACATTCGTCCCCTACGTCCCTAATTATAGGCTGGATGTGTTCCAATCTCTGTCTTCCCCTACGGTTTTTATCTTCTACAGTTCCCTGTAGCACCGTCATGTTTATTCCTCGATATCGTAACACATGTCCTATCATCCGGGCTGTCTCCTTGTCAGTGCTTTCCTTATGTTCCTTTCTTCGCCGATTCTGCGGAGAACTTCTTCATTCTTTACCTTACCTGTCCAGGTAATTTTCATTATTCTTCTATAGTGCTACATGTCAAAAGCTTCGATTCTCTTCCGCTCCAGATTTTACCACTGTCCATGATTCACTACCATACAATTCTGTGCTCCAAACGTACATTCTCAGAAATTTGTTCCTCAAATTAAGGCCTATGTTTGATACTAGTAGACCTCCCTTGGCCAAGAATGCCTTCTTTTTCTTTTTTATGGCCTCCCTGCTTCGTATGTCATGAGGCTTTTACTTCCAAGGTAGCAGAATTCCTTAACTTCGTGTAATTCATGGTCATCATTTTTTTATGTCACGTTTCTCTCCATTCTCATTTCTGCTACATCTCATTTCCTTTGTCTTTTCTCTGGTTTGCTCTGAATCCATAGTCTGTACACATTAGGCTATTCGTTCCATCCAACATATCCTTCTTCACATTCACTGAGGACAGCAGTTGCATCAGTGAATCTTATCATTGATGTGCTTTCACCCTAAATTTTAATCCCAAGCTTTAACCTTTCTTTAATTCCGTAATTGCTTTTTCGATGTACATATCGAAGAGTAGTGCTGAAAGATTACGTCTCAGTCTTACACTCCTTTTAATCCGAACTCTTCGTTCGTGGTCTTTCTGTCGTATGATTTCCTCTTGGTTCTTGTACATGTTGTATATTACCCGTCTTTCCCTATAGCTTACCCCTATTTTTCTCAGGATTTTGAACATCTGGCACCATTTTACATGTGTTATCAAAACTGCTACATGTAGTTTACAGTATCTGTGTTTGTTATAAGTTTGGGATTTTTGTGTAAGACTAAATGTGAAGATCGATCCTTATTTCTCCTTATCTTTTTGAATCAGTATTAAGCTTGGTGTTCTACCTATTGGCTATCTATGTTAAAACAGTTTGTCTTTAGAGTCACGCTAAAACGTTTAATGCTTTACTAAAGGATCAGTTTCATTAAGGTCACCAAATTTACATTAAAGATGGTAGGATGTATACGTAAAGGCAATTTGTAATTTACGTCGTAAGGAGTTGTGTTTTTTTGAGAGATTTGTATTAAAAGAAATTGAGATATACTTGTTACTTATTTTTGAATGCCTTTAGTGGTCCTTAAAGATAAAGATTTATTTGTTTTATCTCCCTAACAGACTTAAATATATCTAGCTATTTGGCTTTAATATTCTGACTCTTGTAGCGAAGTGTAAAGTTCTGACATTTTTTGTTAATAAATTTTTGATTTGGTTATATGTCCATGTTAGAAACCAGCATGTTCTACTTCCCACGACTAGGGTCCCTACCGTCTCTGTTTTGAGCCTTGTCCTGCATTTCCATAGAATTAGTTTTGTGTTGTGCTCTTCCTACATCCAACGGCATTATCTGCGAACAGCATCACGTAGCTTCCGATGTTAGCCACCAAGTCATTTATACAAGGACGAGCCACACCATTGTGACCAGAACCCACCGCGAGGCTGAATGGCGCCTGGTGCTTTCGCCGGCACGTGAAGGGTAAGGAAAATTCGTAGCAGGAGCAGAGACGAATGCGGAATCATTCTGGCGACGATCCAGCCGATAAGGGGAAATATACCGACATAAGCGACTCTGGCAAATGGCAAATTATTGTGGCCTGCGTGTGAACGATCTTCCCGGAAACAGAAAAACTGGTCGGCTTGTTCCCGCACTACTGTCGTGAGCATCTACGGAAAGTGGCTGAAGGGTGGGCAACCACGGGCGTCAAGATGAACGCTTGCACCTCATCTCAGAACGTGGATGTCGTAGGCTTACTTGCTTTGCGAAGCAGGGTAGGCGGCAATCTGCGACAGATCTGACAATGCTGTGCAATGCTCGTGCAGGTACAGGTGTAGAATATGACTTCCACAGCACGGGAACCCTCAGTGTTCGTAACACATGACGCCATTTTTACTGTGCTTAGATGGGTAGAAGAATTTGCAGTGGGTGGTATTTCTAGGGGTGCAGCAGCATTTCTCATTTTTTAAGGGTAGACAAAAAACACTATTTCCTGCCTCCAGAGAGAGTCTTTGGTGGGAGTGATTGTGGCGTACAACAGCTTCCGTGATGAACAAACAGATATACATCACCAGCGACTCCCGAATTAGTGTGGTTTTCACTTGCAGCGCCTTGTCGATAGAGCACAACTTTCTTACGATAAATAACTGATCAGAATGTGTCTTGTCTGTGAACTTTGGGATTAAAATGTTGCTTGAATTGATCAACACGTTTGCACCTAATCCTCATATCCTTACATTGTTAATCTGTTAAATCAACGTGGTTTTCTTTGTAACGACTTGACACTTTCTTTTCCGTGTGTTCTCTGGACACAGTCTTCCCGTTCACGGTACAAATTTACTGTATTCACTTCCCTATCACATTAAATAAGAATAGTGCGTGAGTATTGTTCATGTTTCTGCACGCGACATTTGGTATACTTTAGCTCACAAACTGAACTACTTGGCTTAAAAATTGCAAAATTCTTGGCGAACAACAGCTCAAAATGTTCAAATGTGTGTGACATCTTATGGGACTTAACTGCTAAGGTCATCAGTCCCTAAGCTTACACACTACTTAACTTTAATTATCCTAAGGACAAACACACACATCCATGCCCGAGGGAGGACTCGAACTTCCGCCGGGACCAACCGCACAGTCCATGACTGCAGCACCCCTGACCGCTCGGCTAATCCCGCGCGACAACAACAGCTCAAGAATGATAAACAATGTCATAGCTCTGCATCTCTTTATGGTAATGAAGAAGAACTCCTCGAACTTTTGTATCAACCGAATAATAGGCTACGGTATATTTCTGCTGCTCACCAAGCCTGCACTGGCATCTTCTGAAATCCTGCACTCCGGATGTAAAGCCCGATTGCTGGGAATAGGCCCCAGAGCGGCAGTTCGTTTGCTGGAACTCGATTCAGCTTGTCGTGCTCCTCTGTCGCTCTGATTTAACGAGGAATTGGGTAGCGCCTTGCGTCACGAAAATGAGGAATCTAAGATGGTCCTGTTTCATTCGACACCAATAATATCGAACAGGTGATGAATATTCAGATGGGAGAGTGTTTTGCCTTAGCAACTTAGCTGTATTAATAATTCGTGTTGTTATGTAGGCAACATTATCATGACATCTCCTTGTCGAAAAGAGCGATAGTTTGTCGGCTTTATATCACCGTGATAAACGTGACAGGTGTCGGAACGCCGCCGAGGAGCGTCCAGGCTCATCCATAATAATGTGAAACTGAAATAGAAGAGCGATTCGTGCGTTTGAGGATCGTCCTCTCGAAATCGGGTCACTGCCAACGAAACTCGCCTTTGTTTGGTATCACTCGAGAGTTGTTATGATGCCGTTCACACGTATTGATGGATGGACTACATGGCAATTTAAAGTGGCCCACGTGCGTGGGCACATAGGTGAGCAGTGTATAATGGGCAAAAAGAAAATTTCAGCTGATGCCTGACATCGTGATTCGGTAGCTGCTACTACAAATTTAAAATGCCGAACTAGACATTCTGTGGCTGTCCATAGGGTTGCCAGTTACAAGGCACACCTGTACAAATTATGTTAATTGGTAACCCGTTTCTGGTGCCAGTGGCAGCTCTTCTTTTCAGGTAACGAAGTACTGAGATGTCGTTGCACCACTTGGAGTTACAGTTTCTAATGCTGTTTCATGTTAACAGCCTTGAATAGATTATTTGTTATTAGTCGAAATCGTGCTACCGAACGGAGATCGAGTTCGAACAGTTTCATTTCGTGGGCAGTACTCACTATATGCCACATGGATTGACTTTAAGCTTCAGCTTGCCTCTAGAGTCTCCTCGCAGCAAACGACACGAGCCTATTACTAGAGCTAACACCTTGAGACGACAAGGGAGCGGGGTAAGGGTGTTTGGAGCGCGGGAGAGGGGGGGGGGGGCAGGGGGGGGGGGGACTGGGGTGGCTAAGTAGTAGTAGTACTGGGGCCTCATCGTGTAAGGCAAATGTCCAGGTACGGAGCAGTTTTTTTTTTACTAGTTTCAAGTGAGCAACGCAACGTGGAAAATAAAATTAGAGTTTAACGTAATGTGGGTGGAGAGGTCATTATATTCGGAGCGGTAATCGGCCTTCCCTTACAAAGGAATGGTTTTGGTTTTGACCTAAAACCATCTTGAGAAGCCACGGAAAATCTAAATCTGGACGGGAGGACAGGAATCTGAACCCTTCTCCTACAATTTAAGAGTCCACCGTCTTACTTATTCGGTTCAACGCAACAAACACTTCATCACGAATGAAACAAAAATTTCATCTCAATAGCGAGATGAAATGGTTCACTCAAAAAGCGTCGCTTACTGACAGTATAAGGTATGTGGATGAGCTGCCAAACTGTAACAAAATGGTCTGTATCAGACAGTAAACAGTTCAAATCCAACTGCTGTTGAGACTAATTATCTAAGAATATTCAACGTCAAGATCAGTGTGTAATCTCTCACTTATTTTTACTGCCAAACACAACAATAACATCACCAATACAACATTACACTCGAAAGTAGGCTCACAATTGTCAGTTTCCTCGATTACCATGTCTAAGATAACTATCTTTATCTTCTACTGTGAGTGAAAGTTCACTATAACATTTTGAAGATTATCGCTATAAACATCTAAAACTATACAAATAGCTTTTCTTAGTCACACATATTATGGTTGCTTCTATGCCGATATCGTCACTAAATTGTCGACTAATTTACGATGTTGTTTGCGCTCAGTCACAAAATATGCACCTAGTCATCTCTGTCATTTGTCCCGTGTTATTTAGCACTGGAAACCATTTGAACGCGTCGTAAAGCTTCAAAGTCCTACAGCCAGATCCATCGGAAACAAGAATCCGGTAATAGTTACTTGTTCTAATTCCAGCTAGCCAAACCCATTTTCTTCATACTTCCTAAGGTATATTTAAGAAGCCTTACACCTGAAGTTCTGTCATGTAAAACATTTTATTACAAGCAAAAATCTCATCCCTATCTGTGAGCCTCGGAAGAAAACCAAAGAAAACGTCATTCATGGTCGGAGCAACCACCGTAGGGCATTCGCCATGGGTAAACTAACGATTGCACACCAAACTCAATATCACCGTGCACTGCATTATAGTTAAATAAATAACAATTTGCGATAGTACGCATCTGCTAAAAGTCGTTAAAACTCTATTCGCTAACCTGAGCTGGATACCTACTCGTATTAAAGGCGATGTAGGAGAGTATTTTTCGGTCGACCAATAAGGCAAGGAAAAGAGCGCTTTCAATAAAAATTGTGAACAAGTAAAGGAGAGAAAAAAAGAACATCCCGCACACATGATCCGGAGGGAAAACTTGCAGTATTATTTAACAGAAACAAATTATAAAATTAATTTACTATCGTTAACTCCTGCAGTGAAAATCCGTCAGCGTGCTCCTGCAGTAAGACGCCGGCAAAACTTAGTATTTTGAATCGTCATACGCACTTTACCTTCTTCATAGAGGCGTGTATATGGGCCCAGTCTCTCTGTACAGCGTCGATGACGTAACATAATTTCAGCACGGGCAGGTTGGGCTTACTGATGCTATTTGCGTAACTGGATACTGAATGTACTTCTGCGTATCATGCTCCAGCACATGTGCCCGTGACAAGCGGTTTGTTTGTATTATGTCAGCCAATATAGCGAAGATGTGATGAGTAGACTGTCTGTAAAAGCACTTAATTATGGCGTCAATCTGAACGGAAAATACAGCGAAATGAATATCACCACCTTGTTAACGTGACAACTTAGGTTTCTTTTTCTTCCTATTAAACACAGACTATATGCTTGTGCGAAGGCGAATCGGAGCATACAATCTGTGACAGAAATAAATTCACTGCTCTCACAGAACGGTAATCGAAAAAAATCGACAATGAGACTCCTCGCAAGGCGTTAACAATTCCAGACATCTAAGTCTTGTTACTGCTAGCTAGTGAAGATCTACATGGCTATTAATATTTGTGACCATTAACACAAACAGAAAGAATCGCCAGAATGCATCCAATATCGGAGAACCTGTCGAACAGTGCGCCGGCAATATGAGATTAGTCTTACAGAGAGATTGCTTTGCAGCAGCGCTCTCTGTTGCGTTACGGAAGAGATCACTATTGCTCCAAACTAGGGTAGCGAAGAACCGTCTAAGAAACGGAAAAGTGTTTTTCATCTCAATATCAGAGTCTGAAAGAAATCGAAAGCAGCAGAATGTGTGATCTACAGCAAATGAGTTTCTCTTAACGAGACATTTTAGTTCATAAAGGACACGCTGTTCTACGATGATGCATATGTGCCTTTCAGTGAGTAGAAGAATATGGTACTCATTGACGAGTAGTTGTTAAACCTCTCAGTGTGACTAAACCATGTGGTGATAGTTATCTTGTCGGGATGGTTTAACTGATGGGGCTGCTACGTCCATAACGTCAGGCTGAACATGGAGCACGGCAAAGGATGTCGAGACGTCTATGTTAAGAGCACGACAGTGCATTGAAGGCACTGCAGCGGCTTCCATTTATCGGAAATCACGGATACCTTAGATTCAAAAGGACACGTGGAGAGAATTCATGTCGTGTAGAGTGGCAGAACACGTCTAGGGACGAGTTCAGTTTCAACCTGCCCTACAGTGATGCTTCCCTCAAGGCCGCATGGCCAAACATTAAATATGTTGACTTCGGGTGCAGTTGTAGGCAAAATGCTACCTCAACGCCTATACAGGGTGCTCAAAAAAGTGTGTAACCTTTTGAGAGATGGTACTACTCATCGAAACAAGAAAAATAAGTTCAATAAACATGTGTCCGGAAAGGCATACCATCCTAGATTAACACGTGTTTACAGGAAGGGCTGCGCGACGCTTGGTTGCATTGGCTCTCCGTCAAAAATGTGACACTAGGGTATTTTGATGTCTTACTCACTGCACTCTACCTACCGTTAGGTGGTCTGTAGACAGTTGTGTGGTTCGAGTCGTGTTGTAGGCTATGTCAGTTTCCGTCGTGTTTGTGTGCCTTATTGCACAGGGTCGTTAGGGGCGTTCAGTAAGTAAGGCAAAACATTTTTTTTCTCCACCAGTTTCGGTTGAAAAAACGCTGAATTTGTTGTGGGGCAGCGTAGAATATTCCAACTTCAGCCCCTATAGTTTCATAAAGATTCTTTGGGTGGCAGCGCTATAAGTAGGCTTCAAAGTGACTTCTGTAATGGAGGTTCGTTCCAGAGAAAGAGCTCTCATTGAGTTTCCATTGGCGGAAAACCAGAGCGTAGCATGTATTCATAGGAGCTCGCAGAATATCTACGGAGACCTGGTAGTGAACAAAAGCACGTTGAGTCGTTCGGCGATGTGTCTGTCATCACCACAACAACGTCGCGCAAATCTGTCGGGTCCCCCGCGTGTCAACCGATAGCACACAGCTGTGACTCATGTAGTGTTGAAACGTGAAGACACACTAATTCGAGGTGATCGACGGATCTCAATCGAACACCACGCTGCCCAGTTGGACGTGTCGGATGGTAGTGCTGACACAATGGTCCACCAGCTGACGTACTCAAAGGTGTGTGTCCATTGGATTCCTCGCCGTCTAACAGAAGACCATAAAGAGCATCGAAACACCATGTGTACCGAACTGCTTGCGCGTTACAAGGCTGATCGTGATAACTTTTCGTCATGGGCGTTGTAACATGGGTGCATCACTTCGAACCGGAAACGAAACGACAATCCATCACGTGGCGCTATACCACCTCTCTCCGAAGAAAAATTCAAAGCTGCACACTCAGCCAGTAAAAGTCATGGCGACGTGCTTCTGGAACTCCGAAGGTATTATTATTTTTGACGTCTTCCCTCACGGTACAACGATCAACTGTGAAGTGTACAGCGATAACCCTCAGGAAATTGAAGAAAAGACTTCAGCGTGTTTGTAGCCAGAAAAATGTGAACTTCTCCTTCTTCATGACAATGCGAGGCCTCACGCAAGGCTGCACACCTGAGAGGACATCGCAAGACTTCATTGGACTGTTCTTCCTCATCTGCGCTATAGCACAGATCTCGCACCTTCTGACTTCCATCTGTTTGGCCCAATGAAATATGCACTCCGCTGGAAGTAGCACGTGGCTGATGGGAAGGTTATTGGTGCAACAAGACGTTGGATTCGACGTCGACCAGTAGAGTTGTACAATACTGACATGCAGGCCCTCCAAGTAATGTGCATTGAATGCAGAATACGCCGAGAAAAGAGTTGTGTAGACAAAAGAGTGAGGAATTATATGGTGTATTGGAATTCTGAATAAAACCAACCTGATTTCAGATAAAAATGTGTTTCATTCTCTATTGAACGCCTCTCGAAATTAAGGTTCTAAACACATCGCTGATAATTCGTACCGGATACCAAAAAGTAGCTATTGTTAAACAAAATTTAACCTCTACTCTACAATAATTACTCAGCTAGCGCTTACAGCACGTAAAAACTCAGTGTATGTTATCTTTTTCCTAAAGTAGGGTCTCTCTATAAAATATTCTCAAAAAGGTCATCTGTCCCCTGTATTCTATCACACCAGGGAACATCTCATCTAAAATTTATTCTCTGTTCGGCACATCCGCCATCAAAGCTCCTCACTCAGCAGCGACTCAACATTCTCTCTCTTAATACAACCACTGGTAGCCAAAGAATACATATCGCTCGTGCTTCAGACAGCCAACTACGCTCGTAGTGGCAAACGTTTCAAACGAACTGCTATTGCTCCTGATATATAGATCTTTCCGGTTTACGATCATACGCCTAGACTGCATCTTATGGATACTACTAACGCTTCACTCTGTTGAATAGTAAAACCTCGCACAGTGAAGCCACTGCAAGCATTTGAGTGTGCTTTAGATAGATGTCGTGTAGATTGTGTAACACGTTATAATTTACAAGAGATTCTTGTGGGCCGGGCGCTGTGGCCGATGGATGTGTGGATGTGTGTGATGTCCTCAGGTTAGTTAGGTTTAAGTAGTTCTAAGTCTAGGGGACTGATGACCTTAGATGTTAAGTCCCATAGCGCTTAGAGCCTATTGAACCATTTGAACCATTCTCGTAGAGTGACGATGTTCGTAATTTGTGGCTGTGCATGACTTCCTCAGGCAATATACGCTTTAGAATTATTATTTGTTCACGTCTTATTCTTGTCAGTGCCACACTCCAAACATTAGGGACTTTCAACACTGCCAGTTGCAGCAATTTGACAATGTAGTCATCTAATTAGTACCTGTTGAGGCCCACTTATTCCAAAATAGCTACAGTCGGCAATGCAGTAAATGGGCTCAGAAAGTTTGGGATGGAAGTTTATGATGCTCATGTATTTACTGAGCATGACTTCAATACGGAAAAAACCATAGATAGACCATGTTCATGTTAGGGACCATGTCAAAACTCAAAAGCTTCTACTCAGGCAGCAGAACCTAAATGCTAACCAATAAAAGCTTCGAATGAATCTCCTTGTGAAGAAGTGGTTCCTCCATTAATCCAAAACTGTGTAGAAGCATTTCTATAATTTGAAGCCATATTGACTATTTCTGATTGTAAATCGTTTCCTAAAGAAATACCAGGAGTGGAAAACAGAAAAGTCACAAAATGCAAGTGTTTTAACAAGATAACCTATGAAACATATGCTACCTAATGAGAAAGCTAGAAGTGGGATGCAAGAAGGTTTAAATCAACAAAGAAACACTTCCATAGAAAGGACAGCGCAGTGTGGTACACGTGAGGAGATCTGTGTCGACCCTTCACCAGAAAATGGGGTAGGATGTTGCGTATCCCACACGTGGTGGTATCAGGACTGCTCAGACTTTAAAAGAGGAAAATTAGTGTGTGATTTTGTTAATGAAAAGCACAGATTTTGGGTTACATTAATTTTCAACACATAGTATCCTAAAGATATTTGTTTCAATGCTTAATTAGTTAATGAACTATTTTATACTTTTAAACAATAGAAATTCACTCAACATTTATCTGGGGATCATCTCACCCTACACTATCTCGTTATCGTACCCGGCCACAGGGGCAAGAGAATACTTTTATACTAGCTTTTTAGAATTTACGAATTAATTGTGAATGTATTAAAGTATAAACTTAAACAAATAGATAAAAGACAGAAAAAGACGTTCTGTTAATAGAAGAAGAGAAAAAAAGCTTTTCAAAAATGAAATTATTAAGTACAGTTGATTTTCAACATCATCAACTAGTCATGACCTCCCATTTGAATAATCGCCCCGTAGTAGACGTCATCGACGGGGTAACATTTCAGAGAGCTGCACCGGACACGGAGGATGTATGGAAGCGGCGCAAACGGAAGGTCTGATAAGGAAAGAAAGTCTGGAGGTTCTTTGCCGCTCGCCGCTCCATTGAGCTGCGAGAGTCAGCAGTTCTGTCCGCACATCACTGCAAGCCGCTGCCTGCGCCTCCCTTTGTGTAAGAAGTTTCCATCGCTTCCTGTGGAGGACTTCTGAGTCTGAGTGGTAAGCATTACCCGTAGCCGTTGCCGGAGAATATAACGTACGCCAAGTAATTTTGCGTTTCCATATTGTAAATCTTTGGTTATCGACAACTCCCATCATCGATTGTACCTAGCAGCGACGGTTGCAGATACGAGTATTTACAAAAACTGCCCTAGTAATAATTTAGTGTGACTGTGACAGCTTCCTTATGTTCACGACTCCTGAAACCAGTATCACCGAGGCTAATAATGTGGATCAACGTTGTAATCAGCAACAGCAGCATATAGAAATAAAAAGGATAGGATGCTACGCTTACTTGTTTTGAGGTAACTCACCAGCTGATCTAAAGTTTTTCACCTCTGAGAATGTGTAATAAGAAGTAGTGGTAGGGTGAACTCAAGAATATCATGCAGAGACCTGTTAAGGAAATTAGGAATACTAACTCTGCTTCCAGTATATTTATTCCTTAATGAAACTTGTCATTAAAAATGTCTCTTTTCCAAACCAACAGCTCAGTTCATGGAATCAATACGAGAAATAAAAATTATATACACAAAGATTTAAAGTCACTTGCTTTGGTCCAGAAAAGTGGCCATTATTCAGGAACACAAATTTTCAATAATGTGGCAACAAAGACAAAAAGTTTAAACACTTATGAAGTTCACTTTAAGAGGAGCCTAAAGGATTTATTGGTGACGAACTCATTCTACTCCACTGATTAATTTCTAAGTGTAATCAACTGCTGTGTATTTGTTACTAATAATATCAAATAATGCATTAGTACATATAATCTGATTCTATACAAATTGAGTGCAGTAATGCAATCACTGTAATTATATGTTGAAAATGATTTTTTTCTGTTTGCTGATGCCCGGCTACTGTAGCCCACAAATTATCGTATGCACCTCATTGTACCGAACATTTACGAGTTTTGTGACAAGTTGTATCTTTTAGCATGAAAATATGTTTAAGATTTTTTGATTTATTCCATGTCGATGAGGACCATTTCACCTGGAATATGTAGAAGGTACACTAGCATATTTGTTTTTCATTGCGTATTATTGTGTTTCTGAGACCCAGGAAGATCTCTTCGCTGTGGTTGTGTTGCTTCGAAAAGTATACCTAATCTAAGTATACCTAATCTAATTGAGTTTGGCCACGTGTGAGCAGGACTCGCACGCTGAGGGTTCCGTACAAACTAATTATGTATGCAGACAGTTCATCCATTCCGGAAATAGAGGAACTCGACGATGCTTGTCTGTCATTGGCATTGATAACTCCGAGGCATCCAAGAATTTCGATACTGTTTTAATTTTAGGTCTGAAGGTGGACAACAGTTGATACAATAAATGGTGTAATTACAAGTAAACAATTTTCTGATACTTCTCCTTCACTTATACTATGAAATCTTTCTTCTTACCAAGTTTCATGATTCTGGACCAACGAGAAGTACCCTACAGGTTTTTATGAGTGAGTTCGACCTTATCAAAATATGTGACGTAAATGGCCGTATCTTTTGACAGCACTAACTTAGAAGCTAAGCTCTATTTGGCCGCCAAGGAGTCATGGACCTTAGTATGTGACACAAATTTCAATCTGACCAGTCCAATTGATCCTAAGAAAACGGGATCTTAGCAGACGGGTAAACAGGCAGTCGGACAGAATATGACAAAGCGAAATATTTTTTTTCGTGTGATGTGATTAGAAATTCACAGTTTTCAGACCTTTTACTTTAGTATTGATGCGAAACATTGCTTCTTGCTAAATTTCTTGATTCTAGGTACATGAGAAGTACCCTATAGGTTTTGATAAATTTGTTTTCGAGTATCAAAATGTCGGATACAAAAGGCTGTATCTTTTGATTGCATTGGCGTAGAGGGTTCAGTTTTTACCACCGCCAAGTGACGATATAGCTTAGAGCGTGACATGACGTTCAACGTGATACTTCTACTCATTCCGTCTTTACTGACGGACGGACAAACAAACAGCCTGATAACAAATGACAAAAAAGTTCTTTTTTTCGTGTGATATAATTACAAATTAACAATTTTCGGATTTTTCCTTTGCTTGTAGCGTGAAATCTTGCTTCTTGGCAAATTTCATGATTCTCGGTTAGAGGTAAGAACGGTGTAGTTTTTGATGATTGAGTTTGCGAGTGTAAAAATATGTGACATAAATGTCCGTCCTTATCTTTTGATTCCGTTGACTTTGAAGCTTCACTTTTTTCTGTCGAGAAGGAGCCGTGGATCTTAATATGTGACACAAACTTCAACTTAATACGTCTACGTGCTCCTGAGGGAAACGATTTTGAACAATCGGATAAACAGAGTGACAGACTGATAGGCAGAGGCACAACAAAGTGATCCCAGAAGGGTTCCGTTCTTACTGCTTTAGGTACCTAAAGCTAAAACAGGTATTTACTCTAGCAAAAGCTCTATCCAGATAGCAAAGAGCTCTGGTGAAACTAAAAGGCTTTAAAGCGTGCATCTATTGTAGTCGATTCTACCAAGAACCAACCGAAGTGAAGGCTGCTTCAATCAAGAGACTTTCGTCGATGGTCCTACTGTGTTGAAGAAACACTATTTCATTTGCAGCACTACACCACTTGTCCCTGCTGTGCTACAGACGAAGAACCCTCTTTGTGTCGACCTAATCACAGTGAGTCACGTATTATGCACATGTGTGATGGGTATTGTCGCTGACTTCAAAGAAGAAGAACGCTGTATGTTAAAAAAATATATTGGAGTGATTCTTTTATGAAGTTAGAAGAAAGAGGAGTGATATTTTGGTTGACTTCGAATGTGTTACATTTTTATGAGTTAATTAAGTGGCAGAATTCTAGAAGAATTTCATTAATTTGGCAGGGGCATCAACTGTGGAAAACCGAGAGACGAAAAAACGAAAAAAAAAACTTTATTGTAAAGCTTTCGTACTCGTTGAACCAATGCGCAACGTGGTTGGCTCAGCCAGAGCACGTAAACGAAATGAGAACGCTCGGTTTTTCAGGTGCCACGGAATGGCGGCGTAAAATGTTCGCGCCGATGTTACTGCCGCAGATCGTGTTTACTGCGGCGTCGACAGTGCCGTAAAAGCGGAGAAGTCGTAATAAGCATGTGGCAGGCAGCGGACGTGTCACCCGAACCGTGTCCCCGCCGCTGGAGCCATGCAAATTCTCGCTGTGCCTGGAAAAAAATGCGACAGTTTATTCGCGCACCCCGTCCCGCGCGCGAGCGGTAATCTGCCGGCTGCCGGCTGGCGGCCGCATGCATATTAAAGCGATAGCGGACCCGTGCGGTGACACAGCCTTCAACATAGCTCACGCTGATGGCGTATTAGCCGCATAATTAGCGCCGACCTGTTTGCCGGGCCTTTAAGTGGGAACCGAAATCCCGAGTGGGCCGGCGCGCAGCGTGACGCAACCCGGGACGAGTTCGACAGAACACGTGGGAAGGCGCCGGTGGCGAACGTTGCCTCGCGGACTGGCTAATTTGTCGCTTCAAAAACGCTCGTCTTGTGCGTGTCCGAAGCGGTAAGCGGTGAGATAACGCTTGCGCAACGCGCTGAAGAATACTCGCAACATCTGAACACTTCTTACTACGTAATAATTCATTTCACATTTCACAACAAATGAAACAGGTTTGCACTCTTTCATGCCACACCATCATGATGTCGGTTTTATAGGCACTCGCTAGTGCACTTTGAAATCTCAGATAATGTCCGGCCAGCCTAAATGACATGTCATCGTTGAAACAACATTTATCTAGACTTATAAACCAGTCATCGCATTAACGGATATGACGTTACATGGCTGATATTGTGCGTAGTACTGCACTTGAGAGTTGCTATAATGCCGAATTCATGATTGAGAGGAATAAATAAATACAGATCTAAAGTCAAATACCGGAAATTTCTTTCGAAAAGTTCTGCATGACTATGGTCCTTCACAAAGGAGAAGTCATTAAATAAAACAGAATATTTCTAATTATTCTCGGCTATAATGGCTATGTTTGTGAACCATGACTGTGTGGGATAATTATTTATTTCTAATTTCTGCTACCAGTCACTTTTTATTTTATATTTAATCTAACATAATAGACTGTTATGTGTATAACATTTACATGTATGTCGAAGCAATTTGTGCAGTGAATTACGTTGGCAATCAGTGACAAAATACAGCGTGCAATAGTGTAATGTTAATCAACAGCTCCGCCATTACACCAGTGAAGCAAGTGAAGCAGCAAGATGATGAAATCGTAAGTGATCAACTGTCATATAAAAGCCTTTCACACTATTTTCGTAACACATAACTGATGCAAATCTATCTGCATCCTATACAGGCTGCGATATCATATATATCAACCACAAGGAAGAAAACCAGCAGAAGACATCACTGTTTTCGATTTCTAGCCATCCACTACCCCCCTACTCCCCCTCCCCCCCAAATGCCACACCAGCCGCTACAGTAACAATGGACAAAGAGTTCTAGATTAATCTAGTTCAGGACTGTTTATTTTTAAGTAACATTTCTCTGTATGTATATACGTATAAACGCCTGAAGATGAACAGAACATGTTCGAAATGCGTTCTATTATGTTAGATTAAACATAAAATAAAAAGTGACTGGTAGCAGAAATTAGAAATAAATAAGAATATTTCTAGCTTCGTTCTGACGCGCTGAGTAATACAGAAAAAGTTTTCATTCTACAGATTGAGTTTATCTACCCATCCCCCCCCCTCCCTCCCCCCAACCTCTCACCAATCTTCTCGTCAAATCCATCGCATCGTACATCCGCACGTGTTGTGATGTCTATTTTTGTAGTCAAACGGCACTTTGCGATGACCCCTTCATATTGTGTTAAGACAGGCTCTGCGGACGCCAGGCATGTGCCCCTGCACCGCATTTCGACTGAAGTCCTTGCCACTGTCGTCGTACGTAGCGCATGTGTCAGCTATGTGTTCAGATGGGCTAGAAACCATAGTTGACAGTTCACAAAAAATTTTACAACAGAGTCTTTTTAAAGAAAAGTGTGTAAGTACTACACTTGGCTCTCATTAAAAACTGTTGTAACCGTATGAAGTCGATCAGCACAGGGTATCACCTACACAAGCTGTTGAACACCAACTGACAACTGACCTCGCCCAAACAGTGCGGAGAGCGGTTCAAAAAAATGGTTCAAATGGCTCTGAGCACTATGGGACTCAACTGCTGTGGTCATAAGTCCCCTAGAACTTAGAACTACTTAAACCTAACTAACCTAAGGACATCACACACATCCATGCCCGAGGCAGGATTCGAACCTGCGACCGTAGCGGTCGTGCGGTTCCAGACTGTAGCGCCTTTAACCGCTCGGCCACTTCGGCCGGCGGAGAGCGGTTCACGACGAACAGTAAATACTTAATGAGCTCTTAGTACAGATTAATTCGAATAAAACGTTCCATATAACACGATTCCAGTTATTATTCGGTAAAGAGGTTCAGTTGTTAGAATTTAACGCAAACACAAGATGATATTCAATCTCGTGGCCAAAGGAACCTCTTCCAGCACTGATAGAAGCTCCTTTACAAGAGAGTAAAGATAAGGCGATGTGGCAAGACAATAGGCCTAGTCAACTGACGATCTATCATGGTGAAACCTACCGTCCACCATGTCATCCTCTGCCAGTGGCGTCATCAGATTCGGTATGGAGGGGCATGTGGCCAGCACACCGGTCTACCGGTCGTTGTCGAGTTTCTTGACCTTGGAACCGTTACTAATCAGCCGAGTAGCTCTCCAGTTGGCCTCACGAGGCTGAGTGCACCTCGTACCAGTCCTCCCACCAATGAAATATCTCTGGCAGTACCGGGAATCGAACCTGGCTGCTCTGTAAGGCAGTCAGCCGATACGGAGGCGGACGATTGTCTGTATCACCCAACATACAAAGAATCATTCTTGAAAATGTCCCTTCATAAAGACGTGTGAGTATTCGTTCGATTTTCGTCAGGAGCTACAAGAGTTGGTTCCGTCACAAATGACTACATCAGCAAATAATTTTAACGGGATTACTCAGCGATTTGCAGTTAATTAACGACAAATTTTCCAAGGACTACATTCTACCAACTGAATAACGTCTTCTACTTAATCCACACTCTGTTGATCCTCACGTTCAGATGAAATATAACTGCTGGGCGCTGGACCAGCCTCACTCAATTTAGTGAAGTTATACGTAAACACTCTTTAATCTAATTCTCTGCGGTCAGGAAACAGTTTACTTAATGCTCTGCAAGCAGCGGCAACGTTTTCATCACAAACCCGTACACAAATATCACATCGATATACTTAGCATTTATAAATATGTGCAAGATACTTAAACAATAGTCTAGAATTTGTCAACAAAGCACAGTCACAGTAGAAAAATTCAGTAAATATACTATGCGATCAAAAGCATCCGGACATCCCCAGAACATACGTTTTTCATATTAGGTTCATTGTGCTGCCACCTACTGCCAGGTACTCCATATCAGCGACCTCAGTAGTCATTAGATATCGTGAGAGAGCAGAATGGGGCGTTCCGCTGAACTCACGAACTACGAATGTGGTCAGGTGGTTGGGTGTAACTTGTGTCATACGTCTGTACGCGAGATTTCCACACTCCCAAACATCCCTAGGTTCACTGTTTCCGATATGATAGTGAAGTGGAAAGGTGAAGGGATACGTACAGCATCAAACGTGCAGGCCGACCTCATCTGTTGACTGACAGAGACCGCTGGCAGTTGAAGGGGGTCGTAATGTGCAATAGGCAGACATCTATACAGACCATCACACGGAATTCCAAACTCCATCAGGATCCACTGCAAGTACTATGACAGTTAGGCGGGAGGTGAGAAAACTTGGATTTCATGGTCGAGCGGCTGCTCATAAGCCACACATCACGCCAGTAAATACTAAACGACGCCTCACTTGATGTAAGGAGCGTAAACATTGGACGATTGAACAGTGGAAAAACGTTGTGTGGGGTGACGAATCACGGTACACAATGTGGTGATCCGACGGCAGGGTGTGGGTATGACGAATGTCCGATGAACGTCATCTGCCAGCGTGTGTAGTACCAACAGTAAAATTCGGAGGCGGTGGTGTTATGGTGTGGTCATGTTTTTCATGATAGGTGATTACACCTCTTGTTGTTTTGCGTGGCACTGTCACAGCACAGGCATACACTGATGTTTTAAGCATCTTATTGCTTCCCACTGTTGAAGAGCAATTCGGGGAGGACGAGTGCATCTACAGCACAGGCCTACATTGATGTTTTAAGCAGCTTCTTGCTTCCCACTGTTGAAGAGCAATTCGGGGATGACCACTGTATCATTCAACACGATCGAGCACCTGTTCATAATGCACGGCCTGTGGCGGAATGGTTACATCTCTGACCTAAATCTTATAGAACACCTTTGGTATGATTTGGAACGCCGGCTTCGTGCCAGGCCTCACCGACCGACATCGGTACCTCTCCTCAGTGCAGCAGTCCGTGAAAAATGGGCTGCCATTCCCCGAGAAACCTTCCAGCACCTCATTGAACGTATGCCTATCATCAAGGTTAAGGGTGGGCCAACACCATACTGAATTCCAGCATTACCGATGGAGTGCGCCACGAACTTCTAAGTCTTTTTCAGCCAGGTGTCCGGATACTTTTGATCACATAGTGTAAATCCGCAATAGCTAAATTTCCAACAAGTTCAGTGAAAACTTATCTCTATAGGGGAGAAAAATGCACTGATGTGACAAAAGTCATGTGATAACTCTTAATATCGTGTTGGACCTCCTTTCGTCCGGCGTAAAGCAGCAACTCGCCGTGGTCTAGACGCAGCAAGGCATTTGAAGTCACCTGCAAAAGTACTGAGCAATGCTGCCTCTATAGCCGTCCGTAATTGCGAAAGTGCTTCCGGTGCAAGATTTTGTGCACGAACTGGCCTCTCGACTATGTTCCATAAACGTGCGATGGGATTCA
Source organism: Schistocerca americana (assembly GCF_021461395.2). Taxonomy (NCBI): domain Eukaryota; kingdom Metazoa; phylum Arthropoda; class Insecta; order Orthoptera; family Acrididae; genus Schistocerca; species Schistocerca americana. The sequence continues at coordinate 828,388,438 of NC_060119.1, read as the reverse complement.
TGTCAGGCGGTCTGGGTGGTCAAACTATTCGCTGGAATTGTCCAGAAGTTTCTCAAACAAATCACTAACAATTGTGGCCCGGTGACATGGCAAATTGCCATTTATAAAAATTCCATCGTTATTTGGGAACGTAACATCCATAAATGGCTGTAAATGGTCTCCACGTAGTCAAACACCCAGAAGACGCCGTCCGTTCAGTATAAACAACAACCGAAATCCGGACTCATCTGACCAGGTCATGGATTTTCTGTCGTCTGTTGTCCAACCGATATGGGCACGAGCCAAGGAGATGCGCTGTAGGTAATATCCTACTGTTAGCAAAGGCACTCGCTTCAGTCGTCTGCTGCTGTAGTCGATTTCTGCTTCTATTTCACGCAGTGTTGCTTGTCTGTTAGCACTGACAGCTCTAGGCGAATGCCGCTGGTCTCGAACGTGACTTAAGGGCCATCGGTGACTGCCTTTGCTGAGAGGCCATGCCTGAAACCTGGTATTGTAGGCGCACTCTTGACACTGCGTATCTCGGAATTTTGAATTCCCTAACTATTTCCGCAATGAAATGTCCCACGCGTGTAGCTGCAACCACCATTCTCCGTTCAATGTCTCCTAATAACCTTCGTACTGCCATAATCACGCCGGGAATCTTTTCACATGAATGTCCTGAGGACAAATGACAGCTCTACCAACGCATTGCCCTGCTATACCTTGTGTACGCGAGACTACCGCCATCTGTGTAAGTGCATTTCGCTATCCATTGGTTTTTGTCACCTCGGTGTATTTAAACCGACAAACTCTGGGAGTTCTAGGCTCTTCAGTCTGTAACCGTGGGACCGCTACGCAGGTTCGAATCCTGCCTCGGGCATGGATGTGTGTAATGTCCTTAGGTTAGTTAAGTTTAAGTAGTTCTAAGTTCTATGGGACTGATGACCTCAGATGTTAAGTCCCATAGTGCTCGGAGCTATTTTTGAAGTTTGCGTGGAACACCAATACAAATATTTTTCTCTAATGTCATAATTTGCTGTGATCGCTATTTAATCCTGTAGTGCGAGTATCTGCTCTTCAGTTGCAACGACTGGTTTCTTGTTGTAAAGGTTCCTGTTGAACCGGTGGAGGGCATTGTTCGCTCTTCAGTTGTAGTAATAGCTGTTTCACATTCACATATAGCTGTAGTCTTGACTCAACATAATACTTGTTTACTAATAGAGCGGCACAGCTGGAGCGAGGACACTGGTATGGTTGATGCTTAGTACATAGAGAGCCATAAAGGACGAGCAGCGCAGCGGGTTTATGAACAGCAGGCGCACGCCAATAGTTCTACCCGGCACCTCTCGTCGCTTACTGCTGTGTATCAACGTCTGCTTGAGACCGGATCATTTAGCAGAATACCTGGACGGGAACGATGTCGCACTACACAAACTCTGTAATTTCAAGAATTGTACTGCAACTTGTGAAGCAAGTGTCATCCATCAGCACTCGAACAACTGACGAATATAAGAAGCGTCCTCCAACAGCATCCCTTCCGCTTTCAGCGTTTGCACAAGCTGGAACCAGTCTTCTCTGTGATAAAGTGTCGAAATATAAATCCAATGTCTCGGAGTTTAAACCTCAGGCGGTCCTAGGATACTTTCAGTCAGCTGTTGCTTCTCCAGCAATCATTTCCATAAGCCAAATTTCGCAGTGGTTTGGAGTCAGCGTTAAATAGAAGGTCGCTCTGTGGCAAATGGGACAGCCAACCCAAAGGTGGGAGGGAATAAGGACAGAACATGTCTCGTAAATCTATGTGGTGTCTAAAACAACCTTTGGATTGTGGAGAGTTTTTGCTGCGCGAACCACCCCCGATTACTAGCGCACGTGTGATTGCTGCAACTATAGTGCGTTGATTCGATCCTAAGAAAGTAAAGTGGAGAACAGATTACCTTTCCTCTGTTTTGGCGATAAAGACTTGGTCACATTGACAAATTGGAGTAACTGGATTTTACCACTGAGTTTGAAGCAATTCCACAGATGTTTCAAGGATTCTATCATTATTCTAATAACTAAACCATTTGCACATTGGAGACTTCATTAAACAGACTCAACAAACTTACCATAACATCATAGCTCCGCTTCATTCAACTGCGAGTAAAATCATGAGTGTAGAATATAACGCTGATTCGTCATTGTAAGTCTACGTTTACAGTAAGCCAGTTTTACAGTAAGCCATCCAGTTCCTCACCCTAGCCGGCCAGTGTGGCCGAGCGGTTCTAGGCGCTTCAGTCTGGAACCGTGTGGCCGCTACGGTTGCAGGTTCGAATCCTGCCTCAGGCATGGATGTGTGTGATGTCCTTAGATTGGTTAGGTTTAAGTAGTTCTAAGTTCTAGGGGACTGCTGACCTCAGATGTTAAGTCCCATAGTGCTCTGAGCCATTTGAATCATCCTCACTCTATTCATGGATGACACACAGGTCAAAAGGCTGATGGTAACCGAACGTAGCGACACAGTGTCCTGTGATTTTAATATCAAAGTAATTACACGAGATGTACGTTGGAGGAAGGAGTACGTTAAATTACTCACTGTCGACTGCAGACTCGGTATTTTACGAGCAACGCTCATCGAGATGTTCGCCTCCCATTGCGGTTCTTTGAACATTTACGTCATACGCTCACGTTGACTAAAGAAACACGTGCAGCTCCCCTTTAAATCTTACCAAACTCTTTGTTAAGAATCCCAGAATGACGAACAGCACTCAAGAATTGATCGAACGAAAGTCTGATAAGTAGCCTCTTCCTTGGTCGAATTATTCTTCCTCAAAACTCTTACCATAAATCTGAGTCTAGCGTGTACCTTTCCCATGGCCAGATTTATGTGGCCTTTCTACCTACATCGGATAGTAACGCTCATATACTGTGATATTGTGACTGATTACCGATCGCAGAGACAAGTAATACCCACCAATCTGCATGTGTTTACATGGATACTCCGGAAATCAAATCACACCTAAGTGCCTGGCAGAGGGTTCGTCGAGCCCCCTTCACAATAGTTCTGTATTATTCCAGTCTCGAACATTGTGCGGGAGAAACAAACACAAATATTTTTCAGCTCGTGACCTGATGTCCCTTATTTTATTATGTTGATCGTTTCTCCCTATATAGATTGGAGACAACAAAATATTTTCGCACTCGGAGGAGAAAGTTATTGATTCATACTTCGTGAGAAGTTCCCGCCGCAATGAGAAACGCCTTTGTTTTAATGCTGTCCACGCCAAATCCTGTATCATTTCAATGAAACTGTCACCCCTATTTCTTGATAATACGAGTACTAAACGTCCTTCTCTTCACTAAACTTCCTCGACTCACTCCGTTAATCCTACCTGATAAGGATCCCACACCGTGCAGAAGTATTTCAAAAGAGGACGCACAAGCGTAGTGTAGGCAGTTTCATTAGTAGATCTGTTGCATCTTATAAGTGCTCTGCCAATATATCGCAGTCTTAGGTTCGCCTTCCTCACAATATTCTCTATGCGTTCTTTCCTATTTAAGTTGTCCGTAATTGTAATTCCAAGATATTTAATTGAATTTACGGCCTTAAGATTTGGTTAATTTATCGTCTAACCTACGTTTAACGTGTTTCTATTAGTACTCTTCTGGATGACCTCACACTTTTCATTATTTAGGGTCAACTGCCAATTTTTATAAATCGTTTTTCAGTTTGTTTTGTTCTTGTGACTTTACTGGACGATAAACGACAGTATCATCTGAAAGAGACTAAAAAGGCTGCTCAGATTGTCTCCTAAACAGTTTATGTGGATAAAGAACAGCAGATGACCTATAACACTATCTTGGTGAACGCCAGAAATCACTTCTGTTTTTCTCGATATCTTCCCGTCAATTACTACCAGCTGTGACCTCTCTGACAGGGAATCACGAATCCAGTCACATAACGGAGGCGATGAACCATAAGTACGCAATTTGACTACAAGCCGCTTGTGAGGTATAGTGTCGAAAGCCTTTTGGGAATCTAGAAATACGGAAACAATTTGAAATACCTTGTGAGTAGCACTCAACACTCTGGGTGAGCAAAGAGCTAGTTGTGTTTCACAAGAACAATGTTTTCTAAATCCGTGTTCACAGTGTGTCAATAGACCGTTCTCTTCGAGGCAATTCATAATGTTCGAACACAATATATGTTCCAAAATCGTTCAGCGTATTGACGTTTGTGATGTGGGCTTTTAATTCAGTGGTTTACTCCCACTGCCTTTCTTGAATATTGGTGATCGTCGAGTGATCGGTTTTATATCATTGTTCAGTATGCACCTATTGCATCAGCATACTTTGAAAGGAAACTAACTGGTGTACAGCCGGACCGAAAGATTTGCTTTTATTGATTAAGTTGCTTCATTACTCCGAGGATATCTACTTCTAAGTTACTCATGTTGGTAGCCGTTCTTGATTCGAATTCTGGAATATTTTTCTTCGCCTCCTTTGGTGAAGGAATTTCGGAAGGCTGTGTTTAGTAACTCTGCTTTAGCAGCACAGTCATCGATAGTATTTTCACTGCCATAGCGCAGAGAAGGCATTGATTGTGCCTTGCCGCTAGCATACTTACATAAGACCAGAATCTCTTTGGACTTTCTGCCAGGTTTCGAGACAAGGATTCATTGTGGAAACTATTGCAAGAATCTCACTTTGAAGTCTGCACTAAATTTCGAGTTTCTGTAAATGATCGCCTATCTTGGAGATTTTGCGTTCGGCTAAATCTGCCACGCTTTTTTCGTCGTTTCCACCATAGTGTTCTGGTCCGTTTTGTGTGTAATTTATTTGGTAAGTCTATCAATCAATTGCTATCGATATTATTTCTTTGAATTCAAGCCACATGTGGTCTACACTTAAAAGTACATTGTTAACTAGGAAGAGGAGGAGATTGTTTCTCAGTAAGGCGTTAAGCGGATTTTTATCTGCTTATTTGAATAGGTATATTTTTCGTTTCTTTTAGGAGGATTTGGGAGTTACAATATTCAGTCTCGCTATGACAACCCTGTGTCCACTATTTCCAATATCCGTTTTGATGCTCGTCATTAGCTCAGGATTATTTGTTGCTAAGAGGTCAAGTGGGCTCATCAAGTAATTTCTCGAAATAATTGTCAGAGAATGCGTTTAGCACAATTTCGGACGATGTTTTATGCGTGTCTCTGGATTTAAAATGTATTTTCGCCAACATATCGAGCGTAAATTGAAGTCACTAGAAACCATAACTGTATGAATCGGGTACGTGTTTGAAATTAGACTCAAGTTTTCTTTCAACCTTCAGAAATTCTATAATTTGAGTTGGGAAGTCGGTAAAGGATCCGATTTTTTTTATTCCGGTTGCCAAGAACGACCTCTACCCAAAATAACTCACCGGAAGTATCTACTTCAATTTCGCTACAAGATAAAGTAATTCTAACAGCAAGAAACACGCCACCGCTGACTGTGTTTAGCCTGTCCGTTATGAACAACGTTAGGTCCTTCACAAAAATTTCGTCTGAACTTATCTTCGGCTTTAGCCAGCTTTCAGTGCCTATAACGGGCTGGGTATCAGTGCTTTCTATCAGCGCTTGGCGCTCTGGCACTTTCCCAACACAGCTAAGACAGTTTACAACAAATATCTTATATATTTATGCACGCTGCGTTCATATATTTTTGGTTTAGAGTACTGCTCATTGTATCAGGTGCTGATTGTCTGGAATTCCTCCTGCATTCGTAACGAGTTAATGACGATGTTACCCCCCCTGTATACATCTGCTTGGTATTCATAGTAGTAAGTCAGCGAAATCAACGTACGTACTATGAAAATAAGGAATGGCCAGAAATCAGAGTGCCGGGAGATCTTTACAGATCGTAGTTGCCAAATGGTTTGCTCCGAATACATCTGTGGCTAGTTGGCGTAGGCTGACGGCGTTTCTGAGCCCCGTTGTGATAGCTGACGGCTATGATTCCCATTTCCCGAGTCTCCTTGGCACGATGAAACCGGTATTTTTTAACATGCACATATTGATATGCGTATTGAATCATTTATTCATTTCCCAATTTTCGTTGGGCAAAATATTGCCCAGGTCATAACTACAATATGATGTGAAAATATGTAATGTGATGGCCTAGATCGACAAACATTTTGTCTATGTAAAATGTTGTCAATATCTAACACAGTTTTGTGGGGTAACAAGAGAGTGTGAGTTCCTCTGACGGGAGGTGGAATGTATGCAGATGCGTGTTATTTTCACATAGAAAAATTTCATTGTAAGACATTTTGGGAAAAGAAGTTGAACTGTGAGTAGTTTGGATGTGGTTCCGCAAAGACCTTTAGGCTGATCGTAGTTAAGAAGTGAATAGGACGTGGAGGCTGTGAAATATGAATCTCCTACGGTCCATTATTCTACAAATGGAAGTTACTCCTATGCTAAGCTCGAAGATTATTATTAGGATCTTTTCCTGGATGTGAACTGTGTGGGAGGTGGAAGTTTAGTAAGTGAGAATTCCTGCTAAGATCTGTGAACGGTGTAGTTAGATGTTGAAATGGATTGAATTGTGGCATGTTCTCTACTGATGTATTAAGAGGAGAACAATGTTTCAAGCAATCGACTTGGTGTGCACACCACAGCGACAGGAGATAACTGGTTCTACGGACCATTCATACATTTTACGTGTTTTGTGTGTGTGTTTGTGTGTGTATGGAATAAAATAAATGTGCTCATTATCATAAAAGAATCCTGGAACGGTCATCTAGCGTTGACTGTATTAACCCTTTTTTTACTCTCAGTTACATCAAATTTCAAATTTCCATTGTAGCATCGGTGCGTGATACCTAATACCCTCAGCATTTTGCGAACTTCCAGCACAGAACTTCATCAGCCTGAGTTCTGACATATTTTTCACTGAAATTAAATTTTGGACTTACGCAGTTACCAAGATCGTCTATTTAGTTTTGGTGTAGCGGCAGTCGCAGATTTATTTCAGCGTCAGAGAGGCTGCACTCTCTCATCTTTAACGAAACTTAGTTTATCTGTTATTTTATAACTGCGGCACATTATTTGAACTTATTATTGTGTAGCAGGAAACCGAGGAGGAACATCTTGGGGAAAAGAGATTTTCCAACGACAAGAACGTTCACATGGATGCTTTCGAATGTCTCCTTGACCAAGGAAGGGATTTCTGTCGTCGAGGACCGAACTATTTTCGGAACTTTCCAACCGATGCTTAGAGAGTTTGGTGCCTGTGTTGAAAAATGACGTAATGTGTCTGTGTTACTTTGAAGTGTAGTGCAACACTAGGTTCAAAATGGTTCAAATGACTCTGAGCACTATGGGACTTAACATCTGTGGTCATCATTCCCCTAGAACTAAGAACTACTTAAACCTAACTAACGTAAGGACATCACACACATCCATGCCCGAGGCAGGATTCGAACCTGCGACCGTAGCAGTCGCGCGGTTCCGGACTCAGCGCCTAGAACCGCGAGACCACCGTGGCCGGCTGCAACACTAGGTCTGAGTTACTTATCAGCCATAATAATGTGTAATTTATGGGGGGCAGTCAAATGAAAACCACATGCGTTGAGACATTTATCCCACTGGCAGACGAAACGATCTATTTCTGTTTTGTAGAACGCGTTCAGCGGCTGACGGATACACAACCGCACCACTCTTGCACTGGTATCGACGTCCACGGAGGTCGACAAATATGAGAAAATCACAAGGCGGAAAGATTTAACCCTTACGCAGGATGTTGCATGGTCTCAGAAACAAATCGCTGAAGCATAGTACACTTCCGATTGGCACTGTGGGGGCGGGCAATATAACAAGATAATTAGGCCCAAAATCATTCCTTGGCTTCTTGAAAATATTGTACGCTGTAGTTTCTGCAAAGTGTTTTCACAGCGCTGCGCATTGATTGTGGTTTCACGAAGGATGAACTCGACGAGCGAAGGACCCCTGCAGATGAGGAAGGTCATGATAACGACCCGCCCCCCTCTCCCATTCACACACAGGCATGAGCACACACACACACACACATACACACACACACACACACACACACACACACACACAGACTGCCAATCGGATAAAGGCTGCGCTTTAGCCATTTGGTTGGGAAAAAATGCAACATCCTCCTTGCAACCCGGCTCTTTCATCGTGTGATTTTCATATCTTTGGCGACCTGAAATTATACGTGGACATCGCTTTCAGTGGGACGTGGAAGTACAATAGTGGGTACCGTTGTGGATGCGTCAGCGGCCAACCGCTTCCTACGAAAAAGAACTGAACAGTCTCTTCTCCCAGTGGGACAAATGTCCTAACGTGCGCCATTCCATGGTCCTGTTGTGGCGGGTGTCAGGTTTCCTTTTGACTGGACATTATACATTTCGAAGTTCTCTCGCAAATGAGCATAACAGGAATCGCGAAATTTCCACAGAGTTGTATAATTTACGAGTAATCCTACACTTGTCCGGTTACCTGATCCGGAATTTTAATTACGGATTTTATTTTCCTTTTGCGGCAGCGATACGAAAACGAAAATGCGTTTTCCTTTTCCTGGAATGTGGATATTGTGGGGATTTATTTTCGTGGAACAGCGGTGTGGCTGTCTGTTTCTGCCAGCATCTGTGTTTACAACGGTGGAATTCGGGCTGCGGTGATAGCCAGCAGATATATTCTGCCAAAGACGGCGGCTGTGGTTCAGCTTAGCGCTTAATGCCGGCCGTGTTTTACGGGATACATATATAGGAGCCGCTAAATGGACTGGCTGTTTGTGTAGCTACAAGAGCTAATGCGTCCAACCGGCAGCTGCTGATGTTTCTGCAAGCAAACTGACAAAGCGGCTTTCCCAATCTTCGCAGCCAAAAGAGGACGTCTTAAGGAATACTTGACACGTGCAGCGCCTAAAAGTTATTGCACTCATTTGGTAGAAATGAGAGATAGAGATAGAGAGAGAGAGAGAGAGAGAGAGAGACAGAGAGAGAGAGACCTGAAACGAATATTTTTTCGACTTCGAGTCCTATAATACGACACGAAGAAAAAATTGGCTGATACGTTGAAAGTCCCACCGTCAAGCAGTGTTCGCTTTAACACTTTTATTGAGGGGAAATTCCACTACTGGCCATTAAAATTGCTACACCAGGAAGAAATGCAGATGATAAACGGGTATTCATTGGGCAGATATATTATACTAGAACTGACATTTGATTACATTTTCACGCAATTTGGGTGCATAGATCCTGAGAAATCAGTAACCGGAACAACTACCTCTGACCGTAATGACGGCCTTGATACGCCTGGGCATTGAGTCAAACAGAGCTTGGATGGCGTGTGCAGGTACAGCTGCTCATGCAGCTTCAACACGATACGACAGTTCATCAAGAGTAGGCACTGACGTATTGTGACGAGCCACTTGCTCGGCCACCATTGACCAGGCGTTTTCAGTTGGTGAGAGCTTTGGAGAATGTGCTGGTCAGGGCAGCAGTCGAACATTTTCTGTATCCAGAAAGGCCCGTACAGGACCTGCGACATGCGGTCCTGTATTATCCCGCTGAAATGTAGGGTTTCGCAGGGATCGAATGAAGGGTGGAGCCACGGGTCGTAACACATCTGAAGTGTAACGTCCACTGTCCAAAGTGCCGTCAGTGAGAACAAGAGGTGACCGAGACGTGTAACCAATGGCACCCCATACCATCACGCCGGGTGATACGCCAGTATGGCGATGACGAATACACGCTTCCAATGTGCGTTCACCGCAGTGTTGCCAAACACGGTTGCGACCATCATGATGCTGTAAACAGAACCTGGATTCATCCGAATAAAAGACGTTTTTCCATTCATGCACCCAGGTTCGTCGTTGAGTACACCGTCGCAGGCGCTCCTCTCTTTGATGCAACGTCAAGGGTAACCGCAGCCATGGTCTCCGAGCTGATAGTCCATGCTGCTGCAAACGTCTCCGAACTGTTCCTGCAGATGGTTGTTGTCTTGCAAACGTCCTCATCTGTTGACTCAGGGATCGAGACGTGGCTGCACGATCCGTTACAGCCATGCGGATAAGATGCCTGTCATCTCGACTGCTAGTGATACGAGGCCGTTGGGATCCAGCACGGCGTTCCGTATTAACCTCCTGAACCCACCGAGTCAATATTCTGCTAACAGTCATTGGATCTCGACCAACGCGAGCAGCAATGTCGCGATACGACAAACTGCAATCGCGACAGGCTACAATCCGACCTTTATGAAAGTTGGAAACGTGATGGTACGCATTTCTCCTCCTTACACGAGGCATCACAACAACGTTTCACCAGGCAACTGCTGTTTGTCAATGAGAAATCGGTTGAAAACTTTGCTCATGCCAGCACGTTGTAGGTATCGCCACCAGCGCCAACCTTGTGTGAATGCTCTGAAAAGGTAATCATTTGCATATCACAGCATCATCTTCCTGTCGGTTAAATTTCGCCTCTGTAGCACGCCATCTTCGTGGTGTAGCACATTTAATGGCCAGTAGTGTATATAGTCTCTGGTCTTTAAATTTGTATTTCTACAACGTAACGTTGCTGAAACATCAAGACATATCAATGGAATATGCATCCATATCAATATGCTGGCGAGTCTTTCATAATCTCTTACGGTTTGTTCGTAATTTCCTGCAGCATCCATGTGAAATCTGAGCTTAGATTATGTCTTTAATCGTCTCTAAGCCGACAGGACTTTGAACAGCTCTTTCCTTGCTTAAGATAAACGAGTTTTCTACGACCAGACATAGAGCTGCATGTACTATCATGCTCAAAAGTATCCGAACGACCTGAATCGCGTATCGCCTGAATCGTGTGCCACCCACATAACGCAACCGTCTTGCAGGTCCTCTGCACACTTTCTGGTACAATCGTATAAACTATACAAAATGCTCTGTATCTGTATCAGTCCAGATGCAAATTAATTCCACGATAATGCAAATATTAGATGACACGTTATTACAAAGGACTAAGCCATTACGCTTGTAAGCTCAAAGTTATTTTAATAAGTGGCATTTCAAAAAGAAACTTTCACCCTGAAATTTTACGACGAAAATTATTATACTGGGATCCAGGTGTCTAATCTAACAACTATTGTTTCTGTTAACAAACCACAAAGAATACTAAATACGGTTTTAATCACAAGCAACAAAATATGCACACATTTAAACTTTAAATGACATGGCATAAAGTTTTGTGTTGGACGGAGGTTCAAACACAGCACCTAATCGAATTGTTAACTAAGCACAATCAAATGTCAGAAATCGTTATTTTTCAGCAGTAGCGAGGTCATTGAAACTGATATGACGAAATGAAACATTTTTGCCTTAGCAGGATTCGAACCCAGCAGACGTTAAAAATCTGTTTATTTTACCAGTAGCGAGATGTGCACACGTCTGAACGTAACATGGCATCCAGTTCTGTGCTGACTGGAAGTCGAAGCCTGCACATACCATCGCTGCTGATACGAAGAGACGTTGACCATCGATTTCTTTTTCGCCAGAGTGGCATGTTTGAGCCTGAAAAGACATGATGAGAAGTTCTTTGTTTGACTGGGAGCCAAATCTTACAGCTGACAGTGTTTCAACCTGACGTGACTTCCGCCTCTGTCATGGTCCAACATGCACCGACTCTCCTGCGATAGGTAGCGAAGGGATGTCACGTGGATTAGGAACCACTGTGAAACCCTACATTATTCAATTGACGTAACCAGAGGTGAAGAGCGGCTGTTTGTTCTTGTTAGAAATGGTTGTCTCATGTGAGAATCGAACACAGACCTGAAGCATACGTAACTAGAACCTCTCCAAGAGATCAGAAACCTACACGGAGTTTCGGTACATGGTCGTGTCATAAACAAGGGTCTAACATTCTGCGTGGTGTCTGTTTGTTCTAAGTCGTGTCTCCCTACCACTTTCGCGCAACGACGCTCTGAGCGTGTTTTTTAGGGAATTGACTAGTTTGAACCTGGGACCTGTTGCTGGTAAGGAGACGCCAGACCACACATGACATGTAGAGTTCAGAAGATTTCAGTGAGACTAGCAATGATATAACCAATACTTAATGATTTCAGCGTCAGCTCCACTGCACTCCCTGTAAAAGAATCTTAATACTAACTAAATTTAGTGGAAGGGGTTCATGGCTTTCCTATTTTTAGTTAGCTGGTAAAATAACGTCAAAAAAGCAGTTAAGTTTACCATTGGAAATGTTATTCTACTCACAAAACATTGTTTATAAATTGCACTATTGATAAAAGACAATGTTTTAATACAGGATGATAAAAACCAACTGCGTTCAGCAAAAATGTGAACGAATATTCCCTGAATGTGTTTCCATGTTCTACAATGGATCGAAGGATGACCTATGCCATATCACATCTATAATGTGGGTTTAAATTAAGTTTCACAAAAGAGAAAACTATCAAAATGGTCTACAATGACCCTAAATTAACTTTAATTACTTATCTAACTTGTCGTAAATTACAGTGGCTTTTCAGATTTTTACTTCAAGTAGCAAATGTGAACACCATAAGATTTAATTGACGATCAACACTAGTATTACGTAAAAAGGGGGTGTAACAGATGAGACTTCTGCAGTTCTGAGTGAAGCTTTATGCACTGTTATATGTGCATCGCATGCGTTCATTACCTTGTCGTTAGTTAGGCAGCGTCAGGGGGCGGCGTGCTGCGCAGCTCCATACAGCTTGCCGTCTCAGAAGCAACTCTCTCCTAACTTCTCCTTACTACAATTTACCGAAGTTGGTAAAAAAAGAAAAGAGCTATCTGGCTGTGTTATCAACTGACCAATCAGAATCTCAGTGTTAACCTTAAGCTCCGCCTACAAAAATTCTGTCTATCCAATGAGAAATGTTATACTTTTCGTGGTGGGGCAATGTTTTTAACATTTGCAACGTAACAGAGACGCGTAAAAGTCTCACGCTAAAACTTGCAGCTAGTGTGGTCCTTTTAGTGTTATCGTAAGATATATACTGTTCTGCTGGAGGGCTCTATCTTTTAACATGGGCTGGGGGATGGTCCTGGCGGTTGGCTGGCGACGTGGGTGTCCGTCCCTTATCGTAGGGACTTCTAGCTTAACACCGTTCTGCTCTCGGCTTCTGTTCTCGTTTCTCCCCTCGGAACTGCGTCTGTTTCACAGTGGGAAGGTAGGACATGCATTTAGGCATTATTGTGTTAGTCTGTGGTATTCCATTTGCTCACTCGTTAATCGTATTACTCTGGTTAATTTAATGTCACGATTTATTCGGAGCTATGTGACATACTGCTGGATTTCCTTATCATGTCAGGGTTTTCATGGAAGGTGTTGGATATGCCTGACACGTTACATATCAGCACCCTTCGAACTTAATTTTTGCACTGAAGCTAGGTAATGATTGGATCGTTGTCTAAATCAGTCAAAAATTATTCCTTTATCTAAATTTTGTTGCCTACTGTTCAGCCACGTTATTCTGGTTCTATGCTAGTTTGTATTACTAATTTATATTTTGTATTCTTCCACATTATTCTCAAAAATATGTTTATATTGACAAGAGAAGAATATTTTTATGCTATTATTATTATTAATTATTAATTATTTTCTTTCTTTATTTAAGTGTGTTGTTTTTTAAGAAGTTTGTTATCGAAAGTGAGGAGTCTCTCACATCGATTTTCTTAGAAATTTTTTTAATATATTTATTAATTAAGTAAAATCTATTCCTAACACATTTTCTAAATATCATGTATAAGTAAAATGTTTTTGTTTCTAGACACTCATTTCAATATTGTTACACTAACAAATAAGAATTATTTCCAAGAATTGCTTTGACAAAGAAATATATATACACAAGTATTGAGATATTATCCTAACAAATGGTACAAATGTTAAAAAAAAATAGGACATTCAACAAGACAATTTTTTATTCTTTGTTTTTATCAGGAGAAAATATGTAAAATATAGTTATTTTTTTATTTTTATGAGGAGAAAATGAGTGGCATATAGTTTTAGTGTTTATTATGCCTTACTTTTTTCTTTATATACTGTCCATTTCAGAACTAATGACTCATTTTTACCGACAGTCTATTTTTTACTTAAGTCCATAGTCAATGACTGTTATTTTGTAGTTTATTAGCTGTCTGGTGTGCTTAACTTATTAAGTTTTTCAGACGTTTCTTTTGCACAATTCCTACATCACATAATTTGATTTCACACATTCACACAATCCTATGAATGTTTAAGCATGAGGTTGGCAAATGTTTTTGCACGAAGGTGATGGACTTGAGCGAGATGGATGTGGGCAAGTATTTGATGTACAGCTTCGTTCGTCATTCCTTGTTGTCTTTGCAACTGTGTGTTGCTGTTGTAGAGGTCCCATAATGGAATGGAGCTGTGAGTGCAGTATTTCGTGGTTTACCAGCTTTGTATGCTTGAAAGTCATCGGGTCGCTGAAAATGGTCGTTTTTCGTTGTAATACGTTGCAGACGACTAGTTTACAATAGGATAGGGATTTGGGAAGGTATGTCGTCTGTTCTTCACCCACCTTCTTTCTTGGTCTCAGTCTTGTGAATCTTCAATTTCTTTTCTTCCTGCTTTTTCTCTGCTTCTTACTTGATTCTTGGTTCTTCTCTGGGCAGGATTTGGGAATATTTATTGATAAGTAGTCGCTTTGAAGTTCTCCTCTTAGTAACTGTTTGATAAATTGTTTGGACATGTCATTTTTACTTTGTGGAAGTTTTCTTCAGTTTCGTGCATCAGTGTGCTGTTTAATAGCAGTAGTGTGACTTTTACACATATTTTTTTGCCAGTGGTGGCTTGCCCAATCGGTCTTCTCGTCGGGTCGTTTTTTGCTCGCTCTGCTGAGTCGGGGCATCCCGGGGTTTACGAGAGTTGAAAGTCCGGTGTTTGCTTGTCTGTCCCTGCAGCGGTCCCTTCAGCAGTAGGTTTACAAGTGCCCTTTGGTGGTGTCACTGTCCTTTCCCTTCTCTCGATGCTTCTGCCTTGTAGGAATCGTGTCTTGCGAATTATGTCCTTTCCTTTCTTGATACTTGTCTGGTTGCAACTTGTTTGTCATTGCATCTCGTCCTTGCTGGAGTTTTTACAATGGTTCTTACAAAAAGTTTTACTTATAATCATCTGACGTATGTCTAGTACCTACATTGTTTTACGCCTTTTTAAAAAGCTTTACAAATTTTGGCGCCCTTTCCATGTTACAATTCTAAGATCTTTTAACTTCTACAAGAATCCTCAAATTCGTTTTCTATTTTTGTGTAGTGTCGTGGTGTATAGCATTTTAGTATTTCATGCTGTTAGACTATGTATGTTTTACCCCCTCACCTTAATCTATGGTACTATTGGTGTTATTTTTGTTTTTGTTTTTATTGAAACTACTTTCTTTTCCCCACCTTCCTCTCTCTTCATTCTTCTTTCCCCTGACGATCTTATCTGCAACATAAACTTGAAATATTGTGCTGATTATTTACTTGAACTTCTTGAAATTTTTCGTAATTTCTTTATGGACTTCTAACATGAGTTGAGGCGATTCCCCCTTTTGTGCATACCATTCTAATTCTTCGTCCTCTTTATCTCGCATCATTCTTAATTGTCTGTTTATAACTGGTATTTCTTCTAATTTTAGCTTTTGCTCAAATAGAAGTGTGACATTCCTGAATGTTACGCTACCTTTCCCCATATCTATTGTCGCCCGTCTCTCATTTAAAAAATCTGCACCTATAATCAAATCTACAGTTAGTTTAGGCATAATCACAAAGTTGGCTTCGATCTTTTGACCTTGGCACGAAAGAGTTAACCTTGTTTGTCTCGTAACTTCCGCAGCATTGTTTCTAATAGGACCTCTTACTTTAATCTTATGTGTTTTCAGAACTGGCAACTCCTCATTGGACTTACACTGCATGAATAAATTTTCTGAGATCACAGTCAGTTCACTTCCGGTATCAGTTACAATATTGACTGGGATATGCTTTACCATGGCCTTCACAATTGGTTGAATTTGAAAGGGTTGGTTCTGTTCTTCTTCTATTTGCATCAACGAATCCTCCACTGAATCATACATGAGTCTTTTCAGGACTTTCCCCTGTGAATTAGAACTTTCTGTAGGATAAGCTTCGACTGCTACTTCTCTCTCTTTTATTTCCTCTTCTCTATTTCTTCCTTCATTTACGCTTTCTTCAACATCCTCTACTTTTTCCTCATCCTCATCTATCTTCTCCTTCTTCGTCGCTACTTCCACATAATCGCATTTAAATGCTCTAATTATCGCTTCATAACTTCCTCAATTATATACGTTGGGTTGTGTGCGCACTAGTAACTTATTTTCAACTTCTGTCGACTGCGCATTATCCTCATTGAATTCGCTTTCCCCGGTTTCAATCTCAAATGGCTCTGCAATACTCATTACTTCGTCCTTTCCTCATACATTCGTTGTGCATGCCTTTGGTAATTCATCTTCCTCGTCAGTATTCTCCCAATTAATTTCGCCCCAACATGATATTGTTATTTTCCTGTCTTCGTTTTCATCTGGTCCCTGCGGATTTGTTTCTTCCTTCTCTTCTCATGATAAGGTATTTACTTCTCTGTTCAAGGTGCTGCAATTATCCTGGGTCGGTGCTTCACTCTCTTTGGCATGGGCGCTTAGCTGTCAATTCGAACGTTTTTCGGGGTTTGGTGGTCTTACCTCCACCTCTTCTATCTGTATTCTCTTTTCTTGCTCTGCTTGTTGATTTTGGTTTCTTTGTTGATAATTTGGCGGTCTATTGGCGCTCCAATACCCGTTCCGATTGTCATTGTTCCCTCTGTAATAGTTGTTGCCATTCCTGGGTGAATTATAGTTATTGCCATATTCTCTTCTAAATCCATAACCGGTTCTTTGTTGAAATCTATTGTCGTTTCTTGGTGCTAAGTTATCACGTGGTTCGTAATTATTGTTTCTTCGTACTGTGTCTTGTGGATTCCACTGATTTTTGCTTTCGTTTTCAGGTCCGCTTCGTCTTTTTCTTGCGTCATGTTGCGAAAATATAAACTCTAGTTCCCTTAGAATTCCATTAAATGCTTCGACGTCATTGCCTCCGCGACCTACTAATGATCGCTGGTATTTCAATGGTAACTTCATCGCGCATAATTTAATCAACTCTCCGTCACTGTATGGTACATCTAAGCATTGATTTTTCTATGCCATTACTTCGAAAAATGTCACGGGACTCTTCTCTCCTGAATTTTCAAAATATGGGTTCTGTAATAATTCGTACTTCACTCTGTTCTGTGCTTCGCTGGACCAATATCGTGAGAGAAACTTCTCTCTGAAATGTTCGCACGATCGGCATGTCACTGCAACATTCTGCATGGTTTCTGCGACTGTTCCTGACATGTGTGCACATATAAAGTCTAATTTGTGTGCTAGCGTCCAGTGTTCTGGTAATCCGACTCGGAATTGATCAATAAAAGTTCGTGGATGTAATGAGTTTCCTTCTCGAAAGTGCTGAAATTTTCTGATTGTGAGGAAATGATCGTTGTCGTACTTCGTCATAGTTCCATATGAAATTCGCGATTTTTCGCCACTTTTGTTTCTGATCATTTCTCCCGTCGTTCTTTCCGGTTGTGGTAGATCCATTGGATATTGTCCACTGTAACTTTCACCTACCCTTGCGTAGTATCGTTGGTGTGGTACGCAATAATTTTCTTCCATCGGTTGTGAACGTGTAGCTGAATGCATTGTCACGTATTGGTTCGGTATCTTGTCTGGCTAACCTTGCCGCTTCATTGCACGAACCAGACTGTCTGGAAACATACATTTGTGGTTCCACATGTGTTTGTGGTGCCGTTTGTTCATCAAGAATTTCGAAACGTGTTTGTTGCTGTGCAGGCTGTCTGATTTCACGTATGTTACTTTCCGCCTGTGACTGGAATCGCAAATGCGTAATATCTTCGTTAGTTGCTTGTTTTTCCAGTGCTGTCACAGATACGGATGTGGTTGCAGACTCAGTTCTTGTTCGATCCTGTTCACTACGCTCTTCAATAGTTTGCAACAACTCTGTTCGCAATTTCTGAAATTGTTGCTTCGTTTGCGCTTCTATTTTGACTATGCGATTATCATATCTTTTCAGCGCTGCTTTTGTGCTACGTTTGTGTAACACACTGTTTTCAACAATTTCTCGCTCTGTACCTGCTGCTTGTCTAGTAATTCCGTTTATCTGTTTCTCTAGTTTCTTGACTTCTCCCTGGGTGTCGTTACGTAATGTTTTGATCTCGTCCTGTGTGTCATTACGCAATGTTTGTACGTCCGCTTGTACCTTGTCAATGTCTGTTCTCAATTGATTGTGACCTGTTACTAAGTTTCCTATCACTTCTGGAGATTATTTTGCCTCGTCTTCAATATGACTTAGGTGTAACTGAATTTTTTTGTTTTGTTCTTTAATCTCACGCATTTGTCTCGTGGTTTCTGCATTCTGAATTTGAATTGGGTTCGCTATTTCTTTATTTTGCCTTGTCGTGGTTTCCGTAATTTGTTGTAATAATTCTGCCAGATTGGTGGGTCCTATTGCGTTTTCTTCCGACGTCCTACGCTCTGTGTTTACGTCCAAGTGTTGGTTCGCAACCGATTGCATTGAACTATGCAGTGAAACGTTTCTGCTCGCATTCCTTGTACTCTGTGGTGATGGAGCTCTGATTACTTGTACTATGGGTTCTACGTATTCAAGACGCAAGTTAGAATGCTCATCGACTGTCTACTTTCCTGCTCCTCTGTCGTATGCTGACTTACGTTTTCTATACCTTGACGTACATTATCCTCGTTATGGTGCGTTATGTGTCCTATTTCTCGCGATACTGCATCGTCAGTTGTACTGTCCTCTATTCTATGTCCATCTTCATGCTGGGTCTCTACCTCAATTCGGTCAAGGTCTCGATCCGCCATTGCTAATCTTTCCGAATCCCTTATTGTCTGTTTTAAAAGCAATTCACGCGCCCTACTTCGCGTCAACCTGCGCTCATACGATCTCACGCGTTTCACAAACTTTTTGTTCACACGACGTGACACTTATTATAGCCAAGACTGACAAGCCATTCACTTATTTGTTGGGTAAGAACCAACTTGTCAACGATGTATCCGCCACCTGTGCGCTTGCATTGGAGAGAAAACTTAATTCCAACAATATTAACATTCATAACTTAATTATGCTATTGTCTCTGCTAGAATGTCTCACTTTCTATTGAATACTTTCTTACTATCTATCGCTGCAGCTACGGTTTTCAACTACTTATGCCTTTCAAAAAAGATTATATTACGAAAATTTTTTAACAGGATATTTTTCTGACCTAGTTGGACATGTGGTCGACCTTCAATCATGGTATTTTACCATCCTGGTAGGGTCGCCATTCTCTAACATTCTGCATGGTGTCTGTTTGTTCTAAGTCGTGTCTCCCTACCACTTTCATGCAATGACACTCTGAGCGTGTTTTTTAGGGAATTGACTAGTTTGAACCTGGGACCTGTTGTTGGTAAGGAGACGCCAGACCATACATGACATGTAGAGTTCAGAAGAGTTCAGTGAGACTAGCGATGATATTCAAATACATAATGATTTCAGCGTCAGCTCCACTGCACTCCCTGTAAAATAATCTTAATACTAACTTAGTGGAAGGGGTTCAAGGCTTTCCTATTTTTAGTTAGCTGGTAAAATAACGTCGAAAATGCAGTTAAGTTTACCATTGGAAATGTTATTCTACTCACAAAACATTGTTTATAAATTGCACTATTGATAAAAGGAAATGTTTTAATACAGGATGATAAAAACTAACTGCATTCAGCAAAAATGTGAACGAATGTTCCCGGAATGGGTTTCCAAGTTCTACAGTGGATCAAAGGATGACCTATGCCATATCACATCTATAATGTAGGTTTAAATTAAGTTTCACAAAAGAGAAAACTATCAAAATGGTCTACAGTGACCCTCAATTATCTTTAATTACTTATCTAACTTGTTGTAAATTACAGTGGCTGATGTGGCTTCTCAATAATTATATATCAGAAAAATCATCACGTTTCAGATTTTTACTTCAAGTAGCAAATGTGAACACCATAGGATTTAATTGACGATCAACACCAGTATTACGTAAAAAGGGGGTGTAACAGATGAGACTTCTGCAGTTCTGAGTGAAGCTTTATGCACTGTTATATGTGCATCGCGTGCGTTCATTACCTTGTCGTTAGTTAGGCAGCGTCAGGGGGCAGCGGGCGGCGCAGCTCCATACAGCTCGCCATCTCGGAAGCAACTCTCTCCTAACTTCTCCTTACTACAATTTACCGAAGTTGGTAAAAAAAAAAGCTATCTGGCTGTGTTTTCAACTGACCAATCAGGGTCTCAATGTTAACCTTAAGCTCCACCTACAAAAATTCTGTCTATCCAATGAGAAACGTTATACTTTTCGTGGTGGGGCAATGTTTTTAACGTTTGCAACGTAACAGAGACGCGAAAAAGTCTCATGCTAAAACTTGCAGCTGGTGTGGCACTTTTAGTGTTATCGTAAGATCTATACTGTTCTTCTGGAGGGCTCTGTCTTTTAACATGTGCTGGCGGGGGGGGGGGGGGGGGGGAGGGTCCTGGCTGTTGGCTGGCGACGTTGGTGTCCGTCCCTTATCGTAGGGACGTCTAGCTTAACACGGTTCTGCTCTCGGCTTCTGTTCTCGTTTCTCCCCTCGGAACTGCGTCTGTTTCACGGTGGGAAGGTAGGACATGCATTTAGGTATTCCATTTGCTCACTCGTTAATCGTATTACTTTGGTTAATTTAATGTCACGATTTATTCGGAGATATGTGACATACTGCTGGATTTGCTTATCATGTCAGGGTTTTCATTGAAGGTGTTGGATTTGCCTGACACCTTACAGGGTACTCGACACAGAGAGCGAATAGGGATTCTGTGTTGGAAACATGGACGATAAACAGTTTAGACAAGAAGAGAATAGAAGTTTTTGAAATGTGGTTCTACAGAAGAATGCTCAAGATCAGATGGGTAGATCACGTAACTATTGAGGAGGTACTGAACAGAATTGGGGAGAAGAGGAATTTGTTGTTTGTTCATATCGACCTTCACTAGGTATCTTCGCTACCTAATGTATTCTTTTCACTTGATTTTGTAATCACTAAAACAAAATCACATAATAGCCAGTTGCACGAACTGGCAACACGATAGGACGTAACTGCAATGTGCAAGAAGGCGTCAGCACTTCTCAATGTCCAACAAAACAATAAAAAGCTCATCCCTCTTTACCTTAGAAAGGTTATACAAACACTTATATTGGGTTGTCTCATAAGTTCATTTTGCTCGAGTTGTCCTATGGCGCCTGCAATCCCTGCACCTGCCGTGCCCCCCGGGGCAACACAGTTGCCTAACTACCCGTACGACGTAGAGGTCGACAACCTGACGCGCCACGGGATTTGGCAATGTGTGCTTGTGCCTGTGTAGGATGGAGCAGTGTGAACGTGTGGTTACAAGTTATGGATAGCCAGAAGGAACATTTCCGACGTCATACGATTTTATTATCGTAAGGGGAAAACCTTCTCACAATACCGGCAGAAGATTTGTTCTGTATACGGGGACGATGCAGTAACGGGTCGAGTAAGTCGAAAGTGGTTTAGTCGATTTCAAACTGGAAATTTCACCCTAACAGACAAACCTTGATCCGGACGGCCAACGGTTACGGACAGGGAACGACTTAATGACATGATATTCAACAATTCATTAATGACAACGGAGGTGTTGACATTGGAGTTCAGTGTCGCTCGTGCTCCTGTAGTCAGAGAATTGAAGAGGCTTGGGTTACGTAAATAATCGAGATGTATCGGTTCCTCATGAACTGAGTGAAGCGAATTTGAAACAGCGTGTGTCCATCTGTGACTGCGTACTGAGAAGCAACCAGAATGCTCCTTTCCTGGAACAGTTCGTAACTGGAGATGAGAACTGGATCGTGTGCATCAACGCCCGGTAGAGTAAATCGTGGCGCAAGACAGGACAGACCGCTATCGGTTCCTAAACCAGGGCTGCACCAGAGAAAATTCCTGCTATGGATCTGGTGGGTTTGCAAAGAAGTCCTGTATTATTAACTTCTTCCGAATGAAACTATCACTTCCGAGGTATATTGTTCGCAGTTTGATAGTCTCAGGTTGGCCAATGATGAGAAACGACCGAATTTGGGACACGATGTCATCTTTCACGACGACAACGTCAGACCACATACCTATATTTCTTGATTAAAAAAACTTTACCAACAGCCGTATGTTTTGGTTTATTTTATTTTATATCTCAAATGCTGCCAGTTTCGGCAACTCAATGTTGCCATCTTCAGGCTCCCTACGCTATCATTGTAGTAACAATCTTATCGAATGGTGCCATAAACCGGAAATCGTAAATCCGATCATTATGCAACAGATTCCTGTGAACGGGTGACACTGACTGAGTCTACATCCAGTTTGGAGGACTGTATGTATTCTCAGTCAGACTTTATTTGACTTTTACTCTTATTTTAATGCATACATTCACCCACGAAGTTTGTATGGTTACTTTTGAATCACCTGCACTGTGAAGATAAAACTTTTTCTGTCGAGGTGTATTTATGTCATAGCACATACTAGATGATATGATTACTTGGTAAAGAAAATTTTCTGTCAAAGACAAAATACGAAATCAACATGGGAGAAGATTTGAAGAAATTAATATTGTTGCTTTGCAGCGTATTATTTAGTGACATGTTGCCACGTAATGTGCCATGAATGACAATTTCTAATTTTTCACGTAGGTCCATCTAGTGTGCCTCCTCCATTTTATGTAATACGTGAAGATCATTCACGATATCAAGTAATGGGAGAACAGCGTTCTTTATGTGTGTAGTTAGTGGTGATTTAATATAATTGTTTGTGTAGTGGGGATTTATATATTCATTGTATATTTTCTGGAAGTCTCTCCAGGTATGGCCTACATAAAGGGCTTTTTATGTACTACATACTATTTTATAGATATCTGACTGGGCGCCTTTATCTATCTGTGTGTTTATGTTGTGTCACAGTGAGTGTTGTAGTTTAGGTGTTGTGAAAGCAATGTTCATGTTGTAAGGTCTGAAAATGTTTTCCTATTTTGTAACACAGTTTGCCTGTGAATAATCAAATATTTAAAAAATGACTGAAGCAGTCGAAATTATTTTTACAATGCATTCACAATCCTTATAACACAGATAAGTTTATGTTAGAATTAAGTACGTAAGACAATTTATTAATACTAACATATAGCCAGTTACCTCTGTTAATTGTTTTACGGCAACCGTTGTCGTCCGTTAGTGCACTTAATTGATACGGAGTTTCTGTCTTCTATAGACTTCTGGGTTATAAGACATTGAATGTATGAATACTGATATTGGGTTTAGTAAATTGTATGTGTATTTTGTAAAGTAGCTGTAACGAACATTGGAACAATACGTAAATGACTGAAGACAGAGAGCTCAATGAAATGTTAAAAGCACCATCATTCATGTTTGTAAATTAATTTTTCGTCTTAATGTTTGTGTAATGAAATGATACAAGTGTGGCTAATAAAGGTAGCCATTTAGTGATGTGAAGTGTGGTAGATTTAAGACCTCGAAAGGAGAACAACTATAAGAACACTGCTCAAATTTTACTCACACACTTTGAAAGAACCTGAATTTCCAGTAGTAAGATTCGTAGCTGGATTTTTGTCTTGAATAATAAAGCCGATTGCAGAATATTTTTTCGAAGCAAACTAACAGTTGTTTAATTTTTTGCTTTCGAATACCTGCAAAGCAATAGGCAGACGACTACATTGCGGGAGAATGCAGAAACAATGAGACGACTCCGTTTCCTTAATGGGATGTGCTTTCTTCCAGAATCTGGCTCCGAGAAATTCCATTTGGATACCTGTCTTCCATTAACGACTCGCTCGTTCCTTTTTATTTTTTCATGTACACGAATTTACGCTCACCACTTGACTGCCAAGCTGCGTGCCTGCCTCGAATGATTTGCTTAAATTTTATTGCACCACATTACGCCCATTGCCTTGTCACTGTAAAAGGCCAGTACTAATTCAACAGTGACAGGTCCTGATAAAGTTAGCTCAACTTCATTTTATGCTTGTAGTATGGGAGAGTAATTTGTATACTTCATTATTGCTGCTACTGGTACGAAGCTGCTTTTTGGCGGTCACGTACCTCTAGTATAAGCAGGTTTTCGAGGCTTCCTGGGGAAAGCTCAGTTGCCTGCGTATTGGATGAAGCAAAGTTACCGCGCTTTCTTGTGGGTCCGTGTTACCCTTAGTTGATCTGTTACTGTAAGCACTCATAATAATCTCGGTATTGTGAAACTGTTCACATGTAACAAACATTGTGTAAAGGTGATAAAGACAAACGTTTATTTGCATTAATGTTGTATAGTGTAAATTCAAGTAACGGTAGCAAAACAGAATAGCATTCGTATTGTTACGTCTATTTGTTGATTTCCCACTTTTCTGGGTTGCACTCTTTCTCACTTTCACACACACACACACACACACACACACACACACACACACACACGCACACGCACACTGGCACGTGCTCAGAGATTGATAAATAGATAGCTAAACAGGCAGACAGAGAGAGTGGAGGGAGAGAGAGAGAGAGAGAGAGAGAGAGAGAGAGAGAGAGAGAGAGCTCGTCTCACATCCAAAATGGCACGCACATAAGACTTAGTATTTGCGTTCTAAAAACTTTGAGTTGCATAGAAAGATCTGTACTCGAGACTGTAGTATCAATACCATATGCTAAATGCGTTGACTGTTACGTTATTAAAGTGCAAATAATTTTTACATTTTTAAGGTGTGAATAATCTCATAACACTTGATCCATTCCTGTCTTGAGTCGAGAACTGTAGTTGCAGTAAATGTTGCTCATGGGATGGATTGCTATAAACCAAACGAGGCGGTACAGCGGCATGGTCATGGGAGCTGCTGTTCAAATCCTCGTTTGGTCATCCAGATTTAGGTTTTCTGTCGTTTTTCTTGATCGCTTAAGGGTCCATTCTCCTTTGTCAGCCTGTAATATAAGCGATTTTTACGATTATTATGTAAAAATTTATGAAACAATCAATGGAAATCTTAGATTCTTGGACAAAATTTTCTGATTTTTTAAAGAAATTAAATCATCATTCAGTCCTCCATCCGAGAAGCTACAGTTGCTCTGTCCAAAATGAGACGTGTCCATAACGGCAGTCCAGCAGTCTGCAGAACTTATCTGAAATCAAAAACTAAACCATCTTTTTAATCTATAGGATATTGCGCACGGAGCAATAGCACGTATAGATAAAACACAAGCTGAGTGAATGTATTCCGGGCACGGTATCTTTCTGAAATTTGGCTGATTACTCCTCGGGCATGTGCGCAAAGAATAATAGGCTAATTTGTTTCTTTAATTTATTCATTAGTTGCAGCAAAAAGCGCGACCAGAAATAGACGACAAAACTACACCTTTGTTTCAAACGTCGGCCATTTTATTACACTCCTGGAAATGGAAAAAAGAACACATTGACACCGGTGTGTCAGACCCACCATACTTGCTCCGGACACTGCGAGAGGGCTGTACAAGCAATGATCACACGCACGGCACAGCGGACACACCAGGAACCGCGGTGTTGGCCGTCGAATAGCGCTAGCTGCGCAGCATTTGTGCACCGCCGCCGTCAGTGTCAGCCAGTTTGCCGTGGCATACGGAGCTCCATCGCAGTCTTTAACACTGGTAGCATGCCGCGACAGCGTGGACGTGAACCGTATGTGCAGTTGACGGACTTTGAGCGAGGGCGTATAGTGGGCATGCGGGAGGCCGGGTGGACGTACCGCCGAATTGCTCAACACGTGGGGCGTGAGGTCTCCACAGTACATCGATGTTGTCGCCAGTGGTCGGCGGAAGGTGCACGTGCCCGTCGACCTGGGAACGGACCGCAGCGACGCACGGATGCACGCCAAGACCGTAGGATCCTACGCAGTGCCGTAGGGGACCGCACCGCCACTTCCCAGCAAATTAGGGACACTGTTGCTCCTGGGGTATCGGCGAGGACCATTCGCAACCGTCTCCATGAAGCTGGGCTACGGTCCCGCACACCGTTAGGCCGTCTTCCGCTCACGCCCCAACATCGTGCAGCCCGCCTCCAGTGGTGTCGCGACAGGCGTGAATGGAGGGACGAATGGAGACGTGTCGTCTTCAGCGATGAGAGTCGCTTCTGCCTTGGTGCCAATGATGGTCGTATGCGTGTTTGGCGCCGTGCAGGTGAGCGCCACAATCAGGACTGCATACGACCGAGGCACACAGGGCCAACACCCGGCATCATGGTGTGGGGAGCGATCTCCTACACTGGCCGTACACCACTGGTGATCGTCGAGGGGACACTGAATAGTGCACGGTACATCCAAACCGTCATCAAACCCATCGTTCTACCATTCCTAGACCGGCAAGGGAACTTGCTGTTCCAACAGGACAATGCACGTTCGCATGTATCCCGTGCCACCCAACGTGCTCTAGAAGGTGTAAGTCAACTACCCTGGCCAGCAAGATCTTCGGATCTGTCCCCCATTGAGCATGTTTGGGACTGGAAGAAGCGTCGTCTCACGCGGTCTGCACGTCCAGCACGAACGCTGGTCCAACTGAGGCGCCAGGTGGAAATGGCATGGCAAGCCGTTCCACAGGACTACATCCAGCATCTCTACGATCGTCTCCATGGGAGAATAGCAGCCTGCATTGCTGCAAAAGGTGGATATACACTGTACTAGTGCCGACATTGTGCATGCTCTGTTGCCTGTGTCTATGTGCCTGTGGTTCTGTCAGTGTGATCATGTGATGTATCTGACCCCAGGAATGTGTCAATAAAGTTTCCCCTTCCTGGGACAATGAATTCACGGTGTTCTTATTTCAGTTTCCAGGAGTGTATTTCGTCAAATTTTAAAAACTGTGCTTTTACTCCGGGTGGAGTGTCTTATAGATTAATAAAATTATTATTGCTATTTTTAATTTCAGATAAGATTTGAAGACTGCAGGATTTCCTTCAAGGACACACCTCATTTTGGTTCAAATGGCTCTGAGCACTATGGCACTCAACTGCTGTGGTCATAAGTCCCCTAGAACTTAGAACTACTTAAACCTAACTAACCTAAGGACATCACACACATCCATGCCCGAGGCAGGATTCGAACCTGCGACCGTAGCAGTCGCACGGTTCCGGACTGCGCGCCTAGAACCGCGAGACCACCGCGGCCGGCCCTCATTTTGGACAGAGAATCTTTAACTCCTCGGATGCGGGGGGGGGGGGGGGGTTAATGACGACATAAAACCTGCAAGAATCAATAAATAACGCGCAAAAAGATTTTTTCACAAAAAATAGTAAAAGTCGCTAATTTATAAGTTAAGTGAGGAAATGGGCACTTAAAATGCCGCGGGATGTATCTGAAAAGGGCGCCGCTGATTTCCTTCTCGAATTAGAATTCGTACTCCGCGCCTTCGTCTATGAAATTAATCTTTCTTGCCCCCTCTGGGCTCCAAACAATAATCTTCGTTAGGTGAGACTTCAACCGGACGCTCTTCATGTGTCCTTGTATAATACCTGCTATACGACATATTATCATCGGATGAATGCTTTTAAAATTGTGATTTATGTCAGAGTGTTGCATCATAAGCTGTGACAATGACAGCCAATGGATAAACATAATGACTTGCTTTTCTCTATAATTAATGATTTTTATTATTATTTTTTATTATTATTCTGCAAATATATTTAAGAGTACTCACAAAGTGATTTTTTAAAATTTAAACTGCCAACAATTTGGACAAACAATAAGTTTCTTATCGTCTTCGCGCCACGTTGTTACCTTCTCTTACACCAGATTCTGACTTTTAATGATTACTACGGTGATTAAGAGCGTTATAACTGCTGCTTTTTCTTGTGTTTCCGACTGATTGAAAGGTGACTCTTTCAAAGAGGACGTATAAAGAATGGTGAAAAGTTTGCTGTTTACAACAATAGCATCTAGTTTAACCAGAAATTGCAGCTGAACGATGTGTCTGCTGGCGGCACGTTAAATTTGCTACACACTTAATGTGATCAAAATAGCTAAAAGCCATGCAGTTAAACGAGCTTACGTAGCCTTCCTGCGACCTTCACAATACTTGGCAGGTACATATACTTATTACGTTCATGACATAATGAGTGCACAACCATTGTGTAATAACGTGCTGATAGTCATGGACTGACTGGAAGTGGCAGGCTAAAATTTGCGCCTTATGTAACATAATACCCTCGAATGACGTCAAATCTGACATCTTCGACCTCGAAGAGCAAAAATACATTTCACCGCGATATGTTGTAGTCAGTTTTGGAACCCAGAACAGGATACCGCTGCTCAGTTTAGTGTCCAGAGACAATAAGCAGTCACCTCTACTACCTGACCAATAACTGACGATGAAAGTGTGTGTAATTACCAATATTTGAAACATTTATCTACGGTTGGAACGCCATGACTTTT
The DNA here is from genome assembly GCF_021461395.2 of Schistocerca americana. Classification (NCBI taxonomy): domain Eukaryota; kingdom Metazoa; phylum Arthropoda; class Insecta; order Orthoptera; family Acrididae; genus Schistocerca; species Schistocerca americana. The sequence goes on along the minus strand of NC_060119.1, from coordinate 828,359,887 downwards.
TAACGACCTCATCCTCGGAGATGAAATAATTGTTTAGTACCAAAAGAAAGGGAAGCCATGTCTAAAAAGGATAAAATTTCCAAACGCTACGTTCTAAAGAGTGGAAGGCAATGTCCAAAGCTGTGAATTTTTTTAGAAATTGTCAATCTTTTGGTGTGCTCCTAAAACATTTAAATGCTAAAGATACGTAGGGAACTGTAGTCGCTTGATATGTGCACGATAACAGAATGGCTAGGGTTACTGCGACTTTAAATTAAATCAACAAATCATGTCCTAAGGTACTGCAATGAAGAAAACGGATTGTGTTCTAAAACGAAAATTAAATGTTCGAGGCTTTCAAAATTTCTTGATAGTGTAATATATAGAGGGCTAACTAGTGAAAATTTCAAGTAGGCCAAACCCAGATCACAATGGAGTGTCTTATTTCCCAGAACTGCCTTGTGGGCGGCATTTAAGACGTTTATTCCATTCACAAAGGCAAATTCTTGTCTATTTTCCCATCTGTTGCACTCAACACAGAAACAGTCAAAACACGTACGATTCGCAGACATGGCGAACGCGGCATTAAGGTGCAATAGGTTATGGTGGTGCACCTAATCTGTCCCACAGTTCCTCTGACAACTAGAACTCAGAGAGAAAAACTCCGTTCAGAGTAACCACGAAAGAATTGCACTCGATCGTACTTGCGAGAGTGAATCAAGTAGGGAACTGCAATACTGATTACTCAAATTTAACAATGGCAATGTAGGCGAAAAGAAATGGCTCTGAGCACTAAGGGACTTAACTTCAGAGGTCAGCAGTGCCCTAGAACTTAGAACTACTTAAACCTAACTAACCTAAGGACATCACACACATCCATGCCCGAGGCAGGATTCGAACCTGCGACCGTAGTGGTCGCGCGCTTCCAGACTAAAGCGCCCAGAACCGCTCGGTCATGTCTGAAGTAGTGCTGGAAGGAATTACACCATGAATCCTGAAGAGTACGAGGGGGTGGAAATCTCTTCTGAACAGCACGTTGCAAGGCATCCCAGCTATGCTCAATAATGTTCATGTCTGGGGAATTTGGTGGCAGCGGAAGTGTTTAAACTTAGAAGAGTGTTCCTGGAGCCACTCTGTAGCAATTATTGACTTGTGGGGTGTTGCATTGTCCTGCTGGAATTGCCCGAGCCCGTCGGAATGCATATTAATGAATGAAGGCGATGCGTACGTACGTGTAACCTGTCAGAGTCGTATCTAGACGTATCAGGTGTCTCATATCACTCCAATTGCACACGCCCCACACCATTACAGAGCCTACACCAGTTCCCTGCTGACATGTAGGGTCCATGGAATCATGAGGTTGTCTCCATACCCGTACACGTCCATCCGCTCGATACAATTTGAAACGAGACTCGTCCTACCAGGCAACATGTTTCCAGTCATCAACTGTCCAAACGCTGTGTTGGATGGTGGAATGATGCAGTCCCTATGTCCAGCTGGACAGGAGTTTCAGGAGGTGGAGTCTATTGTGGGCTTTGTGTTGGATCATATAGAGATGGGGAGTCCAGAAGTCCAGGTGAGGTGACGGCCGACGTTGAGACCAAGGTATTTCAGACTAGAAGGAGCTGGGGCTATGACCTCTGATGATTGCCTCGGTCTTGGAAGGGTTGATGCAAAGGAACCACTGGTTGTACCAGGTGGTAAACTGGTGGAGGTGGGTTTGAAGGGTATATTGGGACCGTTACCATTCAACAGTAACACTTGTAGAAGAGTGGCCCTAGTAGCGTCACTATGGGGATGCACACCATGTTTCCTGTGAATACACGCTGTAACGGTCGTGGGCGTCAGTTATATTTGAGATTGGACGTGATGAGTTTAGGTTAGTCAAGAATGCCTTTAAAGCGGCGAAGGTGCCGTTATCAGCACCTCACTGAGCGTAAAAGGGCTACGAGAAGTTGGGTATTCTTGCTACGATACTGCAGAAAGACTTTGCAGGAATGTAGCCACTGTAAATGACTGCTGGCAGCGGTGGTCACGAGCATGTTCGGTCGTAAGGAAACCTGGCTGCAGATGGCCATCTGGCGCTGCCGAGGGGGACGACCAACGTGATCCGCGTATGGCTCTGGTGTATCGTACTGCATCTGGAGCAACAATCTGAACAGCAGTTGGCATCACAGTGAGACAACGGACTGTTACAGATTGGTTACTTAAAAGACAGCTCCGAGGCAGACTCCGTGCAGGGTGCATTCCAATGACCCGAAACCAGCCCCATTTTCGCCTTCATTGATGTCAAGTGAGAGCTCGCTCGGGGCAGGATGGAAGTCTGTTGTGTTTTCTGATGTAAATTAGTTCTGCTTGATGCCAGTGATGGATGGCCGTGTGTTGGTTAGAAGGAGGGTAGTTGAGGGCCTGCAACCAACCCATCTGAGTGCTAGACACCCTGGACCTACACTGGAGTTACAGTCTAGGGTGCGATGTCATATGACAGCAGGAGTACTGTCGTGGTTCTCCCACTCACCCTGACTTCAAATTTTCAGTCAGTCTCTTGATCCGACATGTTGTGCTGTCATTCCATAGGGGTGTTTTCCAGCAGAATAACGCTCGCCCATATATCGATGTTGTACCCCAACATGCTCTACAGAGTGTCGAAATGTTGCTTTGCCCTGCTCGATCACCAGATCTGTCTCCAATCGAGCACACATGGGACATCATCAGAGGACAACTCTAGCGTCATCCACAACCAGCGTCCACCGTCCCTGCACTGACCGACCAGGTCCAACAGGCTTGGAACTCCATCTTACAAACGGACATCCGGCACTTATACAACACAATTCATGCATGTTTGCATGCTTGCATTCAATATTCTGGCGGTTACACAGGTTATTAATGTACCAGTGTTTACAATGGCTTATCTCGCGCTTACATTAGCATGTGATCTTGCAATGTTAATCACTTAAATATGTTGCCTAGACAAATGTATTCCCGATATTTCATTACTCTACATTAATTATTTCTTGGTGCTGCAATTTTTATTCTCCGTCGGTGTATATTAATGTAATAGGGTTAGTGACGCGAACCTTCTGAGGTTCTGCCTTACTCATATCGTTGTGCTGAATGTATGTATGATTGATTTCCGATTATGATCTGTTTTTTAAACAAAATAAGCCCTATAGCATTCTTTTTGTCACCCCCTTTGTCTCACGCCATGTTGCTACCTATCATTTTTCATTAATTATAGTTGTAATTAACCTGAGCTATGTTTTTATTTGTTAGAAAACGTACCACTATCCTTTACTAATAATATGTAAAGCCCGTTTTCACGTTTCAGTTTTTAACAACATTTGGGAACGATTAGTTCGTTGACATCTCGACTGCGCGCCAGCCCCGTGCCCTTGCTTGCACGTTTGGATTTTTCTTAAGTCGAACCTTGAAGTCTAAATTTCTTTTCGCGTAGTCCGATTATTGTTTTTCTTTGTGTAATGCTCATTATTCCGTTGCATTGTAAATCGCATCATGGTCCGCTATCACCAAACTTTTCTGCTCTCCAATAACGACTTTGGACCTGTCTACAAAGGAAAACATGATGTCAGCAGGCAACTGAGCTCTTTGGGTCTAGTAGGATGCTTAAAAATTAATGAACCATATAATCTAACGATCAGATTCTTTTATTGTACTCCTATGGTCACTGTAATCCATTCCACTTCCGAATAGTTAGCCTTCAGAAGAATTAGGTACAAGCGTTTCATTTCACACATTTACGTAATGGAATGCATTACAGGCCGTCTCAGCATACCATGACCAGCAATGGTGTCTCAAGGAAAGCTTAGTTGCTAGGATCCGACGAATTCATCCGTTTTTTTTTCTTTATTGTGATTTCATTTCCCTGCCCCACATGGGCAGGGGAGGGCTGGCCTTGGCACTGTCCACTGCTCTTCAGCCGAGTGGCTTTAAAAGGAAATAAAAATAGGAAACTATACATAAAAAAAGGCGACAAACGGGGACATAAAACATATTAACTGGAGACAATAAGAGTTATAATGTACACTGACAACGGGACGTACACTGACACACTGGCATCCATTGGCGGGGACAGTTAAAAAAAAGTTCACATAAATTCACACGCACAAGTTAAAAGTCGGCCACAGTATAAAAACAAACAGAACGAGAGATATTTAATAAACCACTATAAGCAACGGGGCACACGTGAAGAATGAAAACTGCTGGGAGGGACCTGCTGAGGGAGAGGAGACCTGAGAGGAGCGAAAAAGAGGGGAGAGAAAGGTGGAGTGGGTGGGAGGGGGGCTGGAGGGGGTGGGAGGAAAAGAAAAAAGGGGCGAGTCAGGGGGTGCACGAAGAGGCAGGAGATGGGTGGGGGCAGGAGATGATGAGGGAAGACAAGTCAGGAAGGGGGCACAGGAAAGGGAGGGCGGTGTAGGAGAGAGGGAAACCACTCAGGGGAAGGGAAGATAAGGAGAGAGGGAGCCTTGAGAAGTAGGAGGGGGAAGATGGGTTAGAGTTGATAGGAGGGGTAGAGATCAGGGCAAAGCTCATCATCTGGCAAGGGTAAGTGTTGAAAGTCGCATTGGGAGAGGAGGTGGAGAGTGTGGAGATGTAGAGAGGGTGGGACACAACAGTAAAGGTCCAGCAATGGGCTGGGGGTAGAGAGGATAGAGGATATCAGGAGGTGGGGATGATCGAGTCAGCGGTTGATGTACAGGGTGTTCGAGGAGAAGAAGAAGAGGTGGGAAGGGAATGAGGTCATAGGGGATCTGTATGGATGACAGAAGGCAGACATGGAAGGCAAAGCAGAGTGCATGGTGTTCAAGGATTTGGAGGGCTTTATAGAATCTGGGAGGAGCAGAAATCCAAGTGACACTGGAATAGCAAAGGATGGGCAGATCAATGGTTTGTAGGTGTGAAGGATGGTGGAATGATGCAGTCCCTATGTCCAGCTGGATAGGAGTTTCAGGAGGTGGAGTCTATTGTGGGCTTTGTGTTGGATCGTATAGAGATGGGGAGTCCAGGTGAGGTGACGGCCGAGGTTGAGGCCAAGGTATTTCAGACTAGAAGGAGCCGGGGCTATGACCTCTGATGATTGCCTTGGTCTTGGAAGGGTTGATGCGAAGGAACCACTGGTTGTACCAGGTGGTAAACTGGTGGAGGTGGGTTTGAAGGGTATGTTGGGACCGTTGAATGGTAGCATAAAGGGCCAGGAAGGTGGTTTCATCAGCGAACTGGAGGAGGTGAACAGTTGGGGGAGATTTGGGCATATGTGCAGTATACAGGACATGGAGGAGAGGGGAAAGGACACAGCGTTCTGGCATGCCAGAGGTAGGACAGAAAGTAAGGGAGTTGGTACTGTGGACAGTGACATAGGAGGGACGATGAGAGAGGAAGCTAGCAAACGAGATGGATGAAATTCAGGGGTAGAACATAGGTCTGGAGTTTAAAGAGGAGCCCAGGATGCGAGACATGGCTGTAGGCATTCTGGAGGTCGTGGGAAATAAGGATAGTGGAATGACGGGAGCTAAGTTGGAGGGAAAGAAGATTAATGAGGTTAAGGAGCTGGTCGCCAGCTGAGAAGGAGGGCTGGAAGCTACAATGGATAAGTGCAATGAGGTGTTGCTGGTTAAGGTGGTGATGAATGCAGCAGGAGAGGATGGACTCGAAGACCTTACTTAACAAGGAAGTGAGGCAGATGGGATCATAGAGCTGTCATAGGGGGGTTTGTTGGGTTTAAGGAACAGCAGGACATGGGAAGTCTTCCACAGGTCAGGGTAAAAGCTGGTGGGGGGGGGGGGGGGAGGGCATTGTAGAGGGTACCAAGGGCAACAAGGAAGGAGGGGGAGGATTCCGTGAGGTGGTCGTACGTGACAATGTCATAATCAGGGACAGTGCTGTGTTTGGAATGGAGGACTAGTCTGATGCCTTGTACAGTGATGAGAGTGTTTATGTCTGTGGAAGGAAACTGATCTAAGTAGCGAAAGCTAGGGGCTACTGGCAAGACAGTGGTATCAAAGCACTCAATAACAGTGGGGATGGTGATGATGGTGATGATGATGATGATGATATTCTGTTTGTGGGGCACACAACACACGGTCATCAGAGCCTGTACGTCCCAATTTTTACACTGTCCAATTTTGTACACAATCCAATGTAGCCACTGTCGGGAATGGAGGAAGTTGGGGAAGAGGGAGTAATCAAAATGGGGATCGTTGGGGATGGAGAAGACCTCACAGAGGTGGGAAGCAAAATGGTTAGCCTTACTGAGGTTGTGTGGGAAGGGGCAGTTGTCATGGAGAAGAGGGTAATGCGGGGCAGGATGGCTACCAGTAAGGCAGTGGAAGGCAGATCAGTACTTGGATGAGTTGACAGGGAGGTGGAGTTGAGGTGTGTACATGTCTGATGCCAGTCCCCACGTTTCTTTGCCGTGAGGAGGTTCCGGATATGTCACTGCAATTTCCAGTGGTGTAGGACTGTATCCTGGTCATGGGTGCAGAGGAAGGAGCATTAGAGCCTGCAGAATTCACAGAGAAGACCAGCCTGTGGAGGAAGCATAGGGCAGTGAGGGTAGATGAGTTTGGTAGGAATGTGGGCCCCCATAGCGCCAGTGATGGTCTTCTGGAGGAAGGAAGTGGCATGGCTGACGTCAGCAGGATGGTGGAAGGTAAGGGGGTGGCTTTCCACCTTGAGGCAATGGATTCCTGGTAGGAATCCCAGTTGGCGCAGTGGTAGTCATGGACAGAATTCAGGTGGGAGGGGGTGCAGTGAGGGGGGCAGGAGGGGGCCATGGCTAGAGGAGATGGTGAGAAGGATGGGGAGGTGGTCACTAGCAGTGGGGTGGAGAACGGCTGTGGCGATACAACCAAGGAGGTTTGGGAGAAGCGAGGACGACGCATGGGGTGGAGTTACTTTCAGAACGGGTGTGCTGTTGGAGAGGAACTAGGTCACTGTGGAGGGTAGCAAGGAACTGGTGCCATCGCCAAAGGGTGGCAGGGTGATGGCTGCAGATGTTGAGATCGGCAGTAATCACATAGGTGGGGAAAGACGGTCAACAGGGGAAATGGAGTCGTAGGGGAGACGCGCTGCGGGATGGACACAGATAGTGCCACAGGTGATGGTGAGGAAGGGAAAAAAGACCCTGAGGAGAAGGTATTCGGCTGGCTCATTGAGCGGGGTTTGCTTGAGGTGGCCAATAGCGACCCCGCTCGTGCAAGGGGAAGGGGGTTGTTGGTGTGGTGGAGGAGACAGAGGTGCGGATAACATGGTAAGGTTGGAGGAAGGTTTCATTAAGGATGAAGGAATCGACATGGTGCTGGGACAGGGTATGTATGAAGAGGTATTTGTTGGCAGGGAGGAGCGAATGCTTAGGTACATCCAGTTGGAAACTGGAGAACTTTCTTAGTTCTACTCATCAGGAAACACAACGAGTCCATAACAACGATAAACGTTTACTAGGTGAATTTCTTCTGATATTTCGAAAGGTGCTATAACGTTGGATGCATCACAAGGAGAAATGAGAGCAGTGAGAAGTAAAAGTGGTACATAATGGCCTTTGATTGGCCCAGCTGGTTGAATAAAGAAAAAGGTCTCTCTGCAGATACTACCTATAGGCCTCTTCCCTGTTTCACTTCCTATCTTTACTGCTCAGGCTGCACCTTTCTTCGTGGCGCTGTCGTTCACAGAAATGATGAAACGTTCCAACACAGCATAGCATTCTTAAACGGAGAAAAGGATGCTACTGTACCTATTGAGGAAATACAGTATTGGTAATTTCATCTCAATTTCGAAAATTATTCTTTCACAGAGCAGCATTGATCCCACGCTGTTCTTATACACTAATTGGAATCAATTTCACAGTCAAACCATCAAAATTCTTCCGATTGCTATCACCGAGTGTGATGGCGCAGTGGTTAGCACACTGGACACGGATTCTGGAGGGCGACGTTTCAAACCCGCATTCGGTCATTCAGATTTAGGTTTTCGGTGATTTCCATAGGTCGATCCAGGCAAATGCCGGGATGGTCCCTTTGAACGGGCCTTGTCGACTTCCATCCATCTGCTTGACATAATCCGAGCTTGTGCTCCGTCTCTGATGACTTCGATGTCGACGGGACGTTAAATCAAATCTTCCTTCCTTTTTCGACTGCTATCCCGTGATGAAGTTCTTCCTATTGCGACAATCACTTGATTCGTTTCTCAATACCGCAGTGATACGTTCGCGGTCAGCGTGTAACACACAGTACATTGTTTTCACAATCAATTATTATAGTTCACCGCTGAAACACTTGGCCGAGTCAGTGGGGCGCGGAAGATTTATACGAACATAAAACGCCGGAACAGTCTTGAATTATGCACTGAAATGAATCGTTTGCGCTGTTTCGTGGCACAAACGAACACACACCAATAAATATTTACCCTTTTACTGTTTGAATAAACCTATCAACATCACGTTCCGCCCAGAGCTCAGACAAGAGAGCCAAGCTCGCACTCGTGTATCTCGAGGGATAACACTTCTGGGTTTGCGTGGCAACCGCTACCGATCGCGAGTCACAGAAACAAACGCGACTCTAACAGCGCACTGTCGATAGCTGCATGCTGTGATACGCAGCTTACAGGTCGGATAAACGGGCTATGGGCCATAACATCTTGGCGTGTAGCCGCAGTCTGCGCCCCAGCGGTCAACTTCCGTTCATGCAAACAACCGACGGGAATGAGAGTGAGTACGGTTGGGTACCACTTAAAGATCCCGTCCCAGCCAGGAGTCAGCGTACTGTCGCACAGTATTCGACTAACACCCACAGTGGAGTTTAGGCAAGAAAGTGGATATGTTTTACATGTGATTTCTGAGGGCACTCTAGAGATGTGTTAGGTTACTAACTCCGAGCTAGTCATAACCACCAGGTACCAGCTGGAAGAAGTATTATTGTGCTTTTGGTGAACTGCTTACCACAGAGGAAGCTGTTAAGTGTCTTGGCGAAAATTAAGAAACTCGCAGAAGTTACATTAAAATTAATATGCCGCTATAACAGTTCCTTACATGACTAATAATGTTATCTCATTTCTGTTACTCTCATCTTTGGAGCACACAAAAATGACCACAGAAAGTTTTCAATACATCAGTTAATAGCTATTTTATTAAACAAAATTTTCCACTCATATATTCACATATATTAAAATCTCATCCTTTTTTTACCACACTACTACAGGGTCATAGAAACTTTAATCAAGGATCAATTTTCTCTTACAGAGGGTAACAATATAAGCGAAAAGGAGGTGGTGGGGTGTTTCTGGTGTCAGCTCATGATGGACGTCAGAGGGAGCAGAATAGATGACACCGCCAACAGCAAACAAAACAGAACACGGCTTTATCCAAACTTGCTTCTGTAGCAGAGGTGCTAACGCTTTAGCGGGAGGTGATGGATGACTATTTAGAAACTAGGAGGTGGAAGAAGCTTTCATCAATATTTGGCCTTCAAGGGCGAAAGTGATGGTGGTATAAACATCTTGATCACCAGTCAACATTACTCTGATGAACCAAACCATTATGACCTCCTGATTCATAGTTTGTGTCCCATCTTTGGGACGAAATACATATCTGATTGTGGATATCAGGGATCCGACTGTCTATTGGTAGGTTTGTGAAAGTATGTGGCTTTAGATATCTACCCACAGATCACGTAATTCGCCTAAAAAACGGGCCGATGATTTGCGTACAGGGTGATGGCACCCGATAGCGATCCAGATGAATTCCATAGGATTTAAATTAGGCGAATTTGGTCTCCGGGACATCAACATGAGCTCACTTTAAGGCTACTGTAGCTCGGTTCTGGCTCCGAGACATGTGGAATTATACTGCTGAAAGATGACATCGCCATCTGAGAAGTCATCATGCATGAAGGGATGCAGGTGGTTCGCAGTGTCATCGTGTCTTCGATTACTACCACAGGTCCCATGCAAACGCAGGTGAATATCTCCCATAACATAATACTGCTCCCACCAGCCTGTCTCTGTGGCGCGCTCCATGTTTCGAGCCGCCGTTCACCTCGTTGAGAGCGTTTGTGGAGACAACCATCTACCTAATGTAGCAAAAATGTGATACACCCAAAGAGCCGACACGTCCCCATTGATCGATGGTGGAATCCCGACGGTACCGTAATTGGCGATGTCGTTGAGTCAACATATGAGAGCGTAGGGGTGGACTGCTTCGTATCTCCATGTTCAACAATGTACGATGAATAGTGTGCGCGGAAATGCTTGGGCGTGCACCAGCACTGTGCGCTTTCGGCAGAGATGCCACAGATCACCACCTCCGAACCCCACGTTCTGTGAAGAGTCGTGGTCGTCCAACATTTTGGCGACTAGTGGTAGTTTTACTGGCCTTCTACCTCTTTCCATAGACGATCATGACAGTCGCACGTGAACATTCGACCAGCTTCGCCGTTTTCGATATACTCGTTCACAGGCTCTGGGTACTAATAATCTGCCCTTTGTCAGAGTCGCTTGTCTCAATGGATTTCCCAATTTGTAGCCTATGTCTTCGCCAGGGTGATACCCCCCCTGCTTCTGCTCCGCTTACATACTTTTGTTACCACTTCTCGTGCCCGTAACGCCACCAGGCGGTATCCAACGTCGCGGTGGCAGCTGTCATAACTTTTTTGCTTGTCAGTGTATACTGGACTGGAATCCATACTTTTTGCAGTCTCACGGAATAAGGACTTGTGACACTGTTGATGAGCCACCCGTTGACTCCGCTACAGAGACCGCACGGTTGCTGACTTACACCTCAGGTTACGCTTGCAGGATACCACAGGCATTGCTAGAAGGCACTCTCAACAGGTACAGTGATGTCCTCAGTTTCGGTGTGACTGTTGTTTAGGGACTAGACTCGGATGTACAAGTTGAGTTTGAATCGTATAGCAGCTTGTGACATTACCTGATTGATCAAGAAAACCTGCGCGATGGCCATTGGATTTGTGTTCTTTCCGCTTTGCTGCTTTAGAATACTTCTCTACTTCTTTTTGCCAGTATCATCTTTAGTTAATAAAAACAAATCCTATTATTTTCTGCTCATCGTTCTTTTGTCACATGTATCGTTCTACTGCATTTACTTTATGTTATTTAGGGCAGGATCCTAACATTTTTTGTCTACGAATTCACGCCACGTGAATATTTCCGTAGATCATACTGCCTCACTGAGCTTGCGTGGCTCCGGTTTCCACCAAGGACACGAATTGTCACTTAGGCCGTGGCTGGCACTTTTTTGCTTGCATCTCCATGCATCGCGGTCTGCTGCATTTATGGTAGTCATTTCCATCGGCATACATATTTCCCCATGAGTTATTGGTTTCATTACTAACCAGGTTTTTGTCGATATCTCACAAACTTTTTTATTAATTTCAAGGCATTCTTGATGGATTGTGACCCTCAGTCAAATGGTTAACCAGTTATGTTCGGCCTAATATCCTCCACTCCGGATTCATGATAGGTGTTTTTGACTGTGTGTTCCAGCCCATTATTGATCTTCAATCGAATAGGTTGAACTGATATCTCTCGACAGTTCTTAAAGTTTTATTAAGCAAAAGTTAAACTTTTAGTACCGCTTGAGGAACGCTGGACCCATACTTTCTGTTTAGCAGACGATTCGCTAATTTTGTCATTTATTCATAGACAAGGGGAGTGCTTTGTCCAGGTCATTTGCAAATTTAATGTTATGATTTAAGACGTAAGCAATTTGCTCTGTTTCTCACTACTGATTATAGGTATAATTAGATCACAATTGCAGCAAACGCTTGTCCTAATTTGATAGATCTAGCCTGATAATGTGCCTTCTATGCGACGGAACCGGTACTTAAATAAATTATTTCCAAGAGCACCTAACCGGTTGTTATACAAGATGTCTACTTATGGCTACGGTTGTCCCTCATACAAGATAGTGTGTAACATTGCTATTTGCAGACGACGACTTGGCTTTGGATTTCTCGGCATTCTGGTTAAACTTTCCGGTTTTGTTTTTGCGGTAATTGACTCACTCAACACAGACAGATTATGGACGATTTCACTTACTGTACTGCGGCTGTGCTTCAGTCTGTGAGCGGGTTCAAATGAATGTAGAAAGTAGAATTATCACTCATGCATATGACTGACTATTGTGGAGGTCTAAATTAAACCAAACAGAACACGACAGGTTAACAATGAAGTTTGTGAAATGAACTGAACTAGCTGAAAAGAAGAAAATATCGTGTCCAACGAGATGAAGTGGCGCGAGTCGGTCTCGTAACGAGGAACACCTCCCAGTAGTTAGCGCCTGCCCAACTGTGGTGCAGTGAAAGAGCCTGCAGGTGTCGCCTACGGTCAACTCGGGAAGTAGCCTAGCTGGGGTGACGACCGCAGTTGGTGGAACCGGGCTGAGCTTTGAGGTGTGGATAGTGCGGCGGGAGAGGCGGCGATATTTACAAGGGCCTCCCCCAGAAGCGCTGGTGTGAGCGGATGATGAGTCGTGGCGTGGTGTCAGGCCTCATAGGGACGCTGGCAGACTCGTTTGATGCGGTGTGCCACACATACGGTGTCGCCTTGGTTAGTGGGTGGTACTGAGAAGAAGAAGCGGGATGACAGGGGTCACTCGGTGGAGAGCGAACTGGAAGGACGTCAACTGCGAGCATGTGGGGCTTGGTTCTGGAACATCTGGAATCACAGTGGCCGACATAGGGTGTGGCCAAGCAGTATGGACACAACAGGTCGGGAGGGCGATCAGTGGCTTTCCCCGCGGCTAGAGCGAGTAGACAGCGACACCAGGAGACATGCTGACAAGGGCTTTGGTTATTGCACTGTTCTTCATACGGATGCCCTAGCGCCCTTTCCTGCCATAGTAATTGCTAATGTTGTGTCCCATTCATTTCTCTTGCTGATCACCTTGTAGTGGATGTCATACGGCGTTCTATACAATGGTTCTCTATTCGAATCGAGAGCTTGCCAACATGGCGTTTACTTACGGAAGGCAAATGGCAACGGGTGGCGGGCAGCGAGGTTGTACCAGGAAACATATCCCCGACGACAGCAGTCACAGCATTCAATGTCTCCAACAGTGCTTTGCTGTTTGTTATCATGAATGACGTACCCGAAATGTTCGGACGCCAGGGAAATGTGATTAACACTGTGTAAGTCAACCGCCGTATTAGGGCCAGGAAAGCTGCCTGCCAGTACAGGCAAAGCCCGGCGACCATGTGGAACATTCTCCATGACAATTGTGGCTACCCTTATCACTTACAACGTGTGCAGGGCTTGCTAGCGACATACTTTCCACAACCGGAGCAGTTTTGTCACCGGTTTCTTCACCCGCCGGCCACGATTTCGGGGCTTGTGTCATCCATCCTATTCACAGATGAGGCCACATTTACGCGGAGTGGTATCTTCAACTTTCGTAACAGTCATCTGTGGTATAGTATGCAGGACCCCAGTGGTATGGTGACAGCGAATCATCTGCATTGGTGGAACCGGAATGTGTGAGCCGGGAAAATATTCGGCCGTATTTTGGGACCAGTCTTCTTTCCACGTCGCCTAACAGGCCGGAACTATCGGCGTTTTTTTCGGGTGGCTTTCTCTCCCTTGCTGGAAGAAGCGCCATTGACGATTCGAAGGGTTATGTGGCTGCTACATGACGGTGCTACAGCCCACTTCACTGTCAACGTCCGGACGCATCTCAGTCGTACGTTCCCTGGTCGATAGATCGGACGAGGGTGTCCAGTTGCATGGCCTGCTCGTTCACCGAATCTCAATCAGTGCGATTTCTGGTTATGAGACCATCTCTAAAGTATCGTGTAAGCAGAGTACATTCCAGATGTGAAGAACTGAAGCAGCGTATCCATGCTACCTTTGACACTGTTCGGATGCAGCCTGGCCGAAGTGAACGTGTGAGACAAATATGCTACGGCGCGCGTACATGCATGCGTTGAGGCACATGGAAACCATTTTCAACACATTGACTGACTGGCTGCATGGTACAACGCGTATTAGACCGCAGTCTCCGTAACAGTGTATGATTGAATAAATGGTTTCTAGCATGGAAACCATACATTTCCACACATAAGTTCATATTTGTTCAGCATCCTCTCACCGATCAATCTCTAGAGTTTGTACACGGTGAAAAAAATCACCCTGATTATGTTTATACAGAGATTTACGTAACTGCTATGATTTTAACGTAGGTAGACGTCTAGTTCTTTTGGTATCAGGATTACAGTGGTCAGTAGTTGGTGGAGTGGTTAAAAGGCATAAAGGTTAATTTTGTTGTGAGAGAATGTATGCACTGCTGTAACATCTGAGGACGTGATTGTGATTTTGTGGTTGGTTTATTTTGTCCTGAAAGAGGGATAATTCTTATTTTTCACTTTATTGTGTCTTATGGGTTACGAGAGTGAACATTGTGAGTTACACAGTGTTTTGTTATTGATCCCAATTTCACTGTGTATGAGACTGTGTATTATATCCTATTAGCTTATTATGGTACTGGAAAATTCTAATTTATTTACTTTTGATTGTTGCCCAATTCCTCAAGAATTATACTTGAGTTCACTCTTATTAATTTTCTGTTATTGTAAATTGTTGAAGAATTTACTCGCGTTTAATAAATGTTTATTGCCACAATAAGGCCACACCTGCTACGCCCCCCTCCACCTACCACCCCCCACGGCTCGGACTCCACTCCAAGCAAATTCTATGCTACAACAGTTCAATCTTTTATCAGAAATACCAAATTGTCAATTCACAGATAAGGTTACGTAGAAATTTCTGCCTCTGAGTATTTACATCAATATAGACCATCAAATACAGAACTATCAATGTAAAACGGAAGATTTTTTTACTCACATGATTATTCAGTCTGCAGCATTGTCACTGTATTGTTTACAGGACAGGGGCACGTCATAGTGTCGTGAGATCGAAAGCATTTCACGAACGCTTGAGCCATGTTAAAAATACAAGCTTAGCGCATCGCGAAGGGAGAGATACCATCCACTGTCAAGACAACACACGGCGCACAGCTATTATTGCTTGTACAGTACTTTTCCTTCTGCAGCATGTGTGGCCACACGAAATGACAAGAAAGTTAAGTTTATCGGACAAATATTAGTGATACCTTAAAGAGAATACTTGCTGTTTTGGAACAATGCAGACGATTCATCCACTAAATTTAGGGAGTGCAGCCGCATAAACTTCCGCCTATCTTCAGAGTGACCTGACTGAAGCTGCACTACAATAGTTGTTCCGTCGCTTCAGTCCGCAGAAATCACAAGTTACCAGAGTCGTTGATCGGTAGCAAGGAATAAGTATGCAAATTGAATCTGTGGCCACGGGATCGATCCACGCAGTAGTGTTGATGTGACAATATTAATTACACTGGAGCAAAGTATTTGCTGTAGTCTGTTTAAAATTACTTGCTTTACGGGATGGAGTTGGTTTCCTCGAATCATAGCGTTCAACATCACGCCCAAACCGTTCGCCGTTGCCAAACTGCCACAACAGTTGGTCAGTTCATCATGCCCGGCTTCCTTTCTTGTTGTGGTTAGATCAGGAATCCTTGCTCTGGCCCTTTCATCACACTTGATAACCATAAAACAACACATACATAAATAGAGACTAACATGCGTTTATACATAGCACTAATCAAACACTACAAGACCCTTCCGCGCAAGAAGAGATTCAGTGTCACATACACAGTTGTTATAATCAGCGAGATAGGCTTACATTAGACAACCTTCGCGACATTATGCGAAGCCAAATTTTTGAACGCTAAAATTCATCGCTGCTATCGGAATATGACTCATAAATGTATCAATTGCAAACATGGAAACGTCGTAGTATAGTGAGTTGCGCATAAACGTATCGTATAGCGGGTTGTAGGTCCGAAACTCGAGAAGAACTGCGAAGCTCTTTTATTTCTAAATGTAAACAAAAGACTTCCATCATTATTTTTATTTAATTAATTGATTTAAATTAACCGTTTTGAATTTTTGATACCTTGCCGCGTCCTTTTAATCACCGTATTGTCTTTTTATTTGCCATTATTCTTCTTCTTATCCACCTTTTTCCGCTTGGAATCTGCTAGTCTCGTCTATAATCTACAACCAAGTGCCGCTCATCGTCTGGTAAAGCAGACGTTCGTGTAGCCAGTGTAAGGATAGTTTCATGTAATCGATGAATGAGAGGGAGAAATTACAGTTCGTTTTTTAGCGTTGAAACGGGAATTTTTCTGTCTTGAGTTTGCTTGTAGAAGTCGGCTTTAACCGCCGTGAAAAAAGCGATAGTGATTTTCGTTCTGCAGCAGATTGTTGACCGCCGTATTCTCGTATATATTGCACATCACGAGGACGTAAATTTAAATTCAGGGCTACATTACGCGTCGTCTGCCGCACTTCAGTCATTGGTCACTGTCGACAGAGCATCTCGCAGTTTCTTCATACCTCGCGGAAACCACTTGACACTGTTCTGCGTTGCACATTAACAGCAGTTGTGGAGTGACGGACGTTGACTATCAAGTAATATTAATCAGACTTATAGTTCATTAAAGAAAACGCCATATTTCATGATTTGTCTAGATTGAAACCGCTATCTATGTTAATTAAGTTCTTTGTCAAATGAATTTAAAGTGCTTTTTTGACCACCGAGTACAACAGAATCTAAGTTAGAATTTCGACATTTCATTACCGCATAGAGTGACCGGTATCGATGCAGTACTCCGTCACAGCCCATTTATTGGGCTGTGAGAGTTAAGTTTACCTACGATGTTCCATGTATCTTTCTAGGAACGAACGAGTCGTCTGCCCGATATACGAAAGGCTACACTCGCAGGGGATCTTGGAAACCACAACTTTGCGGAGCATCAAGT
The DNA here is from genome assembly GCF_021461395.2 of Schistocerca americana. Classification (NCBI taxonomy): domain Eukaryota; kingdom Metazoa; phylum Arthropoda; class Insecta; order Orthoptera; family Acrididae; genus Schistocerca; species Schistocerca americana. The sequence continues at coordinate 828,343,026 of NC_060119.1, read as the reverse complement.
CATCTTTGTCAGAACTCAGAAGCACTTTAAAACTCTGGCGCTTGTGTTTTCTGTGCTTTAAAACGACTGACCAAGATCTGCAGGGTACCGTAGGTTCACTAGGCTGACCCTGCAGGTGGCAGGAGGATATAAGGCCGAAATAATCGAGGAAATAAAGTTTATGCGGCCGAATTTACGAAATTTAATTAATAAATGGTTACTCCGCGAAAATTTCAAGATGCACTGTGTAGATGATGTCTAACTGCTATCAGGTGCCTTCGACGTTAAGTCATGGCAGTGAAGCGGTGTATGTGTACCTGCTGGTTGCACAAAATCAGCGCAGTAAGGTGGTTCGATGTAAGGAAGCTATTGCGTTTGGACATGCCCGTGGCTACACAGTAAATTAAGGTGCCCAATTTATTGGTGAACCAAAGCAGACTGTACATTTTGTCTACAAGAAATGGTTTGCCACATGAAACCGTGTAAGGAGTAAGAACCGCCAGGGACCGTAAGATGAGTGTCACTGACGGTTTCAAGCCCAACAATGGTTGCAGATGTCTGAAAGTGTACGTCCATCGTAACCAGTTTCGGAGAAAAAATTGCGAAGGGTTCTGCATGCAATGAACATTTGGGCATATGAAGGTCGGCCATTGCTCACAGGGGCACATAAAGTGACGCTTCTTCAGTGGATCGAATAACACAGAAACTGAATAGTATGTGGGGCAGTAAAATGAAAACGAGACAGACGGAAAAAAGGAAGTAGAGTAGATTGTTTATTATTTTAAGAGTAATCACTATAACTGTTAATACATTTACCGTAAAGTGAGACAAGAGGGTCAGTGCTTCATGGAAAAATGTTTGCGGTTGCCTTGATTGTACCCAGTCGTGCACCTCTGTGTGTGAAACAAATCGACTGCCACGAATTCTTTCTTCGGAGCATCAAAAATATTGAAACAGCTTTGGGAAAGATCAGGACTGTATGCCGGATGTGTTAGGTCCTTCAGCGAATCTTCTGCAGCGTAGTCGAAACAACCTTGGCAACACGTGGACAGGCTTTATCCTGAACGGTGCCGTCCGTCAACGTTTCTGGGCGTTTTGATTTGACGCCGCGATTCAATTCTTGGAAGGTAACCACGTAACGCTATGTATTAATCGTGGCGCCATTCTCCAGAAAGTCAAAGAGCAGCGGGTCTCTGCAGCCGAAGAAAAAGGTCATCACGACCTTCTCGGAAGGTGGCGTGCCTATTGTTTCATCTACGCAGCCGAAGTTTCGCTGGGAAGCCCTTACACATCCTACATATAATCACGATCTCTCCCCATGCAATTTCCATATTTTGGGGCCCTGAAGAAAGACTTTTGTGTCCACTTGTTTGTTTCTGGAGAAAACGTGCACCCCTGGGTACGATCATGGTTTCCTAGACAACCGGAAACTTTCTTCTACGTTGGCATTGACCGTCTAGTCTCACATAGGATGAACGTGTTGACAGTTATGGCGATTATTTTTGAAATAAACAAACAATTTACCATATTTACTGTGGTGTCACCGCCAGATACCACACTTGCTAGGTGGTAGTTTAAATCGGCCGCGGTCCATTAGTACATGTCGAACCCGCGTGTCGCCACTGTGTGATCGCAGACCGAGCGCCACCACAAGGCAGGTCTCGAGATACGGGATAGCACTCGCCCCAGTTGTACGACGACATTGCTAGCGATTACACGGACGAAGCCTTTCTCTCATTTGCCGAGAGACAGTTAGAATAGCCTTCAGCTAAGTTAATGGCTACGACCTAGCAAGGCGCCAATTGTACCATTGCATGTATCTCAAGATAGTCTCACTTGTATCATCAAGAATGCTGTATACCAAAGGACTATATAAAAAGTGTTATAGTAGCTACGTTCTTTTCTTTATAGCAGTCATAACTTATCCTGTTCCAGACTTCACGCCAGTCGGCGTGTGTGTACGCGTGCCTTTCTTTCGGCTACCCGTCACTGGGGACTGGCTGCCTTGTCAGTCCACTACATTTACTTTCATCCAATTGTCCCGTCTTTATTTGACTGTCCATTATAGGTACTGGAGGCGTGTAGTGTGATACGACAACTAATGATTTTGCTTCTTTTCAAATGATGCAAAGCGTCGAGTGCATTGTGGGCTCAAAGAACCGTTTAACCTACAGTCTGAGGAGGAATAGTTCAGGCCGAACATGGTTCTATGATGGTTTGATGTTCAAATGTCTGTGAATTCCTCAGGGACCAAACTGCTTAGGTCATCGGTTCCTAGACTTACACACTACTTCATCTAACTTAAACTAAGCTATGCTAAGAACAACACACACACCCATGCCCGAGGGAGGACACGAACCTCCATCGGGAGCTGTGGTGGTTTGAGATAGTTTTTCGTACCACGACGGGTCGACACATTCAGATTACCGTGCTCATGAACCGTCATGTATCTTCCAACATTCTCGTGGACCAAGTGCTGCCACTTATTTCAAATCTTCATAATGAATACGCCCTGGACAACCACGTCCTCTGAGATGATAACATTCGAGTACAAAGGACTTCACGCTAACGTTTCTGGTTGACGAATATTCAGCAATCCTATAACATCTCGAAATTAGCCGATATTGCCGGCCGGAGTGGCCGAGCGGTTAAAGGCGCTACAGTCTGGAGCCGCACGACCACTACGGTCGCAGGTTCGAATCCTGCCTCGGGCATGGATGTGTGTGATGTCCTTAGGTTAGTTAGGTTTAAGTAGTTCTACGTTCTAGGGAACTTATGACCACAGCAGTTGAGTCCCATAGTGCTCAGAGCCATTTGACCTATTTTTTAGCCGATATTATTCCCACAGAAAATTTCTATGAATATTTAGAACAAGTGAAAGGTAGCAATCAACATCTTTCCAATTTCGTGGCTATTGAATGTGACATACGTGAAGAAATTTATGGACTCTTTTCTTTCCACATCTGAGGCCGTTATCAAGGAGTTACGCGCCGTAATACGGCGTTTGCGTATTTTCTGATGGAGTGCCTAATACTGGTTACGTGTGCTCGGACTACAGATATTAAAGATATTAGCTGACGGACCCGGCACTGCCCGGGTATTCATTTTACCAGTTTTCAGCTAGTAACGAAAACAGAAAAAAATTGAGTTGCATTTGTAGTGTAATATAAAAAAATTCATTCCCTTACATTCGTGAAAACGCCGTTGAAATCGTGAAACAGTATTACAAAGAAATATTCATACTGTCCAAACGGGAAACAAAAAAATTTTTTTTTCATGTCTTTTCATAGGTGTTGTATATACCTCCCCTGAGATGCACGGCATATGTCAATGCGGTATTCAAATTGTTCCCACACTGCAGCGAGCACGTCTTGAGTTACAACTTCCACAGCTGCTGCTATGCGATGTCTCAGTTCAATCATTGTTGTTTGTGACGGAGTCAAATACACAGAGTCTTTTGTAAACCACCACTAAATCACATACAGATAGGTCCGGAGACCTTGAAGGCCAGTAATGTAAGGTTAAAACATTTTATCCAGTGCGACCGGTCCATCGTTCACTAATCCTTTGATTTAAAGCTCCCATACTTCCAGATGCCAGTGTGTCGGTGCCCTGTCCTGTTGGTAAATGAAGTCGTTCGAATCAGCCTCCAACTGTGGAAAAGAAAGTTCTCAAGCATATCGATATATGTGCTTACTGTAACAATGTTGTCGGCAAAGAAAAATTGACCATACACCATTTCCCGTGTTGTACAACTTCATGTGGTTGTTCCGTACCCCATATTCTCACATTATGACGGTTCACCTTTCCATTTAAACGGAATGTTGTCTCGTCACTAAACACTAAGCGCGGAAGAAAACTGTCATCCCCCATCCTACCAAGAACAAAATTAGAGAACTCCACACGTTGTTGTTTGTCACCTTCACGCAGTAGCTGAATTTTGTATAGTTTCATGTGCAAACGTCGGCGCAACACACGCCAGACAGATATAGGGGGAAGGGGGGGGGGGGGGGGGGGGGAATGCTGACCTGTCGAGCTGCACGGTGAACGGATTTCTGCGGACTCCTTGTGAAACTATGACGGATGTGTTCGACGTCTGTGTCAGACACTCGGGGACGGCCCGGCGATTTGCCTTTACACAGACAACCTGTTTCTCGAATTCATGAGCCGGCCGAAGTGGCCGTGCGGTTAAAGGCGCTGCAGTCTGGAACCGCAAGACCGCTACGGTCGCAGGTTCGAATCCTGCCTCGGGCATGGATGTTTGTGATGTCCTTAGGTTAGTTAGGTTTAACTAGTTCTAAGTTTTAGGGGACTAATGACCTCAGCAGTTGAGTCCCATAGTGCTCAGAGCCATTTGAACCATTTTCGGATTCATGCCATCGTCCAATGATCTGTGCTGTAGAAGGATCCACACCATACCTAGTACCCAAGTCATGTTGAACAGTTATTACTGACACAATACGTAGAAGACAAAACGCTTTCTGTTGTCCCGACACCATTTTTACTAGAACTAAAGTGGGAGCACACGGCTGATACCTAGCGGGAACCAAGTAAAACTCGAGAATGTGCTCTTTCCAACAGTACATTGGTCACGCACATACTTCAAATAACACAGTAGTTATGATTTTTTTTTAAATCGGATGATTCTTTTTGAAACATCCTGTATATTTATCTCAGGACTGGATTATAAACAATATCTGTAGTTACATGTCCATAAAGTTTGGCGCAGCTGTATCGCGTGTCTACAAAACGTTTTTGTTAACGCCCCTACGGCAACGCCTCTTCACAGCTCTATAGACGGCTATAAAAGAATGGTTCAAATGGCTCTGAGCACTATGCGACTTAACTGCTGTGGTCATCAGTCCCCTAGAACTTAGGACTACTTAAACCTAACTAAACTAAGGACATCACACATACATGCCCGAGGCGGGATTCGAACCTGCGGCCGTAGCGGTCGTGCGGTTCCAGACTGTAGCGCCTAGAACCACTCGGCCAGACCGGCCGGCAGATGGCTATAGATTTCGCCTACAGTCCTTTCCGCTTCACAGTTGAAAGATGTCAAAAGTGCTGCCAGGTGTTAGGGATTTCCTCGACTGCAGGTTGGTTGGTTGGTTGATTCGGGGGAGGGGATCGAGCAGCGAGGTACTCGGCCCCTTGGGTTTGAAAGGATGGGGGAAGGAAGCCGGCCGTGCCCTCTCAAAGGAACCATCCCGACATTTGCCTGAAGCGGTTTAGGAAAATCTAAATCAGGACGGCCGGACGCGGGTTTGAACCGTCGTACTCCCAAATGCGAGTCCAGTGTGCTAACCGCTGCGCTACATCGCTCGGTCCGAGCTTAGGAATATCTTATTGGCGTAGAATAAATGTATTCAAACTTCGGACGTGATGCGGGATTTTTCACGCATCTCATTGTTAGTGACGCCATATCTCCTGATTTATGTGTCCTACAATAATATAATTACATTTAGCGGAATATGTGGATACTGTCTGCGAAATGTGTTGCGATACAGTTGTTAGCAAAGAAGTGATAAATTTGAACTTCACGCATTATGCGACAGTGTCATATCTCCTGAACTATGCGTGATAATGTGATATAATTTCGTAGCTGCATTTAGCGGCATATGTGGATACTGTCTGCAAAATTTATTGTAGATAAAGTTGGTAGTACGAAGGTAATAAATTTAAACGTCATGCTTTATGAGGCATTTTGTCACGCCTCACATCGTTTATGACGTGTCTCCTGAACTATGACAGGGAGGTGATGCCTGTCCTATATATAATAGTGCATCTCGGTTGGTGGCTTGATGCTGTTCTTCTTTCACTGTTTTATGCAAAATCGCTAACATTATCTGCCTTCTAAACGGTGCTGAAGTCTTACAACAACGCGCTGGGATCTTGCGATAATTGCCTTATTGTGAAGGAACGGGAATTCAACACAATAGCGGCGAAAACAACTGCTTTGGCGCAGCAATCGCCAATATAGTGTAACTGAGGCGGAATAAGGGGAATCAGCCCGCAGTCGCCGAGGCAGATGGAAACCCCCATAAAAACCATCCACAGGCTGGCGCGCACACCGGACCTCGACACTAATACGCGTGGCGGATTCGTGCTGGGGACCGGCACACCTTCTCGCTCGGGAAGCAGCGCATTAGACCGCGTGGCTAGCCGGGCGGGCTACAACCTTGTCTTATTCATGTTTTAATCCGAGCACGTCTGTCTTGATTTTCCGTCGTGATTGCTCCCTGTGGGTTCCTACAGGTAGTGTATATCACCCATATTTTCCTACAGCTTACACCTGTTTCCCTGTGTTGAAACATTCTGTAGCACTTTGGATTGTTGAGCGCTTGTTCTAAATTGGCAAATCCCATGAAAGTGTTATAAGTTGTTTTGAATCTTACTTCTAGTCTCAAGTGAAATGGCAGAACTGTCTTTGTGGTACATGAAATGTATTTGCAGCTGCGAGTATAGACAATAATCAGCTGTGTAAGGGAATGACCAACGGAAACTTGCCGCGGACCGGGACTCGAACCCGGATTTCCCGCTCGTCGCGAGGCGTCGTCTTACGAATAGGCTAGCTCAACACGACTCATGGCTAGACCCAAACGTCCATACGCCGTCAACCACGTGCGCTCGCACATTCTTATGTATGTTTCTGTACATGGGAAACATTTTAACTAAATGTCGCTTGACTGTTATACAATGTTCCTTCGGAGATGCATACATGTCCGAAGGAACATTGTATCGTACTTCTGAAAAACACAGGCACTGCAGTATCGTTGGTGTCTGTAATGTCGTTACCATCTTTCAGTTGAAACATGTATTTTCCATTCTTCTGAGTATTAGTCTACTCAGTTTAAAGGCACATTTTTAGCCATAGCATGTAAATCTATTTTTTTAAATCAGAGAATCCAGTTTAATAAAGCATGAAAGCCAATGCAAGTTATCTTGTGCGCGGTCGCATGTGATCGCTGGTGAGACACAGAAAAGATGTCTAGTCTTTTGTTAATTACTTCTTCTGTTATCTGTTCTGGAATGGAGTCGAGGAAGAGCCTCGCGCGTTAGACTGGCCGCTCTAATTTAAGCTCTTTAATTTTATAAAAAGTCACTGCGTACTGCAGGGCGCATACTCGCGCATACTAGTAATTATATAAGGAAATATCTACTGTGCACGGACGAGATACCGACGTGCGGATAATCAACATATCACTAGTGATTAATATTGCATTCCCAATGTAAGTAGCATAGTGCACTTCAGTAATTATAATTATGATTAAAGCTATTGTGATTTCATTATTTGTTTAATCCATGATCCTAAAATTTCAACGTTATATGTAAACTTTATTTTCAGTATTTATCTCATTTTAGCTCAGAAATAACGTGACCCACGAACTTCCTTCTTACGGCGACGAAATTCTCAAAGTATATGTCCGATGCCACCTTATCAGGGTTTAAATTTCGTAAACCACATCAAATACTGACGAATCGATTCCGCAGACCGAACGTGAGGAGAGAGGCTAGTGTAATTGGTTAATACAAACCATAAAAAGATGCACGGAAGTATGTTTTTTAACACAAACTTACGTTTTTTTAAATGGAACCCTGTTAGTTTTGTTAGCACATCTGAACATATAAACAAATACGTAATCAGTGCCGTTTGTTGCATTGTAATATGTTAATTACATCCGGAGATATTGTAACCGTAAGTTGACGCTTGAGTACCACTCCTCCGCTGTTCGATCGTGTGTATCGGAAAGCACCGAATTACGTAGGGATCCAAAGGGAACGGTGATGGACCTTCGGTACAGAAGAGACCGGAACAGCACATTACGTCCACATGATAACACCTTTTTATTGGTCTTTTCACTGACGCACATGTACATTACCAAGAGGGGTGAGGTACACGTACACACGTGGTTTCCGTTTTCAATTACGGAGTGGAATAGAGTGTGTCCCGACACGTCAGGCCAATAGATGTTCAATGTGGTGGTCATCATTTTCTGCACACAATTGCAATCTCTGGCGTAATGAATGTCGTACACGCCGCAGTACATCTGGTGTAATGTAGCCGCAGGCTGCCACAATACGTTGTTACATATGCTCTGGGGTTGTAGGCACATCACAGTACACATTCTCCTTTAATGTACCGCACAGAAAGAAGTCCAGAGGTGTAAGATCAGGAGAACGGGCTGGCCAATTTATTCGTCCTCCACGTCCTATGAAACGCCCGTCGAACATCCTGTCAATGGTCAGCCTAGTGTTAATTGCGGAATGTGCAGGTGCACCATCATGCTGATACCACATACGTCGACGCGTTTCCAGTGGGACATTTTTGAGCAACGTTGGCAGATCATTCTGTAGAAAAGCGATGTATGTTGCAGCTGTTTGGGCCCCTGCACTGAAGTGAGGACCAATGAGGTGGTCGACAATGATTCCGCACCATACATTTACAGTCCACGGTCGCTGTCGCTCTACCTGTCTGAGCCAGCGAGGATTGTCCACGAACCAGTAATGCATGTTCCGTAGATTCACTGCCCCGTGGTTTGTGAAACCCGCTTCATCGGTAAACAGGTAGAACTGCAACGCATTCTCTGTTAATGCCCATTGACAGAATTACACTCGATGATTAAAGTCATCACCATGTAATTGCTGATGTAGCGACGCATGAAACGGGTGAAAGCGGTGACGATGCAGTATGCGCATGACACTACTTTGACTCAGTCCACCGGCTCTCGCAATGTCCCATGTACTCTTTTGTGGGTTCATGGCAACAGCAGCTAACACACCAACTGCACCCGCTTCTCCTGTGACGGGCCTGTTACGGACCCGTTTGCGTACTACGACCATGCCTGTTGCATACAGTTGGCGATAGATGTTTTGCAATGTGCGGCACGTTGGATGCTCTCTGTCCGGGTACCGTTCTGCATACACCCTGCAGGCTTCAGCTGCACTTCGTCGACACTCGCCATAGATGAGTATCATCTCCGCCTTCTCAGAGTTCGAATACACCATGGTCACAGTTCCTACAACACTACACTACCACAGACGTCTGGTAACACGGTGTACTACAGTTGGTCTGAGTGCGGAGACGAATGCAGAATAACAATAGCAGCAAGCGCTGCATGCGGACACTGCGACAGCTAGACCAAACCACAACAGTGCACTACAGCCACACTCGTAAACACGGTCGTCATCGTAAGCATGTCCCTGCAGATGCTGCTCGCCGACCGTGGCCCATGTTTGTTACAACCCGCAACTGAACCTCGAAGGCTTCAAGCGTCAACTTTAGGTTACAATATCTCCGGATGTAATTAACATTTTACAATGCAACAAACGGCACTGATTACGTATTTGTTTGTATGTTCAGATGTGCTAACAAAACTAACGTGGTTCCATTTAAAAAAACGTAGGTTTGTGTTAAAAAACATACTTCCGTGCATTTTTGTATGGTTTCTATTAAACAATTACACTAGCCCCTCTCCTCACGTTCAGCGGTAACGTTAGGTGACTCACCCTATATATATATATATATATATATATATATATATATATATATATATATATATATATATATATATATATATATATATATAATTTAATTATTTACATCAGCAAGATGGATGCATGATGATTCAAATGGCTCTGCGTAGCAGTCGCGCGGTTCCGGACTGAAGACTCCTAGAACCGCTCGGCCACCGCAGCCGGCGACGCATGATGCGTTGAGCTGATGGCGCCATATTACTTGCATTTATCGGACATCGAAATCTACTGTATTGTGTGGATGACCTCTTCCGTAAGTCCGAGGGCATATCTGCAGTCTCATAGTTTCTAAAGACTAACTTGAATAATCTTCTGATTGCCTTTTCCACCAATGATTTTGGATATCGGAAGAATGTTATCCATCCCTTCCGCATTGTTCGTTTGCAAGCCTTCCAAAACTCTCTCAAAATCAGGCGAGAAATGCCCTCGTCTTCCAAATCTACTTCTTCTAACACGTTAGAAAATAGTTCTTCTCAGTCATAGAGGCCTTCACTGTGGCCGAGCGGTTCTAGGCGCTTCAGTCCGGAACCGCGCAACTGCAGGTTCGAATCCTGCCTCGGGCATGGATGTGTGTGATGTCCTTAGGTTAGTTAGGTTTAAGTAGTTCTAAGTTCTAGGGGTCTGATGACCACAGATGTTAAGTCCCGTAGTGCTCAGAGCCATTTGAACCATTTGTACTCTTTCCACCTATATTCTCTCTCCTCAGCATTTAACAGAGCAATTTGGAAAGTTTACGCCTTTACTTTTAAATTCACCGAAAATTAGTAGGAGTTTCTATAAGGTGAATCAGTCTCTCAGACGACCATTCCCCTTTTGATTTCTTAGTTTCCTTTCGCCTACTATAATTGATTTCATCCTTTGTTATGGTAGTCTTCAGTCCGAAGGCGGATTTGATGCAACTCTCGACGCTAGTCTGTCTTGTGTGAGTTTTGTCACCTCTACTACACCAGCCAACATCCGGTTGGTCACCCCTGCTACACCAGCCAACATCCGCTTGAACCTGGATATCGTATATAAGCCTTCGTCAGCCGCTACTAGGAGACCCGCTTGTTTCCAAAACAAAACTGCTCCCTTCATGCCTCCGGATGTGTCTTATCGAGCGTTCCCTTCTTCTAGTCAAGTTGGCTCACGACTTTTCATTATCTCTATTTCCATTCAGTATCCCGTAATTCCCGCTGGGGAACCTGTAACCTCCGGAGGGAGCGTACTTAGTGGCAGATAGAGGAATGCCTTCTAGATATGGGTAACAGGAGTGATATCAGGTACATCCCACGGACCAACAAGACCAGCAGCAGCATCTGATCCCAAGTTGGCCGCTGCTGACAGCGTGTGTATCCAGGCTAGAAGCGGCTAACATTTTGGAGGAAGGCGATGAAATAGCATCCTGACAGAATTCCTAGACAACCACGACGATACATTTACTTCTAAATATTCCGGAGTTTTACATAGATCTCCAATCGGATCTCAAGGGAAAGGTAAGAGGGCGGTTTTGGGCGGATTCACGAATACTCGAAGTATATATGAAACAGGAAAACTAGGTATTGATATACCTGGTATCGGAAAAACATTTACCTCATAATTGAATGTGTTATGTTGTTAGAGTTACGCTTTTATTCTGTCAATCAGGGCTGAAATTGTAGAAGAGGGGATCGTATTTCCAAGAATGTTACAGATTTTGTTCCATCTTCCGATTCAGTTACCTCGACACTGCCTAGCCGGTCGACCGGAACATCATTCAAGTTTATGCACCAACTGCATATACAAATGAGCAAGAAGCGGACTCTTTCATTGGCCAAATAGAGGAAGCAATTGCCCTCACAAAACGTTATGAAGTTACTATAACAGTGGGAGATTTCCACGACAAACTGGGAAATAGCGACTTTATATGGTAGGATATTCTGGTATAGGAGCACGAAACGAGAGAAGTGACCCGCTGCTACAATTCGGCCAACAGAAAAACATGAGTCACTAATACTTGGTGCAAACTGCCATGTCGACAACTGCACACAGGGGAATCTCCAGCAGACGATCAAGAAAACGTAGTTCATGATGAGATATACTACATTTTATTCAAAAAACATTTGGGAATTTCAGGAACAACAGCGTGGACGTACCTTGGAGTGGGCATACCATTTGACCATAAACTGCTTTTAGCATCTCTGAAACCAAACCACGTAAAACACAAAAAATCCTACCAAAAAAAAGACGATGGCTTACGAAAAAATCTGCGACGGTACAGGGAAATAATAATGTTGGGCTGTAAATTAAATACGATGGTTCTTGTTTTCTTCGCTGGGGATGATAAATTCAATTTCCTTTTCCCGTGGGCCTTAGTAATTGGAATAAGGAAATAAAATTGCTCTTGATTCTATTAACCAGTAAGACAATTAATCACTAGGCATTATCCAGGTGCAAATAAGTGAAATGGCGCCCCGCAATTACGATGTTTCAATTTTTATTAAAAAAGTTTGTTGTCTTTAAAGCGTTCACCTAAACTCAGAGACTAGTGAGATGAACTACTTCAACAAGTGGTTAAAAGCTACTCGAGCCACCACTATTGCGGCGATTAAGCTCGCTATATAGAATTTAATGCATTGAAAAACTGCTGGGAAATTTTACCTGTCTTCACTGCTGATCACTAAACGAGAATAAACCGCAGAGTAAATCACAACTAATTGGAGTCAAACGACACACGACGCTGAATTCAAAGTCCTGATTCATAGCAAAAAAATCGTCAAAGTCTCTCTCACGTAAAACTGAATCAAAGTCCAGTTTTAGTGTTCAGAAACAGAGTCAGACAGCCACATCACTTGACAGTAACAAGTCCAGGCGGCCAGCTGGCAGAAAATAGATTCTTGATCAGGCCCTGAGGTTTGTAAATCCACTACTGGACTAACGGTAAAGATTTTAACTTCTTAGAGCGTGTGCAACTGGAATCACTGTTCAGTCTGACTATCCCCTCCGCGAAATTCCCGTATACCAGTACGTCACTTAATGAGGTTCGCAGTTTCAACGGCCTCACTTACGTATTTTGACAGTGAGTATTTATGAATGATTTGAGTGCGCCATTAGCTGCGCGCTTAAATTCTAACCTAAGATGACATTTTATATTAAGTTGTGCGCATAATAGTTCGCCCAATAATTAAAATTGAATAATTGGAAACTTGGTTGTAATACTCAAAAAGAGTTCTCTCTCTCTCTGTGCCGTTAATATTACAAGCAGCAGTCTGGCACCACTTTCTTAACGGACGTCTACTGCTCTTTTTGTTGTACAATTCAAAATGTACATATATTTAATAGTTCATTAGTTTAGGTCGAAACTAGGCAAAATTATAAACGACAAAAAGGAACATAAAATAAAAGTTATAAATTTTATGAAGACTATGAATTGTGTGTCACGACCATCGCCAGTACATAATGTCTTGTTGTATGTGTATTAGATTTGTGGTAGATTTTATATCAGTTTTCAATTAATTCAAATTATTAGCTGTCCCACTTCTGAATTAATTATGCTATAAATCGTGTGTATGTACCAGTCGAAACGCCTCACCGAGACCTACAGTTCGATTTTCCAACCTTCATTGTACATTAATTAGTAAAGAGAAATTATTACACATTAGCTGATTGACGGCTACAGGAAAATTTCTCGATGCTGTATCTTTTTATATACAACGAATACAAATAGTATTTGCATGGTGCCAGAATCGTTGTGCACCCCTCTTTCAAATGACGTATCGTCCTTCGTTGCATTGTTAACTGTTTGCTTTGTATGAGCGCAGACGCGAACAATAGTTAGCTGCCATCCTGTGTTCAACGACTGAACTGACGTCACGTCCGCATTATTTCAACTTTGACAGATAACGCGTTTCGCAGCCGCCGGACAGCAGCAGTGAGCGCAGAAACGGGGCCGACGCAAGTCAGCATATGGACCACCCTCAGCGCAGCAGCAGACTAGACACACACACACACACACACACACACACACACAGCCCGCACCGGGTCCAGCCTCCACGTCTCGGTGCATGCACCGTTCAAATGCCTTTCGCAACCAAACCCCTTTATTCCACAGTCAGTCGTGTAACAACTCAAACAGCCTTAATTGAGAACTAGTGAAGCTTATCAGTGGCAAAGAGGGACAATGTCACTTGTGATAAAAAAAACTGTGCCGAATTACGGCAAGAGATGAACAACATTATGATAACAACTGTTCAAGATAAATTAGGATGTAAAACAAGAGGCTGAGAAAAGAAATGGATGACTGATGAAATTCTTTCATTGATGGACGAACGCCAAAAGCATGGAAACCATACAGATCTCGTTAATAACGATCTAACTAATCAAAATAAGAGACACTTACGTCAAAGATTAGAGCAGAAAAATGAATGATAACACAAATATGAAGAAACTGAAAGCTTGCAAGCTTCTCAGGATGATTTCAGCTTACATATCAAGCTAAAAGAAATGGTTGGGATATGCAGAAGAAAAAACATCTCCTTAATAGTCAACAAAGATAATAAAACAGTTCTTGAAGCCGCGAAAAAGATTTGGGAAGACCAAATGTTGTGATTCCTGGGACCGATAAATGTAACATGACCTCCAGTTATGAAAAAAGAAATTGATAAAACCATACGATACTTAAAAACCAATAAAGGACGTGATGAAATTCCAGTGAAACTCATTAAGCTTCTTGATGAAGAAGGTATCGCATTATTACACAAACTTTTAAACAAAATTTTCTGTACAGGGAATTACCATGCTCAATGGCTATCACCAACTCTCGATGCCTTACTAAAAAGGAAGAATGCACGAAAATGAGACGATCATAGCCTCAGAAGTCTTTTGAACTAATCCTTGAAAATATTTCCGAAATTCATCCATTAAAGGTTAAATAAAAAATGTGATAAATTCATTGGTCAGACTAGTGTGGTGACCGGTTTGGACACAGTGTGGATCATCTTCGAACCATACTCTATAATTTAGAATACAACTGAATAGAAGGAAACATGTCATAACAAACGCTAAATTCAGAACTAAGTATATGATGTTATACCCAGTGATGACGTGTGCAGACGATGTAACGGAGCAGGAACTGTGGATACCACCCAATGATGTCAGCAACATGGCGGTGTCATGGAGTTAAACAGCAGATGCCCGCCCCTTGGCTGTCACCGTACGTTATCTGTAGTCAATGGGATACAATGTATGCGATAGGTGTAACATAGTATGAAAATACAATTGCCGTGTTATGCTCGGTATTATCGTAAACTGTATCCAAATAACAATTTGTATGTTATATACGAGGGTCACTCCAAAAGAAATGCACACAATTTTTTTTAAATCCAGCTTTTATTCTACTTGTTTGAAAGTTTTACAGTGTGTAGATACATCCTTTAGGAACAATATTTTCATTTCTCCACATAATTTTCGTCACTCTCAGTTGCCTTACGCCATCTTGGAACCAGCGGCTGTATACCCGCACGGTAAAATTCTGGACCAACCTGTTGGAGCCACTGTTTGGCAGCGTGCACAAGGGGGTCATCATCTTCAAACCTTGTTCCTCGAAGAAAGTCTTTCAGTTTCCCAAAGAGATGATAGTCACATGGAGCCAGGTCAGGACTGTAAGGCAGGTGTTTCAGTGTCGTCCATCCGAGTTTTGTAATCGCTTCCATGGTTTTTTGACTGACATGTGGCCTTGCATTGTCGTGCAACAGCAAAACATCCTGTTTTTGGGGATGTGGTCGAACACGAATCAGTCGAGGTTGAAGTTTCTTCAGTGTCGTCACATATGGATCAGAATTTATGGTGGTTCCACTTGGCATGATGTCCACAAGCAAGAGTCCTTCGGAATAGAAAAGCACCCTAGCCATAACTTTTCCAGCAGAAGGTGTGGTTTTGAATCATTTTTTCTTGGGTGAATTTGCATGATGCCACTCCATTGATTGCCTCTTCGTCTCTGGTGAAAAATGTTGGAGCCATGTTTCATCACCTGTCACAATTCTTCCAAGAAATTCATCTCCACCATTCTCGTACTGTTCCAAAAGTTCGCTGCATACCGATTTTCTTGTTTCTTTGTGAGCGACTGTCAACATCCTGGGAACCCACCTGGCACAAACATTTTTTAACGCCAACACTTTCAGTATTCTGCAAACACTTCTTTCCTCTATCCCAACGTAGCCTGACAATTCGTTCACTGTGATGCGTCTGTCAGCAGCCACCAATTCGTTAACTCTCTGCACATTGTCTTGAGTGTGTGCAGTACGAGGCCTGCCACTGCGAGGACAATCCTCAATATTGCCGTGCCCGCTTCCATGACGTAACCTGCTTGCCCACCGACTAACTGTACTGCGATCGACAGCAGCATCTCCATACACCTTTTTCAACCTCTTGTGGATGTTTCCCACTGTCTCGTTTTCACAGCATAGGAATTCTATGACAGTACGTTGCTTCTGACGAACGTCAAGTGTAGCAGCCATCTTGAAGACATGCTATGACGGCGCCACTCACGGGAACAGGTTGAACTAAGTTTGAAAACAAGGGGGAAGGATGTATCTACACACTGTAAAACTTTCACACATGCAGCATGAAAACTGTATTTTTACAAAAATAGTGTGCATATCTTTTGGAGTGACCTTCGTAGTGAAATTTTATTTTTACATAATGTTACGTACAAAAGTAGACCTGACGAGACGATGGCATCAGTAAAAACGTCTGGACTGCCCTCTGCGGGATTTTGTGTAGACCGAAGATGGGTTGCCCTCTGTGGGCCTTTGTGTAGACCAAAGATGTGATGCAGGACGCCGCTGGTTACCTAGCGACGCGTACGGCTAATCGATAGCGATCAAAGATGACATGCCGCTTGTGTACTGCATTCGAATCCGTCTCGAATGATCTTCATATCTGCGTTGTCCAGAATTTCTAGTAATATAGTCACCTTAATATAACCTACAGAATGCTATTTAATCGCTGTCTTGAATTTAATTTTGCATTGGGGCTAAAATAAAAGGGCAGTAGCTTAATATACTGGTCTAAAAATGTTTCGTGAAATCGGTGATCATCAATACATAGTAAAATATGAAAGGAGCAAGTATTTTTTTCAGTAACTTACCAAAAGTCATTGAAATCTATTTGTTCATTGTTGATAGAGTACAAAAAAGATTGGTCAGTATTACTCAATGAACTGTTTTTCCAAGTCATTTGCCGTCTCTGTCACAATTACAGTGCCATCTACAAACATTTAAGTGCTTTGTAAACCGAAGGTGCATGGGGCAGAAAGTAAAGGGAAGGAACTGTTGATGTCAGCTGTATCAGGACTTTGTGCGGAATAAGCAGCGATGGGTAGAAATGTATGCCAGACCGGGATTCGAAACTGGGCTCTCCTTCTCACTAAGCAGTTGCGTTAACCAATGAGCCATTCAGAAACTTGTTCATTATAACTGCGCTTACTTTCTCGGCACTCCCCCCGGCTGATTAACATTCCCACCCATTGCCACCTATCCGCAGTCCCCGTCCATGTCCTCGATGCTCGCTACTCTGAGATTACATAGGTCGAACGTAATTGAGCATCCACACTAAAGATGTTAGAGTCATTGTCCATTGAGGCGAATCAGTTATATGAATGTGTGGTATTTGTTCTTTCTTCTACGGAATGCCGGACGAAGTGGCCGAGCGGTCCTAGGCGCTACAGTCTGGTACCGCGCGACCGCTATGGTCGCAGGTTTGAGTCCTGCCTCGGGCATGGATGTGTGTGATGTCCTTAGGTTAATTAGGTTTAAGTAGTTCTACGTTATAGGGGGCTGACGACCTCAGAAGTAACCTCAGAAGGAACTTTATGCGGAATCAGCGGCTGGCAGGCGTGCCGAGATTGTTCGAGCAATTGTTACCAATACCGTTTCTGGATGGCGCAGTGGTTAACGCAAGTTCCTAATAAGCAGGAGATCCCGCGTTCCAACTCCGCTACGGCACACGTTTTCATTCGTCGCCGCTGACTCCGCATAAAGTCCCGATGCAGCTGACATCAATACTTCCTTCCCCTTCCTTTCCTTTCTCCCCCATCCACCTACAGTTTACATAATGTGTATCACAGTAGCGGATTCCGCATGGTGTCTGTTCTTTCGGAAATGTGCGAAAGAACAGATTTTATGCATTTTTATAATTTAGGTGTTTGCTTCTTGTACTCTGAATTTAAATTCAATTTCCAAAATTCTCATCGCTTTCTGTTACTGCTTGCTCAGTGTACAGACTTAATAATGTCTAACATAGGCTACAACCCTGTCTCACTCACTTCTCTATCACTGCTTTCCTTTCAGTCCTTTCGTTGTTTTTATTTTGGTTTTTAGTCATCAGTCTTCTGACTGGTTTGATGCGGCCCGCCACGAATTCCTGTCCTGTGCCAACCTCTTCATCGCAGAGTAGCGCTTGCAACTTACTTCCTCAATTATTTGCTGGATGTATTCCAATCTCTGTCTTCCTCTGCAGTTTTTACCCTCTACATCTCCCTCTAGTACCGTGGAAGTCATTCCCTGATGTCTTGACATATGTCCGGTCATCTTGTCCCTTCTCCTTGTCAGCGTTTTCCACATATTCTGTTCCTCTCCGATTCTGTGTAGAACCTCCTCATTCCTTACCTTATCAATCCACCTAATTTTCAACATTCGTCTCTAGTGCATCTCAAATGCTTCGATTTTCTTCTGTTCCGGTTTTCCCGTAGTCCATGTTTCAATGGAATACAATGCTGTGCTCCAAATGGACATTCTCATAAAATTCTTCCTCAAATTACTTATAATAGTAGATTTCTCTAGTCCAGGTATGCCAATTTTGCCAGTGCTAGTCTGCTTTCGATGTCCTTCTTCTCCCGTCCGTCATTATTTTGCTGCCTAGGTAGCAGCATTCCTTAACTTCATCTACTCTGTGACCATCAGTCCTGATGTTAAGTTTCTCGTTGTTCTCAATTCTGCTACTTCTAATTACTTTCGTCTTTCTTCGATTTATTCTCAGTCCATACTCTGTACTCATTAGACTGTTCATTCCATTCAGCAGATCATGTAATTCTTCTTCGGTTTCACTCAGGATAGCAATTTCATCAGCGAATCGTATCATTGATATCCTTTCACCTTGAATTTTAATTCCATTCCTGAATCTTTCTTTTAATTCTGTTATTGCTTCTTCGATGTACAGATTGAACAGCAGGTGCGGATGACCACATCCCTTTCTTACACGATTTTTAATACGAGCGCTTCGTTCTTCGTCGTCCACTATTATTATTCCGTCTTGGCTCTTGTACATATTGTATATTACCCGTCTCTCCCTACAGCCTACTCCTATTTTTCTCAGAATTTCGAATATTTTGCACCATTTGACATTGTCGAAAGCCTTTTTGGGTCGACAAATCCAACGAATGTGTCTTCGTTTGTCTTTAGTGTTGCTTCCATTATCAACCATATCGTCAGAATTGCATCTCTGATGCCTTTACCTTTCCTAAATCCAAACTGATCGTCATCCTGATTTTTCTTTTCCAGTCTTCTGTATACTATTCTTGTCAGCAATTTGGATGCATGAGCTGTTAAGCTGACTGCGCTATAATTCTCACACTTGTCAGCTCTTGCAGTCTTCGGAATAGTGTGGATGATATTTTTCTGATTGTCACATGGTATGTCATACTCATGCGACGTAGTCGCGTATGACTGTCTATGAGATTTATATCGCTCTCGTGATGGCTAAATGTACCAGTCACGAATCTTGATGCTCTTCTTTGGACCTTCACAATCTCGAATCAGACCCAACTGGTAAGGGTTCAAAAATGGTTCAAATGGCTCTAAGCACTATTGGACTTATCATCTGAGATCATCAGTCCCCTAAGACTTAGAACTACTTAAGCCTAACTAACCTAAGGACATCACACACATCCATGCTCAAGGCAGGATTCGAACCTGCGACTGCAGCAGCAGCGCGGTTCCGGACTGAAGTGCCTAGAACTGCTCGGCCACAGCGGCCGGCAACTGGTAAGGGTCTCATACAGACATTCTACCCTTTTTATAGATTGCCATGACCTCGGCCTTCTTCCAGTCCCTTGGAACTTCCCGCTGTTCCAATGATCTCTTATAGGTGATGGATAAGAATGGTGCTATATTTGTAGCATAGTCAACATAAAACCTTACTGGGATACCGTCTGGGCCAGATGACTTCCTGGCGTCTAAGGATCTTAATTGTTTTACAATCCCAGATAATAAAACTATACATGACAGAAAATAAGTACAAATTATTGCTGGACATAAACAGTTGCATAACTGAAAACAAGTACAGATCATTGCTTGATATAAACATTTTATTGCAAGCACAGTATCTGCGAAATATTAGGGTACACTCACTGTCCTGCACACTGCATTACATATGTAAGCTCTTAGCACAGAGAGTTGGTAGAATAAATACATACACTGCACATGGTAGTGTCCTAAGTGCAAAGAAAATGTTTATCATCACCCTGGGCTGCGGCACAAAAAAGTGCCCGAAGAGCAGTAAAATTTGTACATAACTGCCAACCATAAGTTCGTAGGCAAACTACATGACACATTGAGGGAAAATCTTTGTTCCACAGACAATGACCGTATAAATATTACTTGAAAAGCACAGTGAGGCAATCGTTGAGAAGCACTGGCACTGTCATCAGAAGTATTTGTTAGAACAGACTAGTGCAGGACAATCTTGCAGTCCCACTGGCACCAACATGAGAAGTATTTGACAGAACTAGCCAGAAAGGACAATATTGCGATACACTGGCATCAATATGAGAAGTATTTGATATCGCCAACCAGTGCAGGACAATCTTGCAGTCCCACTGGCACTATCATCAGAAAAATTTGGTATTGGCGGTAATGAGGAAGTAGCAAGCTCAGAATGTGCTAAAAACAAATAGCCCATCCACACTGAGGCAAGAACCTAACCACTCATTACAGACAAGTCTCCATGACCACTCCACAGTATGTGTAGTCTTAAGTGCAGTGCAGGCTAATCACAAGCCAGGATATAATCAATTAAAATATGAGGGCTAACAGTGGCCCCCAATTAATATATTCCAATATCTGGGCAGAGTGCAAATAAAGTACAAATCTTCATAGAAAACAAGAGGGTATGTCCAGGCAATGAAATAGAATGGTGAGCTAGTGTACTTATTACATCAAGAAGAAAAATGAGAAAGATATTACCTTATAGAGCAACATAACAATACCAGAATACAGTACATCTGAACACTGGCGAAATGGCTTAAAAGTCAGCAAATAATCAGATTTTCAAAAGTATTTACAAAGTCCACATATCAGAGTATTGTGCAAACTTAGTTGCTGAGTGACAAGAATTTTTGACCTGAAAGAGCAAAAATACCAGAATACGGTACACTAAACACTAAAGAAGCGATTTAAAACTAAGCGAATAACCAAGGTAGCAATATCAGCAAAAAAAGAGTATATATAAAGTCAAATATTTCATAGTACATAGAAATAGCATGGGAACACCACTTTACATTCAATGTGTAATTTGCTAACTTAGTTGCAGTATGAGCAGAATCGTTGCATACAAAGTTATAGTGGTGACATGTAAAAAAATAGTTATCAAGAGCAAAGTATGTCACATTAGGTAATATGAGTAATAAAGTTCTATAAAATTGTTGTTGTATACTTTCAGAGAAGTATGCAAACACAGTTGCTTTATGACAAGATACTTTACATGCGTTTGCAGGAGCATCTCTATGTTAACACAAAAAATATTTATACTAGTATCTAGGCTAACTATCTGTGCAGAGTAAACACACACAAGGAAAAAGTAGGAGCTTCACTAACTATGGGAACAAATAGGACACGAGGAGAAAAAGGAAGATTTGTATAGCGCACTAGGCCAATTGTACCTGTGGAAAGAAGTAATTTAAAGTCATTCATCGTGCGTCAGTCAACATAGCAACAAGAAGAATTGGGCCAAAATAATGAATGTATGTCAGACTTGACAAGGTAAATATCATCACATAGCAGAAAAGGAGTAATCATCAGGCAACAAGAGTTTAGGTATACAACCACATATCACCAAAAAGCAAGTGTAGCAAAGCAGCAAATCACGTAAAAAGTAACCCTAATCTCACACCTTCTGTACCAGGAAAAGAAAATATCAGAGTGAAATCCCAAGAAAATATCATCTTCTATACAAAGTCTCTCCTTAATATAATATCTTCAAAAGAAATATGTCATAAAGACCCATTGTAATACTAGAAATACGTACAGAATATCATAAACATCATACCATTTGCTGACAAAGGCAAAGCCTGACCTATTCTCAATCCAGTAAGACCTGTTAAAAAAATGGATTAATACAAACTCTGAAAATTGATCAGGTACAAAACCACGATACATGGTCTACCACAGTGCCTGCCACATGACCATTACCTGAACGGTTACCAATTACTTCTGCACGTGCCAAGCTAACTGTACTGTTCCAAGCTGCTGAGGTATGTAGATCTCTCATTCCTTAACGAACTTATGGGAAGACGATGGCAAAAGAAGGAAACATTTAGAAGCACAAAGTCTGCAACTGTTAATGACATAGGATTAAAATTGCTAGTGGTAAAAGAATTTTAAGAATAAGGTTCACCATAAACATCAAAGAAAATATATGCCATAGTCTATAATGTAATGCCAATAGGTAATAAGCCAATTGCCAAAGCACTCTACAATCTATCCAAACTATAAGATGAATAAAGCATAGTATGAGCTGCATACAAAGTTCTAGAAAAAACAAAGCATGAGTATAGAAAAAGATAAGACACAAGTTAGGTGTAGCAGTATCAGTTGTGTGAATGTGTTGTCTGTCAAGCTGTGTATGTGTTTCCTAATTCATACAGCATATATAAGAAAATCATAGCTTCCACAAGAACAAACAGTCAAGATTATCATTAAGCAAGAAAAAATGTCATAGTATATAGTATTAATAAGACCAGAAATGTACATTGCTGTAAGATGTAGCATGTCTGTAGCTTGTTGTGTTGCTCTCTTAGAGAAAAAAAAGTTACCAAGTATATCCAGGGTTGCGCAAAAATCGCAAGGAAGTGACATCTGCGTATCAACTAAAGGAAACTTTAGTAGCAAATCGGTGCAGAACGGTTGCTATTGTCAACCTGCAATGAGTGATCTAAATTCATCTTTTATACTTACAAACCAGAAATATCATCTTGTTAAATAAAAATCCACTTCAACGAAAACAGGGCCCCTAAGCCCTAACCATTATCTCAATATTCATCATCATCATCATCATCATCATCATCATCATCAGTAACTTCACATAATACACCATATATGTAGGCCACACGAATCATAATCATTTACCTCATTAAACATCACTAGTAACCTTCATCATCAAATACACAAATATGCAATAAACTTCATACTACAACACATCTGAAATCTACCAAAATAAAATTCCCTGATCTGTCGACATCAATTGTCTCCCACATGAAAGAAACCTCTTAGCCATAAGTATAAAACATCCAATACTGTACACAAAACACTTGCAAGGACAGTACATCCCGAGAAAAAGAAATTGTAGCTCTCAGCAAATATTCCTTCTGGAAATAGGCAAAAATTTCTGAAAGCAACAGGCTTTAGATAGCATCAAATAAGTGGTAGAAAATTCTCCTGAGTAACAGGAAAGTACGTCCAAATATAAGTGCAAGTCCAAAGCTATAAGAGAAGAAAAGACAAATAGGCTTTAGTGATATCAATCCGGTAGTAGTCGAGATCACAGTGTAAGTGTGTTGTCTGTGTATGTGTGTCCTATTCACAGAACTCTTTGACAAGTTACAAAATCAGGGAAAATCGAACACTATAAAACAATAAACAACAAAGTAGGTTGTGGTCGTACCAATGCAACAGTAAACAAATTCTCAGTCTCAGTGTAGGTACGTTGTCTGTAAAGTTTTGTGTGTGTGTGCGCCCTATTCGTAAAATTCTTTGAACACCTTTTTTTTTTACGGATTACTTTGTTTTTCTGACAGATAACAAATGCTTGTGGTCAAATCGATCAGTTTTAAAATTACCAAAAGAATGCTCTTGGTTGAAAAAGGTGCGGAAGTTATCATATGATTGCAAAAAGTCTCTTTCTCTGACCGGTTCAGTAAGCTGAGATTGCTGAGAATGTTCTATATTCTGATCGGTATGTAGCGACGCTGCAGCGCGCTAATTCAAGCTCGCCGGTGTATGTGTGTGTGTGTGTGTGTGTGTGTGTGGTGTTTGCGCGTGTGTCAGTGCAGTGCTGTGAGGTCGTCATTACTGTACACGACGTCTGTGTAGTTCCGCGCCCAACCTCTAGAGGCGCTGTGTTTTCTAGCTTTTATATACGTTCTGTTTATTATTATTATTCCTTGTTTTTTGAGTTAATTGGTAGTTCCGTGCCTCCTGGCTTGTGTGGACGAGTACTGTTTTCTCTCCAATAACTACGGAAGTTTTCCCAGGATTAAGGATCCTTCTGTAGAGGCCGGAAGCAAATTTTGTAACTCCTGTCAGTCCATGCATGCCGGGCGTCGTCAGATACGCGCTCGCAATGAAGTTATTGTTGCTGAACTGAAGGCCGTTTTTCTTCTGAATCACGTTAAGCAAAGGTCGGACAGCCACCAATTTAGCTGAACCCGACAGGTACAACGCGTGGTAAAGTTTAGTGAGCAGTTCTGAGACATTTAAGTGACCAGTTCTGAGAAATGTTATCGTGCTTATTGTCAGACAAGCGAGCATTAAGTTTATTGAGTTCGTGTTTGATTTGCCGATTAATCTGTATCTGTCCCTCTCGAATGTTTTCAAGTCATTGATATTCTTCAGTGTCAGTGAAGCGTACAGTTTGTGTAACTACAGAGTGATTGTCATGATTTAATTTTAATTGTGCTACTGTGTCGGGGAGTTCATCATATTCAGCTTTCAGATCGTCGTATTGGTCTTGAATTTTTGTAGTATCATCTTTAAGTGACTGTAACTGTACAGCATGACTACGCGTTTTCTTTTGCAAGGTAGCAACGATTTCACCGGGTACCGACTTTCTAATTTTAGCAATAAGTAGGGCTTTGTCTTGCCGCTGAGTTCCTGAAATGGTATTGAGATGTTCATCAACGGATTCATCACTGTCTAACACACGTTGATTGAGGTTGTCATAAGCTGTGACATTGGTAACCTCTGTTGAAATATCATTTATACGGTCCGTTAAAGTTTTATGACTGTGTTTTCACTCATCAGAGAGTGCTTTCTGGTAGTAGAGGAGCGCATCAAAAGATTTTTTATACTCTTCGAATTTGTGATTAAGCTCTTCCAAAAGAATAACCTGGGAATCAAAACATTCTGTAAGAGATTCGTGATTTTTAGAACGTTTATCATTAAGTTCTTCAAATTGTTTTGTAAGGGTCTCGTTGCCGTTTTTAAGTTCGTCAAAACGAGTGTCAAAACGAGTGGATTGTTCATAAAAAATGTTTCGCAAGTGTGTTGTTGTTTTCTTTGAGTTGCTCAGCAAAACTAGTGGATTTTTCATCAAAATGTTCATTATTCTGTTTTGGAATTTCATCTAAGAACTGAAACAAACGATCAAACTGAGATTGCCACGAGAAATTCATGTTGTCCGAAGTCAAATGAAGCTGCGTGACAGTTCTGTCGGAAAAATTTCGGATTCTGTCAAAGGCAGAGAATCTTGCATATTTGTCTGTGTGCAATTTCTATTCCCAGAAAATTACGACAAATATTATGATCGGAATGTCGATTTACGTCACAATCAAGAGTGTCTACAATGTTCGTGAATTGACTGCCCGGTTGCAAGGACACAGCCTCTCGCATTATTACGTCAGAAAAATGATTAATATTAGTAGCAACAGAAAGATCAGCAAATGTATTGTTGCTGTCGGTTGCATCTTACAAATCAGATTTTTGCAAATTCATCGTAGTGCGTGATTTGCTGACAAAACGTACTACGCGGCACGATAACAGAGAAATAAAAAAATAAAAAGGAAATCGCAAAATCACAGATGTAAAGACAAGGTCGAAAACAATAATATCAAAGCGGAAAGGCAAAACACAATATTAGCAAAATATGCACTGCGCTTAAACACGTTAATAAGTAAGACGGAGCAGTATTTCCTGACTGTTTCTCAAAATATTCCTACGTCACCCGTACCGTACAACAATATCGCGAAGTGAAAGTTCTCTTTAAAATAATAAAAATATAAGTGAAAGTTGTCTTACTAAATAAGTAACAATATAGCCAGAAGTATACTGTCTCTGGTTGTAAGCCTGAGCTGTGATAATAAATAAACTGTCGTAAAGGGAAAGAAAAGCTACACTGTAATAATAATTAATTTTTGTAATGAAAATGAAGTGTTTCATGCTGTTAAAGTTAGCAATCTGTCTGCAAGAATTTTGAAAAGGATAAACTTCCTGAATAAGTAACTTGCACATGTAACCTAGAGTCACTGGCTTTGAAAAATTTGATAACAAAAATTGTCACGGCATCTGCAGATACACTCGAGAGATGCAGTGAGTTTTCTGTTAATTGCAAATCGAACATACTAGGTTGGATCATCCATCAAAAAAGAATTGTAAGAGAAAGGTTGGTAAGAAAATGAAATATGCCCATAAATGACAACTCTGTTTGTTTTGCATATTGAAAACAAGTGCTCAACGCAGATTTTAAATTTAATGAACTCTTCAACATCCAAACAATACACTTTCCTGCCTCTCAACTCTAACAACTTTCAGTACAATAACCAAGTTCGTTCGATGTCGCAGCACTAGTAAAAAATAATATCATTATTGACTTTACCTGTCATTCCATTAGATTTCTTCCTTCAAAAATCAGTTTCCTAATCATGTTGAGTGACAAAAAGATAAATTTTAATTTGAATCACAATATTGTCATAGCTTCCTCACTAACACTGCTTGAAATTATCAAGTTAACTCTAACACAGTTGAACTACGACTCCACTGGCTACCATAGTTAAACATTGTCTGCCCCCACTGCGCCCTCGCGCAGCTCAAAGATGTTAGCTTAACTTCTGCGATACAGCTTACAACATCGCTGCTCGCTCACAATCGATTCAGATACCCAAAATTCACATACCAAAATTACATATGGCACCTATAAACTGCTGTATCTGTAGTCTCAGAGAACTTTAAGCGAATCTCGTCATTTCTTAGTACCTCCGTACGCTACTTCTTTCCGTATTGATCCTTCCTGACAAACCTCTTAAACTTCAGTATACTCTCCATCACTACTACATTGTGATCTGGATACATATATGCTCCTGGATAAACCTCACGGTATCTGATTTCGGAATCTCTGTCTGACCAGGATGTAATGTAACTGAAATCTTCCCTTATAATCCGGCCTTTTCCAAGTATACCTCCTCCTCTTGTGGTTCTTGAACAGAATATTCCCTGTTGCTAGCTGAAATTTATTACAGAACACAATTAATCTTTCTCCTCTCTCATTCCTGATCCTAAGCCAATACTCTGCTGTAACCATTTCTCCTGCTCCTTCCCCGACATCTGTATTCCAGTCCCCCATTACTAATTGATTTTCGTGTCCCTTTATTGTATTGCCCTTTCAATATCCTCATATACTTTTTCTATCTCCTCATCTTCAGCTTACAACGTCAGCATGTATACACCTGAACAATCGTTGTCGGTGTTGGTGTGCTGTCACTTCTGATAAGAACAACATTATCACTGAACTGAACTCTGTCTTACCTTCCTATTCATAACAAATCCATCTAGCGATATACTATTTTCTGCTTCTGTTGATATCATCCTATACTCATCTGCCCAGAAATCCTTATCTTCTTTCCATTTCACTTCACGGATTCATATCTAGAATGATTCCTTGCATTTCCATTTTCAGATTTTCTGGCTTCCCTATGAGGTTAAAGCTTCTGACATTGGATGCCGCGACTCGTAGGACGTTATCCTTTCGCGGGTTATTCAGTCTTTTCTCATAGTTACCTTCCCCTTGGCAGTCCCTTCCTGGAGATTCGATGGGGGACTATTCCGGAATCTTTTGCCAGTGGAGAGATCATCATATCATTTTTCAGTTACAGGTTACATGTCCTGAGGATACACGATATGTGTCTTTAATGCAGTCGTTTCCATTGCCTTCTGTATCGTTATGCCCTTGATCACTGCTGGTTCTTCTGCCCTTAAGGGCAGTTTCCCATCCCTAGGACAAGAGAATGTTCTGAACCTCCGCCTGTTCCTCCGTCCTCTTTGACAAGGCCATTGGCAGAATGAGAGTTACATCTTGTGCCCGCAGTCTTCGGTCGCCAATGCTGATTATTAATCAAAATTTAAACGATGGCACGTTTAGAACCCGCGACCGATGACAATTTGAGTACTAATCAAAGACGCAAGCCTCCCTTTTTTATCTAATTTTGTTCGTTATTGTTCGTCACCTCTGTTCGGGAAGGACGTCACATCGCACCCGTTCAAGTTCACCGTTAATACATACACACTTTGTATTACAGAGGGCAGCTAACCCTCTAACCGAACTCGCTGAGCTACCGCGCCGGCTCTCCTGGACCTTTCCTTACAAGTTGTCAATAAACTTTCGCTCCTTACATTCTATCCCTGCAACTTTCAGATTTTCGAAAAATGTATCACAGTTTTCATTGCTAAGTGACACATTACTTTATACCTTTCTTTCCTTAAAGGTTTTTATATTTACTTATTTTTTAATTAATGATTTAAAAGATTTCTTCTGTTATTCGCGATTTCTTCGCTGCTGTTTTCTTATACCTATACGTCTGCCGAAATTCTGACTTTACCTATTTAAAAATGTGTCTCCCTCGTCAAGTGAATTACTTATTGTGGTCTTTAGTATGGCAGTATCGTAGATAGCCTTGTAAAACTTCGAACTCACATCATTACTCCTGAGTATTTTAGTGTTCTACTTCGTTGTGATCGACTCTTTGTGACGATTCCCTTAAAATTTAGCCACTTCATTGTCACTAGATTATGACCCAAGTCTATACCTGCTCATGGTACGCCTTACAATCCAACTGTTGCAATTGCTGCATCTTTGGCTAACCATCACATAGTATATGTAGTGTGTTCCTGTTTCTCCCGATCTCACTCTGCAACGCTTACAACAAAATGACACAGGTATGAAACATTCCAACCATATTCTTGTGAATTACCGATGACGATAGTAATTGTTTTAAAAAAGTAAGTTTTGTTTTTGTATAACACTTCGTGTCCCTCCAAGGAGGAACCTGATGTTAGATAATAGGTAAAATGAAGATGAGATCGGAGATATAATGTTGCGAGAAGAATTTGACAGCTCACCGAAACTCCAGCTCGAAACAAGGCCCTTGCGGCTGTAATTTAAAATCGGTGTAGGTTGCAATAGCAATGCAGGGAGACGCCCAGGGTAGAGTAGCATGGAGAGCAGCATCAAACCCGTCTTTCAACTAAAGACCACAACAACAAGTACCTGGAGAGAGAGATTTTTTTTTTTGGTAGGGTTTAAGGGCGCTCAACTGCTGAGGTCATTAGCGCCCAGTCACTGGTGTTAGAGCAAATGGAATCTGCTAAAACTCAAGGGGATGGGGACACACCAGAAGTACCTGACAAAGATGCAGATAAAATAAGTAAAAAGGTTAAATGTCTTTGGACAAGCCAGTTAAAGTTATAAAACGCAGAATACGAGCAGCTGTTCGAGCGTCATCAGCTAAAACATCTGGTAATGTAGATGGCAGGGACAGGATAACACGAAATTGACTAAAACGGGGACACGACAATAAAACATGGCGCACTGTTAATGACTGAGCACAAGGGCACTGCAGGGCTGGATCACCGGAGAGCAGGTAGTGGTGGCTAAACCGGCAATGCCCAATCCGCAACCTGGTCAGAAGGACCTCCTCACGCCGAGATGGTCGGGAGGATGTTGTCCAAGCAGTTGGGAGCGGTTTTACTGCCCGGAGCTTGTTTCCTTGGAGGGATGACCAAGCATCCCACCACAACGACACAAGCCTCTTACATACATCCCCACGAACGTCAGATGACGGGACACAATGGGAGGCTGGCCGAGGCAGGAGGACTGCAGCCTTGGCTGCAGCATCCGCAGCCTCATTCCCAGGCACTCCTACACGTCCGGGAACCCACAGAAAGCTGACAGAACCACCATTATTAGCGAAAGAATGGAGGGACTACTGTATCCGTTGAATCAAGGGATGGACCGGATAGGGAGCTCCAAGGCTCTGAAGAGCACTGAGTGAGTCAGAGCAGAGTACATACGATGAATGGCGGTGGCGGCGGGCATACTGAACGGCCTGATGGAGAGCAAAAAGCTCGGCCGTAAAGCTGGAACATTGGTCGAGGAGCCGGTATTTAAAGGTGGCGGCCCCGACGACAAAGGCACAGCCGACACCATCGTCAGTTTTGGAGCCATCGGTGTAAATAAAGGTGTGACCGGCAAGTCGAGCACGAAGTTCGACAAACCATGAGCAATACACTGCAGCCGGAGTACCCTCCTTCGGGAGTGAGCTGAGGTCGAGATAAATAGGAACCAGAGCCTGGAGCCAAGGTGGTGTCGGGCTCTCAACCTCTCTGAAGGTGGTAGGGAGGGCAAAATCCAATTGTCGAAGCAGGCGACGGAAGCGGACTCCGGGGGGCAGCAGGGCAGACACATACAACCCGTACTGACGGTCGAGAGAATCGGCGAAGAAGGACTCGTAAGAGGGGTGGTCGGGCATAGACAACGGCCGGCAGGCATACCGACACAGCAGTACGTCGCGCCGGTAGGTCAATGGTAACTCGGCAGCTTCAGCATAAAGACTCTCCACAGGACTAGTGTAGAAGGCTGCGGTCGCAAGACGTATCCCCCGATGGTGGATGGAGTTGAGCCGGCGTAAGAGGGACGGCCGAGCGGACGAGTAGACGAAGCTCCCATAATCCAGCTTCGATCGGACTATGGACCGATACAAGCGAAGCAGGACAGTGCGATCCGCTCCCCAAGATGAACCGCTAAGAACTCTGAGGACATTAAGGGAACGTGTACAACGGGCCGCCAAATAAGAGACATGTGGAGACCAACACAGTTTCCTGTCCAACGTAAGCCCTAGAAACTTAGTTGTGTCCATGAATGGGAGAACAACGGTACCGAGATGTAAGGATGGCGGAAGGAACGCTTTATATCGCCAAAAGTTGATACAAACTGTGTTCTCTTCAGAGAACCAGAAGCCATTTGCCACGCTCCATGAGTAGAGGCTGTCTAGACAACGCTGAAGGCAGCGCTCCAGGAGGCATGGTCTCTGGGCACTGCAGTAGATCGTGAAGTCATCGACAAAGAGAGAGCCTGAGACATTAGGTGGAATGCAATCCATAATTGGATTGATCGCTATGGCAAAAAGGGCTACGCTCAAGACGGAGCCCTGAGGCACTCCGTTCTCCTGGAGGAAGACGTCGGACAATACGGAACCCACACGTACCCTAAACTTTCGATCCGTTAAAAAGGAATCAATAAAAAGGGGCAGGCGACCGCGTAGGCCCCACCTGTGCATAGTGCGAAGGATACCTCCTCTCCAACAGGTATCATAAGCCTTCTCCAAGTCGAAGAACACGGCTACCGTTTAGCGCCTTCGCAAAAAGTTGTTCATGATGAATGTCGACAAGGTCACAAGGTGGTCAACAGCGGAGCGGCGGCGACGAAAGCCGCATTGGACATTAGTAAGTAGTCGTCGAGATTCAAGAATCCAGACTAACCGAGCATTAACCATGCGCTCCATCACCTTACAGACACAGCTTGTAAGAGAAATGGGGCGGTAACTAGAAGGAAGGTGTCTATCCTTCCCGGGTTTGGGTATAGGAACAACAACGGCGTCACGCCAACGCATGGGGACTTGACCTTCGGTCCAGACGCAATTGTAGGTACGAAGAAGGAAGCTTTTGCCCGCTGGAGAAAGGTGTGCCAGCATCTGAACGTGAATGGCATCTGGCCCCGGAGCAGAGGACCGGGACAGTGCAAGCGCACGTTCGAGTTCCCGCATAGTAAAGGGGGCATTATAAGTTTCCAGATTCAGTGAGTGGAAGGAAGGTCGCCGAGCCTCTTCTGCCTCTTTCCTGGGAAGGAAGGCAGGATGGTAATGGGCGGAGCTTGAAACCTCCGCGAAAAAGCGGCCAAAGGCGTTGGAGACAGCCACAGGATCAACAAGGACCTCATTACCTGAGGTCAGGCCAGGTACCGAGAAGTGGGCCTTAATGCGCGACAGCCGGCGCAGGCTACCCCAAACGACAGAAGAGGGAGTGAAACTGTTAAAGGAGCTGGTGAAAGAGGCCCAACAAGCTTTTTTGCTGTCTTTGATGACTCTACGGCATTGCGCTCGGAGTCGTTTGTATTCTATACAATTCGCCAACGTAGGATGGCGGCGAAAGGTGCGTAAAGCACGTCGTCGAGCACGGATAGCGCCCCTACAAGCCTCGTTCCACCAGGGGATGGAAACGCGACGTGAAGAAGAAGTAGTATGAGGAATGGAACGTTCGGCAGCATTGATGATAACAGCCGTAAGGTATTCGACCTGACTATCACAACTGGGAAAATCGTGGTCCGGAAAGGTCGCCAGGGAGGAGTACAGTCCCCAGTCAGCTTTCAGTATGTTCCAGCTCGAAGGACGTGGGGATGGGGTGTGGTGCAGGAGACGAACGACACAGGGGAAGTGGTCGCTCGAATAGGTGTCAGAAAGGACATACCACTCGAACCGACGGGCAAGAGTGGCAGAACAGATCGAGAGGTCCAAGTGGGAGTAGAGTCCGAAAGGAAAGTCGGGGCGCCGGTATTGAGGCAGACAAGATTGAGATGGTTGAAGACATCCGCCAAGAGTGAGCCTCTTGGACAGGATCCAGGAGAGCCCCAAAGGGGATGATGGGCATTGAAGTCGCCAAACAATAAAAACGGCGGGGGATGCTGAAGGATCAGGTGCATCATGTCAGCCCGACTAACAGCAGATGATGGTGGAGTGTAGATGGTACAAACTGAAAAAGTAAAAGCAGAAAGAGTAATGCGGACAGCTATTACTTGGAGTGGGGTGGTCAATGGGATGGGATGATAATAAACATCGTCCCGAACGAGCAACATGACCCCACCATGAGCTGGGATACCGTCCACAGGGGTGATGTCATACCGCTCCGAGGTATAGTGGGTAAAGGCAATACAGTCAGTCGGGCGCAACTTGGTTTCCTGGAGACCAAGGACGAGCGGACAGTGCAGGCGGAGGAGCAGTTGTAATTCCTCCTGATTAGATCGAATACCTCTTATGTTCCAATGAAACAACGCCATCGCTAGTCAAAAGGTTGGGGGAACGAGACGGGGGAAGAGCTGGTCACCTCGACGGCCGCGGAGGGCCAGGTTGCGAGGGAACTACACTACAACCGACGGGAGGCGGATCCGGTTCCATCGACTCGTCGCCAGCTGCGGCCGCTGTCCCTGGTTGTGTAGGACGGGCCGCATCATTTGCCGACGAAAGGCCGGCGGAGCGCCTGGCAGCAGAGCGTCCCGGCGAAACTGAGGACGGCCGGGAGCAGCGACTCACGGATGGAGCGTCAGACGAAACGCGCCGGGGTGGAGAGGGGGATAGAGACTTCTTCTTGGAGGCCTTCTTGGAAGGCCGAGGAGGCACAGGGATGGTGGGCTGGACCCGAAGAAGGTCCTCATGCGCGGGGTCCGTTTTGGAACGCCGGACCTAGGAAGCTGGGGTCCGGAACGTTTCCCCAATGGACGCCTGAGAAGATTGCTTCTCAGGTGGCGTTGGGGGAGGAGGAGGAGGAAGGGTGGCCCCTGGGGCAGAGGGGGTGGGGGCCACGGGGGAGGAGGATTTGGAAGGGAGGGGTTTGGGAGGCGGAGGCAGAGCCCCCTGATGGGCGGAGGAGGGACAGGATAGGGGTGAGGATACCGCGGAAGGAGTGGACACAACTGAGGCAAAGGAGGTGGTCAATGGCACGGGATGGAGGCGGTCGTACTTCTGCCGGGCCTCAGAACAAGAGAACCGATCCAAAGTTTTGATTTCTTGTATCTTCTTCTCCTTCTGATATGCGGGGCAGTCTGAGGATCTAGGCGAGTGGACGCCAGGACAATTAACGCACCGAGGTGGTGGGGTGCATGTATGTTCCTCACGAAGAGGACGTCCACAATCGCCACAAAGGGGCTCAGCCTCACACCGTGATGACATGTGCCCAAAGCGCAAACACCTAAAACAGCGCATAGGAGGCGGGACGAAAGGTCGCACGTCACACCGGTAGCACATCACCTTTACCTTCTCCGGGAGAACATCCCCCTCGAAGGCGAGGATAAAGGCTCCGGTGTCGATGCGACCGTCTTTGGGGCCGCGCTGGACTCGCCGGACGAAATGCACGCCTCGGCGCTCCAGGTTGGCCCTGAGCTCCTCATCAGATTGTAGCAGGAGGTCACGATGAAAAATAACCCCCTGCGTCCTATTTAGTGCCAGATGTGGGACAATGGATACTGGGATGTCCCCTAGGCGGTCGCACGCCTGGAGTGCCGCCGACTGTGTGGCGGAGGTGGTCTTGATAAGGACGGACCCTGAACGCATCTTGCTGAGAGCCTCGATTTCCCCGAAGACGTCCTCAATGTGCTGAACAAAGAACATGGGCTTGGAGGTGGCGAACGTCCCCCCATCGGTTCGAGAACAGACCAAATAGCGGGGGAAGTACTTCGCCCCAAGCCGGCGGGCCTGTCCCTCCTCCCATGGAGTGGCCAAGGGGGAAAGGGCAGGAGAACCAGAACTAGAAACGGTACCTTTTCTTTTGAAAGACTCAGCCGCAGAGCGACCTGATACATGTTGACGTTTCATCTGCGAAACGTCCGCCCCGATACCACCCACTCCGACCAGGGGCTCTCCCTACGGGCGCCACCCAGCCGCAGCAAGGGCCACCTGGCAGGATGACCATTGCCGGGAGTCCTGATGCCCCAAGGAGACGGGCATCTACTCCTTGGCCGACGTGGGGAGAGTGCAGCTCAGGTATCGGCAGTACGATCCCTGTGTTGTCAAGGGGCTACAACCTAGAGGGTACATGACGACCCCACCACAACGGGCTGGCTACCGTGCTGGATTTCTGGTGCCATGGAAAGTCCATCATGATCGCTGGTGCAGATGGAGATGCACTATGGGCGTAACTTGGACAACCCATCAGGCGTTTAGGCCCAATTTGAGGAATAGTGGGTATGGTTACAACGCCGGTGCAATGCTGAGTGCCAAGGTCTTAGTGCACTTAGGACCAGTGGTACACCATGT
Organism: Schistocerca americana; assembly: GCF_021461395.2. Taxonomy (NCBI): domain Eukaryota; kingdom Metazoa; phylum Arthropoda; class Insecta; order Orthoptera; family Acrididae; genus Schistocerca; species Schistocerca americana. Next base: position 828,308,213 of record NC_060119.1, on the reverse strand, counting down.
AAGGTGTCCTTCCCCAAAAGGCTCGTACTTCTGTAGAATTTTGAAAAAATGGAGGTCAAACCCCCAAGGGGGACCATTACATGGAAGGCCGAAACCGTTGAAACTCCTTTTAGTCGCCTCTTACGACAGGCAGGAATACCTCGGGCCTATTCTTACCCCGGACCCGCAGGGGGTGGAGAGAGAGAGTGAGAGAGAGAGAGAGAGAGAGAGAGAGAGAGAGAGAGAGAGAGAGAGAGAGTTAGAGAGAGATTTTCGATAAACTTAAAACGAGATGTAAATTTGTATACATATGAGTCGTGTAAATATCATCCAGCCAAAAATGCACCAACAAAATTGTAAAGAAACTGGCACGATCAATATCACAACAAGATATCAAAAACATTATCCACGGAAAATGTAAATTACTGCTTATTTTATTTCGACAGGTTATCTACAACCTTAACGTTTGTTGCCTTCCCTCGGTTTCAGTGATGAGAAAAAAATCAGTTTACGGTGAAGAAAAGAAGCAGTTATTAATCTTTGCATCTATAAATTTGTATAGGCTGTTTGTGCTTCCTCGCCTAAGTTTAATATAATAAATGCAGCAGGAAGCACGCTAGTGTTTTAAAGAAATATTTCTGCTTTTTCAGCCACATTAAATAGCTGCTGATTGTCTAATCTCTTAACCCTGCTTGCTTCTAATTGTGACCACAGTGATGCCTGCCAAGAACGCCGATTATCCACACGCTTTAAGAACAGACCTCTATCACACAGAACATTGCTACTTGTCACGTAGCTAACAGGACTCTTCAATCTTTGAATACAGGTGATTGTATAATTTGTGGAATGAATGTCTAACAAAGTGGTTTCTACTTCGCGGGCGTTCCGAATTTCTTGCTTTATTTGTGATCAGAGTTGTTTGAAGAGCTTTCCATCAGGTCAATGATAAGTAGCTAATGTCGACTTGTGAATTATTTGTAACCTATCTTATATTGTGCATTTGTGAATTATAATTCATCAGAGACTGATTGTTCTCATTTGTAGCATGTATCAGTAAGCAGAAAATGTACTGAAAAGATAGTAGAGGAATTACAAGACATTTAAAGAAGCCCCTGGAAGGAGAGAAGTTATCTATTTCACACACCGTCTTACTATTCGCTTTTGTTGTACTTCAGTTACTTGAAGTGTATTGCCCTTCCTCCAACACCATAGGGAATGAACAAACGTAAATTAAAATTTAACTGCTGTCAGCAAAAACGCAGTCGGTTGGCAGTTAATGTAATTGTTACACACCAGAGTGAAGATAATAGTTTCACATTCCAAATTTGCTAAAACATACTGCTTACCGTATTATACAGCAATTTTTTTTTCGTACTGGTATGCAGTATCGTTGGAATGATAGGTGGATGGAACTGCGTTCCTTACCACATTTCATTATATTGGTGGACAAGTATAGCCGCAGTCGCGGACGTGCGTACATACCAACACAGTAGCAGCAGCAGCAGCAGCAACAGCAGCTTCTGTTTAAACACAGGATTTAGTTGGCTAATTCTTTGTTGCACGTGCTTGTGCTGCGAAGAAGTAAATTGTAACTGAGTTATTAATGGTGTTGATAAGCGTATATTAACTTATTAAAAAAATAAAAGTTAGAAAAAGAAAAACAAGAGAGAGAGATAGAAAGAGAGTAGCGTAGAAGCAAAACTCAGATTGTCGCCTGGAATGCCTGACGTCGCTGTGCATTGCGATTCTCAGGTCTCGGCCTGTGGACACCCACCCGACGGTTAATGGCGAGCTGTGGTGGGGGTGCTAATGTCTGGGTGGAAAGGGAAAATGGGCATTGCCGCACGGCTGCCCCGTAGGCCTTAAAGAAAGTACATCTGAGTCAGCTCGGGATGCCTCGTCCGCTTCGAATGCGGCCGATCTTCCTAAACGGCCCAAACAAGCGCGAATGCGGGATTGGTTGTCGTGGAAGTTCCAGCGTCAGGCGGGTGATAGAGCCCATTAGGGTATTGAAGTTACAATTAAATCAGAACCATTGGCTGCCGACGGGCGTTGATATACATCAACGGGGACAGTTGAAATTGTGTGCCTGACCGAGACTCGAACCCGGGATCTCCTACTTACATGGCAGACGTTCTATCCATCTGAGCCACATAGTGGGTTGGGTTGGGTTGTTTGGGGGAGGAGACCAGACAGCGAGGTCATCGGTCCCATCGGATTAGGGATGGACGGGGGAGGAAGTCGGCCGTGCCCTTTGAAAGGAACCATCGCGGCATTTGCCTGGAGAGATTTAGGGAAATCACGGAAAACCTAAATCAGGATGGCCGGACACGGGATTGAACCGTCGTCTTCCCGTGCCACAGAGGGCACAGAGGATAATGTAACTGCAGGGATTTATCGCCGTCACGCTCCCCGTGAGACCCAGACTCTCATAGTTCATTGTCCACACACTACATTCGTATTGCCCCTGCCATTATACCAATTACTCGCGGTAGACAATCCACCGAGTCCCGTTTGAGTTTAGGCAAATCGTGTGCATCCGCACTGAAGAAGGGCATCAGCCGGTTAGCCTTAACTGATCTTCATTATCTTCATATCATTAGGGTAATGGCGGACATGTCGGGAAAGCAAGCCAGTGTCTGTCTGCTTTCAGGGAGTTACGTCCGAGATGTGGAGGAGGCTCCGCCGGAAGCGATTCAGCGCGCCGTGTGCGTCCGGCTGCAAACTGTGGATGATATCGACACGGACGACGCCTGCCGTCTGGAATCAGAGACCATCCTCGGTTGCAACAGGTGGCTGGCTGCTTTGACTGAAACAGCTGGCCTTCCTCGTTTGGTGGAGACAGAGCTAGCGTTTTGCAGCATCGTTCCCAGAATTGATCGAAGTCCTGTGGTTTGGAGCAGAGTGGAGGGCTTAAACCAATGACCATTGTGTGACAATCTCGAATGTGGATTTTTCTACCTCAGCTATTGAGTCCATCACACGCAAGGAAGCGGCTGCTCGTGTAGTATGTGTCGCATGCACATGTGAGTTTCTTCGGATAGAGGTATCCGTCTACAGGTCCGAAAAGACACGTTCTGGTGTCAGAAAGGGAAGAATAGTCTCCACATTACATAAAGAGAGTAGCATTCGTCATGGCAGATCGAAGAAAGTAAATGTTAATATAGCACAGTGAACTGCAGTAGCGTCTATGAAAAAGTCTTGGATCTAATCCAGTTTATAAACGGCAAAGATGCCCACATGCTTCCAGAGACAGAACCCATATGTTAACAGGAATGAAACTCTAAATTCAGATTGGAATGTACATTACAAAGCTAGGCTGAACGCCGGTGACGGAGGCGTGCTCATAGACGTAAAAAATATCATAATATCTGGCGAGATTAGGAAAGCGAAATAATTTGGGTGAAGTGTTGAAGGAGGATGAAAAATGGTCATCCGATGCTTTTGTAGACCCACTCCCCCCTGGCTCAGGAACAGTAGTGGTGGAACAATTTGGGGGACACTTGGAGAACGTTTTGCGTAAATACCTAGGCCTCGTTGTGGTATTAAGTGGGGATTTCAACTTACCAACTACATACAAGGATATAATTCGTGTGATTTAGGTGGGTAGTAGGGACAGAGAATCAAGTAAAATTGTTCTGAATGCCTTATCTGAAAATTATCTGGACCAGTTAGAGAACAGACACGTGAAGGTTACATATTAGCTCTCCTGGTCATTATTGGCCCATACTTTTCGATTCAACATAGAACAAAGATCGAAAAGTAGTAAAGACATTAGCTGCTATTGAGTACTGAAGTACATCAGTGGGTCATCAGCGAATCGCTGTGAACAGTGAGCATAATAGGCGGGGCACTACATCTGTGGAAGGTGGACAAGTTGGAAAACTGAGTCGGTCAAGGATCATGTACAGATGTTCGAGCTGGTCAAGGTGACTGTTCACGAGAAATGGAAAATCAATGTTAGAGCCCCGGGCCAGCACCTTTTCCCATCGATGTACTTCAATGCTTTATAACAGCTAATGTCTTCATTTCCTTTGGATCATAATCATACATGGCTGCGGGATCAAAAATGGTGTCTGAAAGAACAAACACTGTATATATGTAGAACAGCGAATCAGTGTTCATAAGCCCGTTACAGCATCACTTAATATGGGTGTAAATAGAAATATAATTAAATGTAGGAAGATATGTGTTCTCAGCAAGAGCGACAAGAGACAAACTACAGATTATATGAATGCGTCATGTCAGTTCTTTCAGACATATCCGAAAGAACAGACACCACACGTTCATAAACTGGTTCGCCACGATGGGCAACGAATCCATCTTCTTCTGTGCGGATGCGCAAATACGTCTGACCTCCTGTGGGGATATCTGAGTAGTGAGCATGGAGGACATCGACAGGACTGCGGATGGATGGCGCTCGATGGGAATGTGAATCGGCCGAGAGGCGTGCCGTGCACTTGCGATAGCGCTGGTTCTTGGATGGTGCAGTGGTTAACGAATCTTCCTAGTAAAGTCTGGAACACATTTTCGCTCGTCGCAGTTAATTCCGCGTAATGTCCCGAGGCAACTGACATCAATAATCCCTTTCTTACCCCTCCACCTTCAACTTACATATAAGATTACAGATTACCTGAGCGGCCAACGTGACAATTTCAGCTCCAGCACTGACAATGTTGAGCATCAATGGACAAAGTTCACGAATCTTGTACAACACACTTTAGACAGGTATGTGTCAAGCGGGAACGGCCCACCGTTGTTGGAAAGCTGGCCGGCCGTTGTGGCCGAGCGGTTCTAGGTGCTTCAGTCCGGAACCGCGCTGCTACTACGGTCGCAGGTTCGAATCCTTCCTCGGGCATGGATGTGTGTGATGTCCTTAGATTAAGTAGTTCTAAGTCTAGGGGACTGATGTCCTCAGCTGTTAAGTCCCATAGTGCTTGGAGCCACTTAGAAATCTGTTGCGAAAGCAATGTGAGCTCCACTGTAAATTTAAACGTAGCCAAAGCGTCACATACAACCAAAAAGAGAACGAACCCGAAATTAGCCTTAAATGAGCCATGTGTGAAGTGTTCACAGAATTCAACAGTGCGATTTTTTCTGCTGACTTGACATAGAACCCCAAGAAGTTTTGGTCTTATGTCAAATCAGTAAACTCATAGATGCCATCTGTACAGACAATCTGTTCATGTTTGATGTTTGGTTTGTGGGGCGCTCAACTGCGCTATCATTAGCGCCCGTACAAAGTCCCAATTTTTGCGCGGTCCACTTTTATACAGTCGAATATAGCTACTGTCACGAATCATGAAGATGATGACGATGAGGACAACACAAAAACCCAGTCCCTGGCAGAGAAAATCCCCAACTCGGCCGCGAATGGAACCCGGGACCCCGTGATGCACAGGCAGCAAAACTAGCTACTAGACACAGACACTCAGTGAGCATAATGGCATAGAAATGGAGGACCACACAGAAATAGCCAAAATACTAAATATCTTCTTCCAAAACTGTTTCACTGAGGATCGCACTGTAGTTGCTCCTTGAAGGCGTCGGCTGAACGTCAAAATGATAGATACCGAAGTAAGTAACCAAGGAGTAGAAGTATTTGAAATCTCTAAACAGAGGAAAGCTACTGAACCTCATGGAATATCAATACGATTCCACTTAGAGTATGCTAATAACCTTGGTACTCTTCTAGTTACCGCGTGGGGCAGCCGCGCCTCCCTCGGGCATAGGTGTGTGTGTTGTCCTCAGTGTAAGTTAGATTAAGTAGTGTGTAAGCCTAGCGACCGATGACCTCAGCAGTTTGGTCCCATAGGAACTTACCAGCACCGTTACCACCACCACTCTTCTAGCAGCAGCGTACCGTAGGTCGCTGGGGCAGAGCAGCGATAATAACGACTGGAAAAAAAAGCTCAAGAAGAGTCGTAGATCATAGGCACAAAACTCTGGGTCATATCTCTGACGTCGGACTGTTATAAAGTTTTGGATATTTTAAACTTGCGTATGATGAAAAGCTTGCGTATGATGACATTTCTGGAAAACGAATATCCCCTCTGAAGAAATCAACATGGTTTTAGAAAACAACGATCATGTGAAACCCAGCTAGCTTTGTTCGAAACAAAATACAACTGTACGGAATATTAGACCATCTATGTCAGTGGAGGTAAGAGTTTCTTGCAAACTGAATGCAGCATTTCATTTTCAACGGGAAGAAATATTCATATGAAAAAGTAACGCCGTGCGGTTCTAGGCGCTACAGTCTCGAACCGAGCGACCGCTACGGTCGCAGGTTCAAATCCTGCATCTGGCATGGATGTGTGTGATGTCCTTAGGTTGGTTAGGTTTAATTAGTTCTAAGTTCTAGGTGACTGATGACCTCAGAAATTAAGTCGCATAGTGCTCAGAGCAATTTGAACCATTTGAAAAAGTAACTTCGGCCGCATTCCAAGGCAGTGTTATTGGACCACTACTTTTCACTATATTTAATGTATAGGCTAAAGTCGGAAGTGCTATGAGACTACTCTGGGATGATGATGATAATGTGTAAAGGAAGTCGCAAAGCTAGAAAACTGTAGCAAAATGAGGGAATACCTGCAGAGGATCGATGCTTGGCGCACAGATTGGCAATTGATCCTGAACGTAAACAAATGTAACGTATTGCGCGTTGACTATTACCCCATAAATTATACGTGCATAATTTTCCTTTTGTTTGCATGCACATGCCTGGTACACTGAAATCCCGCTCCACAGTACCGTAGGCCGCTATCCAGAACAAATTGGCGCTGCCTATTGATGAAGTGAGGAACCGTGCAGTAATTCGTTCTCTGCTTCAATAACCGAAGATAGCCTGACGGCTTAGTTATCGAAAGGACATGGCAGCTGTTTTATTTTGGCTATTTATTTCATACAACAACTCCAGTATTGCCGCATTGAAAGGGGGAGTGTATTTGATTGACATCTATTTCTGTTTTATGTTTCCATTTACAGACCCGAGCGGACTCGCTGTAGAAAGGGCAGATCGCCTCGTGGGCGGAAAAATCATTCACTGCACGTGCAAGGGTTGTCCAGGATCCTGATTTATACAAGTATGACATCTGGGCCCTACATTCGCTAATAGATTTAATCCAAAGTGACACAAAACAACTAAGTAACACAACCGAAAAGCTAAGATACGATATGAACATGGAGAGTCGAACTATTTACTTGTGTTCACTGCCCTGTCTCTTTGATCGTTTTTGGGATCGAACTGTGTGATTACACGGTTGCAGAACAATGGCCGGAAGCAGCCACATCCATATATGGCTTAGGATTTCGGTGGAGTAGAGTTTGTGTGAAGAATGTCTAAGCATGGGCTTATAATTAATATATCATTTATTAAACATTATATGGAAACAGCAGAGCACCTACGAACATTAAAAGTTAGCATCCAGTTTCAATTAAAGAATAATAATTTCAGGAATCTAATGATACAAGAGATGAAAACAATACGCTGCCCAAACAAAAGTTACCTTACAATGAGCAACAATAATTACAACATAATTTACCCTGAAATACGTCCATACATTAAATAAAACATTCTTGTTTCGGCCAGAATTAGTAAACAAGTGGGCTCCAAAATAAAATGACATATTCTTTCTTCCCGTGGTTAATTATTCGGGTGAACACTAAACAAAACAATGATGCAGCTTTTGCCCTTTAATAAGTTCACAAAGGTGCACTAAAATAAAACAGCACAGGCAAGCGACTTGCTGTAATTATCTACACTACATTATTACCAACACATAGCCCCCATAGCAACAAAACCAGACAGAACTGCTATATCGGCCTCAACGAACTGCAGATAAGCAATAACAGAATAACAGCAAATGCAGGTAAACAAAAGATACAATAATTTTTTATTCGTACACGACTTCACCTTATTTACAATTTCACAATCAAACATTGCACTCTATGCCACCAAGGGAACGCCATGTAAAACAGTTGAAAGTAGTTTCGGCCAAATCAAATTCCTCATGGCCTCAGTGCGCTTTCATACAACAAACTGAATCAAACCGACTTTATCTATACCGGTGCATATCACCGCCCTGTTATCTAGTCGGCCAAACTTTGACAACTACAGTAGAAAAAGAAGTACCGTACACATTCAAACAGCCAATATCGCTATTGGACAGCATTTATTGCGATGACCGGATTCAGCACACTACGTTGCTATCATCAGATCTTCCGGAGTACGTTTCACTGAATTATGATCAAATTCGCTGAAACTGATCACAATAAATGGTGTACAGCAGCGATATTGGCTGTTTAAAGCTGTACTTCTGTTTTTACATTAATGCAGATCGCCCGCCAACTCGACAGTATCAAGCATATTTGACAACAATCACAACTTGCCAATAGCAAACGTGGCCCACAAAAGCACATTTGGTGGTCTGCACTGCCTTTCCGTAACCAACTTCCCCACTGTTCCTTCTCACTGCCTATGAGCTGCCTTCTTCACCTTGACACTGACCAGAAGACACATGCACAACCATAGCACAACAATGTCAGTATTACAACTAGCGACGCCGCATGCTGACTGTTGCAGTATACTGCTGCTGTTTTAACGTTGGTCGTGCATCCACAGCGCTCTCCTCTCCAGGGTCCATATTCCTTGCTGGTCATCCACGAACTCCCAGCCACTGCCCATGTTGAGAGGATGATTGCAGCCAACTCGTTGACTAGCCACGCCAATGCTTTGACAAGTCCGGCTAAAGTGCCAAGAAGAACACGCCGCCATCACATAAGCTTGCTGCTGCCCTCACCGGTCTTCAGCGCTGGCACAAGACGATGCGGCTGCTCCCGCTTCTCAATGCTGACTCGAGCTTTTACTGGTGGCCGCTTCCCAGCCGCTTCCCACAGCGATACCATGAGTCAGCAAAGTCGGCACAAAACAAGTGTGGCCCCATACAACGCCCCTGGTGCTTGCCCTACAACTTGTCACCCGGTGCCCAATCCGGCCTCTGGCTTCGTTTCAGTAGTGAAGACCGCCCAGTGATCACCCCTTCTTCACGCTACCAGAGAAAGCCTTGGGATGGTGCCGCCTCTGCGGATTCACGACTACAAATTCCCTTTGGCGAGCCTTGCTCACCTAACTCGCGGTGGGACAACCATCAGGGTGGGCGGAAAACACCGACGGGCCGTGAAATTCATTTGTATCGCTCACATGAGTTGCCTCGGAGTATGTGTGCATAGCGATTTAAAGTGGAACTGTCACATAAAACTAGTCGCAGGTAAGGCAGGTGCCAGACTCAGATTCAGTGGATGAATCCTCAGGGATTGAAGTCCACTCACAAAGGAGGTACCTCATAAAACCCTCGTTCGACCAATTCTTGAATATTGTTCGTCAGTGTAGATCCTGTGTGAGATAGGACTCTTAGACGGAATAGAGAAGGTCCTACAAGGAGCACCGTGTTTCGTTAACGGTTCATTCAGTGAGCGCTACAGCATCACTGAGATGCTCAGCCAACTGTAGTGGCAGACACTGCAAGAGAGACATTCTCCCCTCACGATGATGTTTTTGTGTTACAGTTCAAAAATGGTTCAAATGGCTCTGAGCACTATGGGACTTAACCTCTGAGGTCATTAGTCCCCTAGAACTTAGAACTAGTTAAACCTAACTAACCTAAGGACATCACAAACATCCATGCCCGACGCAGGATTCGAACCTGTGACCGTAGCAGGCGCGCGGTTCCAGGCTCAAGCGCCTAGAACCGCTCGGCCACTCCGGCCGGCAGTGTTACAGTCCTGAGCGCCTATGTTCCTAGGAGAGTCAACCAATACATTAGTTTCCTCTACATATATCTCAAAAAAAGACGATAAAGCTAAAACTGAAGAGATCTGACCTCTCATGGAGCCTTGCCAGCAACCGTTCTCACTGCAAACCATTCACGCCTGGAACAGGAAAAGGGAAAAGTAAGAATGGTACACAAACTACCCTCCCCCACACACCTTAAGGTAGCTTGCGGAGTATACACGTAGATGTATATCACAGAAAAACGCATACGGAATTTGAGGCAGAATATCCTTCTAACATTAATTTAAGATGGAATATAAGGAATAGTTTATTCGGAGTAAATAGCTTTACTAATCTGATTGTTAATGAAAAACCTTCACATTCTATAAACTGAAGTTATTAAGCACAATTTTGAATGTGCAAAGGACTTCAAACCTATTCTGCGTATCGATAATACTAAAACAGTCAGGTAATAGATAATAATGTAAAAACAGTCTTAAGAGAAATCAGCTACACGTAATTCAGTTAGGAATAGTAGCAAACTGTTAAATCAAGGCAGTATTTATTTTATGTACACTTGCTGGAATTACAAGGTAATCAATTTTGGATATGATAAACAACACCATATGATTTACTATTTATAAGGGATTATCTATCTTAATTTTTGTCGGAAGTCAGATTGAAATGTTTAAAACTATATTGCGCAAATAATTACAAAACTTGTGGAACGGTTATATAAATGTTTACCTGTGCTAAATTGAGACATTCTTAGGGATGTTACCAGGATAGGAAGAGCAATGCTAGAACGAGAGCTGAATGGTTGTGTTTTTGCGCGCATGGAACTTTCCACTATTGCCTGTTTGGATATTTAGGGTAAAGTGAGCCATGGTTGATTACGACGGCGCGCACCAGGTGAAAATTATGCGACGTGTCGAAGTCAGCAATCTATGCAGCCGGCGCTGGTGAGCCACGAGCAGATTATTTCCTCCAAAGGCTCTCTCTAATTCTCTCATAGCTTCTGGGAGACACTTATGAAGTGTTTAATGTCCATATAAATAGTTTCTGAGGGAATACTGGGTATGTGCTCGAATGAACAGGTTCTTTTTGGACAAATTCTATTCATTGTGGTTGTTGGCCAGACTTAACATTTCCCAGTGGTTTTTCCACTTGGGTCCAGCAAGTCTGAGAGATTTCATTAGTTGTAACAGTGACTTGCGTCTGTCTGGTAACAAGGTGCACAACATAAGAAACAGGATGAGAATCCTCTAAGTAATATCTTCCTCTACTGCGTTCTCCTCATTGAGTCTTCGTAAACTACAATCCAAGCCCACCGCTGTTTTGCTGCAAAGTGTCTGTAAACCCAGTTGAAATGGCAGCGTATTAAACGATAAGAGAATTTGAAATTTTTGTGTTTTGAGAACAGACTGGACTCTCGTACTGAAACCAACGGTTCATACTATCCTGCAGAAGCTGAGCACAGCTAAACACAATGTGCAAAAAATTGATAACCTGCGTCATCCATCACGTCAATATTGTGTAACAGAGAGATTACGTCCTTAACAGTGACCTCAACTCGATTCATTTAGTTTATTCCATCAGTCTATTCCATAAGTTTCTTGACTGTTACGTCTCACCCACTATTAAAATAGTCTCAGACATTTTCAATGGAATTAAGGTCGTCTGAATTAACGGTCAAGTAGAGGTGCGACAGGAAGTCTGCGTGTTCATCGAACCAGGATCGTATGCTTGAAGGTAGTTTTCGTTTTGGAAAGTGGAAGTGGACGTGACATACTCATCATCGATGATGTCAAAAAAATTGCAACTTTCCCGGGAAAAAAAAGACATCCTAGTACCTCCTCCTGTCTGAACTGCACAATCCACGCACAGACTGATCGTCTCATTGGTTTGCCAGTGCACTCGATACCCTGCATCATTTAAAAAGAGGTAAAACTCCGGTTTGGCGGACCACACTACACTTCTCCAGTCAGTTTCTGTCTAGTTTGTGTCATTTGGTTCACTGAAGATGTGCATGCTTCTATGCCACTGTGAGATACCCGACTCCGAATGTCCATTGCAGTCCCATTAGCAATTTTTGCTTGGAAACTTGTCGAGACTGACAAAGCAATGTAGGATGTGAAATTTACTGTCATCAGTAGGTCGTGACACTCACCTCCTTTCCTTACGGCCTTTGTTCTTGTGTCGCGTTACGTCGCTGCGCATGGTACACCATTCTTTGTAGGCGTGTTGGACAGTTCGCGCTGATACACTAACAGTCAGGGTGACTTCATTCATGGTCGTATCCGGATTCGGTAGCTCTTTCTTGGCAATCTGCCACTTCTCTAAGTCGACACATCATACCGCGCTGAGCCGATACACCTAACTGGTACATACACAGCACTGCACTGCACTACCATGAGGCCTCACTGCAATGACTTACGACATCGGTGGAGAGTCTCGTGACCATCTGGTAACATTTCTACACCACCTACAGCGCTGTTGTTTGACCAGTGCGGTCTTTATAGGAAGTTTGTAATATTGCGTCCGGTGAGCTAATTTTTACTACTAGGATGTTGTAAGACGTCGGTAACACGTGACATACATAAGGTGGTTTTGAGGATTGAAAAGGGTCATCAACAGATTTTCTCTAGGTGATTTCACCTGACCTTGTGTGCTCCATGTGGAAACGACCTACATTAGAGGGCTCAATACTTTATGATGTCGATTTTAGAGATATAAAAAATTAATCAGATGACCATGTCAGTCACTAGTCTTATGAGGTATCCAAGAAACAAGGAAAAAAAAAGTAAAGGTGAAAGATGATTACCACCCATCTGCAGGAAATAAAAACATGATGCCACTACTTTCTCTTAACTCTGTGGTGTAGACATCCATTACAGTGGACAGTTGTTAACGCCGCTTCTTCGGCGTGTTCAGTAAGTCCTGAGGCTGAAAATGCACGCAGTCAACTTTACTGCACACTCCATACGTTTGCGCGCGGGATTAGCTGAGCAGTCTAAGGCGCTGCAGTCATGTACTGTGCAGCTGGTCCCGGCGGAGGTTCGAGTCCTCCCTCGGGCATGGGTGTGCGTGTTTGTCCTTAGGATAATTTAGGTTAAGTAGTGTGTAAGCTTAGGGACTTATGACCTTAGCAGTTAAGTCCCATAGGATTTCACACATCCATACGTTTGCCGCTTCAGGACTGATTGAAAACGCTAAAGAAGCGACCACTAACAGTAGTGCACTGCACTGGACATGTGTACAACAAGGTTAGGTACGTTGACGTCTTCCTTAAATTTATTTCAATGAAAAACTTCGTAAGGAAACATATCAGTCTAGATTGTTAAGAGTTATCCCCTTGTACACAATTACAACCTGGTACCGATGAGAACATTTGTTCCATGTTTATATAGATGGTTCGGTAGCTTAAGTGATGGAATTGCAGTTGATGGAGACTACAGAAATCTATTTTCCTCTTACTAAACCTTGGCAGATAACATTGTAACTTTAATGCTGAAGTTTGGACGATAAACATTGCATTTTATGTTAGAACAAAACGTTTTTCTAAAACTATTAAGTGTGAACTCATTATTCAAGGAAGGAAAAGAAGTAATCTAGTGGCGGATAGCATGCCATGTTGGAACTCATAGTAATGAGATGAAAGGCCAGCTTGCAGCTGTTGCCCCTATTGTGTAACTATCCTTTCCACTACTTCTTCCAGAGTAAATGTTCGTAAGAGAACAGTCAGTGTGGTCTTAAATAAAAAGACCGTTTATATGCTACGAAATAATTGCTCACAATGTCCTTTGTGTAATAAGAAAAAATATCAGTGGAAAGACTTCTACTAATTAAAGATACAGATTATCTTGCTGAGTACTTGCATCAAATTGCGTACGCATCGCCAGAGTATGCAATCAAGGCTATGAATTTGCTAACTTATGAAAAAATGCGGCATAAAATCTGGAATGTTATCTTGGGAAGCGTCAAAACAAATGTCTATGTGCCAGTGCTAAGTCCAATAAATAAATAAGTAAATTGCATAGTTTCAAATGTGTGTGTGAATTCCTAAATGATCAAACTGCTCAGGTCATCGGTCCCTAGACTTACACACTACTTAACGAACTTAAACTAATTTATGCTAAGAACAACACACACACCCATGCCCGAGGGAGGACTCGAACCTCCGGCGGGAGGGGCCGCGCGGTTCGTCACATGGCTCCTCAAACCAGGCGGCCACTCCGAGCGGGTGCACACTTTCGTTCCTTCGTGTTCTGTGAGGTAATATTTCATAATAACCAGGTTTAAACATAAAGGATATCTGCAGTTAAAAAACGGGCAATTTGATCATACATCAGTACATGACGTTAACTGATGCACTCATTACTGCAACTGTGCTTTATTACACAAATTGGATTCTGTCATGAGAGTTATTGTCAAATTTACTTATCTGAAATGGACAGTTGCAACACTGGGTAGGAAAATGATTTGTGCGTCACTAGAACGTTCTGGTTTGTGGTCCAAAAACATATATACTACACTTCAATTGACATTTTCCAAAATTTTCCATTTCAGTTGAAGAGAAAACAGTGAAAATATCGATATTTTCAATGGGAAGTAGGAAAGCCTTTCTCTTGGCAAACTCTTTCCACTTTACATATGATCATCCAATCCATTTACATGTTGACTGCTGTTAATGTAATTAATGAAAAAATTCAAATTCAAATGGCTCTGGGCACCATGGGACTTAACGTCTGAGGTCATCAGTCCCCCAGAACTTAGAACTACTTAAACCTAACTAACCTAAGGACAGCACACAACACCCAGTCATTACGAGGCAGAGAAAATCCCTGACCCCGCCGGGAATCGAACCACTCAGGATTGGAATCACGTTCTCTTCACCGATGAGTGTCGCATATGCCTTCAACCAGACAATCGTCGTAGACTTGTTTGGAGGCAAACTGGTCAGGCTGAACGCCTTAGACACACTGACCTGCGAGTAGAGCAAGGTGGAGGTTCCGTGCTGTTTTGTGGTGGCATTAGGTGGGTGGTCATGGAAGGCGCCGTAACGGCTGCACGATACGTGAATACTGTTCTCCGACCGATTGTGCAACCTTATCGGCAGTATATTGGCGAGGCATTCGTCTTCATGGACGACAATTCCCGCCCTCTTCGTGCACATCTTGTGAATGACTTCATTCCGGATAACGACATCGCTCGATTAGTGTGTCCAGCATGTTCTCCAGACATGAACCCTATCGAACATGCCTGGGATAGATTTAAAAGGGCTATTTATGGTCGACGTGGCCCACCAACCACTCTGAGAAATCTACGCAGAATCACCGTTGAGGAGTGGGACAATTTGGTCCAACAGTGCCTTGATGAACTGTGGACAGTATGCCATGACGAATACGGGCATGCATCAATGCAAGAGGATGTGCTACTGGGTAATAGAGGTACCGGTGTGTACAGAAATCTGGACCACCACCTTTGAAGGTCTCGCTGTATGGTGATACAACATGCAATGTGTGGTTCTAATGAGCAATAAAAAGGACGGAAATAATGTTTACACTGATCTCTATTCCAATTTTCTGTAAAGTTTCCGGAACTCTCGGAACCGAGGTGATGCAAAACTTTTTTTGGTGTGTGGTTCTGCCATGTTATGGGACGCCAAGTGGTCGCTGGCCACTGTAATTTCCACTGTAACCTACTTGGTTGGAAATGTCTCACGACTACAAGCCTACTGAGTCCCGATAATCATTGTGTGAAGTACTTTATCCACGATTCCATAGAATTTCTGTAGTTTTGGACGATGGGCTGTTCACTCTTGTTACTTTCGTCTGTTTGGAATTTCCATGTGAGGGCATTACCGAAGATTCATCCTAGTACAGTGGCTCTAGGGTAAAATGAAATTTTATGAGGGGTAAAAACCAAACGATTCGATTGTGTTTCAGTCACGAAACTGAATTATTTTCCAAAGATCATTACTGTTATCACAACTTTGCAAGACTCTAATGCTGATCATGTAAGTTACCAATAATTACTTTTCCTGAATTAGTAGCATTAATGAGGCGGAGGTTACAGGTTCATCACATAGTCCAAAAACCGTACACACATATGTTGTGCTTTGTACTGCACATCGCTGATGATTAAAATGAGATATACGCGTAACAAATGGAAAATATCTCATGAAAATTGCTTCTCTAAGTTGTAGATAGTACCAGCAGTAGTCTAAAAATGCTTTATCACTCGCTTCGAAACAGATAAATGAACTAATTGATAGTACGACACAGCAATAACTACATAAGGGCTACTATAGTGCTGTACAATGTATTATTATTATTTTTATTATTACTCTATCTATTAGTGGCTATGGTCAGAAACAAAGCATTAACAACCTGAAGACCTCCAACTTCTGCCAGTTCAGAAGTAAGGAGCGCAGCAATCAAGTGACTTACGACCAGTAAGTATAGTGCACACATTTTAACGTGGTTGACTTTAAATGAGGTTGCAGTATGCAGGTCGAGCAAGTGCCACAATGGAGAGGAGTAACACAGAAAAAAAATGTTTTGTAACAGGAGTCTACTCTCACAGTGGATAGTTAGCTTTCTTATCTGAGAAGGAGTTGTGGGTAGCATTTACGATGCTACACGAACCCCTTCATCATTCAGTCTAAAACACACACACGCACACACACACACACACACACACACACACACACACACACACACAAACTAACTATCATTCATCATTACTCATTCTAAAAATTAAAAGTGGTACAAGAAAGGTCTTGCATTCTACTTCTACAGTTTAGTTAAGTGCTGGCGTTGGTGATAGTGTGGGAAAGGGGGGGGGGGGGGGTTAAAGGCCCCAAGGGGGTGGGGGTGGAAGAAGGAAGGGGGGTATTAGCTAATGTCTGATTGCACTCAGGGGAAATGGTCTAAGAAAGGTTGTTAACCAGGGACTAGTAGATCATTCTTATAAACTAATGAAGAGGGATTAGATGCTGAATTCCAATTCTAAACTAATGTGATACATCTCTCATTTCTGTGTACGAAAGAGAGTGACGTAAATGAATTTGTCTGTTTCTGCATGTGTCGAATCTGTTAGCAAACATTGTAATGACCCATCAGTTTTCTGAATGCAGCCACCTTGCCATTTAAGATTTAGAGTTTTGAGCCATGACAGCAGAAAGTATCAAAAAATGATGGACAATGATTATAAATAAATAGTTCGTCGCTGCATAGATGTCCCCGATCTTTGAGTTTCCGTTGCGTTATTTAATTGGGTTAAATCAATTTGTAAATGCGCGTAGATGCGTTATTTCAATAAATCAGGATCCTCGACAACAGTTGCATTTGAAGCGAATGACTTAATCATCCATGAGACGATCTGCCATTTCTAGGAAGGGGACCACACCGTGATTCGGGTCGAAAAAATCAATTTTCGGTTTTCATCGTATTTCGATAGATTAAGGTTTTTTTAAGTACTCTGAAAAGGATTTTGCTGAAAAAAATTTTTTTCGAGCATTTAAAGAGCATTTTCCTACCACTTTTCTGTAATCCACTTTTCTGCATATATTTTAGATCTTTATATCTCCTACATTGCACGTTAGCGATTTTTTTTTACTCCCGAGTGTGTTGGCTGTCCTTGGAATGCAACGGTCGGTATTCTTTTGTTTCTGCTATTTGTAAACAACATGCTTTCAATTAGAAGATGGAAAACTGTTGACCAGACAGGGTCGTTTAACTAAAACTGAAATAGAAAACATGCAGGTATACTATGGGCAGGCAATTAGGAGAAATAAATAAGATCTGGAGGCAATGAAGAGAGATGTTTGGGCCATATTCTTCCATAAGTCCTCTACTGATGAAAAGCCATGTCATGGATTGTGTCCATCAGGAGAAAATTCGTGGTACAAATACAATAGGGCTCAGGCAACTGGAGAATCTTATTCTCACCAGCATTCCCTTCCTGCTGCTTTATTACAACAATTAAACCTATTTTCAGAGACTTGGCTCATTCTGACCTTCTAAGGAAATGTCTGCATGGGCAGACACAGAACAGCATAATTTGGAACCGCCCTCATAAAACTGTATTTGTAGGCATGCATACAATGAAACTAGGAGTTCATGCTGCTGTTATTACATTCAATTGGAAAATGTTAGGTACTGAAAAAGTTGGGAATTAATCCTAGTGAAAATATGATCACTGGGTTGCGACATTGTGATAAAATGAGGATAGACATTGCGATAAAATGAGGATAGACAGGTCTGCATGTAATATGGCCAAGAAAGCAAGACAAATATCCAGGAAGGTGAAAAAGAACCTGGAAGACCTTATAGAGGCCAAAGAAGGGCCATCATATGCAGCAGGACAGTTTTAATTAACTGTAAGTAACAAATTACCAAAAGTTTTTTTTTAAAGTAAATTTCCCAGAAACTAAAATTTTCAGTACATATGCCACATTATATCAGAAACTATCACAGATAAATGAATGAAATTTTCAGAGACTCTGCATAACATAAAAAGCCACCTTTGGTACTACATTCATTTTCACCCATTAGGAAGCTCACAAAAAAATATTTTCCGCAGGAAAAACTTAATATGTTTAAGTTAATATATTTAAAAAACTATTTCTTAAGAACTATAAAATGGTTAAAGTAGATTTGCCTCTATTAGCATCATGTAACATACGGTAAAAATATTAAGGTTCTGCATCAAATAGTTTTTTCAGAAATGGGTCAAATACTTGCCTAAATTAACATGGGTTAGATAGGCAGGGTGTGGTCCCCAAATTAAATGTACCCTCTTTTCTATTGACAATGCTGCTGTTGGCGGATGAAATAAATAGCCAAAATGAAACAAGTGTCCCGTTCTTTCCTTAACTACGCCAGTAGATATCTTCCATTATTGGAGCAGAGAACGAATCACCGCACGATATCCCACTTGATCAATGGGTTGCACCATATTTTTTTTATTTTTTTTATTTTTTATTTTTTTGGCTTTTCGAGAGGCATGCTGCGATACAGAAGCGAGGAGCCCCTGATTTCAAAATTAAATATCTCGAAAACTAAGGCCGACAGACAAAAGCAACAAAAGCTATGTTTACTGTGAAAGCTGCAAGAATTTTGTACAGTTGTGCAGAACTTTCTAAATAGTTCGAAAAGCTGCTACAGATGGCTCTGTTCGCTGTGCTGCTCGTACAATATCAGCGTGCATAATCAAACTCATCCTCTGCAAGAAGCTTCCGCAAGCTCATCAGTACGGAGATGGCACAAACGAACAATGAAATTTTCCATCACATCCAGTAGCGTTTCAACGAAAATGGTTTTAGATGCCACACGGATCGTCGATTCAATGTCGTCCAGCTTAGTGGGATGTATCCGGTAGACAGCGTCCTTCAGTGTGCCCCACAGAAAGTAGTCATAAGGAGGACAATCGATCCCTGCGCCAGTAAATGTGCAACAATCCAACGCACTATCTCTATTCCCGAAGTGTTCATAAAGTAAGCGAAACACCCGTTCGATACAGTGTGGCCTGGTCCCGTCTTGCATGAACCATTCGGTGTCTGGTCGATGTGTGGCGACAAATCGTCCCAAAACAATGATCGCTAAACATCGTCTCTTGCATGAAAAAGGGGTCCATAATACCTCTTCTGCACACCACAGACGAAACAATAATTTTGGAAAATGCATTAGTTTCTCTTCACACAAATGGAGATTTTTGGGAACGCGAAATCGCCAGTTATCTTTATTCAAGACTCCATTCAGATGGAAGTGTGCGTCATCTGTGAATCAGAAGCAGCCAACATCTAATCCTTCATTATACATCATTGTGATTGGTCCAGAAAGTCAATCCTCTCCCATAATGCTTGCACAGGTATGGTCTGGTGGCTTTGGATTTTGAATTCAGACATGTGTAGGCCCAGTATTTTTTGCATGCTGAAACCCTTCAAACCAGTCTCTGATGCAATTATTCGGACAGACTTCCATGAATTTTGCTGAACAATTCGAGAAACCTTGGCGACATTTTCGAGAGAAATTACAGTTTTCTTGGGGCCAAAATTCCCCGCTAGATCATCAGACTCGCTACTAGTCCGTTGGAATTTGGCAAAGAGCTTTCCAACGGTATTCGTATCGGGTCGATCTAGAACATGTCTGAAAACTGAGCCTCTTTGCTGTAGGGTTGTATTCTAATCTGTTGTATTCAAGTGCCAGGAAAAATATGTTACTCAATAGAATACATAATTTTATTCTTTTCCTTCGAGAGGATAGCTTCCTTTCACGTTTCAACAGCCGCAGACATCGCTTTGAGGTGCGGCACACTGTAGACACCAAGTATTGCGGTTAAAGTGCCTTCTGTCAGAAAGTTTTCGAACCATTTCGAAACGTCTGTATAAAACCGGTATTAGATGATAAATCTAATATGTACAAGTCAAGTGTACATGACCTGCCACCTAGCGGCAGAGCGGGTGAAGCTGAGATTTTATCATTCGGGTTATTCACCGGGGATAAAATTGCAACCACTCTATTCTGCCGTGGATCTGCACCTGCGCAGTAGAAGAGCTGTATGTGCGCATGCGCAGAATGCTGATTTATACTTGTTATTGTTTTCACTAGCGGTCATCAGATGAAATATGCGTGAGCTCTTGAGCACTCTTTCGGGTTCTGCGCGAAATATACTGCACATTTTTCAGTGAGTAATCTTTTATAAATGCACTAATAAAAAAATGAAAATTCTCTTTTTTGTTTAGTCGTTGAGAAAATCTATATGTTTAATGATAAATACTTATAGTAGAAATGCAATGAAAGAAAGAAAACACAAGTGAGGCATACAGCAAGGAAAGGTGTGTACCTGATGCTCGGGATATGCTGTTTGTCCTAATAAGGTATGTCTACAAATATTTAATTCTGAGTTTATATCTTTTACGTAGTTACCTAGATAATTTTATTTTATATGTGTGTACTTCTCGCCTTAAATGGTGAAAGTACCACAGGTGTTGATCTGGCTGTATCTTTTGTATTACTTCAGCACGCCAGGAAGGACAGTCTTGAGAAAGTAGCCACAAGAGTCACAGTAGTTACGCAGGCCGCGATCGGTGAGGACTGTAATAGCTGTTTTTCATCTTGCGTGCACACTATTGTGAAATATCTTCCGTCATTAGCGCGTATCCCATCATGTATGATCGACAGCAGCTTGTCAAAACAAGAGACATTCATTATGACGAAGTTTTTATAGCCTCCACTCCTTCATTAACAGGGAGTATGTGTTTCCGCCTTCACGCCTTCTTCTCAAATAGGATGGAACCCAATTCCTACTCCCAGCATTACGTTGTCGTTCTGTCCATCTCGTAACTACTAAGGCGGGAAATGGCACAACAAATGCTACATAGGTAACGCCGTCTAAAATTCTGTGAAAATTTAACATAGATTATCATTTGTGCAGGATGGCGCACAAACAACTACTGTCGATCTGGTAGCACTCATCTCGACACTCACTGTGGCCCTTGAATGGCTCACACATCTCGCTGAGACGCTCTAGCTAGTCGTCGTCCACATCAGCTGCCTTTGCGGCCACGCCTTCCGACGCATGCGCCGGAGTGCGGTAAAAATAACACAACACTGCCGGCAAAGAGAAAATCACCACTACATGGGAAGGGCTTCATGATGGCACAAACGAACGCGGAAAAACAACAAACAACCATGCAGACTAAGAAGGAATAGCGGCGATGCTTAACCTCCCTAGCAACAAGGGGTGAGGGGCACCCTGATGAAGATCCCATCTAGTCTGGTCTTACTCTTGGGGCGCTGGCGCGGATTTACACGTTAGGTTTATCGTGCAATAGGGCTAACGAAGAAGATGGTGGTTCTAGACTTGTACGACTGGGGTGCTGGTGCAAACTTGTATACCGTAGGCTTGTCGTGTAATTATAGTGCTACGTGATTCCTTAACTGTACCAAACTTACACACCATATCGTAAATAGCATAAAAGAGGAAGGGGGATGTAATCTTGGTTGGTAGTCACAATTTATAATTAAGACAGTTTATTGGCATTAGCCCTTTAAAAAATCGACAATTACAAATTGTGGACGAGCCACCAGATAAAGCTTTGCAAATACAGTTAGAAACCCAACGTACTCATTACTCTAACAAACAATTCCAAATTAAGAAAACAGAGTTACTGAGAAACTTCAAACTCCCATATAGGACTTTCCTCAAAATAGATAAAATGAAAATAATTACAGGTAAAGGGTGACTTGAACACTAGTGGCAAGATAAGATGCCATTACATAACACGATAGAACCACTTTAAAACAAAAAACTACGACAGAAACACTGATCTAAAGAAAAAAAATAAATGTTCACGTGCTCAGTCGTGTTAATAAAAAGTTACTTGAAGAACCTGCACAGCAGGTTATGCAGTTTAAGGTTTAGCCAGTTGCCAGTCCCTAATATTTAAGAAAACAAGTTCGTATAGAAACAGGTTACATAATACATATATAGGTATCTACCAGCTTAGCCCGCCTTGACGAAGGAAGATAAATACTAAACTTTGGAAGGCGATATGTCAACTACTCCGGTAGTGGCCAGCTTCTTAAACACTGCCAGGCCTAGACCTCGGATGACATTTCACTCCCAGCCGGGGCGCTGGCACTATCAAAAGTTTCTGCCCTAATCACGAAGACATTCCAATAGTTGTGAAACATAGAAACACTCGGCACAACCTTTGACTCACTTGCACTCGGACAACAGTATTAATAGAGAGCAGGCTTTAAAAACGGCAACATAGAATCATTTGATTGCAAGAGACACAAAGCACTAGTAAAATTTCTGAGAAAATTTTCAAATAGCGGCCACCATTTAACTAGGCCAACTGAACTCTTCCACACCGTCTTAAGGTTTCACTGTATTTTTTTTCAACATAATAATAAAGTTTAAATCTCTGAGTGCGTCGGTGAATAGACACAATTATGACGATTTACTCGATATCAGATACACAATACCAGGGAGCGGGTTCCACAGCTTCACCGCTTCCCTTCAAATTTTGTTCCCAGCGCGAAGTCACAGAACTTGTATCTCCAAGCTGCCCATGTCGGCAAAACGCCCAACCAATTTCACACCACAACGTGTAACGGTCATCACGCTCGTTCGGCAGCCGTTGACACTCGTCTCCATGCGCATGTCACGAGATCTCCGGGGTTACCCGCTGAAGGCTAACAACCAACCCCTTCGCCTGCCAAGCCGCAAGATAAGGCACGCGAGAAGCAAAGATAGCTTACCTCAACCACAATCGATCTCTACATGAACAAAATAAGACTGGCGCCAGCTCGCCACGGTTCAAATAGTTTAAAATTCTTACAAATGCCACAATGAACATATCGTTTGTTGCACTCGTCTATGGTTCTTAGTTTTCGAGGTACAGTACTGGCCATTAAAATTGTTACACCAAGAAGAAATGCAGATGATAAACGGGTATTCATTGGACATATATATTATACTAGAACTGACATGTGATTACATTTTCACGCAATTTGGGTGCATAGATCCTGAGAAATCAATACCCAGAACAACCACCTCTGACCGTAATGACGGCCTTGATACGCCTGGGCATTGAGTCAAACAGAGCTTGGATGGCGTGTACAGGTACAGTTGCCCATGCAGCTTGAACACGATACCACAGTTCATCAAGGGTAGTGACTGGCGAATTGTGACGAGCCAGTTGCTCAGCCACCATTGACCAGACGTTTTCAATTGGTGAGAGATCTGGAGAATGTGCTGGCCAGGGTAGCAGTCGAACATTTTGTGTATCCAGAAAGGCCCGTACAGGACATGCGACATGCGGTCGTGCATTATCCTTCCTAAATGTAGGGTTTCGCAGGGATCGAATGAAAGGTAGGGTCACGGGTCGTAACACATCTGAAATGTAACGTCCACTGTTCAAAGTGCCGTCAATGCCAACAAGAGGTGACCGAGACGTGTAACCAATAGCACCCTATACCATCACGCCGGGTGATACGCCACTATGTCCATGACGAATACACTCTTCTAATGTGCGTTCACCGCGATGTCGCCAAACGCCGATGCGACCATCACAATGCTGTAAACAGAACCTGGATTGATCCGAAAATATGACGTTTTGCCATTCGTGCACCGAGGTTAGTCTTTGAGCACACCACCGCAGGCGCTCCTGTCTGTGATGCAGCGTCGAGGGTAACCACATCCATGGTCTCCGAGGTGATAGTTCATGCTGCTGCAAACATCGTCGAACTGTTCGTGCAGATGGTTGTTGTCTTGCAAACGTCCCCATCTGTTGACTCAGGGATCGAGACGTAGCTGCACGACCCGTGACAGCCATGCGGATAAGATGCCTGTCATGTCGACTGCTAGTGATACGAGGATACAGCACGGCGTTCCGTATTACCCTCCTGAACCCATCGATTCCATATTCTGCTAACAGTCATTGGATCTCGACCAACGCGAGCAGCAATGTCGCGATGCGATAAACCGCACTCGCGATAGGCTACAATCCGACCTCTATGAAAGTTGGAAACGTGATGGTACGCAGTTCTCCTCTTTACACGAGGCATCACAACGACGTTTCACCAGGGAACGCCGGTCAACTGCTGTTTGTGTATGAGAAATCGGTTGGAAACTTTCCTCATGTCAGCACGTTGTAGGTGTCGCCGCCTGCGCCAACCTTGTGTGAATGCTCTGAAAAGCTAATCATTTGCATATCACAGCATCTTCATCCTGTCGGTTAAATTTCGCGTCTGTAGCACGTCATCTTCGTGGTGTAGCAATTTTTATGGCCAGTAGTGTATTAATTTAATTTTGAAATCATGACATCTTCACCGAATAGCATGCGGTGCTAACCGAAACTACAAGAAACAACAGTTCTCTGGGTCGTTTGCGTATAGTAACAAAAATAAAGGTAACAGTACTTTCGACCAGTACGTATGCGCGACGCACCGAGGGGCCTTTTTCCACGCTTCTCTGGTTCGCGTCATTATGGAACAGGGCAGGGATAGGAGCGGGCCAGGCCCGGCCGGCCTCGCGCGCTTTCTTTTGGCCGGCTGCCGGGGTCGCCGCTGCATGATTGACTGTCAGCCCGCGGAACCGGTCGGCGGCTGCGGCGCGGCGTGGCGCGGCGGAGCGCGGCGTGACCACCGGTTAATGAGCGGCCGGCGCGGCGTGGCGGCAGCAGCAGCAGCGGCGGCAGGGGCCACGGGCCGGCCGCCTGGAACACGCACGAGCGCCACGCCTCGCGCTGCCGTCAGCCGGGTGCCCGCACACCGCGGCTACACTCTGCTCTCGTGCTCGGGTTCAGAACGGGACTGATGGTCCCGTACCTGTTCATACTATGTACGTCATTTAGAGAACGCCACCACGGAAACCACCGAAGGCTACCGGAATGTACGATCAGGCGACAAAGGTCATGGGATTGCAATATGCACGTATACAGGTGGCGGTAGTATCGCTTACAGAAGGTATAAAACACCAGCATTTACGGAGCTGCCATTTGCACTAAGGTGATTCATTTAAAAAGTTTCCGGCGTGATTATGGCCGCGTGATTGGAATAAACAGACTTTCAACGCGGAATGGTAGTTGGAGCTACACGGATGGGATAGTCCATTTCGGAAATCATTAGGGAATTCAAAATTCCGAGGCCCACCGTGTCAAGAGTGTACCGAGAACGTTCAGGCATTACCTCTCGCCACGGATAACACAGTGGGTGACGGCCTTCACTTAACGACCGGGAGCAGCGGAGTTTGTGAGCAGTTGTCAGTGCTAGCAGACAAGCAACACTGCGTGAAGTAACTGTAGAAATATGTGTGGGACGTTCGAGATCGTATCAGTTAGGACAGTGCGGCGAAATTTGGCGTTAGTGGGCTAACGACCTAGGCGTCTTTTCTAACGGCACGGCGTCGCCTGCAGTACCTCTCCTGGGCTCGTGACCGTATTCATTGGACCCTAGACGACTGCAAAACCGTGGCCTGGTCAGATGAGTCCCGATTTCAGTTGGTAAGAGCTGAGTTTCGAGTGTAGCGCAGGCCCCATGAACCCATGGACCCAAATTGTCAGTAAGGCACTGTGCAAGCTGGTGGTGGCTTCGTAATGGTTTCGGCTGCGTTTACGTCGAATGGATAGTGTCCTCTGGTCGACCTGAATCAATCATTAACTAAAAATAGTTATGTTTGGGTCTTTTAGACCATTTTCAGCCATTCATGGACATCATGCTCCCAGACATGTCACCAGCTCACAATTGTTTTCAGGAACATTCTGGACAGTTCCAGCAATAATCTGCCCACCCAGATCGCCCGACATGAATCCCATCTGACATTTATGGGAGATAAAAGTAAACATGGTCCGTAGTAGTAATCTGAGTTTTATTTAATCGTGCGAGTATCTAATTTTGACTACTTGTCATTGCAAAATCTAAATTAACTAATTGCACGATTGAATAAAAATCACATTACAACCTACTACGGACCATTTTTACGTTTATGAAACATCTATAGGCTGTGGATACCCACAAATATTAAATTTATTGGGGATAATCCAGAGGTCATTTCGGGCACAACATGCTGCAACGGCAAGAAGTCTAGAGAGGCAGCATGGCTCAGGATTTCTGCAGAGGACTACCAACGTCTTTTTGAGTCCATGCCACGTCGAGAATCTTCTTTACGCTGAGCAAAAGGAGGTCCCACACGATATTAGGATATGTCCCATGACTTTTGTTATGTCAGTGTATATTTACTAACGGGCAATCAGTCTTTGTCAAGCGATCAACTTCTAGTCACCAGCATATTCAGAAAAATGCACTACGGCGAATCATTCTACATGAAAGGTAGTCACCCATGAACACTACAGGGTGTCCGTTAACTCCCGCTATCATTTCAAAAAATCGTAGCTTGTGCACTATTAGAGATAGAGGATCGCTGTTTGTTGTAAAACGTTTGATAGCTCTCAGAGTTTTTCTCTTGTGTCTTTTGTTGCACCTTTGGCTTGGAGTGCATCACAGTGGCGATAGATCAGCAGAAGGTGCAATGTGTCATCTGCTACACAGAATCCAAATCTGTGACAACAGTAGTGTGGGATTATCGACGCCAGTATGGTAGGGCAGCGCTGGAAAAAAAGGCGTAATGAAGTGCTTCAAAAAGCTTTAAAGAGACGTGCAGGCCTTTGTCGAAGTGCACATCCCACTGCATCTAAAGGATTCGTTCACTGAGTGCGACGTTTATTTCAGCAGAGCCCTCAGAAAATTCTCAGTGCATCACGCAAAATTTCAAGAAGCAAGATCAACTGGCTACAAACTGTTACGTAAGTGGTTACGCCCTTTTTGCGTACAAAGCGAAAATCGCCAAGTCCTGCAGCCAAGTGATAGTGCTCTGTTGCTCTGTGGCATGCATTCGCGTGTTCCATGCTTCCCTTTATAGATACTAAGAAGACCACGTGAAAAAGTCCCTGTTTTCAGATGAAGGAACGTTCCACGTTGCTGGACACTTGAATCGCCACAACTTCAGGATTTGGGGCTCCAAAAACCCAAACTATTCAAGTGAACACGTTCGTGAGAGCTCGAACCTCAATGTTCGGTATTTCCTAAAACAGGATAGGGTGATAGGAGTATTTTTCTTCACAGGGACAACCATGACTATAAACGTTTGTCTGGACACGCTCGAACAGACCTTGCTACCACAAATCGAAGAGCTGCAGCTGCCCATCACATTCCTGCATGCTAACACACCACTGCATTGGAATCTGAACATGCTGAATGACACATTTCCTGAGGAATGGGTAGGTCGTTACGGTTGCATCACATTGGTCCCGCACTCTCCTGATGTGACACCAATAGATTTCTTTTTCGGGGGTTGTATCAAGGATTGCGTGTACACAACAGCGGAGATATTGCTACTCTTCATGCTTGAATCAATGACACTGTCAAATCTGTTGACGCATGGAAAGAACTCAGAATATCGTCTAGATGTTCTACGAGGAACAGTGGCGTCCACAAAGAAATTCTTGCATAACAGAAGAAAGGAGTACATAAAAATACGCTGCTCTAATAGTTTCCAACTTACGATTGTGTTAAACGATAGCGGGGCCGGGATCATGTGCCGTCCAGTCAGCTGCGGACACCATAGGATCCCAAAGAAGATCCTAGCAGAGGGGTCGAAATTTCGATCGGATAGAAGAAACATGATGCAGCCGAACAATGTAGAAATTTGATCTTCATATGCAATAGACCTCAAATAGGACTGCTGGAAGCAAAAATTTTCCAGATGCTTCGCGTAATAGTAGTGGTTCTCTATAATTGAAGCAAAGGGGACGTGACATAGTACAGCACCCTAACTCTAAAATTTAGAATGCAGGCGTAGTGTTTCATTGTCAGCCCAACAACATTTGCAGCGGTGTAACCGGGAGAGATTACAAAATTTAATGAAGATATAATAAAGTTCTATTTTTCCGTAATTCGTAAGTACCCAGTGTCCTTAACCCAGTCTCGCTTGTCAAGCGGACATGGATTTCTGGCCAGATGAGTGTAGGGTAACATCAATAGCAGTTAATTCGTTATGAATAGGAAGATAGGACAGAGAGTGAGTTACTGTGAACGATAGGGTATTTCTTATCAGAAGCTACAGTAAACCAACACCTACAATGATTGTTCAGGTATAGATGCCGCCGTCGCAAGACGAAGATTAAGAGATAGAGAAAGCATACGAGGATACTGAACGGGTAATTCAGTTTGGGGTCAGTGAAATGCACACTACAGGGTGTCTGGCTCGGAGCTATCTTTGAAGAACAGATTTGTAATAGTTCTTTGTGTCACTGTGGTGCCAGCTGCTGCTCAAATTACTGCTGCAGATACAGTACGATGCGCCAGAGCCATAGGCCGAACATGAAGGTCTTCCCTCTCGGTAGTGTCAAATGGTCATCCATAGCCCGGTCTTCTTGCAACTATACATTTACGTGACCACCGCTGCCAGCAAACATGAAGAGAGACTATATTCCTACCAAATCTTTTTGCAATACTGCAGAAGGAACATCCAGCTTCTCGTAGCCCTATTACACAACCTCGTTCAAACTCAGTGAGGTTAGGATAATGATGTGTTTGTCGCGTGAAAGGCATTCTTAATTGCATCAATTTACCACGTTCAGTCTCAAAGTGAATTGACGCTCACGACCGTTACAGCATACATTTAAAGCAAACCTGATTTGCATCCTCATAGCGGCGCTTTCAGCGCCAGTCTTATACGACTGGTACGTAATTTGAATAAGTTTCATTTTTCAGCTGTAGAAGCACGTCTACCAGCTTTCGTTTATATCTCACAACCCATTCTTGGTGTTGTGATTTTATTTCCGTCAGTGTATTAGTGCTCCGGAAATTAAAATGCGTATTGCCAGTTTAAAAATTCGTAGTCAAGGTTAGGGCGAGATGATGTTAGATATGTAAAAGATATGATGCTGTGTTATCACCAAACGGTCAGGTTGCGGCGTCGGCTGAGGAGAAAAACAAATCTGAAGATATAGTTCTCTCCATATGTGAGTTAAGGTAACTACATATTAGAACAAACTAAGCAATTATCCAGTCGAGAAGCGAGGCTGCTCAGAATTGCAGTAAGTTAAATACGTCATCGACGGTCTCATCCCGCTGCTCCTTGCTATGAACAAAGTCCCACCCCCTCCCTCAACTGAAAACTGGCTATAATCGATTTTCTCGACATTGTTTGGTACATACGAGATACGCTGATTCTCTGGTCAACCTTCAGCGTTGGAATCTGTCACAGAGACATAAGCGCAGAGACTACCGTAATTGGCGCGTCCATCAGAGTGAGTGTAGGTTTTCATATCCCTCTAGGCCAGGGCTTAACAACTGGCCGGTTTTGAGCGCGAGTACTCGCGTCTGCTCAGGCACGTGCTCGCGAGCAGGTGCAAGGTCGCGGAGTAGGGGGGGAGGGAAAATGCGCGCGCACGTTTGTATGTGATCTCGCGTTCTTAGCAGATTTAACTAGCCATCTGAATGCTTTGAACATTTCACTACAAGGTAAAGATCTGCTAATTACTCATTTCATAGATCGAATACGAGCTTTTAAAATGAAATTGACACTTTGGGTGAGTCAGCTGGAAACAGGAAACCTAGCTCATTTTCCTAAATTATCATCCATGCAAGATGTTCACAAAGACTGTGAACGTTATTCACATAGTTTAGTTGATCAGCTCTTTCAAGATCTGACAGCACTAGACAGTGATTTTGATCTGTTCTCTCCATATTCAGCGAATATTTAAGAGATTCGTCCTGAGCTGCAGCGAGAAATTATTGATCTGCAGTGTGACAGAGAATACAGAGACAAATTTCAGAACAAGAAAAACATTTTGGAATTCTACAGACACTTCCCTCAGGATAGATTTCCTCGCTTGCACAAACTGGCGGCTACAATAATATCAATGTTGTGTTCCACATATGTTTGTGAACAACTGTTCTCTGCAATGAAATGTAACAAGACGCGCCTGAGAAACGCATTGTCTGATCGAAATTTAAACTGCACGCTGCGCCTAAAATGCACAAGAACAATTACTCCGAACATAGACGCAATTGTAAAGGGCAAAAAGTACAAGATAACCGAGAATCCCACACTTCAGTGACACCTTTTATTGTGTAACAGTTCACAAATTAATGCGAATGTAGAGGCATACACTAAGCTAATAAAATTATGTGGCACGTGTACATTCTCCTTTATTTGTTCCATTTGCCGCAGTAATAATTCGTGAGTGATATCCCTGCAGGCGGCCGCGGATTTACATTGACTGGCGGCAGCTGTTGTGTGCCCCACGTGACTTTCCCCACTCTCCACTCTAGTCCGGTAGTGGGGGTAGCGTGCTCGCGCGCTGCTCCGCACTCGCGCCTTGCTGCTCACAGCTTGCTCCACGAGCACGTATGTTGTGAAGCCCTGGACTAGGCACAAAGGTAAAAACCGATTGTATAGATGTGTTGTACTGTATCGCCGTTGCCCTCTAACAAAGCAACTGATTCTGACAGTACACGTACGCTGCGCTCCATAATTGCGGGAGCTGTTGTCCAGTGGAAAGACAATGAGCAAGAGTGTCCTAGGGACATCGTTTTGTTCCGTGTTACGGGAGTACACTTCTAGGTGGAGAAAAATGAAGAGTTTCATGTGAAGCACCTACCAGTGTCACGAAGTTATCGTAAAACATACGAGTCTGTCTTCTTCAGCAAAAGAGTATGAAATACGTAATATATTGAAACAGGTCTGTTAAATTATTCTCATTCAATATCAGGCCGAGATTTCGGAAAAAAATGTCACATAGTTTAAAGAAATGTCTAAATCCAGAAGGCATTAAATCATGTACTGATGATTTTCTTAAATGAGGTGGAATGCTAACGAAACTACCATTACTTTTCCTGTTTGCAGCTTCGTACCACCGAGCGAGATGGGACAGTGGTTAGCAAACTGGACTCGCATTTGGGAGGCCGACGGTTCAAACCCGCGTCCAGCCACCCACATTTAGGTTTCCCATGATTTCCCTAAATCTCTCCAAGAGGGGATGGATCCGTTGAAAGGGCACGGCCGATTTCCTTCGCCATCCTTGACATAATCCGAACTTGTGCCCCGTCTCTAATGACCTCGATGTCGACGAGAGGTTAAACCCAATCTCCCTTCCTTCTTGCGGCTTCATATCGCTCTCAGGATGTTCCGCTGCCAAAGAGTTCGCCGCAGAGCATTTAGCAACACAAAACGGCAGAAATCAGGAAAAAACTATCGTAGGGTAAATACCACAGGTATAGCGTAAGGAATTTCTTGTGCATTAATCTCAATGGTTTCATGTATCTATCGAAAAATAAGCAGACTCACAAATGGTAGTTTTGAGAGATCTCTAGTGAACTATGCGTACCAGGAGACTGGTGGCTGTGTTTGCGTAACGCAGTAGTATTGCACGGATGAACAATTTGTGGGCTGGTCTTGCGGCTAACAAGGAAGCTTGAACTGGGACTTAGTGACGCGCCTTCCTTATGTCTTTCGACTGGAACAACCATCAAACACTCCCCTGCCACATTGGCGTTCGTGGTAAGAATGTTATAGCCATACAGCAAAGACAAAAAATAAAAAATCTTGCCTCGTGTTTTACGCTTTTTGCTTGTATTTATCCAGAAACGTCAGTCGTGGCCCGAAATATTTCGATATAAATGTAAAAATAGTATTTCATATATGTGGCCTGAAATACACTCCTGGAAATGGAAAAAAGAACACATTGACACCGATGTGTCAGACCCACCATACTTGCTCCGGACACTGCGAGAGGGCTGTACAAGCAATGATCACACGCACGGCACAGCGGACACGCCAGGAACCGCGGTGTTGGCCGTCGAATGGCGCTAGCTGCGCAGCATTTGTGCACCGCCGCCGTCAGTGTCAGCCATTTTGCCGTGGCATACGGAGCTCCATCGCAGTCTTTAACACTGGTAGCATGCCCCGACAGCGTGGACGTGAACCGTATGCGCAGTTGACGGACTTTGAGCGAGGGCGTATAGTGGGCATGCGGGAGGCCGGGTGGACGTACCGCCGAATTGGTCAACACGTGGGGCGTGAGGTCTCCACAGTACATCGATGTTGTCGCCAGTGGTCGGCGGAAGGTGCACGTGCCCGTCGACCTGGGACCGGACCGCAGCGACGCATGGATGCACGCCAAGACCGTAGGATCCTACGCAGTGCCGTAGGGGACCGCACCGCCACTTCCCAGCAAATTAGGGACACTGTTGCTCCTGGGGTATCGGCGAGGACCATTCGCAACCGTCTCCATGAAGCTGGGCTACGGTCCCGCACACCGTTAGGCCGTCTTCCGCTCACGCCCCAACATCGTGCAGCCCGCCTCCGTTGGTGTCGCGACAGGCGTGAATGGAGGGACGAATGGAGACATGTCGCCTTCAGCGATGAGAGTCGCTTCTGCCTTGGTGCCAATGATGGTCGTATGCGTGTTTGGCGCCGTGCAGGTGAGCGCCACAATCAGGACTGCATACGACCGAGGCACACAGGGCCAACACCCGGCATCATGGTGTGGGGAGCGATCTCCTACACTGGCCGTACACCACTGGTGATCATCGAGGGGACATTGAATAGTGCACGGTACATCCAAACCGTCATCGAACCCATCGTTCTACCATTCCTAGACCGGCAAGGGAACTTGCTGTTCCAACAGGACAATGCACGTCCGCATGTATCCCGTGCCACCCAACGTGCTCTAGAAGGTGTAAGTCAACTACCCTGGCCAGCAAGATCTCCGGATCTGTCCCCCATTGAGCATGTTTGGGACTGGATGAAGCGTCGTCTCACGCGGTCTGCACGTCCAGCACGAACGCTGGTCCAACTGAGGCGCCAGGTGGAAATGGCATGGCAAGCAGTTCCACAGGACTACATCCAGCATCTCTACGATCGTCTCCATGGGAGAATAGCAGCCTGCATTGCTGCGAAAGGTGGATATACACTGTACTAGCGCCGACATTGTGCATGCTCTGGTGCCTGTGTCTATGTGCCTGTGGTTCTGTCAGTGCGATCATGTGATGTATCTGACCCCAGGAATGTGTCAATAAAGTTTCCCCTTCCTGGGACAATGAATTCACGGTGTTCTTATTTTAATTTCCAGGAGTGTACATTAAAATTCCCAAAATAACACGAGATTCCCACTAGCGTGAGAACGAGCTCGTCCAGGTCACGTGGAAGAAACGTGACAATCTACAAAATGTTTGTATCGGTTACACACAGCAACCATTGGTTCCATTTAGCGTTCAGAGAATGCGAAAAACTGCTATTTCTGCTGCTTACAGCGCTTCCGATAATGTCAGATTTTGATACCATGACTGAGAATGAACATCACAGAGATAATAAGAGTCGTAGTATATTCTCAAACTGCTGTTATTAGCGTCTATTGAAGAAAGACGGCGAGGCAGAAGTAGTAGAAGCCATTAGAAGTAGTGGGAGCACCATACAATTGTGTGATATGATTTTAACTGAAATGAGTCTTTAATAAAGTTTTAAATGTGCTCTAAACTTATTATTTAAATCAAAATTTAAACTTCTGATTATCCTTCATTGTCATTACTCTGTTTAAACAATTCATGGCGTTACCTTGCTCACATTCAGGTCATTACAGGTTCAGTAATAAGATATATCCTGAAATTTACGAGTAAATACAATTACTTTTTAAAATGCTGATATTCACAGCACACATTAACCGCTTTTTCGTTGTTCCTAGCAATTATCAATTTTGCGACACGCGTAAATTGAACTTTTACGCTCTACATGTACGTCGAAGATGGAATGTTCTGCGCCACGCTCACGTTTAACTACCGACTGCAAATTGGCAATAACAGGCAACAATATTTGATATAATCTAGTACGTACGCGGCCGTTTGAAGAATCTCGAGCGCGCTAATGAAAATTTGGTAAAAAAGGTAGCGGGGCTACTGCCAAAATACACAGTCTTGATTTAAAGATGAGTGCGTGGAGAATGCTTTCGGACTCACTGAAGTAGAATTGGCAGACATCCATGATGTAGTAGCGCAGTCAATGAAAAAAAAAAAAAAAAAAAAAAAAAAAAAAAGAAAAAAAAAAAAAAAGAATCCATTATGGGAAATTATTCGTGTAGCCGCAAATTTTTGTACACTTCAAGGATGGAGTGCCATGAACAACTTACTAAAAATACTGATAGATGGGCTGTAAGTATAGGGGTTGGGGGCGTTTAAATGTAACTTTGTAAAGTTTTCTTGAATATCACAATAACTGTAAATCCGCGGTTTTTTATAGAAAATGGTTTCCAGTACAAAAATAAACTACATTAAATTTCCTACAATAATGAAACTGTTATTTTCTTATCTAGATCTAATTGTTTGTGCGTTTCAGGGGATAGGAAAATCACAGGTTATTAAAACAGTGTGTTAATGGTATAAAATTAACGTTAATTGTTAAAAGAAGTGGGTTAAGACAAAAATTAAAAGTGTGTTCCAGATCTAAGTGAAGTGGAGCCGCAAAAAGTGATAAACTGTGATGTGGGGGTGTAACCGGGTGGAGGGTTTAGATGAACGATAGACCCGCGAGGGAAGATAGGTCGTCGGATTGTGCTCATACACTTCCCTTCCTTACAGGTCTTCGAACGGGCTTGCGGGTGCCCACTATATCTCACTACGTCATAGTGTTTGATGGGAAAGGGACTGGATCAGTAAACGTGGAATCTTGCTACTGTCTGTCACTGATCAGCACAATTTAAAGCCATGTAACGATTTTGTAGTCATTCGGTGGTGAATTAATGAATGACCACAAAGTTACTACATTTCTTTCTCCATTAGTTGTGTTACTTACAGACTGCATAAACCTCTTCCATTTAGGAATTGCTGGCACCCGTAGAGTGGGCTGTACTGAGTGGAGCCACTCACCACACGTCCCCACATCTCGCACTGCGGGTGAGAATATGTGTGATGGAACGGAACTGATCATGTTAAAGTCTAGGACAGTCATCTGCTGTAATGCATTTCTCGACTTCCGCTGAAATTTGTGCAGCTCCATAACACGCAGGTGACCTGCTTATGTTGCAGAAGGAGCCAGTTTAATTCCCTGGGTCTTTTCAGACGCCGGGAGAGCTGAGGCTGGGGTGTTGCATTTGGTAACCTCAGGATGCGAAAAGTATTCCAACATTTGATAACGCAGGCAATGAAATCGACAGTGTCGAATACACATTTGACAGCATCCTACATTTAGGGCAGGCGCTTCAGTGGCGTAGACCGTTGACAGCTCCAAGTGCCGAGCCTTTTTTACATAACACCTCACTTAACAACAGTGAATGAGTACGCAATAACATGAAAATAATTCCACTATACAGACAGGTGCTTAGTGAAGTTACTTTCTCTGTTCACATAAGAACCAGACAGGAAATGTTGGGGACGCACAATCTATCTGTAAACTGAAAAGCGAACAGCATTCGTGATCAGGGACGTCGCCTTTTCCGGAAGAATGCAACAAATGCCTCACAAGATGACTAAGATTCCATATTTCCTCTAGGAGTGTAGAACAGTCTACAGAGATTTACGTAGATTTTGCCCATAAGCGTTTCTTGCGTTACCATTATTAGTAACTCATCTCGTTATTTCCCCGACCGTTAACGCAGTTTTGTGGTAAGTAAACGCCCTCCCCATCATCTCTGAGCACTGCATCGTCTGTGGTC
Source organism: Schistocerca americana (assembly GCF_021461395.2). Lineage (NCBI taxonomy): Eukaryota > Metazoa > Arthropoda > Insecta > Orthoptera > Acrididae > Schistocerca > Schistocerca americana. The sequence goes on along the minus strand of NC_060119.1, from coordinate 828,272,235 downwards.
CATAAGGGACGCTGCGCAATTGTCGGTATAACTTACTGGAACAACCAATAGTTGCGTGTTATGACGTAGTGGGATAGAGTGTTTGGGGGCTTCCCAAAGGGAGCTACAAAGGGAGGGAAGTACATGACCACATTCCGGCGACCGGCCTTCCCTCACGCTCCTAACCCCCCCCCCCCCTCCCCTCCCCCCTTTCCCTCATCTCACCCTTTTGCACTCTCAGAACATAAATTATCTATTAATACGTCTTTATTGATACAAATTTTAATATTTGTCCTCAACCCACATCACTGAAAAGTAAACATTAATTTTATACCATTAAAAGAGTATTGTTAGTAAACTGCTACTTTTCCTTCCCCTGTAACGCGAAAACTATTAGCCCTAGAGAAAAAATAAATAGGACTTTTTTTATAGGACAATGAATCCAGTTTGATTTTATACTGGAACACGTTTCCGCTGGAGGCTGCGAATGTCAAGTTATTCAAGAAAAACTTAAAAAAGTAGCTCTAAACTACGTCCCTTTTTCACCTCACACTCCACCGATCAGTACTTTTGGTATGTCGATCTATATCTACATCTACATTCGCAAACCACCGTACGCTGCGTGGCGGAGGTTACCCTGTAGCCGCGTGGGGTTAGCCGAGCGGTCAAGGGATCTGCAGTTATGGTCTGTGCGGCTGGTCCCGGCGGAGGTTCGAGTCCTCCCTCGGGCATGGGTGTGTGTGTTTGTCCTTAGGATAATTTAGGTGAAGTAGTGTGTAAGCTTAGGGACTGATGACCTTAGCAGTTAAGTCCCATACGATTTCACACACATTTGAACATTTTTTTTTTTTTTTTGGTTCCCTGTACCACTACATGTCATTTCCCTTCCTGTTCCACTCGCAAACAGAGTGAGGGACAAACGACTGCTCTATGCCTCCATGTGAGCCCTAATTTCTTGTATCTTCTTCGTCTTTACGCGCAGTCTGTGTTGGCGGCAGTAGAATCGTTTGGCAGCCAGCTTCAAGTGCCGATTCCCTAAATTTTCTCAGCACTGTTCCCCGAAAAGAGCGTTGCCTTCCCTCAAGAGATTCTCTTTTGACTTCTCGAAGCATCTCCGTAATACTTATGTGTTGTTCGAACCCACAGGTAGCAAATCTAGCAGCCCGCCTCTGAATTGTTTCCACGGCTTTCTACGTGGTGCGGATTCCAAACACTGGAGCAGTATTCAAGAACAGGTCGCACTGGCGTCCTCTATGCTGTCTCCTTTACAGGTGGCCCACTCTTTTCTAAAATTTTCCCAGTAAACCGAAGTCGATCATTCGCCTTCGCAACCACAGTTCTCACACGCTCAGCCCATTTTGTGTCGCTTTGTAACGTTACGTCCAGATATTTAAACGACTTGACTGTGTCAAGCAGGAAAATAGTAACACTGTATCCGAACATTACAGGTTTGTTCTTCCTACTTATCCGCATTAACTTACATTTTTTTCCACGTTTAGTGCTATTTGGCATTCATCACACCTACTAGAAGGTTTGTCTAAGTCGTCTTGTATCTTCCTACAGACACTCAACTTCGACACCTTATTGCACACCACAGCATCATTAGCAAACAATCGCAGATTTCTTCCCATTCTGTCCGCCAAATCATTTATGTATGTAGAGAACAGCGGTCTTGGCACACTTTCCTGGAGCACTCCTGGCGATACGCTTGTCTCTGATCATCGAACTCTGTCGTACCGATGCACAAAAATTCGTGACCACACCGATTTTTTCCCATAAGTTCCTTCGTTAACTGGATTATTACTGGCAGTGTGGCCAAAGATTCGTAGCGGGAGCTTAACTGCTACGGAGCAGGTAGGAATCCGCATCTCAAGATCGACATACGTGCTCCTGCTGACTCACCGACTGCTGCAGCTGCATCTGCAGTCGGGAAGGGGAAGTCGTGATTGCAGTAAGGTTTACTGCGCTGCTTTGCGCACTCCACACGGACGGCTGCTACTTAAACCGCTGCTGAGTCAGCCATTACGAGCTTCGTGAGAATGAAGACATCCATCATTACGTGACGAGGCTCTTTGGGCTATCTGATCTTAAGTCTGGTTACAGCCGCATGTGCACAGGGTAATGCCGTGTTGATGCCATAAACTTTCAGGGATGAAGGAGAAGGGTAATTGTTTCAGTTGGAGGTAAACGGCCGTGATCCGGAAGCGTCGAAGTCGAAAGTTTTAAGTGAAAATCGTCCTAATACCTTTGACGGCGGAATACATGTTTCGGTACTGTTGTTAAGATTGTAGGGTACGCAATTCCGACGAGCACTTAGGCATAGAGGCTGGGATAATAGCTCACCTAATCTAGTGCAGCTGGTGTACTGTGTAGTGACATGATCAGTCCTGATGCACAATGCTTGTACTGTAGTAGACTGCTGTCTGTGCTTAGAAGTTTTAGTGCTAACGTCGACTAGCCCTAGCCAAATAGAGTTGTATCCAACGACGGAACTTGTGATTTTTGTGTATGGGCAAGCAAGTGTAAGCAGCAGAGAAGCAGAGAGGTTGTGCAGGGCCAAATACCGGCGTGGAAGACATACAGCTCACACCGTGTTTCCAACGATTACCTGAAACATAGCACTTGGCACCACTGTACAACGACTGAGGAGGTCGACGAACTACATGGACGCCCGGCTTAGAAGATCCACTGCTTGCAGAAGTGGATGAGGCGTCTGCAATCAGCACTCAATCACATGCACGTGACATAAATATTTCGCAGACTGCTTTGTGCTGAGTATTACGGGAAATGCAGCTATACAGAGAAAGTGCGTGCTTGAAGTCCTGACTTCCGACGTAGTATCGCGTTCAGACTATGGTTCTTGCACCGCCTTACAATCGATCCTCACTTTCCTGCATATGTACTTTTCGCGCATGAAGCCTGTTGCACCAGAGACCGACCGCTAAATGTTAGCAACAGTTATGTTTGAGCCGATGAGAATCCTACTCCACAGCTGTGAAGAGGATCAACCCAGATTGTCACTCAACATATTACGTTACATACTAGACCTGTTTCTTCTTCCTTCCCGATTAAATGCACCAGCGTCTTTCATTTCAGCGTAACTTGATTCCTTGTAACGGTTGACCAAAAATTTAAAGTTTTATGAAATGTCCGGATTGTTCCCTAAATTTTAAAGGAGGCCGACCCACCCACATTTTCTGTAAGTGACCAGCCAGTCCCATTTATCTATGTAATTATTTTGGCTTTCATCTTTTTTTTCTTTTAAGTGGAAGCTTTATAACATCTGCCTACTTTTACGTTTTATTCATGAATGTGAGCTAGTGTGAATGTGCGGATGATCGTGGGTGAGGCTGGGGGAGTCACTTACTCTTCCTAGTATTATGACATTTTAACTAAATTTGTTCCTATTAACGTTTATAAGAGAGCTGATAGTCTGGCCGTTGAGTATTCGCAACCACAAACTCACGAAAACACACACAACAAAAATCAGACAAGAACAACGCATATATTATGTAACCACGTAGAAGCTTTGGTGGATTTTTCCTTTGGGTTGTTGTCTTTGCCATTTGAGTAACATGCATATAATATTAATACCATATATAAGATGCCATCCAATTCCTTCATGAGTTCATTTTGTTTTCTAGATTTTGATGCCACGCTACCCTTCCACCGAACAGAACACAATGCACAGCTAAAATGAAACTTTCTGGGAACAGCTTTTTTGTTAGAAGTCCGTCAAACTGTATTTCTAAGTCAGAGTGTCCCTACAGGAGACTGAAATGTATTTTTCCTATCAGTTGACTTTGTTCTACTTCTTTATTCCTTGATTTTTTCACATGGTTTTTATTTTTAATGTAGTAGACATCTGCACATAAAACCTAATGTTGAATATTATTGTGCAATTGCCTATAGGAAAGAGAAAAAAGACAAATCGAGAAAAAACAGTGGAAATAATATGTCATGAATTGCTAATTGGCTTCAGGTCTGAGCTCAAAATTCCAAATTTTTTGGGACTTTTCAGTGACAGTAACGTAATATGAAACCATTCCGTCGCAGAATAATTTATTATAAGTGAGTCATGGCAATACGATCATGTTCAGTACAAAATCTAAAAACAGCGGTTGGTATTTCTCCTTTGCTCACAACAAGAAAAAGGAACATCCTCAGCTCTGAGATCGCGTTTCGCTCTAGAGATCCTCAAGGTAAGTTCCTTCCAGAGACCATATTTAAACTATTAGGACGCTTATTAATCACGTATACAAAACTGACGATACTTTTGTAAGGGACCTGTCAATGTCAGTAATGTAATGACATTCAATATCTGCAAAGCAAATAGCAGCCAAACCTGCGCCGTCCTGAAGTCACATGTCCTGGAGCAACTTGTATGTTGCTTTCAAAAATTATGTTCTGTGCAGCAGAACGCTCTTGCAAACGATTTTCTACTCTGTGAGTTACGTATATACTAATATTGTGTTCAGAGCAGTACGAAAGCAAATGCACCGCTCAGTGACATTAATTCATGATTACCTGTCAAAAGCCTGAATAAACACAGCGGTGCAATACATGCAGGAAGAGAGCCAGTAAGATTCTGGTAGGAAATGGCAGGGATCGTGGGGCGGAAGGTAAATAGCCAAAAACGAAGGTCGTTTCGTTTTCTCGTTATGAAAAGACACTTAAGCTGTCTGTGCGTGCTTTATGTTGTGGGTTGGCGGTAGAGCCAACACCGGGTTACTAGAGGAAGCCGAAAGGCACGCGTTTTAGCTCACGCAGGCTGGCGTGACTTCTGGAACAGGACAAGGAAATTAGAATTTAGAAAAAACGGACGTAGCTGGTGGAATACTTAACTTTAATCCATTAATGATGAGCGTCGCTCTTGACTGTACGTTATTCACAATATCAATAGTAACTGAACATATCGCCTTGCTAAGTCGTAGCAAATGACGTAGCTGAAGGCTATGCTAACTATCGTCTCGGCAAATGAGAGCGTATTTTGTCAGTGAACCATCGCTAGCAAAGTCGGTTGTACAACTGGGGCGAGTGCTAGGAAGTCTCTCTAGACCTGCCGTGTGGCGGCGCTCGGTCTGCAATCACTGATAGTGGCGACACGCGGGTCCGACGTATACTAACGGACCGCGGCCGATTTAAAGGCTACCACCTAGCAAGTGTGGTGTCTGGCGGTGACACCACACTTTACATCTACCTTCGCGATTTACGAGAGCCTGAAAACTATTTCTGCGGTCAGCCAGAAACCGATGGAGAACATACTGCCCATAATTTCCAGTCCGCAAGTCCACACTACTATTTGTAGTTCCTACATGCTGTCTGCTCAGCGGGATCAGGATCTATTACAATAAATAAACGTTGTGGGTTTTAACTGATTGATATATTCAGTGAAACATCACACGTAAAATATAATAATATCCCTGCCCAGCTCTGACGTCATCCGAGGCACAGCTCACGCAGGCGTTGGCATAAACAGATTGATATCTCGGTGCGAAGTCTCTCCTCTTCACTACTCCTGTGACCATATTTGTATACGGGAGACGCAGACCCCTTACGCACGGGTATCAGCATCTAATTGGCCCCTATCTTGGAAATGTATTAATTGATGTCTTTCATTTAACAATTTACGTAAGTTTGCTTTAGTTACTCAGTTTTAACTCGACTGCATTTAAACCTTGCTGGTCAGAAATTTTAGAACGGGCTGGCAGTAAAATATGACATCTGAACTGTATCTTTAAAATACAGATAGTTATTTACAATACATTCTTGAAACATTGTACAGCTGTATTATAGCGCCGGCTGGTGTGGCCAAGCGGTTCTAGGTGATTCAGTCCGGAACAGCGCGACCGCTACGGTTTCAGGTTCGAATCCTGCCTCGGGCATGGATGTGTGTGAAGTCCTTAGGTTAGTTAGGTTTAAGTAGTTCTAAGTCTAGGGGACTGATGACCTCAGATGTTAAGTCCCATAGTGCTCAGAGCCATTTGAACCATTTTTTTGTATTAAAGCATTATTGTAATCTAATGCTGTAATTAGAATTTTCTATTACAAATGAAACTGATACCTGATCTATTATGAACAAGAAAGTTTTCATTCCAAATTTGGTTTCTAGTAAATAACTTGAAAACTAATAAAGCTAGCTTATTTTTGTCATGTAGTTAATGCTTACATATCAAACTGAAGCTACAGACAAATTTTCATGTTTCTGAGTCTAATATTAAGCGCCTTAAATTTTTCGTAAAAACGCCGATTTTGACCAAAATATTGCTCTGCTCAAGTTGGGAGTTACAAGCTTTAATTGTGACATACATTTTCAGATTATGACCAATTTTTAGCTTTGTAGTCCTATTATTCAGTGAGACCTTGCTATTGTAACATTAATTTACTGAAGCATAAACTGGTGAAGTTGGGAAAAGTTATTTTGATTTTTAATTTCATTGTAAGATTTTTTTTGCAGTTCAAATGGTTCAAATAGCTCTGAGCACTATGGGACTTAACATCTGAGGTCATCAGTCCCCTAGAACTTAGAACTACTTAAACCTAACTTCCCTAAGGACATCACACACATCGATGCCCGAGGCAGGATTCGAACTTGCGACCGTAGCAGTCGCGCGGTTCCAGACTAAAGCGCCTAGAACCGTTCGGCCACATCGGTCGGCTGGCAAGTCACTATGCTGCCAAAATTTACTAAGAGTTTGGGATAGTGTTTGATATCCCTGTTTCATCACTATTTTAGTTTTCTCTTATTGTTCTAAGCGCTACAGTCTGCAACCGCGCGACTGCTACGGTCGCAGGTTCGAATCCTGCCTCGGACATGGATGTGTGTGATGTCCTTAGGTTAGTTAGGTTTAAGTAATTCTAAGTCTAGGGGACTGAGGACCTAAGATGTTAAATTCCATAGTGTTTAGAGCCATTTGAATGCTTTTTTTTTTTTGACTTGCCAGTTCTGGACAAAGAACAATAGTGGTCATGCGGGAAGAGAAGTGGCGTTCGTTCAGGGTGCAGAGCTGATCTAAGATGACAGATCTGCATCCGAAGATTATCACTATGGTTGCAAGAATGCCTAACACGTGTTGGAAGTACAGTGGTACTAGAGGATGCATCCTACCACAGTGTATACGTAAACAAAGCGCTTAACACACCTTGTAAAGCAGATATATTGTCCTGGATGATTAAGCATAAAATCCCTTTCGCAGCTCTTGAAAGTTGTGACACTGTGATCGTAACCCATCGAACGTACCTGGAGAATTTCGTCCAGTGATGTCAGCAGCGTTATCCTTTCGCAATTTAAATGATTGAGGCTGCAGTACAGGGCATTACTATAGACGACTGGAAGAAGCCGTGTGAGAAATGGAAAACTATTATGCACGAATACTGACACAGAGACGCATTGATGGACGAAGCTACAGAGACGGTTACTGTTCAACTTGAATCAGACAGTGATAGTGAAATTTCGTCGCTCTGTATCTGACGAGGAAGATTCAGATTCGAGAAAGACAGCTGCTTCGGACATCAGCAAGAGGTCTATCGAGTGAGCGATGCTGCAGAATTGTGTGCAGAAGAGCTAGGTGTTCACCACTACAAATGATCTAAAGGTATTGTGTACTCTTCTTATGCAGGATCTCGCCACATAACGTTTTACTTATTAGCTTTTTGATTCCAAAGTTGGTTCTGAGCACTATCGGACATAACATCTGGTGTCATCAGTCCCTTAGACTTAGAACTACTTAAACCCATCTAACTAAGGACAAGCACACACATCCATGCCATGGGCAGGATTCGAACTTGCGACCGTAGCAGCAGCGCGGTTCCAGACTGAAGCGCCTAGAACCGCTCGGCCACAACGGCCGGCTTTTTTGATTACAAAACAAATTTTATTTTCCCACATGTGTCTGTGAAATCAATAGCAAATGCAGTCTTATGTTTTTTCACCTATCTCAGTTACATCAAAATTTCTGTTTTATTTTCATTTCTTACGAATTCCTGCAGAAATGGAAATGAGCGTACGGCATTGTGGGCCCCAGGTGGGGAAGTTCGGCCACCGAGGGCAAGTACTTATTGCATTCGACGCCACATTGGACGACTTGCGCGTCGGAGATGGGGATGAGGACAACACAACACCCTGCGCCTGAGCGGAGAAAATCTCCTGCCCCAGCCGGGAATCGAACTCGGGCCCATTGGCGTGGCATTCCGCCGCGCTGACCACTCAGCAAAAGCGGGTGGGGGGGGGGGGGGTCGGGGGGTCGGACCATTCCTGATTCCTGTAGAATAACGTATTAATACCGAATGTACTTTTATCTGGTACACGCCTAATTGAAGTTGTTACATCGAAAAACAACAGTTTTATTTTAATTTCACCCGGTTTTCTGTAAAAAAAATGTGGCAATGGCATATGTATTAGACGTTCGCTTCAGTTAGCAGGTCGTAGCACAACAGTTTTATTTTTTCCATTTTCTACGCCTTCCTGTAGAGTGTATAAGACTATATCAAAAGCGAAAGTACTGTTGTCTCCAAGTCACACAGCTGCGTTGTTCAACCGTATAACAACAGTTTTGTTTTCCTGTTCATTTCGACTGTTTTTCTGTACAATAATGTGTTAACGAAATGTGTGTTTTATTCGCTGCACGTATGGCAGAAACAGTTCAGGTACCGAGTTGCATTTTCATTGAGCGCAGGTATATCACTCGTGTGTTATTCGAAACAACAGCAGAACGAGTCAACTGTTTGCAGCGAACGGCAGTTATGAAGTAAAGAGGTTACAATTACTTCCAAAGGAACTTTTATCTTTGCTAAGAAACTGCTAAGACATATCTGTTGATTAATTGAAACATCAGCGTAGGCATACGATGCCATGTGGTCCGGCCATGTGATGGATTACTGGGAAGTCATGGCCATGACCAATGTCAAGTGTTTATAACAAGAGGTGGATTCTGACAAGCAATTGTTGGGCACGTACTGAGTTGAAGTGCTAATTTTTAATTTACAGTCTTTAATCACTTTGGTTACTCACGTGATGTCATGCGACAGAGAGTATATTATAAAAAAATTACTGTGTTGATGCCCTGAGGAGTAATTAAATCGCTATTTTGAAGTATAGCTTGCCTCGCCTTTATGTCTTCGGTTTCGATTCAGTTGTTAATCCTGTACACCATTCCATCAAATTTCCTATCTTTCATAGGAAAGCAATTAAAAAATTTGGGATAATCTTCCCTCAACACAATAAAATATGTCGTGAAATAATTTCCGGTAAGACATATCGAATCAATAAGAGCTACCGAAGATGCTGGTCTACCTCTTTTTCAAGTATGTTTGTGTGTTACATGAACGTAGATTAAGCGTTTGACTCATACTCAACTCCTATATGTACGCTTGCTGGGACAGGACCTAGTTACAGATCCTTTGCGCAACTTGAAGTTCAGCTCTGGACTGTTGCGTAGAGAGACTCGACGGCTTGCGGCAATAAAGTCCTTCAGATTTTTGTGAAGCGGACCTAACGCTTTCGACTCTGACTAATGGGGCTATGGAACCAGCGGAAGAACTGAAAATCAAATAACAGAGACAAGGACCTGAATATATAGGACACAGTAATGAGTTTGTTGAACTTTCCGAGTGCTCAGATTAAAAGACAGAGGATCGCATTGAATCGGTTGCAGACTTGACTGAAATACTTTTTATTACTAGTATCTAAATAAAAAGGAAAGCATTATTTGTCCTGCTTCAGCCTTCATGTGAACATGTGATAGCACACACATTTTGCATAAATGGCACGTCTTCGTTTAGTTTAAAGTGTAAAATTCCCGTCTGAGAGCCAGAAATATGAACCAGACCTGGAACTAAGAGTTACTCTCTTCTGGTGAGCAGTCCGAGTGAAGTTTGCAACTTGCTGTTGGTAACTATTTAGGTAAGTGCTGCATTAGTTTCCCTTCTCTGTGTCAGAAACAATGTGTAACGAACAAACTGAAAACACACAAAATAAAATACACAGATGGAAAAATAAACACCAAATAGCAATTAATGTAGAGTAATGAAATTTCAGAAACACATTCGTTTAGTCACATATTTAAGTGATTAATATTACAAGATCACAGATTAATGTAAGGACGACATAACCCATTGCAAATGTGAAATGCTGGTACCTTAATAACCGATGTAACCACCACGGTATTTATTGCAATAATGCGAACGTGTATGCATTGTGTTGTACAGGTGTGAGGTATCAGTTTGTGCGATGGAGTTTCATGCCTGTTGCACGTGGTCGTTCAATACATGCCGTTTGTGGCTGACGCTGGAGATGTGGTCCGGTGATGTCCCATATGAGCTCTACTAGAGACAGTTTTGGCGATCGTTCTGGACATGACAACGTGCTGACACTTTATCCACATCTACATGGATACTCTGCAAATCACATTTAAGTGCCTGGCAGAGGGTTCATCGAACCACCTTCACAATTCTCTATTATTCCAATCTTGTAGAGCGCGCGGAAAGAATGAACACCTATATATGTCCGTACGAGCTCTGATTTCCCTTATTTTTAAAGTGGTGCTCGTTTCTCCCTATGTAGGTCGGTGTCAAAAAAATATTTTCGCATTCGGAGGAGAAAGCTGGTGATAGGAATTTCGTGAGAAGATTCCGTCGCAACGAAAAACCATCTTTCTTTTAATGATGTCCACCCCAAATACAGTATCAGTTCATTGACACTCTCGCGATAATACAAAACGTGCTGCCTTTCTTTGAACTTTTTCGCTGTACTCCGTCAGTCCGAACTGGTAAGGATCCCACACCGCGTAGCAGTATTCTAAAACAGGACGGTCAAGCGTGGTGTAGGCAGTCTCCTTAGTAGCTCTGTTACATTTTCTAAGTGTCCTGCCAATAAAACGCAGTCTTTGGTTAGCCTTCCCCACAACATGTTCTATGTGTTCCTCCAAATCTGCGTTAACCTGAATTTACGGCGTTTATATTTGACTGATTTATCGTGTAACCGAAGTTTAACGGACTACTTTTAGCACTCATGTGGATGACCTCACACTTTCCGTTATTTAGGGTCAACTGTCAATTTCTCACCCTTCAGATATCTTTTTAAAATCGTTTTGCAGTTTGTTTTGATCTTCTGATGACTTAATTAGTCGATAAACGACAGCGGCATCTGCAAACAACCTAAGACGCCTGCTCAGATTGTCTCCCAAATCGTTTATATAGATACGAAACAATAAAGGACCTATAACACTACCTTGGGGAACGCCAGAAATCATTTCTGTTTTACTCGATGACTTCCCGTCAATTACTACGAACTGTGACCTCTCTGACAGGGAGTCACCAATCGAGTCACATAACTGAGACTATGTTCCATAAGCACGCAATTTCACTATAAGCCGCTTGTGTGGTACCTCCCAGAAATCCAGAAATACGGAATAGATCTGAAATCCCTTGTCAATATCACTCAATACTTCATGCAAATAAAGAGCTATTTGTGTTTCACAGGAACGATGTTTTCTAAACCCATGTTTACAGTGTGTCAATAGACCGTTTTCTTCGAGGTAATTCAGAATGTTCGAACACAATACATGTTCCAGAATCCTGCTGCATATCGATGTTAATGATATGGGCCTGTAATTAAGTGGATTACTTCTACTACCTTTCTTAAATATTGGTGTTAGCTGTGCAACTTTCCAGTCTCTCAGTACCGATCTTTCGTCGAGCGAACGGTTGTATATGATTGTCATGTATGGAGCTAATGTATCAGCATACTCTGAAAGGAACATAATTGGTATACAGTGTGGACCAGAATACTGGCTTTTATTAAGTGGTTTAAATTGCTTCACTATTCCCGGGATAATTACTTCTACATTACTCGTGTTGTTAGCTGTTCTTGATTCGAATTCTGGATTGTTTACTCCGTCTTCTTTTGTGAAGGTACTTCGGAAGGCTGTGTTTAGTAACTCTGCTTTGGCAGCACTATCGTCGATAGTGTGTCCATTGTTATCGCGCAGAGAAGGCAGTGATTGTTTCTTGCCGCTAACATACTTCACATACGACCAGAATCTCTTTGGATTTTCTACCAGATTTGGAGACGAAGTTTCGTTGTGAAAACTGTTATAAGCATCTCGTATTGAAGTCCGCGCTAAATTTCGAGCTTCTGTAAAAGATCACCAATTTTGGGGATTTTGCGTCTTTTTTAATTTGGCATGTTTGTTTTGTTGCTTCTGCACCAGTGTTCTAACCCGTTCTGTATACCAAGGAGGATCAGCACCGTCGTTTGTAAATTATAGAGGATGTTGGGTTACAGCAGCTGTTTGTGGGCGAACCTTGTACTGCTGGAGAAAGTCCCCTGGAATGCTTTTCATGAATAGCAGCATGGCAGGTCAAATCACCAGATTGACGTACAAATTTGCAATCAGGGAAAGCGGGATAACCAAGAGAACGCTCCTGCTGTCACACGAAATCACACCCCAGACCATAACTCAAGGAGTAAGTCCAGTGTGTCAAGCACGCTGAGAGGTTGGTTAAAGCCATCAACTGGCATCTTTCGAACCAACACACAACCATCACTGGCAGCCAGGCAGAACCAGCTTCCATCAGCAAACACTACAGATCGTTACACTGCCCTCTAACGAGCTCTCGCATGACACCACTGAAATCCAAATGGCGGTGGTTTGGGGTCAGTAGAATGTATATTACAGGGCATCTGGCTTGGAGCTGTCTTTCGTTGTGTCACTGTGGTGGCAACTGCTGCTGAATTTGCTGCTGCAGATGCAGTCCAATGCTCCAGAACCATATGCCGAACACCAAGGTCTTTCCTTTCGGTAGCTCCCTGTGACCGTTCGGGGTCCGTCTTCTTGATACTGATGTTTTCGTGACCACCGCTGTTCGAATCGTATACAGGGGCTACACTCCTGCCGATTCCTTCCGCAATAGCGCAGAAGGAACATGCTGCTTGTAGTAGCCCTGTTATACGACCTCGTTCACTCTCAGTGAGGTGTTGCTTATGGCGTCTTTGTCGCTTTAAAGGCATGCTTGACTAGCATCTACTCACCAAATCCAATCTCAAAGATAAATAAAGCTCACGACCGTTACAGGCTATACCTTTAGGAAATATCGTAATCTACTCTGGTACTTCATATTTTAAAATTTTAAAGAAAGTTTTTATGTTTTTTTAATGATTTCTTGTATCAGTTTTCATAACTGTTTTAATTAATTTTAGTAAACCTTAACTAAAAATAAAGTTTTTAGTAAAAGTTAAGTCAACAAGCGGAGGTCTTTTACAAGGCTGCCTCATTTCACCAACATTATTTACAATCTATATAAAAATCAGTCATAAGTTATGACCTCGTAAATGCAATTGGATGGGGCAAGAATTTAAAGATGGAGCTTATTTAAATCACCTACTATATGCTGATGATCAAGTAGTTATAGCACAAGACGAGAAGGAAGCAAATTATGTATGTAACCAATTAGCAATGGAATACAGATACTGGTATTTGAAGATTACTTACCAGAAAACAGAATACCTCACTTATGATCCAGATGACTTGTACATAGAGGGAAAGAAAATTAAGAAGGTCAATACTTTCCGTTATTTGGGCTCCATTTTAGAACTGGAGAAAAATGAGAGCTGGAAATTAATAAAAGAATTAGCAGTGAAAGAAAGGTCATTGGGATGACCAACTCAATCTTATGGAGCAGAAATGTAGTAAACTGAACCAAAAAAATCTTACATAAATCGATACTAGGGAGAATAGTTGTGTATGGAGTGGAGACGTGGACTTGAAACACAGAAAGAAACTGCAATTAGTGGAAATGGACTACTGGAAAAGATCAGCAAGGATTTCTAGAAAAGAGAAAGTAAGAAACGACGAAATAATAAAGAGAATGGAAGTAAGAGAAAGAATACTTGACGTGATGGATAAAAGGAAATTACAGTGCTACGGGCATGCAAGAAGAATGAAGGAAGCCACAATTCCGAAAATGATCTGGAATGGAACCGGAGGGAAAGAAGAGAAGAAGACGCCCTATGACCACCTGGCTACAAAATGAACGTTTAACAATGAGAAGACTTGGCGCAGAGGAAGAAGATATACAAGACCGAAACTCCTGGAGGGACATCTTGAGAAGATAAATTAAGATCTTATGTAACAGTTGTAATAATTTCCGGATATTTGTATGGAGGAATACGTCAATAAATAAAAATAATAAAACTTTACTAAAAAATCTGAGTGTTAGCAGTGAATGTCCTTTTCGCAATTAATGTAGTATTCTGATTTTCAGATATATGACCATTTTACACAGCTGTATAACTTTAAAAGCTATGCTGTGAATGAAAATCAAAGACAGTCAAAGAAATTTTTTTTAAATTTTTGTGGTAGTCTTAAAGTGGTTTGTCTTGCTATGATTGAGCTAAAATATATTTTGAGTTTCTGTACGCTACTCATACGTGGTTGTTGTTGTTGTGGTCTTCAGTCCTGAGACTGGTTTGATGCAGCTCTCCATGCTACTCTATCCTGTGCAAGCTTTTTCATCTCCCAGTACTTACTGCACCCTACATCCTTCTGAATCTGCTTAGTGTATTCATCTCTTGGTCTCCCCCTACGATTTTTACCCTCCACGCTGCCCTCCAATACTAAATTGGTGATCCCTTGATGCCTCAGAACATGTCCTACCAACCGATCCCTTCTTCTGGTCAAGTTGTGCCACAAACTTCTCTTCTCCCCAATCCTATTCAATACCTCCTCATTAGTTATGTGATCTACCCATCTAATCTTCAGCATTCTTCTGTAGCACCACATTTCGAAAGCTTCTATTCTCTTCTTGTCCAAACTATTTATCGTCCATGTTTCACTTCCATACATGGCTACACTCCATACGAATACTTTCAGAAATGACTTCCTGACACTTAAATCAATACTGGATGTTAACAAATTTCTCTTCTTCAGAAACGCTTTCCTCGCCATTGCCAGCCTACATTTTATATCCTCTCTACTTCGACCATCATCAGTAATTTTGCTCCCCAAATAGCAAAACTCCTTTACTACTTTAAGTGCCTCATTTCCTAATCTAATTCCCTCAGCATCACCCGACTTAATTAGACTACATTCCATTATCCTTGTTTTGCTTTTGTTGATGTTCATCTTATATCCTCCTTTCAAGCCACTGTCCATTCCATTCAACTGCTCTTCCAAGTCCTTTGCTGTCTCTGACAGAATTACAATGTCATCGGCGAACCTCAAAGTTTTTATTTCTTCTCCATGAATTTTAATACCCACTCCGAATTTTTCTTTTGTTTCCTTTACTGCTTGCTCAATATACAGATTGAACAACATCGGGGACAGGCTACAACCCTGTCTTACTCCCTTCCCAACCACTGCTTCCCTTTCATGTCCCTCGACTCTTATAACTGCCATCTGGTTTCTGTACAAATTGTAAATAGCCTTTCGCTCCCTGTATTTTACGCCAGCCACCTTTAGAATTTGAAAGAGAGTATTCCAGTCAACATTGTCAAAAGCTTACTCTAAGTCTACAAATGCTAGAAACGTAGGTTTGCCTTTCCTTAATCTTTCTTCTAAGATAAGTCGTAAGGTCAGTATTGCCTCACGTGTTCCAGTGTTTCTACGGAATCCAAACTGATCTTCCCCGAGGTTGGCTTCTACTAGTTTTTCCATTCGTCTGTAAAGAATTCGTGTTAGTATTTTGCAGCTGTGACTTATTAAGCTGATAGTTCGGTAATTTTCACATCTGTCAACACCTGCTTTCTTTGGGATTGGAATTATTATATTCTTCTTGAAGTCTGAGGGTATTTCGCCTGTTTCATACATCTTGCTCACCAGATGGTAGAGTTTTGTCAGGACTGGCTTTCCCACGGCCGTCAGTAGTTCCAATGGAATATTGTCTACTCCGGGGGCCTTGTTTCGACTCAGGTCTTTCAGTGCTCTGTCGAACTCTTCACGCAGTATCGTATCTCCCATTTCATCTTCATCTACATCCTCTTCCGTTTCCATAATATTGTCCTCAAGTACATCGCCCTTGTATAGGCCCTCTATATACTCCTTCCACCTTTCTGCTTTCCCTTGTTTGCTTAGAACTAGGTTTCCATCTGAGCTCTTGATATTCATACAAGTCGTTCTCTTATCTCCAAAGGTCTCTTTAATTTTCCTGTAGGCGGTATCTATCTTACCCCTAGTGAGATAGGCCTCTACATCCTTACATTTGTCCTCTAGCCATCCCTGCTTAGCCATTTTGCACTTCCTGTCGATATCATACGTGGTACCTATATAAAAAGCATGTTACTAATCAAAGTTAAGTACATTTAACGAAATTTGTTGTTTATGTATTTTAATGACCCTCTGGTATTACGCGTTATGGAAAATGCGTTGTTATTGCTAGGGTTGAAGGGTGGCCGAATGCTCTTCGTGTCGCCATCCTGTCCAGTAGCCAGAAGCAGCACTACGAAGCGCAGTTTGTCGGACGTGCGTGTGGTGTTGACAGACTGCGTAAAGCAGCAGCTCAGGGGTCATCGCACGTTTATCCGCGCTCCACGTTTCTGAGCGAACGGTCTTCACACCTGACCGATTTCGCGTCCCTGCCGTCGGCAGTAATTATAGGAGTTAATGTATCAGATAGCAGTAAACAGCTTAGTCGCCTCTCGATACGGTCGTACCGTTCCTTTTCGGCGATTTGCATAGCTATTGAGAGGACTACGGCAGCTCTTAGGCACGCACATTACCATTTGTTGGGCTAACGGGTGGAGGCACGCGCTGTTTCGTTTTGTTTGCTCTGCTTCCTGTGTCCGGCGTCGGGTGGCCACCGACCGGACTGCTGACCTCCAGGTCAGCCAAAAGAAAATGACACACCACACCTCCACTGTACCGACGGATCAAAATACACTTTCAGCGGCAATGACTTATGAAGCAGAAGTACACAGTCTCGTACAAGTAGACCTACTAATCCCTGTGCAGTAGCATTCTTACATCTGGCAGAGAACTCAAGTCTTTAACTAACACTCGCTCTAAACGACACTCAACAGGAAAGTCTGAGCACATATTCGATACCCTCATCAGCTAAAACATTATGACCATCAACCTAATAGCTGGTATGTCCATCTTTGGCACGGATCTGGTATGGAAGCAATGAGGCCTTGGTAGGTCGCTGGAGAGAGTTGGCACCACATCTGCACACACACACGTCACCTAATTCCCGTAAATTCCGGGTAAGGGGGCGATAATCTCTGACGCCACGTTCAATCACATCCCAGATAGATCGGCTTCAGATCTGGCGAGTTGGAGGGCCAGGAAATAAATTGGAACTCGCCACTGTGTTCCTCGAACCACTCCATCACACTCCTGGGCTTGTGACATGGCGCATTATCTTGCTGAAAAATGCCACTGCCGTACGGAAACATGATTGTCATGAAGTAGTGTACGATACTCCTTGGTCGTCACGATGTCTTACCCGAGCTCCACTGAACCCATTGATGCCCACGTGAATGTTCCACAGAACATAATGGAGCTGCTGCCAATTTGTCGCCGTCCCGCATTACAGGTGTCAAGGAGCTGTTCCACTGAAAGACGACGGATTCGCACCCTGCCATCGGCATGATGAAGAAAGTACCGGGATTCATTAGCTCATACAACGCGCTGCCAGTGGGCCAACATCCAGTGCCGATGGTCACGTGCCCATTTCAGAGGTAGTTGCCGATGTCGTTGTGTTAACATTGGCACATGCATGGGTCGTCGGCTGCGGAGGCCCACTGTTAGGAGCGTTCGGTGCCCTGTGTGTTCACACACACTTGCACTCTGCTCAGCATTCAAGTCTGACGTTAGTTCCACCACAGTTCGCCGCCTGTCCTACTTCACTTATCTTCCCAGCCTACGACGTCCGACATCTGTAATGAGGGGCACAGCCCAACCCTACGACGTCTGGACGTGGTTTCACAGCTTGTTGAAGGCACGTGTTGAAGACACCACAGTACTCAACGAAAACCTGATAAGCCGGCCGCGGTGGTCTCGCGGTTCTAGGCGATCAGTCCGGAACCGCGGGACTGCTACGGTCGCAGGTTCGAATCCTGCTTCAGGCATGGATGTGTGTGGTGTCCTTAGGTTAGTTAGGTTTAAGTAGTTCTAAGTTCTAGGGGACTGATGACCATAGATGTTAAGTCCCATAGTGCTCAGAGCCATTTTTTTTTAAAACCCGGTAAGTCGTGCGGTTTCTTAAACGCTCGTGCCGAGCCGCCGGGCCATTACAATTTCCTCTCGGTCTAACTCAGATAGGTCGTGCGCCTTCTCCATTATAAACACGTAGAGCGCGATCACTGCCTTTGTCCGACAACATCATTCCTCGCCAGGTGATCCAGCTATTGCCTGGACTGGATTATATCTACAGTAGAACGATGGTCATTATGTTCTGGCTGATCAGTGTATAGTTTTCATGAAATATCATAAAACCGAATGTCTAATGCATATTACGCAGTGTGAATATCAGTAATTATGCCACTAAAGATACACGTGATGTTCGACACTAGTTCGGCATTACTGGAAATAAATAGTTACATTACTCAAATCAATCGACATTATTCCATCGAAATGAACTTCATTCAACTTATTAAAAAAACGTCAAATGTTCTTGTTTTATAATATAAAAAGTATCATGTAGGTGTAGTAGGTATAGTTTAAAGCTTTCTGTTACCATCG
Organism: Schistocerca americana; assembly: GCF_021461395.2. Taxonomy (NCBI): domain Eukaryota; kingdom Metazoa; phylum Arthropoda; class Insecta; order Orthoptera; family Acrididae; genus Schistocerca; species Schistocerca americana. Next base: position 828,253,579 of record NC_060119.1, on the reverse strand, counting down.
TTTTTTTTTCTTTTAAAATTAAGAAACTATATGTGTCTTTGACATAATTTTTGGGCCTCTAATAGCCAATCCCTCAATTTGACATAAGAAATAAAAAAAAGTTTGAAATCGGTTCTTGCGCAAGTTTAATCCACTGAGACGTGATGCATAGAATATGACAACAAATTAGGAGACTAATGTAAACCAAGAGATACCTCCACAACATCATTCTGAATGACAGGAAATTATTTGACTTGGCATGCACATGTGCAATGTGTGTAGCTGCTAATGACGAATTGTAAAGATTGTGTAATTACTTTTTTCTATGTTCCCAGAGGCATGATATTATGTACCTTCTCTGATAGATGAAACGACAGAATGAAAATAACGTGGTGGTTTTGCAGATATCACGATCTGTCGACTCATACGTCAAAATTGTTCATTTTTCTGTAAGATGTACTAAGTTTTAGCGAACCCCGATTATTACTGCCCTATTCTCTGGAAACCTGAAGCTAACCATGATGCTACAGTGAAGATAACTTTTCAGGGATGGTTGAGTGAAATGTTTCACCCTAGCGTAACTACCAAGTGAAACTCGATTGTGCGAATAACTAGTGCACAACCTCAGAATATGTTTTTTCAATTTATCAGACATTTTTCAACGTGTCATTAATTTTGTAGAATTCCCTCTCAATTCATAAACATCATAATCCTTCCCTTTTCAGACATTTTGAATATCGCCTTAGTTTTATAATTATTTTTAAAGGTAGGAAAGTTAATACCGCTTGCTCTAGTATCAGATAGCGAATATACTACCTACTTAAATTTCGAACATACCTGTGAAACTGAAGTGGGATAAGCTTGTTACTCCCATTGTTTCATAATTCTTGGTCCGACTGGTACATATCTGATTCTGATCACTGCATTAACTTTGTAAATGTCAATATCTGATCTTTACATGAGGGACCATAACGCCAGAGGAATAAATATTCCTATCGAAGCACAAAAAATGTCATTAAATTCCTGTTTATTTAAAGACTGACTGGAAAGTGGGATACCAGCTGCACCATTCTACCTTCCTCAGCACATAAAAATTTTTCCAAAAATTCTGGTATTGGAACATTTCTGTGCTTTTTTCAACGGACAGTTCATCTCAAACTCCCAAAAGCTCCCGTGACTGTAACCCACTAATCCATCGCTGGAAATTTCTCATACCCATACACTCCCAGCTGCCCTTTCCCACTCACTCATTCATCCATCCATTCATTCATTCAACCCAACTCGTTGTCGTTATCTCTTTGTGTCTCTGTCTCCTATGTCACAGTGACCGTCCCCTTCGTTCTGTCCTACTACTATTGTCTCATCTCACTGTTGCGATCGTACGGGTTGTATGGGCATGGGGTACGGATGACGAAATAAAATACAATCTCTCTCATCAACTCGCCAAAAATCGAAGTTATAAACTGTTGACAAGTGTTATATCAACTCTGAGCGCCTACGTGCTACTGCACGAAAAGATTTACACACACATTACACGGCACAATCAATTGTATTGGCCCCAGTAAACGTGGTTGGAGTTACAAGTTTGCCACGTTTCGCCTATGGGGTGCCAATTCACATTCGTCGCAATATACCCAATGTTCGACGAAAGTATTTAATATTAATGCAGGCAGGATTTGCTACGCAAAAAATCACGTACGCTATTGCATATTTTTTAAAGTTTCACATATTAGACGTTATATCCAACATAAACATTGAAAAATCGAAAGTCAGTGTTGACAACAAATTAACTTCAGAGCCTACCTAGTTTCTTAAGATCTTGCTTGCGGTTGACTAAGCTACGATTAATTGCGTGAGTTATTTTTAGAAAACCATTAAAGTTTCACAATATATCAATCTATAATTCCACAATGGCTACACACTAAAACTTTGTAAGTGTGGACTCAACCCGAAAAGTAACTAGTTCATCAGATGCCGAAAAATATCCACGTCCGAAAGTAGAAAATCTGATTAATTCACACACCTGAACAAGCGGCTGACTGCTCATCAGATAAAATTTTCTCCTAACAAAGATTAGCGCAGTCTGACCGCCAACAATGGCGTCCGAACCTAGACTGTCTCCAGATTCCCGCTGTTCACGTAGGAAACCTCGGTCAAGCGCTACTGAAGTCAAACTATTGAACTTGAAAATTTATGAAATTACTAATTTTAACCTTTTGCACACGTATGATACATCGGATCATACTAAAATTTTCCGGGAAGTATTGTTGGTAGAGAATAGGATTGGTAAGCAGAGTACATGGGCTGCTGGAGAGGAATGTGACCCCACTTGAGGATACCAAAATTTATTTTCAGCACGTTAATTAAAACGGAACTGGTAACAACACAATAGTTAATTAGTATTTGTAAATGGCGGTGATCTATACCGGTTATTCAATTGTGTAAAAGCAATGAGAATAATTCGAAAAATTTTCAAAGGAAAATAGCCTTATGGCCCACCTTAAATAAAAAATTAATTTACACAAATATAAATTTAACGTAACTACAGATCTGAGCTCACTAGGCAATGATCAGGCCTTGTGAGTATGTAGAAAAAAAATCAATTTGTAAAAGCTATTAGGATTCAAAGAAAGTACTCAAACAGCAACATCTCATAAATACGTGAATAAACTGCTACGGAAAAAATTCGGCAATATGATAAAAGATCTACACAGCAATCAGCACATTCTCGACGTTTGGCGTTCACATCGGTCGAACGTCTGAATTACTTGTTCGAGAGCTCACGTGACAACAAGAGGCAGGATGGCCTTCGCACACCAATGACGGCTTTTGGAACACACAAACCTAGTATTAATACACAGTTCACTAAAATACTAAAACCAACAGCCAAGCACAGGGCAGCGCCAAATACAGAAAGAGATGTTATAGTGTGACAACCACAGTTACTTATTAAAGCAATAGTTCATTAAAAACTCTACAATGTGAAATTTCACTCGATAAATTTATAAACCATAACCAGCCCAAGGTGATAATCCGCACACAACATTAAATACCAAAGCACTGTTTGACGGCATAAATTGTTACAATGATAGTTGACAAGAAGAAGTTGTCAATTCCAATTTAAATTGGAGGCTGAAGTTTTACACAGAGAATAAACTTTAATTCATAAAATTCACCACATAACATATTAACAATAACAAATAAAAAAAGGAATCGCAGAATATCGGTCACACTTGTAAATCAACGGAACTAGGGCGCAGAGCAGTTAGATGGACTTGCAATTCCAACTATCCCGGACCCACATCCAAGTGGTTTAAGGTATGACTAGCGAAAATCAAAGTGACATCCAAAGTTTCCATCGCAAACTAGCTCACGATTTAAAGTTAGTCCAGGAGCTCGCCGTTAACGTGCACGCCAGGGTAAACTAGCGCGCTCTCCTCAGGATTCCAGATAGCCACGATTCTTAAACAGAGCCTACGTTGGCCAGTGACAGCTTCCGCACTCCAGTTTCACTCGCCGCCAGACACAGGCGCCGAAACGTCAACACCGTGCATCCTCGCATTACAACAACAGCCGACTGATTACTCGCGATGCTCCGCGCGCTGTCTTCCCTCTGTCACTGCCGCCAACCGAGTCCCCGTGACTGCTCCGACCGAATTTCTCCTCGCGAACGGCGGCCGTCCTAAATAGCGGGTGCTAGCCAATCAGGACGCCGCAAAGCGCGTAACTTCGACAGAGAAAACTATCCAGCCAAGAACATCTCGGGAAGTCACGGCTCAATTATGCTGTATCAGTTTTCTTTTGTCTAACACAGTTTATTTGTAAACAATGATTTCTGTGGTTTTCTTCCGTATCCGGGTTTATAAGTGTAAATGTTAACAAACTATTTAAATTATACATAAAATATTTTCATGTGTATCTAAAGTTACAGTACTGCCGTTACTTTTAATGTTGCTCTACTTATTTAGTAAGAACAGCTGTTTTTAATTGTGTGAAGTCCACATTTTGGCCTCTCATTTAAATGTGTGAATAATTTAAATAAATCTACTATCAAAGTCTGACACAGTTCCACGAGATGTATCCGCAGAAACCTCGCTTGTCGGAGTTTTATAATGTATTGACGAGATATTCACTTTTACAGCTCAGGAAATATTTATAAACATTTAACTTACAATAACTTATAAACTAGTATGGATATCGAAGGCGCGTCTTCACACTCGTAATCTTTAATATTTTCGTCTTCAAATGAGCCCGCTGGTTCTTCAGTTAACTTTGCAGTGGACGTGAAAAGCGGCCATGAGAAACGAGCGGCCATTGTGCTGCCCAACGGAAGGGTTTTCCCGGTCACGCGATCGCCTTAATGGTCGATGGAAGTCCAAAGGCAAGTCTGCCATATTTTGTGCTCCGATACGAGCACTCTTTCTCTGGTTCCCTTCTATTCCCTGCTGCAGCAGGGCATTTAACTCATCCGTGGAGCATAGTGTGAAACTGGCGTTCCGTGTGCTCTGCCAAGCGGATTTCACCTATCAACACGAATATGACTCGATATTAGCCGCCGCCTGTGCGTCCACGGTCGCGTTTCTGTGATCGAATAAAGTGTTTCTTCCCTTTATTACAGGCTGTCGTTTTACACTGTCACTGTTTCCCTCTTTCCTTTTAATGTGTGTCAGGGCGCTGATGACCTCGATGTTGAGCGCCCATAAGCCCCAACACACCACCATCTCTTGCTCTATCATATTGCTAATATCTCATTCCTTAATTTTATCCATTGTTTTCCAGTGTTTCGTCCGCGACTGTTTTACTTTCGTAAAATGAAGAACAAACCGCCTTCAGTCACAAGTTGCGTTTATTTACCGCACCATGCATTTCGAGCCCTGGAGACTCATCTTCAGGTGATTTTTAGTGATTTACATAAGGTTTTTTAGTTGTTTGCCCGTTGATATAACATTTTTGTGTTACAACATGGTATATTGTAGATGCAAATTTAACAGCGTTAATAATATAAAACTAACTTACAGTTTAACATTGTATGATGCCAGCTTCTGTTGTGCGGTTGGTATACACAATACACATCTTTAATTTGGCAGTACATTCTGGGACATATACATAGTCACATACTTTTTCACACATTGTAGTAGCAGAACGTAAACATGCCAAAGATTCTCGTTCATATAGAGGATCTACTTCTAAATATAATCGTTTTTCTTGTTTCACAGAAGATAATATGGTATAGTATTACTATTACACAGGTATTATTAAAATAATTATTTGGCACCATGTTGTAGGTTGTCAGCTGTTTGTACTATTATAGAAATGATTCCTCAGGAAAAAATAAACTTTTAAAGGTGTAGAAAAAATTGTGGCTGTTAAACTCTGTTTGTTCATTCAACAAGTTTTCGGAATATTTTTCTTTGTGTAGCATTATTTCTAACTGATCTAGTAGATTAAGTTTTTTACTGTTGGGTTCTGTGTGAAGTACAGTTAGGCTGTTGTGGATGTCGTCAAGTCTGTGTTTATTAATATACATGTGGTTAGCTATTGTGGATTTTTCAAAATGGTTTAGTCGAAAGGCGTCAGTGTGTTCTTTATACCGTGTGTGGAAGGTTCTTCCAGTTTTTCCTGTGTAAAATGCAGGGCAACTGTTACATTGTAATTTACATATTCCACAGTGTTGTGTTATTGGCTTGTTTGTGTTCACTGTGTGCGGTAAGTCGTATCTGTGTTTGCTGTTTGTGGAGATAGATATTTTAATATTGGTTTTCTTGAATAAGTTAGCTATTTTTTGTGATACTGTTCCTAAGTATGGAATGCTTGTGAAGATTTGTTTTGTGTCGGTAGTTTTCTTTTCAATGTTGTTGTGAGTGATGTTGGTCTGAATTTTTCTAGATAGTTTATCAATTGATTTTACAGAGTAACCATTATTTACTGCAATTGTTTTGATAGTATCTATTTCTTGTGTTAGTGCTTTGGGTTTTAAAGGTAATGTATGTGCCCTGTTCAACACTGATCTAAATGCAGCATACCTATGTGTGTTCGGGTGGTATGAAGATTCGTGTATTGTGATGTCAGTGTAGGTTGGTTTTCGGTAAATCCACAAGTTGTGTTCTTGTTGTTCGTTCACAATTGTGAGGTCTAAGAAATTTATGGATTGATTTGTTTCATGTTTTATTGTGAACTTTATTTTATTGTGGAGTGAGCTGAATGATGTTAGGAGTTCTTCAAGTTCATCTTTAGTGCCTTTCCTTCCTTGCTACTGCTGCTGCCACTTTTCACTGTCACTGTCTGTCTCTTCTCGTTGTCATTGTCATATTCCCTGTCTTTAACTGTCACTGGTTATCAACAAATTCCACTTTCTCTTTCTCTTTATTCTCCCCCCATCCCGCCCCCCCCCCCCCTCCACCCAGCATTGTCTCCTTCACTCCTTACCTAGAACTCTCCTGTCACTGCCAACGTCCCACTGCCACTGTGTCCCACATTTTCTCTCACACTGCCATTGTTTACTTCCCTCTTTGTGGAATACAGCCACTGTCTACTCACTTCGAGTATTTATTACTTTTCTGCCTCTTTGCCACTGCTACTATCTTCTTCTTTTTCAGCATAAAGAGCGGGAAATGTTCGCATGCCAAAAGTTTGGGGAAAATTTTTAGAGGTGCCGAGGAAAGAAGATTGAGGCAGCTGGTACCCCACTTTTCAGTTAGAGTCTTTAAATAGGAACATCACATTTTGTTGTACTCCGATACGAGCACTTTTCCGATGGTTCCCTTCTTTTCCGTGCGGCCTTCAGGCATGTTATATGAAAAAAAAAGAAAATGGATTGGTCAGTAAAATTTAGATATTTTACGTACGTGAAGCTGAAATAACGTAGATATAATTTTACAGCTCAGACCGGTTTTTAAGCGCAGAAAATGTTGCATGTGCTTCAGTGCTTCAATATAGGATCCACAGATGACAACGGAGACAATTCACAGCATATTGCTCCATGCCGTGCTACGTCACTTTATAAACTATATTTTCACCTCACACCGGATTTTACTGCGTGCGTGCACATGTAAAAACGTGTGCAAGTAGGGTGACTTTGAACCTATGAATCTCCGGAACGAATGAAGATATGAAGAAAATTTTCATAGTCGTTCGAGGTGAGGATCGCAGGAATACATCGCAAAAAAAATTTGCCATTTTCTGTGCATATCCGTCTTGGATATCTCGGTTGGGGTGACGGAGGAAATATACACTCCTGGAAATGGAAAAAAGAACACATTGACACCGGTGTGTCAGACCCACCATACTTGCTCCGGACACTGCGAGAGGGCTGTACAAGCAATGATCACACGCACGGCACAGCGGACACACCAGGAACCGCGGTGTTGGCCGTCGAATGGCGCTAGCTGCGCAGCATTTGTGCATCGCCGCCGTCAGTGTCAGCCAGTTTGCCGTGGCATACGGAGCTCCATCGCAGTCTTTAACACTGGTAGCATGCCGCGACAGCGTGGACGTGAACCGTATGTGCAGTTGACGGACTTTGAGCGAGGGCATATAGTGGGCATGCGGGAGGCCGGGTGGACGTACCGCCGAATTGCTCAACACGTGGGGCGTGAGGTCTCCACAGTACATCGATGTTGTCGCCAGTGGTCGGCGGAAGGTGCACGTGCCCGTCGACCTGGGACCGGACCGCAGCGACGCACGGATGCACGCCAAGACCGTAGGATCCTACGCAGTGCCGTAGGGGACCGCACCGCCACTTCCCAGCAAATTAGGGACACTGTTGCTCCTGGGGTATCGGCGAGGACCATTCGCAACCGTCTCCATGAAGCTGGGCTACGGTCCCGCACACCGTTAGGCCGTCTTCCGCTCACGCCCCAACATCGTGCAGCCCGCCTCCAGTGGTGTCGCGACAGGCGTGAATGGAGGGACGAATGGAGACGTGTCGTCTTCAGCGATGAGAGTCGCTTCTGCCTTGGTGCCAATGATGGTCGTATGCGTGTTTGGCGCCGTGCAGGTGAGCGCCACAATCAGGACTGCATACGACCGAGGCACACAGGGCCAACACTTGGCATCATGGTGTGGGGAGCGATCTCCTACATTGGCCGTACACCACTGCTGATCGTCGAGGGGACACTGAATAGTGCACGGTACATCCAAACCGTCATCGAACCCATCGTTCTACCATTCCTAGACAGGCAAGGGAACTTGCTGTTCCAACAGGACAATGCACGTCCGCATGTATCCCGTGCCACCCAACGTGCTCTAGAAGGTGTAAGTCAACTACCCTGGCCAGCAAGATCTCCGGATCTGTCCCCCATTGAGCATGTTTGGGACTGGATGAAGCGTCGTCTCACGCGGTCTGCACGTCCAGCACGAACGCTGGTCCAACTGAGGCGCCAGGTGGAAATGGCATGGCAAGCCGTTCCACAGGACTACATCCAGCATCTCTACGATCGTCTCCATGGGAGAATAGCAGCCTGCATTGCTGCGAAAGGTGGATATACACTGTACTAGTGCCGACATTGTGCATGCTCTGTTGCCTGTGTCTATGTGCCTGTGGTTCTGTCAGTGTGATCATGTGATGTATCTGACCCCAGGAATGTGTCAATAAAGTTTCCCCTTCCTGGGACAATGAATTCACGGTGTTCTTATTTCAATTTCCAGGAGTGTAGTATAAAATACTCTTTCCTTGTGGTTTTCCGAGATACCGCCCCTGAACTAATGGTGCCTCCATAAGTCCATTCAAGTCCATCGGAGACTCATCAAATGCAAAAAGAACCAACCAACTTGCTGCAGTTGCCTAAGCCGGAGGAAGTGTGTAAAATTCATACTCTGACCGTGTATGGAAGGATAGAGACACTAACACGATACTTCTTTTGGATACAAAAACTGTTCCTAGTCCAAGGGCTACCCAAAACAGCTGACGATTCTTTTTTATCACCAATAGAAGCACGGTATGAGGCCCGGGAAATCCCGTTTTTATGCGCTGCGTTTTGAAACATATTAGGTACGCAATTTGTCGCATGCATACCGATTATTTCTGAACGGGGTCATGCACCACTGAAGCCTTCTCTTGCCCTGACGCAATTGCAAGTCATTCGTCGCCAAATGTCCGCGTCCAGCGATGGCGAAGCACAGTGAATTGCGGTGCGGAGCGTTTAATTGCTATAGAAAGTCGCGTATTTTGTACTGTGGTCTCGGATACATGATTTTTAAGGCTAAAAATTGAATGTTGACCCCTAAACAAGTTCAGCAAACATAGCTGAATTGTGGCGGAGCTACCGTGTACACTACAAGCCTTTGTCGCCTGTACGACGTAAGAATATTTATTGCTTTTCAAAAGTAATTAAAGCGATTTTCCGTAAATCTTAAACATGGCAGTAATTCAGCAACTGTATAAGAGTAATGCTGGAGAAGCTGAAAAAATCAGCCAGCTAGATGTAAATAAATGTTTATTGTAACCCAGACCTAGGTTTCGATAATTATAAAATTATCTTATTTGGAAGGTGTAACTGTCACTAAAAATTACAAAAATATTCAAACGAACAAAGGAAAAATGTAAGATAACCATGCTCACTTACATGTTGATAACGGCTCTTGTCATAAAAGACATTCATCTTGAGAACAAAAAAAAAAAAACCACCACACAATGATCGTATCTGGATTGTAACAGTACGCATATGGCAAATTTCAAGAGTCAAGTGCCCAAACGCACGGTCTCTAGCGCTAAGGAAAGCTACATGCATTGGACGCTAAATGGGTGCGCGGAAGAAATACTCCTTGAATGTGCTCAGTAGCTTCCGTACATTAAAACAGAAAAAGGAAATCTTGCTTTGTGTAAGGCCACTATTGATCTGAAGTGATATAAAAATTAAATGGGATTAAGAGTGCTCGTGAAATGAATCTGAAAACATTTTGTAACAGAGTCACACTGCAACGACATTTCGCCGTGCGTGTGTTAGAACTTGCTATAAAAAACAATAAACACTGTTAAAATGATGGACGAGGGAATATGAACTAAAATTTTTTAAACCATTATTGCTACAATGGAGAATACTTCGGCTTAACACTAAATAAGTTTATAAACAATAGATGAAGTAGAACAACCAGCAAATTCGAGGTGCAGATTAGGCTCAAAAATATTACAAGAAAAATCTGTCGAATGGGCTAAGAATAAAGCTACGTACATGTAAAAATTGGCCTACATTTGACAAACGGTGTTAAATCACTGTACATAGAAAGTATTGTAAGGAATAAAACATGCACGCTGAAGCTAGCGGAGACCAGTAAACACATGCTACGAGGCTGCGAACAGCGGCTTAAAACCGTTGAGGATGTTCTTGCTTGCCAGCTGCAGCTGATCATTCAAGATGTTGTCCTCTCTATTAACTAAATGCTTGAATATTTCAAGTTCTTCTAACAATCTAAATTCCAGCCTTTTATCTCTTTACGTAAAATTAGAGTTTCTTCCAGTTTCCTTGTAGAATAATCGGAAATAAGCAAATGCCCTGCAAAGGGAGAATTATATACATAGCCACATTCCTTTCCCAGCAGGTGCGCCTCGTACCTGACTTTAGTAGTCCTTCCAGTCTGTACTATGAAATAACTAGGACAGCTATCACTTAATAGTTTGAAGATGCCTGAGTTTGTAATAGAATCTTCAGTTTTTATCATGCGTACTAAATTTTTCATCAAACTGTTGTTGGTAGAGAAAGTAACTTCATAGCCGTACTTTTTATTCAAGAAGCGGCTAATTCTGTAAGACATATTATCTAAAAATGGTATAGAAATAAACTTGCTATTTTCCTCTTTATTAGCCTTGTGTATTAACGCCTAAGACGAATTTTTTTGGGATTTTATTACTAACAATCTGGTCGACTACATACGGTTCACAGCCACTGGTGTTTGCAATAGATTTAATCAGATTAATTTCTTTCTGTAAATTACCGGGCATAGTGACGTTGTTATGGCAGGATTTATTGGTGAATGGAGAAACCTATTTTATAACCCTGTGGGTTAAAGGAGTCTCTTGGGATAATATTGTCAGAATAATTTGCTTCAAGATGAATCTCAAAGTTTACAGTGTTGTACTGTATGGATAATTTGAAATCAAGATAATTTAACTCGGAGTTCACATTCTGAACTTCTTTAGTAAACTTAATTTTATCATGAAAGCTGTCAAAAGTATCAAACAACATTTCCAGCTCTTGGTCAGTTCCATCGCATGCAGAAATTAAGTCTTCTACATAAGACGTGTAAAATCATATCTTACTCCTTAACTCTGATTTAGTTTCGGAAAAGCCGCCTTCTAGCGAGATAATGAAAATTTCACGGTGTTCACCTGAAGGAAATAACAATAATACAGATTTTTCTCCCGCACTGGGAATGAAAACTTCTGTCAAATATCTTTTGACGTCACCAGACGTTATATCTTTCCACATAGTCAGACGTTAGTCTGTCAGCTTCTGATACTGTCACAAGAACATTTGGTGCTTGAAAAAGAGATTCTAGAATTCTCAGTCCAAATTCTCAAATTCGTTTCCTTTAGAACTGTGAAAAATGGGGAGGGGGGTAGGGAGGGTTTAAGTAAGGAATAATGTTTTAAGCTTGTTAGCTGAGGACAAGGAACTTTTTAGTCTGGTGATCCCAAAAGACTCGACGTGACTTACAGCAGTTAGACGTATGACATTCTGCGTTGGAAGAACTTTGTGAGAAGGTTTTCAGATCTAGTTCTGTTGAATGATTTTGATTTCTACCTCCACTTGAGAAAAAATATATCAAGTCAATTCTCTTTGCCAAGGTTTCCCATTGTGTTGAAATATGTCTGGTACAGTCAGGATATTTTGAGGATCGCCTGCTACAATTTGAGTACCTGAATTTTGTTTCACATTGTGTTGTTCGTCGTATGTATTATGTGAAATATGTCCGATCATTTTATGTGCATTGTGTAAAATAATGTTACGACTTAAACAGTTCTTTTCAAACAGCTACTGCTGTAATGATTTTATATCGTAATAATGAGTTACTTACTATTTTCACTTAATAAAATCAATATGTGAAACGGCAAAATGAAAAGAAAATCAGGAATTTAAAACGTGACACAACGATTTAAAACATAAAACAGAAAAGAGAAAAACAAATAATTAGAATAATAATGAACATTTAGACATTTTTCTTAGGTATGTTGAAAACACTCCGATAGCGCTTTGTGTACAGCTTACTTTCCTAAAATAGTATTTCACAAACCAGATTAATTAGACGTGAAAGATTCCTTAATTTATGATGTAATAAAAGTTTTAAATTTTCGAAATTAATTAATGGTGGTGGTGAATTTTTCAAATTTTTAAACTCTATAAAAGTTGAGTACACAATTTTCAAGAACGTTAATTTCGTTTCAACATTCAAACGAAACCCATGTCTTCTGTCATGGTTTCAAAAGTATTCGCTCTAAACCTAATATGCCAGATTACCTTCCGGGGCGTTTTTTATTCGTTAAAAGTGAAATCGCACAAAAATGAAGAAGTACTCATTGCATTGTGTTGGTCGCTCTACGGCGGTGCGGGTCTCCCGCATCGTTCACCTACGCTCAGTGAAGGAGTATGGGACTTCATCATCATCATCTACATACTCGCCAAGTTCCATCAAGATCGTTTATCTGTAGTTGGGAATGTTTCCTTGTGAGCTACGCAAGTACGACTCCCTTCCCCTCCTCATAGCTGTTACTTCTTCCAGTACATCTCTTAGGACTTCAGTCAAGTTTAGAGGATACGAAACAAGGTACTGCCGGAGATAATGCCGTATGGACGGATCCTGACTCGCGCTTGGCTAGCTCAGTTGGTACAGGGCTTACTCGCGAAAGGCTAAGGTCCTGCGCTCGATTCTCGGTCTGGTTAACAGTTTTAATTTGCAACGAAGTTTCTCAGGTGTTGCTTGTTTATTTTCTATTGCACATTATTATTGTATTATTGCAGCAAAATAATTGAAAAATCCACAGCTGACTATATGGTTATCACATCTGCTTTCTTACAAATAACGAATGTAGTATTTATGTTTTCATGATTCATTTACTTCGAAGAATTTGGAACAGTAACTTGAAACAATCAAAGATTTACAGCCAAAGAGGACTATTCGATACGAGACGTTGGGTTTGATCAGTGACATAGAACACACGGGAAAAACGGCGTAAACAACAAGGCGACTACAGCATGATGTTAATGAATGACGATTTGTTCAAACGGCCTAAGCTACAAATCACATTGTCAGCAGAACCAGGCTGTCACATTCGTTGGCTCCGACAATTTATAGCAAAAGTGTCATCTTCCAACCTAACCTACATCTCGGTCAAAGCTACGGATTAGCCTGACACCACCACCAAGCTTTTTCGCTTTCACATTCGTTGGCTCCGCAAGCAAACAAGGAAACTGCGAATATACGCACCGAAAGGTGAGGTCACAGCAAGCATTAACATTACGTCAGTGATCAAAACCAAAGACTCGTATCTAATATTCAACTTGACCCACACTGTTTTTACATGTACTTAAGCTTCATTATCAAAGATTCAGTAAAAGTGTTGAAAGCGTGCTCACGTGTATGATCATGATTTTAAGTAAAGTAAACGCGTAAAATCTCACGCCAGGTTCAGTCTGGAAAATTTTTCGTAAAGTATGGTTGTATTGGTGCCCGGTCCACGTGTGAATACTAGCACTAGTACGTAGGGGATCATCTAAAGCTATCTAAAGGATAACTCATGTAAGCAGTGAAGGGCTAGTGAAAAGGGTTTTGACAGCGATCTCCATGTTATCCACTAGATGCTTCAGACCATCACGATAGGCTTTTGGAATAGTTTGGACGGATGTGTAAGCGCGGTGAACCTTGTTCAAAATTAAAAACATTAAAGTTAGTTTTTCGCATCTGTAGCAACTCGAGGTTGTAGCTAGGCAGTGATGGCAGACGCGACTTGACACTCAGGACGTAACAGCAAAAGATGTAAGTAGTTAAAAAATAAGAAAAAGTGGTCGTTACAAACGGAGTAAGTACGCAGCTAAGTAACGAGCAAAGATCATCTAGACCCGACCCTTAACCACACAGCTATCAGTCAAAACAGTTAAAATATTTATGTTATTCGATCTGCCTACCGTTCACTTTATTCACAGATGGTGCTGAAATTCGGTCATTAGTAAGCAGTACTTCCCCATCTGAGAGGAATTGTGCCGTAGGGAATTATGGAAACTGCGTTGCTTTTACGCAACAGCTGTGCGTAAACTAGATTGTTGTAGCTTCTTAACTGGTTTAATTCCAGTGCAGTGGTATAGAAGCTTTTATTTAAAATTTATATTTCAAAGGGAAAGAAAAACAGAAGTATGAGACAAGAATGGGCCTAGCGATATGCGTTGGTACGTTGGAGTCGGCTCTCGAGAACTTAATTTGCTTTGGAGCTCCGCAGAATAGCTCCCAATTTAGCTTCTTAACTGCTTCCTAAGTTTGCAGAATTGCTGGAATGGAGGAACGAATAAATTTAAATAAATTTGCAAGCACATTGTTTCGTGAGCAGGAGGAACGCTTTTCGCACTCGGCCACATAAACTTGCCTCCTGATATGGACGGTGCGAAGAAGATTATTCTGACAAGGTTTATTTTTCTGTTTCGGTGGAATTTTTTCGCTTCGGGGCAAATTTCTTATTCAAACAGTTGCTCGAAAAACGGCTACTTCACTATTCCGGAATTGCAGTGTATTGCGACACAGAAGTTCAGCGTTAAAGGATGTATTTTAAAGACGTCCCTTTAATGTTCAAAGGATTCTCGACGTTTAGTTCACTCAAAGAGAGAAAGTAATGCAGTTTCGAGTAGCAAAGTGGAAAGAATAATACAGAGTTTGCTTAGGAATTTATTCCAGAATTTGCATGTCCTGATTTCAAAAATGGCTCTGAGTACTATGGGACTTAACATCTGAGGTCACCAGTCCCCTAGAACTTAGAACTACTTAAACCTAACTAACCTAAGGATATCACACACGTCCATACCCGAGGCAGTATTCGAACCTGCGACCGTAGCGGTCGCGCGGTTCCAGACTGAAGCGCCTAGAACCGCTCGGCCACATCGGCCGGCTGTCCAGATTTAATAAAACAGTGAATGACTAGTAACAGGTGTAGCTAGAGTAGTAGTTTAACTGTTAACAACAGTCTACAATATTTTACATTCGTAAAAGGGGATTTCTCTGATGATAACATCATCATACCTACGAAATATGTACATCTACGGAGTCTGTAAGCCATCATACGGGTTATGGTATTTGCTTCCTTAGTATCATATGTCGACCTAAAAGTTCCAATCGGGCTGGGGTGCAGTACTAAGACGCATGCTACTGACAGTACAGCTGTTCATTCAATATTAGTTTTTTTCCTACGTCAGTCATATATATTAGGGACCCTAGACAGAAGACGTGATACCATCAAAAATTTGATCAACACCAATGTGTGTTAGGTACGGAACCGTACCTGGACCCTGTTACGTGCAGAAGTCTCTTATCAGGCAGTTACTTGTTTTTCAATTTCAGATACTCTTATTTCGACTTTTCTTAGTTTTACTTCCTGCCTCGTTCATCATCTCCCACAAAATGTCAATTTCATCAGCTTACAAGTAAATGTAACGTATTGTATACAAATTAATCGAGAATTCAGTTTAGAATCTAAGTTTTACATTCATTGACTGTTCCGTTGATTCTGGTTGTAATATTTTATGCATTATGAACGAAGAAATATTATATAATATAAATTATACAATAGTTACTATTTTACAAAGCGGGTTTCCGCTTTACCCTTCGTCAGGAACAAAGATAAATGATAATAAATATTGTTGAATATTACACCAGTGTCAGGTTTCTTCATTCATAATCTAAGTTCTATAGTTTGATTTTCTGCTCCTTGCATAAATAAGCTCATGAGAAATGCGAAACGATTTCTTCAGTTAGAACACAGTGAATTCCACTCAAATAGCTACAGGAATTCGTCTAAACGACATTTACCTGACTGACATTTGTCTTGTTGATGTCAAAAAAATGGTTCAAATGGCTCTGAGCACTATGGGACTTAACTTCTGAGGTCATAAGTCCCCTAGAACTTAGAACCTCTTAAACCTAATTAACCTAAGGACATCACACACGTCCATGCCCGAGGCAGGATTCGAACCTGCGACCGTAGTGGTCGCGCGGCTCCAGACTGTAGCACCTAGAACCGCTCGGCCACTCCGGCCGGCTGTTGATGTCATGTTTACCTCTAGAACAGATATACTTCATCGGCGCATGGAAGAACTTAATTCACCTATTTTAGAATTAGCCAAAAAATCAATCAAAATTTGTTAACGTATGACTACACATTGAAAAAAATAATGCAAAATAAAAATGAAATCAAAAGAGAGTCACTAAGAATGTAGAGAAATTGATCGAGTATCAGTGACACGTTATAAGTGTGAAACAGGAACATACCTCTTAGGGCAAATCGGAAACGCCGACGAGACTCCCGTATACCTCGACATGCCGTCCAGTACAACAGCTGGAGAGAAAGGTGCCAAAAGTTTATTGGTGCGCACTGCGGACGATGAGAAACCGTGAATCATGTGATGTCAGCCAACGGCCCTGCCACGTCAGTAACACCAGTTCCCGCCCGATCACCTACGGTAAGCAACGCGCGGTACGGTTAGATCTTGGATGGAGGACCGTCCGCGGAAAAACACGTGCCGCGGATTTTGCGGACGCACAAGTTCCCCAAGTGGCGTCCAATTGAAAGACTTACACCAGATCGTCGCGCCACATAACCCTTCATTTATTTACCGTGATGTTGTGTGTGCTTGTCGATGGAACAAAGATGTGCTCCTGCGTTATCTTGGACCGTAGAACTACGCCAAAGGAAAAGCTGCCGCCTGGGGTCGTATTTCGTTGCAAAGGGAAAGGGGTGGACGACCAGTGAGTTGGTTATAGACCGGCTCTGTACAGTCTGGAGTAGGAGGCAAGGTGTTGTTCTAAAGAATAGTGGGATGTTGATCCTTGATGCTTTCAAGGAGCATCTGACACCAAACGTGAAGGCGGAAATCCTGAAATTAGGCACAGATCTCGTCGTCATTCCAGGAGGTATGAGTTCGCAACTGCAAGAGTCAGCTGTCGTGGTGAATAAGGCATTTAAAGACCATCTGAACCAACTGTCGAGGAGTTGATTACTCCAAGGTGGTCAAGCCCTGACCCCTACCGGGAAGTTGATGAACTCTTCAGTACCCATTGATTGTGAACGGCGTTAGGAAGTGGTGTGCAACAAACGCTTTACAAGTGAGTGAAGACGATCTACTATGGAAAGAAATAACAGATAACGATGACAGTGGCAGTGACACTACAGAGTCTGTGGACCATTCTAGTGAGGAGGAGTAAGTGCACCTGTATCTGACTAAGGGAGGTCTATATCTGATTTTATTTCCTCTATGCTGGTACTTTTGTTGTCTCCTCCAGTTACCTGTAATAAGGTAGCCACTTATAAGTTTTTAAAATAACCCTAGCGTGTGTATATACGTTTTTCTGTAATCCCCTGTTGAACAATGCAGGATCGTCTTGCATTCGGAGTCGTCGAGGGTTCATAGGTATGCGTTAGACCAGTGTAACTGAAGACTGTAATGAATACAAAAATTTAGAGAAGACCACTATTCAGCAGAGACTGTCAAATGGTTGATGACAATGAGCTAGACGATGTGGTATAACCGCATGCATGGCTGCAGCATATTCAAATATTTTATCCTCTGCACTTGAGCCTTCTTGCTGTTACCATCAGGTAATTCAAGTGAGGCGTCATTACGTGTATGACACCATACGTCTTTTATTCTTGACAACATCCATTGAAGTTAGACATCATGATAAAGATAGACTGTAGTTAACTGAGGGCCATAAAAGCTGCAACTTCACCAAGGATAGCAATACAGAAATTTTGGTCGTTGTGCGTAAGTAATATAGTAGTAAGAATACATCATTTGATTTACAGGGGGAATGCAGAATGTGAAATTTAGGTACTTTTACCCTGTTACGTACAGTCAAAGGAAGCTTGACTCCTTGAATACAGGTACAGACGCGTCATTCAATGTTGCTCCAACTGTATTCCAGTCCATAGTGGCTGGCAGTGCTGGTTGGAGATCTAGAGAACGTTCTGGCTAGGACAACAGCCGAACACGCTCGAGGTGTCATGCGTACCAGGATCGAGTGCGTTGTGTGCTCAAGGGCAACCATGACGCCAGATGTTGGACCCATACAACCATTACAAACGCTGTTTGGCAACATTCGTCCACTTGGAACCTGCTCACATGGATTCGTCCATCGTAATGCTTTACACAGAACTGAGACTCGTCAGAAAAGACGGCCTGGTGTCGCTCTACTGTCCAGTGTCGTCATTCGGGGCACAATAGGCGCACCACTGTCTGCTGCTACATCAAGGGAAGCCACATCAATGTCGCCATGCTGACAATCCGTAGCGCTACAGACGTCGTTGGTCTGTGTGTGTGGACCTGTGTCTTGCTGCGAACAAGCCTATTGCCTGACTCAAGATACGTGACGTGGTTCCATCATCTTATATGGTTGAGTGAAGAGTGTCCTCTGATGTGTTAGTTTCATGGGGCCGTTTAGGACACGCATGATACCCCCTGAATGAAAAGATTCCATATTCGCATTACCGTCATGGGATCCCGACGAAAACGAGCAGCAATAGCGCCGAACGATAAACCGCAGCCTCAGTAGTCCTCGATCTTGCCGCTGTCGAATTTTGAGACGTACCGGTAGATGATAACACGATATTCTCATAAGCAACTAATTTTTGAATGAGAGACACACTGCTTAACGCTCCATATATTACGAACTACCTTAGTGCTCGCTGCTTCGCTCGCGTAGACTGTATAGTCCGCAGAGATATTTCTTTCTTCTTTTGTTTCTCCTTAATCGAATTTCTGTTATTCACAAATTGCAACAGCTACTACGTATTTCACGCTAAGTAAGGCCATAGATGTCCTTTTTTGAATGTTCTTCTGACCAAAAAGCGATTCTGGTAGCTGGACTCCATGGTCTTTATAACGATGCCTTTTGAGTTTTGGGGCTGGTATTTCCCATAGAAGCTTTATCCCCTAACACATATTTCTTTATATCAAACCGAGAAGTGAAATACCAGTTTTCATAGATTTATCTTTACAAATTTTAAAATATAATGTAACATTTCCATCCCTCACTTTACCCTCTTACGGGTAGGACTTCCAAAAATGTTGAAACGCTTGTTTTTTTTTTCGTATTTCTGACTGAGAAACCAAATACTGATTTTCGTAGGTCAAATTTTAAAATTGCGACATATTTTCAAAAAAACTTTCAATCCCCTATTTCATCCCCCTCCCCCCTCCCTGTAGGGGTGGAATTTCCAAAATCCCTTCTTACACGACACTTGCAATATAACATCTACACACCATAAGCAAATTTCAACTTTCTGTCCTCAGCGGTTTGGGCTGACCTATGATGAGTCAATGAGTGAGTCAGTCGGGACATTCCCTTTACATATACAGATAGCGTACTCATACCCTATTTGTGCGGCTGCGTGGGTTTACCGAATATTGGCATATCCAAGAATGACGTTATAGTATGCGGCGTTCATGACGATGTAATTTAATGGCCAGCGATGCATGCACGTTCTTTTTAATTGATTTTTATGTGTCACTCAAGCCGTAACAGTAATTTTTTTACTTTTTTGGCAGTTAATTACGAGGGGCGTGCAATATGAAATTTTTTTCGGTCAATTTGGGTTGAAAAAATGCGGAAAATTGTTGTGGGACATAGTGGAGCATTCTCATTTCATACCCTGTAGTTTCATGAAGGTTCGATGAATGGTGGCGCTGTACATATCCTCCAAAATGGCGTCTTTAATATAGATGCGTTCCGAGCAGAGAGGTGTTACTGATTTTCTTTTGGCGGGAAACAAGGGCGTCGCAGATATTCGTAGGCGCTTGCAGAATCTCTGCAGAGTCCTTGAAGAGAACAAAAGCACGATGAGCCTTTGGGAGAGGCGTCTGTCAGCATCATAAGAAGGCCGCGCAAACCTGTCTGATCTGCGTGCCGGCCGGCCGCGCACAGCAATGGTACACTGCAATGGTGGAATGTGCGGACACCCTCATTCGAGGGTGACGCATCACAGTCAAACGCTCCGCAGCACAACTAGACCTCTCTGATGGCAGTGCTGACACACTCATCCACAAGTCGGGGTACTCAAATGTGCGTGTTCTTGCTATTCCATTCTACAGCTATCATCTTCCATCGGTTCGCCCAACGAAGGATGCACTCCGCAGGAAGCAATATGTGCTTGATGGGAAAGTTATTGATGCAGCACGACGTTGGCTCCGACGTCCTTACAGCAAGAAGGCGTAAGGTCATCTCATCGAACAGAGATTATGTTGAAAAATGGGGTTCATAGGCAAAAGAGAGGTGACTAGTATGATATATTGGAATCCCAAATAAAACCAACTTGATCTTGAAACTTCCTGGCAGATTAAAACTGTGTGCCGGACCGAGACTCGAACTCGGACCTTTGCCTTTCGTGGGCAAGTGCTCTACTAAGTGAGCTACCCAAGCACAACTCACGCCCCGTCCCCATAGCTTTACTTCAGTACCTCGTCTCCTACCTTCCAAACTTAACAGAAGCTCTCCTGCGAACCTTGCAGAACTGGTACTCCTGAAAGAAAGCATATTGCGGAGACATGGCTTAGCCACAGCCTGGGGGATGTTTCCAGAATGCGATTTTCACTCTGCAGAGGAGTGTGCGCTGATATGAAACTTCCTGGCAGATTAAAACTGTGTGCCGGACCGAGACTCGAACTCGGACCTTTGCCTTTCGCGGGCAAGTGCTCTACTAAGCGAGCTACCCAAGCAAGACTCACGTCCCGTCCCCCAGGCTGTGGCTAAGCCATGTCTCCGCAATATCCTTTCTTTCACCCCGGAGTGCTAGTTACGCAAGGTTCGCAGGAAAGCTTCTGTAAAGTTTTTATGGTAGGAGACGAGGTACTGGCAGAAGTAAAGCTGTGGGGACGGGGCGTGAGTCGTGCTTGGGTAGCTCACTTAGTAGAGCACATGCTCGCGAAAGGCCAAGGTCCCGAGTTCGAGTCTCGGTCCGGCACACAGTTTTAACCTGCCCGGAAGTTTCATATTAGCGCACACTCCGCTGCAGAGTGAAAAATCTCATTCTGGCAACTTGATCTTGTTTTTTTTTTTTAACTGTTGCGTTAGTTATTGAATGTACAGCGTATTTTAGAGTGCCGAAATAGTCCTGTACTACTATTTATTTACTAGGCAAGCGCTCGTTTTGCATGAACAACAGTGCGTCTAACGATTAAAGTTAAATCATACATCCTTTCAAGGGAACACTTCTGACACTTCACAAGGATTATTTCCGGACAGTTTCGCTCAGCTGAATTAAAGCCCGAGAAGCACTTTGCCGGTTTTTAGAATCAAACCCTCACTCTAGAATAAGTTTTTCATGATGTGCACTGTACGAGGACGTGCACCGTCAGCCATAAAAAAAGGCCGTTGACAGTTGCACGTAGTGAACTGCGCGAGCCAGGTGACGTGACGGTCTAGTGCTGTGAACGCTGATTCCAGCCCACGCAGACAGAGACATTGGATTTCGTGTTTGTTTTGCGATGTACATTTATCATAATTGTTAATGTGACAGGGGAGAAAGAGAGAGCTGAGCACATCTCCGCCCTACACTTCGGAGAACCCACACCCCTTTTCTTATAGTGACACAGATTAAGTGGCTAGGTATGCAGTGTGAATTTTATAGAAGCCAACTGCAAACAGTTTGGGTTGTCATTCTGCGTCGGTTAGCTGTTTTCAAGTCTCAAAAAAAGTTGTATTGTCAGTCCAGATGAGCTGTACGTTAGACATAATTTGCTCTTCTTTGAATATCTCTTCTTGTTCCTAGGATAATAAATTTCACTTTGTGGCTGATCAGCTGCTATCTTGCTAACATGCCACCTTTGTTATTGATAACAGAAAACTAGGCATTGCACCCCCCTTACTCTTATCGAAGGGAAGGCTAACACTGGCTCCTGTAGTTCCAGTACTGAACTACAGTCCAATAGTTATCAAATGCATGTCTAAATGATACGTCCAGGAGTAGGAGTGGTCTCTTTCAACCTACCTCTAGCAGCCCCAGACACAATACTTCGCAAAATACTGTCTTCAAAAGTATGATTTACGAGTACCGATAATCCTACACCTTATGTATAGACATGTGAACTAAATGAAAAATAGAATATGCAAAGAGGGAAAAATCTATGATGTAGTCCGTAACACTGATGAATGTAAATGAATGAAGAAAGATTCGTGTAGTTATTGGTAAAGTGATACTTGAAATGAAAATATTTACAGCTGTATGGAACAAGAAAATGCAAATCGTGAAACTGCAGCGTTTGTATTAAAACATACTGGTCCCAACGACACACACTTGAGCGCAGTTCTTCTCCTTCTTCTTTTTCATCTACTTTTTCCGTGGCTGCCCTCAGAAGTAGCGTACGAACGTCGTCGAATGTACTGGTAGTAGATTCGACGTATTTTATTTGCGCTACGAACAAATATCTTTTGTAGCCTGTGATCAACTTCGTTCCCGTTTTGATGCTAGCAGTCTGTCTCATCATCTTGCAAAAATATGGTTTGTTGGTTGGTTTGGGGGAGGATCAAACATAGACGTCATCGATCGCATAGGATTCGGGAAGGATGGGGAAGGAAATCGACCGTGTCCTTTCAAAGGAACCATCATAGCATTCGCCTGGAGTGATTTAGGGAAATCACGGAAACCCTAAATCAGGATGGCCGGAGGCGGGTTTGAACCGTCGTCCTCCCGAATGCGAGTCCAATATGCTAACCACTGCGGTGCCTCGCTCGGTAGCAAAAATATGAGACTAAGATATAATTAAAAAATAACAGTTTATTGTGTAGGAAGCAGGAAAAAAATATAGACTAAATTCCCTGAACAATATTCTGCATGATTTAAATTGAAACAATTTTCCCCAAATTGAAACGTGTTTCATCTTGTTATTAGATATGATGGAATGTGATCAGCTTAATGATGTTCTGAATCGTTTTACACCGCATCTTTTGCTTGACTTTGAATCTCGTATCGCGTAATGTCGCCAAGCCTATTTATTTTCATTCTTGTGTGCCCACATCTACTATATCTTTCGGCTGCATGTTTTGAACCATAACTACTAAATTTACCGCATTTGATTGCACCCATTATGTAATTAAAACACTTTTGTCGTTGGATGTAATGAGTATATAAAGCCGGAAAGTGGGGTATATAAAGCTGAAAAGAACTAGATTCTTAAAAAGGCTTGATCACAAACAACCCGCTTTATCTTTCGTGGCAGGACACAGGAAAATTTGATTCTGCTGCTATTTGCCTCCTTAATCAGCCAGTTTCTTTTATAACAGTCAGTGTGAAACATTTCGCTCTCTTGTTTACCCCAATACACAATTTTGAAGACATGGACGTTTGGGACATTGCTCCGTCCCATCTACTTGTGTCTCAGGTTTTGATTCTTTTCTATGACATTCGTTTATTTTGTACTGATACACCCTTAGGCTTCGATGTTAGTACGCAATTGCATACATGCGAAGATATATATAGGCTGAAGAAGAACTCCACCGACAAACTTTCAGAGGTGGCAGCATGAACCAAAAGAAGAAAAAAGTCTAGTAAACATGGGCTCCAAAAGCCACACCTCAAAAGCTATGAGCACTTATTCATCTGCGCTAGTATGAAACACATCTCTTCTACTATATAGTCTTAAGGTAAACATTTTAGATCCCATGTTTACTGGACATTTTTCTCTTGTTTTGTTCCGTACTATCTGTTCCCATAATATGGAAAGTAAAGAGCTTCCACTAGAAGAGATGTGTTTCACAGTATCGAAGATAAAGTGCTCATAGCTCTTTAATGCGTGCTTTTACACTTAAGCGTAACGTTTATGTTTATAGCAATGGGTGATGGCTATGTCTAACAAAGAACAGTTATATTATGTGGTGTGCTGACTGCGTATCTGATTACGTGTATCTGTAGATTTACCTGACCCTGTTTTAAACAATCTGTCTACTATCAAGAAAGCAATTCCAGTAATCCCAGACTAATTAAAACCTCTGCGTCATAGTGACAAATTAGAGGTAAGTACATTCAGATCTACTAAATCTTTCTACGGCCCTGTAAATCTGAATAAGTAGACACGTGGTCTCTGTGCGAAAATCCATAAACTGTGTGAAATAAGTTTCTTATCACGTACTGGTGTCACCTTGGATAAAGCGTTGTTCTGCTCTCAGCACTACTAAACTAACTACAGTTCTAAAAGCCAAAATGAAAGATATTTGACTCAGATACATTTAGAATTTGTTTAAATAAAATATATAGTTAAAGGCTACCCGGCCATTGACCTTCGTCTGTGCGAATTCGCACAGGTTTGCCCGAACTCTTACGGGAATCGACACCTTAGTTAGCGCGAGTAATGAGTGGATGGGCAAATACCTATTACGAACATTACGTATGTAGATTGTGGACAGTTGGGAATGTGGGTCTCACGGGAAGCGTGCAAGGGATACGTCACTGCAGTCGCACGATTCATCTGTGTCCTCAGATGGATAGAGCATCTGCCATGTAAGGGGGAGATCCTGGGCTCGAGTCCCTGTCGGGGCACACATTTTCAGCTGTCCCCATCGAGGTATAACAACAACACCTGTCGGCAGCTGAGGGTTTCAGTTAATTATTATTTATCCTACAGAAGTTGCACAGTCGTCAGTGGTATCTATTCTTTCGAGATCAGTTACTATCTTCATGTATAGATAAAAACGGCTTGGAATTGGGACGCAGAACGTGACTGAGGAGAATGAGTGTTATATACTACTTGAAAATCTTACTATATTGTGAAACTGACTTGCAATTGTCAACCCATATCATAAAAATTTACATTTAGGCAAACAAATGATCTTTACTCAAAAATACAATAAAAAAATTTGGCGTTACGTACAACGCTGGTCTCATTCATTCTACAGCAAAAGCGCATAAATACGTGAATCTTGATTACCTTATTGTAGATCCATGTAACAATATGTAGATGGTTCACCTGTCTCGGTGATTACTGAAACAGCCTTTAATAAATGCAGCCAAGATAAGTCTTGCTCAAAATTTCCGCTAAGCAAAACTAAAGTAAGAGGAGCTGTTTCCGGCAAAGGAGTCGATGTCAAGCAACGAACACATTTATCATTTTCAGTTGCAGGCATCACATTCTGTTCGAACTTCTGAGTTGCTCCCTCCTCACCACTGATGTAATAATGGGCCTGAAATTCCTAGTTATACATGATGCTATTATAATTTTGAGAACTCATATCTGATGCTTAAGAATGGGAAGCAACAACTGGCTCTGGAGTTTAAACACACGATTTTGTCAGAAGAACAAGATATTAAGAGTATTGAGCACATTTCTGCATCCAAAAAAAACATTTGGCAAACAACATTTTTTACAGATACGCATTTTCGCAGTAATAATTATCTATCAGATTATTTCGACTACGAGGTAGCACAAAAAAATTAATGAAAAGGTAAGCCAGAGCCTAGGTACTATGGATGACGATAGACAACAATTACATGATATCTAACTGCAACACTCTCAGGTATTCAATAACGTTTCCGCAACAACGGCTAGATTTGTATATAAATTTCAAGTAAAGCCTCACGACACGTTTAAAGCTAACCATTGTTCCTTTCCTTTCATGTAAAGACAACAGGTAAAAGAAGAGCTTCAAGCGACGCTTGAACATGGAATTATCGAGCTAGCTGTTAGCCAGTACATCAACTCATTACACATTGTCAATAAAAAAGATGGCTCACTATGACTTGTTCTGGATTCACGCTAAGTTACTGATATCATCATCACTGAAATTGATCGTTCCCAGACGTTAGAAGAACTTCTACAGAATTTTCATGGTACCTCTATATACTGGAGTTTACATCTCAAATAGGGTGTTTGGCAGATTCATTTGCACTCTAACTGCAGAACGTATACGGCTTTCCTTCACTTTGGCAATTGTTGCCAGTTCTGTAAATTACCATTTGAACTGACGATTTCTTCCGCTGCATTCATTCGAGACATGAGTACAATACTTCCACAAGAACTGAAATATAGAATCACAATGTATATTGACGACATTCTCATCGCTGAACCCAGTTGGTCTGAACTCAAAAATATTCATCACGCATTACTGCAAACACTTCTCAAACAAGGTTTAACAATCTTAGAAAATCTCTTTTCAGTCAAGCATCAATCAAGTTTCTTGGACATATTATTTCGGCCGAAGGCATTGCACCAGATCTCGAAAACCTTCAGGCTATATGTGACATCACAGTACTTACTAATAAAAAATAACTTTGCGATACTCCAAGATTGTGTCAGTTGACTGGCAAAAACACTATTTGGTTATGGGACATTTTATCCCCAGCAGAACGTAGCTACTCCATTACTGAATTAGAGTCCACCTGCTTAGCTGAGTGACGGCACAGTAGCTCAGCGTGTGCAGTCAGACAGCTGGCTGGCCTCTGTAATAAAAAAAAAAATTAAAAAAAAGAACGTGTTCGGTCAGAGTGTTAGATGCCCTCTGCAATAACAAAAATTGAGTTCATTGCCCAACGATGAACTTCAACAAGCGTCAAGGGACGTTCGCCCCGAAGATATAGAACGAACAGCAACTAACAAAATGTGATCACAAAAAAATGATAACGTGCTTGCCTCCCATGCTGTGGGCCCGGTGCCGGCCGCAGTGGTCTCGCGGTTCTAGGCGCGCAATCCGGAACCGTGCGACTGCTACGGTCGCAGGTTCGAATCCTGCCTCGGGCATGGATGTGTGTGATGTCCTTAGGTTAGTTAGGTTTAAATAGTTCTAAGTTCTAGGGGATTGATGACCACAGCTGTTAAGTCCCATAGTGCTCGGAGCCATTTAAACCATTTTTTTGTGGGCCAGGGTTCGATTCCCGGCCGGGTTGAGGATTTTTCTCTGTTCGTGGATTGGGTGTTGTGTTATCCTCATCACCATTTCATACTCATCACCGGCACGCAAGTCGCCCTGTGTGGCGTCGACTGAAATAAGGCTTGCACTCGGCTGCCGAACTTCCCAGGATGGGGCCTCCTGGCCAACAACGCTCATTTCATTTTTTTTTTACTGAATTAGAGACTTTATGTGTTGTCTGGGCCTTCAAAAAATTTCGACACTTTCTATACGGCAGACACACTATTGTTTACACAGGCCACAGAGCGATTAAATTCTTACTTTCGGCTAAATTCATTCACGATCGCCTTAGCAGTTGGAAATTGTACCTCCAACAATTTCATTTGTCCGTTATACATATTCCAAGCGCACAGAATATTGTAGCTGACGTATTATCCCGTTCTCTTTGCAGCAGAGAGCGAGACGTGGCTGCCAACTTTTGTCAAACGAATTTAAGGCTCTTATGTATGCAACAGGTAGCATTTGAAAATTTTCTCTCTTCTTCATTAAAAGATATAGCCAACGAACAAGTCAACAATTGTATTTGGAAAGAAATCAAACTCCTTGGGCACGACAGAAATAACGCAACAATGAGGAGCAACTATATATTTCGTAATAATATTCTGTTTCGTCGTTCTCGCCCTTACAGCGACAATTGGTATTATGCATCCCAGAAGCGTTGGTTAATAAATTAATTTTGTATACGCATCTAAGCTACGCTTATTATGGTTCCCGAAAATGTTTTCTTATTCTCAGGCCGAACTACTATTTCAATAATATGGAGAAACGCATACTTCGAGTTCTGGTAACATGTAAAATTTGTCAAAAAGCAAAGTTGTCCACTAAATCTGATATTACTCCACTGTATCCTGTTGTTGCCATGGCCGCTGTTGATATGTTTGGATCCATTCCAAGGACGATTAGAGGATTTTGTCATGTTTTTGTTGCAACTGAACTTACATCGAAATTTGTCACCTTTACGCCACTACGCAGTAGCATCAGCATTTAGTAAAAACTTTTTGCCACAAATTGGTCACGTCCATCAGATAATTTCTGCTAACAGATCACAGTATTTACTAGCGATTTGGACACGCACACTGAGAGCTAGAAATATTTCTCCTGTTTACGTATCCCGATGCCATGCATCGTCCAACACCTCGGAACGTTTAATGCAGGAGTTGGTAAACTTTGTCGCATTTATTGCCACACAACGCATACTGAATGGGACAAACACGTTTCAGCGTTTCAAGATGTCATCAATTCCATTCCTAATGAATCGACAATGTTATCTCCGTATCTTAGTTTGAAAAATGTAGAAAATCCGAACAAAATTAGCGAAATAATGTCTTTTCCAAATCACGCCGATTACGTCACCATGAAACCATTGACATTGCCCTCAACAACATTAAGCGGGCAGCACAGCGCCGCAAGAAATTACAGAAACAGGTGAGTAATTTTCGTGACTTCCATACCGGACAAAAAATATTGGTACGTACACATCATTTGTCGAATAAAGGTAGAAGTCGATGAAGAAAATTTGAACTTCTATATTCACGACCTTACGGGATTCGTACCACAACCAAATGTTGTTCATATTCAAACGTTGCGGACAAGGTAGTCCAGAGATAACCATCACTTTTCTAAAGTAAAAAAAATTCATTGAGTAAATTTTATATTTTCTCTTTATTATAGAGCACTAGTTAGCATATGTGTCATAAATCGAAATAACATCTATTTTAGTTACATAGCTTTTCTATCTTTCTTTTTGCACTATGCCTTATGCCATTAACCTGTATTATCCATTTTCTATGTCCTTTTGATGTGTTGCTATGCCCTTATGACATTACGTTACATAGGATTAAGACCCTTTCCAAATAGTAACTTTCACTATTACTGTAAACTCATCCTCATAATTCTTATTCCAGACTTTGATGTGCTATGTAATTATACCAACTGAAAAATTATACCTTCACTAAGCGCTAAATTCGCTTATGGATCGCACCACCATTGAGGATAAGTCATTAAGACACAAATGCAGGAATATAAACAAACAAAATGGTGTACAAATAATCCTTTTCACGAACTAAAATTTTTTCTCCAGGTACCGCAACAAATAAAAACATAGAAAATTACAAAGAAATTACTACTCACTATGTACCTTTTCCGTTGCTTACTAACCATTTCTTTCAGCATGCCCACAGGAACTGAGCTATTTGTCATGAAATATTTAAGATTATTAATGATGATATTGTATTTAAGGATGTTTATGATGTTTATTATGTTTTGCTCTGACGATATTTATGAAATGATGCTAATATGCTAATGCTAATACATGCTGATACTATACAGATTTTATGAAGTGAGTGATTACTTTTCTATGTGGTGTATAAGGATGACACTGTTTTATGATGTTATTTTATAATGTGTATGTATATACAATATTAAAAGGTTCATTTACTTAACTCGTTCTGGATACTGATTACGACTGATTTTGAGAAAAATGACTACATATAATACATTTGAGAAAAGTGACTACATATAATACACTTCCTACAGTGTTCATTTTTTCTGGTGACCTGTAGATAGTAATACTTTTTTGTAAATATAATATATGCCTTTACCTTTACAGCCTAATATCTAATTGTACTTCACAGGTACAACAATCTTCATTCGTCATTCTCATCATTTTGTGGTTTACTTTAATTCACTAGCATAATATGCTTCTAGTTAATAAGCCTTTTTGCATGTCTATGTTATTTTGTCACCATTCTAGCTTAGAAATGCCATCACAAATTTTCATCTGTATTATCTTGTCTTGACTAATGATGCATGACTATGGACGCTTACAATTTATATTTTGCAGCTACAAAGTGCACTTTTCCTAACGATAATAGAATCTATATCCCAGTAGACATGCGCAATCCCCAGTATCTGCTAATTTATGCTACAAATATTTATCCATGGAAGAGCAACTATGCATTGTAGGCATTAGCTTGCCACTTATTATTTATCACTAATGTATCTTATCATTTATGATCTGCTATGTTTGTTAGGCCATAGCTTGCCACTTATTATTTATCACTCATGTATTAGTTAGAATGAGATTTTCACTCTGCAGCGGGGTGTGCGCTGATATGAAACTTCCTGGCAGATTAAAACTGTGTGCCGGACCGAGACTTGAACTCGGGACCTTTGCCTTTCGCGGGCAAGTGCTCTACCAACTGAGCTACCCAAGCACGACTCACGCCCCGTCCTCACAGCTTTTACTTCTGTCGGTACCTCGTCTCCTACCTTCGAAAGCTTCTGTAAAGCTTCGAAGGTAGGATATGTAATTGAATCCAGAATTAGACCTATGAGACTTAAATGCGTAGACGATCGAGCTACTTATATAATGCGAATATGATTTCCCATAGACACATTGCATATGATCTAGATCACGACACACAACTTCAGTTGTCTTTGCGTAATGAACTTCGAATGAAATGAGTTTTTATAGTTACACTTCTGATGATGTGCTAAACCACTGTTTATGAACACTTAATGTGCGAAGTATACGAAATCAGACTCATCTTAAACCAGACTGACTTCTCTCGTGATTTAGAACTTATTCCATTCTCTTTATCTTATATCCTTTGTTATGATATATTTTGCACTGACATTTCTAAATAGGGTCATAGCCATATGGTGTCCACCTGCTTAGCTGTATGGTAACATGCTTGTCTCGCATGCAGCGGGCCCGGGTTCGATTCCCTGTAGGGTTGGAGATATTCTACGCTAGTGGACTGGGTGTTGTATTGTCCTCATCATCATTTCATCCTCATCTCCGGCATGCGAGTCGCCGAGTTTGGAGTCGACTGAAATAAGACTCTCACTCGGCAACCGATCTTCCCCGGATGGGGCCTCTCGGCCAGCAATGTCGTACGATCATTTCACTTTTTTCATAGCCATATGTTGTTTATGAGCCATATGCCAGGCTATTTGCCACTGGGCAACATGTTTCACGCATCATAGGGCGCATGAGCATTACCCGCAATGAATAATGTAAATATTATCTATTTTTTTCAATACTGCCCATATACATAATTTCACTATTTTGTATCTTATAGGTATAAATTTTCAGTAACAAAATGTTTTATAAATTGTAGATGATACTTTGACAATCGGACAATCGGAGGGAGACGAAAATTTAATAGTCTTGGGTGACTGGAATTCGAGTGTAGGAAAAGGGAGAGAAGGAAACATAGTAGGTGAATATGGATTGGGGGACAGAAATGAAAGAGGAAGCCGCCTGGTAGAATTTTGCACAGAGCACAACATAATCATAACTAACACTTGGTTTAAGAATCATGAAAGAAGGTTGTATACATGGAAGAACCCTGGAGATACTAAAAGGTATCAGATAGATTATATAATGGTAAGACAGAGATTTAGGAACCAGGTTTTAAATTGTAAGACATTTCCAGGGGCAGATGTGGACTCTGACCACAATCTATTGGTTATGACCTGTAGATTAAAACTGAAGAAACTGCAAAAAGGTGGGAATTTAAGGAGATGGGACCTGGATAAACTAAAAGAACCAGAGGTTGTACAGAGATTCAGGGAGAGCATAAGGGAGCAATTGACAGGAATGGGGGAAATAAATACAGTAGAAGAAGAATGGGTAGCTTTGAGGGATGAAGTAGTGAAGGCAGCAGAGGATCAAGTAGGTAAAAAGACGAGGGCTAGTAGAAATCCTTGGGTAACAGAAGAAATATTGAATTTAATTGATGAAAGGAGAAAATATAAAAATGCAGTAAGTGAAACAGGCAAAAAGGAATACAAACGTCTCAAAAATGAGATCGACAGGAAGTGCAAAATGGCTAAGCAGGGATGGCTAGAGGACAAATGTAAGGATGTAGAGGCCTATCTCACTAGGGGTAAGATAGATACCGCCTACAGGAAAATTAAAGAGACCTTTGGAGATAAGAGAACGACTTGTATGAATATCAAGAGTTTAGATGGAAACCCAGTTCTAAGCAAAGAAGGGAAAGCAGAAAGGTGGAAGGAGTATATAGAGGGTCTATACAAGGGCAATGTACTTGAGGACAATATTATGGAAATGGAAGAGGATGTAGATGAAGATGAAATGGGAGATATGATACTGCGTGAAGAGTTTGACAGAGCACTGAAAGACCTGAGTCGAAACAAGGCCCCCGGAGTAAACAATATTCCATTGGAACTACTGACGGCCGTGGGAGAGCCAGTCCTGACAAAACTCTACCATCTGGTGAGCAAGATGTATGAAACAGGCGAAATACCCTCAGACTTCAAGAAGAATATAATAATTCCAATCCCAAAGAAAGCAGGTGTTGACAGATGTGAAAATTACCGAACTATCAGCTTAATAAGTCACAGCTGCAAAATACTAACACGAATTCTTTACAGACGAATGGAAAAACTAGTAGAAGCCAACCTCGGGGAAGATCAGTTTGGATTCCGTAGAAACACTGGAACACGTGAAGCAATACTGACCTTACGACTTATCTTAGAAGAAAGATTAAGGAAAGGCAAACCTACGTTTCTAGCATTTGTAGACTTAGAGAAAGCTTTTGACAATGTTGACTGGAATACTCTCTTTCAAATTGTAAAGGTGGCAGGGGTAAAATACAGGGAGCGAAAGGCTATTTACAATTTGTACAGAAACCAGATGGCAGTTATAAGGGTCGAGGGACATGAAAGGGAAGCAGTGGTTGGGAAGGGAGTAAGACAGGGTTGTAGCCTCTCCCCGATGTTGTTCAATCTGTATATTGAGCAAGCAGTAAAGGAAACAAAAGAAAAATTCGGAGTAGGTATTAAAATTCATGGAGAAGAAATAAAAACTTTGAGGTTCGCCGATGACATTGTAATTCTGTCAGAGACAGCAAAGGACTTGGAAGAGCAGTTGAATGGAATGGACAGTGTCTTGAAAGGAGGATATAAGATGAACATCAACAAAAGCAAAACAAGGGTAATGGAATGTAGTCTAATTAAGTCGGGTGATGCTGAGGGAATTAGATTAGGAAATGAGACACTTAAAGTAGTAAAGGAGTTTTGCTATTTGGGGAGCAAAATAACTGATGATGGTCGAAGCAGAGAGGATATAAAATGTAGGCTGGCAATGGCAAGGAAAGCGTTTGTGAAGAAGAGAAATTTGTTAACATCCAGTATTGATTTAAGTGTCAGGAAGTCATTTCTGAAAGTATTCGTATGGAGTGTAGCCATGTATGGAAGTGAAACATGGACGATAAATAGTTTGGACAAGAAGAGAATAGAAGCTTTCGAAATGTGGTGCTACAGAAGAATGCTGAAGATTAGATGGGTAGATCACATAACTAATGAGGAAGTATTGAATAGGATTGGGGAGAAGAGAAGTTTGTGGCACAACTTGACCAGAAGAAGGGATCGGTTGGTAGGACATGTTCTGAGGCATCAAGGGATCACCAATTTAGTATTGGAGGGCAGCGTGGAGGGTAAAAATCGTAGAGGGAGACCAAGAGATGAATACACTAAGCAGATTCAGACGGATGTAGGTTGCAGTAGGTACTGGGAGATGAAAAAGCTTGCACAGGATAGAGTAGCATGGAGAGCTGCATCAAACCAGTCTCAGGACTGAAGACCACAACAACAACAACTTTGACAATTATAATGCTATTCATCAGTCAGCTACTCTCGGTAAATTCTGATATTCACTCTTGTGATTAGGACGACTCTATTCATAGACAAATGATTTTGTATACTATTTTACTTCCATAACACTTTTTCTATTCCATAGTAAGCGTTTGTAGGTTTGTCATAGTTACAAGCCATAACACCCCGACCAACTTCTTGTCAGGGAGGCCGTAGCGTTGTGAAATAACTACACATAATGAAAATTGTAAATTTTAACTTATTATCCAAGAGCATAAGCGATTATAAAGGCACATTTGCATGCCGAGCGTGAGTTTCCTCGGAAACGCGAGATATTAATTAAATAAATAATCAGTGACAAATAAATAAAGCCTATGGCACACAACTGCAGCGCTGTGTCGCTGATAAAACAAAAGTACATTTTCGTTAGTCGTATGTTTGATTAAAAAAAAAAAAGGAGAGCTCTCGTTGAAGTGGTGCGAGAAGCACGTATTTTAGTTTATTGTCTGGCACACCGCCATATTTCATGATATAGAAAATTACTGCGAGTTGCAACCATACTAGGCACTCGATTCTGTAAAGAATTTATATTTATAAAAGTAAGTAGGATTATGAACTGTAGGCTTATTCACTGAATATATCTGATTTAACTAACTGTGTAATTTTTTGTTTAGTAGACAATCACCTCTGTACGACGTTTTGGCATGGCTGGCAAATTATTGTAATATTGAGATTTAGTTTATGAGTCCGCACCTACCGCAGCAGTCTTTGGAAACGATTTAATTACGAAGTCCGATTATTTCAGTTTTATTTCACGGTCAACTACGAGTAACATTGCCTTTACGAAAAAGCCATTGTCAAGCGTCTGATACCGAATAATCAAAACCTGACGACTCATAGGAGAGCCAATCAGACAGATAAAAATAATTAATATTTTATTTTATTTTATTTTATTTATTTTATATTGGCGACTGCGTGTCGGACTTGTTATTTTGTCATTTGTTACATTGTTCTCTTTGTTTCATGTGAAAAATCAACCTTCTGGTCCTGGACTTGACTATATGAGAAATAAAAAAAAAAATCAGAAGATATTTGCCAATTATAAAATTTTGCGGGAAGACGCAAAGAAGCTTCCAGCAAAATAAGGTAAGACGCAGCATCTTTGCATTAGCAGGCTTGACCAGACGTATAATTCAGTGTATTAGCTTTTCAGTAAAATTCTGTAGTGTTTCTTTTCCGCATAACAGTTTCAGTGATAAATTCCATTCTCAGTATTTTTCCTTAAACAATAACGTATGCAACAATACCAATACACGAGTGTACAATATGGCCGACTTCTGTACGATATCATGTAACATGGCCAGCAGCCATTACCAATAATCTCAAATTCAGTTTATATTTTTAAATTAACAGACAGCCATTGTTGCTACGACCGATTCATGCTCAACTGCATTTTATTTTAAAATCAGTGTCAAATATTTTCTTGAAACATATATCACGTGTGGCATGGTAATAACTAGAAAACAATACGCAAAAATGGAACAGCAAAGACGTACTATTCAGACGCAATCCGACTCGGACGAGAGACAAATGTTAGAAAATGACTTTACGACAGCAACCGGTAGTGACGATACATCAAATATTGACGCAAGTGTCAACGGAAATTTTGACAATAGGCCGTCCACCACAAAAATTTCAAAGTCTCAGTCAGAGCCCATGTTAATACATGACGTCACGTCTAATGACGCGGCGGGGGCAGAGACCTTGCAAACAGTAAACATTGCCAACATGTTACAAATGCTAATGAAACAAAACGCAGAAAATATGGCAACCTTAAGGATGCAGAACGCGGAAAACATGGCAACCTTAAAGACACAAAATGAACAGTTAAAGACACAAAATGACGAAATTAAATCTGATCTCATAGCAATCAAGGCATGTAATGACACTTTGTGTAAACGTGTGGAACTTATAGACGCCACACTGACCGAACAGATGACTGAACTCAGTACGAAATTTTCCAAGCTTAATACGAGACAAGAAAAGACTACAAATGACGTAGCACTTTTACAGAAACAATTAAAAAACCTTAATGTCACGTGTGAAGCTCTTACTGAACAAATTCAAACATATCCTTCAGTACACGACAACCTTGAAAAACGAATTACTGACGTGCAGAATAAATTTGACGATGTTGAACAACACCTGACTGACATCTTACAATCTGATGCCACAGCTCATTTTCAAAATATTAATAAAGAATTTCATGATTGGGTAGAGAACAAAGACAAACATTTTGATAGATGCATACGTGAAAATTTACCAACAATTGTGCACGACTCCGTAGCGGAATACATCACTAATAACAAACAGCTGATAAGTGACGCAGTACAATCCGTCACTGCACCCATGAGACAATTCACCGATCAACCACAGTCTGAATGTAACGAAAATATCAGTCAAAATGTACAGTTCAGAAACCAATATACATTCGAGTATGACGCACACATACCGCACACCACAAACACACAAGAACAAAACACACCACGACTACAACACATACCACGACGTGCAACCACAAACACAAGCTATTATCATGGTAAACCACAGCAACATTATCGTAATTACTCGCCAGCTGAGCATTGCAGTAATTACAGTGGAACAAATCCATATCATAATGCAAAGGAAGACGAAAGCTTAATAAAACACAGGCAATTTCAGGCTTTTATCCCAGAGAAACGAACCATTCATCCGGTGATTTTTCTTAAATCTTTTAGTAACGCATTTCCACGCACTTGGAGTGACCGGAAAAAGATTTCATATATTGTCGGTTACATCCAAGGCGATGCAGCTGTCTGGGCATACAGTCAAGCTGACGTATGTACCACGTACAGTGAGTTTGAGCGTGCCTTTCTGAACAAATTCTGGTCGCAATCCGTCCAGGAGCGACTCAGGAGACAAATTTTAGAACCTGAAACTTTTAACAGTAAAAATGGTAACTTACGCAGATATTTTGAAAAATACTTGAACATGGGACATTTTTTAGACGAACCAGTCGCAACACGTGATATACTCCGAGCGTTGAAGGCCAAATTGCCTTTCAACATTAAGGAAAAACTTCTACATATCCCGGATGACGATTCAGATTATTTTTTAACAGCTTTAGATTCGGTTGACATGTTACTTGAAGATCAGCGCTTCGCGCGGCAAAACAGCAGCCACAATGTTTACACTAGTGGTATGCAAAACATGCAGGCTTGCCAACACAATTCTGGCGCGCCCACAGTTGGATACGCGGTACAACAAAAACAGCAAACTCACATGCCGTCTCAGTACGGAAATCAAAATCAACACGCGTATTCCAATACGAACAATAGTTACAACAGTAATAACATTTCATGCGGCAATCCATACAAAAGGCACCGCGGTAATAATTGCAACGGTAACAACGGATACAAAGGTAATAACAAAAACACAAACAGAAATAGAAATAATAATAACTACGAGCCAAGACAGCATCAAGGTTGGACTCGTAACGATCAGTACTTTCATTCAAACTCTGCTTTACCACAGCAGCCACCAGGTCAAAATTGGAGCATACCTTACGACCGACAGGTAAGTTATAATGCGCAACAGCAACAACAACCGCAAAAGTTTGGAGATCATAATAGGCAATATCCGAATGTGAATATAATAGAAATGACACCTGATGCACAACCTCAATCTGTGTCAGTACCTAGTACAAATGATAATCCAACAAACTAGAAACAGTCACTACTTTGCCCCAGGTCGTGGCTGAAGAATCCTTGGGGGGCGGCTTCAATGTTAATCAGTTATTTGACACCACACTTGAACAACAGAATAATGATATGCCGAGTGATTCTAAACAAAAACTACCTGTTTTATTTATAAGATACAACCACAATAACAATATATCAGATGAACTTTTACAAGACAGTACACAATGTCGTTTAAACACAAATGAAATTGTTTTAGCATCCACTACTGGTGTAGTAGGTGGGATTCCAACTACTATTATCCTAGATACAGGTGCAGCTGTGAGCGTTTTATCTTTTAATTTTTATAAAAGGATGTGTGAATTGGAACCTGTGCCTGAGTTTCCTGCCCAAAACTGTAAAATAACTACTGCACTAGGTAATAAGTCATGTTGGGTTACGAAGCAAGTTTTTGTAAACGTTAAAATAGGTAATGGAACCGTACAATGGCCATTCCTGGTTGTACAAAACCTTGTGACTAATTGCATATTAGGAATAGATATTATGAGCGAGAAGGACTGCATTATAGACTTCTCCAAAGGTAAATGTATTTTAAATGATAAAAGCAGGGTAATTATTATTGATTTGGACAGGAGAACTCTAAAGCATGACAAACACTGTACAGGGTACAAGGTTCAGTTAGTACTTGACAAAGACATTCAAGACATGCAAACACACTCATCTGACGCAGAGCTAATGGACTTGAAAACATTGCTTGATCATAAGATAAGTGAAGCTACAGCTCTCAGTGTACATGAACGTATAAAACTACAGGAAGTGTTATCCAAATATTTACAAGTTTTTACCAAACGATTAGGTGTTATCAACACGTATGTGTACAAGATTGAAGTTAAGCCTCACAAGATCTTCTACCATAAGACATATAACGTACCGTTATCTCAACGACCTGCTGTGTGGCAAGAACTAAAACAAATTACAACATAGATTATAAGTAGTATAGAAATTTTCATTTCAGCGGTTCCAGAGTCGCAGTTGAAGACAGAAGAACTTTTCTTTCAACGCCGCGGTTCCACCGAGAAGACTGAATATTAAAGTAAAATTTATGATTACGTAGCAGTGAATGATATATAAATTTTTCACGGAACATTTGTGACTGTAGGTACCACTGACTTGCTATGACACCTGACAAACCGACAGACGTCATCTGTGAAGCGATCTTTTACTTCGAGAAATAGATTAGACGCACATCTCTCAGCAAGAAAAGCATCTACCAGTAGTCAAGGCCACACAGACACACTACACACACGCACAAAACGCGAGGAATCGAACATTTTCTCTCTCTTACTATTTTGAATATTTATTGAGTAGCGAAAACGCCTGGTCTTGCCTACTGATGTAATGAATGTTGTGTCTAACCTATCTTAATTTCAGATGACATCACAAAAAAACATCGATAATATCCCAGCAAAACCGCTAAAGAGGATGTAAATATCTGCAATTCATGTAATCAAATATGACACAATGTAATAACCTATAGCTATGTAATGATGATGTAAACATGTTTATGTGCAACTGTATTATGTTTATGCTAAGAAAATATGTGACGTGTGTATGTATAATTACTTTTTTTTTTAAACTGATGTATAATGTAACTGTTACTGTGTGAAAATTTGAACGATAACGAGTGCCAAAATGTGAAAAACTTTTAAAAAAAAAAA
Source organism: Schistocerca americana (assembly GCF_021461395.2). Taxonomy (NCBI): domain Eukaryota; kingdom Metazoa; phylum Arthropoda; class Insecta; order Orthoptera; family Acrididae; genus Schistocerca; species Schistocerca americana. Next base: position 828,214,440 of record NC_060119.1, on the reverse strand, counting down.
AAAAAAAAAAAAAAAAAAAAAAAAAAAAAAAAAATTGCGTAGTGAACCACTATTCACGGACATTAACGTACATTACTAAGTCTGCAACTACGCAGAAACCTATGTGAAAGAAACTGTTAATGACATTCATGATGCATCGTACCTTTGTTAACGCGATGAACGATTTCTTCGATGAGTAACCACGAACATTTAGGTGAGCTATATTTAAAAAAAAAAACTGAATATGTGAAGTGCATAATTCGTGCATCGTCTAGCGACATTACTACAGTACCCAACTTCAAGATGTTAACTGGATTAAATGGACACAAAGTGCCTGTCCAGAAAACAACACGACGGGTGGAAGAATTTTGGTTGGAACTTCAGGGAATGAAATGTTCTCGAAATGTGACGGACACGCTTACCTGGACTGTCCAAGGATCGACGCCAGCTATGTGCCGTCCGAGGTTCTGCAACCAAGCTTCCACGGAATATCGAAAACGAACTGCATATGGACTAATTACTCGACGGGTCACGTCTGATCTGTAATAAGCAATGCTTTTACTTACAACGAACTGCATCACAACGACTATAATGGAAATGGGAAATGGACACGCTTATGTATTAATCACGTTGTTATACAACGATGTTACTGTGATCAAAAAACTTTACCACGACGATACTAACCTGTAAAAAAAAAAAAATTATTGTGCAGCAGATGAATATGAACTGTAATAACGACACGATGTGTATAGGTCAACGCACCTGAAAAATACGGACATTTTTCTTTGAAGTATTTCAAAACAATACTATGTAACTAAGAACATTCAACAATCTAAGTTGTATTGTGTTATAACGAATATTGTAAATTTAAAACTAAGTTACCTGTCATAGAATGTAGTCTTCATATGTAATCTTGGTTGAATATTTTCTTTGTGCAACGACTAAGAAATGCGCGCGCACACGAACAATATGAACTGCAGTACTGTGCCGCGTGATCTAAATTTACGAAATAACGGCAGTGCCGTAGTTACACAGACGCTTCTGCGCATGCGCGCACTCTGTTTTGCCAACATAAGAACTTTTTCGGCGCACGCGCGTCATTCAAATTTTGTGTATAATATACAGTATAATGTAAGTCATGTAAATAGTTGTAGATAACTTAGATTTTCTTGTGCCTTTAGGTGAATTGCTCGCCTGCAGGTGTGTCCTTTCGCCTCGCAATTCAGGGGGCAATATAAAGGCACATTTGCATGCCGAGCGTGAGTTTCCTCGGAAACGCGAGATATTAATTAAATAAATAATCAGTGACAAATAAATAAAGCCTATGGCACACAACTGCAGCGCTGTGTCGCTGATAAAACAAAAGTACATTTTCGTTAGTCGTATGTTTGATTAAAAAAAAAAAAGGAGAGCTCTCGTTGAAGTGGTGCGAGAAGCACGTATTTTAGTTTATTGTCTGGCACACCGCCATATTTCATGATATAGAAAATTACTGCGAGTTGCAACCATACTAGGCACTCGATTCTGTAAAGAATTTATATTTATAAAAGTAAGTAGGATTATGAACTGTAGGCTTATTCACTGAATATATCTGATTTAACTAACTGTGTAATTTTTTGTTTAGTAGACAATCACCTCTGTACGACGTTTTGGCATGGCTGGCAAATTATTGTAATATTGAGATTTAGTTTATGAGTCCGCACCTACCGCAGCAGTCTTTGGAAACGATTTAATTACGAAGTCCGATTATTTCAGTTTTATTTCACGGTCAACTACGAGTAACATTGCCTTTACGAAAAAGCCATTGTCAAGCGTCTGATACCGAATAATCAAAACCTGACGACTCATAGGAGAGCCAATCAGACAGATAAAAATAATTAATATTTTATTTTATTTTATTTTATTTATTTTATACGATGTATCGATAACAAAGAAGTACGTGTGAAAAGACTCTGCGAGGCAGCTATCGATGAGCAGAGCATGTGTAACAAAGAGTTTATATTAGGCCAGGCGGCATTAGGCAGTTGTTGCTCGGTAGCTGCGAGAGTAGCGTGCCAGAGGCTGGAAGTGTCTGTTGCGATGCTCCGGAGTCAGCAGTCGCTTAGTATTAAATATTCAGTTTAATAATTTCAGTGTTGTATATTAGTGATTTATGGAAGAAATAAGATTTGATGTAAAATTTATTAAGAAAATGCTGCAAATATTATCATGAAATTTTGATGAAGAATTTTTCTACCAATTGCTACATCGCTCTACAAAAAGGTAATCAGTACTCATATATCTATGCACTTTTGCTGTAGAACGAATTTGAATGAGACCAGCCTTGTATGTAACACAAAGTTTTTTATTTATTTCTGTGTGAAAATCATTTATTTGCGTAAATGTAAATTTTTATTATATGGCTTAACAACTGCAAGTCAGTTTCACAATAGAGTAAGGTTTTCAAGTAAGATATTACACTCAATCTCCTTAGTCATGTCCCTCCTCCCAGTTCCAAGTCGTTTCTATCCAAATAAATTCTAAATGTGTCTATCTTTCATTTTGGCTTTTGCAACTGTAGTTAGTTTAGTAGTGCTGAGGGAAGAACAACGGGTTGTCCAAGGGGACAACACTACTAGGTAAGATACTTATTTCACACAGCTTATGGATTTTCGCACAGGGACCACTTTTCTACTTATTCAGGTTGACAGGGCCGTAGAAAGATTTAGTAGATCTGAATGTATTTACCTCTAATTTGTCATTATCGCGCGCAAGTTTTAATTAGTTTGCTGTTTACTGGTATTCCTTTCTTGCTAGTAGGCAGACTGTTTAAAAGAGGGCTAGATAAATATACAGATACACGTAAACAGATACGCAGTCAACTCACCATTTGATATAACATATATATACAAGATTTACGTTGGTGGTGGCAAAAATAATCGCATAGTCTGCTTCGAATACAAATTCTCTAATATTACACAATGTATCGAAGTGATGGAGCCATTTTAACCGCCGTGGTCTCTGTTTTCTTTAATGCACTATGTCTATAAATTACTGGTCACTTCCGGCCAGAGGGCTTTTTTAAATGTCCGAAAAATAACATAAAAGTACAGTAAATAGGTAGCGGACATTGTGAAAAATATTGTGCTTGTGTATCACAACCGTTGTTTCAATTACTTGCATGATCTTCGTGATGTGAGAGCCACAATTAAAAAACTTGTTTCGTTTTATGTGGGGAATCTGATAGCGAAATGCATATATATAGATAGCTAGTATCACCTACACAAGGTATAAAAGGACAGTACACTGGCCATTTGTAATCAAGTGATTCATGTGAAAAGGTTTCTAACGTGATTATGGTCGCACGTCGGGAATTAAAAGGTTTGAACGCAGAGTGAGGCATGGGACATTCTGTTTCGGAAATCTTTAAGGAATGCAGAATAGCGAGATACACAGCGTCAAGTGTGTGTCGAGAATATTAAATTTCAGGCATTACTTCTCTTCACGGACAACCCAGTGGCCGACGGCCTCCACCTAACGACTGAGAGCAGCGGCGTTTGCGTAGAGTTGTCAGTGCTAAAAGACAAGCAACAGTGAAATCAATTTGGGATGTACGACGAATATATCCGTTACAACAGAGCGGCTAAATTTGTAGTTAATGGGCTGTGGCCGTAGAGACCGATGCGAGGGCTTTTGCTAACAGGGCGACATCTCTTGGGCTCGTGAACATATCGATTGGACCCTAGACAACAGGAAAACCATGGCCTGGTCGAGTTTCGATTTCAGTTGGTAAGAACTGACGGTAGGGTTCAGGTGTGGCGCAGACCCCACGAAACCATGGACCCCAGTTATCAATAAACCATTGTGCAAGCTGGTGTTAGCTCGATAATGGTGTGGGCTCTTTTTACATGGTCCTCTAGTCCAACTGAGCCCAGTGTGGCCATTTGCAGCCATTTTATGGGCTTCATATCCTCAGACATCGGTGGAATTTTTATGGGTGGCAATGAGCCTTGTCACCAGGCCACAATTGTTTACGATTAGTTTGAAGAACATTCTGGAGAGTTCGAGCCAATGATTTGGCCACTCATATCGCCCGACATGTATCCCATCGAATATTTATCGGACAAAAGCGAAAGATGAGTTCGTGCACAAAATATGGCACTTGCAACACTTTCTCAGTTATGGACGGCTATATAGGCAACATGGCTCAGTACTTCTGAAGGGGACTTCCAACGACTTGTTGAGTCCATGCCACGTCGAACTGCTGCACTACACCGGGAAAAACACGATATTAGGAGGTATCCGACGACTTTTGTCACCTCATTGTATGGTCTTGCCCATACCAATCAGTTTACATGCACAACCTGCACAGCGCAACATGTAGACAAGAACCTTACTGACAGCTAGCTTACTAGCCCTTGCAAATTCGTTTAGCAGCATACTTTGTACTTTCATGCACTCATACACAAACATAACTAATACGCATCGTGGGAAATATGTATAACCCAAAGAGTAAGCTAAGACGTGCCACTGCAGAGACGAAGTTATCGCCTGAGGGATCTGCAGTCATGAATTCACAGCCCTGCACAAATGTTGTTAATTTTTATTAAACTTCCATCATAATGCACTTTGACATTACTTGCAACCATCACAAGCACAATTAAACATTCGTTATTGCTGCAAGAGTGCTACGAGGTCTTATTAAATCTTTTTTAAAAACTGTTCTCTTCTATACATGCCATTGCTGAAAATAGTTTCTGTGTTATCATTACACAATGCTGGAGCACGCACAAATGTTTCGGAGCACAATGCTCATCGTTTATTGTTGAATACGGAGCTCTGCAGCAGACCACCCCTAGGTGTTCACATGTTGGCCCAACGACATAGTCAGTAGCTACTGCAGTGGGCGCGGGAAGATCGGGATTCGATCGTGTCTGCTCTTCAAGTGAATCACATCTTTGCTACGCTAGGTCAATGATTGTCTCCAAAAAACGCCGTCTTTGAGGTGAACGGCGGCTCGAAACGTGTAGTGCGCCACGGACGGAGGGTGGTGGGAGTAGTAATATGCTATGGGAGATATTCTTCTGCCTGTGGTAATGATGGAAGACATACTGACAGCTGCCAACAACCTGCATCACTTCACGCTTGATGTCCTCACCGAAACCGATATCATCTTTCAGTAGTGTAAGGGTCTGTGTCTCGGAGCCAGATCCGCGTTACAGTGTTTTGAAGAGCATTATAGCGAACTCACGTTGATCTCTGGGCGGCCAAATTCGTCTGATATAAATCCTATGGAACCCATCTGGGTAGCCACTGGGAACCATCAATGCGTAGGCAAATCAGCGGTCCGTTATTTAAGCGAATTACATACCCTGTGCACAATATCACTGTCTTTCGCCGCTGTTGTAAACAGTCCTTATGTATGATTAAAGTCCCATGTCGCAGCGATCTGTGAACTGTTAAAATTATTCTGAATACTGTTAAAATTGTTTACAATACTGACAAATTCTAAAATCATCTACATTCGTTATTACTCTTTTTCTGAAAGTGATATATTAAAATTAGTAACATGCGTCCCTAGTAGAATTATAAAACTACTTCTGTGCACAGATACGGTGCTACTCTGCAACCAGCGACCAGATTTAATGACCATAAGAACGGACCTTTGAAAATGCGCTAAGGCTGAAACTGGCCAGTTGGGTCTGATCCAAGAGATTGAGAAGGTCCAAAGAAGAGCGGCAAGATTCGTGACTGGTACATTTAGCCATCGAGAGAGCGTTACAAATATCATAGAAAGTTTGATGCGGGACACACTTGCAGATAGCCGACACGCTAAACGGAAGGGGCTGCTCACTAAATTCCGAAATCCAATCTTCACCGAGCATGTAGAGCATATATTATTATCACCAACTTTCTAATCGCGTAATGATCATCATTCAAAGATAAGGGAAATAAGAGCTCGTACTGAGGCGTTCAGACAGTAGTTTTTCCCTCGCGGGATCCGCTAGTGGAACAGAGAAGGGGGGGCAGGGGAGTATGACTTAGGCGCGAATTGTGCCCTCCGCCACACACCGCTTGGTGGCTAGCGGAGTTTATATGTAGATGTAGGTGTAACTTATGTGCATGATGCATTACTGAGTACTGACAGTTTACCGGCAGTTAAAATGGTTCTACCATGAACTCGCACATGAAGAAATTAATAACACTACACTGTTTCATGAGAAGCCGAGCTGTTAGTATAACAGCAGTGTGTCACCTAATTCTTTCGATGTCTAAGGTAGTTCCTACTCAATAAGGATTCTAAACACTGGAACAATAGCACTGGTTGCACTAGCGTTTTGTCAGCGATTTTCTTTAGAGGGGCAGGGCACGTTCCCAGAGCCCCTCCAACGTCTCCTACGTCTTCTATTCGCCTCTCCTGATACTTATTTCCCCCTGTCGTCCCATTTTATACCACTTTCAACATTACCCCTACATACAGAAAGAAAAAGACGTGCTGCAAATGTTGATCAGAAATCTTGTAGTGTGATACTGCCGGGTTATTTCTCTTTGTTATAAGCGCTATCTGACATTTATCCATATTTAAAGAGAGCTGTCATTCAACACATCATGTGGAATAAATTCTGTGCAAATCGTTCTGCATACCTTTCTGCATACCATCTGGTGAGCAAGATCTACGAGGCAGGCGAAATACCCTAAGACTTCAAGAAGAATATAGTAATTCCAATCCCAAAGAAAGCAGGTGTTGACAGATGTGAAAATTACCGAATTATCAGTTTAATAAGTCACAGCTGCAAAATACTAACACGAATTATTTACAGACGAATGGAAAAACTGGTAGAAGCCGACCTCGGGGAAGATCAGTTTGGATTTCGTAGAAATGTTGGAACACGTGAGGCAATACTGACCCTACGACTTATCTTAGAAGAAAGATTAAGGAAAGGCAAACCTACGTTTCTAGCATTTGCAGACTTAGAGAAAGCTTTTGATAATGTTGACTGAAATACTCTCTTTCAAATTCTGAAGGTGGCAGGGGTAAAATACAGGGAGCGAAAGGCTATTTACAATTTGTACAGAAACCAGATAGCAGTTATAAGAGTCGAGGTGCATGAAAGGGAAGCAGTGGTTGGGAAGGGAGTGAGGCAGGGTTGTAGCCTCTCCCCGATGTTATTCAAATGGCTCTGAGCACTATGGGACTTAACATCTGTGGTCATCAGTCCCCTAGAACTTAGAACTACTTAAACCTAACTAACCTAAGGACATCACACACATCCAAGCCCGAGGCAGGATTCGAACCTGAGACCGTAGCAGTCACGCGGCTCCGGACTGAGCGCCCAGAACCGCGAGACCACCGCGTCCGGCCGATGTTATTCAATCTGTATATTGAGCAAGCAGTAAAGGAAACAAAAGAAAAAATTGGAGCAGGTTTTAAAATCCAGGGAGAAGAAATAAAAACTTTGAGGTTCGCCGACGACATTGTAATTCTGTCAGAGACAGCAAAGGACTTGGAAGAGCAGTTGAACGAAATGGACAGTGTCTTGAAAGGAGGATATAAGATGAACATCAACAAAAGCAAAACAAGGATAATGGACTGTAGTCGAATTAAGTCGGGTGATGCTGAGGGAACTAGACTAGGAAATGAGACACTTAAAGTAGTAAAGGAGTTTTGCTATTTGGGGAGCAAAATAACTGATGATGGTCGAAGTAGAGAGGATATAAAATGTAGACTGGCAATGGCAAGGAAAGCGTTTCTCAAGAAGATAAATTTGTTAACAACGAGTATAGATTTAAGTGTCAGGAAGTCGTTTCTGAAAGTATTTGTATGGAGTGTAGCCCTGTATGGAAGTGAAACATGGACAATAAATAGTTTGGACAAGAAGAGAACAGAAGCTTTCGAAATGCGGTGCTACAGAAGAATGTTGAAGATTAGGTGGGTAGATCACGTAACTAATGAGGAAGTATTGAATAGGATTGGGGAGGATTTCGTGGCACAACTTGACTAGAAGAAGGGATCGGTTGGTAGGACATGTCCTGAGGCATCAAGGGATCACAAATTTAGCATTGGAGGGCAGCGTGGTGGGTAAAAACCGTAGAGGAAGACCAAGAGATGAATACACTAAGCAGATTCAGAGAGATGTAGGTTGCAGTAGGTACTGGGAGATGAAGGAGCTAGCACAGGATAGATTAGCATGGAGAGCTGCATCAAACCAGTCTCAGGACTGAAGACCACAACAACAACTATCTTTCAGAAAGCCCAACGACAATATTTTCCTGTATTGCCAGCGTCTTCAGAGAAAAACCTTATCCGGTAAATTGCTTATGAGTATATCAACACGTACAGGTACTATCACGGTTCCTCGGGTGTCACCTGACGTTACACCTGACTTTACGCTGTAGAACGTTGTGTGGAATATTCGCTGTCTAATATCACGTACTGGGGTGTATTGTTGAAATATTCGTCAAGCCAGTCGCATATCTGCGAAGATGTTCCCTATAATTACAGGTATTTGTAGCGTAAAGATAAAAATGTGGCTTCCACAATCACACAGGGCAATATAATTGAAAGTCAAACGCCGTTGTGTCGCGTTAACAACCGGTGTCACACCCGTTGGAGTGCTTTATTTCTGAGGGAGTCGAATGTAGTCTACAAAAGAGGACTGAAGTGCTGAAATAGAATGGCGGGGGCCTCATTGGTCCTATCGACCAGTACTGCTGACCTCGTTACGTCACAAATATGCGAGGACACAAAGGGAAAAAATACTCCGCTGTTGGCGACAGATATAATGAGCGCGATACAAATGATTCTTACAAAGCATGGAAATTGCTAATTATTCAGTTACGCTATTTAAGAGTCTAGCTCCGTGCAGTCAAATTCCAGCAGGCTTGTAGTGACGCACAAGAACGCAACTTGGGATGCTTAGGACTGGATTTTCAACACCGGCATTTGCCTTACAATCAAGCAAACCAGTGGACGTAGAGATTTGCTTATGCGATATGATTGTGGCCCGAAGAAAAACATGTAGCGCTACTTTGTGTGCAAAGGAGCAAAATCAATGAGTTGTTTGAAATGTGTAGAGAAAATACTGCGAGAAATGGCGTGATGTTCCCTTGGACATATGCACAGTCGCAAGAAAATACGGCCACCGCGCTCGGAAACAAACATTTTGTACTCAGCGGAAAGAATCATTTTAATTTGCTGTTGGTAAGTTCTGTTCAGAAAACTCGAACTGAGATAACAGTGTAACTGTTAGTTAATAGTTTCCCAAATAAGTGATTTGCAACGTATTCCTTTACCTTTATTTATTATAACAAGATATCGGCCCTCACTAACGGCATCCCGCAAAGAAAATGATAAAAAGTTAAATAGCGCAATAAATGGTAGAATTGCGTCCTTTTTTGACATTTTTCCCATAGATTTATCCTGATAAAGCTGAAAATAATGTATAGAATTAGTTACCTCAATTACAGAAATTTTCTTTCCGTATAATTTATTGAGTATTTCGAAAGCAATTACTAAGGCTGCTACGCTACTATCAGAAGACTATTTACCTATAATTCAGCGGTTGTTACGAGTTCTATTAATTTGAGAAAACTACAATGATTAAATCTCGATAGCTAAATACATCGAAGCAATTTAGTATTGAATCAATTAAATGTTCACCTACATTAGGATGCACGCCTAATAAGCGGTTTACCTATTGAGTCTGTCCGTAATTGTAAATCAGGAATGTAAAGCAAACACGTGACACCCAGAGATGTTATTAGGATAATGACAGTTCAGGACGACAGCTGAAGAATTATGGAGCGCAAGCCTGCAGGCCAATTAGAAACTGATGCATTATGTGCAGTAAATCTTCCGCCAATCGGCGAGTGAATCGCTTAAGATGGTTAATCAGACCTTATCAGGCGCTCACGTCTTTTAAGAAGACATATTACGCATCATCTCTCGACGTGAGAGAAGTTCAGAGATGCTCGTAAGTGCATGTGAAATGTAACTGAAACCCCGTGTACTTCGGCTTGACGAGGGTGAAGATTCAATTTTACCCTTTTGTTTGAATTAAGTAGCTTCCGAGGAGTGACACATCTCTAAGTTGATACCACTGACCTACCCAGCTGTACAAAATGACGTGAGGAGGAACGGTTAACACAGAAATTAGCACTATTAAACTACTACCACTGTGCAGTACGATTTTAACTATTTGGTACGTAATTTCCATGCTTTTCTCACATTATATAACTATGCCATAAGAAGGCCTATAAATTAGATTCTTTTAGTATTTCGCATTTGCGGGGCATACTTTATAAGATGTCTGGCTGAGATAGCACGAAATTTGATTGCTACCCTGTATTATAAGTGCTGGAAGGGTCTTTAATGTACCTTGACTCTCACTGTGGGTCAACCGAGTTTATGCTAACGAACACACGTGCCACTGTACCACACATTTTCTTCATCGTTTTCTTCGAATTTTCTGTGAAAGCGTGCTTGGTGGTATCTATACATACACAGCGTTCGGTTATACACGAGAATCCTGGAGAAGGTTTTGGTTCAAATGGTTCAAGTGGCTCTGAGCACTATGGGACTCAACTGCTGAGGTCATTAGTCCCCTAGAACTTAGAACTAGTTAAACCTAACTAACCTAAGGACATCACAAACATCCATGCCCGAGGCAGGATTCGAATCTGCGACCGTAGCGGTCTTGCGGTTCCAGACTGCAGCGCCTTTAACCGCACGGCCACATCGGCCGGCTTTCTTGATTGATGCCCGCTTGTAATGTCACCCGGTCCGGCTAAGATTATTGTTTAGGAGTATTTTGAGACCAGTCCTCCTTCCACGTCGCGTAATAGGCCGGAATTATCGGTGTTTCTTGCGGGTGACTTTGCCTCCTCTGCTGGAAGAAGTGCCATTAATGATTCGAAGGGTTGTGTGGCTGCTACATGACCGTGCTCAAACGCACTTCGCCATTAACGTCCGGACGCATCTCAGTTGTGTCCTCCCTGGTCGATGGATCGGACGAGAGGGTCCAGTTGCATGGTATGTTCGTTCACTGGATCTCAACCCGCGCGATTTCTGGTTTGGGGCCATTTCAAAAGTATCGTGTATGCATAGCCCATTCCAGGTGCGGAGAGACTGGAGCAGCGTATTCATTCTGCCATTGACACTGTTCGGATGCAGCGCGGCCGATGTGAACGTTTGAGAGAGAGAACATGCTACGGCGCCCGCATCTCGTGGTCGTGCGGTAGCGTTCTCGCTTCCCACGCCCGGGTTCCCGGGTTCGATTCCCGGCGGGGTCAGGGATTTTCTCTGCCTCGTGATGGCTGGGTGTTGTGTGATGTCCTTAGGTTAGTTAGGTTTAAGTAGTTCTAAGATCTAGGGGACTGATGACCATAGATGTTAAGTCCCATAGTGCTCAGAGCCATTTGAACCATGCTACGGCGCGTACATGCGTACGCTGTGGCACGTGAAAACTATTTTCAACGCATACTGTAACTGTGGCTGCGTGGTATGCGCGTGTTAGATCATAGCCTCTGTAGCAACGTATAATTGAATAAATGGTCTCTAGCGTAGAAACGATATGTTCCCGTACATTAGACCTTTTTCGTTCCGTATTCTCTCATCGAACAATCCCTAGAGTTTGTACACGGTGGAAAAAATCACGCTGTATAGGTTCCGGCTGCACCAGTGCTGACGATTAGCTGTCACCCTACCATGGGTGTTCTACATGTTATCCCACAGATGACTGTTATGAAAGCTGAAGGTACCACTCTGCGTAAAGGTGGCCTCATCTGACCATAGGATGGATGACACAAATCCCGGACTCGTCGTTGCCTGGTGAAGAAACCAGTGGCAAAACTGCTCCCGATGTGGAAAGTCTGACGCTAGAAAGCCTTGCACGCGCTATAAGTGATACGGGTAATAACAGTCGTCATAGAGGATGTTCCACGGTCGTCTGGCTTACCCTTACTTTCGGGCCAACTGTCTGGTACTGACACGGCGGTCGCCTTCCACAGTGTTACACACACTTTCCTCCAAGTCTAGTGTCCGAACATTTCGGTTACGTCCTTCACGATTTCCTGCTTCCTGGAACGACCCTGTGTCAGACAAATGGCGAAACACTGTTTCAAACATTGAATGCTGTGGTTGTTGTCGGCGGGATATGTCTCCTCATACAACCTTTGAAAAGTCCCCTTAGAAAAATTATACATGACTGTGCTTAAACTGACACACAATACTTTTTTAGCGCAACCCAATCTGACTTTCAGTAATCCCTCAAGAGAATGGCCCTGACTAAATTAACCTATACGTTTCACAAATCACTTACCTCACAAAAATCTTCGTTACTCGAACTACTGCAATACAGCGAGCGCCACTTCTGCCAGCTAAATAAAAGATTCAAACTACGGAAGGCATTAACTACTGATAGGCATAGTTAGCAAATGAAAGATTTTAATAGAGAACAAACAATGTATTTACCTTAATAGTCATAATATATATAGCAGTTCACGACATCCATTCTTACAAATGTACTGTTTCTGATGCACACACCTCCAGATTATCCATTCTCAAAAATCCACCATCTCACTTCCCCACATCCACCACTGCTGGCGGCTCGCCTCCAACTACGTAACGCTACGCGCTGTTAAAATCCAGCTGCCCGACACTACAATGGCAGACAACAATGCAAACTAGCCACAGACTGCACACAGCACAGCCAGTGATTTTCATACAGAGCGCTACGTGGCGTTACCAATAAAAAAACCTAAACAGCCTACTTACACCTTGCTTCCGGCCGCGCTTTGTCCTTTGCGATTTGCCTTTCCATAAGTAAACACCATTTAGGAAAGCTCTCTAATCGAATACGTAATCATTGTGTACAACGCTGTATCACACCCACTACAATATGAGTCTGTGCAGCTGATCCCGGAGGAGGTTCGAGTCCTCCCCCGGACATGGGTGTGTGTATTTCTCCTTAGGATAATTTAGGTGAAGTAGTGTATAAGCTTAGGGACTGATGACCTTAGCAGTTAAGTCCCATAAGATTTCACACACATTTGAACATTTTTGAACAAGGTGAGTCAGCAAGAGAAGTGAATGGGACACAACATTATAAATTATTCTGGTAGGAGAGGGCGCGAGGGCATGACGTGTGAGGAACAGTACCATCCTCTGGGACGAAACCAAGCATACTGTAAATGTGACTGCATGGTACAGTCTCTGTAACAACGTATGACCGAGTAGATGGTCTCTAGCATGGAAACCATGCATTTATGGACATAAGTTCATTAGACCTCATTTGTTCCGCATCCTGTGATCGATCAATCCCTGGAGTTGTACACGGTGAAAAGAATCACCCTGTATAGAATGATTGAATCACTGTCTCTGCGTGATTACTTTAATCACAGCGCAATAAAATATCGCTCTCTTCTGCACCACGGCCCAACCGTGCAATACAGAATCCCATTTCACCAATTTATAGCTGTTTCGCCGCGTTTGAAAACACCAGTACAGGTACCAGCCGACTCTACTACATTCGGTACCCTCCGCAACATAATTTACTCTGGAAAAACCTTTCTGCTGTCCCTAATAGATGCGGGCCAAAAAAGCACAACAGTTTGTGCACAATTCTGCAATAACTAACTGTTCGCTGTTACTCGTCTCTGGCTGTGGCGGATGTGTTCCTCCGGACACCGGGAAAAGACACCTTCTGTTCCCCAAATAGACAATGTGGACGTACAGCTTGTCCATGCGCCGCGTCCACAAACACGCTGCCCGGCTCCACGGAGTTCAACGTTCCAGTCTCCCGCACTTTTTGCCTCAAATGATTTAGTTATCATTCATCGAAACCCGTTTAAAACCTTTAAGTAACAATGAAAAGGTTTTTTGTGAAGCCTGAGAGAGGAAACTATCCAAAATTTCTTGCATTTATCACTTACACCCACATCATTCGGCAATGAAGTCAGTCTGCCTCCCTCTCCACTACAATGAACAGGAGTAAAAACACTTGCTGAGTACGAATAGTCGTGGCCAAGTGATTAAAGCAAGCGGCTGCATTGCTGCAGGTCATAGGCTCGCGTCCCGCTGGGTTAGACAATTCTTTTCCCCCTCTTCGTGTTTGTAGCTCGTTGTGAGCCTTTATATTTTTCCGTAATATTCGTTCTTATTTACATGTAAGAGCACGCTTTCTCAGTAATGACTGTCTTCAATTTCGTGACTTCTGTATGTTTAAGAAATGTAAGACGAAATTGTGATGGATGAAACTCTACATCTACTACATCTACATTGATACTCCGCAAGCCACCCAACGGTGTGTGGCGGAGGGCACTTTACGTGCCACTGTCATTACCTCCCTTTCCTGTTCCAGTCGCGTATGGTTCGCGGGAAGAACGACTGTCTGAAAGCCTCCGTGCGCGCTCTAATCTCTCTAATTTTACATTCGTGATCTCCTCGGGAAGTATAAGTAGGGGGAAGCAATATATTCGATACCTCATCCAGAAACGCACCCTCTCGAAACCTGGCGAGCAAGCTACACCGCGATGCAGAGCGCCTCTCTTGCAGAGTCTGCCACTTGAGTTTATTAAACATCTCCGTAACGCTATCACGGTTACCAAATAACCCAGTGACGAAACGCGCCGCTCTTCTTTGGATCTTCTCTATCTCCTCCGTCAACCCGACCTGGTACGGATCCCACACTGATGAGCAATACTCAAGTATAGGTCGAACGAGTGTTTTGTAAGCCACCTCCTTTGTTGATGGACTACATTTTCTAAGCACTCTCCCAATGAATCTCAACCTGGTACCCGCCTTACCAACAATTAGTTTTATATGATCATTCCACTTCAAATCGTTCCGCACGCATACTCCCAGATATTTTACAGAAGTAACTGCTACCAGTGTTTGTTCCGCTATCATATAATCATACAATAAAGGATCCTTCTTTCTATGTATTCGCAATACATTACATTTGTCTATGTTAAGGGTCAGTTGCCACTCCGTGCACCAAGTGCCTATCCGCTGCAGATCTTCCTGTATTTCGCTACAATTTTCTAATGCAGCAACTTCTCTGTATACTACAGCATCATCCGCGAAAAGCCGCATGGAACTTCTGACACTATCTACTAAGTCATTTATATATATTGTGAAAAGCAATGGTCCCATAACACTCCCCTGTGGCACGCCAGAGGTTACTTTAACGTCTGTAGACGTCTCTCCATTGATAACAACATGCTGTGTTCTGTTTGCTAAAAACTCTTCAATCCAGCCACACAGCTGGTCTGATATTCCGTAGGCTCTTACTTTGTTTATCAGGCGACAGTGCGGAACTGTATCGAACGCCTTCCGGAAGTCAAGAAAAATAGCATCTACCTGGGAGCCTGTATCTAATATTTTCTGGGTCTCATGAACAAATAAGGCGAGTTGGGTCTCACACGATCGCTGTTTCCGGAATCCATGTTGATTCCTACATAGTAGATTCTGGGTTTCCAGAAATGACATGATACGCGAGCAAAAAACATGTTCTAAAATTCTACAAGAGATCGACGTAAGAGATATAGGTCTATAGTTTTGCGCATCTGCTCGACGACCCTTCTTGAAGACTGGGACTATCTGTGCTCTTTTCCAATCATTTGGAACCCTCCGTTCCTCTAGAGACTTGCGGTACACGGCTGTTAGAAGGGGGGCAAGTTCTTTCGCGTACTCTGTGTAGAATCGAATTGGTATCCCGTCAGGTCCAGTGGACTTTCCTCTATTGAGTGATTCCAGTTGCTTTTCTATTCCTTGGACACTTATTTCGATGTCAGCCATTTTTTCGTTTGTGCGAGGATTTAGAGAAGGAACTGCAGTGCGGTCTTCCTCTGTGAAACAGCTTTGGAAAAAGGTGTTTAGTATTTCAGCTTTACGCGTGTCATCCTCTGTTTCAATGCCATCATCATCCCGTAGTGTCTGGATATGCTGTTTCGAGCCACTTACTGATTTAACGTAAGACCAGAACTTCCTAGGATTTTCTGTCAAGTCGGTACATAGAATTTTACTTTCGAATTCAATGAACGCTTCACGCATAGCCCTCTTTACGCTAACTTTGACATCGTTTAGCTTCTGTTTGTCTGAGAGGTTTTGGCTGCGTTTAAACTTGGAGTGGAGCTCTCTTTGCTTTCGCAGTAGTTTCCTAACATTGTTGTTGTACCACGGTGGGTTTTTCCCGTCCCTCACAGTTTTACTCGGCACGTACCTGTCTAAAACGCATTTTACGATTGCCTTGAACTTTTTCCATAAACACTCAACATTGTCAGTGTCGGAACAGAAATTTTCGTTTTGATCTGTTAGGTAGTCTGAAATCTGCCTTCTATTACTCTTGCTAAACAGATAAACCTTCCTCCCTTTTTTTATATTCCTATTAACTTCCATATTCAGGAATGCTGCAACGGCCTTATGATCACTGATTCCCTGTTCTGTACATACAGATTCGAAAAGTTCGGGTCTGTTTGTTATCAGTAGGTCCAATATGTTATCTCCACGAGTCGGTTCTCTGTTTAATTGCTCGAGGTAATTTTCGGATAGATAAAATGTCTGTGTGTGAAATAACTGACAGTGACATCTATAATTTTTCTTGTGCAAATATTCCATCATTTTTTCTGAATACGTAGCAACTTCTGAGTACGCGGTTAGACAGGAATCTAAGGGCACAACTTAAATTACTGCGAATGAAACTAGCTACAATCAGTTTTATACTCTTGCTTGTCAAAAGTATGTATCTTCGATCGAATGATTACCAACAGTAGACACTGTGGGGCGGCGGATGTGTTTGTAAAAATAATTGTAGACTGTAGAAACATTTCCCGGCCGATGCACCATATGTGGGGCGGCGGATGAGTTTGTAAAAAGTAAACTAAAATCTGATTGCTGGATAAACGCTTGCGTGTTGAATCAGTTTCTAGCTTTTAGAATGTTGTTATTGCTGTCTTTTGCCGTTCTCAACACTGGCTCTCTATTTACTCCGTGACCCCCAGAAAGTGATTTAATAAAACTTGGAGCCAGTAAATAGATATCCTAGTGCCCACTTTACCTGAGACTGTTCTTATAGCTGCAGCTTATAGCTCTGAGGAATTAGGAGATTGTCCGGGATTTCTAATCAAAAACGGTTTTCCAAAATAGTTGAGTATATTCTGAAATTCACTAATAAAAACCACAAGTATCCCTACAACCTAACTAACAGAACAGTTCAGAGTCTAATGCGCTGATGCAACTATAAATGTCCGAATTAAATGTGAAAAAGAATGCTCGCCATAATTTGATGAAAATATTTCATCAAACGCCACGCTAAATATTTGGTAGAATGTCTGTCCCGCGACGGCACGTGAAAATTACGACAATACGCAAACTGAAGCTAGATAATGAAAATCATTCCAGAATTAACACTTCACATGAAATGTTTTCATGGTTCCGCATATCTCTAGTAACTTAATACGGCACCCGAGGCTGTTTGTAGCAGATACACTGATGCGACGCGACTACCGACACAGATGGCGTGTCATTCAGCGTCTGGAGAGAACTGGGGCCTTGCTTCCTCGCTCAGTGTTCTTATACATAAAGCCGCGGTGCGGACGGCTGAGGGAACGCCTGATCAAATCCGCTATCCCGACTAGCCGCTGGGCTAGTAACGCACCACTTCAAGTTACATAATAATTTATAGCTTCTTTGGCTGATGGCCGAAGAAGCTCTTAATTTAAACGTGCATTCAGCACGCAGGTAAGTATTGATAATAAAATTTTGACGTGGCTAAGTTAAATATTTTAGGCGAGAGAATTAATTTAATTGCCCTGCACGCACTAGATGAGCTCTGAACTGGCCCTGTTGAGATCCGCTATCGCTATAATTTTATAGGTATTAAAAAGAAACTTTACACATCTTCATAATCATGGCGGACCTCCAACCTATTTAAATCTAAACATCCTAGCCTTATTTACTAGCCTACTTAATCTATCTTGCTTCCTTCAGTTTTGAGACGAAAACCAGAAAATCATGAATTTCCACTAAAGTCTTAATTTGTGAAATCCAAAGTACTGTTTTTATTAAATCATTATGAAAGATGAATCTAAATATAAATTTTGAAGTCTCTAGCTCTTTTCTGTTGCGCCAATGATTTTTTCAGAAAAACGTCCAAATCTCGGAAACGGCTAAAGTTATCGAACTGATATTTAACATACATTAATTTAGTATTACTTCTGACATGCAACAAAAGTTTTAAGTCATTTGCTTGATTTTTAAGGTATTGCGCAACATTTATGACGTCAGAGCTAGTTACAGCAGACTGGCTGGCACACAATGGAAACTGATGTGAATTTACTACAGCGTGAGTAGGCTGCTTCCCTACAACACAGATGAAAGATCCTTGCCATAATATTTTTAGACTATGCCACCTTACATGAAGCATTTTGATTCATTAGATTAATGTTGCAAACTACGAAGAACTTCAGTAGCTGTACTCGCCACACTCTCTTGAAAAGGTATATTTTAAATTTTGTTTTTAAGGCCCAAATACTTGGTGCGGTCGAATCTTCAACCACAGTAGACAGAGATGAAAAATCTCTGCCGTAATATTTTTAGACTGTAGCACCATATACGGAACATTTTCATTCATGAGATCCATGTTATAAGCTTCGACGAACTGCAGCAGCTCTCGAAAATGCGTTTTTTTCTTTTCAATTTTGTTTTAAATTGCCCAAATTGTTGACGTTTCATATAGGGAAGTGGGCTACTTAATCATTTGGATCTCTAGGAGCGAGTTATAACCACATTCTGTTTATCTTCTTATTCTTTGAAACTCTCATAATCAATTCTTAGGGTGTTTTTATAGATGTGTTAGTACAATGTGGTACTACACACTATTCCTAACTCATTTTCCGAAACGTAAAATCCAAAACACGATGTCAGTGTGAATGAGAATAAGACGGCATAATGCGGCATTTACGACAATCTGCAGAATACAAATACGCTGTCGTTATTATGCATGCATGGAAACATGCGGTCAGAGAAACTGTAAAAATTTTTATGCATTTCAGCTGAGAATCATGGAAATGGATATACTGCGCCTGATACTGTTAAGGAGGAGGCAAGGGCGATGAAGGCGGGCCCGTCAGCTCGATGGAATGCGGCGTCATGCGTTATGGCAACGTAAACGCAGTTTTCGCTACTTGGAAGAATAGCGCGCCTCTGTCGTCTGCTAGCCGCTTTGTGCTAGTGGCGCTGTGCGCGCTCCAGTGCGCATGCGCGGATCTACGGCCACTTGCTTTTGATTGGCTTGCGCAACACAAACCGACAATAGCGCTTCGGTTCTCTAGACCCGAACGGTACCGCTACCGAAATGCATAGTGAATAATGCAGGGACTCTAATTCGAGTACTAGACCGTTCGGTGCTCTTGAGTACCGAAACGATCGGCACAATGGCGGAAAGATACAGAATAGGCACTGTGGCGACGGCGTCTGACGATTGTTGTCAGGCCCACTATGTACGCAGCCTTGGGGTCGGTAAGCTGACACTTTTTCTGACTCTGGCACTATCAGGGCCATCCACCTATGCCCTCAGCCTGGCCTTTGGTGTCACCCTCCTGGCCTCACGTTGCTGACCTTAGATCAGGGCTTTATTTAGTTGGGCCAGTATTCACCGGCACACTGTACTGGTAGCCATAGAATTGTCTGAACACAATACCAGAAGTACTAAAACATGCAAATCTATAAAGCTCTTATAATAACAAACCTATAGTTATTTTAGAAAAAAGCTCCATCCGAAAAGGCCTTGAGGCTAACCACTGTTGACCGACCACAATGTTATCCTCAACACATAGGATCACCTGATGTGGATGTCGAGATGAATGTATTCATCACACTACTCTCCTGGTTGTTGCCATTTTACGAGACCGGAGCCGCTACTTTTCAGTCAAACAGCTCCTCAATTTCCCACGTAGGGCTAAGTGCACCCCACTTGCCAACGGAGCACGGCAGGACTGGATGGTCATCCATGCAAGTGCTAACCAAGCTCGACAGTGCTTAACTGATGGGAACCAGTGTTACTACTGCGACAAAGCCGTTGGCCTATAGCTGTTTAAAAATTCTATAAATTAAATGAATCAGTCAGGTAATAGAAAATAATCTCGTACGATATACCTAATAAATGGTGAGACGCTAATTGAAGAAAGGCACACTGAACAACCAAAAAATTATAACCACTGCCCATCATGACGTTGGATGCCACCTGGTGGCGTTGCGCGGACTTGACACGATAACAGAAGTATCTAAGTGGAGCAGACAGGACTGGGGTATCACCCTCGCAAAGATGTGGGCTGAAAACGCTTGTGCACGCACCAGTTTTTTGGGGCACACTGTACATTGTAGGTTGTTGAACGTGGAGCTAAGCTGCAGACTACCCCTATGTGTTCACATGTTGACACAACTACATCGTCAATTACGATTGCAGTGAGCAAGGGACCATCGGGAGTCGACTGTCGATCAATGGACACGTGTCGGCTATTCGGGTGAATCACATTTTTGCTACGCTAGGTCGATGTTGGTCTGCAGAAACGCAGTCATCAAGGTGAACGGCGGCTGGAAACGTGCAGCGCACCACGGACGCCGGCTGGCGGGAGCAGTATTATGCTATGTGGGACATGGCACAGTACCAATGGTTGTAATCAAAGACACGGTGACAGCTTGCAAGCATCGCATCCCTTCATCCCTGATGTCTACACCGACGGCGATGTCATCTTTCAGTAGTTAACTGCCCGTGTCTCAGAACCAGAACGGTCCTACAGTTGTTGATGTCCCAATGATCAACTTCGCCCGAGATAAATCCTATGTAACGCATCTGTGTCGCTATCTGGCTCCATCAGCGCGAGCGCAAATCTGCAGCCCATTGTTTACGTGAATTAGATGACTTGTGCCTAGACATCTAATGCCACATACCTCCACAAATTTAGCAACAAATTGTCGTACCCCTGATACCCAGAATTAGAGATGTATTTCGTTCCAAAGACGGACAAACAAGCTATTAAGCAGGTGGCCATAACGTTTTGGCTAATCAGTATATTTTCTTTAGTCGCACATTACAAAGGGCTATAAAGAAAATGTTGCAACAACGAGTTAGTTCGTCTGACGTTTACCAGAGCCGGTTAAATGTTAACTTGTATGTTTTATGCTAATGAGAATCGTTGCATCTAGAATTAGGTTACATCTAAAAAAATAATATCGATTGCAATTGCAGTAGATAGTGTGACTTGTTAGGAATCAGATGTTATACATGTAGCCATGAAAAAAGAAGCTAAACAAAATAGATGTGGAGAAATCGACGAAAATCTGACTAATATTGCGAAAGTTCCGAACAAAGACAGTGATAGTGCCGAAAGTGCAGTGAAAACACCTGCCCAGTGGAAAGGGGAGTACGTACCTCTGAAAGTTCTGCAATAAATTGAGTAACGCTTCAATTCAATGACACGACGACTCCTTTGCCTCCTTGTTGTAACTCAGATGAGTGTAATCATTTTAGAGTCCATGAATAATTGTTAATAGAGGTAACCTGAATGTAAGATATGTTCAGAAAAAAAATTTATTCCCAAAAAACCTCTGGGGCTTTACATTTCGCAGGAATGGGCCCAGGGAGACTAAATTGTTATCAAAGTGGCAAAAAGCGTAACAATAGAGTCTGAGGAACGATGTTTATGAATATAAATTAAATAAATCACACATATCTGTGTCGTAAATAGCAGTATTAAGCAAAAACCAATAATTAGTGCAAGGAGTTATAATAATATAACAAGAAGTAATTAAAACTACTGCACACGTTTTTAGAGCAGCTTACAAAATTGCAGAACATCAGGTACCTTATACTGATAGCCAGCTGGTACCAATCTACAATTAGTTAATGGGCTCAATATGGGAAGAACTCTTCACAAAATATCTGTTGCACTAGCATTGCCTCTCTTATCGCTAAAAGTAAGCATATTGTAGAAAACGGAAACTTTCTATAACATGTGAATCTACCGTACTAAACAAAAAGCAGACGCTAGTTATCTTTTTAAAATTTTCGATGGTGGACACTATGGTTTAACTGGCTCTGAGCACTATGGGACTTAACATTTGAGGTCATCAGTCCCCTAGAACTTAGAACTACGTAAACCTAACTAACCTAAGGACATCACACACATCCATGCCCGAGACAGGATTCAAACCTGCGAGCGTAGCGGTCGCGCGGTTCCAGACTGAAGAGTCTAGAACCGCTCAGCCACAACGGCCGGCTAAGAGTTGTCAAACTGTGTTTTTAGATCTGATTGGCCTAGAGAGTGGAACAGCATCTGATATTACTAATGCTCTTCTTAAAAAACTTAGCTTATTTGGAATGAGTGGAGAATATTTAAAAGAATATCTTACATGTTTTTCATTTCATGGTGCCTCAACAATGATAGGCAGAAACATTGTAGAAGAACGTTATGAATAACTGAAAAGGAATTAATTACTGAGTTCTATGCGTGCCAACTACTGTATTATGGTGAGTGTTACGATGTCAAGGAAGCTATATTGAACAAAGGAGCTGAATTTCGTGCGAGCGCGTCTTAAACGGGAGTGAATCAAGATTTGCAAAAATGTAACAGCTATATTGATCTCCTCTGTCTTCTAACAGTGTTAAGTCCATCTGAATGGCTCGAGAAGATAGATATAATGTAAGGAGAAGAAAGTATAATCATCTCTGCAAATAATTTAGAATCTCTGATAACAGGAAAATTATAAGAACTTTCAGGGACAAATATTGAAAAAATGGTTCAAATGGCTCTGAGCACTATGGGACTTAACTGCTGAGGTCATCAGTCCCCTAGAACTTAGAACTACTTAAACCTAACTAACCTAAGGACATCACAGACATCCATGCCCGAAGCTGGATTCGAACCTGCGACCGCAGCGGTCACGCGGTTCCAGACTGTAGCGCCTAGAACCGCTCGGCCACTACGTCCGGCGAAATATTGAAAGGAAGCCTCATGATCTATTTGCTACCTGTATATGAACGGTTGAGGGCGAATGCTCATTTAGAAAGCTCTTTAAGAAATGCCCATTTGGTGGTCCATGTGTCTGATTTGATGTTCATCAATTTAACTGGACCTCCTCTTTCTGAATTCGATACACTGGTGTATATGAAATCCTGGCTGGCAACCGGGAGGCGCTCAGCAGAGGAAATCTCCTGTCGTAGAAGAAAAATGGCTGCAGAGCAGCATCCCTTAGAACCTGTCTGGAACATTTTGAAGAATTAGGTGAGTATCAGAGACTATAATTTTGCAATTAAAGCCGTACCTTAGATGATACAGCACTTCATATACGAGATCGACCACTCGAGGGTAGCCCCCCCTCAGGAAACCTCGGAGCAGCGTTACTGCTATTCACACTCCACCGGACGCGCCCTGCAGCTACTCCGAATTCCAGGGCAGCGCTGGACAGACAGGAAGACAAACGTGCTGCGAAATTCAATTTCATGGTACACTTTAATTGATGTCTGCGTGTGTCAACGTCAGCAGTTTCTGTCGGTTCTGTTAATGAAGTATCTCTGTTCACATTATTACGCACTGTCTGCCAGTAATTTGTATTATTGCATATAATGCGGCGTGGAACGCGAGGCGCAAACAAAACAGTTCAAAACGGTAATGGGCATGGTATCGATACTCTTTGATGTGTCTGAATACAGCGCAATACAGGGATTTGCACGTTCCGAGAATTCTACTATGATTATTAATCCACAGATGTGTTACGTAGTACCATAGATTAGAAATACCTCTGGCAAGAGCATTGGGATACGCAGAACTGATTTTGTGTTGCGAACGTACATTGCTACCGTGGTCACGTGATCTCGGGACGGCGCAAGTTTGTCTGTAATGCATCCTATAAAGTTGGAAAGTCGTCATATTGTTAGTGCATGCAGAGTCACTTCGCACTTAGAGTGGATTTGGGGTATAGGCGTTTTGCATTTGATACGTAGAATGAACCACACTTAGTTTTGAAGGGCAAAATCAAAGGGCATAACGTCACTGCAGCGCCTCGTCAGCGTCCGTCAGATCACATCACGTCAGTTCGCTTAGCCCAGTACCCATCGCCAAAGTGAGATTATCAATCATCGTCACAAAAAGTCAGAGTATAGTATTTCCACTAAGGAACTTACGTTTATTGATGGCCGAAGCACTCTTCGTGACACAAGTTCTTGATCAATTTCGTTTGGTAAAGTGCTGAGAATAGAAACAACATTCCAAAACATCGACATTTATTTGCTAAGGAAAATGTATACATACAAAAACATCGAATAATAACTATAAAGGAATAAACGGAATCTATTAATATTGCCCATTTTTTCCTTACAGAACTATTTACGTCATCAACGAGTATATTTTTCTCCTTCATTAAAGGTGATGTTTCCACATCAAATACTATACAATGGAAATTGCTTCGTCAATTTATGTTCTTATTTATATTCATTGTAGTTTCCAGCTGTGTTGTGTTATTGTAAAACCTAAATAATTTTTCATTTTCAGATATTGTACCTCGATTGTGTAAAACTGCTGAATGAGAAAAATGTCCATGTCATGGAACAAATGCAATCTGGCACAAAAACAAAGCGTAATAATAAAACATAGATTTCGAAGATACAAAAGAATTAATTTCAGTACTATAACTGGAGTGAGAGCGACGTAAATAGGGAAACTTAGGATGTCAGCAGACGACAATACCGATAAATTGTGTTCCCGAGAAACTGCGACGTGACGTGACGGTCCGTTGACGACGTGTGCGAATGTCGCCATTTCGAATGTATTCTGGAATGTCTTTACGTGACATGATGTGACGAGACGTGACGTGATGGTGAATATGAATTGGCCTTAAACGAACAATGTCGTCCCGAGATCACGTCACAAATGCAGCTTAATGTTGCCAACATGCGCAGAATGCAATGCTCACTCCAGCGATATTTTTATTGCATACTCAGGACCAAAAGCAATTACTAGATTGCGGAAGTACTCATAGAGTTCTTGAGACTTTGTGGGAAGAATGGCACTACCGTTTGCTTTAATTCAATTATCTTGTCACACGTAAAGCAGTAAGCATGTTCGGCCAGTCTACGACACCCCATACTTGCTACATATGCACAACTGAACCAGGGTCCCTCGTATTGTGGATTCCGGCACCAATTTTTTTATACGTCGCGTACTTGCACCCAGTTATCACAGCTCATCTCCGGTATTTTAACAATCAAAGGTACAACACGGATATATACAAAATCCACACTCCGATACTCCATGAATCACAGTCCTTAATACGTACATCGTAGATTCCTGACACTTTGCATACTGAGAAACACTACGACTCGGCTCAAGTTTGCAGGATAGAGTATGATCTGCAGTGCCTAAGATTATTGTTGCAGACAGTGATACAGCATCTCGTAAAAGAGAGAAGTATTTCCTTCATATGGTTCGTTCCTGAAGTTTTACAAATATTTTAGCTTGTCACGAAGAAATTTCTTAGTGTACCTAATGTTCACCTATTGTCTATCATGGACATTGTCAGAATTTTACTCCCACTGCCGAAAGAACCACACCGTATAAGAAAATATAACACACTACAGTGCAGATTATCATAAAAGTACTTCAAATTAATTATATATTTGCTTCCCCACTGTGTGTGAAAACACAGCAGAATAGAGCTGTAGAATTGGAACTATTTTTTATCTCGTAATTAACCACGTTTTTCTGACCTAAAAATCCCTGTACTCCAGGCGTGGCTTGGATAAATATTCAATCAGTAATTAGACTTTATAAGATATCTGCGCCAGCAACTATCGTACTGACAGGTCTCATATAGACGGACACTGTTTGCATTACAAGCACACACTCCGTGGTGTGACCCCAGTGCAAATATCTACGAGTTCTGTGGAAAATAGGTTTAATAGAATACGTAACCATGTTTGCGACTAAAATTCCAGAAAGGCTTGTCTTCGACGAAAACTCATTCTCATACTCTACATGACATCTGCAGTCTATCTCTCTCTCCCTCCCTCCCTCCCTACCTCCTCCCTCCCTCCCTCCCTCCCCCCCACCCCCCCCCCCTCTCTCTCTCTCTCTCTCTCTCTCTCTCTCTCTCTCTCTGGGTCACCGGTACTCTATCCGCCGCAGTTTTCACTTTTGTACCAAATTGTTCATCTCATAGTAGCACTTACATCTGCCTTGAGCGGCCCACACCTAGGAATACTGATCGAGTCTGTGTTATTCATATCGGACTTATAGGGGACACTGAGCATGTACTAAGAAGCATGGTGCGAAAGGACACAAGCTTGTTTGAATTGTGGAGAACGAAGCAGAAATTTTGAAAAATTTAACTGTCAGCCATTCTAAGAAAGTTGCCATAGTTAAACCCCTATTTGCTTCAAAAACGTCAAGAACCAACTTTCAGGGGAAATATGGCGAATATTCTTCTGTCTACTGCGTAAATATCCAATGGGGGTCACTCGGAGAAAATGAAACATAAAAACCTCTCTCAGAGGAGTACGAGTAGATTTTTCAATCTCCGTCCGTGAACACAACAATAAGCTGTAACATATCATACGATCTGCAAACCCTCTGCCACGCAGTTGAAGGTCATTCTGCAACAGAATTACGTCACCTTATGTTATGGAACTTCAGTGTAAGTCAAACTTAGATACTAGACTTGAAGACGATCAGTCCCATTCATCAGGTGTGTTCAGCCCACCTTGGACCGAGCGAGGTTAGCACACTGGACTCGCATTCGGGAGGAAGACGGTCCAAACCTGCGTCCGGTCATCCTGATTGAGGTTTTCCGTGATTTCCCTAAATCGCCTCAGCGAAATTCCTGGATGGTTCCTTCGAAAGGGCACGGCCGACTTCCTTCCCCATACTTCCCTAAAGTGGTGGGACTGATGACCTCGCTGTTTGGTCCCTTCCTCCAAATCAACCCACCGACCAACCCACCTTGGAAGGTACGCTGCAGATGGGTGTTAAGTGGCGCCACTCAGGGCAGACCACTTTGCAAGTGCGAGCAGTTCCTGAATATAAGAGATTTATGCAGTCTAGCAGTAACATAATTAATGGGAATAGAAGTGCAGTAACCTTCCGATCATTCGTTAACTCATCACCTACTGACTAGAACACAATTACATAGTTTTACAATACCCTGTCAACTGTAGACAGCAGCAGGATGCCACATTCACCAATCCCGTCCCTTTCCCAACAACATTACAAGGGCTGTTGACAACATAACGCAGATCAGACACTTCTCATCAACACATTATACATGTAAGTTCACTTAAGGACTTCAAATAAGAACTTAAATAATAAACTAAAAATAACTCCACCATATGGACACGACCTCAGTGAAGTTATTTCGTATGCTCACGTAAGACAACTGGACGGCAAATGCTACAGTTGCCGTACAGGATGACTAAGAATCAATTCCCCTCCAGCAGTGTAGAATAGTGTGCAGAGATCTACACAGATTCTGTTCACGTGTGTTTCTTGCATTAGCATTATTAGTAACTTATACAGCTTGCCAGTTATTGAACCACATGGAATAAAATCTTCATAACTTCTGAACGGTTTGCGTTAGGACGTCCAAACCGCACGGTTGGTCACAGGCTATAATGGGAATTAGTATCGTTTAGTTTAGGTAAGAAGTCCACTTTCATTTGGATGTGTTCGTTAGTATACAAAATTGGTGCATTTGGGGGACTGAGAATCAGGATTTCGGGATCGAAAGTCTCTTCTCCCTCAACGGGTTGCTGTGTGCTGTGCAGTGTCCAGTCACAGAATAATCTGTGCGATATTCTTTGTTGGCACGGTGACTACCGAACGATACGTGAAGGTTTCGGAAGATGATTTCATCGCCACTATCTACAAGATGTGGTTCACGCAAGACGGAACTCGACTCCATCGAAGCAGGAGTGTGTTTGATATCCTGAAGAGGCACTTTGGGGACCGCATTCTGGTTCTGGGTTCCCAGAGGCCACTGGAATGGGCCTCGATTGGCCGCCATATTCTCTGGATCTGAGCACATGCGACTCCTTTTTGTGGGGCAATATTAAAGACAAGGTGTACAGCAATAACACAAAAACAGTTGCTGAGCTGAAAACAGCAATACAGGAGGTTATCGACAGCATCGATGTTCCGACACGTCAGCCGGTCATGCAGAATTTCGCTATTATTCTGCGCCGCATCATCATCCATGACGGAATGCATATCAGACATGGCATAATGTAAATCCGAATATCTGTAGTGACGTATACATGTTGAATAAAGTGTGTGCACGCCATAGTTTGCAACTAATTACCGTTTTTTTTCATATAGTTCAATAACTGTCGTCCCATATCTGTGTTCCATGCAGTGTTAGGGCACTAAATGGAAAATGAACAACGCAGGGAAAGTCTGCGCACTGTATCGCTAGTTATTCATAGGCGCACTTCGAAGGGTCGGTATAACTTTGTGAAACACACAGTAGCTGTTTCTTGTGACGTAGTGGCATAAATTGATTGGAAATCACCTGCTCGCGCTTCAGTTTTCAATCTTACGGAAGAGGGAATAGCGTGACCACAATCCGGTAACCTACCTTCCTTGTGCTTCTACTTTCAATCCCTCCCCATTACCTTTCGCCTGTTACATCCAAAGAACACAATCTATACCTTAATACCGCTCTATTGCACTTAGACGTGGTATAAGCAATTAATATTTGTCCTCAATACATTTCATTTAACAGAAAATACTAATTTTGTACTATTAAAACACTATTTTAATCATTGGCGAGTTTTCCATCCAATCCAACGGGGCAACTACTAACTCTAGAGAAAAAAGAAAAATATCGTGTTTGTAGGAAACTGAATGTGATTTAATTTTGTCTCGGAAAAGATTTGCCCTACAAACCGAGGTTTTCGAGTGAGTTAAGAGTAACGTAAAAAAAGTGACCTTTAAACGCCAATCTCTCCTCCGCCCCCCCACCCCACCCCTCCCTCCACCCTCTCCAGTGGGGATTTTTAGTACGTTGTTCATGACCATCAGGTCGACCACATTGCAAATATTTGCGACTACCAGAATTTTTTAGCCTAATTTTCCTTCGTTGACTGGACTGATAGAACAGCCGTTCCAGAAGCGGAAATGAGCAGGGGAAAAGCTTGTACGTTCACAGGTCTAATGACTTCCAAATTACTTTGGCTGCATACCAATATTTTCAATATCTTAAATTATTGCATGCTCAGGAAGAGGACAGATTTCATAAATATGACTGTTTTAAACGCATAAGAGTATAAAAATGAAATAACGTGTTCAATTGCTGATCATAATATACTTATACAGTCATCTTACTACATCTCTCTCCCCACATTCACACTGAAATAGTCATTGGTGAGTTATATCAGATATTGCTCACAAACTACGGAAATGTAAATGTAATACAGTTCCGTTTTCAGCATTCTGGTGAGACTGCGGCAAGCTGCGATCATTCGGGCCGTAATCACGTTATGGAAAAACACGAGCTTGGAATTGTGAAAAACTGTGTCCTTTTTGTGTCACGGTTTGCATTTAGCATTGCTGTGGAAAATGTTATGTCTTTGTTCTCGCTTCTCATCTCATCAGAACACGTAGTGATCGGCATCCTTTTCTGAGTTGACCATACGTAAATTCATGTGAGTTATCAAGAGGTTATCTCACTCGTATGATTATTTATTAGAAGTTTGTGAACTTATTTTTAAGGAACCTTGTGTTCGGAGCGGGTGTTGAACGGTTTAATTCGATGTTTGTGCTTATTCTTTATGATGAAATTTATGTACCTTTCTAGTCAAAGATTATTCTGCTTTATCTTATGTTGGATCTTCTCGAATTTAATACTTTACTCCTATTTCTTTGTTTGCAAACTCCAACATGTGTACCTAGCCTCCATGTTGAATATTTAAGACTTGCTTCATACAAAAACGTGCTCCATTCTCCTCAGGGGCTACGGAATGCATACGTAAGCAGGGCTCCCAATTATCTTCCGTAAAACTATTTCAGCAATTCAGTTATACGACGACGTAAACGCAGGGCTTCGAAACACGTGGTGGCAGAGATGGCAATATCGAAAAGAGTTGCTTCCATCACACAAGTTCTCAATTTTCGGGTTATTAGGCATGTCCTGAACAATGAAGCCAGCAAGTCCTGATTTGCCACATTTCGAAGCAGTATAGTATGGTATTTGCAATCAGTGTTGTAATTCATATCTCATCTGTGTTACTTATAAGCAACCCTCGCTTTCGTTGCGTTTTGTTCAAGTTTTGGCCTCTTCGTAGTTTAATAGTTGTAGTCAGATTGCGTTGTTAATCGGTCACATTCAGTGTCTGGGGATATATTACTTCTAAGCAACCCTCGCTCTCGTTGCGTTTTGTTCAAGTTTTGGTCTCTTCGTAGTTTAATAGTTGTAGTCAGATTGCGTTGTTAATCGGTCACATTCAGTGTCTGGGGATGTATCACACGGTAGAAAGCAAGTTTATAGTTGTGTGTGAACGCGCTGGTTCAGTTACGAAAGGAGTGGCAGGCTTTCAGTGCTTACATTCTGCTGCGAGTCAGCAGCAGTGGTTGCTGCAGATGCTTGAAAGACTGCTCTTAAGTCAAACATCGTGTCGCAGTTTCAGCAGCACTGTAGTTACTAAGCAAGGACTTACTTAGTAAGAGGTTTGCTAGACTACTTCTGGTATTTCAGTGTTTATTTTATTGTAGACTTCCTCGAGAACAGTGGATCTTATGAAATTGCGCGTGATGAAAAGCTAGAACGCAAAATTCCTGAACATCTCAGTTACAGCAGAAGTCGTATCCAGCTGATAGGCATACTTTCAAGTGGTTTTCATTCTTGCGCAAACGGCAATCCAAAAATAAATTATTTATACGATCGAATTTCCTGTTTACGTATCTTAAAATGCGGTATTCGATGATGAAGCTTAAATAGAATTAACACTGTAGTCCCTTTCGAAAAGGAGAGTATATTTTGCAACCTGTCACTATGTGTGCTATTGAAGTAATGCACTACGTTGAGCTAAGATGTGCTATAAATATCAGTAGGACAGCTTTTTGTCGAGGGTGAACAGTATTAGCCCTACGTTCCCGGATGTGTTATCACCGTTAACTAGACAATGTGTGAGATAGGAGTACAAACGGTGAGCAACTGATATCAATAAAGCTTTGGCAGGCTTCATAACTTCGAGCAAAAATTAAACGCACTAGAAATTTCATTTCAATGAATAGGAATGTAGAATGTTATCAGAGACCGTCAGAGGTCTCAGACTTCTACTATGATATCTGATGAGAAGATTGAATCCTTTCATGTTTACAGTCTCCCATACCTCATGAATCCGTTGCTTGTTTGAGAAAGTTCCACCACTCGCTGGATTACGATTTACATACACAAGAGGTGTAGGAAACGTACAAGCAGAATGTACCTACTGCCTCAAAAGAAATACGCTGCAGCACCAAAGAGACTGGTATAAGCATGCGTATTCAAATACAGAGATATGTAAACAGGCAGAATACATCGCTGCGGTCGGCAACACCTGTATGAGACAATAAGTGTCTGGCGCCGTTCTTAGATCGATTACTGCTGCTACAATGGCACGTAATCGAGATTTAAGTGAGTTTGAACGTGGTGTTACAGTCAGCGCACGAGCGATGGGCACAGCATCTCCGAGGTAGCGATTTTCCCATACGACCATTTCTCGAGTGTACCGCGAATGTCAGGAATCCGGTAAAACGACAAATCTCCGACATCGATGAGGCCGGAAAAAGATCCTGCATGAACGGGACCAACGGCGACTGAAAGAATCGGTCAGAGAGACAGAAGTGCAGCCCTTCCACAAATTGCTGCAAATTTCAATGTTGGGCCATCAACAAGTGTCAGCTTGCGAACCATTCAACGCAACATCATCGATGGGAGCTTTCGGAGTCGCAGGTCCACTAGTGTATCCTTGGTGACTGCACGATACAAAGCTCTACTCCTCGCCTGGGCTCGTCGACACCGACATTGGACTGTTGACTTAATCCATGGACCCTGCATGTCAGCAGGGGACAGCCAAAAAAAAAAAAAAAAAAAAAAACCATGTACCATGTTCCACATCCACGAGGATCTCCTTAGCACGGATCTATGGAACGAAAAACTAATCTAATCAAAGCTGGTGGAGACTCTGTAATGGTGTGGGGCGTGTGCAGTTGGAAGCGATATGGGACTGGGTCCCCTGATATGTCTACATACGACTGTGACAGGCGACACATACATAAGCATCCTGTCTGAACACCTGCATCCATTCATGTCTATTGTGCATTCCGATGGATTTTGCTGATTCCAGCAGGACAATGCGCACCTCACACGTCCAGAGTTGCCACAGTGTTGCTCCAGGAACTCTCTTCTCAGTTAAAGACATCTGCTGGCTACGAGACTCCCCAGACATGAATGTTATTGAGCGAATCTGGACTGCCTTGCTGCGTGCTGTTTAGAAGAGATCTGTACCTCCTCGTACTCTTATGGATTCATGGTATCAGTTCCCTCCAGCACTACTTCAGACTTTAGTCGAGTCCATGCCATGCAGAGTAACCGCACTTCTGCGGTTACTCTGCACGATGTTAGGCAGGTGTACCAGTTTCTTTGGCTCTTCAGTGTACATGAAACACTGTATTATGGACACAAATAGTTACAATATGGTTATGAGGGATGAAACTGAAATGTTTGTAAGTTATTCATACAATATGGACAAGAAGAGACATCATTCTAAAACAGTATCTTGCTTTCCCTCCCCAGCTGAGTGGTCAATATATGCAAAGCAGGACCCGGGCTTGGTCCATGGTATTTCCAGGGGTTGGTTAGAGGACGGAAATGGAATTTGCTCTCATTCGTGACTGCTTTGGATAAGTTAACTGAAGCAGAACTGGTGGGACCAGTTTCGAAAATCGGTTAAAAGGGCAGCAGAGCAATGTGCTGACCAACGTGCCTCCATAGTTTCGTCTTCCTTCCAGATTGGAAATCATGGTCTGGAGTGTTATGTGCGCAGTAAGTGTATCAAGGACGCAAAAAAAAACCATTATTTAATAAAGAGACTCAGAAACCGCTGAGGAAGCAGAGGCTGTTGCACTCTCGGTTCAAAAGAGAACGCACAAATGACGACAAGTAAATGTCAGTAGAGATCCGTGCGTCTGTGACAAGATCTATGCGCTAAGCATGAAACTGTTACCTTAGCAAAAGATTTGGCAGAGAACCTGACAAAATTCTGGTCCTATGTAAAATCGAGTGGGTCTGAAGCTTCGATCCAGTCACTTGTGGGTAAGTCTGGTGTGGCATGTGAAGATAGCAAAACGAAAGCTGAAGTTTCAAGTTTCACGTACAAGAAATAGTTCATGCAAGAGAATCGTACAAATACACCGTCGTTAGACAATCAAACATACCCCCGGATGGACGACATAGTAATAAGCATCCTTGGCGCAGAGAACCAGCTGAAGGAGTTGAAAACAAATAAGTCACGAGGTCCGGATGGAATCCCAGTTCGCTTTTACAAACAGTGCTCAATGGCGTTGGTCCCTCACTTAGCTCGCATTTATCACGGATTTCTCGCCCAGCGAAAAGTCCCAAGCGACTGGAAAAAAGTATAGGTGACTCCTTTGTATAAGAAGGGCAAAAGAATGGCCCCTCAAAACTACAGATCCCTAACATAGGTTTGTTGCCAAATCCTTCCAACATATTCTCAGTTCCAATATAATAAATTTTCTCGAGACGGAGAAGCTTATGTCCACGAATCAGCTTGGTTTTAGAAGGCATCGCTAGTGCGAAACTCAGCTTGCCCTTTTATTACATGATATACTGCGAACTACAGGCAAGAGGGCAACAGGCAGATTCCATATTTCTAGATTTCCGGAGAGCGCTTGACACCGTGGCCCCCTACATGCTATTCACCAAGGTACGAGCATCTCAAATAGGTTCAAAAGTACCTGAGTGGCTAGGAGACTACTCAAGTTATAGGACGTAGTATGTGGTCCTCGATGGCGAGTGTTCATCAGAGAGAAGGCTATCATCGGGAGTGCCTAGGGAAGTGTAAGTAGGCTGTTTATGTTTTCTCTATGTAAGTAGGCTGTTTATGTTTTCTTATTGGCAACGTTACGTAGCGCTCAATATGAAAATCACTGGCTGTGCTGTGTGCAGTCTGTGGCTTTGCATTGTTGTAATACTCGCCATTGTAGTGTTAGGCAGCTGGCTGTGAACAGCACGTAGCGTTGCGCAGTTGGAGGTGAGCCGCCAGCAGTGGTGGATGTGGGGAGAGAGATGGCGGAGTTTTGAAATTTGTCATG
Organism: Schistocerca americana; assembly: GCF_021461395.2. Classification (NCBI taxonomy): domain Eukaryota; kingdom Metazoa; phylum Arthropoda; class Insecta; order Orthoptera; family Acrididae; genus Schistocerca; species Schistocerca americana. Next base: position 828,180,120 of record NC_060119.1, on the reverse strand, counting down.
AACTGCTATATTTATATATGATGATATCAAGGTAAATACATTGTTTGTTCTCTATTAATATCTTTCATTTGCTAACTATCCCTATCAGTAGTTAGTGCCTTCCGTAGTTTGAATCTTTTATTTAGCTGGCAGTAGTGGCACTGCTGTATTGCAGTAGCTTGAGCAGCGAAGATTTTTGTGAGGTAAGTGATTTGTGAAAGGTATAGTTTAATGTTAGTCAGGGCCATTCTTTTGTAGGGAATTTTGAAAGTCAGATTGCGTTGCGCTAAAAAATATTGTGTGTCAGGTTAAGCACAGTCATGTATAATTGTTCAAAGGGGACGTTTCATATGTCGACCCTTAGCCGAGGATACCTCACTGGAATCTTCTGATCTTTTGTTGTAGTTTGTTTAATTAGTGTAGATTTTGTTCATTGCTAGCGCGTAATTGTAGAGAAAATCTCCTTTGTAGTTGCAGTCTTTCATTGTTGTACAGTAAAACAGTTGTGGCATGCATGTAGATTTGCACCAAGTATTTCGCAGCTACAATTAACTAGATATTATTTTCAGTGTTATGTTAATGTGTTCTCTTATTTTTGCTCTTCAAATTGTATTTTTCTGTGTTGTCGTGTGAAATACTGTGACAATAATGGCATGTGAAAAACGTAATACTAGGCTCCAAAGTAAACTGAGAAATGACAGTGAAAATGAAAGCAGTGTGTTAGCGCCACCGAGTAATGAATTAACTGATGTTCAAAGTAGTAATTTGGTAATTGTGCATAGGGAAATGGAGCGGGCGGCAAACAATGGCGTGGACAGTGAAACAATTAGTGAAGAGCGACGCATTATCGATCGATCGGTCGGCAATAGCTCGCCTCAGGAAGCCGAAATGACACGACACGATCTCGCAAATACTGTAGATTCAGGTTTTGGATCCTCACCGTTTTCTCAAATAAGTCAAGACACATTTTCTGCTTGTCAAAATGTGAATGTTTCCGGTGTAAATTCACTGCCGAAAAGCACTGAGGAACATGTTTCAGACACCAATGCATTGTTATTACAATTAATACAACAAATGGGACAAACACAGCAAAAGCTTCAAAAGTTAGACACAATGGAACGAAATCAGAGACAAACACAGCAAAAGCTTCAAAAGTTAGACACAATGGAACAAAATCTTAAAAAGTTAGACTCATTGGAGCAAACTCTTGAACGAACACTTGAGGATTTAACTGCTGAGTTACATCACATTGAATCGAAATGTCAAAAAGTCTGTAATGACGTAAAAACACAAATTTGTGAGCATTTCCAACCTATTTTTTCGCGTCATGAAAATGCACTACAGAATCACGAAGCAGCCATAAAAGAACTGCAAACTATTGTTCATGAAAATCATGAGACCTTGCAAGCAAAATTTGACTCAGTTGCATCTACCGATATGGTTATGCAACTTCCAAAAACTCAGGAAAACTTAAAGGACACAGTAGACACGATTTCAACACAAATGGACACTCTGAAACTTGGTTCAGAAAAACATACAGAGGAAATGATTTCACTATCGGATAAAGTAGCCGAACTTTCAGATCAGTTCACTAACTTATCTACAAAAGTAGATGATGATCTGAATGACACAACACCTGTAGCCTTCATGGACACTGAAGAGTATGAAAAAATTAGAAAATTCAAACAAAATCAAAATCAAATCAATACACAGTACAAAAGAGAAATCCGGGAAGTGCAAGATCAGTTGGCACAAGTAGTACAAGAATTACGTATTTCAGAGGACATTCGCGCTCCAATACGGGAAGAGGGACTTAGAAATACGGAACAACCACAAAATAATAACACAGGACACTTCGAAAGTTATGAAAGAAATTGGCAAGGTGCACCGAATTTTGAAATGGAACCGCCGAAACGACGTAACAATGACTGATATGCGACTCGCCGACATGATGACTTTGACTATAAGCTGTTCATTACTACACGTAAATTCAAAACATTTAAGAATTCTGCCAACGACATTCATCCACAAGCGTGGCTCCATCAATTCTCTCATTGTTTTCCTCCCAACTGGTCATTAGAACACAGATTAGAATTTATGTGTGGCTACTTGGAGAATGAACCAGCTGTAAAAATGCGATCGGTAATTCACGATTGCCACAGTGAAGGAGAGTTTTACCATGCCTTCCTCTCAGCATATTGGTCTCAAGCCACACAAGACCGTGTAAAACATAGCATCATGATGATGAAACACTTTGAACAATCTGAATTCTCCAGTCTTGTCAAATATTTTGAAGACATGTTTCATAAGAATCAGTATCTTTCAAACCCATACAGCCCCTCAGAACTCATCCGCATTTGCTTAATCAAACTGCCTGAACATTTACGACACATTATTTTGGCAGGACGTTGCAAAGACGACATTGAAGCTTTTCAGGGACTGTTACAAGAACTGGAAAGTGACACTGACAATCGCGGAACGCGAAAACAAGGACACAACAATTACAGGTCACATCCGTCACAATTCCGTTACGACAGAAACAATAACCGGACACGACTGGTCTATTCTTACAACGCAAATCGTGACCAAAATAGACACCACCCGTACGACAACCGTTGGCAGAGTAATAATAGTTACAGAGAAAGATCGCATTTCTGTAGTAATGACTATCAGAGACAATCAGAGAAACAGACAATATGGGAACCAAAACAAGCATTATCAAGGGAGGCAGAATAACTTCAGACGCAACAGTTCGGCGCAGAGTTACGATTCAGGGAGAAATTCTCCACCACATGACCGACAAACAAGAAACTATGTAAACTACCGACAAAACGACAGACGTGAATTGCATCAGAACTGGCGGGATTCAAACAGAGCAGGGCCTTCTCGTCAGAGTGAATTTGTAGAAGTTAGGTCTCCAAATCCCAATAACGGCGCTCGCCAACAAAGAGACAGACAATGACTCGCACAGCAGGCAGCCGCGTGCGCCCGCTGGCTCCGAGAAAAATAACATAAGACGCTAGCCTTGAGAAAAATTTTAGCATTCTTTACCGACGTATACCGCATGACAATCGCATTCGAGTTCAAACTCTGAGTACTATGAAGAGTAAAGGATTTCACCACACTTCACATATAAAACCGTTTATTGAAAGATAATCTACTTTTTAACTTTGTCTTTGCCATAAAACTTTTCAATTGACGCTACTAGTACGCTTTGTCAGACTTAGAATCTGTTAACATACAACAATGTTTGAAGTTAAATATCCAATCAAGAACCAAGAGAACTTATTTCAACAGAAATTATGAATGCATTGTTATAGTGAACAGACGACACAATGTTGTTATTTGTACATTCTTGCTTGTTAGTTGCACGATCATGGAACGACTATAAGGCTTACATACTTAGAACATTTACCAGTACTGCTAATGAGATTTTAATGCAACATTTTGGTTACCTGAAAATACATTCTGTATTTAAAGTACTTTCTGTGAGATACCAGATGACACAGTGGTTAGTTTATGTGACAGCTACACGATTTATATCACGACGTTACTAATGTGTGACAATTTACATTGTTGCTTTTGCGGAGTATCTGTTTTATATCTGCACAGTTTTTCTGTATTATTCTGGAAAGTAAAACATGTTTTAATAGTAACTTTTGTGGTATAGCTACAATGAGACAGCCTTTTCCATAGCACAAAAATACGTTACAGCACAGTAATTTCTTCATCACAACAATAAGCGTAATAACTAAGATATCTATACGCAAAGCATTTCACTTTTGTTTATCATGAGGTAAGTACATTGGCTTCTGCACAACTTAGCTTTTGGAGGACGATAACTACGACACTTCCACAGAGATTATGTTGCGACAAGATGCACAGTTTAGCACTACAGTACACGCATTTGAGTGATTAATCTTATACTTAAAACACTTATTTTTAAAGATTTTTTTTTAATTACAAAGAAAGTTTTCCGTGATACATTTCATTCCATTGCTGTAATTTATAACACCTGGGAGTATAATTACATTAATCCTCAGGGGGGTACACGCTTACTTTGTGTACCATGTGTGTGGCAACCACAAGGAACCCTAGCTAATATGGTATTTGCTTATACAACTTTACACATCGGTACCATATTTCTCTAACACAGAATTACACAGCTATCTGATTATTTGACAGAGAAACAAACATTTTTTTACTGCATCAGTGACAGATGTTTACGTAATTACACCGTTGGGTAACTTCACACTTACGAAATTGTATTCTGTCTGTACTGTGTGAACTTTCATATTTTTTCGGAACCATTGTGATACTATGAGAGCTTTGAATGATATATTTGGTAAGGGAGCATGATTTTAAAGTACGTTTGAGGTAGATGACACTATTGAAATGAGCAGAGAATTTTTTTTAGGTTTTGAAATTATTGCAGAAAGCTACGACCTTTTTGAGAATTGACTGAGGTGTTATGATGTTATTATTACTATGACGATGTGTATTATGCTGCTGAGGTATGTTTATGATTAATAGGCTGATGCTATATGAGTTATTTGATTATGCTACTTATCTGTTATGATGCAATATTGAAGAAGTGTCGACGAATAAGGTAAGGAATAATGAGTAGTGTTTAGGGACTCTGGTTTGTGAAAAAGGTTGTTGGAAACTAAGATTCGTACTTTAAGAGTTATGAAATGTGCGTAAATGCGTGACTGTATCACAATGCTGACGAATATTTTATTTGGACACTTATATTTATAGGATTTTCTTTCTACAGATTTGCAACGCTAATTCTTGACCTGTGAAATATTTTATATGAGACTGTCACTGTAGCGGAAACTGCTGTCGTAAATATTTCCGTACGAAAGTTAAGTGACCACCTGCACATAACGCGTCGTGGGCACCCAGGTGTGTCAGACGCCTGGAGAACAAGCCATTAGTGTGAGTGCCTCGTCAGAAGCACAGGTAGAAAAAAAAAGAAAGGGAAGGCCATTGTCCGCGCTACTGACATCTCCTTGTTGAAAGCATACTGTGGAGCCCGTAATTTATGATATTTACTGAAATGCCTAATGAAACGATGAGAAACATTTCACAGCTATTGCCTTGCTAGTTAAGAAAAATGCCATATGGCTTGCTTTATGTATTTATTTACACATTTTGTTTAATATCAAGTTTCTAGCTGCACTGCAGCATTGGTTAAAATAAAATTTAATATATGTACTAATATAAATATTTTATGCCTACAGATCCAGTAAATAATTTTATGATCTATCCAAAACAAATGAGGGAGCACAAAAAGACATTTCCCTTCACAGGAATTGCATAAATAATTTTTTTACGATTTGGTAACTTATCTACTAGCGTAAGTTTTTGTGATGCATCACTCTAATGTTAAGATGTGACATAGGTATTAGACATGGCCATTTTAGTGTAATATTTTTTCTGCTTGCACTATGTCATGTTTAGGTATAAGTTGCTGCTGTTTGCCAGGCATAGTGTTATTGAATTTGACTTTTGCTAATTTATGCTGCTTGCTTTGGCATTTGTATTTTTTTGTCATTATTGTTTGTGTTAATTGTTTTGTGCTGCTGCATTGCCTCGTCCCTTAGTTTAGCATCTGAGCTCAGTAGATTTAAGTTAGCTTAAGAGGGGGTAGACTATATAAGAAACTAACTATGCTGAATTGGAAGAAATGCATTTAGAAGCTATAAGAAAATGATTTGGCCAAAAAAAAAAGTATTTTGAAAGAGGATATGAACCAAAAAAGTAGGGTTTAGGGACAACAGGTTTAGGTAGGATTTTCTTGGAAATAAATGATGACGTAAGATAATGGAAAATAAATAATGAGGTAAGAAATGTGTGAACATATAAATACAGAAAGCATGCTTGGATAGAATTTTTTCGGTGGAAACAAATATTGAAATAAGAGGAAAGATATATGGAATGAAGTTCTGGGTTGGACTGCAGTACCAAATGTTACACTGAAAACAAACCCTGTCCTTTCCTTTTGTGTTATCCCACTATGTGTTTGTGTACCCTTGTGTATTTCTTTTCTTCCTGTCTCTGTGTACTGTTTCATAGAAATTTTTTTCTGTTCTAATACTAAGCTACATTCACTATGATGAGGAATACTGTTATCCTCAAATATAATTGGCATTAATAATATGTTATTTACCTTGTAAATATGCTTAGACATTATTTATTCTGTTTTGTTTTAATGCTCACATGTGAAGTTGATGTTTCGAAAGTTATTCAGACCTTTTATGTATGTACTTATGTCATAATTCCTGTAACACTGATGTATATGTCTATTACGATTCTTTTGTAAAGCCTGTATTACTACAAATGTTATCTGTATTATTATGTTTTTAATGATGTTTTCTGTACCTTTGTTATTGTATTTTTATTTTATAAAATTGTAATTGTCACCAGTTCATCATATTATTAACTTCTAAGTTACATTTCACGTTTCTGTTGGTCATAGTACATGGACAATATGTGAGAAGTAGGGACTGATAGTGTTTGCACGTGTGTTAATAATTCAGCAAGGGACTGGATAACAGCATTGCTGGTTCTAAGGACAGTTCCAAACACTTTGTGAGTGCACAAGTGGTGGTTTATGGACTTGCTATATTCTCTGCAAGACTCTTCGATGGTGATTGTGCACCTGCACAGTCACAACAGATGGCTGCTGGCCATCTCTACAAGGACTACAGTGGGTCTGCATCTTTGATGACCCACCAATACCATTATTTCTACAAGGACTACAGTGGGTCTGCACCTCTAGTGGCCCACCAATATCGTAATCTCTACCAGGACTACAATGGGCATGCTCTGTGATGACCTACCTACCAATATTCTTCAAAACGTCGACTGACTCTGCTGTGGGTTTGCTCTGTTGTGGCCCATTACCTGTCAGCATGTCAAGAGTCAGCACTGTCTTTCCGTTGGAAGGACAACACTACTTCTTCAAGACTGCATGGAAATCCACTACTTCTGTGTGCAATTTTTTTTTACTAATGAGACTTTGTGAAAAAAAAACTGTAATTACTATTGTGATGAATGATCAGGACTGTCTTTATAGACTGTGAGAAAATTTGAGCTTTTGACCAACATAATATCAATAAGTGTGTGCATTTGATTTCTTTGTTATTGTAATTATGAAAAATTTTGTCAAATCATTATTGGCCACTGCCCAAAAAAAATTTGTAAAATTTTTTGTGGGGAGCATGGGGGCTATGTAAGTAGGCTGTTTATGTTTTCTCTATGTAAGTAGGCTGTTTATGTTTTCTTATTGGCAACGTTACGTAGCGCTCAATATGAAAATCACTGGCTGTGCTGTGTGCAGTCTGTGGCTTTGCATTGTTGTAATACTCGCCATTGTAGTGTTAGGCAGCTGGCTGTGAACAGCACGTAGCGTTGCGCAGTTGGAGGTGAGCCGCCAGCAGTGGTGGATGTGGGGAGAGAGATGGCGGAGTTTTGAAATTTGTCATGAACTGCTATATTTATATATGATGATATCAAGGTAAATACATTGTTTGTTCTCTATTAATATCTTTCATTTGCTAACTATCCCTATCAGTAGTTAGTGCCTTCCGTAGTTTGAATCTTTTATTTAGCTGGCAGTAGTGGCGCTCGCTGTATTGCAGTAGCTTGAGCAGCGAAGATTTTTGTGAGGTAAGTGATTTGTGAAAGGTATAGTTTAATGTTAGTCAGGGCCATTCTTTTGTAGGGAATTTTGAAAGTCAGATTGCGTTGCGCTAAAAAATATTGTGTGTCAGGTTAAGCACAGTCATGTATAATTGTTCAAAGGGGACGTTTCACCAATATAATAAATTTTCTCGAGACGGAGAAGCTTATGTCCACGAATCAGCTTGGTTTTAGAAGGCATCGCTAGTGCGAAACTCAGCTTGCCCTTTTATTACATGATATACTGCGAACTACAGGCAAGAGGGCAACAGGCAGATTCCATATTTCTAGATTTCCGGAGAGCGCTTGACACCGTGGCCCCCTACATGCTATTCACCAAGGTACGAGCATCTCCAATAGGTTCAAAAGTACCTGAGTGGCTAGGAGACTACTCAAGTTATAGGACGTAGTATGTGGTCCTCGATGGCGAGTGTTCATCAGAGAGAAGACTATCATCGGGAGTGCCTAGGGAAGTGCGATAGAACCGCTATTGATCTATAATTACAAAAATAATTTGGCGAACATGGTGGGCAGAGATCGCCGATTGTCTACTGAAGATGCTGTGGTGTAGGGTAAGGTGTCGAAATTGAGTGACTAGGAGCATGCAAGATGACTTAGAAAAAATTTATAGTTGGTGTGATGAATAGCAGTAGCTCTAAATGCAGAAAAATGTAGGTTAACTTGAATGAGTAGGAAAAACGAACCTGTAATTTTCGAATACAGTATTTGTAGTGTCTTGCTTGACTCAGCCACGTCGTTTAAATATCTGTGATTAGCGCTGCACAGCGATATGAAATGGAACAACCGTGTGAGGATCGTGGTAGGAAAGGCAATCCGTCGACTTCGGTTTATTGAGAGAATTCTAAGAAAGTACGGTTTATATGTAAAGGGGACCGCATATACGACGCTAATACGACCTGTTCTTGAACACTGCTCGAGCGTTTGGGATCTGTACCAGGTCAGATTAAAGGAAGACATCGAAGCAATTCAGAAGCTGGCTGCTAGATTTGTTAGTGATAGGTTCGAACAGTACGCAAGCGTTACGAACGTGCTTTAAAAATGCAAATGGTAATCCATAGAGGGAAGACGACATTCCTTTCGAGGAACACTATTGAGAAAATTTAGAGAACATGCATTTGAAGCTGACTGCAGAACAATTCTGTTGCCTGAAAGATACGCTGTGCTTAAGGACCATGAAGGTAGGAGAAATTAGGGCTCATCCGGAAGCATACACGCAGTCGTTTTCCTCTCTTTCTGTTTGCGAGTGGAACAAGAAAGGAAATGACTAGTAGTGGTACGGGGTACCCTCCACCAGTGACCTAAAGTGGATTTCGTCCAACTTTGTGGTATTAGCAGGCCTGCTCCAGAAATGAAAGTGAGAGAAGTGGGAGCTTCAGATGCCCATGCCTTTAGGGAAAATAGTATATTTGATGCGGGTCAGGTCGGGTAAGGCATGAGCCAATTACGTTAGTGTGGTTTCCAGGCAGCTGTTTTCACATTGGAGAGCGGTAATATGAGGGTCGTGGGTTTGAACCTGGGTGTGCGAAATTTTTAATTTTTACGTTACTTACACTAAAAATTAACTGAAATAATGCCAAGTGTATCGTATTTATTACTTTTTTCGTAAAAGGCATAAAAAGCTGAAGAAAAATTTGATATTGCAAGTAAATTCCCAGGGTGGGGGTTGTAAGGTGTACACGAAAACTTCGTATTTAAAATTAAATACTCGCAGAACTTCACAGCTGATGATGTACACGTGCTGAAGCGATATTCATCGTAAAAACAGGAGAAGCAGTAACTTTATGAGCATATTGCACACATTATTAATGCGACATTTTTAAAATTTTGAGGTTTCTACAGAAAACAAACTCTGGTTACTTTTATAAAAGGTTCTCTCTCATACCACAGTTTGACAGGAAGCGACACATAACAAATCATGTCTCCAAATATCGCCGAGGACAGCAGGTGATGTATTTGTACGATAGAAAGTATTCTGATGCGGCCATCTAGGGATGTGATTTCCTTTTCTCTTTCGACGAGATGAAAGTGGTTTTGAAGTTTTCGGATCAAATTCTTTACCTGAACATAAAAACAGACATCAGTGAGTAGCACTAGTAAAGTGCATTTGGGGCGAATCATTTTAATACTGAACGAAGGAAATCCTTCTTCATCTTGAAATCTCGCGGTACGGTTTTAGATTTTTTGTCCTCCCCACGAGTGAGTTAGCATAAGAAATTTGTTTTCCTGCGCGTAGGGCTTCATCAAATCAGTAAAAATAAATGTATAAGGCTGCTTTCAGTTTCCCAGATTTTGATGAAGTAGAGTCGATATTCGTACACTTTACGTGTACTCATCTATCGCGTTTTGAATCCTCTGTCCAAAAGAACCAGTATTATCTTTCAGGAATACGTAGAATTTTGGCAATAATTTTCCGGTATGGGTCACAGCATATCGCACTTTATATTAGTGGATTCCTTTGTTCGCAACCTATCGTTCCACGAGAATTATTTTGCCTCTCGACGGTCCAGGGTTCGGTTACAAACTGATTGGTACTCTCAACCTGGAAGGACAACATACTATTGAAAATGTGTTACCATTCGTAACGTTAAAAAGATTATTTAGATTGAGGGCTATGAGTCAGAATTCTTGACTTACCTGTTTGTATGGACGCTTTACTCGTAATCTCTTCTTGGGAAGTTATTCGAGCCGTCCGGAGTGGCCGAGCGGTTCTAGGCGCTTCAGCCTGGAACTGCGCGACCGCTACGGTGGCAGGTTCGAATCCTGCCTCTGGCATGGATGAGTGTGATGTCCTTAGGTTAGTTCGGTTTAAGTAGTTCCAGGGGACTGATGACGTCAGAAGTTAAGTCCCATAGTGCTCAGAGCCATTTTTTTGAAGTTACTCGCAGACTCCTCGTGGGGCGGTGTAAGTACAATCCTTTCTCGGAAATTTAGTTGTAGACGGGAATCTTCCTTAGCTTTTCCTTTTCATATCCTCTATGAAATTATTAATAAATGCAATACACTGAGCATTATTTAGGTTTGTTTGGAGTGCAGTACAAGTAACGTGGAAACTGAATGTAAAAAAATGGTGTTCCCAGACGGACTCGACCTGACGACCCTCCGATCCCGTTGCGCCAGCCGTGGTCTGAAAGCAGCTGACATAAGTAACTCATGGCACTCTCGACCCGTACAAAAAGTGCTATTTTTTCTAAATGGTTGGTCATCTGCATATCCCGTCACTTTGATTTCTGGAGAAATCCCTGTATAACCACAAATCTCAACGAAATCGAGTAGGCGCCAACCTCTGTTGGGCAGATAGCAGTCAGTCGTCATTCCGAAAACCTTGGTTCTGATGGGGACTGTTTTGTTCCTGTCTGGTGACCAAATGGAATACATTACCGTCTTCGACTGCTCAATGTATTTTTGTAGTTTGGGTCCGAAAAGAAAACATCTAATGGGAACAGTCTAATTTACTTAGTGTATAAAAATTGCTGGAATTCTTTCTTGGCAGATATTTTGGTGTTCATGGCCAGAGAATGTTGTTGGTAAAGAAGAGAAAAAGGCAAAATCAGCTGGAATGTGAACGAGAGTCGTGGCAACAGAAGTCCACGAGCATGTTTTAGGGTACAGCTACTTCTAATTGTTTCAAAAAATTCGAGTGTTTATCCGTAGATAATTCATTTGTCTGTTGCCAGTATTAACAATGATTGTATTTTATTTTATCACTATCTGAAGTTATTGACATGAGTAAGAGTTCCAGTTATTGCACAATACATTTGGTATGACTTGTAGTGTGAAGCGTGTGCTTTACTAGTGTAAGATTTTTAACGGTCTAAACATGTTGACATAATTGTACGGTTGAGTGACATTGGAAGTTGCTAGGAGCGAACTAAACTGCAATAGTGTTGTATGGAAACGAGTGGAGCTGAGCGCGTACCTCATGCCGTGTTGTGCCTCCCTTGTCGGTTGTACGCGTGTAGCGGCCTGTGTCACCACTTTCTACAGCCGAAATGAAATATAACTTTCTGATGTTTACGCCCACAAACGCTCGTTACCACTTTTCTAGGAAACAGATTATTTTGGTTGCCGCTCCAGTAGTTTAAGTGTTCAGTGTCATTAGCTACTGACACGGAGATCCCGAGTCTGATCTCCAGTAAGTCGTACTCGTCGAAGAGAAACCGTTAAATGTGAATGTTAGCTTCGGGATCGCCGTAACGTAGTGTTATAGCGCCATTACGGTCCACGATATGTAAATTACCTGATGGATAACATCAGAAGAGGTTCATTCAGTCAGCAGGAGAGCGTCGTGGAGATGCTCCTCCAACACCACTGGCAGACGCTACAAGAGAGGCGTTGACATTGGTGAGAGCTGTCACTGCTAACACTTCAAGATCGTATTTTTTGGGAGTGTCAACCTACATTTTACTTTCTTCCACGCACCTTGCAGAATAACAATGATGGTAAAATAAGAGACATTCGATCGCACATCGAGGCATACCTAATATCTGTCTTATCTCGCATTACACTGGGTTGATAAAAATAATGGGATAACGATATATATATATATATATATATATATATATATATATATATATATATGGGGGTAGTATCGCGTACGCAAGGTACAAAAGGGCAGTGTGTTGACGGAAGTGTCATTTGTACTCAGGCGATTAATGTGAAAAGCTGTCTGTTTTGATTACTGCCACACGGCGGAAATTAAGAGACTTTGAGCGCGGAATGGTATGTTGGAGATAGAGAGGCTTGAGACATTCTGTTCCGGAAATCGTTAGGGAATTCAGTATTCCGAGATACACAGTGTCAAGAGTGTACGGAGAATATCAAATTTCATGCATTACCTCTCATCACGGACAATACAGTGGCCGACGGCCTTCACTTAAAGACCGTGAGCAGCAGCGTTTGCTTAGAGTTGCCAGTGCTAACAGACAAGCAGCGCTATGTGAAATAACAGCAGAAATCAATGTAGGACTTGTGACAGACATATCTGTTAAGGCAGTGGGGCGAAAATTGGGGTTAATAGCCTATGACAGCAGACGACTGACATAAGTGTCTTTGCTAATAATAGCATGACACTAGTGGAACAAAGCTCATACGAGGACAATAATTTATTCAAAATGGAGGCTGGATTTTCCCCACCCTCTATGACATCACACCCCCTCCATGCCCTGGAAATGGGGAGAAATTTTTCCAGGAAATAAGGCAACTGGGGTACCTCCACTAACCTAACTCCCACACCCCTCACCCCACTCCTACGACGTCAGTCATCCCCCACCTCTCCTATGACGTCAACTCTGGAAATGGGGGGAAGTGGTTCGTCCCTGTGCAGCTGCTGGAGAAGAATGTTAGGTTAGTGTTTGGTAGTTTTGCACTGGAAAGGCAGGCAGGGCACTTTATTTATTTTCTTCCGGCTCAATTGGGATGCTTCCTGTAATATAACTTGGAGACATGTATTTGACTCAACTTGAAGGGACTGACGATGCTAGTTCGCAATACATCCATCAATGGGCAACCCCTCCTCCCCCACTCACCCCACTCTTATGATGTAACGCACCTGCCACCAACACTCATACCCTGGAAATGGCAGGAAACTCTGTCTCTGTCCAGGTGCCAGAGAGGAAGGTTAGATTAGTGTACTTTATTTATTTTTGGTGGGAAACTGAAGTAAAGATCGCCTCTAATTTCACGTCTGTATGTATAATACTCCACAATGAGTGCCTTAAATCGCAATATGGTTCAAAATCGACGATATCACACCACTGGTGTTATCCTGTTGGTAAACAGTTCACAGTACAATTCGAAAGTAGTAAGAGGCAGACTCAGAATACAGAGTAAATCTATGAAGGAAGCTACCTGTTGTTAAAAGTCGAAATAAATCTCTCTGCTCCACTTGTGAAATGGTGGAAAAAAGACTTAGTCTGAAACGATAACTGAAACAACACCATAAGCTGGTATACAAATCCAAATTATGGAGAAGCTAGAATTGCAGTGATGTTAAAAATTTGTTCAAAAAATGGTTCAAATGGCTCTGAGCACTATGGGACTCAACTGCTGAGGTCATTAGTCCCCTAGAACTTAGAACTAGTTAAACCTAACTAACCTAAGGACATCACAAACATCCATGCCCGAGGCAGGATTCGAACCTGCGACCGTAGCGGTCTTGCGGTTCCAGACTGCAGCGCCTTTAACCGCACGGCCACTTCGGCCGGCTAAAAATTTGTGTTACATATACCTGCTACTGGTAATAACACTGTGCTAAAACCAGCTGTGCTAAGAGTAATACCACTTCGTTTGCAAATTACGGCCATATGCCGTGGGACATAGAAACAACACGAAAAAGCTTTGTAAATTACTTGGTCCTAGCGCAGCAGAGGATAAAAACTGCTACACACGATGCTGATAATCGTGTATTTCATGCACAGCGCTATGCAACAGTAGGTCCACGACTGCTTGGGGGGGGGGGGGGGGGGCGTATTGACGCATTGCATTGGTGGCAGAGTGCCTAGCTGGACACTCTGCTGGCGACTGTGGCCTGTAGCGGGGTTGCCATGTGTACGGCCGACGATCTTGATTCGAACTATAGTGAGGCACTCAGCACTGCACTCCATGCGGCTGCAGCATGAGACAGCACGTGGAGTCCTGATATGATTTTACAAGAGTGACATGGACCATTCTGTGGGATCCAAACACAAACATGCACTCTGTCTTATGCATACAGATGGACGAGAACAAACAGAAGCCACCATCATTCTAGAACAATGGCATACTTTCACAACTACTGTGTGTGTGTGTGTGTGTGTGTGTGTGTGTGTGGTGAGGGGGGGGGGGGGTGTATGTGGCCATTCGTAAATAACTGACTCTGTTGAGCATTTTAACAGACAAACTCCTTAATGACATACAGCTCTCTAACCTCCCCATTGCCTAAACTTTCAACAGCAGCCTCCATCAATACGACTATTTCCAGAGCATTCTACCATTAATGATAAAAGCTTTCCGCGGAAGCAGAAAGAGAGAGAGAGAGAAAGAGAGAGAGAGAGAGAGAGACAGACAGACAGACAGACAGACAGACAGAGAGAGAGAGAAATAGAGGTTATACCTTTCGAAACCAAACAGTTCTTGATAAAAAAAAAAAAAAAAACTTCTGTCTAGAATATCTCAGGAACCATTTAGCGTTCTGGCTTCACAGACACTTCCGAAGGCTGAGGAACATTCTTCCAGCAAACCAGCACATGCCAGAGTTCTGAATAACGGTAAAATACCTGTTGGCCGACCACCCCTATCTATATGTATATCACTCCCCGTATTCGTAGCGACTGAGCAAACACATGTTTTGACATAGTTAAAGTACAATAAAGTAAAGTAAAAACCTGTACAGCAGTGTTACAGAGAGGTCTCGCGGGGACTCCTCTGTATGAAGTCAGGGTAGCAGCTGTGTACCTGGGAACCGTCCCTGACCCTAGTAAAACATTGTCAGAGTTCAGTTATTTACCAATCATGTTTACAATCATATTGTCCACATCGGCCTGGCTGGTCGATGCCTCATTCAGCTGCATGTTGGATTTCCGCTAGCGGCTGCCGAGTCAGCTCGTCATCTGCGGTCCCAAGTGAAAAGTCAGTGACCTCACGCCATAGCACACTGCTGGCGCGGCTGTGGTCTAGTACGAATGGTTTTGTACTAGCTGTTGGAGTGTGCTCGATCCCACTCTGAACTCTGTGTTGACCCCTGATGACCCATCTGCTATGTGGTATTGTTGGAAGTCGTGCGATCAGCCGATCTCCTTCCTACAGGCCAGGTGGGTTTCAGCATCCAGAACAGAACAGAACAGAACATCTCTCCGTCTAGAAATTAATAATATTTCCTAAGTTTGTATCTGTATCCATTTCATTCTGTTCTGTTGTGTGGATCCCATGAGGTCCTGCTGCAGGTTTCCACTTCGGTGCCGCCGGCGGCGGTGGTCTAGCGGTTCTAGGCGCTCAGTCCGGAACCGCGCGACTGCTACAGTCGCAAGTTCGAATCCTGCCTCGGGCATGGATGTGTGTGATGTCCTTAGGTTAGTTAGGTTTAAGTAGTTCTAAGTTCTATGGGACTGATGACCACAGATTTTAACTCCCATAGTGCTCAGAGCCATTGAACTTCGGTGCTGTCAGCGCTCTGCGATGTGGTGTTGTCAGAAGACAGTCAGCTTCTCCCTCAGCAGTGGTAGGCGGTGAAGAGTATGAGCTTTGTCAGGCGAAGACTGTTAGCTACATCTTCAGCTGGTTCGTGGCCTGTTGGGGATCATGTAGGACATAGATTCACTACAATACCGTAATCATAGACTCGAATGCTATTACTGTGACCACCATCAATCCCACCGATCGACTCCTTGAGGGCCGGAGAGCTCGAGTATTTAAAGGGAGCTAACGTGAGGCTATGACGGTATGCTCAGTTCGTAATGACCACATGTGTCTTTCTTAGTCTGGTATATTACATTAACAGGCTCTCAACTGCTGTGGAGGTTCTCTTATACTGTTTCTTATGAAATAGGTTCAGTTTCTTTCGACATCTCTTACGAGCTAACGAATATGCATTTCACATTTCCGTTGGTTTTCTGACCCATGCCGTTTTCTGCTGAGCTTGTCCTCTCTCTCTCTCTCTCTCTCTCTCTCTCTCTCCCCATCCTATGTAACAAAAGTCTTGAATTTAAGTTAGCTTAATTAGTCTACTTTGTCTTATTACATTGGTTAACTACGTTATCTACATTTTCTTTCTCTATTACTTGGTTAACTACTTTATTTACATTTTCTTCCTCTAATACTTATTACTATTACATATCCACTCTACAGGTAGTTGGTGTGTAGTCGCCTCATTTGAATGAGATATCATACGCTTTATATAAAAGTAAGTTGCACAAATAAACTCTACAACCAAGATTATGCTTGTCTTTGATAAACTGTAAATGATTGTGTTTTGTCTTCGTTTCTCGTTACACAGTCTGTATGGGGGCTTCTTTATATACTATGCAAATATTTTTTTATTTTAGTAGTCGCTGTCTGTCCGGCTACGAAGTCTCGTAACCGGTTGGCCCTGACTAGTATTACTCCGCAATCTGACTGCATAGCATAACAACAAAGAATGAAAGGAAATTTCCGTTAACACAATTAATTAATTAAGTCCCCAGCAACTATAAAACCTACGAAACAACAAAGCACAAGTGTAACTGTTCTGTGTGTGGAAGTGTGATTCCACGTACACATCTGGCACGGTTCTTCCTCAAAAAGACAAGATATTTTAAATACCATTTACACTGAATTAATTAAATAAAACTGAAATACTATAATTGCACATAGAAACCAGAAATACAGTCTAATACAAGAACACGAGCCAGATGCTTTGTTGACTGAACCTGTGACCAAGAGTCATTATTGTTTAAGACATTGAAATAATGAAAAAAAAAGGAATTTCTTACCTTCATATATATTGACGAAAAGCACACTCTGATCATTACAGCATCCCCAATCCAACAATATCTGGTGTCTAGCCAATCAAAACAATGTGACAACATCTGAACAAGCACTCTCCATGGGAACTTCTCAACGACTCACCACTGCTACATCTCAACAAGCACTGCCTACTGCTACTTCTCAATAAGCACTCTCCACTACCACATCTCAACAAACACTGCCTACTACGACTTCTCAATAAGCACTGCCAGTGGAGGCGGCCGAATAATACTCTCTGGCGCAGTCTCTGGCGCTGTGGCTCAGTGTAGCCACCTTTCAAGTCTCACGTGTTGTAACATCTGATTGGCTGAAATTTGTCTTTTTTATGAAGTTGTTAATTCGTGTATTGATTATAGCAAAGCTAAATCTAAGGTATCGTTAATAATAGTTAGGTTTTGATTAGATAAGATATGTGGTGGGTCCTTCAGCCATTACAAGCAGATTGGGAGACGTTAATCATTGTTGTACCCATGATGGTAGCTCGAAGGTGGAATTGTCTTCCTGCTGTCTCACACCTAGTTTTATTAATTAACAATCCCTTGCCTCATAATTCTAGTTTGATTAACTCAGCTGGTATACCGTTTTTATAGGAAGTGATAATCACTGTTCCTGAGGCAGAGTAAAGCCAGTGATCTAAAATTTTCGGAAATTTTGTCTGAGGCGCTAAGACTTTTTTCTCGCACTCTCCTGCTTCCATTTTCCCCAAAAACAATTGTATCTCACGTGATTTGTTGTTCGTCTGTATCATTCTTGTTCGACAAATAATAACACTTTCTGTAATGAAGTTTTTGAAATATGCTACAGACATGACAAAATCTGCATCTCTCCGTCTAGAAACTAATAATATTTCCTGAGTTTGTATCGGTATCCATTTCATAATTGCGCTCCATTTATTTGGGTATCAGTGTACTGTGTAACACCGGTACTGCGCATACTGCTCTAATTCTATTGTTAAGTTCGGTACTGTTTTAGTGACATACGTGTTGCGTAATAATCCAGTTTTGCTTTTGTATCTTCTGTTAACTATTCACATTTCCAATTGTGTTATTTAAATTCTCGATATCCTCGTTATCCGCTGTTCGAAACACAGTTTTTAAACAATTTCTCTCCGGCATCTAACCAACTAAGTTTCTTACGTATTAACGTTTTTGATACAGCTTCTGTTATCAGCTGCCACTGAGTCCTTAGTTTCTCATATGAGAGTTTTAATTACTGATACTCGTTCTGCATATCTTCCAATCATACTAATATTCTGAGTTTTTTTTTTTTTTTTTTTTTCTTGACACCCGGCTCACTATGATACTGAACGGGCGCTGAAGACCTTGTTGTCGTGCGCCCACAAAACCTCTCTACTACTACTACTACTCCTTTTTCTACTTCCTTATGTAAAGTTGTAAACCTATCTTGCAGTCTTCGTACATGATTCCTTGCTTCCCAAGTGTTAAATGTAAACGCGACTGTCCATTTGCGACTCGTTAGTAAAATAACTGTTTGTCTAGCAAATGAAATTCGAAATTCCATTGTATGGCGGTTGATCCCGTATCGCATCTCCTCTGCAACAGTATAGTAGCGATATGCTTTAGAAAAAAAAGTTTCATGGCCAGCATCTAGACACGCCACAGGAGAGAAAGGAAAGCACCATAAATCCCCTCCCTCCTTTATACAAGTAATTAAGACAGAATATGACAAGTAAAGAAGATGAATACGACCCTAAATAACAGACAAATACAACACAAGCAGTGTATTCCAGATCTTAGGCTATTTATTTTTAGATATTAATGCATAAGGTTCGTTTCTCTTATGTACCTGCTTCCTTCGTATTTCCGCTTTTCCTGTGACGGTTGAAGGAATCAGTGGCAATGCATCACTATCACCTTTAAACGGTTTGAATCTACTTACATGTACTATAGGAGTTCTAATAGGCAGCTGAAATTTGACACTGACTGGCGAAGTCATTTTGATAACTTGGTAAGGCCCATGGTATTTCGTTAAAAGTATTTTCGTTTTGCCCTTGGGGTCTACGGTTTAGCTCGTACCCACTGTCCTATCCTACATTGTGGCAGTTTCCTCGCCCGTTGTCCAATACGTTCTTGGTCCTCTAAAGCTTTTGTAGTGGCACGCTTTACCGTTTGCTACATTTCTTTCAACTTCTTTGCAAAATTCTTCACTAGTTTACCCTGTGGGCCCACATTACGCCGAGAGGCCACTTCCGGCATGGACTTTTGAATTATATGCACAGATGGCAAAACGTAAATATATGCCCTAACATGAATGCTGTGAATCCCCATAATGGCTTAACATTTTGGACAACGTATGGAGGTTTCGTTCCGTCCGTCCATTCGTTTGAGGATGGAACGGGCAGGTACGTAACCTTTTGATTTAAGTCTGACACAAATTGCTCCCTTGATCCCTAATAAAGGTTTCTGATGCACCAAATTTTAATAACCGATTGTTTACCACTGTCTGCCCTGCCATACTCACCTTCTGATCTGGAATGATTACTATAACTAAATGCCGTTAAAAATAATCCGACATCGTAAGAACACATTTATTACCTGCTTATGTTCTGTTAAAAGCTCCCAGGACGACCAACTCTACCAAAGAATATGGTTTGTCAGTTTCTGGTAGTCGTAGTAACTGAATTTTCGGATCACTCAAATCTGGTCATTGTGCACATGGGATGCAGTTCCTTGCATATTGGTCTACATCACTGCGATGCGTTTTCCATCAAAGTCTTTCAGCTTAATGTCTATCAGATGTTTGTTTTCCTCTGCGGCCCGATAATATGTGGTCGTGCGCTTGACGTAATAGTTCCAGTTTCAGGGCTGCAGGAACTACAATGCGAGACACTTTGTAGATATGTCTGTATAGCAAGCCTTCTCGCGTTTCAAACTGAGGCTGTGTGTAAAACAATTGCCATTCACTGTCAGCAGCTTGTGCTTTTATCCAATCTTTCAGGCTTCCATTTAATACTTGCAAAGCTGGTATCTTCTGCTTAGAATATCAGTATTTGTGCATTTGGCTCCGGACTTATGAATTACCTTATAATCGAACTCACTCTGCCTCGTGATGGCTGGGTGTTGTGTGATGTCCTTAGGTTAGTTAGGTTTAAGTAGTTCTAAGTTCTAGGGGACTGATGACCATAGATGTTAAGTCCCATAGTGCTCAGAGCCATTTGAACCATTTTTTTTTTTGAACTCACCCAAATAACGATAGTCATAGTAAAATCGATATTTTCTGATATCGCAAACTGAGTTTTTGGGTACAAGGGCAATATTTGCCCCCAAAGGGCTAAGGTCTATCGCTGTGCTCGTCAATATCCTCACGCAACTGCTAACCTATAAATTTGTCTACTAGTGACAGGGTATTCGCTAACCTCTATGGCTTCCTATACACTGGTGAATTATCGTCTCTTGGTACACGGTGTTGTGTGATAGGTGCTGCCGGCAGTGGACCATCTGAATTGAGCAAGTCCTAATATTATAACAACAAAGCTTCCATTGCTTCTCCTTCTCTATCTCTGGAGTGACGAACCTTGTAACACGGTACAGATGCATTGACGGTTTGTTTAACGGTGTGATGACAGCGTGGCACTTCGATATCCTCATCTTCGAGTCTCTCTCTCTCTCTCTCTCTCTCTCTCTCTCTCTCTCTCTCTGCTGGCCGGAGTGGCCGAGAGGTTCTAGGCGCTACAGTCTGGCACCGTGCGACCGCTACGGTCGCAGGTTCGAATCCTGCCTCGGGCATGGAGGTGTGTGATGCTCTTAGGTTAGTTACTTTTAAGTAGTTCTAAGTGCTAGGGCACTGATGACCCCAGATGTTAAGTCCCATAGTGCTCAGAGCCACTTGAACCACTCTCTCGCTCTCGCTCTCCGCCTCTGACTTTGCTTATAGCAATGTGAAGGACTTTTAATAAAACTTTTTAATTATCAAGCCCTTACTATTCTACGCCGTAGCAGTACGTCATAGGCTACATTTCATGAAGTATTGTCTCACGTGGACTAAAAAATTCTGTGATTCTCTGTTACATCCTCTGCCATCCTCCGTCGCGGCTTACAGCTGCCTTCCACTATACCGGCACCACCAGGCAGCAGCCCTGTCTTGCCCCCCTAAGATAAAGGCCAAAGTGTACGCTGTGTAGTAGGAACAGCCGCATCGTTATAGAAACAAATATCTTGCAGTGGGAGAGCTCCACATTCCGTGATCGCGAAGTTCACCATCGCCAGACAGGTCGAGAAGTCGACCTCAACTCACTGTCCTTGCCGGGAGAAAAAAATCACCCCAACGGTAATAATAATGACGAAACGTATCTCAGTATCCAGGAGAAGCTTCGAATACTGCATCCCACCGCCATGTGTGCTTTTATGAAGTGGAACGGGACTACTGTGCAATGCGCGAGCGGCCGGCAGCGCTGATCGCTGCTGAATGGGGTACCTTCTAAGGGACCGTGACTTCTGCACAAAGACCTGCTGGATGGTGAGAGAGAGAGAGAGAGAGAGAGAAAAAGACTCTGAGGAACAAGTGTTACGTCACGGATCACATTACCTTTCAGTCAAACAAGGATTTCTCGAACTTTCGGTCAAAGTTTGAATCTCATTGGTTCCTGAAAATACTCCTTTGGAACTTTTCATCAACTGCTCTTCCTAATTTAGCGTCCATTCAAAATGAGGCCCTCTGGCTGGCTGCGTGTGAAATGTGGTGAGTGTATATAAGCCCCGAACCCACTGTCCGCTGTGGTGCCTATAGTTATCTGTCTGTTTTGTCCTTCTGTGTCTTTAAAAATGAAATGCAGTGGCAACAGTTCCAACATTAGCGACAAGCGCCGTGGATTTGTAGAAGGCGAACTACCACATAAGCAATTTTTATTCGTAAATCTGTGATTATGGTGGGCAAATCGGAAAAGTTCCGTGGATTAAATTCTACAGTGAATTTCTCGTCAGTAATTCAGTTTCTTTTTGCTCGTTACAGCACAGATCCAGGATTTCATTCTGGAGTGCTCCGAGGCTGGACCACGGAAGACTTTTCGGCCTGTTCCTGTTGAAATCCAGCCTCCTGTGGAAAATCCACAGCCAGGAGTGTCTTGTAAGTGGTGGTGGTGGTTTGTGTTTAACGTCCCGTCGACAACGAGTTCATTAGAGACGGAGTGCAAGCTCGGGTTAGGGAAGGATTGGGAAGGAAATCGGCCGTGCCCTTTCAAAGGAACCATCCCGGCATTTGCCTGAAACGATTTAGGGAAATCACGGAAATCCTAAATCAGGACGGCTGGAGACGGGATTGAACCGTCGTCCTCCCGAATGCGAGTCCAGTGTGCTAACCACTGCGCCATCTCGCTCGGTGTGTCTTGTAAGTATAAAAAAATTGTATGTAATTTGTTTTCGTAGTACACTCATGCTCATAAACGAAGGATAATTGCAGAATGTGGTGCCACACAACGTGGCACTACACAAAACTGGCGCTAATAGCATAGGCACATAGTGAAGACACAGGATACAGATCTGTAAGTCCACGGTATTGGTGATAAGTTGAGAAAACTGCCCCGAAACACATGTGCTACAAAACGCCACTGTTTCCTGCGCATGTACCCCGACATCAGTATGGGATGATCACTATGCACACGTACACAAGCCGCACAACGGGTTGGCATACTCTGGATCAGGTGGTCGAGCACCAGTGCCTGTCAGATCTCCCGAAGTGTCCTAGAGGTTTGAAGACGTGCAGCGATAAGTCGACCGAGAGCATCCCAGACGTGCTCGATGGGGTTTATTTCTGGAGAACAGGCAGGCCACTCATTCGCCTGATATCTTCTGTTTCAAGGCACTCCTCCACGATGGCAGCTCAGTGGGCCGTGCGTTATCAACCATCAGGAGGAAGGTGGGACCCGCAGCACCCCTGAAAACGCAGACATACTGGTGCAAAATGACGTCGCGATACACCTGACCTCTGTCAAAGTCATGCAGGGGTGTACGTGCACCACCCCACATGTAGACTATGTGTCTGAAGACAACTGTTCCAGTGGTAAGGTCCCGAGCAAGGCTACCTGCAGTACTCCGTGGCCGTCTGCGGGCACTGATGGTGACATATTGGGCTTCTTGTGGTGTTGTGCACTGTGGACGTCCCGTACTGTAGCGCCTGGACACGTTTCCTGTCTGCCAGAATCGTTTCCATAATCTTGAGATCACACTTTGTGGCACAGAGTGTTTGACCAGCCTCGGGTCGCCCTAGTATTCTACCTCTCATGAGGTCATCAAAATGTGTTCTTTGAGTCATTTTCAACACCCAGTCACGATTAGCACGTCTGAAAACGTCTGCACACTTACTCGATGCACCGTACTCTGGCATCTACCAAGACACCTCTGCGTATGTGGACTGCTGCCAGCACCACCGTGCGACGACGCAGGTCAAATGCACCACATGGTCATACCTCGAGGTGATTTCCGCCCATCAGAGCGTTGTTTCTCCATGTATCAGCATTACATCCAACAGAGAGTACTCAGTAGCAACAAACGCGTAAGTATAGAAAAAAAATCTCTGTAGTATATGTGTAATCTTTTTATATAGGCCAATGTCCAAAAATAAGAAGAAATATGTTTCGCCTTGTTACAACAACAATTCTAGAGGTGACTGACTTTATAGATAGACAGCCGCAGACCGTTCACGAGCTACAAAAGGTGCTGGAACAGTCTCTAGTAGACAATGAGACGTCGGAGCAGCCTTTTAAGTAGAAATAAAAAAATCCTGTATTGCTAAAATATGTTTCGTTTATGTCTATAGTAAAGCAGAGAGGAGTTTTTTCTCTAACAAATCGTTATATTGCTACAGCCCCCGATTTCGGCGTAGCTGACCAGCGGCCGCAAGGTTGCTCAGACTCTGAGATGTCGGGATTACCCGAGAACTAGGAGGAATCATGATTCGAACTGCCGACACCTGAATCTGCCCATGCAGTGCCTGATGATTTGGGGAAGATGATCGCATCCTGGCACCAGAACGATAACATTAGCGGCGCTGCTGATTCAGGTAAATTATTATATTCACACCTTGTCTCTCTCTTTGTGGTATTAGCGGTTTTTTTTACCAAAATATTTTTCTTCCTCTCTCTACAGCCAACGCATCTATGTGTTTCATTAATGTTCTTTTCATTCTACAGCTAGTCAACCGGCAGTATCTGGCGGCGCGCTGCCTCCACACTTGACCCCTGCGCTGGTGCCGTGTGGGCGGCCCGTGCAGAAGCCAACGGTAACCGTCACAGACTGGCCCGCACGACACAGCCCTGAGAAACAGCGGCGCCGCAAACCGCAGCCGCAGCTGCAACGACCCGCATCCCCGCGACATGGCTGTTCGTTCTGGCCAAGCCAAGGGGGAGGAGAGCGGCTTTCCGCACCAACAAGCCACTTCTACATCCCCAGTTAGTTCCACTAGTGATAATAGTGATATGGCTAGTAGCAACCTCTTCTTCGCGTCCTATTATCGAGCATCAAATCACAAACGTCATGCCAGAACTAGATTATGTAGTGATCGAGGAAGCGTTTGATGAGCGCATCTCGTTTACACTGATTAAGAATCGGGAAGGGTGCTACAAGAATGTTACAAATTATGGGCTGTGGTGCCGCACTGTCATGGACAGAGAGCTCACCAAAGTCGTAAATGATACGGGTTATCCCTCGGTGAAATGCAATGCGGCATTGTGCTGTGAACTATTGCACCCCCCCCCCCCCCCCCCCAAGAGAAAGGCTGCTGAGGAAAAAGTATTGTCCATCTTTGGGAGAAAAACAGTGTGATATCGCGGAGCAACTCGATCACTGAGTTGTTACACGTCCTCACCTCGAGTTCTATTTTGACCAGGCTTTCGGAGATGGCTGGTAGAGGATCCCGTAAAGCACTCAGCCGTGTTCTACATGTCGATATCCAATCACATCTCCATTACCCAATAATTGAAGGGTCTGACCATATCGAGCTACCCGAAGATATAGCAGCTAAACAAGCGTGGATTAATTTAAACCCGTGTGGGATAGCAGCGCAGTTTTTAGCGCCTTGCCACGGTTCGTGCGGCTCCCCCTGTCGGAGGTTCGAGTCCTCCCTCGGGCATAGCTGTGTGTGTTGTCCATAGCGTAAGTTAGTTTAAGCTAGATTAAGTAGTGTGTAAGCCTAGGTATCGATGACCTCAACTGTTTGGTCCCATAGGAACTTACAACAAATTTCCAAAATTAATTCAAGAATGAAGCAGACAATGCCTTTTTTGCGCTGTCAACCCTGACTTGTGAAAGAAATTATATGGTTCATCTGAACCGTCCAGCCAAATACCATGTTCGTGGTATTAATACATGTTACTGCTTTGACAGTATTGAGTTCCCCGTTTAACTTCAGGACATACTCGTATTCGAGAGGCAGAATGAGGATATTACGGTTAACATTTTTCGCCTGAAGAGCATCAAGCCAGATGACAGTGGAATCGCCGGACTTCACCGTTTACCAAATTTTATAGATCAGCGCAAGCTGCTTGTTAACATGCTGCTATTCTCAGGTGAGAACGAAAACTAACATTACGTTTGGGTCAAGGATATGTCCCGACTCCTTTCATCTCAGCATAAATAGCATATTTGCTACGGGTGCCTCATTGTCTTTTTCCTCAGGCGAGTATTTAGTCAAACATCAAGCTGATTACTCAACCAGTAAACCGGTATGTGTTGAAATGAAACAGAGGAAAACAAATTCTTGAAGTTTAAGAACCACCAGCAGCAGGAGCGATGTCGCTTTGTAGTGTATACTGGAGAGCTTGCTCGCTCATGTGACACGCTGTGTAGATCATCCCCACTCATATTGATGGAGAAACACGTACCGTACGCGGCGGGGAAAAACTTTGATTTCCTGTTTCAGTCTTCACATTTGGTTTGCTCACTGAGCTCGAGAAACCTTACAGCAACATCGTCATGACCGAGTCAAAGGAGAATGATAATTTGTACAAAAAGGCTGTTGATTGTCAAATTTGTTGGATGCTGTTGGATTGGAAAGCCGAACCTCCCCGTACGGATCACTGCCACGTAATGGGGAAATTCCGCGGGGCAGCTCACAATGCATGGAACCTGAAGTGTCAATTACCACGACACATACCCATTTTATTCCGAAATTTGAGCGGGTATGACGCTCACTTTCTTGTCGAGCACTTGGCTGATTTTCGTAAGAAGAATGACCAGGCCAGTGTCCTGCCTGAGAGCGTCGAGAAGTATATATCATTCTGCAAACTAGTGATGCATAAAATTACGCTTCACTTCTTCGACTCGCTACATTTTATGCAGGCACCACTCCTGAAACTTGTTGAAACAATGTATCAAGGCGACATGCACATCATCCGAGCGTGCATTTCCCGATGACGCAAAGTTTCAACTTGCGGCTGGGAACGGCGTTTTCTCATATGATTATCTGGGTAGCACGGCTAAACTCAACGAAACAGGACTACTTGACACAGCTGAATTCTCCAGTAATCACATGTTTTTGAAAAATTCCGGACTGTGTACATGACCACATACAAACTTGGCACCTCTTTTATTACACAGCACCTGGGTTGTCTTGGGATGCAAAGCTCAAGAAAAAGAAAAGACTATCCATCATTTGCCTGAAGGCCACGCCAACGCAAATAACCCACAGGTCGGTGAGATGTTCAGTGCGCCTGTTGAGTTTAGTTATCTCAAGTATTTGGACGTAAATAACTTATGCGGCGACGACATCCAACAACTGCTGGAGACTGGGGGGTTTCAATGGGTGCCCAAAGAAGACCTCAATGGATTAGTAGAGATATTTAGAAACGGTGACATGGCAAATGATTCTTATGTAGGGTATGTTGTGGAGGCAGATCTTGCAAACACTATTCGTATGCATGATGCGCGCGCCGGTTTGCCACTGTTTCCAGGGCTACTAGTTACACGAAGCACAGGTTCCAACCCTAAGCTGATAAAAACGCTGGGGAACAAGCAGAGGTACGTTAGTCACTATTCTAACCTCCAGCAGTGTCATCAATTAGGAATAGTTCTGTTTGGAATTAGGCGCGCTATCTCCTTCCACAATGTGTAATTTTGAAAAAGATTTTTTAAAATAAGCGTGAATTTAAATTTCGACAAAAACATGGAGAATTTAACAGACCACCGCGATATTCTTGTAAGAACCACATGGGAAGGGCATTACGGGGTAAGAAAATCCATTGCGAGACCAAATTTCACATTATTCAGTGAGAACTTTGTCGCTGTGGAGATGGCGAAGGTTGCAGTAGGGTTCACAGATCCTAACTACGTGGGAATGTGCATATTAGACCTGTCCAAACCCCATATGTATCTTTACCATTATCAGTTCGCAAAAAATTCATTTCGCTAGTCCGACATTATTTTATGTCGACACAGATAACTTCATCTTCTGGGTGAAGAACTGTGGTCCATATGTATTTATTAGGTACCAAGTCAACGAATTCGACACGTCCTCATACACGGCCGATAATCCTTACGGTATTGGTCCACGTAACAAAAAGGTTATCAGTCCCAATGAAAGACGTGGTACGTCAAGGGCCGCCATGGTTGAAGATTACTTGTGTTGCCTGTATGGTGGTGTTCGCGGTGCTCCACACTAACCATGGCTCATCGTGCACCAAACTGGTATTCAGTCAAGAGGGCATGGGCTGTACATTGTGCAACAATCTGAAATTGGCCTGTTGCTTCACGACGACAAGTGGGTCATATGTGAGGACAGGATTGAAACCCTCCTATACTCACACTACCCACGTGGGTGGAGAGAATGATGCAGAGTGAATCGGTTTGTGTAAGATGAATGAATGTATGTGGAAATGTATGACCCGTTCATCATAGTGTAATTAATTGTAGTAGATAGCACGCAATGTGTGCTGTAGTTTACATGGTTTTTCATGCTCACCACACCGTGTAAATATTTTTGTTTTCATTCACGCCATGTGTGTCACACTTTGCCTGCACACTATGTGTGCCTTTATATATATTTTTAGTATGTCTGAAGGGGAAAAAACGATAAAACTATAAGAAATTATAAAAATTTAAGAAAATCTGTATCAAAAAAATAAACAACAACTTTTTTATTTTCGTAAACTGTCTGACAGCATGTCATATAAAAATGTGTACCAGGTGATGTGTAAATAACCTAGTTTTTAAGTTTCACCAGCTATTAGCCACCACAATCCGATTAGTTATTTATTATTTCTTTTTTACAGTCCAATTCAATTTGTAGACGTTTCGGATACATCCAATGCTACTATACCAATTTTGTCATGAATACATAGTCCACTGTAAAAAAAAAAGTTATGTTATTCAAAATTGCTTGGACTGTAAGCTATAGTTCTAGTTAATAATAGTACTAGTTTAAGGAAAAAGAGTACCTCTGGTTGTCTGTTCAGTCTCATTGTAAAATATGGAAGTTCCTGTTTTATAAAGAACCAAATTGTAACTGCTTCGCAAGGTATCAAAAATTTATGTTTCCTAAAAAGGAACTACACAGTAACACATGAATCAAATTCTATCGGCGAACTGTATCTCAGGAACCAATGTGTTAAGGAACTAAACTGTATCACTGAACATTGACATGCATATGTGTCTGCGTCTAAAAGAACCGAATTGTATCCCAAGAACTAAATTGTACTTCGAGAATCAAATTGTATCTGTGGGAATTGAATAAATAAAAAATTGGTTACCATATGTCCTTGTTGACGTTATTTACAGAAAACCTGGGATGATCTTGGTATATCCTATAAAGACCTGGCCACGGTGCCACCCACTCCCTCAACGAAACACGTGCAGCACGACAGGCATAGTCCCATGCAACCATTACATATGTTTCGTTATTCTCCATCTTAAAAAGTCACCTTCATAATAGGACTCATGTTCAAAGCTAATGTCACTTGCCTAATACACATACTTTACACATAAGTATAAAGTATGTGTATTAGGCAAGTGACATTAGTTTTGAACATGAGTCCTATTATGAAGGTGACTTTTTAAGATGGAGAATAAAGAAACATATGTAATGGTTGCATGGGACTATACCTGTCGTGCTGCACGTGTTTCGTTGAGGGAGTGGGTGGCACCGTGGCCAGGTCTTTATAGGATATACCAAGATCATCCCAGTGAACTCCATGGTAGAAACGTGTTAGTCACTTTGCACTCCTCTGTGTTTCAAAATGCGTCACATCCTTGAAATACCTTGGTAATGTTTCTATTATACAAGCATCTTCTGTGTATGCTACGAATGCAACATGTTTAAAATATGAACTGTTCTTGCTCTTCATCACGGAAACCTTGAACGTCCGCAGCACACCATGCTTCGGGTATACAGCTCGTTCCACAACACCAGTGAGCAGGAAATATTTCATCACTGTCATGCAGATCTAGAGCATACACTGCAGTGTGTTCAGAAAAATTTGCCAAAGGTTCAAATTCAATTCTCACAACTATAGGCTCCAATTTAATTACCTCGTTCTGTTTTGAGCACTCTGTTATGATGATTGGTGCGAGCTCCCTAAATTTCCATGGGCTGAATAGACATCCTTCCTCTTCACGGTAAAAAGTGCGGAACCATACATACATGTCAGGGGCTAGACTGTGTACACTTTAATTCCAATGCAGATGTAAATTATCATACAGATAGAATTCAGGTAGACTCTGGCATTAATTAACCCAAAATTATCAAAATTGGTGGAATCATTTGCTATATTCTCTCTTCTTTTGGTCTCGAAGGCAAATATGATGAATCTAAGCATCTCCAATTGAGCAGAGGTATTAATGGAGCACATTTGTCTGCTCGCAAGGGATAGAATTTGGTATTCAAAAAGCTCCCATGAATGGAAAGATAACGGTAGAAATACACATGCATTCAGAGTTTTTTAAAGCTTCAAACACTGCTCATCCGATACAGTGACATGTGGCATTTACCATATTATTTTACTGATGTGATCTTGTTCTCCTCTTGTGCTCCTGAATGCATGAGATGTTATCCGTTGTATTCTGTACTTGAATAGATTCCTGTTTAGCTTTCAAAATAAGTCATTGCATGTCTTCAAAGCATGCTATAAGTAGTTTTAGAGGTACACATGTGGTAAATCTCCTGCACCATTCAGCCGTTTTACCCATTGGCTCATCTTTGAACAATCCAGCACTTTCTAAATCGTTCAAATCCGAGGGAGAAACAGAGACATACGTTTGAAATGTTGATGCTATGCCTAAATTGTGTGTATGGTCAATCTCGACCCCGTTAAGTTCACACCATATCTCGCGAAACAGGGATGCTTAAGCATCATCTGTAAGCTTTGATTCCACTCTAGCAGTACCATCCCCTTTCGTAAATGATCTACCAAGATATATCAAACTCCTGCATGGGAGGGTTACAGCAACTTGGTAATGGATGACAGTCCTAATTTCATCGTTCTTGTTAAATGTGGTTCAAGCATAAGGTTTATGCAAGAAGTATTCCTGACGTATAATACGCTCGTAATATTCTACCGCTTCAGTTACATCGAACGACGTCATTGCAAGATTTCAGTCCTACTGGTTTACGAAACTCATACCTCGCACGTGTTATCACCTTGTGGTTCCGTTGCGAAGTGTCGCGCTGTGCATTACGCATGTCGGTTTTATATCTTATTTCCATTGTTGATTTCTGACCGCTGGCAAGCCTCAAGTCTCGGCATGTTGAAGGTCACCGCTGCCGCTTCCGGTCTCCCGGCAAGGTGGTGTCTTTGTTCTCACCAAGACGTTGGAGACGAGTCAATTGCAAGTCTCGACTGGTTGAAGGTCCCTGCCGGTCTGTGCATGTTCGATATCTCTGGTGGTTTCACTTTATATGTAGTTGCACAATGATTTCCTCGATACGAAACTTGACGATTATCCTGGTGCACAATACGCAGTTCCATGTAGACCAATGTCTAGACAGGGAGGTGTTGGTAGGGGTCTCAGAAATTCTATTCCCATTTCCAACTGAGGGGAAGCATCTGTAAATTGTACGAATTAGTATACTTCTGAGATAGGAGTTTGCTGCAATGTTACACTCGCGACTCATCAGATCTGTAAAATTTATTAAGATCCCTCCTAAAAATTTGTCCTTTTGTGAAGCGCAGTAGTCGTCCTAATAAACCTGGTTAAAATCAATCGCTGCATTCACTGTCTTTGTTTCAGATTTAAGTGTACTGATGTTTGTACAGACTGTTTTAAAATTTCTTTTAAATCATCAGTATTGTATGCACCAGTTTATATATCCACAATTTCTTTATGGCCATTACTTCCTAGATGAAGTTTATTTTTAGGCTCTGTGACATTCGGAATGCTGTTGCATGTCTCCAGTCCTGACAATGCTATACTCCACTCACCACTGCTTAAATCAATCGGTGGGAAGTAATCTGCGGGTAATACAGACGATCGTTCTTTTAAAGTCAAAGTATATGATAGCGCATCTGAATCTCAACTGATGAATGGATACTTAATGCACCTCCATATACATCCCTCGTCGTACATGTAAGGAGGAACATGATGCATAAATGACCACACAGGAGATAAGGATCAAAGTCTTGATAGCGATGAAAATTTTAGAACCTACGTCTTCTGTTGGTGAAGTATAGTTGTAACCCTTCTGATGGTTGCAGCTCTCCAAATTAGTCGAAATTGTAGATTTTATTTGTGTTTTTCTTAACATACGCTACCCAGTGGGTTCCAAGTCCTCAACAACACCTACATTCACAATTCCACTTTCTCTGGATTTCCACACAGTCTTCGGTAATGTGTCCCGCATAAATACACCACGGAATCGTGGAATACTGAACTTTTTCGCAACAAACTTGAGCAAATCTGTATTTGTGAGCGATGGCTAATGGGCCTCTTATTTTTTATTTATGAAGAGAGTCAGTCAATTCTTGTGTGTTTTCAGGTGTAGTCCATTTCCAATGGCTGCTGCTTCCATCGTGCAGTTATTCTCCTTGCCACCTCTAGTTGCTAATGTGAGTTCTGTGCGTTTTTGTCCGTTCCAGACATAGCCACAACATCATCAGCCAGTGAAACCATTACT
Organism: Schistocerca americana; assembly: GCF_021461395.2. Lineage (NCBI taxonomy): Eukaryota > Metazoa > Arthropoda > Insecta > Orthoptera > Acrididae > Schistocerca > Schistocerca americana. Next base: position 828,147,900 of record NC_060119.1, on the reverse strand, counting down.
GAGAGACGTGCGAGGTTAGAAATGAGGAAGAGGATAAATCCACTCCACGTCTTGGGTATTGGTAGGCCTGGGGCGCTTTAACCGGTCCTTTATACTTTAGGGCGCTTTCAGCTGCGTACATCGCTCTCAGAATATGGCTTTTTAAACACTTAACGGGAAGCTGCCTCTTCGTCGTGTCTTCTTCCTCACTGCACGTCGTGCAAAGTTCATAACTTGTTTGAAGTTGATCACCCATAAGTCTAGCTTAATTTTACTGTGCATGATTTTATCAATTATAAAAACTGCAATGCTCTATCTGAAATCCCTAGTCTAGGAGGACAGAGCGGGTGTGGAAAGAAACCAAAATAAGTTGCTGCCAGTTACACTTAACATTTAAATTTTATTAGTTAAAACACACGATAACATAAGAAAAAATTAACAACTCTCAAGGGTTTAACGAAAGAGCAATTGAGGTCCAGGAGTTCTTTTGGAAGTTTCGCTTCTTTCTTAAAAAAAATTGTTTCTTCAATAAAAATCTGCTGGAGGTCACACATTAAGCTAGAACAGTGTTACGGCTTAAGGCCAAAACAAAGATATTCAATGTTAATTCTACATAGGCTGAAAACTCGGATGAAGACCGCATATCAACAACAATTTAATGGCTTAAGGCCTAGGAAGAAGACCTTTCAATTTAAAAAGAGACCGAGGTCCTTAGCTTAAGATATTTCATGTAAAACTCGGCTGAAGGTCTTATGCCGAAAAATAACGATGTTATGTCTTAAGGGAAAGACCAAGATTTTGAATTTTTAATTCAAAAGAGATTAAAACTCGGCTGAAGGTCACACACACCATGCAGAAAACAATTTCACAGCTTACAATTTTAATAAGCTAAAACTCGGCTGCAAGCCACACAAAGTACTTAAACTAAGAGGAAATCACTATGCAAAACGCAAGGAGCGGCGCTCAGAAGGTTCCAATGGTCGGCCTGGGAAGTAACGCTAACGCAAGTTTAGGTGAGACAGGCAGCCAGACCGACAACCTCTTAATCGGAAGGGAACACAACCAAGGGACGATTCACGACCGACCGACAATCTGACCGATTTCAAACGGTCAGATCCAGCTACACACATAATGGAAAATATGGGCCGATGAAGAGTAAACCAAGATCCCAATAACTTCAAACTCGGCTTCACCAAGATCAAGGCATCAAACAGCACTGAAAAAATTTAAAAGAATACCGGTACCAGAAACACAAGTCACAACTGTCAAGTCACTACGGGAAGCTGCAGATTCTAACCAACAAACACACGACTTCTTACCACACCTGTCATCAGCTGAAAAAACAACAATCCACAAATAACGACCAAATCGTAAAAATCGAGTTTTAAGAAATGGTAACTAATTACTCAACTTGAGGATCCAGCTTCGGAAGAAGGCGAAAAGTCGCTCACACAGCTAGCGCCTCCAAATGCAATAGTGCGTGTCCACCGCCATAAAAACCGGCCTGGTTTCGCGCTGTGGAGACTGCGTCTCTGCTCAGTTCCAACGAACCAACAAGGTCCAACCTCATCCCAACTCGGAAAATGATGTTCGTCGTGAGGACCCAAGACGTCGTCGACTAACACGACCGGCCGAGCAAAGAACCAATGGCAGCCCACCTTCGCCGACAGCGGTTCCGGCGAATACTAACACCGTACGGACCCGACTGTTGCTGGCTGCCAACTCTACCCCGACTGATACTGGTATCAGTGCTCAGCAGACCACATGTCGGCATGCAACGACCAACCGATCGCCCGAACAACGGCTTTTCGTCTACATCGACCACGGTTCCGGCGTGTACTCGCAGTGTCTGCCTTCCGATTGACTCTGCCGACTCACTGCTCCGCGCCCGACTGCACTCCCGGTCCGTCTCCAACTGAACTGACTTCCTTCGGACGGAAGACGTCCCGGAGACACTGGCTCGGACCCAACCATGCAGATAGAACACAACCGACGTCTCTGCACAGGAAGGAACCGACCCAAATACACGTCGTCGATGAGACGGCCGACCGAACGTACAACGGTCGTCTCCGCTGGTACTGGCTGTGCGGGCCTCACTGAGGCTCCGTCCACGACTGCACTGCTGCTGCGTCCCGACCGCTCTCCTGGTCCGTCTCCAACTGACTTCCAGACACACGACGACTCGGAATTAATATCGGTCGCTCCAGAGATGGTACGACAGTGCATTATCGATACTTGCTGCTGCTGCCACTCATGGGCAAGTAGAGCAGGAAGTTAGTGACGCCAGTAAATGGAATAAGAAAACGAGGCGGCACTACCGTAATACAAGATGACAAACAATAAATGGCATGAACACGAGCCGTGCACGGCTCACTGTCCTCTACTAGTATCCTTTCTCACAGGTATTGCCTTTGCTTTATCAGCTAAAATTCGATCTGCAGCGTGATTTGTTGGGAGATCTTTAGGTTTTGCGTATGCAATGTCGCGTTCCACACACAGCTCGTCAAGCAAGTTAATCCCCTAATTATCACGAGCCAAACTTTTGAAACTTTGTACAAGGTGCATAATAATTATATCCCAGAGGGTGCAACTAGACAGGAAGTTTGTCGAGAATACCACCGCCTCTTATACTGCATCTCCCATCACACATGTTATGCTACTGTGCTAGTTGTGCTCTCTGCATCCCATTGTATCGCAAATCGTCAACTTGAATCCAGGTGTTTTGTGTTGCAGGCAAACCAAGCTATTTAACTAGTGCTCTATTCCCTCGACGTCTTGTAACATGCTCTATGAGAAACACATGTGGTTCTGAGCTCTTCTGCATTTCCTCGGTGTAAAAGCATCCTGAAATTTCAGTGCCACTACTATCCTTTACGATGTAAGTTCTGGGATCTGTTCTCTGTAATTTGGAAACTGTGAATATTTCACTCAACCAGTTTGGGAGGTGCGACTTCTCAAATGATGGCTTGTGTTTTGAGACACGTACCGAATCACCTACATTAAACTTCTGTTTATGTGAATCTAGCATTTTAATACGGTTGTACACCGTATCCAATAGTCCATTGTCATGAACATCGATTAGTCTAATTTTTATCGTGCTATTTTTGGTTCGATTATACTGTGCATTTATTTCCGGGAGGATATCTGTCCATTTGTTTGAAGTGAAAAGATTAAAACACATCCACATTTGACTTATCATTGTTCTGTTCAGACGTTCCACGATACTAGCTTGCAGGTGGAAGAATGTTGGGCAGTGATGTATTCCTAGCCGGCCGCAGTGGCCGTGCGGTTAAAGGCGCTGCAGTCTGGAACCGCAAGACCTCTACGGTCGCAGGTTCGAATCCTGCCTCGGGCATGGATGTTTGTGATGTCCTTAGGTTAGTTAGGTTTAACTAGTTCTAAGTTCTAGGGGACTAATGACCTCAGCAGTTGAGTCCCATAGTGCTCAGAGCCATTTGAACCATTTTTGATGTATTCCGAACTGCTCCACCACTGTCTTGAAATACATATTCTAAAACTCACTGTGATTGGTTTGCAGGTTGTCCAGACATCTATTCATCTCTCTCTGAACAAACGCTCAAACACCCATGCCAGATCCCTCCCTCTTTCTCTTTTAACAGGTAATGCCCAGCCGAATTAAGAATATGTATCAATAACCATTTAAATATATCTGAACTTATTATTGGCCTGTGTATATTGCCTCACATCATCAAAGTCTGCGATGAGTCATGTAAACCTTTTGTGGCCGAGCGGTTCTAGGCGCTTCAGTCTGGAACCACCCGAACGCTACGGTCGCAGGTTCGAATCCTGCCTCGGGCATGGATGTGTGTGATGTCCTTAGGTTAGGTAGGTTTAAGTAGTTCTAAGTTCTAGGGGACTGATGACCTCAGATGTTAAGTCCCATAGTGCTCAGAGCCATTTAAACCAAGCCATTTAAACCTTTAACCATAACACGTCCATGAGTGTATGTTTTAAGTACTGGTTGGTGCAATTCTTGAACAACTCTCTCCATTTTTATTCGATTACGCCTCTCTCTCTCTAAGCTCAGAAATTATTCAAACAATCTCGTTTGAATGAGCAGTATTACCGGCAGCAACTAATGCCATGAGCAGTCGTAGTGGATCTATTAGGTCATTGGGATCATCATGGTATATATATACTGCTAACTTATTCGTGATGGTCGTCAATACCATCCCCAGTGCTGTATCAAGCATCTCATATAGGTCTTATAATGGTTTTGTATTTTGCACTGCTTTGGTTTCCTACTGTCCTATGTACAACAGTCATTTTCAGTATTTCACCATGCATCTCCAGATCTTTGGGTGAATAATTTACAGTTTTTGTGGGATTTAGATAAATGAGTTACATTAAACCAGTTCTCTGAAATTCCCTGTCTCCTATCTATCTGTTTTTTTCTTTTAAACTTATAGGGTGCATGCCTAACATGCATGGTTTTTCATCCTGATACCATTCGTTTTGTTCATCCTATTATCACTGTGGCGGTTAATGGAATCAGCAACTTCGTCATCAACGAATAATTTTGTTGAGACTTCATGCCGGCCGCGGTGGTCTAGCGGTTCAGGCGCTCAGTCCGGGACCGCACGACTGCTACGGTCGCAGGTTCGAATCCTGCCTCGGGCATGCATGTGTGTGATGTCCTTAGGTTAGGTAGGTTTAAGTAGTTCTAAGTTCTAGGGGACTGATGACCTCAGATGTTAAGTCCCGTAGTGCTCAGAGCCATTTGAGACTTCATCAAAAGATTCCGTAACTGGTTTGAAAGCTTCTCTCAGCGTATTTTCTCGATCCAATTGCCCTACCCTTAACAGTCATAACTTGTCTTGAACTCCCTTCTGTGCAGTGATGAACTTATGCTTAGTCGACATTTTGTTATTTACCAACCGCACTGCTTCATACGTTGCACCTTATATACATTTCACCCAATTCTATCAACTTTCACAGCCAAGTTATGTACTTTCTTCTCAGCTCCATCAACCTTTAAAATTACATCATTTAAATTTTTTCTAAATGGAGTAACCCTATCATCTAAACCGTTGATCAGCCTCAGCGAGGTCTTGGCATATATCTCTAGGTTCTTAAGTTGACATTCAAGACGCTGAAATTTTGTATCTATATATATATAGTCGAATTATTTTCTACCCACCAAACTAGCCGAGAGTGCTAATGCACTACTTCCTGGACTCGGGTAGGTACGCCAGCTCATCGAATCCACCTGGTGGATTAACGACGAGGACCGGTCTGCCGGCCAGCCTGGATGTGGTTTTTAGGCGGTTTTCCACATCCCGCTAGGTGAATAATGGGCTGGTCCCCACGTTACACCTCAGTTATGCGACTCGCAGACATGTGAAAACGTTCGCACACTATATGGCTTACACAAGATACAGACAGCTGGAGTACACTACTTCTGTCCTGAGGGGTTTGGAGTGGTGGCAGGAAGGGCATCTGGCCACCCTCTGTAGCTCACACTGCCAAGTCAATAGTAACACGGCTGACCCGCGTTGGAGTGGCAGAAGGGCCCAAGAAAGAAAGAAAATATAGTCGAATTCTCTGTCTATATATACCCATCCTCTCAGGCAAGGAGGGGGGGGGGGGGGGGGCGGGCGGCGGTGCCCGGCAAGCATAGTGTGATGTATACTAACATACCCACCACTTTCACAGGAACTCCTGGAAGCTGTGCTTGTACCTACTGTCATTCATTTTTCATGTTTTATCAATAACAAGATACACATACTGTTGTGATTCCAGCAATCTCCACATATCTTTACAAATTCACTGAATGACATATCAGTTCCAACATGAGCTTGAGAAATGCGCTTTAAATTTAAATTGTTTTGCCAGACTACTATAATAAGGTTTGCAAACTGGAAACATTGTAGAATTTGACCCTGGTTTTCCACATCCACATCATCAAATATGGACACAGTGATCGGTTTTACATTTTCTAGTGGAGGGATTTCACAGCTTTGACTGAATGTCTTTGTGTTACACCACTGACACCTTATAGTATCTTTTGCAGCAACTGGTACTTGGGCTGAAGAAGTGGTTTTGAAAATACACAAACGTAGACACTCAAGTTGGACTCCATCTGGGTATACAATCAGCGATGTGAGAACATTTGTCTTCCTACAGCTGTATGTACCCAAAATTACTGCTCGTATATTATCGAGCATCCCCTCCATGAACCATGGGCCTTGCCGCTGGTGGGGAGGCTTGCATGCCTCAGCGATACAGATGGCCGTACCGTAGGTGCAACCACAACGGAGGAGCATCTGTTGAGAGGCCAGACAAACATGTGGTTCCTGAAGAGGGGCAGCAGCCTTTTCAGTAGTTGCAGGGGCAACAATCTAGATGATTGACTGATCTGGCCTTGTACCATTAACCAAAACGGCCTTGCTGTGCTGGTACTGCGAACGGCTGAAAGCAAGGGGAAACTACAGTCGTGATTTTTCCCGAGGACATGCAGCTTTGCTGTATGATTAAATGATGATAGCGTCCTCTTGGGTAAAATATTCCGGAGGTAAAATAGTCCCCCATTCGGATCTCCGGGCGGGGACTACTCAAGAGGATGTCGTTATCAGGAGAAAGAAAACTGGCGGTTTACTGATCGGAGCGTGGAATGTCAGATCCCTTAATCGGGCAGGTAGGTTAGAAAATTTAAAAAGGGAAATGGATAGGTTAAAGTTAGATATAGTGGGAATTAGTGAAGTTCGGTGGCAGGAGGAACAAGACTTTTGGTCAGGTGAATGCAGGGTTATAAATACAAAATCAAATAGGGGTAATGCAGGAGTAGGTTTAATAATGAATAAAAAAATAGGAGTGCGGGTTAGCTACTAAAAAACAGCATAGTGAACGCATTATTGTGGCCAAGATAGACACAAAGCCCACGCCTACTACAGTAGTACAAGTTTATATGCCAACTAGCTCTGCAGATGATGAAGAAATAGATGAAATATATGACGAGATAAAAGAAATTATTCAGGTAGTGAAGGGAGACGAAAATTTAATAGTCATGGGTGACTGGAATTCGTCAGTAGGAAAAGGGAGAGAAGGAAACATAGTAGGTGAATATGGATTGGGGGGAAGAAATGAAAGAGGAAGCCGCCTGGTAGAATTTTGCACAGATCATGACTTAATCATAGCTAACACTTGGTTCAAGAATCATAAAAGAAGGTCAGTACTTTAAACATAGCTGCGCTACAGCAACGGTTCCACGTAAATCAGACTAAGAGCAGCCGACCAGTTGCAAAGGATAAAGTAATCTTTACCTAGGTTTCAATACATATAAATCTATCTTCTTCAGAAGACGGCCTGGGGACAATGAACCTCGTAATATATATTAAGGTATGAAACATGAGTCAAGAATGAAGTTTAACATATATTAGGAAAATATTGTATTACAAGATGTGAGAAAGATTCTTGGTACTTACAGTATTATAACAACATGAACTGATATGTCCTTATCGTTTAGGCAAACATCTGCATAGTTACATTAATTATATAAACTATAGCCCTGATAACAGGGTTTGTCAGACAAATAAAATAGGTACATAGAAGTTGCAGAGCGCCTAAGCGACTGAGTAAAATCGGCCAGTGTAGTAGCACAGTGGCCAGGGCAGGTGGCGCTCATGTCGCGAACTATGTGCCGATAGGCGTACTGAAGTAACATTTGAAACATCAATATTAAATGCGTTCTTAAATAGAGTAATAATAAATAAAATGGCAAGCATTTAACTCCCGTTATGACATTGTGGGAGGTATAGGAACAATAACGTAGATACATACATCAAAAAGACAGGTGGCGCTTCCGCCGTCAGTTACATGCAGTGGTCTATATAGCCAAAATATAAAAGTTATATTACCATATTAGTGAAGCCCATAGAACGTATATAAGTCAAAACATCCAGAACAATCAGTAATGGCTTTTAAGAAAATTACGAGACCTGGTCTACAATCCAGTTACTATGTAATATAGAATAAGAGAAAATTACATGAGGGCCGCTGTAGTGGCAGCCATACATCGTGAGAAGAACACATTATATAAACGGTAGTAAACTGAAAGATTCCCTACCCTCCATCTCTACACCCTCCATCTCCTTTCCCAAGGTGGCTTCCGTCACCTCCCCCTCCCGGATGATGCCCTCTCTCCCTCCATTTATCCTTCCTATCAACTCTGATCCTCCATCCCCCTCCTTTCCTCTGTGCTTTCCCTGGGCTCCCTCTCCCTCCCCTTCTGTCCTGTTTTTCTCCCCACTAAACCTCTCCCTACCTCCCTTCTCCCCCCCCCCCCGGTCCTTTTGTATTCCCCTCCTCTGCCTACCCCACTCCCTGTCACGTCTGCCCCCCACCCCTCTTATGGGTCCTCATCCTCCTTCAGCTCCTTTCCCGGCTCCCCCCTTCGCTTTTACTCTCCTTTCCCCCCCTTTTTCGTTTTCCCATCTTCTGTCCAGTTTCCCCCCACCTGCTCTCGACTGTGGTGTCACATTTGCCAACTTTTTAGTGCAGTGTTCCAGTGACTATTCAGTGTTGTTTGTCTTTCTCGTGTTGCGAACAGAAACCATGCTGTCGCTCGGTGTGAATTTTATTTCCTTTGCGAACGGAATCCAGACTGTCGCCGTGTTTTTTAATTGTCTATTGTTTTCCCTGTCTACTTCGTATGTATTTTTATTAGCGTCATCATCCCTGCGTTGTTGTTTTAAGTTCCACGATTTCTTTTCGCCTTGTTACTCTCTAAGTCTCCGATTTTATCGCCTGTTTTTTTATTATTTGTTCTCTTGCTCTTTGTCACAAAATCTGTCGGCTGAAGAGCGGCGTACTAAGCTGCTGCCAGCCCGCCCCCTTCGGGGGGAATTGAAATTCAATAAATGAAAAAAAAGGGGGGGCTGAAAGATTTGAAAGTGCATTATAGCTTCCTGAGGAAATAGACTACTGAGGTTACTAGCATTAATGTTATATATTAAACAGTACGGGTTTAAAGCCTTCGAAAAATTGTTTACAGGCAAGGTTTAACTGACCATTCAGTATATTGCCGTCTAGAGCTCAAAGACGGCAATATACTGAATGATCAGTTAAACCTTGCCTGTAAACAATTTTTCGAAGGCTTTAAACCCGTACTGTTTAATATATAACATTAATGCTAGTAACCTCAGTAGTCTATTTCCTCAGGAAGCTATAATGCACTTTCAAATCTTTCAGTTTACTACCGTTTATATAATGTGTTCTTCTCACGATGTATGGCTGCCACTACAGCGGCCCTCATGTAATTTTCTCTTATTCTATATTACGTAGTAACTGGATTGTAGACCAGGTCTCGTAATTTTCTTAAAAGCCATTACTGATTGTTCTGGATGTTTTGACTGATATACGTTCTATGGGCTTCACTAATATGGTAATATAACTTTTATATTTTGGCTATATAGACCACTGCATGTAACTCACGGCGGAAGCGCCACCTATCTTTTTGATGTATGTATCTACGTTATTGTTCCTATACCTCCCACAATGTCATAACGGGAGTTAAATGCTTGCCATTTTATTTATTATTACTCTATTTAAGAACGCATTTAATATTGATGTTTCAAATGTTACTTCAGTACGCCTATCGGCACATAGTTCGCGACATGAGCGCCACCTGCCCTGGCCGCTGTGCTACTACGCTGGCCGATTTTACTCAGTCGCTTAGGCGCTCTGCAACTTCTATGTACCTATTTTATTTGTCTGACAAACCCTGTTTTCAGGGCTATATTTTATATAATTAATGTAACTATGCAGATGTTTGCCTAAACGATAAGGACATATCAGTTCATGTTGTTATAATACTGTAAGTACCAAGAATCTTTCTCACATCTTGTAATACAATATTTTCCTAATATATGTTAAACTTCATTCTTGACTCATGTATCATACCTTAATATATATTACGAGGTTCATTGTCCCCAGGCTGTCTTCTGAAGAAGATAGATTTATATCTATTGAAACCTAGGTAAAGATTACTTTATCCTTTGCAACTGGTCGGCTGCTCTTAGTCTGATTTGATAAAAGAAGGTTGTATACCTGGAAGAATTCTGGAGATACTAAAAGGTATCAGATAGATTATATAATGGTAAGACAGAGATTTAGGAACCAGGTTTTAAATTGTAAGACATTTCCAGGGGCAGATGTGGGCTCTGACCACAATCTATTGGTTATGAACTGCAGATTGAAACTGAAGAACCTGCAAAAAGGTGGGAATTTAAGGAGATGGGACCTGGATAAACTGAAAGAACCAGAGGTTGTAGAGAGTTTCAGGGAGAGCATAAGGGAAGAATTGACAGGAATGGGGGAAAGAAATACAGTAGAAGAAGAATGGATAGCTCTCAGGGATGAAGTAGTGAAGGCAGCAGACGATCAAGTAGGTAAAAAGACGAAGGCTAATAGAAATACTTGGGTAACAGAAGAAATATTGAATTTAATTGATGAAAGGGGAAAATATAAAAATGCCGTAAATGAAGCAGGCAAAAAGGAATACAAACGTCACAAAAATGAGATTGACACGAAGTGCAAAATGGCTAAGCAGGAATGGCTAGAGGACAAATGTAAGGATGTAGAGGCTTGTCTCACTAGGGGTAAGACAGATACTGCCTACAGGAAAATTAAAGAGACCTTTGGAGAGATGAGAACCACTTGTATGAATATCAAGAGCTCAGATGGAAACCCAGTTCTAAGCAAAGAAGGGAAGGCAGAAAGGTGGATGGAGTATGTAGAGGGTTTATACAAGGGCGATGTACTTGAGGACAATATTATGGAATTGGAAGAGGATGTAGATGAAGACGAAATGGGAGATAAGATACTGAGTGAAGAGTTTGACAGAGCACTGAAAGACCTGAGTCGAAACAAGGCCCCGGGAGTAGACAAGATTCCATTAGAACTACTGATGGCCTTGGGAGAGCCAGTCATGACAAAACTCTATCATCTGGTAAGCAAGATTTATGAGACAGGCGAAATACCCTCAGACTTCAAGAAGAATATAATACTTCCCATCCCAAAGAAAGCAGGTGTTGACAGATGTGCAAATTACCGAACTATCAGTTTAATAAGTCAAGGCTGCAAAATACTAACGCGAATTCTTTACAGACGAATGGAAAAACTGGTAGAAGCGGACCTCGGGGAAGATTAGTTTGGATTCCGTAGAAATGTTGGAACACGTGAGGCAATACTAACCTTACGACTTATCTTAGAAGAAAGATTAAGAAAAGGCAAACCTACGTTTCTAGCATTTGTAGACTTAGAGAAAGCTTTTGACAATGTTAACTGGAATAATCTCTTTCAAATTCTGAAAGTGGCAGGGGTTAAATACAGGGAGCGAAAGGCTATTTACAATTTGTACAGAAACCAGATGGCAGTTATAAGAGTCGAGGGACATGAAAGGGAAGCAGTCGTTGGAAAAGGAGTGAGACAGGGTTGTAGCCTCTCCCCGATGTTATTCAATCTGTATATTGAGCAAACAGTGAAGGAAACAAAAGAAAAATTTGGAGTAGGTATTAAAATTCATGGAGAAAAAGTAAAAACTTTGAGGTTCGCCGATGACATTGTAATTCTGTCAGAGACAGCAAAGGACTTGGAAGAGCAGTTGAACGGAATGGACAGTGTCTTGAATGGAGTGGATAAGATGAACATCAACAAAAGCAAAACGAGGATAATGGAATGTAGTCAAATTAAATCGGGTGATGCTGAGGGAATTAGATTAGGAAATGAGACACTTAAAGTAGTAAAGGAGTTTTGCTATTTAGGGAGTAAAATAACTGATGATGGTCGAAGTAGAGAGGATATAAAATGTAGACTGGCAGTGGCAAGGAAATCGCTTCCGAAGAAGAGAAATTTGTTAACGTCGAGTATAGATTTAAGTGTCAGGAAGTCGTTTCTGAAAGTATTTGTATGGAGTGTAGCCATGTATATAAATGAAACATGGACGATAACTAGTTTGGACAAGAAGAGAATAGAAGCTTTCGAAATGTGGTGCTACAGAAGAATGCTGAAGATAAGGTGGGTAGATCACGTAACTGATGAGGAGGTATTGAATAGGATTGGGGAGAAGAGAAGTTTGTGGCACAACTCGATGAGAAGAGGGGATCGGTTGGTAGGACATGTTTTGAGGCATCATGGGATCACAAATTTAGCATTGGAGGGCAGCGTGGAGGGTAAAAATCGTAGAGGGAAACCAAGAGATGAATACACTAAGCAGATTCAGAAGGATGTAGGTTGCAGTACGTACTGGGAGATGAAGAAGCTTTCACAGGATAGAGTAGCATGGAGAGCTGCATCAAACCAGTCTCAGGACTGAAGACCACAACAACAACAACATATTATCGAGGGGGAGTATCCCGTTCTTCTTCTTTATCTTCTTGCCTTCTTCCACAATGGACCACGTAGTTCTGATGCATCACCCACCCTGCCATGATATCAACAACATCAGATACTGAAGCGAGTTTTTATAGAAAAAACACTTATAATAATGTATGTACCCATTATCGCGCCATCAGCACCTTACCAGCAGCTACAGTGGCCACATTATGATAATGGCAATTATAATAGGGCAAAGAGTGTGTTACAGTGAACAATTAAATGATAGGGTTGTTCTTGTTAGAATCGACAGCAAACGAACACTGACAACGATGGTTCAGGTATACATGCCGAGCCGCAAGCTGAAGATGAAGAGATGGACAAAGCATATGAGGATATTGAAAGGGTAATACAGCATACAAAGGGAGATGAAAATCTGATAGTCATGGAGGACTAGAATGCAGTGGTAGTGGAAGGAGAAGAAAAAATGTTACAGAAGAATATGGGATTGGGACAAGGAATGAGAGAGGAGAAAAACTAATTGAGTTCTGTAATAAATTTCCGCTAGTAATAGCGAATACTCTGTTCAAGAATCACAAGATAAGGAGGTATACTTGGAAAAAACTGGGTTATGCAGAAAGATTTCAGTTAGATTACGTCATGGTCAGACAGAGATTCCGAAATCAAGTACTGACTGTAAGTCGTACCCAGGAGCAGATGTAGACACAGATATCAATGCAGTAGTGATGAAGAGTAGGCTGAAGTTCAAGAGATTAGTAGGAAGAATCAATACGCAAAGAAGTGTGATAAAGAAATGCTAAGGAATGACGAAGTATGCTGTAAGTTTTCTGAGGCTATATATATATAGAGCAATAAGCACTAGTTTAGTAGGCAGAACAGTTGAAGAGGAATATACATCTCTAAAGAGGGCAGTCACAGAAGTTGGAAAGAAAAACGTAAGTACAAAGAAGGTACCTGCGAAGAAACCGTGGGTAACAGAGGAAATAGTTCAGGTGATCGATAAAAGAAGGTAGTACAAAAATATTCGGGGAAATTCAGAAATAAAGAAATAGAAGTCACTGAGGAAAGTAATAAATAGGAAGTGTAAGGAACCTAAGACGAAATTGCTGTTTGAAAAATGTGAAGAAATTGAAAGAGAAGTGACTGTCGGAAGGACTGACTCAGCAAACAGGAAAATCAAAACAGCCGTCGGTGACATTAAAAGCAAGGGTGGTAACATCAAGAGTGCAACGGGAATCCCACAGCTAAATACAGAGGAGAGAGCAGATAGGTGGAAAGAGTGCATTGAAGGCCTCTATAAGGGGGAAGAAGGAGTTGATTTATAAGAGACAGGGGATCCAGTATTGAAATCAAAATTTAAGAGAAATTTCGAAGACTTAAGATCAAGCAAGGCAGAAGGTATAGATAATGTTCCATCAGAATAATTTGGGGGGGGGGGGGGGGGGGAATTTTACACAAATAGCGTCTGGGAATCAGCTGTGCCGGTTTCGGATTTACTCTCCATGATAGCCGTTTCTCTTCATTTAAATATAAGAGGCAGATAATTTCTTGTTCAGTCTAACATTTCTGCTTCTCTTTCGTTGCATAAAGCGTCACTTCTTGACAATTAGCAAACATTTGAAGAATAGGGGGAATCTGACCACTCAAGCATGTTGAGTGTTTACATCGAAGATGCGATTTTCTGACTGACGATGAGGAAATCCGGCAGTTACAACAACGTTTACAAAATCAGCGTTGGTGGGTTTACTCGACCAATCAGAAGCTGTATTGGGAAATAGCTTTACGAAAACTGGGATTTTTGGTGGGAGGGGTGGGGGCACCATGTAAGCGTAATGTATGTTTGGTGCTAAACGGATTATTCTCACAGATTAGCTCTGATAGGATAAAATCTTTTGCAATGCGGACCGCTGCGTGACGTGCAGGAAGAGGATCACTGAGGTTGTGAATGGTACCGACGGGACTGTGGAACCATATCGACTACGCGTTTCTCAGTTGGCGCGAACAGCCCAATCCAGGTGGTCCCACAGATTCTCGATTTGTTTCAAACCTGGGGAGTTTGGTGCTTAGGGGAGTATGGTAAACTCAGTCTGATGCTTTTCGAACAACACACGTACGTTGCGAACTGTGTGAGACGTTGCATTGTTGCAGGGTGTTTGCTTTCACACGTTTCACGCCGTAAACACCAACGGCCACCTGTGTGATGTAGCATAAAACGTGGTTCATATAAAATGGCCACCCGCGCCAGTCAGTGGACGTCCATTTGCGGTACTGCGTCCGCCCCGATCGCTGAGTGGTCAGCAGGACGGACTGCCGTCCTACTGCCCCGGGTTCGACTTCTGGCTGGGTCGGGAATTTTCTCCGCTCAAGGACTGGGTGTTGAGCTGTCTTCATCATCATTTCATCCCCATCCGGCGCGCAGGTCGCCAAATGTGGCGTCGAATGTAGTTAGACCTGCACCAAGACGGCCGGACCTGCCCCGCAACAGGCTTCAAGGCCAATGACGCCAAACGCTCATTTCCATTTGCGGTACTGCCGTGCAAATTCCAGCCTTCGTCGCTGATGAACAGCAGAACCAAACACCTGCAGTGGAGGTCCATACGCACGAACGTTCATCGAACAGTCGTTGGAGAGATACTGTTTGTAGCCCCTAGGTTCGTTTCGGCTGTCAGTTGGCTCCGAGCACTATGGGACTTAACCTCTGAGGTCATCAATCCCCTAGAACTTAGAACTACTTAAACCTAACAAACATTTCTTCTGGTAAACCTTGCGGGATGTAAGGTCGTGCTCCATGAAACTCTTCAGCTCCTAACGTTTCGTCCAGTGCTTCGCTGGACATCTTCAGAGGGGTGTTTCTCCTCCGGTGAGTCTTGCCGACTGACGGGTCGGACGTCTGAGAGCGACTTATGTATCGTAGAAAGTGGGCGTGACCAGAGTTACACGTGATATGCAGAGATAACCTTTGTCAGAGATAAAACTTAACTATCGATCGTAATCTTGTCACGGATAAAACTGTCTAGCAATTCTGTAGTGCTACTGTCCAAATATCACTAAGTTTCATGGTCTCTTCTTTCCGATTAAAATTATCCCTATGTTTATATATTTCAATTGCTTCTCTAAAAAGCCGTGGGTAATAGTTCGTCGTCGTAGATAAAATTTTTGTTTCGGAAAACTTCACTTGATGATTTCCTGGCTGAAAAGCGTGTTCTGCTACAGCCGATTTATCTGTTTTTCCTAATCGGCAAAGACTTCTGTGTTCTTTTAACCGTGTATTTACGCTTCTTTTTGTTGTTCCAACATAAACTTTACCACATATACACGGAATTTTATATACGCCACTGGCTGATAGAGGAGCGCGTTTATCTTTTACAGACCGAAGAACATGACAAATTTTCTTCGTTGGGCTAAAAACAGGTCTAATATCATGTTTACTTAAAATCTTTCCAATCTGATCCGTTACTTTCTTTATAAAAGGGAGAGAGACTGTATTCTTCCATCGTTTTTCGGACTTGTCCTTAAGCTTTTTGTTGTTTGGGTGCAGAATTCTGCTTACTTCTTTCTTTGAGTAGCCATTTCTCTCAAAAGCGTGCTTCAGATGTTTTAATTCGTCGTCTAGATACTCCGGCGTGCAAATCCGTCTGGCTCTGTCAACGAGACTTGTAATCACACCTCTTTTTTGTTTTGGATGGTGGTTAGAGTTTTTATGTAAGTATCTGTCTGTGTGCGTTATTTTTCAAAAAATCTGTTGTTTCAAGCTTCCATCCGTCTGTCTCATAACTAAAACATCCAAAAACGGTATTTTGTTATCATTTTCTCTCTCCATGGTAAACTGGATTCTTGGATTTATATTATTAAGGTAATCAAAAAATTCGCCCAAGGCTTCTCTACCATGTGGCCAGACCACAAATGTATCGTCTACATACCGATACCAGCGAGATGGTTTCTTATCTGCTTTTTCCAAGGCTGACTGTTCGAATTTCTCCATGTAGAAATTAGCTACTGCAGGACCCAATGGGTTACCCACTGCTACGCCATTAAGTTGTTCGTAAAACTCATTATTCCACTGGAAATGACTGGAAGTAAGACAGTGTCTGAAAAGAGCAGTCAGATCTTCTGGAAAAATATCCGTTATAAAATCCATAACTTCATTAACTGGAATCATGGTAAATAAAGATACTACATCGAAACTTACTAAAATATCTTCAGGAGTCAGAATTAAACCTTCAATTTTCTCTATAAAATGACGTGAGTCCTTTATATATGAGTCCGTTTTTCCTAAATATGCTTGTAAGCGAGTTGTTAGATATTTTGCTATTTCGTACGTAGGAGAATTGATAGCACTAACAATCGGTCTCAGAGGAAGGTCCTTCTTATGTACCTTGGGTAGCCCATAGAGTCTAGGACACATAGCTTCAGTCTTCAATAAAGCTCTTTTTTCTTCTTTTTGAATAGAAGTGGCCGATTTTATCAAATTATTTGTTTTTCGTAATACGCTGGCTGTAGGATCTTTCTTAAGTTTTTTGTATTGCCCTGCCGTTAAAAGATTCAAAATTTTGCTTTGATAATCTTCTGTATTTAAAACGACCGTAGCATTCCCTTTATCAGCAGGAACAATCACTATGTCTTCATCTGCATTTAAATCTCTCAGAGCCTTTCTTTCGCCATTGGTTAAATTACTTTCCAGAGGTTTACTGCGGCATAATACTCTGGTGGTTTCGATCCGGATTGCATTTGCAGTTTCTTTGGGGAGAGTACGTATACCTGCTTCTACATTTGCAATAATATCCTCAACAGGAACTTTCGGAGGTGTTATAGAGTAGTTTCCTCCTTTTGCAAGAACTGAAATTTCGTCTTGAGATAAAACTCTGTCTGACTTATTAATAACAGTTTCGGACATTACTATATTATTTGTAGATTCTGCATACGTTTACCATGGAGAGAGAAAATGATAACAAAATACCGTTTTTGGATGTTTTAGTTATGAGACAGACGGATGGAAGCTTGAAACAACAGATTTTTTGAAAAATAACGCACACAGACAGATACTTACATAAAAACTCTAACCACCATCCAAAACAAAAAAGAGGTGTGATTACAAGTCTCGTTGACAGAGCCAGACGGATTTGCACGCCGGAGTATCTAGACGACGAATTAAAACATCTGAAGCACGCTTTTGAGAGAAATGGCTACTCAAAGAAAGAAGTAAGCAGAATTCTGCACCCAAACAACAAAAAGCTTAAGGACAAGTCCGAAAAACGATGGAAGAATACAGTCTCTCTCCCTTTTATAAAGAAAGTAACGGATCAGATTGGAAAGATTTTAAGTAAACATGATATTAGACCTGTTTTTAGCCCAACGAAGAAAATTTGTCATGTTCTTCGGTCTGTAAAAGATAAACGCGCTCCTCTATCAGCCAGTGGCGTATATAAAATTCCGTGTATATGTGGTAAAGTTTATGTTGGAACAACAAAAAGAAGCGTAAATACACGGTTAAAAGAACACAGAAGTCTTTGCCGATTAGGAAAAACAGATAAATCGGCTGTAGCAGAACACGCTTTTCAGCCAGGAAATCATCAAGTGAAGTTTTCCGAAACAAAAATTTTATCTACGACGACGAACTACTACCCACGGCTTTGTAGAGAAGCAATTGAAATATATAAACATAGGGATAATTTTAATCGGAAAGAAGAGACCATGAAACTTAGTGATATTTGGACAGTAGCACTACAGAATTGCTAGATAGTTTTATCCGTGACAAGATTACGATCGATAGTTAAGTTTTATCTCTGACAAAGGTTATCTCTGCATATCACGTGTAACTCTGGTCACGCCCACTTTCTACGATACATAAGTCGCTCTCAGACGTCCGACTCGTCAGTCGGCAAGACTCACCGGAGGAGAAACACCCCTCTGAAGATGTCCAGCGAAGCACTGGACGAAACGTTAGGAGCTGAAGAGTTTCATGGACCACGACCTTACATCCCGCAAGGTTTACCAGAAGATATGTCATCCGGTCGTGAAAGCCTTCATACTACTAACAAACATTCATGCCCGAGGAAAGATTCGAACCTGCGACAGTAGTGGTTGCGCGGTTCCAGACTGAAGCGCTTAGAACCGCTCGGCCACACCAGCCGGCTTTTACAAATCCCTTCAATTTTCTTTTCCCCTTGAACACCTTTTATATAAAATAATTTTACATGTTCCTCATCCACATCGTACCCTACCTCATTAGCTTCCCTCAACGGTAACCTGGATAAAGCATGGGCAATTTTGCTCTGGTTTTTAAGGCGGTTTTCCACTTGCCTCGGCGACTGCGGGCTGGTTCCCCTTGTTCCTTCTCAGTAACATTATGTCGGCGATTTCTGAGCAAACACTGCCTCCACGTACGCTTACACCGTAATTACTCTACCACGCAAACATTTGAGGTTACGCTCTTCTTGTATGAGACGTTCCCGGGAGGGAGGGGTGGGGAGGAGGGGACTATACACTGTGGGCCGAACCGCACAGTAACCCTGGGTTCGGTGTGGGTTCAAATGGCTCTGAGCACTATGGGACTTAACATCCGAGGTCATCAGTCCCCTAGAACTTAGAACTACGTAAACCCACTAACCTAAGGACAACACACACATCCATGCTCGAGGAAGGATTCGAACCTCGGACCGTAGCGGTCGCGCGGTTCCAAACTGTAGCGCCTAGAACCGCTCGGCCACCCCGGCCGTCGGCTGTCAGTTGCTCAGCAGTTGCAAGTCTATTTTCCCGTACACATCTCCGCAGTTGTCACTCAACCCTGTCATCTACGGCACACGGTGCATCGCAGTTGGCTCGGCTCACGGTTGGGATAGCGCCATTTTGCCATGCACGGTATGCTTTAACTACGGAGACTAACGAAGAGTTTACAAAAGTAGCCGTTTCGGAAATGCTTCCTCCCTTGGCCGAAAAGCCAATGATGGCCCCGTTTTGGGTGTTAGACAATTCGTTCCATTTCGACATTACGACTACTGCACTTCCTTCCTCGTCCCCCGACAAGCTTTGCATACACTCCACTGCCAGCGCTGCTACCTACCGTTCGTGAGTGGTTATAGCACGTTAACGTCGAACACAAAGCGGTGGTCATGTTAACGTGACTGGACTGTGTACACGAGTGTGTTGTAATCCTTCCAGAATAGCGCTTCAGTGACGGAATCTAATTTCGAAACCGATGGCAGACTGCGGAGACGACATAGGGACTTTGTTGGAAAAAAGTACATTTTCAGACAGTCTTTTATTGCCAAGCCGCGAATGCTTCATTTTTCCCTCGCACGACTGCGGTTAAGCCTTTTCGTGCAAGACTGTCTCGTGCGGCTCCGTGTGAGCTGACAGGCTAATAACATCTGCCAAGTGATTGCCTATGGACGCGTCCGCTCAGGGAGGTCTTTTTTTTTTTTTCGCGAGAGGATCTCAGGCCGCGCTCCTTTGTTTCGGCGGAAGCAATGATTTACCGGACGCGCTTCATTTGTTCGGCAGCGGCGGCTAACGTGCGGCTTGCCGCCCCGCAAGACGTATATATCACGGTGTGGCATTAGCATAAGCCTTTGTTCAGTCCACACTTCCTCCCGGCGTTTCACAGATCATTAATTACTAACTTGGCGCTGTTATCCGCTTCATAAAATACGCATCGCGGGCGAACAGTCTTCGCCGACATCGTTAGGCAGCGTTGCGGTCGCGAAGAACCGCCGGGGTTACCGGGAGTCGGCCAGAGGAC
Organism: Schistocerca americana; assembly: GCF_021461395.2. Taxonomy (NCBI): domain Eukaryota; kingdom Metazoa; phylum Arthropoda; class Insecta; order Orthoptera; family Acrididae; genus Schistocerca; species Schistocerca americana. The sequence goes on along the minus strand of NC_060119.1, from coordinate 828,127,829 downwards.
GAGCTGCCCTAGCGTAGCCGCCGCCGCCAGCGGCCTGTGATTCTCCGAGCGCTTTATGTGCGACCATAACTCAGGGGGTCAGCAGTCGGAAAAGCGCAGTGGGACCGTGTCCTTGGGCGCTGGTTGGGGCCACCTCCGCTTACGGCACGAACCTTGTTTCTCGTCGTTCATCAGATAAAAACCGAGCTAGATTAAATATGGCGATCGTAACTTGGACGAGTTATAAGCTTGTTAATCGAAGACAGTGCTGTAACCTGATAGAAAATATCGCGGCATAAAAATTTTGATTGGTTACTTCTGTCATCCGACGAATTTGTCTGTTCGATCGGGCGAATAATTCAGAGCGGGAAAAGCAGGAGCTACCTCGGAGCTACCAATTATACCCGATACTTGGTGTTATCGAGTTCACGTCAGCTGTCGACTTAATTTACCCATATGTAGGAACGTCGAACATTAGTTTTCGTAATATTTCCCTACGTCGACATGCACGAATATTGTTGCGGATCTCCATAGAACACTTCCCGGAATTTGACTTAGCCTTTGAAAAATCTATGAAAGTGGAAGGAATCACAGCGTTTAGCATTATCCTGCTGGATCACATATGTTTTGTTTCACATACGCCTTCCGCCACTGCCGAAGTATGGGAAACAGGACGAATTTCAGTCATGTGGAACACAGCGGCTGAATAGGAGGCCGCATTTTATTTTTTTTTTTTTACTAACCACCACTAGACAGCGACGCTGATGTGGTTCACTACTGTCTTTGTTATTGCTTACGGGAAGCTTTTAAAGGAACAGTATCTCGAATCCCTTCTTTCTGCTTTAGATAACCGATCACCTTGCTAACAATCTGTTTACAGCTGGTTTGCAGAATTTCGTCGTTGTCGTGTTTGCGTCAGCGATTAATTTCGTCGTCGATCAAACTCGACTGCTGTTCCAAAAAAACACCGATACTGTGGGCAGTATTATTGGAGACGACTGTCACGTGACTTCCCATAAGATAGAGGCACTCTTAGCCATATTGAATACTGTACTACATTCGATTTTTGAAGTTCGCAAACAGGTTCGTGTCAGTTGTTGTAAAGAAGCACAAAATCTGTGTACAAAATCGTAACAAGAGACGAAACTAGGATGTATTCGTAAGAGCCGCGAGCTACGCGACAGACAACTCTCCGGGTGTTCTATGATGAACAGAAACCAACACATGTGGTTCTTCTCGAGGCACTACCACGAAAATGGTGGCTTGTTTCTTTGGTTACGCTGGACATGTCGCAACTATTACTGTAGAGAATGCCGAACGGTATACGGTAATTTATTGCCACACTTCATTGATAAAGCCAGGAACAGAACCCAGAAAAGTCGCATTATTATTCATTGTGACAAAGCCGGTTGTCACTTAGCGCGTCCAGCAGTTAATTGATTATTTCACGGAGAAAAACAGCCAGTTAACGTCTCATAGATCGTATTTGCCTGATTCATAATCTAAGGCCTTTCTGTTGTCTGATGTCAAACAAAGGGATACGTAGACAGCTATTTTCATCACTTCGTGAAGCTGTTGACTCGTTGAAAAATCTGTGTGAAACCTAAATGCCAATCTGCATTGCTAAACGGCAAATCTGGGTGAAGAATCATCATGCACAATCCCAGTTCGATATTGCCTATAGAGTTGCTTTCAAGGGAAACAGAAATTTTATTTTCAGTATTTCGTATGATTGGTGAGCAAATTTAAAATGCTATCGGAGTCTTCTCGTTAATAAGTATAATCTTGTATTCCAGGTCTAGCACAGTAAGACAAATATTATAGATAGAATCTGTGTGTCTTGAGGCAAAGCACCTAAATTCATACAGTATCAGAGAATGAGGGCACTTAGTGAGTTCCAACAAACTTTACATGTTTCAAACTTTTACGGAACATCTACTCGTCAAAACCCCCAAAAAATAATTAAAAGAAAAAAGTTTATCACTTATATTTTCGCTCTTCATGTACGAAAACTTCAACATCGCGCATAACGTTTTAATCCATTACTTTTTACTGCTTGCTGTTTGCAACCCAGTTTGGAGACCGTAGCCACATACACCACTGAAAGTATTTGTAAACGAAGCATAGTTCAGGAGATACGATGTGATAAACATTGAGCTGCGTTAAGAAAAAAGGCGCAGGATACCAAGATTATACTCATCCAGTGATCGATAATGAGCTCATTTAACTATTTCCAACAAACTTTAAAATTATTTCAGATCTATTGTACACTTCTCGTTTATTTGCTTAACGTCAAATATTTAAAACATAAACTCATCCGTAATGAAATCTGATGTCTGAAGCTGTTTTGTGTGTCACAATTCTGTAAATAATCGGGGTTTACTGATGTCCTCACACTTCACAATAAAACTGCATCAAAAAAGCTTCATTGTTAATTCCTTTTTTAAAAACTTAAAAGGCGCCGCTCGTATCTTAATGAAGGTGTCGGACGAGCTGCATAGACGTCTTAAAAAGGCTGCTGCGCCAGCTAATAATACAAACAAAATTGTCGAACACCCAATCAATAATATTAGCAGCTCTGTATGCAACATTACAGCGACGAGTTCGCATTTCATTAATTTCTTGTTCTGCTTAAAATTGTGTAAAATACGTACTAAACATTAGTAACAGACATAAAATAATCGACTGTGCCTTAAGCCAGATTACACACAAACTAATAATTAGATGGCAGTCCAAAACCCTGAGTCATTTTGATAAATGCTCATAAAATATACAGTAATGGAACAGCGAGGTTCTCAGAGTAATGTGTCAAGCATGTCTTAACACTGAAAGCAGATTACAAGATTTACTAAACGCAGCCGGCCGAAGTGGCCGTGCGGTTAAAGGCGCTGCAGTCTGGAACCGCAAGACCGCTACGGTCGCAGGTTCGAATCCTGCCTCGGGCATGGATGTGTGTGACGTCCTTAGGTTAGTTAGGTTTAACTAGTTCTAAGTTCTAGGGGACTAATGACCTCAGCAGTTGAGTCCCATAGTGCTCAGAGCCATTTGAACCATTTTTTTTTTACTAAACGCTTGTTAGGTAATGTTGCCTAATGATAGAGTTGTTGAGGGTGACAGGGGACAGTTCAGATTTATATGTTGCGTGTATTTCACAAGACAGCACCGAACAGAATCTGGAAACTGCGTGACACGTTCTGGCACGAAGGGAGCCGTGAGTCGTTCCTGGGTAGCTCATTCGGCTAGAGTATTAACAGCACTGGCCACGAAAAGCATGGTTCCGCATTCCAGTCCAAGTCCGGTCCACAGTTGTAATCTGCCAGGTAGTTTCGTATCTTCGATACATTTAGCAGGCGTGAATCTAGAAATGGTCTACTTAAATTCCGCTCAGTGATGCCCTATGTGTATAAAAATTGGTAATATGTTGCACTCTATCTGATTACATTGTATTAGCAGCAGTGGATTAAGAGACCTTACCTGACCAAAATTGGGAAACAATCGTTGATAATACAGACACGGTGCGATAATGAATTAAGAATTAATGCTCAGGAGAGCTACTATTCTGAGTTCGCAGTCACCTGGCTGGTTTGATGCAGCCCGCCAGAAACCCCTCTTGTCCAAACCTCTGCAACCTACGTCCTCAATTATTTTTTGGACGTATTCCTATCTCTGCCTTCCTCTTTTAACCTCTGCAGCTGCCTCTGCTACCACGGAAGCTGATCTTTAATGTCTTAACAGATGTCCTACCATCCCGTCCCTTCTTGTCAGTGCCTTTCCTACATTCCTTTCCTCGCCGATACTCCAGAGAACCTCATTCCTTACCATATCAGTTCACCAAATTTTCAACATTCTTCTGTAGCATCACATCTCAAATACTTCGATTCTCCCCTTTTCCGGTTTTCCCACAGTCCATGCTTCCTTACCCGGCAATACTGTATTCCAAACGTACAATCCCAAAAATATCTGAGAGCTGATCATCAATGCATATATACACGTGATATTTTACTTGCTGATGACCATGTGTGGTAGATTTACATTCATCTGTAGTGTATATGATTTATGGATTAGTAAAGAGGTGAGATTAGTGCAACGTCAGTCAGATAAACGAGGGACGTTCAATAAGCAATGCCAAATTTTTTTTCTGAAAGCGTGTTGGTTTTATGCAGGATTCCCACTCAGAGAGAAGAAAAAATACGGAACAGTCATCGAAGGGCTCATCCTTAGCTTGTAAAAATGGAGCAGCCTCCTGACACTGGCATCGGAGCTCCATCGCTTGCACCTGATGAAGATAACGAGTTTCGTCGTGGAAGTAGTAAGACAGTGTGAGACTCTCTCGCGCTGCATTGCCGATAATTGTTTTCGCAGACACCTCACGAGAATAACGTGAGAATTCTGATGTTATAGATCACTACCGCTATCGGACTTCTCCCACATACACCCAAATGAGACTACTCAGGAATTATTAGTCATCTGCAACATATGTGACGTAACAAATGCACTTAATAAACTGCACTATTAAAATTCTCTTGAAGTGGAATTTAGAATCGCACATAAAGTGTATGGGAAAGTGAATAGAAATAGGTTTATTTGGGATGCTTGCTTTCTCAAAAATGTGTGTGAAATCTTATGGGACTTAACTCTAAGGTCATCAGTCCCTAAGCTTACACACTACTTAACCTAAATTATCCTAAGGACAAACACACACACCCATGCCCGAGGGAGGACTCGAACCCTCGCCGGGATCAGCCGCACAGTCCATGACTGCAGCGTCTTTCGCTTCCTCAGTTTAGTTTAATTTGCGAGGGGAGTTCAACAAGTAATGGAACAATTTTTTTTTCTGAAAGCTGGTTGATTTTATTGAGAGCTCCAATACAACATATGATTTCCCACTCTTTTGGCTACAAAACCCTATTTTTCAACATGATCTCCGTTCAATGTGATGACCTTACGCCTGCTTACTGGTAGGGCCTGTACGCCCACGTGGTACCACTCTACTGGCCGACGTCGGAGCCAACGTCTTGCTGCATCAGTAACCTCCCCGTCACCCACGTACTGCTCCCTGCGGAGTGCGTCCTCCATTGGGCGAGATCCTGGCTTTAGGGTGGATGAGGAAGAACCGTCCAATGAAGTCTTATGAGCTCCTATCGCATGCGAAGGCTTGTGTGAGGCCTTGGGTTGTCATCGAGTAGTAGTAGTAGTCGTAGTAGTAGTAGTAGCAGTACGATCGCATTTTTTGTTGGGACGAACACGCTGAAGTCAATTCAATTTCCTGAGGCTAGCAGAAAACGCTTCACAGTTAATCGTTGCACGTCGAAACAGGACAGCAGAGTAATGCCTTCAACAGTCCAAGAAGACCGTCGCAATGGCTTTGCCGGCTGAGGGTGCGGCTTTAAACTTATTCTTTGGAGGAGAGGTGAAGCGTCGCCAGTCCAAGGATTGCTATGATGAGCCCGTCTTACATCGCCTGTGACGATGTTACACAAAAACGCACTTGTGATTACGCACACATGGCACTTCGATGCTCTTTAATGTCGACTGTTAAGCGGCGAGGATCCCAGCGGGCACACACCTTCCAGTAGTGCGCCAACAACACCAACAGAGGCTTCCAATTGTGATGAGAGGTGGCTGATTATGGTCCGTCTATCACTTCGAACGAATGTGTCCGTACATTTTAACACTGCAGGAGTGATAGCTGCGTGCGGCCGGACGGCACACGGGAAACATGGGACTGGTTCGCACGACCTTGTTGCAATGATGCCTCGCCTAACCACTCGCCGTGCTTTTGTTCGCTACCAGCTCTCCGTAGGTGTTCTGCAAGCGACTATGAAAGTCTGCGATGCTCTGGAGGCTACTTATAGCACCACCTCCTGGAACTTTATGAAGCTATAGGGGTTGAAGTGAGAATATTCCATAATGTTCCACATAACTAATTAGACCTGAGCCGTAACTGGCTGAAAAAAAAAAGCTTCATTACTTACTTAACATCCCTCGTACCTTCGTTACCTGGATGCGAACCACTGTCAATCTACGTGCCCTACGTTCACTCTTATTAATCAAGTTTAAATTTTCCATAGAGTTAACAGCAGTGCCTCCTTGTTTGGTTATATTGCATGAAAAAAATGGTTCATTTTAATCTGGGCTTATTACGAAAAGCCAACGGCTATTCCACGACCAGTATATTCGAAAACACTAAACATACGAAGACATCATATATATATATATATATATATATATATATATATATATATATATATATATATATGTATCATGTAAGTATAAACACACAACAAAAAAAGTTTTGCATCACCCCGGGTCCCAGAACTCTTGAAGAGAGACGTTGACTGTGGCTGTTGTACCACAGGCACAGTCTCTTTGATTGTTCAGAGATGTCACTAAACCCACCCTAGGATGTAAACAACCAAGCATGAGCAGCGCCTATTAGACGGAGAGGGTCCGACAACCTATCACTTCCAGTCATTCCACCAGGAAGGAGGTCCACGGCTCGCGATGTCTGGAGTTCAAGCATGCCTAGACGGTCAATACCGCGTAAATCGCGTCCGCATTGTTACTTTGTGCCAGGAAGGGTTCTCAACAAGGGAAGTGTCCAGGCGTCTCGGAGTGAACCAAAGCGATATTGTTCGGACTTGGAGCTCAGGCCGCCCAAGGGCTACTACTGTAGTGGATGACCGCTACCTTCTGATTAAGGCTCGAAGGAACTCGGACAGCAACGCCACCATGTTGAACAATGCTTTTCGTGCAGCCACAGGACGTTGTGTTTTGCCTGAAAGTGTGCGCAATAGGCTGCATGATGCGCAACTTCACTCCCGAAGTCCGCAGCGAGTTCCGTCTCTGCATCTACAACACCATGCAGCGTGATACAGATGGGACCAAAATGCCGAATGGACCTCTCATTATTGGCATCACGTTCTCTTCAGCGATGAGCGTCGCATATGCCTTCAACCAGACAATCGTCGTCGGAGACGTGTTTGGAGGCTACCCGATCAAGCTGAACGCCTTAGACACACTGTCCAGCGACTGCAGCAAGGTGAAGGTGCCCTGCTGTTTTGGCGTTGCATTATGTGGGACCGACGTATGCCACTGGTGGTCATGGAAGGCGCTGTAACGGCTTTAAGATACGTGAATGCCATCCTCCGACCGACACTGCAACCTTTTGGCAGCATATTGGCGAGGCATTCGTCTTCATCGACGACAATTCCCACTCCCATCGTGCACATCTTGTGAATGCCTTCCTTCAGGATAACGACATCGCTCGACTAGACTGGCCAGCATGTTCTCCAGACATGAACCTTATCGATCATGCCTGGGATAGATTGAAAAGAGCTGTTTATGGACGACGTGACTGACCAACCACTCTGAGGGATCTATGCCGAATCGCCGTTGAGGAGAGGGAAAATCTGGACGAACAGTGCATTGATGAACTTGTGGATAGTATGCCACAACGAATACAGGCATGCATCAATGCAAGAGGACGTGCTACTGGGTACTACAGGCACCGGTGAGTACAGCAATCTGGACCACCGCCTCTAAAGGTCTCGCTGTATGGTGGTACAACATTCAATGTGTGGTGGTGGTGGTGGTTAGAGTTTAACGTCCCGTCGACAACGAGGTCATTAGAGACGGAGCTCATGCTCGGGTTAGGGAAGGATTGGGAAGGAAATCGGCCGTGCCCTTTCAAAGGAACCATCCCGGCATTTGCCTGAAGCGATTTAGGGAAATCACGGAAAACCTAAATCAGGATGGCTGGAGACGGGATTGAACCGTCGTCCTCCCGAATGAGAGTCCTGTGTGGTAACCACTGCGCCACCTCGCTCGGTCATTGTGTGGTATTCATGAGTAATAGAAAGGGCGGAAATGATGTTTATGCTTATCTCTATTCCAATTTTCTGTACAGGTTCTGGAACTCTCTGGACCACCGCCTCTAAAGGTCTCGCTGTATGGTGGTACAACATTCAATGTGTGGTATTCATGAGTAATAGAAAGGGCGGAAATGATGTTTATGCTGATCTCTATTCCAATTTTCTGTACAGGTTCTGGAACTCTCGGAACCGAGGTGATGCAAAACTTTTTTTGTTGTTTAGTACAGAACTAACTTAAACCAACAAATTTGACCTAATACCTGCTTATCCGATTTTGCATTGATTAACATTGATTTCAAAACAACGGATTTTTAATTTTTTCAAGCTTTATATACTCTGATGTGTTTCTACATCCCATCTTAAGTTTTAAGTCTAAACACTCTTGCCCCTACAAGTCCCCGTATTTGATACTGTTGTGCCAAGAACTGATTCTGAAGCGGTGGTGATCCCAATCAACGAGAGTTCCATTGCCTGCTGTATTGCAGTTACACATCGCAAAACAGGCACTCGAAGAAGTTGATCAGTACTACAACTTGAAATACTCACAGGAAGTCTGTGTACCGTATCGGCAGTAGTTTGGCTACATGTAATTTACCTTCACGGTTCACGATAGCAGTTCACAAAATGTCCTTTGATGCTGGGTTTCAGTAGCTGAAACTCATTCTAAGCAAACTAACGCCGCATTCGCGACTCCACTGGCTACACCGCTGTTAGTTGCGGCTCCCCAGATACATATATTATGGTCAGTTTCTAGACGATTCCTGGAACGAACCTCAGAAAATCGTTTCAGAGAATTTAGGTACGTACTGAGAGAAACTTTTTTCTTTTCGATGGAGAATACTATGATCAAACCGATGGCATGGCGATGAGTACTCCATTATCACTTGTCCTGGTGAACATATAAGTAGAAGACTTTGAAGCAAAGCCACGAGAATCCTTCAAGTTGAAACCAACATGTTTTTATTAATACGTGGACAACATTTGTTGTGTGGCGACAAGGACAGGAAAACATTTAAACTCTATCGATCGTAAAATACAAGTTACCATGGAACTTGAAAATAAAGCCAACTACCTTTCTTCCACGTGTTAAGGGAAGAACGGATGCATGTGTCACACTGTGTATAGAAAACCTATGCATACCGACATCTCTACGCCGCGAGCCGCCATCATCATTATCATCATCATCATCATCATCATCATCATCATCCCCACCCTCTCAAAGGAATTCTGATGCTGATACAGAGCGTCCGGTTGATAACCTGAGTCGTCTATACAAGCGACGGGACATCCGGTCTTAAGGTCATTGGACTCTTATCGAAACATGACATTTTCGCTACCTTCTACTAAGATCAAAAGCATTCTTTGTGATTTTGAAGACGATTTAGGTCTGCGATTGACGGGTGTGGATACCATTCCACGCAAATATGTAATGACTTACGTGGGGTAGTTGAGGAAAGATGCAAGGAACATCAGCGACACACCCGACTTAATCAGTCAAATCAGCTCTCACCGAGCACTGCCTCGAATATGATAATTAAATGAAATACGATGTGACCGGTACTGTGGTTCAAACGCCAAGATTCTGGGACAGCGCAATTAAGGTGCTGTAGAAACAAAGATGTCTTAAAGTTACAGGTTTCAGTTTAAATAACGAGGTCTGGCACTCTTGAAATTTCGACGGCCATCACATCCACCAGACCATGAAAGTTCTGAGAGAATTCGCATATCACGGAAAGTCAGTCCGAGTCCGGAAAAGTGGAAGAGCATCAAATAGTGTACAGAACGACGGGAATCAAATTCAGTTGTAAATAGCAGTGTGAGACCAATAGTAATTCACTGGTTGGAGTACACGCAGCGAGTACACATAAAAGCGAAACTCCTAACACCAGAAGCAAACAGCTTGGTCGGTCGTTGAAATGCAAGTGGAAACAATAACTCGGCAGAACTCCTGGAAGCACATCAATAATCAATTGCCCTTACTTGTCGAGTCAGTGAAATATGATCTACTTTGATATTACATCAACGTGCAGGTGCAAACGTCAGAAGTTGCTGTCTCAGCTGGAAGGAGGGGGTTGTAAAATCCAAAGCCGTCAGTCTAGGCGAAAGATGTATGCTGAACCTTAACAGCTGCTGTGCAATGCTATCTTCTTCTTGGACACACGCAACAAAAATTTAAGTAAAATACTATTGACAGTCTTACTTTTTTTACCTTCTGATTACTTGTTGCAACTGACGGACTTTTTCTCTTTCATTGTTGCAAAACCTACAAACAGCCTGTCCCCGAAAAAGTTCCTGATCGTGATGATTTAGAGTGGTGGTCGTTGCGTATCTGAAGGACTGCAAAAGACCTAAGACCGACTTGAATTTTTTGGACAAGTCGTGGCAGTTTGAATAATGTGGACATCGATGACAGTTTCACAAATACTAACCTAGTAATATTATTTGTGTTACTTAAATGTACTTTGTTACCGTCTAACCATCAACGCAGCATCACCTAAAACTAATATGTATTTTCCTTGTGAAAGCAGCTTGAGAAGTTTGCAAAAAGATAGCGACAATGCCGAAAGAGAAATATAGCAAAGTAGCTAAAGAAGTAATACTGGTTCTTTACTGAGACAGGCCGCTAACAAAGATGGAATAAATTTCGTGATATTGCAGTGATTCTGTCGAAAAATGAAAACTGACTCTACTAGTAATTCTGTTTGTAGTTACAAGTCTACAGTTCTGTTATCTTAGAAAACAGTTTAACATAGAGTGAGCGAATATTTTAACGTGAATTTCCAAGTTTCTTGGCATCATCCACAATTAAAACACTTTAAATCAATGCTTAAAAACCATTATATATAATATTTATGTAATCTCTTATCAATGAAGAAATGAGACATTCTCAACTCCAGGCCACTAGCCAGCTGTGCTTAGTGTTTGGCACCAGAAATCTGGCGGTATTTTGTCAGAGGTGCAGTAGAGCAGTGTGTTCATATCAAGAAAACGAGAGTTATTCTAATTCAGTATTGCAGGACTTGAAGCAATTGAGTAACGGTGGAACAAAATAGGCAATGAAAGATTTTCGGGATTAGAAAATGGGGGAGTCTTGATAACTAGATATGTTAACACCAGGTTTGGAGCAGCAGGACTGGTCTATCCAAAGGACATCAGAATATGTCTACTGTCAAGATTTTCAGCTATCAGTGATGGTGTATTTGACTTTCTCAACAATAGCAGTCTGCACATAATATATCTTGGAAGTCTGAGAAACATGGGTACAGCTGACTTTGCAAATAGTGATATGAACTAATGAATCTTTTTTCAGATGGGTCTAGTAGAAATATGTATGTAAAATGTCATGGAGGATGAACAGTGAACCGCCAGCAGATATCTACTAGAATAACTCAGATTGGTGAATTTATTGGTGCTTTTACTGGCTTAGAAAGCAGTGGAAGTAAATCACATGCTGATTAAGTAATACCTATCTAAGAGGAATTTCAAGAAACAGTAACTGCTTCTTGAAGTTAGAATGGTTATCGATAATGTTGGATATTAGCAGAATGGGAAGTTCCATGTGAGATGACTGTCTGTTTAAAGACATCCCCAAGAGGAGCGAGCTTTCTGCAAATTTGAAAGCTTTGGAAACAGTTCATGTATCATACTTATTGCAGGGAACTCCACATAGAAACACACATTGGATCTTGGGAACAGGTGGTGAGAGATTGTATTTGATTTCATGGGAAAACTGAATGTAGGCAGAACTGTTGTGCCAAAATTTTGAGCTGGTCATCACAGATAGTGGGAATATGTAAAAATATTAAGTGTGGAAACACCAGAACTAGAAGCACTGTAAGATGTAGACTTTGAATATGCCTGATTGCATCTAGAGTATAAGTTATGCTTAACAGTATGTAGAGAAGTGCAGTCAACCATGTGTGTGTATCTTATATATATAGTGACTACTGTAGATAAAGATGAGACTCAAAAGTCTCAAGGAAAATCTAATTATAAAATCTAGAGGATTTTTGAATTGGGTATGTGTGGAAAAATGTGAAACTATTGCATGTAAAAGAAACAATGGAGATTTTGAAGTGTAAATTTCTGTTATAACTAAAGTGTGTGTTAACCTGCATAGTCAACCAAGTGTGCCACTAACTTACTTTGTAGTGGAATCTGTTCGATAATAAATTTTATATGTAGACCCCATGTTTTTATTTTTTCCCATTCCTATGTAGCATCTCACAAAATCAGAGGAATTTTACTGATTAGGCAACATAGCATTTGAAAAGGAAGTAGACTTGAATTATACTAACAATGAGGCAGTACAAGATTCACAAACATTTGTGGAGTATGAAAACAGAAGAAATATACTACCAAGTCACTACAGTATTTAACACATATATTAAATATGAAAACAAAAAAAAAAAAAAAAAAAAAAATCCCCAGTACCCAACGTTTTAAAATTTCCTGTAATCTACAATCTTGAATCTTTAAATTTTCTGACATCTACCAATATAAAATTTCGGTTTACAGTTATATTTAATTTTTAAGTTTCTCACCATCCACTAACTTCAAGCTGTAAATTTTCACTATCCAATATGATATTATGCATTCAGTGCTATTGATGTTGTCCAGTGAGCGTATATCATTGTCACTGTTGTCATATATTCATTGTCAATGACCTTGTGTGATGCAACAGGGGGTATATTGGTTGTATATTTCACAAATCATTTGAAAAATAATTTTATCAAAATATTGTGGAACAATCAATTTACAGCATATGTATATGTGATTAATGATGTAAAACATAAACAAATTAGAACTGTAGCAGTGTCAAATGTCCTATAACAATCCTACTTAGTTGTATCAAGGTGGCCTGTATAGTACTGGTTTTCAAAACTTGTACAAGTATTACCTAAGTGTGTCAACACAATAAGTAATTAGGTTATGGACTCTGTGGACCTCACACAAGTGACAAGTTACTTTGACACTGAACCTAATCATATCTGCCTTTAACCTCATTTTGAAGTAACTGAAAGAGAGAAATTAACAAATTATGTCCTCTATTGGCTCATGAAAATTGAGTGACAGAGTGTAAAACAATTACCAAACTGACTGACCTTACTGAAATAAACATAATTAAATTTTACCCTCTGTGGTCTGATGAAAAAGTGATTAAAGAGACATCTTTCTACATAAATGGGTATAACATAATTAAACAACAAAGTTAGTTGTCTTTGAGATATGATAATCATGCAGCCTCACTCGTTATGCACCAGTTTAGCAAGTTAGACAAGGATTTTTTAAGTAAAATACTGCAGAAATACAACAAAATCTTCAGCAAATAAAGGTTATCTATGCTTAATACATGACCACTGTTGTCTCTAAATGGTTATAGATTAGTGTAAAGCTATACAAATTATTTGTTTGATATACTATAGTACTGATATATGGGCTTAATAAACAAGATTGAGTGTGAACATTCTTAGGTAACACACAAAAGGCAAATAAATAAGTATAGCAAAATCATTAAGTTATGGTCTCATTGAGTGTGAACATTCTTAGATAACATACAAAAGGCAAATAAATAAGTATAGCAAAATCATTAAGTTATGGTCTCACTGTGGTCTTAAGCAAAAAATTTTGTGTGAAGCTTCTTGTTTAATATAAAAAATTTATAGAATGTGCAAGTATAGAAAAAATATTCCAATATTGCCTCTCTGTGACTTTACTCAATGCTCAGTTCAGTATGGATGTTTTTGAGTAACATACAAAATACTTTAACAAGAAAAGAGTAATATGAGTATGGCTGTAACATAGTCTGTAGGAAGGTAACTAAATACTATGTATATTATAACTATTATACAGGCAAGACAAAGATATTTCTTGAATTTGGCCATTTGGGACCTCATGTGAAAGAGAATCAGATTACATATATGTATCAAACTGGGTAATATAAAGTCTCTATAGGCTCATGTAAAGTTGAGCAGGGTACTCACAGCCTCTAAAAATTTTTTGTTATGTACACAATAAATGTCAACAGGTATGGGTGAATACAAGATCAATAATTATTCAAGTCACTGACAGAGTACCAAATGAATTGCTTCAATATTCTGCAAGATATTCATGATTTCAGTTACAGAAAGCACATTGTAGTCTAGGAAATAACATGTACACAAGATGAATAGTTCATAAGCCTAAACGAAAGGCAAAATGGTTTTGTAACAACACAATACAAAGATATTCCTGGTGGCATACCAACACAATAACAACGGGAATGTCATCTGCATTATAACTGACCCAATCATAACTGAATGGGGAGCTCCACTGACAAGAAGCAGTTCAGTGATAAAACGCACAAGCAACCACAAGTAGTTCCATTTACTGAAAATAAGCTCAAAACATGACACCATAAGCAGAAAACAAATAACACTAAGATTGGTAGGCAGCTCAGAACTTCGAATAAGAAACAATCACCTGAATATCACCGAATCAAACGATTATCAAATCCCTCTTGAAGCACATGAACACACTTATAAACTGATTCACTACTTCACATGCAACAAGGCTTCATACTAGTGTGAGCACTCGACAGATATTTACCACAAATGCCTTGCTAAACCTTGAAAAACAACACTTACAGTTTCAATTAAAATAGCTTACTTCTTATTAACCAGATTCATACTGCTGTTCCAGAATAGTTGACTCACCAACATACATGGATCAAGAAAGGAAAATTCTGACCATTATTATACTTAGGTCCAGGTTTCCATCATTGTCAATCCTCTCAAAATCAAACTCTGATTATTCCTGTGGTGTCTACACTCCAACCATGGTATCTCTCTAAGTGTTCAGAATAAATAAAATGTGCTTTAATCTGAGAAGTGAATCTCAGTTAATTTTCTTCCAAACTTACAGCTGCGCACAGGCTTTCATTCTCACTGCAGCTTAAATGGCAAGAATCACGTCACCCTAATACAATCAACAGTAACCTCACTGAATTTCTCTTATATGTGAATTATTGGCTGTCTCACACCTAACAATTCGTAGCTTGAACCTGTTCTGTGTGGGTACCGGCAGAACCCAAAATCATCGTCAGTTCACATATAGGCTGCAGCAGTCCTGACACAAGCAGACACTTCATGTCAATTCCTTCATAGTCTCCAGAAGACAGCTAAGTACTGCAGAACCCTTGGGGTTACTGCTCAACTTCATTTAAATACCATAAGACACCCCCTGGCAACATCCATTCGGTGGAAAACCGACAGAGATCACATACCTCTTAAGATGAATACTAGTATGAAAAACTGTATGAACATAGCATCTCAACTTCTATCATTGGAATTCAGAACTATACAATTCGCTTCAAAATAATCATTCAGCACCAGACTAGAGACATTACTAATTTCTACATATCAACCTTTATGATATCACTCAATAGACATTCTGTGACAGTTCTTAATGTTTTACAACTTTATTTAAATCCTATTTCCTTTCATTAATCATCAACACACTCAAATCCATCCATTAATTTTTCACAGTGCATCTCTCAATATGTGGGATCAGTTCAGATAGTCTCAAATTTTTCACAACCAGATTTCTTACATTAAACATTGACTTAAACAAACTTTCATCTCAGTCTCAATGTATACAATATTCACAACCACCCTCATAGTGTACTCACAATAGTTCAATGATGAGACACGCAAGACATCCTTCACACCACATACATGTCACTAGTAACATCCAGTAACAAAATTTGCTAAGCAGCACACATGAATTGAAAGCATTTCAGCTAAACAGCTCAAAAACCATAAATCAGAAAAAGTAGACAGCAAGCATTCAGAACAAAGCAGGCCATTCTTACTTATCATTCACCAAATAATGAATCTCCTTGCACACAAATATTTGTAACTAAATGTTTTCGTAAAAGATCGACGAACAATTAAAAATTAACCTGTATTATTTCACATCAAACATTCTCAAACATCCGTTACTAATCCATTAAATAATTCCCCAAATTTCATGTGGCACACAAAAAAATCATTTTCCTGTCTCATTCAAGAAAAGTCCCATAATATTCACACGATGTCACTATCATGGCCTCAGAAACATTAATAAAATAAGGCACACCAAGAGACATGCTGTGGTGAAATGTTCACATCAACTTCTATACGAATGGCATTACTCAGTAATAAACAGTAATAGAGGAACATACATAAAACACATGGGAAACCACATCCACAATCAGAAACAAAACCTAACCACCATCTTGAACCAACTGCATCTTTATGTAACATGTCACATCCATCATAGGAAACTATGGATTAAATAAAGGATTAGTACATTATTAAAAAATACTTCCTTAAGTGAAAATATTCTATAATAAACATGGTACATTTATGCTCCGTGAGTATACTGCCAGATACGACCGTCTTCACTATACGAGGTGCGATCACTGAGTGCACAATCACACCGGAACT
The DNA here is from genome assembly GCF_021461395.2 of Schistocerca americana. Lineage (NCBI taxonomy): Eukaryota > Metazoa > Arthropoda > Insecta > Orthoptera > Acrididae > Schistocerca > Schistocerca americana. The sequence continues at coordinate 828,111,508 of NC_060119.1, read as the reverse complement.
GGAAGAAGATCAGAAGCGTCGGCTTCTATATACCCCGGGTCCAGGACACTGCGCATGTGCGAGAAGCAGAAGAGCTGCCCTCTGCGAAGCGAAGAATTGCACGCCGCCGGCTGTAGAAACAGGCGAAAGAGATAAATCTCAAATTAAGATGTGGGTGGTCGAAAACCAAACCGTTGTTGTTTAATATCAGATAAAATAGGTTTCCATATCTTGCTTGAAGGGAAACTTCGTCTCTATTAATAATGTCACCCGATAATCATATTTGGATAGATTTCTTGAGCACAATCCCAGTAACGAAAAGCTGGAGCAATAATTTGTGTCTCTTTAAACGACATGTTATGCGCTTCATTGAGACAATGGTTGGTGACGGCAGATTATTCAGGATGGAGCAAACGTATATGCCGCTGATGTTCCACACATGGGTCATGAACAGGGCGAATAGTATGTCCAATATAGGCCTTTCTACAATGACAGTGATTTTTATAAACTGCACGCTTCCTCAATCCCTAGTCTTCTTTACCAGATCCAAACAGGGCTCTAGTCTTGACCAAAGGCAAATGAACACTTTTAATATCAGATTTCCTGATAGTTCTAGAAATTTTTGAATAAATACACTGGATCCAAAATCTAGACACTGACCGTTTCTGGAAACGGGTTTGAGTTTCCAACATGCAAAATTACAATTATTTCACTCAACCCATCTCCGTCATGATGAGAGATAGGATCCGTTTCATTTCCATGACCAGACTCTGCATAATAATCCAGCACATGACTACTATTACACTGATCTCCAGCAATGCCTTCAGTTACCTTGTCCTCATTCTTCGATAATCTCTCCTAATTCTCTCCCCATCTTCCCCTATTAATCTCCATATCGCCCTCTTTAAATCTTAGTAAGGATCTTATTTCCTCTGACCAACATAAACAGCAACTGTACCACTAGAAATCTTCTCAGCATTACCTAATTGTGTAACTATGGATCCCATTTCAACTTTCTTAACTGCATGTTTAATCTCTTAATTTCCCTCAGATACCATTCTCTCATAACTAAGCTTTAACTGATGAGAACTGTTCTAAACCCTACAATAATGTAACGTTATTAGCAATCTTTTCTTGGCTTTAAGTAATAGGTTTCTGATTAATAAAATCGGTCTTACAAAACCTACCTTATTCTTTTCATACTGTTCTCGTAAATTTTGAAAGTCAGTTTGCAACTGCTTGGTTTGTTCATTAACAAATGGAATAGACTTTGACCTCATTCAAAAGTGACAAGTTCACTTTCAACATAGGAAATACTTCCGTAAAGCGGAGTGGAACTGTGTGCACAGTTCAAAAAATTTCTCTTTCGCTACATTTCTCAAAAGCAGTTGTTCTGGTCTATCTATGAGAAAGCATTCCTTTCTTCATTATCAAATACTAGAACCACCAAAACCCAAGCAGTCATGTCGAAATGACCTCACAATACGCAAAGTGAAGAATCATAAGATTCCAAAATTCCTTAAAAATTAAAAGAAGTCCCCAAATCTCTTCAGAAATCATCCAAAAACCAATTAATTATGAGAAAAAAGAATTCAGATCGAAACCTCTCACATTAAAAACCAACAACATCAAGAGTAGACTACAAAATGGTGCTAATTGAAATAGTATTAAAATCCCTAACTATCGCCATAGAAATGAGATAGCTAAGAATTCCCTGCAATATCCTCAGCTGCACTGTCCAGTCGTACATAACAACCTGAAATTTTTCAATAATCCTTCACTATGTATTCAACATAACCTCAGACACTATGCATAAAATTAAGAACTTAAGTCTCAAAATCAGGAAATAAATACTGTAACTAAATGAGATTAAGCATAAAGTAACCAAAGAGTGTAAAATCATTGAATGAGCTAACAATGCCTCTTTAACCAGGCTTTGGAAACAACTATAGTAGGTATGTTGAACACGAACAATCATTCAGCAAATTTCACCACCATTTTTTCTCTCAGGCAGCGAATTGTTGTTGTAGAACAAACGAGTTCCACACATGCTTTCCTTCCTCAATATATGAATCACCATTATCAACAAAACAGATTACATATCCAGTCATATCAAATGAACTTACAGCCTATCATTGAAAGTTTGATCAATTACAGTGACATTGAAAGTAAAATTTCCACTGCTGTGGACCACGTCTCGAAACGGAACAAATACATTATGCAGAAGAATTAAGTAGTCGCTTTTCGAAACAATGTTATTTTCTTCCATTGCGACAGGCGTTTAAAACGTGACTAAATAGAGCCCACAATTTTTTTTCTGTAATGGTCCAAAAGCATGACGCCCTGTAATATTACACTTTGTCTTGGGGACACTTCAAACAGCCAGACGACATGCGGAAAGAAAAGGCCAGAGATCAGGAGTAAATGTGAAGTGTAAGGCGGGTTACTGACGTCTCACTGACAAAAACTAATAGAAATTGATGAAAAGAGACTGAGTAAAATAGATGAGACATGCGCAGCTCGTGTTCATGCCGTTTATTGCTCGGCACCTTGTCATTGCGGTCACGGCATCTCGTTTCTTATTCGATTTATTGGCGTCACTAAGTCGTTGGCTTGCCTGCCCATGAGTGGCAGCAGCAGCGCTTATCGATACGAGTACTGTGGTACTATCTTTGGAGCGACCGCTAGTATATCTGGGTCGCGTTATGTGGAGTGGAGAGTGGCGAACGGACATCAGGTCGGCTGGGCGCAGCAGCGAGCAGGTCCGTGTAGCACGAAGGGCAAGCCGGGACCGCTGGCGGCTTGCTGCCACTGCCGGATAGAGGAAGGGTAGCTGCGAGAGCGACGACTTCGTTGCACACTGGACCCTGGACGTTAAATTCAGTGAAGAGTTAACTGCTAATGCAATCCCGACTATTCAGAAACCTCGCGTTTGGTCGGCAGTTTGTTGCTTCCAAGGCCGCTGAGCCTGGCAGCAATGAGTGAAGTCTTTCGAGGCGGTGAAATATTGCAGCCGTCTTTCTCTATTTGTTATTCATCATTGAATTTAGTATTATTCTTATTAGTGAAGTGCAACCAGCGGGATTTTCTGCCTTGCAGCCACTAACGCCCCAGTTACCTGCCCTGGAGGTTAGCGTACTTTTCCAGCAGTGTACTTTTCCTCGTCGTGTTGATGCTGTCGGACACGGCGTTTAGTTCGACAGCCACTTGTATTGTACTGTGCATTTTTTTTGGGAGGTCTACCTTCTTTCTAGTTTTTCCTTCGGCCTTGGGTGTTTTCTGAATACGTAGTGCTGCCTGTCTCTTCGCCCTCTCCAAAAAATATTCCATCGTTGTACCAGTGATCGGACGTTAGAGGGATTGGTTAGTTGGTCGGTCGGCACTGAAGCTACCCCTAGTTGAGTTGCCATGCTGTTACGTGAGTACAACTCTTGGTTGCCTGTCTCACCTTACCTTATGTTTGAGTTACCTTCCCAGGCCGACCCTTGGAACACTTTCTGAGAATCGCTTGGCCTGATTCCTTAGATTATGATGTTGTTTTAAGGATATTTGTAATTTTCTAATTATTGTTGATGTCGCCCTCAGCCGAGCAATAATTTCACTTCTTTCGTGATAAGACCTTCAGCCGTGTTACAGTAAGTTTTGTTACCAACCTTGTTTTAAAAGCAAGGTATTTATTTTAAAAGTGCTATTTAGAATTGTTCTTCTGACTTTTAATTCAGGCCTTCAGCCATCTGTGATTTGAAGTTGTGTGTGATCTTAAGTCGAGCAATAATTTCACTTGTTTATAATAAGGCCTTCAGCCATGTTGCAATAACTTTTTTTTGTAAGCAAAATTGCTCAAAAGTAAGGTATTTGTTGGAATGTGTGTTATTTGGAATCGTTCTTCTGACTTCTAATTCAGGCTTTCAGGCGTTCGTTATTTGAAGTTGTGTGTGGCCTTCAGTCGAGAAATAATTTCACTTCTCTCATAATAAGGCATCTGCCGTCTTACAATAAGTTTTTTTTAAAGCAAACTTGTTTTAAAAGAAAGGTATTTGTTGAGATGTGTGCTATTTGGATTTGTTTTCCTGACTCCAAATTCAGGTCTTCAGCCGTTTGTTTTTTGAGTTTATTGTTGGTGGCTTTCGGCCCCAAAATTGTGGAATTTTTTTTTGTGATAAGGCCGTCATATAGTCAATTGTGTTTTTTTAAGAGATTGTTTTAAAATTTTAATTTCTTTAAATAAGGTTTTCGTATTTGCTGTGCAACCGAGTGTAACTGATTATGGCCCCGTCCACAATCATAACCTTATCCTGCCCCTTTTTGAGAAACCATCTCTCAATAGAAGAGCTAATTAATGACAAGCTAACTTGCAGGCAAGAAGGTCTTAAGTCTCCTACCAATCTTCAAGCATCATCTGTTGCATGGAGCAATAACACGGGTGCGACAAATTAAGGGAAGAAAATACGCTACTACTGCAACAGGTGAAGTCCACACGACTGCGGTTGACAGGAACCAGCTGAAATCCATCGATTCTTGCGACATGCGTCCCTGACATACTGCAGGACTCTGACTTCCTTGACAGCCTATCAATTAAACCTAAGCGACGACACCACGCGAGAGGTCTTTGACCAGAAAGTGAAAATACATTTCATCAGAGGCCCAAAAAGGGCAGAGGCTACAATAACCAGGTCTTATCGGTAAGCCCATCTATACGAAAGACGCGGTCCAACGTGAACGGGTTTATACTGACTTTCAATGTATAGCGGTGAAAAAACTATGCTGTGGTCGCACAGTGCTACAGTTACTGTGAAGGTGGCCACACGACAAAGCCGTCCAAGAAAAGAAATTACCTGCATCAGGTGTGGACAACAAGGCCGAAAACGCGCAGGTTACACATAAAATGAAACAGTCATCTGCATCCCGAGCAAGAAAACAGGCAGAAAGTGCAACAAAACCAAAGGTGGAGAGTGTCAGACTTACGCAGTTCTCTGTGATAGACTACTCTAAAGCACCGACTATGATGCTTAATCACAGTATGGAACAAGACACCACATAAAAGACATGTAAATCTCCTTCAAATCTTAGTTGGTGATGAATGCCATTACATGGGGAAGACACATGGAACTTTATCCCGTTTACTACTGATACGCTGATGAAACACCATCCATAATATAAAAGCAGGCACTATAAGACAGTTACATCAACAACTGAGTACATAGAGGTAAGGAAAATGGGGCAATTCATTTTGACGTGTCAAGACAGATAAAGGAACATTTGTAGTAATGTGCAAACTTCCAAAATGCCCTCCAATACAGAACTGAATATGAAAGTGAATTGACTTATAAAGTAAACACTAAACATTAACAACCTTACGACACTACCCACACCACGCAAATGCACAACACTGTGGGGCGGCAGGTGGAATAATAGAATAAATGTTTTGTATTTATGCTATTTGCCGTTCTCAACACTGGCTCTCTAACTACAATATTGTCAACCAGAAAGTGATTAGCAAAACGTGAAGCCTGTAATTAGAGTTCCTAGTGCCCACTTCATCTGAGAAATACATTTATAGCTACAGCTTATAGCTCTGAGGAATTAGGGGATTGTCTGGGAGTCATAATCAAAACCATTCTCTCTAAAATGTTCACTATATTCTGAAAGTCACAGAGCAAAAAGAATCCACACAACCCAACTAACAAAGCAGTTCAGACTCTAATGCGCTGATGCCACTATAACTGTTCAAATTAAATGTTTAAGTGAATGCTCGCCATAATTTGATGATAATGTTCATCAAACGCCACGCTAATAATGGTAGAATGTCTGTCCTGCGGTGGCACGTGAAAATACGACATACGCAAACTAAAGATAGATCATTAACGTCATCCCAAAATTAACACTTCACTCGAAAACGATTTCATGGTTACGCGTATCCCGAGTAACTTATTACTGCATCCGAGGCTGTTTATATCAACGATACCGACGCTACGCGACTCCCGCCACAGGTGGTTAGCTAATCAGCGTCTGGAGAGAACTGGGGCCTTCCTTCTTCTCGCGCAGCGTTCTTACATATAAAGCCGTGGTGCGGACGGCTAAGGGAACGCCTGATCAAATCTGCTCTCCCGACTAGCCGCTGGGCTAGTAATGCACCACTTTAAGTTATCGAATAAATCATTGCTTCCTTTGCTGATGGCCGATGAAGCTTTCAATTTAATTGTGCAATCAGCACATAAGTAAGTAATCATAATAAAAGTCTGACGTGGCTAAGTCAAATATTTTGGGCGAGAGAATTAATTTAATTACACTACACGCAATAGACGAGCTCTGAACTTGCTCTTTGGAGATACGCTATAGCTATAGTTTTATAGTCATTCAGTTGAAACTTCTCACATCTTTATGATTATAGCGGATCTCCCTTCTACTTAAATTTAAACATCCTACCTTTATTTATTCGCTTACTTAATCTATCTTGCTTCCTTCATTTCTAAGACAAAAACCAGAAAATCATGAATTTCAAGTAAAATTTTAATTTGTGAGATCCAGAATACTGTTTCTACTAAATTATTATGCAAAAGGAATCTAAATATAATTTTTTAAGTTTCTAGCTCTTTTCTGATGCGCCAATGATTTTTACAGAAAAATATCCAAATTTCGAAAATGGTTAAAGTTATTGAACTGATATCCAACACATATTGATTTTGTGTTACTCCTGACATGCTAGAAACGTTTCAGGTTATTTACTTGATTTTTAAAGTATTGCGCAACATTCATGACGTCAGAGCTAGTTACAGCAGACTGGCTGGCACACAATGGAAAGACTGATGTGAATTTTATAAGGCGTGAGTATGCTGCTTCCCTACAACATCAGTAACACACACCTAACAGACAAGAAACAAAAAGGCATGCGTGCCAATCCATCTCACTAGTATACAAAGAGCGACACTAGGAAGATCGAAAATTACATTACACCTACCAGATTCATCTCTGGTGGATGTACGAAACTGGAGCACTAACGATACCCAAAGACGGCGAACTACATAACGATGACGAAAGTTCTAGCGGAAGTGACAAACAATCACCAGAGCACTACATTTAAGGTAAGAAAATGATGGCACGACAACAGTAGCCCCTCAAATGGAAAACAAGAAGGCTCTTTCACCAACCACCACCACCGGCGTCACAATCACATGCAAAACTCAGATGAAGCCATCAATAGCTATCTTCCATTTGGCTCGTGCCACAATGGGACAACCTTCGGCCACCACTGCCCCACACACAAGCAATGCAAAAGAAACGAATTTCACGCCAGCCGAGATACACTGTGAAATGTATAATTTAATATTAAGTAGATTGGGACGAAAAGACACCTTACAGGATTACTTCGATGAACCCTCTGCCAGGCACTTAAGTGTGAATTGCAGAGTAACTATGTAGATGTAGCTGTAGATCCACAGGGACGAAGTATCTGCTTCCCAACAAAGGAGCGAGCGGATAGAATCGCCCTTAGAACCTGCCAGCAGAACCAAAACCTCTGGAAGAATTAGTGACTTTGGTCTACGAACGCAGCACTGAAAAACCATTAAAACTGTATAAGGATCAGGTTACGGCATAAGGGAGAACGTACTTTGACTTTGCACAAACGGGATCAAAATGCTTTGTTTACGTGAAACACTCGTGAGAGTACTACAACTAAATACAAAGAAGGGTACATTAGGCAGTGGCGAACAACCTAGAGATGCTCAGGACCTTAAAGCTGACGTCTCTACAGGAACCGTATGTTATCTCGAGAAATCAAGAAACTTATCCGTAGATGCTATCGCAATAACTGGTGGTCACGACTGCGAAGTGGCGATTGTAGTCCTTGACAACAAATCAAACATTGTTGAAGTATCCGACCTGTGCAACAACCACTTGCTAACAGAAGCAAGTTGTTTAAGGGAAAAATGGGTAACAGCCTCATTGTATGTCCAATGCAGCCATACAGTTGAGACATGCGCTAATATGATTAAGGATGTAGCAGACCATTCTAGGCTAAAAACGTAATTATAAGTTATGACTAACTCATGATCCACCCTGTGGCACTCAGAACGGATGACCCAGAGCACAAACGACACGATACAGGAGGCGTATCTACGCATTTTAAATACGGCAGGGCCAACACATACATATGCAGGATATGGTGGATCATACAGTAACAAACACGACCTTAGAAAACAACACATCACACAGACGTCACCAACTGGACAATGCATAACATGAGAACGAGCGCCCACAACAAAACTTTCGAATTAACAGGAAACAGTAACACCACACAGGAGCAGACAACAATACACTACATATCCTGGAGAGTAAACTGGACCGAACAAACCAATAGTACAAGATCACAACCTACAAAATATTTGATGTAGTATACATTACAAAGCTCCACAAATTATACAACGGGCACAGGAACACTCAGTACCAAAAGCATCTTCCGCGAAACAGAACAACACACTGCACAGGTAAGTTAACAAGACTAAAACGAGACACGAGGAGGAAACGAAAACTACCAACAAGCACGGATTCATAGAGACTACATTTTCTGCGTACAGATAAGCCGAAGACATCTTCAAATAGAAACTACCAGAGACTAGGAAGCAACATTGGGAACAATTCTTGGCAACGCACACAAAGGAACACTTGGGGGGGAGGGGAGACCATACATACAAGATACAGACAAAATGTCCTTTTTTTTGCAAATGTCAACACCTTGCTGTTTGAAGCGCCACTGAGACCGTTGGTGACATAACAGGGCGCCAAACTTTTGCAGCATTACAGAGGAACGACTGAGCCAAATTTGAAACAAATGTGTCCTAGTAGTATAGAATTACGGAGCTTCAAGAAAGTGACTCCTTAATTCTCCTGTGCAGTGTGTTCAACACATTAGCAACAAAATATCCATGAAATTAACAGAAGAACAATTTAGGCAAAACGCCAAAACGCAATTTAATCCACCCTGCAACAATCTCTCAGGAATGATTCTTCACCCTTGTCCCTCTCAATCAAGTATTTGCAAAGTAAATAACTTTCACAGGACATTTAAAGTTAAATAAGAAGATGCTCTTCCACCACAAATTCCAAAATCTTTTCTCAGATTTCACACTTTCCTGCTCAGCTCCCAGACTTCTCGCAGTAAATAAGCATTAACAAGCTGAACGAAGCCTAACCCAAGAGTAACAAGTGGGCACTGTCCCACAATATTGTCCCAATTTAAGAAGACAAGCCCGCATCTCGCGGTCGTGCGGTAGCGTTCTCGCTTCCCACGCCCGGGTTCCCGGGTTCGATTCCCGGCGGGGTCAGGGATTTTCTCTGCCTCGTGATGGCTGGGTGTTGTGTGCTGTCCTTAGGTTAGTTAGGTTTAAGTAGTTCTAAGTTCTAGGGGACTGATGACCATAGATGTTAAGTCCCATAGTGCTCAGAGCCATTTGAACCATTTGATTTTAAAAAGACAAGTAACGTGAACTTACAAACAAAAACATTTACTCTCCTGTATGCTCTTATTTCCCACAATCATTCACAAATAAACATGATAATGTTTTCTTCCACTATTCTTTCACAAAGATTACTCGTCTAATTTGTTATTGCTGTTTGAGGTCTAAAGTTACAGTTCAGTCATCATCAAATTTTATTTCAGAATAACGCACAGAGATTCCACAAATTCTCAAAAACCACACACAATCATTTATCATTAAAAATTCCCTACAGAAGAAGTTAAGAAAGGTCTCATTAATTTTTAATGCATCATACCCTTTGTTATCAGTACAAGTAATGATGTCCTGTAACAAGCTGTATACCCACTTGATTAATGTTTCAGTGAAAACAGAATTTATGTCAGACGAATGAAATCTTGACAGACACTGATAATATTACTTACTAAATAAAGAACTGATATCCCTAAGCAACTCCGAAAAAAATTCCAGTTTATCATCAATGTATGGTCGACCAGATGTAAGCTGGAAGATAGTGACTTTATAAACCAGTAAATGCACACTTCGCTTGGGAGGTAAGTGTAAAGAGCATACTTGGCTCTCACTCATAATCTAGAACATTCTTATGTACAGCGAAGTTCAGATACCAGATATCTACACAAACTATTTGGCCCCACAACACCCGCTCTGAAGATCTCTACGTAAACTCAGTTTCTGCAACCAGTAATAATTATATTACAATTTGCAAGAAATCTTTTGCTTTGAGATATTTGTGACATTTGTGAAATATTCCCTTGGAAATAACGGACGTGCTGATCGTATGACATCATAATAAGTTATCGTTACTGTAAGCTACAGCTGCACCGAACCTCACGTCCTTCAAACACAAATTTAAAAAAAATGTACTTTCGTGTTTAATTTACTGAGAGAATGACGTGTAAAGAACAGATTTGGTAACAATTAATGATTATTGAAAAGCCGTAAGATTCAAATACTTTTACAGGTAACATCATAGTTAGTAATACGAAAGCCACGTGGTATCCACAGCCACAATCACATGAAAACTTCGCGCATATAGAAGTTGTGAAATTAAAGAAATGCAAGAAATCTTTGGTGAATGAAAAATCTGTCTGCTCACTTCGATTATGGGTTAAACACACCATGCAGATAGAACTGAAACCTCCCTACATTAATCGCAACTGCTAGATTCAGTCTGCTATTCGTACTGCTGTAGTGCTGAAAAGAAATTCCTTTCATGATATGGCTTGGCAAGTTCGTAATTACAGCAAAACATTGTCTTCCATAGCAGGCACATGGAGAAAAATTGTATGGAAGTTTCAGTGTAGCCTCATGTGTAGAAACACAAGACTGCATTCATAAATCACTCTCCATCCCTCTCAATATAAATGAAAGCAGCCATGCTGATTACCAAACGCAATACACACAAGACAAATAATATGACTAACAGCCAGAACTGATTCGAACAGAATAGAGCGAAGAAGGCTTTGTTCCCTTTGAACATGCATGACATGCAGACAGAGGACGAGCTTTCAATTCTCATTGGCCGAGCCATCGCTCGTCTCAAATTTTTTAGACGAAACAAACTAGCACAGCAGTAGCAGAAGTGACTGCGTGGGTGATTTACCAGTGTGCGCAGATGCAATGGCAAAGACTGCTCAGAGCGACAAACACATGGACACACTGAAGTTGACAAATCATAACAAAAACTTCCAATGACACGAATGTTTTATGCTACCCCCGCCCCCTGCTTCCCTTGTTGTTGTTATTGTGGTCTTTAGTCCTGAGACTGGTTTGATGCAGCTCTCCATGCTACTCTATCCTGTGCAAGCTTCTTCATCTCCCAGTACTTACTGCAACCTACATCCTTCGGAATCTGCTTGGTGTATTCATCTCTTGGTCGCCCTCTACGATTTTTACCCTCCACGCTGCCCTCCAATGCTAAATTGGTGAGCCCTTGATGCCTCAGAACATGTCCTACCAATCGATCCCTTCTTCTAGTCAAGTAGTGCCACAAACTTCCCTTCTCCCCAATCCTATTCAATACCTGCTCATTAGTTATGTGATCTACCCATCTAACCTTCAGCATTCTTCTGTAGCACAACGTTTCGAAAGCTTCTATTCTCTTCTTGTCTAAACTGTTTATCGCCCATGTTTCACTTCCATACAAATACTTTCAGAAACGACTTCCTGACACTTAAATCTATACTTGATGTTAACAAATTTCTCTTCTTCAGAAACGATTTTATATCCTCTCTACTTCGACCATCATCATTTATTTTGCTCCCAATATAGCAAAACTCTTTTACTACTTTAAGTGTCTCATTTCCTAATCTAATACCCTTAGCATCTCCCGACTTAATTCGACTATATTCCATTATCCTCGTTTTGCTTTTGTTGATGTTCATCTTATAACCTTCTTTCAAGATGCTATCCTTTCCGTTCAACTGCTCTTCCAAGTTCTTTGCTGTCTCTGACAGAATTACAATGTCATCGGCGAACCTCAAGGTTTTTATTTCTTCTCCATGGATTTTAATACCTACTCCGAATTTTTCGTTCGTTTCCTTTGCTGCTTGCTCAATATACAGATTGAATAACATCGGGGAGAGGCTACAAACCTGTCTCACTCCCTTCCCAACCACTGCTTCCCTTTCATGCCCCTCAACTCTTATATCTGCCATTTGGTTTCTGTGCAAATTGTAAATAGCCTTTCGCTCCCTGTATTTTACCCCTGCCACCTTCAGAATCTGAAAGAAAGTATTCCAGTCAACATTGTCAAAAGCTTTCTCTAAGTCTACAAATGCTAGAAACGTAGGTTTGCCTTTCCTTAATCTAGCTTCCAAGGTAAGTCGTAGGGTCAGTATTGCCTCACGTGTTCCAACATTTCTACGGAATCCAAACTGATCTTCCCCGAGGTCGGCTTCTACTAGTTTTTCCATTCGTCTGTAAAGAATTCGCGTTAGTATTTTGCAGCCGTGACTTATTAAAGTGATAGTTCGGTAATTTTCACATCTGTCAACACCTGCTTTCTTTGGGATTGGAATTATTATATTCTTCGTGAAGTCCTAGGGTATTTCGCCTGTCTCATAAATCTTGCTCACCAGATGGTAGAGTTCTGTCAGGATTGGCTCTTCCAAGGCTGTCAGTAGTTCTAATGGAATGTTATCTACTCCTGGGGCCTTGTTTCGACTAAGGTCTTTCAGTGCTCTGTCAAACTCTTCATGCAATATCATATCTCCCATTTCATCTTCATCTACATACTCTTCCATTTCCATAATATTGTCCCCAAGTACATCGCCATTGTATAGACCCTTTATATACTCCTTCCACCTTTCTGCTTTCGCTTCTTTGCTTAGAACTGGGTTTCCATCTGAGCTCTTGATATTTATACAAGTCGTCCTCTTTTCTCCAAAAGTCTCTTTAATTTTCCTGTAGGCAGTATCTATGTTACCCCTAGTGAGATAAGCCTCTACATCCTTACATTTGTCCTCTAGCCATGCCTGCTTAGCCATTTTGCACTTCCTGTCGATTTCATTTTTGAGACGTTTGTATTCCTTTTTGCCAGCATCATTGACTGCATTTTTATATTTTCTCCTTTCATCAATTAAATTCAATATTTTTTCTGTTACCCAAGGATTTCTAGTAACCCTCATCCTTTTACCTACTTGATCCTCTGCTGCCTTCACAACATCATCCCTCAAAGCTACCCATTCTTCTTCTACTGTATTTCTTTCCCCCATTCCTGTCAATTGTTCCCTTATGCTCTCCCTGAAACTCTGTGCAACCTCTGGTTTAGTCAGTTTATCCAGGTCCCAACTCCTTAAATTCCCACCTTTTTGCAGTTTCTTCAGTTTTAATCTACAGTTCATAAACAATAGATTGTGGTCAGAGTCCACACCTGCCCCTGGAAATGTCTTACAATTTAAAACCTGGTTCCTAAATCTCTGTCTTACCATTATATAATCTATCTGAAACCTGTCAGTATTACCATGCTCCTTCCATGTATACAACCTTGTTTTATGATTCTTGAACCATGTGTTAGCTATGATTAAGTTGTGCTCTGTGCAAAATTCTACCAGGCGGCTTCCTCTATCATTTCTTAGCCCCAATCCATAATCACCTACTATGTTTCCTTCTCTCCCTTTCCCTACACTCGAATTCCAGTCGCCCATGACTATTAAATTTTCGTCTCCCTTCACTATCTGAATAATTTCTTTTATTTCATCATACATTTCTTCAATTTCTTCGTCATCTGCAGTGCTAGTTGGCATATAAACTTGTACTAGTGTAGTAGGCGTGGGCTTCGTGTCTATCTTGGCCACAATAATGCGTTCACTATGCTGTTTGTAGTAGCTTACCCGCATTCCTATTTTTTTATTCATTATTAAACCTATTCCTGCATTACCCCTATTTGAATTTGTATTTATAACCCTGTATTCGCCTGACCAAAAGTCTTGTTCCTCCTGCCACCGAATTTCACTAATTCCCGCTACATCTAACTTTAACCTATCCTTTTTCCTTTTTAAATTTTCTAAACTACCTGCCCGATTTAGGGATCTTACATTCCACGCTCCGATCCGTAGAACGCTAGTTTTCTTTCTCCTGACAACGACCTCCTCTTGAGTAGTCCCCACCCGGAGATCCGAATGGGGGACTATTTTACCTACGGAATATTTTACCCAAGATGACGCCATCATCATTAACCATACAGTAAAGCTGCATGCCCTCGGGAAAAATTACGGCTGTAGTTTCTCCTTGCTTTTAACCGTTCGCAGTATCAGCACAGCAAGGCCGTTTTGATTAGCGTTACAAGGCCAGATCAGTCAATCATCCAGACTGTTGCCCCTGCAACTACTGAAAAGGCTGCTGCCCCTCTTCAGGAACCACACGTTTGTCTGGCCTGTCAACAGATACCCCTCCGTTGTGGTTGCACCTACTGTACGGCTATCTGTATCGCTGAGGCACGCAAGCCTCCCCACCAACGGCAAGGTCCATGGTTCATGGGGTGTGGAGGGGGGGGGGGGAGTTGGGGGGGGGGGGGGGCTGCACCCCTTATTAAATCCAAAGAAAACAAATATCAGGTTTATCCCTTTCATATTCCGTTTTCTAATACTTAAACAACGTTCCTTGTAGCTATCAACTATGAAACTTTCAGTACGTCATTGCAAGAACAAGTCTAGAACCATCAATAAAAAATGACAGTTGATAATTGTACTCAAAGCAACTTGGGTGACAGCACGCAAAACGAACTCTCTACGAACTTGCGCAGGAACCTGCTTTGTCAACGTAAATTTTAACTGCCGTGGTAGACTACATGTTTCAGTGCCCTCCGCGTATTGTGCTGCAGGGGCAATGTTCACAACGCTGTCGCCTAACAGTTAGACTGCCTACCAAAGAGGGTAAAGCACCTCGAACAGGAGGAGGAAACGACGTCATACTTCGTGGTTTGAGAGGGTATGTGATATTATATTATTTGACACAAGAGACGATTTCGTGCTGGGTCGCATCGAACCAGAGGGCAGATTGACTGTCGAAGAAATGGCTACAAGTTGATCGTTTACAAGTTACTAAATAAACTATGAGATCAGAAGTATTCGGACACCTGGCTGAAACTGACTTTACAAGTTATTGGTGACCTCCATCGGAAATGCTGGAATTCAATATGGTGTTGGCCCACCCTTAGCCTTGATGACAGCTTCCACTCTTGCAGGCATACGTTCAGTCAGGTGTTGGAAGGTTTCTTGTGGAATGGGAGACGGTTCACAGAGCCCTGCACTGAAGAGAAGTATCGATGTCGGTTGGTAAGGCCTGGCACGAAGTCGGCGTTCCAAAACATCCCAAAGGCGTTCAATAGGATTCAGCTCAGAACTCTGTGCAGGCCAGTCCATTACAGAGATGTCATAGTCGTGTATCCACTCCGCCACAGGCCCTGCGTTATGAACAGGTGCTCGATCGTGTTGAAACATGCAATCGCCATCTCCGAATTGCTCTTCAACAGTGGGAAGCAAGAAGATGCTTAAGACATCAATGTAGGTCTGTGCTGTCATAGTGCAACGCAAAACAACAAGGGGTGCAAGCCCCCGATATGAAAAACACGACCACACAATAAGACCACCGCCTCCGAATTTTACTGTTGGCACTACATACGCTGGCAGATGACCCGCCATACCCACACCCTGTCATCGGATCGCCGCATTGTGTACCGTGATTCGTCACTCCACACAACGTTTTTCCACGCTTCAGTCGTCCGATGTTTACGCTCCTTTCACCAAGCGAGGCGTCGTTTGGCATTTATAATGTGTGGCTTACGAGCAGCCGCTCGACCATGAAATACAAGTTTTCTCACCTTCCTCCTAACTGTCATAGTACTTGCAGTGGATCCTGATGCAGTTTAGAATTGCTGTGTGATGGGCTGGATAGATGTCTGCCTTTTACACATTACGACCCTCTTTAAGTCTCGGCGTTCTCTGTCAGTCAACAGACGAGGTCGGAGTGTACGCTTCTGTGCTGTACGTGTCCCTTCACGTTTCCACTTCACTATCACATTAGAAACAGTGGACCTAGGGATGTTCACAAGTCTGGAAATCTCGCTTACAGACATATGACACAAGTGACACCGAATCACCTGACGAAGTTCGAAGTCCGTGAGTTCCGCGGAGGGTAATGACTACTGAGGTCGTATGTTTTTGGCGGTGTCCGGATACTTTTGGCCACACAGTGTAGCACACTAACTTCAATTTAATAAAAATCAATAGATTAACCTCTAATAGTACTCTTGTGACCAGCGATAAATCGGAATTTAATTTTTATAGTGACAAGTTTCTAAATTCCACTATGGAATTGAAGTAGTTGTCCAAGAGGAATGAGTATCATTCAGTCATTTATGTTATTGTGGCTGTTTACTGTATCCCTTTCTAAGAAGCTAACAGCTTTAGTAATGAGTAAGAAAGGCCATTTCGTCTTCCATTGTTATGACGAATTTCATTACCTAATCTAGTTATTATTAGCCGTGTTCAGGATGTACAACTCTTTGAATAGGCGTCTACAAGATGATTGTTAACTAACATGTCACATTACCGCCAGTGCTCGCTTTTCCGCAGTCATTACTTTCTTTCTAAGTAATAAGTGACCATAACAAATTAAATCATGAGACATTAATGATTAGAAATATGTCAAATATTTTAAGATGTAAACTGTGTCAAGGTTAATAAAATTCTCTGAAGATCTCAGCTGTGTCAAAAGATTAAATGTCCACGAGCATTCGGAAGGGTGCACCTTGGCCATTGTCATTTGAGCTTGTATTCGTAAAATTTATTTAGATGAATGAGAATCTCAGTAACATGTTTCGTCCCTCCGCACACATAAAAAATTGGATCATTCTGACTCCTAATCTGGGTTATTTTCATCGTTAGATACTACATTTGTCGTGCAGAACTAAATATACTACATGTTTTTAAAATGAAGGGAGAGTAAGTTCTCGGAGAACAACTAACACTTCTTCCTAAAATATTACAGTCTGTTCTGTTGTTTTCTCCCCAGCTGCACTAATTATAATTTTTTATCACACATGGCGGATAATTCGATTCAACTTCGAAGTGATAGCTGGTGAACAAAGTTCGCGTTTACGGTAATCGGACTACCTCTGCGACTGGAACGTCTGCTGAGAAAATAGAATTCAGCATTACGCAGAAACCAGAACAGTCTATGAGCGCAAATTTACTTTATTCAACGAACGGTTTCTGTTTCTGTCGTTATGGCCGCCATCAAATTGATCTCTCTCCTCAAAATTTATAAAAGAGCCAAATAAAATTTGTAGACATGATTGGCATCCCCACAAAGCGTAAAAAATGATAAAATTGTAATAAACTCACGTGGGACATCATGTAGCGCCGTCGGCAACTCGCTATCAACAATTTGCGATCATAGGCTGGTTTTGTTTCCCCATGTTCTCAAACACTGGATCGCTGTTACCTTGCAGGTGACTGTGTTATCCCATGTGAAGAGCTCAGCATGACGCCGGAAATCCTCAGTGTGACACTACCTAACGTTAACCGACGACCCATGCATGTGCCAATGTTAACATCACAACATCGGCAACTAAGACTGAAATGGGCACGTGGCAATCGGCACCGGACGTTGGCGCAGGAGCAGAGCATTTCTCACCATGCCGATGGGAGGGTTCGAATCCGTCGTCTTCCAGGGGAACAGCTCCTCGTCACCTGTACTGCGTGACGGAGACAAACTGGCGGCGGCTCCATTATGCTCTGGGGTACATTCACGCCGGCATCCATGGGTCTAGTGGAGCTCGTGCAAAGCACATTCCTTCATGACGATCATGTTTCGACGGCAGTGGCATTTTTCAGCAAGATAATGCGCCACGGCACAAGACCAGGAGTGTGATGGAGTGATTCGAGGAGCATAGTAGCAAGTTTCAGTCGGTGTTGTGGCCCACTAGCGCTCCTTATCTGAAACCGATGGAACACATCTGTGATACGATTGAACAAGGCGTTAGAGTTCATCGTCCCCCTCGCCAGAATTTACGGGAATTAGGTGACTTATGTATGCAGATGTGGTGCCAACTATCATAATCTACCTGCCAAGGCCTCATTGATTCCACGTGACGACGCGTCCCAACCGTTATCCATGTCAAAAGTAGACATACCGACTGTTATGTAGGTGGCCATAGTGTTTTGGTTGATCAGTGTACACTGCAAAAAAACACACACACACGCACACACACACACACACAAACACACACAGAAAAAACAAAAAACTGATGCACTACGAAGGAATTGCCCGAATGGGACGGAAATCGGCAGATGTGATGTAAGTGTACAGGCAAACAAATGAGTAGAATTTCAGAAAAACTGGATAATTTATTCAGGAGAAAGAGCTTTATAAACTGAGCAAGTCAGTAAAGCGCTGGTCCACCTCTGGCCCTTATGCAACCAGTTATTTGACTTGGCATTGATCGAAAGAGGTGCTGGGTGTCCTCTGGAGGGATATCGTGCCACATTATGTCCAATTGGTGCGTTAGATCGTCAAAATCCTGAGATGTTTGAAGGGCGCTGCCCATAATGCTCCGAACGTTCTCAGTTGGAGGGAGATCGTCGGACTCTTTGGCCAAGGTGGGGTTCGGAAAGTACAAAGACAAGGAACAGAAACTCTCGGCGTGTGCGGGCGGGCATTATCTTGCTGAAATGTAAACCAAGGGTGGCTTGCCATGAAGGGCAACAAAACGGGGCATAGGATATCGTCGAAGTATCACTGTGCTGTAAGGATGCAGTGGATGACAACCAAAGGGGTCCTGCTATGAAAAGAAATGACATCCCAGATGATGAGTGATGTAATGTGATGAGTCTCCTTTCGAATTGAGCCCCGATGACCCACAAAGACGTGTCTCAAGACGTCACAGACGACGGTGGGATACCAACCTGACTGTCGCCCGCTTACGGCCCGATAACCAGGAGGGATGGTCTGGGATGGCACGTATTTTCATTGCAGGGCCCCTTTGGTTGTCATCCGACGTATTTTCACATCACAGCTGTACGTCTTTGATAAACCACGCCTCGTTTTGTTGCCCTCCACAGTAAGCCACCCTGGGCTTACATTTGAGCAAGATAATGCTCGCCGGCAGACTGCGAGAGTTTCTGCTGCTTGCCTCCGTGCCTGTCAAACCCCTGGCCAGCAAAGTCACCGGATCTCTCCGCAACTGAGAACGTTCAGAAGATAATGGGTAGGGCCTTGCAACTATCTCGGGGTTTTGTCGACCTAACGCGTCAACTGGAGGGAATTTCTCAGCCGCGTGGGATTAGCCGAGCGGTCTTAGGCGCTGCAGTCATTGACTGTGGGGCTGGTCGCGGCGGAGGTTCGAGTTCTCCCTCGGGTATGGGTGTCTGTGTTTGTCCTTAGGATAACTTAGGTTAAGTAGTATGTAAGCTTAAGGACTGATGACCTTAGCAGTTAAGTCCAATAAGATTTCACATACATTTGAACATTTTTGGAATTTCTCACGAGGCCTCTCAGGAGGACCTCCAACAACGGTGTCAATCCATGCCAAGGAGAATAACGGCCTGCATAAGGGCCAGAGACAGACCAATGCGTTATTAACTTCCTCTATTCGCTCTTTTTAACGAATCATGCAATTTTTCTGAAAACTGTAATAAGCTTTTAGGCTGTAGACGTTTATCAAATTTACGTATTTCCTTCGTGGAGGGGCTCTTTTTGTCTTTGAGTGTATCATGGCGTATACGCCGGCCGCTGTGGCTGAGCGGTTTTAGGCGCTTCATTCTGGAATCGCGCGACGGCTACGGTCGCAGGTTCGAATCCTGCTTTGGGCATGGATGGGTGTGATGTTCTTAGGTTAGTTAGGTTTACGTAGTTCTAAGTTCTAGGGGACTGATGACCTCAGATATTAAGTCCCATAGTGCTCAGAGCCATTTGAACCATTTTTTGGCGTATACGTCTGAAGTAACCTGAAACGCAACTAACACATGAAACTAATTGTAGGAGAAGTAGATGGCAGGCAGAGTCATTGGAAGGATCTTGAACACAGAGTGAGATCTAAGTTTCTCCCTGCGTATACAGTGTTAAAATAACTTACGGGAATTCAGCTGGGTGGCGTCGTCGACAACTGCCGATATTTCGACAGGAAGTTATTTCATGCTAAAGATATACTATAGTACAAGTTCACCCACCAAGAGGGAGTCCCTGGCAGTAACGGGAATCAAACTCCGGTCCTGCGCCCGGTAGTCAGCCGCGCTGAACACTCAGCTAAGGAGGCAGATTTACATATCCTTAGATTTGCAATTTTTATGGAAGGTAGAATGACCATGAGAGTATATTAGAATTTTTCTGGCTTAGAGTTGTTAACTTGCAGGCGGGATATATAAGGGACGTGAACAGCGTTTGATATTGAGTGATTACTCAGAAGGAGATGAGGCACCCGACAGAGTCTGAAGGAGGTTTTCTAGGGGCTTCAGATTGTAACCGCTTCACAACTGCGCCTGCCTTCGGAGAACAAGTAATGGACTCCCTCCAACAGTCTGTATCGTCCCGCACCATTGGTCGGAAACCAGTATCAGCCAAGCTAGGAAATTTCCAACCCATGCGTAGCCTGCTCTCAACAACAAAACACAAACGGCTAATTTTGGAGTGGTGCCGCGACCGGGAAGCGTGGACTGCTGATGAATGGCGTCGCATTGTGTTCAGCGTCGAATCACGATTCTGCACTGCCCTAGATGACCATCGTAGGCGAGTATGTCGACGATCTGGGGAGAGGTCCCTTTTTCCAGTGTTCTGGAGAACCACAGCGGTGTTACTCCTACCGTTGTGGTGGTGACGAGCCGTCTGGTATGACTGCAAGTCCCATCTGATATTGGTTGAGGGATATCTGACGGTATAACGGTGCGTCACGGACATCCTGGTTCCTGAAGTGTTATCTCACATGCGACAGTATCGTGGGGGCATTTTTCAATAGAACAATGCTCAACAGGACATTGCGCAAGTCTCTACGACAGAGTGCATCATGCTGAGGTAGATCTTCAGATCTGACCCCAGAGTGAGTGGCATGAATGGCACCAGCTTGGACATCAACTCTGTCCCAGTCCCAGCTTCAGGATATCAGAGACCAGTGACAACAGCACGCCGCACGAGAGGATACAATGGCTTTATGACTCGCCGGCCCCCTCCCCCCAACCGAATCACTGCATGTATCCATGACATAGAAGGTGCAAAGTCATACTGCTAAGTGGTCTCATAATGCCCATTTCTTTGTAAATTGGATTCTATTTTATGATTATTGAAATGAAATCACAGATTCTCTAAATCCGCGGAGTTTCTTTTAGTTTCCTCCTCCGCTTTAGACTGCTTCTCTGTTTTTTCTCAGTCGGTGGCACACAACATGTCCTCCGCCATACATCGTAAAGTAGTTTCTGGAGTGTAGATGTGCATAAAAAGTTTCAAACACTGGTTTATCTTGCTGTATGTAAAGCTGTACCCGCCCTCCACGGAAGCCATAAAATAACGAAGAATCATAACCGACAAACGAGCGTTTCCTCCGATAAATTTTTGTGGTAAGTTCGTATAGGACCGAACTGCTGAGATCATCGGTCCCTAGGCTTACACACTACTTAAGCTAACTTACGGTAAAGAAAACACACATGTCGAACCATGGCAAAACGCCTCCGAACGTGCGGCTACCCGCGCAACCCTCCGATAAATGTTTGGGAATAATAAATACTCGTGTTGAGCTGAGCGCATGATTTTAACTCGTAGTACATCTATCACTACCAAAACTTACAGCGGTAGAAAGAGCGAGGTTTCTGAGAGGTCTCTTTGCTTGGTATGAGAGTTGGACGGCATTAACAGCAAGTAATTAATGCAAAGGCAGAGCAACACAAAAACAAAAATTTCCAATATATTCGACATATTAATATGGAATGTGAATTCTTGATCTTTTCCTTTCGCGACTTACGTATTCATTAAAATGACGCCGTGGTAACGCGAATCAAAAGAAAAGTGAAGGATTTAGCATCCAGACTGCTCTAATACGACCTAAAGAAGAGACTGTGATGAAACATCCAGATTCATATACCTGTATATGCACTCGCAAATGGAGAACAAATTTAGGAATGTGGGTTGAGTAATCCGGAGTACGCCCACTAAAATAAATGGTTGTGAATTTAGTTACAATTAACGAAACTCGCTCATTTATTACGTATCAAACTGAGAAACAGCAATAAACTATGCGTCACGGAGGGTGAAGAGAAAAAAGAGGATTTCGCTCGTGTGGGAAGTGGCAGTATATCACCATGTCAACGCTCCCACTTTTTTCCTCCTTTGGAGCCGCTGGCGCGCGCTAACGCCAAAAATATTAACACGTCGCCATTCGCGCGTAAACAGCGGAGGCGTGCCTCGGTGTCTGGGAATCAATGTTAAAGTGGAACTGCTGCAGCGGCAAGCTGCCTACGGACGGCTGCTGGGAATGGGTGCCGAAACGTATCCGACAGCCTTTGGCTTTCAGCGTTGCCTCTGAAAGGGCACTATACTCCACTCTGTTCACATTCATTTTTTATGAGGATTCTTTCTGCTCAGGTTCTCAAATGAAAACGCCTCTTTGAAGTTTTATTTCTCCTCTTAATTTCTGGAAAGAAGAGGGTTCAGTACAGGGAGATGAAATGACTCTCACCCTGTGGTGAAACATGCCGAAATATTATGAATTTGTATTATTAGTATATTGATAGATTACATGTTGCTGGGCACTCTGTACAATGGGAGGTAGCAGTTCAGCTCCCGTTCAGAACTTTCATGATTTCTAGAAGGCATTCAGTACAGATGTTGAGATTGGAAAAAGTGGTGAGGATCACATTGACCATAAAAATATCATTAGAGACACAGTACTTTCTTAGTTGAAACTTCCTGGCAGATAAAAACTGTGTGCCGGACCGAGAGTCGAACTCGGGACCTTTGCCTTTCGCGGGCAAGTGCTCTACCAACCGAGCTACCCAAGCACGACTCACTCCCCGTCCCCACAGCTTTACTTCTGCCAGTACCTGGTCCCCTACCTTCCAAACTTCACAGAAGCTCTCGTGCGAACCTTGCAGAACTAGCAATCCTGAAACAAAGGATACTGCGGAGACATGGCTTTGCCACAGCCTGGGGGATGTTTCCAGAATGAGATTTTCACTCTGCAGCGGAGTGTGCGGTGATATGAAACTTTCTGACAGGTTTAATCTGTCAGGAAGTTTCATATCAGCGCACACTCCGCTGCAGAGTGAATATCTCATTCTGGATACTATCTTAGTTGGTCAGAGATGCCAGAGCAAAACATCCACAGATGTTGAACGCATCAGCTCAGCGATTGATTGCACCAATGTAGGGACTAGCAGACAATGACTATAAGACGATGTGAATCCCACGTCTCGCATATGTGAACCAAATACAGTAGCCTCCTCCACCTCGCTGGTAAAGTGTAGACGCTTCTTCCTAGGAATCCCTCAAAACTCATTCATTGGCAAGTTTTCTGAATCGTACATAAAATGATTGTGAATTGTAATATGGTACCTTGATTTTTGCGGACAATTTACTTGTCAGCTGAGGTATCCAGACGCTATTTTGGGCCCGCCTCAAAACATTCGTCTGCCAAAATCTGTCTCCTTCTATCCAGAAGCTACTGTAATTCTTCTTCATAGGGGCAGGCTGGCTGCCAAGTGGTGTGTGTCGGAAATACAACTTTCTCACAAAAGCCAACTGGAAGTTCCCAGCTCAAAATTATGTATTTCTTGAGACACAAAAGAATTACAGACCTTGGCTGCGAATGGCCATTGAGTGAAATGAATAGGGAAAGCTGAAAATTTCTGCCGGACTGGAATTCGAACCCACGTCTTCTGGTTACTAGGCAGATGCTCTGACCACCCAGCCATCCAGTCAATGGTCACTGCACCTGTACGGATTACCCTAGCACGCCTCCCCTCAGACCCAAATTCTCAACTTATCCACACACTACTGATGTGCCCCTTGCCCGTTATTCTCATTACTCGTGGCATTTCGCCGATTCCCGTAAGAGTTCGAGCATGGTGTGCATCTGAAGAGATCACTGGCCGTCTCGCCGTAATTATGTACGCATGTGGTGTCTGTTCTTTGAGACATGTCCGAAAGAACAGAAACGAGACGCGGCCAATGATCTCGTCAGTGCAGATGTAAGCTATGTGGTACTAGAGGGATAGTGGAGGGTAAAAACTGAAGGGGAAGGCAGGTATTGGAATACATGCATCAAAGCATTGAGGACGTAGAGGCCAAATATTGCTTTGAGGTGAAGACGTTGGCACAAATGGGGAACTAGTGGCGGGGGCATAAGACCAGTCAGAAAATCTATGACTTCTATAACAAGAAGTATACATGGTTTTACTCTTACAAACTCTGAGCGGTTGAGCCGAGATGGTGATCACTTGCAAGACAAGTGTACGTCTTACTCCCGGTCACTAGTAACGGGCTAGGTATGCGTGACATTGACCCTTCTCAGGGTAGTTGCATCTATTAATGGGTCATGGCTCCAACATCTACATCGAGGGAAACGCAGTAACATGACAGTACGTGAATGTGGAGCCAGTTTTCAGGTAGTTAGGGAAGCAAATGGTTAGATCGTGATTTGCAAACAATTGTAAAAGATCAAAATTCAGGGACTAAAATTATTTTGATTGGACTTCGTATACCAAAAAAGCAGCTCAAATTTCAGATATGGAGAAGCAACTATGATTTATTACGCATTACCCATATTTACAGTAAGCTTAAGCCCCCAATAGAGCGGAATTTCCGCTCCCGTTGCTGAAGTCAGCGGTTGTGGCATTCCACTACTGGCGGGTAGCGACTGTGCAACAACACATCAACAAAATGATTGTGATTAACCTGCATCAAAATGTAGTTTCATTCGTTTAGTTTTAAGTAAAAGAAACACATCCCGAATAAGACGCCAATTCATTCAGAAGTTTCTGCTAAAATCGAGGTTTTCTTGATTAAGAATTATGCTGAAAAAGGAAATTACGAACTTAAAAATTTTATAGCGTTTGTGTTCAAGTGTGCAAACATCATACTGAGGTCCCTGTTTAAATATCTCTACTAACATGTACGTTATTTTGTAAAATGTGAAACTTGATCGAATAACAGCAAAACTGGGTGGGTTATCGTCCCTTTGGTTTAACATAGAAATCAGGAAATATAGTGCTATATTACACATACAAAAGAATAAAACTGTACCAGTTTTTCAAGTTCGTAATTGTAACAGTTTAAGGTATATAGCGTTCTGAACACGCATAACAGGAAATGAAAGGTGAGTACCATTTCCATTTTAAGATCATAGTGTTCGTAAGTGTTTGAGAGGGAGCTTGACTCAGAGTGCCTGTAGAACCATCTTACACAGCAGAAATACTAAAAAATGGTTGAGAATCCCAGTTATGGAAGTTGTTCAAAATTCTGTGTTACAGGAGGGGCCTTTTAGCCTCTAGTTTAGTGCAGCGTGAAAGAAAGCTATGCGTTCCTTTCTCCGTCTGCAACAGTGAACGTTAAACAAGAAGTTCCACAGAGGAGCAAGCACTGTTTGGGAGAAGAGCATGCAGGTTGTGAAAGTAGTTTATTTATTCGTGAATGCAAGTAAAATTCCGTAGCTTGGACAGCTGTGTTTCGGATTATAATACCGCAGGTGATTCAATGTTAATGGGGATACACGGAATATGGTGTTTGGGTGATGATGGAAAGAGATATAGTAAAGCATCTGAAATTTCGTATTTCGCGTAAGTTTTTGTGTTCTCACTACATAAAATACCACCTGGCGAGCGTGTTACTAGAAATTTTGGGTCAGCACTAATACCACCTAATGGACCAGTGGCTAACGTGAACGTAGAAGCAATAATAAACTTTCTAATCTGATGGATGCCAAGTGTTGTGTGTCAATTTAACAGGGCTTGCTTTGGCTAGTGTATTAAGAGGATTTCATATACAAAGCTTCAGAAGAAATGATGTAACATTATTTATCACAGAGGACCCCTTACTAACATATACCTTACAATAGGTATTTTTCAGGAGGTGGAGTTTTAATTTCACCAAGCGAATTAAGATTACAGATACTTGAGTGTACAGCAGACCGTTGTTGCGTTTTATCAGAAATTAGGGTAGTAAAGTCCTTAGGGAACAGTAGTAATCATTTAATTAGATCTACCTACATGAGAAAGACTGGCAGTGGTTAGATTTCCTTACGTTTATTTCGCTTCCATAAAATATACACAACTTTCCTACACCGATGCCTCCCGAAAAGCCAAGCTGAATAAATAACAAGAAGAATATAAAATAGCAGGCACGACTAAAATATAATTAAAATAAGCTATTTGAAAATGCAAGTATATGTATATTTTTGTAAAATATAGGTTGTGTGGACACGACGACTTCCGAGGAGTGCAGATACCAGTGGTGGTAATATGGAAGAGAGTAGCAATAATAGGTCAAGACATCAACGTATATGGCAAATATCAATATCTTCCAAGGTTGCCAGCAACAGCTGTAGTAATTTAAGTTCAAAGTTAGTCACCTAGGGCATTAATTAGATTGATTTTGTTTTACATTGATTTAAGTTATTATATTTTCAACATTATGTTTTGTTCAAAAAATGGTTCAATTGGCTCTGAGCACTATGGGACTCAACTGCTGTGATCATCAGTCCCCTAGAACTTAGAACTACTTAAACCGAACTAACCTAAGGACAGCACACAACACCCAGCCATCACGAGGCAGAGAAAATCCCTGACCCCGCCGGGAATCGAACCCGGGAACCCGGGCGTGGGAAGCGAGAACGCTACCGCACGACCACGAGATGCGGGAATTCCGTTTTGTTTCCTCATTGTTGTTGTTGTTGTGACCAGCCCAGAGACTGGTTTGATGCAGCTCTCCATGCTACTCTATCCTGTGCAAGCTTCTTCATCTCGAAGTAACTACTGCACCGTACATCATTCTGAAACTGCTTAGTTCAATCATCTCTTGGTCTCCTTCTACGATTTTTACGATTTTTACCCTCCACGCTGCCGTCCAACACTAAATTGGTGATCTCTTGATGCTTCAAAACATGTACTACCAACCGATCCCTTCTTCTATTCAAGTTGTGCCAGAGATTCCCCTTCTCCTCAATTCTGTTCAGTACCACCTCATCAGTTACGTGATCTACCCATCCAATCTTCAGCATTCTTCTGTAACGCTAAATTTCGAAAGCTTCTATTCTGTCCTTGTCTAAACTATTTATCGTCCACGTTTCACATCCATAGATGTCTACGCACCTTACAAATTCTTTTAGAAAAGACCTCCTGACATTTAAATCTATACTCGATATTAATAAATTTATCTTTTTCAGAAACGCTTTTCCTGCCATTACCAATCTATATTTTATATTCTCTCTACTTCGACCATCATCAGTTATTTTGTTCCCCAGGTAGCAAAACTTATCCACTACTTTAAGTAACTTATTTCCTAATCTAATACCTTCAGCATCACCTGATGATTTACTTCGATTACATTCCAATATCCTCGTTTTGCTTTGTTGATGTTCATCTTCTATCCTACTTTCAAGACACTGTCCATTCCGTTCAACTGATCGTCCAGGTTCCTTCCCGTCTCTGACAGGATTACAATGTCATCGGCAAACCTCAAAGATTTTATTTCTTCTCCACGGATTTTAGTTCCTACTCCAAATTTTTCTTTTGTTTCCTTTACTGTTTGGTCACTACATAGATTGAATAACATCGGCGTTAGGCTACAATCCTCTCTCACTCCCTTCCCAACCACTACTTCCCTTTCATACCCCTCGACTCTTATAACTGCCATCTAGTTTCTGCACAAATTGTAAATAGCCCATCGCTCCCTGTATTTTACATCTGACACCTTCAGAATTTGAAAGAGAGTATTCCAGTCAACATTGTCAAAAGCTTTCTCTAAGTCTACAAATACAAGAAACGTAGGTTTGTCTTATCTTCTAAGATAAGTCGTAGGATCAGTATTGCTCACGTGCTTTAACATTTTCAGTATTTCTCACGTGTTCCAACATTTCTACGGAATCCGAACTGATATTCCCTATGGTCGGCTTTTACCAGTTTTTCCATTCGTCTTCAAAGAATTCGTGTAAGTATTTTGCAGCCGTGACTTATTAATTTGATAGTTCGGTAATTTTCACACCTACTTTCTTTGGGATTGGAATTACTATATTCTTCTTGAAGTCTATTTCGCCTGTCTCATGCATCTTGTTCACCAGATGGTAGAGTTTTGTCATGGCTGGCTCTCCCAAGGCGATCAGTAGTTCTAATGGAGTGTTGTCTACTCCCGGGGCCTTGTTTCGACTTAGGTCTTTCAGTATTCTGTCAAATTCTTCACGCCGTATCCTATCTCCCATTTCATCTTCATTTACGTCCTCTTCCAGTTCCATAATATTGACCTCAGGAATACTGGCGTGTTATAGACCCTCTATATACTCCTTCCACCTTTCTGCTTTCCCTTCATTGCTTAGTACTGGTTTTCCATCTGAGTTCTTCATATTTATACAAGTGGTTCTCTTTTCTCCAAAGGTCTCTTTAATTTTCCTTAAGGCAGTATCTATCTTACTCCTAGACATATATGCCTACACAGCATTACATTTGCCTTCTAGCCATCCCTCCTTGGCCACTTTGCACTGCCTTTCGATCTCATTTTTGAGACGTTTGCATTCCTTTTTACTACTTGATTTACAACATTTTTATGTTCCCACCTGTCATCAATTACATTCTATATTTCTTCTGTTACCAAAGGGTTTCTTCTAACCCTCGTCTTTTTACCTACCTGATCATCTGCTGTCTTCACTATTTCATCTTCAAAGCTACCCATTCTTCTTCTACTGTATTTCATTCCTCCGTTCTTGTCAGTCTTCCCCTAATGCTCTCTCTGAAACTCTCTACAATCTCTGGTTCTTACAGTTTATCCAGGTCTCATTTCCTTCAATTCCCACATTTTTGAACTTTCTTCAGTTTTAATCTAAAGTTCATAAACAACAGATCATAGTCAGTCCACATCTGCCCCTAGAAATGCCTTCCAATTTAAAACCTGCTATCTAAGTCTCTGTCGTTGTTGTTGTTGTTGTGGTCTTCAGTCCTGAGACTGGTTTGATGCAGCTCTCCACGCTAGTCTATCCTGTGCAAGCTTCTTCATCTCCCAGTACGTACTGCAACCTACATCCCTCTGAATCTGTTTAGTGTATTCATCTCTTGGTCTCCCTCTACGATTTTTACCCTCCACGCTGCCCTCCAATATTAAATTGGTGATCCCTTGATGCCTCAGAACATGTCCTACCAACCGATCCCTTCCTCTAGTCAAGTTGTGCCACGAAATCCTCCCCAATGCTATTCAATACCTCCTCATTAGTTATGTGATCTACCCATCTAATCTTCAGCATTCTTCTGTAGCACCACATTTCGAAAGCTTCTATTCTCTTCTTGTCCAAATTAGTTATCGTCCATGTTTCACTTGCATACATGGCTACACTCCATACATATACTTTCAGAAACGAATTCCTGACACTTAAATCAATACTCGATGTTAACAAATTTCTCTTCTTCAGAAACGCTTTCCTTGCCATTG
The DNA here is from genome assembly GCF_021461395.2 of Schistocerca americana. Classification (NCBI taxonomy): domain Eukaryota; kingdom Metazoa; phylum Arthropoda; class Insecta; order Orthoptera; family Acrididae; genus Schistocerca; species Schistocerca americana. The sequence continues at coordinate 828,081,920 of NC_060119.1, read as the reverse complement.
CCGGTCTACATTTTATATCTTCTCTACTTCGACCATCATCAGTTATTTTGCTCCCCAAATAGCAAAACTCATTTACTACTTTAAGTGTCTCATTTCCTAATCTAATTCCCGCAGCATCACCCGATTTAATTCGACTGCAGTCCATTATCCTAGTTCTGCTATTGTTGATGTTAATCTTATATCCTCTTTTTAAGACACTATCCATTCCGTTCAACTGCTCTTCCAAATCCTTTGCTGTCTCTGACAGAATTACAATGTCATCGGCGAACCTTAAAGTTTTTATTTCTTCTCCATGGATTTTAATACCTACTCCGAATTTTTCTTTCGTTTCCTTTACTGCTTGCTCAATATACAGATTGAATAGCATCGGGGAGAGGCTACAACTCTGTCTCACTCCCTTCCCAACCACTGCTTCCCTTTCATGTCCCTCGACTCTTATAACTGCCATCTGGTTTCTGTACAAATTGTAAATAACCTTTCGCTCCCTGTATTTTACCCCTGCCGCCTTCAGAATTTGAAAGAGAGTATTCCAGTCAAGTCTCTGTCGTACCATTACATCTGAAACCTTCCAGTGTCTCCAGGCCTATTCCATGTATACAACCTTCTTTCATGGTTATTGAACCAAGTGTTAGCTATGATTAAGTTATGTATCTGTGCAAAATTCTACCAGGCAGCTTTCTCTTTTATTCCTTACTCCCATTCCATATTCACCTAGTACCTTTCCCTCTGTTCCTTTTCCTACTAATTTATTTTACCTCATCATACATTTCTTGAATCTCTTCGTCTCCTGCGGAGCTAGTTGGCATATAAACTTGTACTACTGTGGTAGGCGTGGGCTTCATGTCTATCTCGGCTACAGTAATGGGTTCACTATGCTGTTCGTAATAACTTACACGAGCTCCTATATATATATTCATTATTAAACCCACTCCTGCATTACACTTATTTGATTTTGTATTTATAACACTGTATTCACCTGACCAGAAGTCTTGTTCCTCCTGCCACCGAACTTCACAAACTTCCTCATTATATATTACTAATAGGTGCTATTAACGTATCTTACCACTATATTTACAATATTATCAGCAATCTATCAACTTCACAAACTTCTTCATTATATATTACTAATTGGTACTATTAACGTACCTTACCACTATATTTACAATATTATCAGCAATCTATCCTTTTCATACTATTCTTGTTATTCCAACTGGGCCTCCCCAGTGTTTGGTTCATCACTGTATTTGAAATATAAATCATTGTATGTTATCATGAGAATTGACTATATCGGCGTAATAATGCATGCATATCTCTTGTTTGGGTGCGAGGAACTGATATTGTGGTGAACGGCATATACCGATTGCGAGAGTAGGATGTTCGGTGCTACGAACGCATCTCTGTGTCTTACCGAACAAAAAATTTTGCAGTAGGAACTTTCTGTGAAGAAAATGGAGAGATCGTAATTCTGAGAGGAGGAGAGAGATTGTTGTGAGACGCCATTACGGTATATAGTAAATGTTCAAATACTTTTTGTACAAAATAAAATGCTGCAACTAACATCAAGTATTCGAGGTGTGTATATCTCCTTACCGAAATTAGTTAATTATCACGGTAGAGATATTACGAGACGCAGATGGCTCGGAGGTGAAGTTTGGAACAAGAGTGCGAACCTGCATTTTGTACGGTCATAATTCGTCGAGAGATTATCTCTGAATTAATAAACTTTAACTTATTAAATTGTTGGACCTGTCATCCACACTCATCGAACAACATAGTACACAGCTGTGCTGAACGATCTGCGTAGCGAGTAAAGGTTTTAGAAATTTCAGGGGGAGCAGATAACGACGAGGAATTTCCGCGAGATCGTCGCTGTGGAATACATCTCTTGCTCTCCTGTGGTATTTAAAGCGAAATATTTATGTTTTCCTGGTTTTCAGGAGAGTAAAGTTAAAGGTAATAAGGAACTAAGCTAAACCAACTAAAACCGATAACTAAACCAATAATTACAATAAAAGCACACATAAAGAATATTTATTAATAATAATTAATAAATGAATAATATTTTTAATTAACTAACCAAATAATAAATATATTAAACTGTCGTCCGAGAACAGGACGTCCAACAATTAGCAGTTGTTGTATACATTGTATCTCACTATTACATGCATGTATTAATCCAGATATTGTGTGTGTGTTTCACGTTCATTATGAATATTGGTGGAGTCTGGTCGTGTGAGCTGAGCAGTCCCGATCCCCACCGCAGAACTCCACATCACTGCAAGCTGTATAAGGCAAGCACACACAGTGATCAGCATTCCTGTCTCAATCGGGATTATTATCTGAATAGCCTCAACCTGTACATTGTAGAATAGTGCTGTATTTTCAGTTAATTTCTGTATTTTATTCAGAAGAAGTCGTAGGCAATTATACTGTGCATTTTTTTTTTTCAGGAGAATTTTTTATGTTTAGTGGTATAATTAGGTGTGTAAAAGCATACAGGTAGTTTCTGTTTCTAATTGGGTTATGGTCAAGGCTTGAAGACAAATTAAGATGGATGAAGAGGAAGTTTCAGAGGTTCAGGAAATCTGTGGAATTCATAGTGCAGAGGAGATTGCAGGTTCGTCTCAGAAGGAGGGTTTTGGAACAGCTGAGAGTTTTATCTGTGTCGGTAACGACAATATCACAAAAGCAAGCAGATATGTCAATAGTGGTGGAGGCCATGTCACAGAAACAAGCTGTTATGCCACAGAAACAAGCTGATGCGTCACAGAAACAAGCTGATATGTCAGCGATGGTACAAACTCTGTCACAGAAACAAGCAGACATGTGTCAAAAAGAAACTGACATGTTAGCTGCAATTCAGGCACTAGTTAGCAAGCAACAACAAATCTCAAATGAGATAGCGGAATTGCGAACTACGCAAAAGCAGTTTACTCTGGAAATTCAAAAGATTACTCAAGAAATGCAAAGTATTAGATGGAAGCACGAGGAAGTAGAAATTTCCGTAGGAGGGTTAACAGAGACTGTGACTAGCATAGCTTCTGGGTGTGATCAGTTGATACAAGCAAATTTCAATAAGCACCAGCAAGACTTATAAACTAAACTAGACGAAAGGGCATCCTCTAAAGAAGCAGGTGATGCAGTATGTAAACGAAAGCATAAAAGAAGTGGTAAGCAAATTGCCTGTTGACAGCTTACCAATTTCAGAGAATGTTAAGGAAAATATTAAGGAGGTAAAAGAACAATTAGGAGCGAATTTCAAACCATGGATTCGAAATAGTCCATTCTGTCGAAAATATTTCGAAAGGTGTGGAACAGATTCGAGGGGCAGTAAAAGGTTGTAGAAGCGAGCAGCGTAACTGACATGCTTCGCCTATGGGAAACGAAAATTACAACGGAATGCATGCAGTGCCACAAGCTAATAATGCGTTCGTTGCCATGCTAATGGAAGAAAAATTGTTGAAGCGTCCGCAATTTCAGCCGTTCTCACCTGACCGAAAATAAAAAAACTCGGTTGTATTCATACGAGGGTTTCGTGGAGTATTACCAAGAGCATGGACTGAAGCGCGGAAGATTAGCTACGTTTCAGGTTATATCAAAGGCGATGGTGCGTTATGGGCCACGGATATGATCGATAGGTGCGAAACTTACGAGGGAATTGAGAAGGCGTTTCTCGCTAAGTATTGGTTGCATGGCGAGCAAGAACGAAACCTTTCTGTGAAAAATCAGGAAGTCTACGGCAACACTTTGAGAAGTACTGGGATGAGCCTATAACGCATAAGGATATTTGGCGGATACTGAAGGCGAAACTTCAGGCTGAGAGGCGATACAATTTAATACACGCATCACAGGGGAGTTTGGAAGAATTTATGTCAGTCTTGGACTCCACTGACTTGATCCGAGAAGACATTAAGGCTAGAGCAGATCAACACATCTCGTACTCTCAGGCGAATAATGCATACGGCAGCCGTGCGATCAATCAGCTGATTCAAGAAACAAATGCGAGTTGCGCCCCCCAGCATTTTAATGATTACGAACAACATCGTAACCGGCGTAGCAAATGGTTCAAACGGCTCTAAGCACTGTGGGACTTAACATCTGAGGTCATCAGTCCCCTAGACATAAACTACTTAAACCTAAGGGTGTTCGTTCCAGTGACAGAAGATTTGGATAAGGGCGCATCAGTAAATACAGTATCTATGAACCTATTTAATAAATTAATCAAGAAGATGCAGTTACCGACTATACGATATTGCAGGATACTAGGAGCGTTTGGCATGCGAACCCAACCGGTGAGGATACAGACGATGCTAAACTTGAATCTCGGAAATGCAGCGATAACATGCGCGTTCCTAGTAGTCGATAAATTAATAGTCGACTGTGTTCTTAGATTAGAGACTATCCGGAAGAAGAACGCAAAATTAGACTTCTCTACCGGGAAGGTAAATTTTTGAATCGATGGAGACCTAGCTCAGGTAGACTTTCTAATTAAAGAGGGAAAACATGGAAGATACTGCCGAGGGGCAGAGTTACAATTAATAATGAAAGAGCGCCGCCAGTTCAAGACAAGTTCGATTAGAGTAATGCAAGTAATAGAAGTGTCCGAGCAGATACAACAGAAGTTAAGTAAGTCAGAGCACCGTAGGGAAGAGCAAAGGCACAATTGCCTGCTCTGTTATGCAAGTACACGAGCAACCAGGTATCATCAAGGGCTATACATGTCATCTGAACGTCAAGCCACACAGAACATACTACCATAGTTTCTATCCATTTTCTTGTAAACTACACAGTGCAGTGGACCAAAAAATACAGAGGATGTTAGACTGGAATCTGACGGAACCTTCAAACAGTCTCTACTGCAGTCCGCTTCTCGTAGGTGAAAACAATAACCGTCTATAGAGCTATGAAGAGGCGTTGCCGTACACAGGTTTACAAAATCGCGTTGTAGACACGAAAAGCAACTGTACTTATACATTAGGCGCATTTATTTGTAAGACTGTTTCGTAATGTGAAAAAGAGGTTTTCGCGAATACATAGAAGTGAAGTTTTTTCGATATTACACTACAAACACAGTTCAATTCTTGTTTTCGTTTCTAATAGAAAACTAGCAATATGAATACCCGGGAAATGCCAGGTTTTATCAGTCAGTAGCAAATATGTAATTTTCACACTGTTTATACCAGATATTACTCACATGTTTTACGGCTCACAAAGGTCATTCACCTGTCATGAAACGCTCTACACGTTGGTGTAGTCGCTAATTTTACGCGTTGCGAAATCACAGTTCAAACAGAAAAAAAGAGATTTATGTAAAGTTCTTTGCTCGCAATACGACTAACAGGGTCTCGGAAGTATTTTCAGAGATATTATGATTTGTTATTCAAAGCCAATCAATGTAACAAAACTATTTATTAAATCCCGTAGGTGAAATTGATCAGGATTGCTGTCTCTATACATGTCCCTCCACTGAACTATCCGGTACCCATCGAAACTGATTTTTGTAGAATTTATGTTGCTCAGATTGTACGAAAACTTTCCTAAGAAGCGAGACGACATCTAAGAGCATGAAGAGTAAATGAAAACATCATTATAGGTTCCGGTATACAAAGAGCGTACCGCATAAGCTAATGTGTTATATTTGAGAGATAACCGTTGTTAAGCGACTAAGAGTTTCAGTAAACATCTCTTATGAAAATGAAACAAAAGATTTTTGTGTGTAGTACTGGATCGTAATGCAAAAAACTAGACTTTAGAAACCAATGTTCCGGCCACGGTTACAGTGACTATCTTCTGGGTAGACCCAGTAGACCCAGAAGATGGCCACTGTAACCCTGGCCTAAACGTTGGTTTCTCCAAAGTAGTTTATTAGTTTATAACGTGATACGATACTCAACTGACTCTGGCCGCGGAAGCCTACGCAGTTACATCTCTTATGAAATGATGAACCATGGACCTTGCCGTCGGTGTGGAGGCTTGCGTGCTTCAGCGATACAGATACTCGTACCACAGATGCAACCACAGCGGAGGGGTTTCTGTTGAGAGGCCAGACAAACGTGTGGTTCCTTAAGAGGGGCAGCAGCCTTTTCAGTAGTTGCAGGGGCAACAGTCTGGATGATTGACTGATATGGCCTTGTAACACTAACCAAAACGGCCTTGCTGTGCTGGTACTGCTAACGGCTGTAAGCAAGGGGAAACTACAGCCGTACTTTTTCCCGTGGGGATGCAGCTTTGCTGTATGGTTAATGGTAAGACAGATATTTAGGAACCAGGTTTTAAATTGTAAGACATTTCCAGGGGGAGATGTGGATTCAGATCAAAATCTATTGGTTATGAACTGTAGATTCAGACTGATGAAACTGCAAAACGGTGTGAATATGAGAAGATGGGACCTGGGTAAACTGAAAGAACCAGAGGCTGTAGAGAGTTTCAGAGAGAGCGTTAGGGAACGATTTCAGGAACAGGGGAAAGAAATACAGAAGAAGAAGAAGAAGAAGGGCAGGTTTGTCAGATGAAATAGTGAAGACAGCAGAGGATCAAATATATAAAAAGGCGAGGCTTAGCAAATATCATTGGGTAACAGAAGAGATGTTGAAATTAACTGATGAAAGGAGAAAATATAAAAATGCAGTAAATGAAGCAGGCAGAAAGTAATACAAACGTCTCAAAAATGAGATCGACAGGAAGTGCAAAATGGCTAAGCAGGGATGGCTAGAGGACAAATGTATGGATGTAGAGGCATAATCACTAGGGATAAGACAGATACTGCCTGCAGGAAAATTAAAGAGACCTTTTGAGAAAAGTGAACCACTTGCATGAATATCAAGATCTCAAATGGGAAATCAGTTCTAAGCCAAGAAGGGAAAGAAGAAAGGTGGAAGGAATATATTGAGGGTGTGTACAAGGGTGATGTACTTGAGGGCAACATTATGGAAATGGAAGAGGATGTAGGTGAAGATGAAATAGGAGATATGATACTGTTCGAAGAATTTGACAGAGCACTGAATGACCTAAGTCGAAGCCAGGCCCCGGGAGCAGACAACATTCCATTAGAACTACTGATAGCTTTGGGAGAGCCAGCCCTGACAAAATTCTACCATCTGGTGAGCAAGATATATGAGACAGGCGAAATACCCTAAGACTTCAAAAAGAATATAGTAATTCCAAGCCGGCCGGGGTGGCCGAGTAGTTCTAGGCGCTACAGTCTGGAACCACGCGACCGCTACGGTAGCAGGTTCGAATCCTGCCTCGGACATGGATGTGTGTGATGTCCTTAGGTTAGTTAGGTTTAAGTAATCCTAAGTTCTAGGGGACTGATGACCTCATAAGTTAAGTCCCATAGTGCTCAGAGCCATTTCAACTATTTGGATAATTCCAGTCCCAAAGAAAGCAGGTGTTGACACGTGTGAAAATTATCGATGTGTCAGCTTAATAAGTCCCGGCTGCAAAATACTTACCTTTACAGACCTTAGGAAAAATCAGTTCGGATACCACAGAAATGCTGGAACACGCGAGGCAATACTGACCCTACGACTTATCTTAGAAGATAAAACAAACCTACGTTTCTTGTATATGTAGACTTAGAGAAAGCTTTTGACAATGTTGACTGGAATACTCTCTTTCAAATTCTGAAGGGGTCAGATGTAAAATACAGGGAGCGATGGGCTATTTACAATTTGTACAGAAACTAGATGGCAGTTATAAGAATCGAGGGGTATGAAAGGGAAGCGGTGGTTGGGAAGGGAGTGAGAGAGGATTGTAGCCTATCGCCGATGTTATTCAATCTATGTAGTGAACAAGCAGTAAAGGAAACAAAAGAAAAATTTGGAGTAGGAACTAAAATCCGTGGAGAAGAAATAAAATCTTTGAGGTTTGCCGATGACATTGTAATCCTGTCAGAGACGGGAAGGAACCTGGACGCGCAATTGAACGGAATGGACAGGGTCTTGAAAGGAGCTTAGAAGATGAACATCAACAAAGCAAAACGAGGATATTGGAATAAGTAAATCATCAGGTGCGCTGAGGGATTTGATTAGGACATGAGTTACTTAAAGTAGTGGATAAGTTTTGCTACTTGGGGAGCATAATAACTGATGATGGTCGAAGTAGAGAGGATATAAAATGTAGATTGGCAATGGCAGGAAAAGCGTTTCTGAAAAAGAGAGATTTGTTAATATCGAGTATAGATTTAAGAGTCAGGAAGTCTTTTCTAAAAGAATTTGTATGGAGCGTAGCCGTCTATGGATGTGAAACGTGGACGATAAATAGTTTAGACAAGGACAGAATAGCAGCTTTCGAAATTTAGCGTTACAGAAGAATGCTGAAGATTGGATGGGTAGATCACGTAACTGATGAGGAGGTATTGAACAGAATTGAGGAGAAGGGGAATTTGTGGCACAACTTGACTAGAAGAAGGGATCTGTTGGTAGCACATGTTTTGAGGCATCAAGAGATCACCAATTTAGTGTTGGAGGGCAGCGTGGAGGGTAAAAATCGTAGAGGGAGACCAACAGATGATTAAACTAAGCCGATTCAGAATGATGTACGGTGCAGTAGTTACTTCGAGATGAAGAAGCTTACACAGGATAGAGTAGCATGGAGAGCTGCATCAAACCAGTCTCTGGATTGAAGAATACAACAGCAACATGGAATGTGCTTGAGATAAGGAGTTAAATGTCCTAGATAAATAAGCGTTCCTCATATTTTTCAGCCTCACTTACTAGTCATCGAGGAAGTGAAGTACTTACTCTGAAACACGTTGGAATCAACTTTACGAGTAAATGTCGGTGGACAATGAGCCTTTACTTCTGAAAGTTTCCCGGCGTTTCGTAACGAAATATTCTTGAACATCAGGCGATACAGATACACATCTAATTCGTAATCCACGTAAAGCAGAAACGAAATTGTTTTGATAGTCACCGCACAAAGAACAGCAATACATTATTGAAACTTTGTCCCCAATGTTGACATTTGGGTCAACGTCGGTAGCGAATTAATTGTAATTCCTACTAAGTTTAATTAAATTAATTTAACGGTTGTCAATATAGCGTGCATTGGTTTGATATAAACTGCGAGGAGAAGCGGTACTACGTGTCGACCCCTTAAAATTCTCTCTCAGCAGTATAGTTACGACCTGCTTCACAGCTGGTCCTGCCAGTGCGAAGTTGTTAAGTTTTATACTTTCTTCAAAAGGTCACATGAAACTCGTTTTCAAAATTCGATATGAGGCCCCGCTTTCTCGGTAGCAACGTAGTGAGTCAGCCGGTGGCATTTCCGGCGGCAGATTCGCTGAAGGTGACCTCGGCACGTGCGGCGCTCCTCCTGTGACGCCGAATACGTCGCGGCTGATCTGTCACACGTAGTTGGGTGGCCCACTCTATATGGGCTTGGCATCGGCTTCTGCTCTGCTGACTGCAGCATCAAGATATTCGAAGCAGCGTCCTAACTTAACACCATATTTCTCTCGGCTGACATTTTCAGCTGCCGTGGAAAAACTCGCCTGTCAGATGCATACCCACTATCCTAAACTTCTGATCTCAATTACAAACTGGGTACGCCTTTCTGTGAGAAATGCTGTCATAGCACTCTTAAAATGGCACATCCGCTTTGCACTAATACTCGAAACAATTATTTTAACCAAACTAGCCAACTTTTATGAACAAATATAGCACGTATAAAACGAGAGATATCGATTAGTACCCCCGCAAGATACATTATGATGTTGGGGCGGAAGGTACGCAGAATACGGGAATCATTTTTCTGCGATGCATTCGTGAATGATGCGCTTGAAGAGAGACAGTTGTATACTTCTGATTAATCTCGTATTTCCATAGCTTCAGTGTCATAGGCATTCCCCAAATTGCAAACCGAAAGAGGTAATACATTTTGAGACTCATATTGGAATGAGATTTAGTCTTTCTGTGAAGCACAACTGTATTCTTTAGCATCTCCAAGTGGGGCATGTTGATCGTTTCTGTGACGCTCTCCAGCATATTTGTCAAGCTCATGACGAACCACTCAGCGATCTCAAGTAACTCATCGGCAGCCCGCACAGCTAGATTTATGCGGTCGTACCACGTTACAGAATGCAAAACGTTATGCTGTATAGTTCAGATAACGTCGGAAGGGTAGAGAAATCACAAATTGAGTCGCAAAGGGTTCCAATTTTGTGTCAACTTCTATTCCTTATTTGCGTGAATGACCTTCCAGTTAACATTTAACAAGCAAATTTGTGCTTTTTGTAGATGATACTAGTGTTACAGTCTAATAAATGCCATTAGAGAGAAAGCAAGAGAAGAATTGGTAAATGATATTTTCCGAAGAATTCCTAAGTGGTTCTCTGAAACTGGACTCTCCCTAAATTTTGCAAACAACCCACTACATTCATTTCTGTACAACAAATAGAGCCATACCAACAATTGATGTGGCATATGAGCACGAGTTAGTAAAGTGATAGAATGCTCCAAATTTTTGTGTGTAAATATTGACAAAAACTTAAATTGGAAGAAGAATGTTACTGAACTTCTCAAAATATTAAATTTGCTTTTTGTATAATTGCTGATTTTGGAAACAAACGTAGGACTGTCAATCTCTTGACGTATTTTGGATATTCCTACTCAACAATGTCTTACGAAATAATTTTCTGGGGTAATTCATCAGATTGTAACAAAGTAATGATTGCACAAAAGCGACCAGTAAGAATACTATGTGCTGTTCAAGTCATGTAGATACTTCTTGAAGGAACTAGGCATTTTAATTGCTCCATCACAATGCAAGTATTCGCTAATGAAAATCGTCATAAATAATCCATCACAATCTGAGAGGAACAGTGATATCTGTGGCTACAACGCTAAAGGGAATAGTGACTGTTATTACCAATTGTTAAGGTTGTCAGTGGCTCTGAGAGGAGTTCAATATGCAGCAAAAAGTTTTGAATATTTGCTCAATAATATAAAAGTCTGACAGGTAGCGAAGCGCTTTAAACCTAATTTAAAATTGTTTCTCCTTCTATTCCACTGACGAATTTCTACTTAAAAACTGGTAGCCAGTAAATAATAATAATATTAATTGCAGTTCCATGAGAAATCCTAAAATAATGTGTTCACATATTCTGTAAACGGAATCGTTCCACCTAATTTCAATGAAAGGCTCGTTCAGATGAGCGATGGAAAATGTTAACTAACTAAACTAATTTAAACTTTCACACTTGCAGTGGCTTATCTGGTGCATACATTAGCCTGTGATCTTGCAATTTTAATCACTTAAATATGTTACCTAGACAAAGTAGTCCCGAAATTTAGTACTCTACATTATCAGATTAAGAGCAGCCGACCAGTTGCAAAGGATAAAGTAATCTTTACCTAGGTTTCAATAGATATAAATCTATCTTCTTCAGAAGACGGCAGTATTACATTAACATGAAGCGATATGTCCTTATCGTTTTTACAAACATCTGCATAGTTTCATTAGTCATATAAAATATAGCTCTGAGAACAGGGTTTGTCAGACAAATAAAATAGGTACATGGAAGTTGTAGAGCGCAGCTATTTTTAAAGTACTCTACATTACTTTTTTTCTGGTGTTAAGATTTTTTTTCTTCATCAGTGTGTTTCATCTGGGCCAATACCGAGACGCTCCAGCAAATATATGTGCGTTGTCATATTTCTTCCGCAGTTCGAGAATAGTTACTGCGAACTTCTGAAGTTGTTGAAATGTTCTGTAGCCTCAGTGTTCCGTTCACCTGTTCTGAAGAGTACGAATAATCTCCCCTAAATTAATTTTGTCACTGGAGTACATAATTTTGCACACACCACACTTCATTCGAAATTATCCGTAACGTGGGCAAGAATAGCTCTGTTTTCTGATTGGCGAACGGAGAAAATCTTGATGCAAAATATTTTTAAAAATTCTGTCAGTTTCGGAGGACACACTTCCACTATAAGGATAGGAAATCTGTTGCATCAATCTTCCTGCGCTTCTACATCTACATCTACATTTATACTCCGCAAGCCACCCAACGGTGTGTGGCGGAGGGCACTTTACGTTCCACTGTCATCACCTCCCTTCCTGTTCCAGCCGCGTATGGTTCGCGGGAAGAACGACTGCCGGAAAGCCTCCGTGCGCGCTCGAATCTCTCTAATTTTACATTCGTGATCTCCTCGGGAGGTATAAGTAGGGGGAAACACAACATTCGATACCTCATCCACAAACGCACCCTCTCGAAACCTGGACAGCAAGCTACACCGCGTTGCAGAGCGTCTCTCTTGCAGAGTCTGCCACTTGGGTTTGCTAAACATCTCCGTAAGGCTATCACGCTTACCAAGTAACCCTGTGACGAAATGCGCCGCTCTTCTTTGGATCTTCTCTGTCTCCTCCGTCAACCCGACCTGGTACGGATCCAACACTTATGAGCAATACTCAAGTATAGGTCGAACGAGTGTTTTGTAAGCCACTTCTTTGTTGATGGTCCACATTTTCTAAGTACTCTCCCAATGAATCTCAACCTGGTACCCGCCTTACCAGCAATTAATTTTATATGATCATTCCACTTCAAATCGTTCCTCACGCATATTCCCAGATATTTTACAGAAGTAACGGCTACCAGTGTTTGTTCCGCTATCATATAATCATAAAATAAAGGATCATTCTTTCTATGTATTCGCAATACATTATATTTGTCTATGTTAAGGGTCAATTGCCACTCCCTGCATCAACTGCCTATCCGTTGCAGATCTTCCTGCATTTCGCTGCAATTTTCTAATGCTGCAACTTCTTTGTATACTACAGCATCATCCGCGAAAAGCCGCATGGAACTTCCGACACTATCTACTGGTCATTTATATATATTGTGAAAAGCAATGGTCCCATAACACTCCCCTGTGGCACGCCAGAGGTTAATTTAAAGTCTGTAGACGTCTCTCCATTGAGAACAACATGCTGCGTTCTGTTTGCTAAAAACTCTTCAATCCAGCCCCACAGCTGGTCTGATATTCCGTAGGCTCTTACTTTGTTTATCAGGCGACAGTGCGGAACCGTATCGAACGCCTTCCGGAAGTCAAGGAAAATGGCATCTACCTGGGAGCCTGTATCTAATATTTTCTGGGTCTCATGAACAAATAAAGCGAGTTGGGTGTCACAAGATCGCTATTTCCGGAATCCATGTTGATTCCTACATAGTAGATTCTGGGTTTCCAGAAACGACATGACACGAGAGCAAAAAACATGTTCTAAAATTCTACAACAGATCGACGTCAGAGATATAGGTTTATAGTTTTGCGCATGTGCTCGACGACCCTTCTTAAAGACTGGGACTACCTGTGCTATTTTCCAATCATTTGGAACCTTCCGTTCCTCTAGAGACTTGCGGTACACGACTGTTAGAAGTGGGGCAAGTTCTTTCGCGAACTCTGTGTAGAATCGAATTGGTATCCCGTCAGGTCCAGTGGAATTTCCTCTGTTGAGTGATTCAAGTTGCTTTTCTATTCCTTGGACACTTATTTCGATGTCAGCCATTTTTTTCGTTTGTGCGAGGATTTAGATTGCGTTAACTATAATGCGCAACAAATCTGGTTGACCACAGACTTCATATACCCGGTTTCTTTTGGTAAAATGTCACCTGCAGAGATGGTGTTTGCTCTTCGTACCAGCGATATCTCTGACTTCTCTGCAGGTCAGCTCAATATCTGAATATGGTGGCCAGGTAGAACACCGACATATCTGTCACTTTGATTTTAGGACCCAGCTGCAAATCTGATACACATACCACCAATTACTAACCGTGGAAGACTACTGAGTCAAACCTCAGGGATATATTGTGCAACATTTTGTGAATTATTAATTTACAGTAAGTTTTTTGTTTAAGAACCGATTTTTCTTTCTCCTAGCGTTATTTCGTCTAGTCCGGGCTTCGATTTTTCTAGATTTTGCAAATTTTATTTCATTATTTAACTTTGTGGCCGAATGCTTTTCCTGATGCCACAGTCATCAAAGTAACCTGTGGGAAAGAAATTATGTGCGTCATCTGTTTATGAATTGTGTCATTTTGTAGTGTCGTATTTTAACTGCTTGTGTGTCGCGTTCTGTGAGACGGAATTTGGGGACCAGTCCAGCATCTGCCTAAGCGAGCGTCGGAAGCTTCCTAGAAACCACATGCTGGCCGATGCGCCAGCCGACGGTCGTGAATCTCCCGTGCGGATCCGATCCGGTCTGGCTCACATAACATATTTTATATAGAGTCATATTTCTTAGCGATTTCCACATCTTTAATTCGATAGAGTTAGATTCGAAAGACGTTTGCACGCGTAGCTGGAACATCGCCGTAGTCATTTTCGATCTGCTCGCTGGCTATTTGAAATTGTGCACGACACAATGCTCATTTCATGAACCCACTTCTGCGACAGACCTTGCTTAGCCATCACTATAACTGGATCGCTTATGGAGTCGATTAATTGCGTGTTGAATAAAAAAATCGTGATCTTACCTGAAAGGATAGAATTTCAGACTAGCTACTCAGGCTAGCTTTTATTTGGTTGACCGATGAACCTGTCGCACGTGTCAAGTATAAACATACATATTATTTGGATTAAAGCATACAATAATTAGAAAGTATATCCAACGCCAACTGCCGACAGATAAGACGGGTGTTATTGTCGTATTGCATACCAGCACGCGGAAACAAAGCACAAATACCGCTACTCTCTCGTAGTCGTGATATTATAAGAGTGCCTGACAAGCGTTATTATAGTCATCTCGCTGTCTCTCAAGCCAGTGAGCTGCACTTAACGCTGTACGAGTTGGTTTGTTTCATAACCTGTACGAGTGTTCGTCAAACTTTCTTGCTGAAGAGCCGACACTGACATTATGGGGTGAAAAGTCGGGCCGCATATGTATCGATTTTCTTATTAATAGGTGACCTGCGCGTTATTGGTGACCTACCTCGCACATAAATTGTATGTTATCAGAATTCAAGAGATGCTATAAAGCAAGGGCGTGGTAAGCTGGCCGCCATTCGCAACACTTCGTGTCGACTGTTCTCTCCTTCGCCGGCCTTCGCCGGCCACTGTGGCAGAGCGGTTCTAGGCGCTGCAGTCTGGAACCGCGCGGCCTCGACGGTCGCAGGTTCGATTCCTGCCTCGGGCGTGGAGGTGTGTGATGTCCTTAGGTTAGTTCGGTTTAAGTAGTTCTAGGTTCTAGGGGACTGATGACGTCAGATGTTAAGTCCCACAGTGCTCAGAGCCATTTTGTTCTCTCCTTCAGACAGCTTCCAACCTCAGTGACCTAGCGCGTGGGACACTATAGTTGAGTGGTGAAGTGTTGGTGGTTTTACTGTATGTGCAAATGACTTTGAGTAACAGCAGTGTTTGTACTTACATTTAATTGCAATTTTGAATATGAGCACTACCACAAAATCTGCATTAATGATTTAAATGCAATTTTTCTTCTACTTATTTCATTGTATTACAATAGGCTTAATTAATGTAACGTTTCTTACCATAAATAAGTATCACATGTGAATATGATCATCTCTGTTATGGGTATTCAAGAATCCAAGGCATTTCCGTGTCAAGCTGTACGAGGTGCGGCTAGAAAAAAACCGGACTGATGCTGGAAAAAACATTTATTTACAATTATTTACAATTTCATGTTATCTCCTTCAATGTACTCTCCTCCTCGGTCTCTACACCGCTCCATACGAATTTTCCACCGTTCATAGCAATGCTGCAGATCATTTTCGGTAAGTCCATACATTACTTCTGTCGCTTTTTCTTTTACTGCTTCAACAGTCTCAAATCTAGTTCCTCTCAAAGCTGACTTGACTTTAGGGAAAAGAAAAAAGTCACAGGCGGCCAAATCAGGTGAGTAGGGTGGATGATCTAAGATGGGAATGTTATGTTTTGCCAAAAACGTCTTCACTGACAACGCACTGTGAGCTGGGGCATTGTCTTGGTGAAGGATCCATGACTTTTTTCTCCACAAATCGTTCCGTTTTCTCCGTACTCGCTCACGTAGGGTAGCCAGGACGCTAATGTAGTAATGCTGATTCACTGTTTGTCACTCTGGTACCCAATCAATGTGCACAATCCCTTTGATGTCTAAAAAAACAATCATCATTGCCTTGAATTTCGATTTTGACATTCGTGCTTTTTTTTGTCGTGGAGAACCAGGAGTTTTCCAATGCATCGATTGGCGTTTAGTTTCGGGATCGTAAGTAAAAAACCACGATTCATCGCAAGTAATAACATTTTGTAAGAAGGTGGGATCACTTTCAATGTTTTCCAGGATGTCAGAACAAATCATTCTTCGGCGTTCCTTCTGTTCAATTGTGAGACACTTTGGAACCATTTTTTGAACACACTTTGTTCATGTTGAAACTTTCATGAAGAATCTGCCTAACACTTTCCTTGTCAACTCCTGTTAACTCAGACACTGCTCTGATTGTTAAACGGAGATCTTGTCGAACAAGTTTACCGATTTTTTCAATGTTTGCATCAGTTTTTGCTGACAATGGTCTGCCAGTGCGAGTGTCATCACTGGTGTCTTCGCGGCCATCTTTAAATCGTTTAAACCACTCAAACACTTGTGTTCGCGATAAACAATCATCGCCGTACACTTGTTGTAACATTACAAACGTTTCACTTGCAGATTTTCCTAATTTGAAACAAAACTTGATGTTAACACGCTGTTCTTTCTGTACACTCAACATTTTCCGACGCACAGACAAAACGTCAACTACTTAAAACAGACGCCACGGGCAGACTGAGTGCAGGAGGCAGATGAAACTCGAGCAGTAGGCGGAGCGAGAGTCACGTGACAGGCCACGCGACTTTCAGCCTTATTGCATTCGTTTTATTGTTTCACCAGTACTAGTCCGGTTTTTTTCTAGCCACACCTCGTATACCACAGCAGCATTCGCGCACGCTTTTGACTTGTCAGTTCTGGAAGAGAAACAATAAAACATCTTCCCTCTCACATCCTCTAAGCTCGCAGTGTCCGAGTTACATAGGCCTCTGACGCTGGCGCAAGCTGCAAACGCCTAGTTCATCGACATCAATTAAAATTAATAACATCTTAAAATACACTGGCGGAGAAAAGAATGGCAACACCAAGAAGGAATTGTGCGACATAAACGAAAGTTGGTAGTAATCATCTTGGGGTTGAAGCTGTTTCTTCCCGTGTTTGCTTTAACAATACGTATGTTTCTGGATAGGGTCCGCCTTTAGCAAAACACAATTTTGTTTTTTAACCCAGACATGTTTCACTGCAGTTGCAGCATCTTCAGTGGGCTTTTATTTTTCATCTGTTAAAGATAAAGAATGTTCTTTACTGTCTGTGTACATGTAACTATTAGTTTTTAAATGTAATTACAGATATTTGAAAAAACACATAAATTATGAATGGTGTGGTTTTTTTGATGTGTTGTGTTTCTACAGTGACCACACCATGTGGTAAAAAGGTACGAATTCAAAATTTATGTGCTTTTTCAGATATATGTTGGTTGGTTGGTTTTGGGGAAGGAGACCAGACAGGGTGGTCATCGGTCTCATCGGATTAGGGAAGGATGGGGAAGGAAGTCGGCCGTGCCCTTTCAGAGGAACCATCCCGGCATTTGCCTGGAGTGATTTAGGGAAATCACGGAAAACCTAAATCAGGATGGCCGGACGCGGGATTGAACCGTCGTCCTCCCGAATGCGAGTCCAGTGTCTAACCACTGCGCCACCTCGCTCGGTCTCAGATATATGTAATTATGATTAAAAACTAATAGTTGCATGTATACAAACAGTAAAGAACATTCTTTATCTTTAACAGATGAAAAATAAAAGCCCACTGAAGATGCTGCAACTGCAGTGAAACATGTCTGGGTTAAAAAACAAAATTGTGTTTTGCTAAAGGCGGACCCTATCCAAAAACACACGGAAAGTTGGTAGGCGTGTTTCTACATCTCAAAGATGATGCATATTCCAGTTTCGCACCAGTCGCATAAGAGTAACGCTACGAGTGACACTATGAGGGAGGAGATTGTGTTTGCTTTAAATACACGTTGTACCGGACATGAGCGTTAGTTACCGTTCAGGTTGGACGTGGTGAGTTGGTGTCAGGTAAAAATGTCTTTAGGGCGCCAAGACGGCATTATCAACACCTCACTGAATCTGAATGAGGTCGTGTAATTGGGCTGCTAGAAGCTGTGAGATATTGCAGAAAGACTTGGCAGGAATCCAGCCGCTGTACACGAATGCTGGCAGCGGTGCTCACAACAATTTAGGGTCGGAAGGAGACCGGGCTCTGGACGGCCATGTGTCGCTACAGACAGGGAGGACATTCGTGTTCGGCGTGTGGCTCTGGCGCATCGTACTGCATCTCCAACAGCAGTTTGAGCAGCAGCTGGCAGCACACTGACGCAACGAATTGTTACAAATCGGTTACTCGAAGGACAGCTACAAGTCAGACGCACTGTAGATTCCATTCCACTGACCCCAAGCCGCCGCCATTTTTGACTTCGGTGTGTCAAGCGAGACCCAGTGGTGGATTTAAAACATTTGCGCCCCTAGGCGTTGAAAATCAAGATAAAAAAGTTGTGTTACGATCCAAAAATTGAAGCAAACGTGTCATTCAATAGAAATTCAACGTACTTTTACAGAGATGCGTTCAAAATTAAAATTAATTGTCGTTTTACGATCTGGTAACTTGAATGTGTAGCAGATAAAAAAATACACGGTCGGTATTAATACGTGAATCTATAGGAAAGCGTAAGAAATGAAAATGAAATAGAGATTTCGGTGCACGAACTAATTACTAAATACAGACGAACAAACACAGAACTGGATTTGCTATTAATTTTACAGACTAGTGTGGATAAATCAAATTTGTTTTATAAGCTAATAGTTAACGTGTACAGCATTAGGGTCTGTATAGCTAGATGCTGCACAATAAGTGTACACAATACCTTTAATCCATGTAAGGGCTGAACAATTTTGTACTGTAGCTACTGCTCTCGCCATAGCTCTTTATAACGGTTTTAGCATAGCTTTTACGTATTTATCGACAGAACTGAACTAAGTTATTTGTTAAAACTATTTCATCGTCGGCCGTTGTGGCCGAGCGGTTCTAGGCGCTTCTGTCCGGAACCGCGCGACTGCTACGGTCACAGGTTCGAATCCTGCCTCGGGCATGAATGTGTGTTATATCCCATAGGTTACTTAGGTTTAAGTTGTTCTAAGTTCTAGGGAACTCATGACCTCAGGTGTTTCGTCCCATAGTGCTCAGAGCCATTTGAACTTTTTCATCTGAGCGTATTCTCGGAAACGTATGTTTCTGCGATAACTGTACATTTCAGCAGACGCCAAGAATACGCATCAGCTGTAATATATTGTTTAGTATTGTCGGACGCCTTCGGTCACGTCAGTACGTTAACCAGGTTTAGTTCCGCATTCTGCCATAGGCAATTGTAAAAGAAACGGGTAATACGTAGTTTGTAAATCCAATGAATGTTCTCTAACTTATAATAAAAATCACATTATAATCTTAAATTTTTAAAACTAATATGAATAAATAAACTCACCGGTCAGAAAATTTTGCGTCTGGCTTTGATGGCAGAAAACTCGTTGATCATATATTCATAGTTCATACGGTTATCACTTACGAGGTCGGCTCCGAAGTGAAGAATGGACAAGGCGTTCAATCTCTCCTCAAACAACATAGAACGTACGTTCGATTTCAGTCTTAAGAGCCGAAAACGAGCGTTCTGCTGAACAATTTGTAAGTGCCATACATAGAAATATTCTAAGAGCAATGTTAACATTCGGAAACACGGACTGTAACATCTTTTTTAGTAAAAATTTACTAATTTCGATTGGTATATCACTAATCTCAGAAGATTTCAAAAGTTCCGCGAAATGTACGCATTCAATAGGGAAGAAAGGCTCTAAATCTGTGTCATATGACGCTTGGAGCTATGCTGCACGTTCAGCAATATCGTCAGGTGAACTTTAATTAAGATTACTGAAAACTGTGAAGGAGTCAAACAGTGTTCTACAGCTTTCCTTTCTCCACACTAAGCCAGCGTACAAGTTGTCGAGTACTAGGAGAAATGTTTCGACTCTAAATTTTTCCCTTCTTCAGAAAAACTTCAGGGTCCGCTTCTTCGTCATCATGAAATTTGCGTTTTCGTAACGTTTTATCGGCGCATTCATAGTCTATATCAGTCACAGTCTCCGTGTATTTATTTTCATAATCGTCGAACATGCCACGAAAAAATGCAATAAATCCTACAAGTGATTCATATAATTCATGCACTATTTTAGTATCAATATTTACACTCTGCAATTTCAGATTTACACTATCAAATCTCTGGAATATGTCCTTCCAAATTGTCATCATGAATACTGTTTCTCGTCTGCTGAGTCGATTCAATAAAGCTGAAGCCTCATTTTGCACAAGTGGTTATTCAAACGTATTGTTAGTAATATGTGTGAGGACATTGATAACGCCCTCCCAGTTTTCATATAGACTTACACACGCTTTCTCTCTTGCTGACCAACGTATTTTTGATAAACTTTTTACCGTTTTGCTTCCTGGTTTCATGAAAGAAAGAAGTTTATCCCAGCGCTGTGTAGAAGCAGAGAAAAATTATAAAGGTTTTGCACTACATTGAAAAATGATCATTCTTCCCGACAACAGCTTGCAGCACTAGTGCCGACTAAATGCAAAGAATGTGCTGCACAAGGCACATAATACGCTTTCGGATTTCGTTCTTTAATGCGTGCCTTCAAACCAGTGTAGGTTCCTAACATATTGCTTGCGTGGTCATACGATTGGCCTCTACAGTCAGTAGTATCAATCGGCTTCGTAGGCAGGACTTTTAGTACGGCCGTCCGAGGTTTGGTAAAAACAGAAGGAAACGTCAACATGTTCACCATTCTTGTTCACATATCTTAATATGAAAGATAATTGATCAATATATGAAATGTCTGTAGTAGAATCTACTATTGTAGAGAAATATTTGGCCTGTTTTATTTCACTTATGATGATTCTTTTTATTCGTTCAGAAAGAAGCTCTATTATTTCATCACGGATTGTTGAAGAAAGATAACTTGTATGTCCCTGACCTGGGTGTCCATATCGTTCAATGTGCTCTGTGAGAAAAGGATCAAACTCGGCTATAAGCTCAAGAGACATCATAAACTGACCTTATGTAATGAATGGAATCTTTCAACGTGTCCACACAGGGGAAGTCCACGACCTGTTAGCTTCTTCACTAGTGCAAACACTCTTTTCAACACACTGTGCCAGTACATTTTTTCTGCCTCATCATATGACTCGAAAAGGTTATCTATTGTTCCAAGTGATTTTTTCTAGTTAGGAGTGATAACCAGAACTTTTGTGTTCAAGTGAATTCTCATGATGAGATAAAATATGGGCAATATTTTTCCAATCTGTAATACCATTAGTAGCAACCGAGGCCTTACCTCCTAGCTATTTACACTGTACACAAGAAACAGCACTAGTGCTACAGGAGTATAGTAGAAAATAACACAAAGTTGATTCACCATTTAAAAATTTACGGTAAAATACATTTATGTTCAAATATCTGATTTTATCGACTACTGATCTTCTTACATTAGAAAAATCATCGTTACAATTTTGATTACTGCCACGTTGTAAGAGAATGTCGATTGTTAATTCATTGACACCCCATTCTGTAGGATCATCACTAACGAAGATATTTCTTTTTTTAATGTCTGACTCGATTCTTCGTTTTCGTGAAACTCGAAATCAGGAACAATATGCTTTTCTTCATTTTTAACTTTTGTTTCGTCTGTATTGAATTCTTTTACAACAGCTGCAGTGCCAGAAATATCATCCGCACTACTTGAACTCGATGTCGAACCTGCAACATTTTTTGCGAAAAATTTATCTACTACGCCAAGGGTTTTTAGAACATTGCCTTCTCGTTCTCGCCTGTCCTTCGATAATTTCCGAAATGCCGCCCCACTTAATTTTGTACGTTTACGTTTTTCACTGTTATTCACGTTAAAGCACTTACAAAATTGTCAACCAACACTCAAAACACAACAAAAAAGTTTGTAAAAGGACAGTTCCACACGTACTACACTGCACATGAGCACAAAGCTTTTTACTTTAAAAATGGCACATGAGCAGAAAGATTTTTCCTTGAAACACGGAGCGATGAACTGACCAACTCGGATTACTCGAAGTACTTGTGCTATACAAGAACGACAATGCAGAATAATTTAATTTCATTGTCGCCTGTTTCTCTTTGGAAGCGAACAGTAGAAGCACGCCTGCCCTTTTTTGGCTTCTGTTCCCTGCGTCGTCGGAGTTTAGCTCGGACGCAAATATGTTCTGAATGTTCTTGACGCTGTCTTTCTAATTTAAAAAAACAAATAACTTTTACAATTTCTTGCAGTGAGGTGTGGTGGATCGACTCTTATCACACTTATTCTTATAATGTTTTAGCGGTTTCTCTGGGCAGAGAAAACAAAGTTTAAGTTGTCTTGTTGGCAATTGATGTGGTGTGTTGTCATTTGTGTGAACACTGCTTTTATATCTACACGCAGATGCACCTTTCGTTCTAACATAAAATCAAAATAAAAGAAAAAAAGAAAAAATTAAAGAAAAAAGCTTAGTGAAGAAGTTTAATATAAAATTTTCAATGCCACGTACTATTCGATTGCACAGAGTGGGAACTTAGATATTGTGCAGGTTGCAGCACAATAAATGAGACAAACTAGAATTGGTTTCTTCTTATTGTTTCGCCAAAAAAGTAACTAAATAAATAAATTAGAAATTGTGCAGGTTGCAGCACAATAAATGAGACAAACGAGAGTTGGTTTCTTCTTATTGTTTCGCCAAAAATGTAACTAAATAAATAAATAAATTTTTAAACTGTTGTGAAGCGTATTTCACACACTATTAGACATTCTGCTTATGTTCCTTTCGTGTAAACATGTATTTAAAAATGTAAAACATTCCCAGCATCAACATGTTTTGTTAAACGGGTGTCATTAAATTAAAGCTCAGGTACTGAAGACCATAGAGCTTACACATTAATTACAGTAATGGAGGGTTGACTTGATATTTCCCCGTTATTTCTACACGAAATTAAGTAGAGTCGGGTTTTACATTCTGAGGCCAACACATGTTACGGTATTTAAAAAACTGCTGATTAGTTTATCACAGCTTTTCAGCGGTTCCGGTTATTTTCACGGGTAAAATATGGTAGGATTAAGCAGAAGCACTCTCGGAATAATAACGTTTCAAACATTGTGTTATACATTGCCGTCCCGACACCTTACTTCGAAATATTTTGAACAATCATGAAGATGATACCAAAAAGAAACCCAATGTCAAATTTCCATTCAGTCACCAAGTAAACTATTTATATTTCCAAGGTTATACTGTCGAATTTCGATCTTAAGGCTTATTTGACCTAGCAAGTCCCTCTCGTTATCCGACGTACCGTACTTGTAAAATTGTACTCCAGTCTGACGATTCGACCTGTGAATCTACCATTCACAAACAACATTCCAGACGGTGTTTTCCGAAAGGATAACGCTCGCGCACATACCGCTGTTGCAGCTCAGCATGCTCTGTAGAGTGTCGTCATGTAACCTTGTCTTGCTCGATCACAAGACTTCTCTCGACGCCAGCTCATTTGGAACATCATTGGACAACATTTCAAGCACCATTCATAACCAGCAGTAACCATGCCTGTATGAGCTACCAAGTACAAGAAGCATGGAACTCATCCCACAAACTGACATCCAGCACCTGCACATCAGCACGCTTGCATTCAACATTCTGACGGCTACACCGGTTATCAGTGTGTCAGCATTTCACACTTGCAGTTGCTTACTGCCGCTTACATTAACCTGTGATCTTGCTATGTTAATCGCTTAAATATGTTATGTATTCCCGAAATTTATTTCCTCTAAATTAATTATTTTTTGGTGTTGGGATTTTTTTGCCTCAGTGTATATAGGGCGACACCTACCAAAGTGTATTGCTGACGCCGGCCGGAGTGGCCGAGCGGTTCTAGGCGCTACAGTCTGGAACCGCGCGGCCGCTACCGCCGCAGCTTCGAATCCTGCATCGGGCATGGATGTGTGTGATGTCCTTAGGTTAGTTACGTTCACGTAGTTCTAAGTTCTAAGGGACTGATGACCTCAGAAGTTAAGTCCCATAGTGCTCAGAGCCATTTGAACCATTTTGTATTGCTGACCACTAAATATTAAATTTGTCAATTCGTACCGTTCTGGTGTAACAGTAGACACATTGGTTGTCATATGAAATAGCTTATTTGTTGCGCACAGCTTGGCTTGGTTGTATGAAGCAGTTCCTGCCTTAAGCACCATGTTGTGTGACTAATTTCGATTAGTTAAGGTATGACTGTAATCATATGCTGCATGAAAATATTTTCTGTACGATATGCGCTTTGTAATATTAGATGTGTGTCTTGAGAATGGGCGAGTCAACCCGAAAGCAGTAAGCATTGCAAGAATAAGTTATATATTCACGCAACTGAGACCGACAAACGAAAAATTGGTTAAATTTTCCTGTGCCTGACAAGCGCTGTTCCACTCACTTCCCTGTCTCTGTGCGTTACGCTATATAAGCAGGTTCTTTCCACTCAAAAGTGACTGAAGTATCGATATGAGAACAGCCTTCGGATGACCCAATGGCACTGACCGACCGCCGTGTCATCCTCTGCCGACAGAAGTCACTGGATGCGAATATGGAGGGGCATGTGGTCAGCACACCGCTCTTGCTACAGTTGTCAATTTTCTCAGTCAAATAGCTCCTCTATTGCCACACAAAGGCCGAGTGGACTGCGCATGCCAACTGCGTTCGTCATACTTGGACGGCGGCCCATCCAAGTGCTACCCGAGCCCAATAGCGTTTAACTTCGGTGATCTGACTGGAAACGATGTTACCGCTGCGGCAAGGCCGTAGGTGAAGTATCGTTATGCCGCGAATGAAACTACCGATAGTTATAGACGCTGTTCCGATAACGCTAGACCTGACGCTAATACACAAAAATTTATGGATTGGCATTAGGCTTCAATACGACTTTATTAATGGATGTTTGCAGTGAAAAATATCTTGTCGATATGCGTAAATTATGGGCTAAAAACATTAGAGGGAAATTTGTCGGTCCTGTGGCGCACCTGGCGCCGATAGTGGCATGGGAGGGCCATATAATTACAGCGGCGCCCCCTGTGGCGGCGCCCGGATCGATGGCCCTCCGGCGAGCACCGTGCCGGCCCGGCGCGACGCGCCGCGCCGCGACGCCTGGCGCGGACGGCGGATGCCGCGGCTGAGCTCGCCCGGCTGGACCACCCCCTGTTTGGACATCGGGGGCGGGGGAGGGGGGGGCGGGGCGCCGCATCCGCCCCCGCTACTTGGCACGACGCGGTGCGACATCCGCCGGCGCGCAATGTTTACAGATGGCCTCGTTGTAGCCGGCGGCGTCTGCGCGTCGGCGCCGTCTCTTGCCTTGTATTTGTTCCGCCGTATTCAGACACTCACAGCCACGTGCGCATACGTGCAGCTTCCGAGTACAGCGTCGATGGAACCCTGCTTGGCTCAACCGCGTGCTTTACCCACGCAGCCCGTAATGGTCAGTTGTGATTTGAGGTAGGGGCGACTACGTACAATTCAATCTCTGTCGCTCCATCATGGACAGGGGACATCGGCTGGTTAAGTAATTGCCAACACCGACGAAATTCTCCAACAGCTGTGTAACTGGATGTTATTTTATTTTATTTTGAAGGTTGCTAGTTTCGGGGTTCCACTATGCCATCTTCAGGCCCCATGTGCATCTCTCCAAATAAACTATAAATAGCGCCATAAATCCCTGGATATCGGAATTCAGTCGTTTCACTGGTGCTTCATTCGAACAATTCAAAGCAATTTCCTTGAAAGTTAGATTAAAGATCACGTGAAAATCATCGCTCTCAGATTTTGAAGGATATAAATGAAGTTTCGAATAACGCTAACCATGGCCGTCACATTTTTCTCCAATCACCACTTACAGCTAGCGTATGTTTTCTCAGAACCATTACGTTGCCGCACACATCCAGACTTCTTACTCCTCAGCACACACATAGCAAAACAGGAAAATTCCTCAGCGAAATTGCTGCTCACGAACAGGAACGCACTTCGGGACTCTATCTCTTCGCCATTGCACTCTCTCTCTTGAATTATGATGCAAGATCACCTACACCCGACTTCCCGTCACAGGGGAAAACACTACTACAACCCACGAAGCCATCTGGGCGACTCACTGATTTCCCAAGCTCCACACCGATCCACGAAATTGCTTAAAACAAAGGCCTTTCAGCCAATCTGAATCAAAAAGTAGGCATTCTCGACGGTCAGTCTCCTGCTCCCGCCTACAGCGCTCACGTAAGAACATGAAGAACCCTTTCTGAAACGGCCATCATGGGAAAATATGCTCTCTTTGTAATCCCGCCATGTACGCTCCGGCCGACCACTTGAGAAAGATTACGGAAGTCCTATCTGCTTCGTGCTGAAGAAAAACTCCATACCGCCTGTGATCCGGTTATTGGCCCAGGCGACCACAATACCGAACAGCTAATACACGTAGGAATGATATTTTTCAAGGCGACCACGTTTTACAAGCTGCAATGTGAATAAAAACAGCGATTCAGGAATTATTTCCTTAAATAAAATCTACGGTCATAAAAATTGGCGCCAGACTATAGATTTCGGTCCATAACGAGATCTCCAGATTTTATTAAAACAGATGATGCCTTATGCTTGATCCCGTCACATTAATTTGGCTATCCCCTGTGTTCGACGTTAGTATGTAATAACCACGCACAGACGTCATTGCAGGTGTGATGGGGGGAAGGAGGAGGAGGGGGGGGGGGGGGGGGCAGGACGTGGATAAGAGTGCAGTCATTCTTGTAATGTGGAAACGGAGCGATTTATCTGAAATCCAAAACAGCATAATTGTTGGCTTTCGGACCAAAGGTGGAAGCGTTTCCGAAACGGCTACGTTCGTGAGCCCCCATGGTTAAAGCATACAGTGCACGGTAAAACGGTACCGAGCAACTGTGGTGAACGACGGATCGTAGACGATAGGAGTAAACGACGACTAAGGAAATGTGTACGGGAGAACAAACATGCAGCAGTTGAGCAACTGACCTCCCAGATGTCCCAAGGGGCTACCTACAGTATCTCCTCAATGACCATTCAGCGAATGTTGCAGCAGGCGCTTGATTCGTACACATATGCTGAGCAATGTTCATCGGCGACGAAGGCTGCAATTTGCACGCCAGTACCTCATTTGCATGTTCACTTAGGGACGACAGGTGGACTTTTCAGATGAATGATGTTTTTTACTACAATCGACAGATCGCCGTTGACGCGTACGGCGCGGAATGTCTGAATGTAAACACCCTGCAACATTAATCGAAACAGCGCGACCGCTACGGTCGCAGGTTCGAATCCTCCCTCCGGCATGGATGTGTGTGATCTCTTTAGGTTAGTTAGGTTTAAGTAGTTCTAAGTTCTAGGGGACTGATGACCTCAGATGTTAAGTCCCATAGTGCTCAGAGCCATTTGAACCATTTCTGAACATTAATCAGAGCGGTCCAGGCTGGAGAGCATTCTCTAGTGATCTCGTCATTCTGTAAAGCACAGTGTATCAACGTAAGTATGCATCCATCTTGGCAACCGAGTCCACCCCTACATGTAGTTTGCTTTTCCTCGTCGTGATGACATCTACCAGCAGGACAATTCGAAGTGTCGCACAGCTTGCAGTATACGTCTGTGGTTCAAGGAACACCATGATGAGTTTTCCTTACTTCCTTGGCCACCAAACTCCAGGGATTTAAACCCAAACGACCTCAGTCGGCCTGATCGTGCCATGCAGCCTCCACTGAGAAATCTAGCGCAGCTGGCCACGTCACTGGAGTCGGTATAGCTCCACATCCCTGTCACCACCGTCCACAACATCACTGACTGTCTTCCTGCACGTCTCACAGCAGCCCGCACTGGAAAAGGTGGTTATTCAAGCTTTTAAGAGGTGGTCACATTAATGTGACTGGAGAGTGTGTTATCCTACATGAATAAGCCAACTGGTACCGTATTCTTCAATTTCCAGGAGGCGTTCGACAAAGTTCCACTCTGTCGTTTTGTGATAAAATACGAGCTTGCCAAGGTCGTACCAGATTTATAACTGGATTAAGGACTTCCCCGGAGGGAAAACCCAACACTTTGTTGTTATTAGGATGAAATGGTCTGATGCAAAGGCAATGTCGCGAATAACCCAAGGAAACACATTAATACGACCACCTATCAAAACCCAGAATAAATACCTTTATCAGCGTGGACCGCTGCTAGACGTGCAGGAAGAGAGCCAGTGAGCTTCTCGAAGGTGCTGACAGGGATGTGGAGCTGTGCCGACTGCAGAGCCGTGGCCAGCTGCGCTAGGTTTCTCGGTTGAGGATCCACGGCGCGAACATATCGGTCGATGTGTTCCCAAACGATTCAGGGAGTCTGGTGGCGAAGGGAGTACGGTAAATTCATCCTGTTGCTCTTTGAACCACGCAGGCACACTGCGATCTGCCACTTGTAGCAGTCAGAGCCGCCAGCCGAGTGGCAGCTATCGTTATTGCAGTAACACTTTCATTCTGTGAATTTACGCAGCTTCTGAGCAGAAGAGACTTATTCTGAATTTCCTCTATGCTCTTTAATTTCATCTCCTTTACTTAAGTCTTTGGGTACTTATCTGGCACACGCCAACAACAATAGTTGAGGTATACTTGCCGACGTCGCAAGCAGAACATGTAGAGAGAGAGGTAGTATATGAGGATATTCAACGGAAAATTCACTACGTAAAAGGAGATGAAAATCAAATAATCGCGGGGACCGGAATCCGGCTGTAGGGGAAGGGACAGAAGAAACCGCTACGGAAGAATATCGGCTTGGTAGTAAGAATGGGAGAGGAGACAGACTATTTGAGTTCTGTAATACATTTTTGTTCCTAATATCGATTATTCTGTGCAAGAATCACAACAGGAGGAAGTGTATGTGGAAAAGTCCGGGAGATACGGGAAAATTCCACCTGGATTACGTCATGGCTAGAGAGAGATTCCGAAATCAGTTACTGGATTCTAAGGCGTCCCTAAGCACAGATATAGATCCAGATGAAAATTTAGTAATGATGAAAAGTAGACTGGATTTCAAGAGAATCGTACGGAAGAATCAGTTTGGAAGCAAGTCGCATACTGAAGTTCTGAGGAATGTTGAGACGCATTTGAAGTTCGCTAAGGATGTGGATACTGCAACAAGGAATATCAGAATAGGCTGTTCAGTTGAAAAGGAGTGGATATCTCTAGAAAGGACAACCACGTATGTTGGAAAGAAATGTAAGTATTAGAAAGGAAACTACGAGAAAACTTGGGTAGCAGAACAAATTCTTCAACTGATCGACGAAAGAAGGAAGTACAAAAACGTTCAGGGAATGATAGGAACACAGAAATATGAGCCACAATGAAATAAACAAGAAATACAGGGAATCCAAGGCGATGTTGGTACTCGAAAGATGTGAAGAAGTCGAAAAACAAATGATTGTCGGGAGGACTGACTTAGCACGCAGAAAAGGGCGGAAACACTAAGAGTTACCAAATGGCTCTGAGCACTATGGGACTCAACTGCTGAGGTCATTAGTCCCCTAGAACTTAGAACTAGTTAAACCTAACTAACCTAAGGACATCACAAACATCCATGCCCGACGCAGGATTCGAACCTGCGACCGTAGCGGTCCTGCGGTTCCAGACTGCAGCGCCTTTAACCGCACGGCCACTTCGGCCGGCCTAAGAGTTACCACTATAGGGGAGAGAGCAGATAGGTGAAAGAGTACACTGACGGCCTCTACGACGGGACGGAATTATCCGTTGACATGATAGAAGAAGAAATTGGAAGCGATATGGAAGAGATAGGGAACCAGTGTTAGAGCCAAAATTTAAAACAGCTTAGGGAGACTTGAAATCAAAGTAGGCAGAAGATGTACATAACAGTAATCGCAGTTTCTAAAATCCTTAGGATTAATGGGAACCAAACGTCTATTTAAGTTGGTGTATAGAATTTGTAAGACAGGCGACATACTATCAGACATTCGGAAACACATCATCCACACAGTTCCGACGACAGCATGAACTGTTAAAGAGTCATCTTTAGGAAAGGTAAAGGAACCAGAAAGGCAGTCGTGACATTGCGCTTGACAATGGAAACAAGACTGAAGAAAAATCAAGACACGTACACATCTCTATCTTCTTACAAACAAGCAACAATGTGATTTCTAAATGAGAAACTTCCTGTGTAATTTTCCTTA
This sequence comes from Schistocerca americana, assembly GCF_021461395.2. Classification (NCBI taxonomy): domain Eukaryota; kingdom Metazoa; phylum Arthropoda; class Insecta; order Orthoptera; family Acrididae; genus Schistocerca; species Schistocerca americana. The sequence goes on along the minus strand of NC_060119.1, from coordinate 828,051,541 downwards.
TGTAAAGAAAATTCAGTGAGAGACGGCGATTAATTTAAGAACACCAGTGAGGCAGATCAGATGCTGCAACTGATAATGGAAGCAAGACAGGGTCACACAATTTTGCGACTTGGAAAAAGCGTTCGAGACTTTAAAATGGTGCAAGATGTTCGAAATACTGAGAAAGACAGCAGTAAGACGGGTAATATTCAAAATGTGCAAAAACCAAGAGGGCACAATAAGACTGGAAGACTAAGAACGATGTGATCGGATTAAAAACGATGTAAGACAGCGATTCAATCTTTTGCCCCTAATGTTCAGTGACGAACGGCAACGATGAAAATAAAGGAAAGGTTCAAGAGTGAGATTAATATTCAGGATGAAAGGATATCAATGATAAGACTCGCTGATGACACTGTTACTCTCAGTGCAAATGAAGCAGAACTACAGGATCTGTTGTATGATATGAACAGCCTAACGAGTACAGCAAATACAATCTAATTTGGTCGACTCGATTGTAGCAGGATATATGAGGGGCGTCGTCGGATGATAAATGATAGCTGCCGGCCGGAGTGGCGGAGCGGTTCTAGGGGCTGCAGTCTGGTACCGCGCGACCACTACGGTCGCAGGTTCGAATCCTGCCTGGGGCATGGATGTGTGTGATGTCCTTAGGTTAGTTAGGTTTAATTAGTTCTAAGTTCTAGGGGACTGATGACCTCAGAAGTTAAGTCCCATAGTGCTCAGAGCCAGCCATAAATGATAGAAATGAAGGACATCGAGATGCAGCGTATGCGTATGAGACAGCGTTATCAGCACCTGAAAGAGTTTGAAAGCGGCCTCATTGTGGGTCTCGCTTTGGCCACCTGCTCGAGTCGTGCAATATTCAGATATATGGGGTACGGTATTGTGACAATTGCCCGATGTTGTACTGTCTGGGAACGTCAGAGCAGGCTTATTACTCTTCAAAACTCTTGTCTACCACGTCTGAAATCACAAGGGAAGAAGCTATATTGTACACCGAGCACATAGTAACCCGTTCACATCCGGACGTGGCATCCGAATACAAGTAATGGACTCCCTGCAGCATTCTTTCCCATCTCGCACCAATGATCGGAGATTATCAGAAACCCAACAGGGGAATTACTTCATGCGTAGGCTGCCCTTAACACCACAACACAAATGGCTGCGTTAGGAGTGGAGCCGTTACCAGATAGCATGGACTGCTTGTGAATGGTGTAGAGTTCTTCACTACCCCGGATGGCCACCATCGGCAAATACGAAGGTGGCGTTGAACACCTTCTCGGAAGGTTAAAGATGCATTGTAAAATATACAGCTGTATCTCTATTTTTTTTATTGAAGACAATCGGTTTCGATCGAACATCAGACCATCTTTGGGTCTCAAAAGTAACTCATGTATGCGTTCTCACAGTTTCAGTACCAACTGTAACTTGTATGTCTATAAATGGCTAGCAGGATTCCCAGATCTGTCCTCGATAGAATATGTGTGGAACCATCTTGGACGTAAACTATGTCTCACTGTCAGTATACAGTATATCCAGGATACAAAGGACTACTTAAAACAGTTGTACGCCAGCCTACCTCAGGAAAGAATTCAGTGGCTTTATGACGACCTTCCCAATCGCATGAGAGCATCTTTCAGGCCAGAGAGAATGGAAAGTCATTCCCATAGCTGGTCTCATAGTGCCAAGTTCTTTGTAAATATGATTCCACTTTGTAATCACTGATGTAGCACCACATACCCTGTCAAGCAATGAAGTTTCCTTCTACCCTTCTGACTGCTTCATTATTGTTCTCAGGCAACGTATTTGGTAATACACGGGGTGAACCATATCTCCACAGACAAACTTTCAGAAATGGTAGTATTGCCCAAAATAAGAAGAAAATGTCTAGCAAAGTTGGGCTCTAAATTTTATATCTGAAGACCTGTTTATCTTCGCTACTGTGTCACGCATTTCCTCTACTGAAAGCTCTTTGTTTTCTATAGTCTGGGATATGATAGTATGGACCAAAACATGAAAACAAGGTCCAGTAAACATTGGCTCCGAAATACATACGTTAGGAGCTATGAGCATTTGTTCATATTCGCTACTGTGAACTACATGTCTGCTACTGAACAACTTCTGTTAGCTCTTAAAATATGCGTTTTAGAGCCCATGTTAACTGGCAATTTTTTGTGTTTTTAGTTTGCTCCATACTTTTGTTCTTTCGATACGTAAGTATGATTTGACGCCACCCTCCACGAATTCCTCTCATATGCCACCTCGTCATCTCACAGTAGCACTTGCAACCTTCGTCCTCAGTTATTTGTTCTTAGTAAAAAGAAATGGTTCAAATGGCTCTGACCACTATAGGACTTAACATCTGAGGTCATCAGTCCCCTAGAACTTAGAACTACTTAAACCTAACTAACCTAAGGACATCACATACATCCATGCCCGAGGCAGGATTCGAACCTGCGACCGTAGCGATCGCGCGATTCCAGACTGAATGTTCTCAGTATTCTAATTTCTGTCTGCCTCTACAGTTAATACTCTCTATAGTTCCGTCTAGTAGCATGAATGTTATTCCTGATGTCTTAATACATGTCCTATACCCTGTCCCTATTTCTTGCCAGTGTTTTCGATATGTTCCATTGTACGCACACAACCTCCTCATTCCTTACCTTAACAATTCACCAAATTTTCAATATTTTTCTGTAGCACCACATCGCAAATGCTTCAATTTTCATCTGTTCTAGTTTTGCTACAGTTGGAAGTACATCACCATTCTGTCATGCAGTGAAAAATATTGTAGTAGCATCGGTAGAACATTACGTAGGAAATCAGCATGCATTGCATTTAGATTGCATTCCTCCCGTAATGCCGCATATAACGAATCTTTTACGTTGGGATAATTTTTTTTGTTAGATGTTTTCATTAAATAGCTGAATTAATTGTAATTAGGAATAATTTAACTAAGCAGAGTAGAAAATATAAAGTCAAATAGATGTTCATTGGGCGGACATTGTCGTAATGTAACGTCATTGCGGTGTTCGGTTGTTAAAACAAGTCGTTTGTGTTCCGTTCTGCTGTTCAGTCGTGTGCGTATCTGAACGGAATTAATTCGGGGACTAGAATAAACTTTCACATAATAGTTACGATTCGATGTTCCGACAGAAGGGGTTACCGTCAGTGTTAATTTGAATTGTGGGCGACAGGGTTAGTACTGACAGATACGTGAAAACGGACGTAACTTAAGTTGTTCGCATATCATCCTTGAACGTGACTTTTTATTTAATTAACGATTGCGGTCTCATTAAAAGCTATTATCTCATGATTAGGATCAATCCCTCTTTCCTCCTAGATAGTGATCATTCATTAACATTTACGTCATAAGGAAAAGGATTATTAATAAAAGTGATGTTAAATGACAATTACGTGTTATTCCGTTAGTGTGGAACCGACGTAATATCTCTGAAATGACATTGATGTATAATTTGTGTTAAATACTGAACTGACGTAGGAAGTAAATTGTAATTAGTGAACATTTGGTACTGAGACTATGGAAGCAGAAGCGCTTAAGGTTTCTCTTTTCTAAAATGGCAAAATGGGTACGAACTTTAACTCAATAGTCGACATTATGTATTGGAAAGGCATTAGCATTTCATACTTATTTTGACGACGCGCTGTTAAACAAAGGAACGCTGAGTCTCTGTACGAGTAATAAAATTAAATCTAAAAACATAATTAATTACGGCGAACTCCGCTTTAACAAATTGTACTGCGTGTCGTCATCGGGCAATAACTGCTCAATGCTGGAGACTTTTGTGGTGAAATTAGAAGTCGGGCATATAAAACAAACTTAAAAATCCATTCAAGCTACAATGGAGTCGGCACAACACGCCGTTGGCAGTTATACGCACCATACATTAACCCGACAAGGTCGCTGATGTTCTACTTGTCGCACCCGTCGTGGATTTTCCGTTGCCCAATAGTGCATATTATGCCGGTTTACGTTACCGCTGTTGGTGAATGACGCTTCGTCGCTAAATAGAACGCGTGCAAAAAATCTGTCATCGTCCCGTAATTTCTCTTGAGCCCAGTGGCAGAACTGCACACGACGTTCAAAGTCGTCGCCATGCAATTCCTGGTGCATAGAAATATGGTACGTGTGCAATCGATGTTGACGTAGCGTTCTCAACACCGACGTTTTTGAGATTCCCGATTGTCGAGCAATTTGTCTGCTACTGATGTGCGGATTAGCCGCGACAGCTGCTTAAACACCTACTTGGGCATCATCATTTGTTGCAGGTCGTGGATGACGTTTCAAATGTGGCTGAACACTTCCTGTTTCCTTAAATAACGTAACTATCCGGTGAACGGTCCGGACACTTGGACGATGTCGTCCAGGATACCGAGCAGCATACGTAGCACACGCCCGTTGGGCATTTTGATCACAATAGCCATACATCAACACGATATCGACCTTTTCCGCAGTTGGTAAACGGTCCATTTTACATAGGTAATGTATCACGAAGCAAATATCGTCCGCACTGGTGGAATGTTACGTAATACCACGTACTTATACGTTTGTGACTATTACAGCGCCATCTATCACAAAGCGAAAAAAGTGGTCCAACTAAAACATTCATATTTCTTTACGTACTTTACGAATATGTAATAAAAATGGTGGTTCCTATTTAAAAAAAAAAACGCAGTTGATATCCGTTTGACCGATGGCAGCGCCATCTAGCGGGCCAACCATAGCGCCATCTGGTTTCCCCCTTCAAGCTAGACGAGTTTCGTTCTTTGTAGTTTTTTCGTTTGATGCTTATTTCGTGAGATATTTAGCCCGGTCACTATCAATGGACCACCCTGTATAGTTCCGCTTCGAGCGCCGAGCGGGAAGGTTCTTGTTTATTTCACCTGCCGCAGCGTCGCTTGTGTGTTTTCCTCGTTAGTGCTGTTCTGTCTGCCAGTGCGTCGTAGCGCCTCCGCGCCGCCTTTACTGTCTGTGTTTGTCTCCTTGCACCGGCATCGGCCGCTCCGCTATGGCTACCATGGTTTCCAAGGGTATTCCACGAAAAGGTACGCTCAGCCCGGGTCTCTAGAAATACACGACTGGCTTTTCGATACAATTCATGTGAACTCTGATCAGGTCCACTTTGATGCATACGAGTACGCGTTTTACGTGAAGTTGATGGATCCCCTTCACGTTGAAAGGTTACTGTCGCATGATGGTTCTCAAGTCCCGTTCAAGCATCGCGATAATTCCGTTAGTATGGTGTCCCTCGCAGATGCTGAAATCAAATATACCAATGTTCGAATGTTCAACTTTCCACCGGAAGTTGACGATGACTTTTTGAAGGACATACTGACTCTATATTGTAATGTGAAAAACGTCTCTCGTCAACGCTGGTTTACTTAATACAGATTACAGTTTTATAGTGGAATTCATTCCGTGGAAATACATGTCAAACGCAGTATTCTGTCATATTTACAAGTGTGTGGTTACCGCGTCCGTGTCATGTATACTGGTCAAGAAGGAACCTGGTTCCTACGTAATGAAAGGGAACACGTTCGGTCTAATTGTCCGTGGAGGGTTTTTGTATTAAAGCTGTCATTAGCGCATCGTCGCAAATTGACGGTTGCTGATCTTGTTCCTTCCATTCCCGCCGTCGGGCGTGCTTCTGCTTCCGATTATAATGAACAAACAGTCAGTTCTGATAATCGTGTCAATTAATTTCCGCCTTTACCCCGCAATAGGTTCAGAATTCTATTGGCCCCAGGATAGAACCTATAACTGTGGCAAACAAGCGACGTCGCACTCAGGATGTGAAACGTCCCCTTTGAACAATTGTACAGGACTGTGCTTAACCTGACACACAATATTTTTAGCGCAACGCAATCTGACTTTCAGAAATCCCTACAAAAGAATGGCCCTGACTAACATTAACCTATGCATTTCACAAATCGCTTACCTCAAAAAAATCTTGGTTACTCGAACTACTGCAATAAAGCAAGCGCCACTACCGCCAGCTAAATAAAAGATTCAAACTATGGAAGGCACTAACTACTGATAGGGATAGTTAGCAAATGAAAGATATTAATAGAGAACAAACAATGTATTTACCTTAATATCATCAAAAGTCATAATATATATATCAGTTCATCACAAATTACAAAACTCCGCCATCTCTCTCCCCACATCCACCACTGCTGGCGGCTCACCTCCAACTGCGCAACGCTATGCGCTGTTCACATCCTGCTGCCGCTGCCCAACACTACAATGGCAGACAACAATGCAAACTAGCCACAGGCTGCACACAGCACAGCCAGAGCGCTACGTAACGTTGCCAATAAGAAAACATAAACAGCCTACTTACAGATGGTGATGGTGAAGATTTGGCTGAGACCTCTGCGCCAACCTCCTTCGCATCGATTGTGTTCCCTGCTCCTCTCGATGCTACGATACCTTCCATGCGTGGTTCGGTGAGTGGCGAAGAAGTTATGTCCAGCCTCCGTCCTGCTCGCGAAGTGGCTCCTTCTGAGCTGCATGTGTGTGGAGAGGGAGCGGAGTCTCCCCCCCCCCCCCCTCTTCGTCTTTGTGTCCTCCGTTACAGTCTGAGACGATGCAATGTCCTCCTGATCCCTCGTCTTCAGCCGCCGACGGTTTGTTGCATTTGCCGACTACAGCAACTTCCGAGGAGAATAAAATTAGCGACCAAGTATCACCTGTTGCATTAGCAGTTCCACAGAATGCTTCCACCTTAGTGACTTGAACTGAATTACATGACCCTAGCTCTGAGGCGCAGGAAGCTGTGAATATGACCCCTCCCACACCTCCGACTGCACAGGCCGCCATCCCACGTAGCCGACAGAAACAGCGTGTACAACTTGAACGTGCGATGGAATGTAAGAAATCTCAGAAAAAAGGTTGCGATGATGGGGATTCTGGTCCCCCGATATCTGATTCCTCTGTGGACTCCGCAATGGACCTTGACTCTCAGTTGTCTACTTAATTCTACTCGGAGGTTCTCCACATCCCTGTCCAGGTATGAGTAGTGACCCAAGCCTACACGTTCCTTTCCTTCAACGTTAATCGTGTGGAATCAGAATTGCTATTGGCTTCGCTGCGTCAGTTCATTTATGATTCATGTGCGGACATAGTCTTTTTACAGGAGGCGTTATTTAGTAATTTCTCCTTACCTGGTTTTCGTATGATCTAAAATGTAACACCCGAATATTCTACGGGGACCACGTTATTCTTTCGTGAAGGCATTCCTATTGCTGAGGTGGAGATGTTGGATTTTGGCAGGGGCATAGGTTGTCAACTTTTTAATCTTACCTTGGTTCCTTTTTGTGCCCCTTCTGGTACTGGTCTCGCAGTGGATCGTTCGCGTTTTCATAAAGAGGATATTGTTTATCTGTTCCGTAAGCGTCTTTCGTGTATCTGTTGGGTGGTGATTTTAACTGTGTATTACGCCCTGCAGATCAATCTCCTAATTTTAATTTCTGTCGTGAATTACTTGAATAGGTCCGCTCCTTACGCCTAAAGGACGTCTGGATATGTAAATACCAGACGTTAGTTAAATTTACCCACTTTACTGCGACTTCGAGTAGCAAGTTAGATAGGTTTTTCTTGTCGGACTGCCTGAGCGATAGTATTCTTAATGCTGAAGTCATCCCAGCTTCCTTCACGGATCACCGCGGAGTGGTCACAGCTCTCAATCTTGAACGGCAACCAGTCAAATTGTTTCGCCCTCCGTGGATGCTAAACGTCACTCACCTAGCTGACCCCTCTCTCGATGACGTGATGCGAGTCGTGTGGGAGCGCACCCTACGGTCCACTGGGAAACACTCTTCCACCCTTGAACGGTGGACACAGCTAGCAAAACCGAGGCTCAGGCAAACTTTAATACATCTCTGTGCTGGCAAAGCGCGAGACTTCCGGAGAACTGATGAATATTACTATTCAATCCTGCGTGAACTTTATGCTGCTTCGGATCACGCCCCTCTGGGAATTGCGGATGTTATGCTTGTAAAAGCAAAATTGTTGACCTTGAAGAGAATGCAAATGGAAGGTTTCAAAATCCGATCGAAGCCGCGTTCATTGGTGACGGAAGAACTGACTTCGTTATATCATTTGCTTCGGCCTCAGACCCGTCGCAGACGCGCTTTTATTCATTCTCTCACTACAAATGATGGACGTACCGTAATGGCGGAAGCTGATATAGTGCGTATCTTACACCAGTACTATGTAGAAATGGCTCTGAGCACTGTGGGACAACGTCTGAGGTCATGAGTCCCCTAGAACTTAGAACTACTTAAACCTAACTAACCTAAGGACATCACACACATTCCCGAAGCAGGATTCGAACCTGTGACTGTAGCGCATAGAAACGCTCGACCACCCTGGCCGTTGTACCATGTAGACATCTAAGACACTGGTGAGTCCAATTAAACCTTTTACGACCCACTTGTCAGCATCTTGGATACGACAATTACACCTGAACATAATGCAACGCTGTTAGCTGCCTTCCAGCCTGAGGCAGTTCACAAATTTATTGCGGGATCGCCTTCTGAAAAGTCTCTGGGTCTAGATGGACTTACCAAGGAATTTTGCGTGCGCTTTTGGTCGTTGTTGGGTGCTACCTTTACCTCCCTTTTGAATGAAGTGTTACAGGGTAGAGTCCCATCTCTAAACGCACCGGACTGGCTGCATCGGATGGCTTTCGCTCACTTACTTTGTTCAACTTTGATTATTAGACTGTGTCGAGGGCAGTTAATAGTAGGATTTCGGCTCTGATGGATACGATTGTTACAAAACATCAAAGCTCCGTACCCGGTCGTACCATTGTTACCCCTATAGTCTAGTGTCGTGACGTGGTTTCAGTTGCTGGTGTAACGTTCGTTCCTCGTGCCTTTGCTGTTCTAGACTTCGATAAGGCATTTGATTGAGATAGTCTCGACTTTCTGCTTCGTATTCTGGATGCAGTAAGTTTCACTGTTGACACATGGCGAGTGCTCTCAAATCTGTTTACGAGTATTTCGGTTTCGGTGGTTGTTGATGGCCAACTGACGCCCCCAATAAATATCCGTAGGGGAGTGTCTCAAGGAAGCCCGCTGTCAATGACTTTGTTTGCGTTGTCTCTGAAGCCCCTACTTCGGATGCTAGAATCGCAGCTGACAGGTTGGACGCTTTCCGGCGGAATTATAGCTGTTCGTGCATAAGCGGATGAAGTGATGGTTCTACTTCGCAATCCTGCTGAGATACCTCGGCTGAAGGCTGTAATCGATGATTTTTGTCTGAGTGCAGGTGCAAAGCTTAATGACGGTAAATGCAAGCTTCTTCCCTTGCGAGGTTTTGATGACGCCGTTGTACTATGGCTACTGCGGTGCATCGGCATACGTCTCTCGGTATCATCATTGATCGTTGACCACTCAAAATGGCGACGCTCAACAGGAAGTCCGTTACGAAGAAAAATTTAGGGAGCGATACTAGAGCATGAAAGGCGTTCTCTTACTATGCCCCAGAAAGTCCGAATACTGGAAACATATGGCTTATGCAAAGCTTATCACGTGACCCAAGTTTATCCGCTTCCCTCGATGATGGCGAAGAAACTGCAACAACTGTCTAGTCGTTTCTTATGGAAGAGACATATATTTCGCTTACGGTATGAGGCGATTACGAAGCCTCGTTCCTTTGGGGGAGTTGGGCCTGACTGATATACGGATGAAGACGCAGATGCTATATGTGCGGCGCATTGTTTTGACGATAACTCAAGAAACTCACCCATTCACGTCTCATTTATTTCTCTATGTCCGTCCTGTTAGTTTTGAACCCCCTGTTGATGTTGGCCCAGTAAATCATAAGTTAAAACACATTCGTGAATTCTATCTTGCGGTGAGCTATTTAGGGGCTGACATCTTATGGAGACCTGTGCTCACAATGAAATTCCTGAAGACTCGATAGGAAGGGCGGGCTCAGGGATTTTCACCTGCGAGATGACTGGGTGTTTGTGTTGTCCTCATCATTTCATTATCATTCATGAAAGTGGCGAGTTTGGACTGAGCAAAGGTTGGGAGTTTGTACGGACGCTGATAACCGCGCAGTTGAGCGCCCCACAAACCAAACATCATCGATAGGAAGCAGGCCCTTGCCCGAACTTCGTTGAAAGAGAATCGCCGCATACAACCTGGAGCACAGTTTGGTTCAATATCAGTCTTCCGATTTTGCAGATGATCGTAGCTGCCTCGTGGTATAAGGTAGTAAATAACTTGTTTCCAATGAACGAGCGACTTTTCCGTATTGGGCTTAGTGACACGGAATTATGTAGTCGTTGTAGGTCTCCAGATACGATACGACATCGTTTTACTTGTTTAGGTCATATAGCAAACTGGTCTTGGATCAGGACACAATTGGCCTCCCATACTCGATCTTCTGTGGCTGCATACACTGCGGACATCACATTGCGCCCAGATTCTTCTTTCTTTTCACGGTCGAAAACCCATACCGTTATGTGGATGATGGGACGCTTCATTCGTTATGTTGTAGAAGGCGAGGGGAAGATCACATGAACTTCATGCAGTACATGATCACTGGCTATTGGATATGCTTACGAATGCCTCGATATCGAGATCTCTTTGCCAACATGTTCAGTCTTGTTTTCCGTCGGCAACGTGTTGGTTAATTTAATTGTTCTGATAAGTGTTTTCCTTGTAATGTATGTTCCCATCTGATTTGCTTCAGCTTGTACTCTCCACGTTTCCCTGTTCGTTTTATTTTGTGTATTGACTCCGCATCGCCCCAGTTCTACTGTAAAATGTGTGTAGACGAAGGACAAATATACATTAGCGTCGACAACCCTTGCAATGAAATCGGGTTTTTTCTTAGTTTGCTATTTAGAATGTAATCTGGTTTCGTTTTCCTTCTACTTGTAGATTCTATTACAAAATATAAAAAAATAAAAAACACTAAATAAAAAGAATTAAAGCATACTAAAAAACCCATATAGAAATAATACTTCATACATATCATGTGAGCTTGGTGGTGGTTTGTCGGCTATGTTCTATGTTTTTCTTTTTTTCATTTATTCTTTTCTTTTTTAATTCTGTTATCATAATTTTTTCTCCCATTAGCAACTTATATTACATGATGATTTGACTATGGTATACTGGAGTGCCACGATAGTACCAAGTCATTCTGATAATTAAAAGAAAACGAAAATTACCACACCACCCCTTTAATAAATGATAATTAAATTTTGTTACTGAAAGTCATGTAACTCATCGTTGAGTTATACGGGACTATGTTTTACAATATCACTCTGGCGACAAAATTATTTCTTTTCGTAATTTAAAATTGATAAAAAGTAAATTTGCGTATGAGTAAATATCGTTCCACCAATAGCACAAATCGTTAATTGCTTCTAATTAACGTGAAATTGTATCATCACAGTATTTCAAAAATGATTTAGAGCTGCAGTCAAGTGGCAAACTAACACTGACAATTTGCGGTCATTGTCATTAATATTGCTACTATAATCACTGCACCAACAAAACCCACCACAAAATTGATATTTTCTGTCGTTTATTTACTATAATTTTGCTTGTTATTTTTGTAACATTACACGCACACGCACACGCACGCACACACACACACACACACACACACACACGTGCGTGCGTGCGTGGGTTTATACACACACATGAAGTAATATTAGGTCCAAAGTACGGAACTGTTACGTTGCGTTATAGTTTCACGAGTTATAAATACTGTAAATTTGAAGTGAATAAGCTTGCTGACCGAGATTACATAGTAAGGGCACTACAGCCTACAGTTTTCTTATTTTCTGAGAGCTGAAGCAGATGCTGTGTTCAAGTTTGATAGTGATGGACACGTGTTTTGTTTGCATTTTACGTGAACTGTTTGTTGACGTAGTCAGTGCTTTCTAGTAAGTTAATTGACTTGTGGAGTCTTGAAATTTTATTATCGATAAGTATTAGTGCTGAACACATGTACTGAATTTCACTAAAGAATAATTCCATACGCGGTTTCTCAAATCTTTTGCGTCAAATTCTAATAGCTGAGAGTGTGTCCAGAACCGAGTGTACTGAGAGAGGGAACCAGTGGTCGGAAATGCATGTTTATTGTGTCGTGTATATACACAGCGTTCACAGCATTACAACAACGTAGGTTATAGTAGTTTCTCAAAGTGACGACTGCCAATCTCAATACATGCATGAAATTGTCACATGAAATTCTACTGCACTCTTCCAAAGATCCGTGGTGTCTCTTATGCTAGGAGACAGGCAGCTTGGACCTTAGAGAGCAGGTCTTCATTCGTTTCTACGCGGCTTCATACCCGAACGTCTTGACGTAACCACAGAGGAACCGCGGGACGCAAATATAATGAGCAAATTTGGTTGGAATTCAAAAAATTCTAAAAATAGCCCGAAAAAATTTTGGTCGTACGTAAAATCTATGAACGCTATAAACAATTCAATACCTTCTCTTGCTGGCAGTACGGGCAATGTAACGGATGATGATAAACAGAAGGCCGAAATTATAAACCTAGCTTTCAAGAACTCGTTTACGGCAGAGCACTGCATCACCATTCCCCCTTTAATTACCGAACAAACGCAAGGATGGCTGACATAGTGTTTAGTGTATCTGGGATTGTAAAACAGCTAAGATCCTTAGACGCCAGAAAGGCATCTGGTCCAGACGGTATACCCGTAAGATTATATGTTGACTATGCTACAAATATAGCACCATTCTTATCCATCATCTATCAGAGATCATTGGTACAGCGGAAAGTTCCACGGGTTGGAATTCAAAGATACTGTCCATCACGTGGTAGAGAAGTATGTGCCTAGCAATAATACAGGGGAGGGAAAGGATCCACCTTGGTACAACAAACGTATCAGGAAGTTGCTGATTGTGAGAAGGCAAAGAATTTTTCACAGTCATTTTTAACGTAGCCACTAACCCGCTAACAAACGGAAATTATGCGAAATGGAAGCAGCTGCCAAAAGGTCAATGAGAGATTCTTTTAACAAATTTGAAAGCAATATTTTATCTGCAGATTCTAAAAATAGCCCGAAAAAATTTTGGTCGTACGTAAAATCTATCAACGCTGTTATTCGTATTATTATTATCTGGTTTGTTACGTTACACGTGTGTTACATTACGTGTGAGATTACATGTTTTGACTTTCACATTCTAATAATGAATTAAAGATGGGCCTGCCTTTTTGCAAGTACACAAATTATTGTTATGTTTTATGACTCAAACACGTTTCACCACATCTGTGGTGCCGTCACTGGGGTTTTGTATCATAATTTTCCTGAAATACAGACATAACGGCTATTTTTAAGTCATGGAATGTGATATAACAGATTTTATTATCATTTAAATTGTACGTGCGTTTTATCCTTGTTTTACATCTTGTGTGTCCTGTGGGCGTCAACCTAATTAACCACAGGCGTAAATTAGTACCCTGTGTCATCTGCAAACATGAAAGATGTTAGAAAATCGTCTGCATTGAATTTTTTGTATATTATCCAATTTTTAAAATGTAAGATCTGTTAAAATTCGCGACATATGCCCTTTTTTGGCCTTACCATTGGAGTAGTTTGCTATTCCTGTGACAGCTTTGCTTTTATGTACCAAACGTGTTTTTGTGTAGCTGAGCTGAACCTATGTACATCGATAAAAGTTTTGTGAAGCCTAGTTGTGGCCAACCCTTTCGTCCAATTTGTTATTCATGGATTACGTTTCGTATTGACGTATACAGGTTCAGCTCAGCTACACAAAAACACATATGGTTTAGCCAAAAATAACGCTAGTCTGCGTGGCATCAGGTGTTTGAAAACTAATATGTTATAGTACCTCAAATTTTTACGCTGATTCCAAATTTTTTTTCAGTTTTTTGATATCACGTACAGTTTTGCTAAAATTTGACTTCAAAGATGTATTGCTGTGCCAGTGGATTATGCTTATTGTTGGATGGAAATTTCTAAATACGGCCCTGCATACCTTTAGGTTGTTACACTTGTTGATGATAGTAGTTATTGTGTTATACTGGAAGTGTTGTTAGTCCCACAGGCTTCGATTACCAATGATATATTGTGATTATTCTTTATACACTCCTGGAAATTGAAATAAGAACACCGTGAATTCATTGTCCCAGGAAGGGGAAACTTTATTGACACATTCCTGGGGTCAGATACATCACATGATCACACTGACAGAACCACAGGCACATAGACACAGGCAACAGAGCATGCACAATTTCGGCACTAGTACAGTGTATATACACCTTTCACAGCAATGCAGGCTGCTATTCTCCCATGGAGACGATCGTAGAGATGCTGGATGTAGTCCTGTGGAACGGCTTGCCATGCCATTTCCACCTGGCGTCTCAGTTGGACCAGCGTTCGTGCTGGACGTGCAGACCGCGTGAGACGATGCTTCATCCAGTCCCAAACATGCTCAATGGGGGACAGATCCGGAGATCTTGCTGGCCAGGGTAGTTGACTTACACCTTCTAGAGCACGTTGGGTGGCACGGGATACATGCGGACGTGCATTGTCCTGTTGAAACAGCAAGTTCCCTTGCCGGTCTAGGAATGGTAGAACGATGGGTTCGATGACGGTTTGGATGTACCGTGCACTATTCAGTGTCCCCTCGACGATCACCAGTGGTGTACGGCCAGTGTAGGAGATCGCTCCCCACACCATGATGCCGGGTGTTGGCCCTGTGTGCCTCGGTCGTATGCAGTCCTGATTGTGGCGCTCACCTGCACGGCGCCAAACACGCATACGACCATCATTGGCACCAAGGCAGAAGCGACTCTCATCGCTGAAGACGACACGTCTCCATTCGTCCCTCCATTCACGCCTGTCGCGACACCACTGGAGGCGGGCTGCACGATGTTGGGGCGTGAGCGGAAGACGGCCTAACGGTGTGCGGGACCGTAGCCCAGCTTCATGGAGACGGTTGCGAATGGTCCTCGCCGATACCCCAGGAGCAACAGTGTCCCTAATTTGCTGGGAAGTGGCGGTGCGGTCCCCTACGGCACTGCGTAGGATCCTACGGTCTTGGCGTGCATCCGTGCGTCGCTGCGGTCTGGTCCCAGGTCGACGGGCACGTGCACCTTCCGCCGACCACTGGCGACAACATCGATGTACTGTGGAGACCTCACGCCCCACGTGTTGAACAATTCGGCGGTACGTCCACCCGGCCTCCCGCATGCCCACTATACGCCCTCGCTCAAAGTCCGTCAACTGCACATACGGTTCACGTCCACGCTGTCGCGGCATGCTACCTGTGTTAAAGACTGCGATGGAGCTCCGTATGCCACGGCAAACTGGCTGACACTGACGGCGGCGGTGCACAAATGCTGCGCAGCTAGCGCCATTCGACGGCCAACACCGCGGTTCCTGGTGTGTCCGCTGTGCCGTGCGTGTGATCATTGCTTGTACAGCCCTCTCGCAGTGTCCGGAGCAAGTATGGTGGGTCTGACACACCGGTGTCAATGTGTTCTTTTTTCCATTTCCAGGAGTGTATTTAAGACAGTATTAATAAACAGTTCGTCTACTGTTGATAATTACAACAAATTTTGTAGATAACATGCTGTCAAAAATGCTAATTGTGTTTGCATAAGGCTGATTTCCAAAACAACCCAGTTTTTAAAACGCAAACACGGAAGAACGAAAAGAGGAGCTTCAAACCTTAGTAAATGGTTCAAATGGCTCTGAGCACTATGGGACTTAACTTCTATGGGCATCAGTCTCCTAGAACTTAGAACTACTTAAATCCAACTAACCTAAGGACATCACACACATCCATGACCGAGGCAGGATTCGAAACTGCGACTGTAGCGGTCGCGCGGCTCCAGACTGTAGCGCCTAGAACCGCTCGGCGACTTCGGCCAGCCATCCTTAGTAAAATGAGAATTTTCTTAATGACTTTACTTCTGCTTAGTTAATGTTCAGGGCTGAAGTACGAAAAATAAAAGACAAATACTGTATCCAAGCACTGAATCAGCCATTTGGCCAGTTTGCACATGAAGAAAATCTGATGGCTCCTCTTCCTCTAGGTGTTGTACAGAACATGGCAGATGATGATGAAGAAAATGAAGCTGATGCAATTACCGAACACGATAAAGATGTCCAACGGCCTCAAAGCGAGCCACGCGTTTAGCCGCGAGGTCTCGGGCCCCTTGCCACGGTTCGCGCGATTCCCCCCTTCGGTGGTTCGAGTCCTCCCTCGGGCATGGGTGTGTGTGTTGTCCTTAGCTTAAGTTAGTTTAAGTTCTGTGTAAGCTTAGGGACCGATGACCTCAGCAGTTTGGTCCCATAGGAACTTACCACAAATTTCGAAAATTTCCAGAATGCGACTTTACTCCATAACTGTTCTCTGAATGAAGTTAATGCTCTTGTAGGAGATTTGCATTTGCCTAGGGAATGTGCGGAACTACTTAGCTCCCACTTAAAAAGTAAGAATCTCCTGTAACCAGGAACACATTACTCATGGTACAGACGTAGAGAGAAAAAGTTAGTTAATTTATTCTCACAGAAAGGGTCTACAGCAATAACATAAACGAGTTAATACACTTCTATGGCACTGAAGATCGTAAACAGTGGCGACTTCTCTAGACTTGTCAATGAGGAGCCTGAAAGGCGTGTTACTGCATAATAGAAACGTGTTTGAGACCATTCTTGTGGCCCATTCAGTTCATATGAAGACGACGTATGAGAACAAAAGGATACTCTTAACAAGTCTCCAGTATGAGGAACACATTTGGCTTACCTGCGGTGATTTCAAAGTTATCGGAATACTAGTGGTACAACAAACTGAGTTCACAGAAATGCCTTGCTTTCTATGCGAATGGGATAGTCGGGCAAGGCAAAGACATTGGAGTATGGTAGTTTGGTCAGAGCGGGGAAATTTTATGCCTGTAACTAAACATACCTTGCGCGAACCGCTTGTAGGAAAAAAAAGTGTTTCTTCCATCTCTACAGGATGGATCCTGCATCAAGTACTTTTCCAAGAAAGTTCCGTTCACATCACGAGACAAATTGAAAAATGGATTTGTTTTTCAGTCCCCAAATTAAGAAACTGACGATGAAGAAAAGAGAAAATTGTGCGTGACCGCTTTTCGATCAGTTACTGAGAACTTTCTAGAGAAGAACAAATATCCTAATTACAAGGCTATTGTTCAAAAAAGTTGCAAAATTTAAAGGCGATGGGTTGTTAAATGAGTCTGACACTCCACTTTCTACGCTAACATATCGACTGCTTTCCATAAATTTGGGACATTATATTGAAGAGCAGCGACAACGTTTTGATCGAGGTTTTAAGAGGAGGTACCGGAAACTAGCTATAGTGGCCAACTACTGTTGGATGTTCAAGAGGGAAATTCACCATATGCAATGATCTACAAGGAAGTCAAAGAAGAGGAATTTTTTAAAAAAATTGTGGAACACTGTTGACTTCTTGTTTTTATACTAGATAGTCACGAAAGAAATTAGAGGTGTTCTGAGGAGTTTTCATTTTTTAAATGTGCTTTGACTAAAAACTCACCTTGGGTGAAATGATGTTAGAATATATTTCTGCGCTCAGAAGTGAAAACCGTCAAAACATTACTCCATATTGTGTGTAAAAACCTGGAGTGATAAACAAAAACGGTAGTTATTTGTAGAATCGGCATAAACGATTGATTCAAGAACACCTACTTTCAACAACTCATCTAACAAAAAGTTTTAGAATGCGGATTAGTTGTCATTTCTATACTTGCAAAAAGGCCGACCCATCGTTTAATTAATTATTATTTTTCTGCAAGCACGGGAACTGCATTCAAAATTCCAATATGATACTTTCATATTCGAGCAGCAATTGTAAACGAACGGAGCTTACTTGTGTGCATGGTCATTTCTAGTTACAAAAGTGTGTCGACCATCTACAGTTCGTTACAGTATGCTTAAATGGCAATGCCCGCGGAATATAGCACGTCTTTAAGTCACAGTGGCGTTCCTTGTTAAATGGAAAAACTTTTTCTCGTTGGCGCAAGATGGCCTAACATCGACGATTATGCTACAGAACGTCGCACAACAACGTCGTAGGTTGAATTTTAGCGGAAGCACAGATGTGTTAAACGTACTGTAAGGCCAGGCAGCACCGCGTGAGTAGCAGGATTCTGCGTCTCTGAGGTTCCTCCGCGGGCGAGGTCCGCTTTAAGGCAGAGTCGGGGGGAAGCGGGCCGCCGCGCAACCCTCGGTCTCTCTGCCGAACTGTGCATAGCCGCCGGCGACCGGTCTGGGCGCCGTGCGCGTGCGGGCAGAGGGACAGAGGGAATCGCAGAGTGGGAGGGCCGGGCGGCGTGTGTGCGGTTCCCGCGGGAGCGCGCTGCCGGATGTGCGCTTCCTCCTCCGGCTGCGGCGCTTATCGCCGGCCTAGGCGCCGCGCCGCTAAGTGAATGCCGCCCGCCGGGGCTTAGCGAGCCTCCTGCTACCTGCCGGGGAAGCGCCGGCCACCATTCTCCCTGCGGCTTCACACGCACTTCCACCTAATGGGCGGCGGCTCTTACTACTATTACTAAGGGCCGGAACGGGGCAGCTACGTCGGAAAGAAAAGGAGAGAAAAGGATTTAGCACACCGAGACACTCATTATGTAGCAAGCAAATCAGCCTGTTTCCTAGAGGTATTTCACAGAGAAAGAAAAATAACATTTTCACGTCAACACCATGGAAGCTGTCATTCGCTGCCGAGTCGGGCGGCTGTGACCTCATGCTAGAAGTGAAGATAACCCTATCTTACGTACACTACTGGCCATTAAAATTGCTAGACCACGAAGATGACGTGCTACAGACGCAAAATTTAACCGACAGGAAGAAGATGCTGTGATATGCAAATGATTAGCTTCTCAGAGCATTCACACAAGGTTGGCGCCGGTGACGACACCTACAACTTGCTGATATGAGGAAGGTTTCTAACCGATTTCTCATACACAAACAGCAGTTGACCGGCGCTGCCTGGTGAAACGCTGTGTCAAGATTTTAAACATGGCTGAAACAGCAACTGTTGAAATTCTTCATGATAAAGGATGACAGCCAAAACAGTTGCACTATGGAGATTTATTAAAATTCTTGACCAAGGTTTCGGTATATATAAAAATACCTTCATCAGAAGTAAAAAAATCTAAAACTACAACATGCAATGGAGGTTATTGACGACGCCTTTGACACAGTTGTTTTATTGATCTCCATTGCATGATGTAATTTTATATTTTTTACTTCCGATGAAGGTATATTTATATATACCGACACCTCGGTCAAGAATTTTAATAAATCTTTATCCTGCAACTCTTTTGGCTGTCATCCTTTATCGTGAAACGTTGTTGTGATGCCTCGTGTGAGGAGGAGAAATTCGTACCGTTTCCGACTTTGATAAAGGTCGGATTGTAGTCTATCGCGATTGCGGTTTATCGTATCGCGACATTGCTGCTCGCGTTGGTCGAGATCCAATGACTGTTAGCAGAATATGGAATCGGTGGGTTCATGAGAGTAATACGGAACGCCATGCTGGGTCCCAACGGCGTCGTATCACTAGCAGTCGAGATGGCAGCCATCTTATCCGTATGGCAGTAACGGATCGTGCAGCCACGTCTCGATCCCTGAGTCAACAGATGGGGACGTTTGCAAGAGAACAACCATGTGCACGAACAGTTCGACGTCGTTTGCAGCAGCATGGACTATCAGCCCGGAGACCATGGCTGCGGTTACACTTGACGCTGCATCATAGACAGGAGCGCCTGCGATGGTGTACTCGACGACGAACCGGGTGCACGAATGGCAAAACGTCAGTTTTTCGGATGAATTCAGCTTCTGTGTACAGCATCATGATGGTCGCATCCGTGTTTGGCGACATCGTGGTGGACGCACATTGGAAGCGTGTATTCGTCATCGCCATACTGGCGTATCGCCCTGCGTGATGGTATGGGGTGCCATTGCTTACACGTCTCGGTCACCTCTTGTTCGCATTTACGGATCTTTGAGCAGTGGACGTTACATTTCAGATGTGTTACGACCTGTGGCTCTACACTTCATTCGATTCCTGCGAAACCCTACATTTCAGCAGGATAATGCACGACCGCATGTTGCAGGTGATGTACGGGTCTTTCTGGATACAGAAAATGTTCGACTGCTGCCCTGGCCATCTCATTCTCCAGATCTCTCACCAATTGAAAACGTCTGGTCAGTGGTTGCCGAGCAACTGGCTCGTCACAATACGCCAGTCACTCCTCTTGATGAACTGTGGCATCGTGTTGAAGCTGCATGGGCAGCCGTACCTGTACACGCCATCCAAGCTCTGTTTGACTCAATGCCCAGGCGTATCAAGTTCGTTATTACGGCCAGTGGTAGTTGTTGTGGGTACTGATTTCTCAGGATCTATGCACCCGAATTGCGTGACAATGTAATCACATGTCAGTTCTAGTATAATATAATTGTCCAATTAATACCCGTTTATCATCTACATTTCTTCTTGGTGTAGAAATATTAATGGCCAGCAGTGTACATGTTCAGCACTGACCAAGTAAGTACACAGGTATTTGTTTTAACTTGATGTAACTAAATACGAGGGCTATTCGAAAAGTAAGGTCTGATCGGTCTTGAAATGGAAACAACCATCAAAATCAAAAATGTTTTATTTGAAACAGTTAGCTACACTTTTCAGCTATTTCTCTTCACAGTCGCCGCCCCGACTTAGACATTCGTCGTACGGTTGTACCAGCTTTCCAGTGCCCTCGTTACAGAAGGCAGCCGCCTGTGCTTTTCGCCAATTCTCTACGCTAGTCTGCACCTCGTTATCTGCGCCAAGATATTATTTTCATAGCCAGTCGTTCGTGTGGGCAGATATGACTCTCAGTGGGGGCCAGTTACGGGCTATATTGTTGGTGATCAAACATTTCCTTTCGAAAACGCTGCTGAAGCGTCTTCGTTGCTCCAGCAGAGTGCGGCCGAGAACTGTCATGAAGAAGGAAACGCGTGGCAGTTACGTTACGCGAGCTGCATAACATCAGGCGAAATCTCTCACCGGGCCCTCAAACTTGGTGGGAGACTTTATTGCTGTTGTCGTCTTTACGTGCTCACTGCGCACTCAGAACTGAAAAGAGCGACGCGACGTGATCGTCGGGCATACTAGACACTGCTCAACACATCTGTGCAAAGCTTCATCGGATATTCATTGTGGTTTCCATTTCGTGCCCAATCGGACCTTACTTTTCGAATATCCCTCGTATCTTGAAAACGACGCATCTTACGAAAAAAACTGCTCTAGGAGAAATGTTGATGTCAGCGTAGGGGACATCCGTCTGTGCTACAACTGGCCATCTCCTAATCACCCCTCCCGCGGGATCAGCTTAGTATTTTCAAGTGCGAACGCCCCATTTTATTGCGTAATCGGGTTCTACGCAAAAAATATGTACGGTTTACTCGAACCATTGTTAGTGACAGTGTGGTCGACAGTTAAGGCCCGACGCATTTGATTCTACATCTTATTTGGGATGTAAATGTAAACCTTTGCTTTCCAACGGTTGACACTGATGTTCAAACGTCACTTGAGTCTCGAAAATGTTATTTACGGTACGAATAATGTGGCCAGACACTGAAATTCAGCTGTCCACGTAGGAGACTTGGTTGGAAGATGGCCAGTGGTAGCACAGATGGATATCCTTTTATTAATATTTGATTGCGATCAGTCCCCAAACCACCTAAATCATGGATTTCGGTGCCTGACCTCGAACCCCGTCGTTTGGAGGAATGCAGATCACAGCCATTGTAATAAGGTAAAATGTCCATCGAGTGACAGTGACAGGAGCACCTGCCATGGACACTCACCAAAATCAAGCAACTAATTGGCGAGAGGCAAGGGGACTCGCCAGTATCACGCATCCCGGTGGGAACAGGAAACTATTACATTCACGTCGTTGTTCCTGGATGACTCTAAACCTAGTTTCAAACAAGACATTCAAACGGCTAACCATATTGTACTACGCAATCAAATTTGTGACACTCAAGTAAATTTCGAACATAAATATCAACCTTTTGAACACTCTAGTTTATATTTACGTCGTAAATGAAACACAGAATCAAATGCGTCGGTTTTTAATTGCAAAAACAGGCACCCTTAATGTTTGTCAACTACAGCGCCATTTACCATAAATGAGAAAGAAAGGTTTCAGTAAAATTTTTAGGCGAACAATCCGAATATGCAATCAAATGAGAGGTTTGAATTTGAAAATACAAAAATGACCCTGCCCATACCGAAGGCGCGGTTAGGTGGCGGCCCGCTTTAGCGCATACTGACTTCGCTTTCACTAATATTTAATTTTCACGTAGAATACCTTTTTTCGTGCCATGCGTTGTTTTCGAGATGTGTTCTCAAGTTATAACAAGTACCGTCCCGTGTATAGGGCAATTTCCTGGTTCTTTACCAGCCTAGCATTTTGCCTTTTGAATAGCGGAACGTCACTTTCCGACACACTGTTTCTGGGTGGAGAACAAAAATTTTAATATCTTATAAACACTGACATTGTGTGCATGGAGAAGTCGACTGTCTATAGCATAAGCACACAATCAGATTGTGACTGGTCTGTGTTCTAACTTCCGATGTTGTGTTGTTGTGATTTTCAGTCCGAAGAA
The DNA here is from genome assembly GCF_021461395.2 of Schistocerca americana. NCBI lineage: Eukaryota > Metazoa > Arthropoda > Insecta > Orthoptera > Acrididae > Schistocerca > Schistocerca americana. The sequence goes on along the minus strand of NC_060119.1, from coordinate 828,028,849 downwards.
AGATTTAAAAAGTATCCACGTCAGTTTATCGTGTGGTAGCATCTCCATATTCGCGTAATTTCTACAACATACAGCAATTTCAACCTGTTTACTGTAGCTGGAAGGTGGAAGCAATATACAGGATGAACATGAATTCCACTGACAAATTTTAAGAGCTAGTAATATGGACCGCAACAAGAAAAAAAAATGTCCAATGTATATGAGCTCTAAAATGCATACATTGGAAGCTATGAGCACTCGTTCCTCTTCGCTAATGTAAAACATACCTCTTCTGCTGAACAGGTGCTCATAGCTTTTAAGGTGTATTTTAGAGAGACCATATTTACTGCATATATTACTCTTGTTTCGGTCCATATTATCACCCCGCAAAGTTTGTCGGTAAAGTTCTGGCTCACTCTGTATAGGAGAGCTATAAAAGAGAAATGAATTTGAAGAAGACGTTTTGCCGGCCGCGGTGGTCTAGCGGTTCTAGGCGCGCAGTCCGGGACCGCGCGACTGCTACGGTCGCAGGTTCGAATCCTGCCTCGGGCATGGATGTGTGTGATGTCCTTAGGTTAGTTAGGTTTAAGTAGTTCTACGTTCTAGGGAACTGATGACCACAGATGTTAAGTCCCATAGTGCGCAGAGCCATTTGAACCATTTTGAAGAAGACGTTTTAGAAATGGGAGAGGAAGTAAACGAAGGTGAGAGGGAGATGCGGAACTGCGAGAGTAGTTTGACAGGCACTGAACGACCGACGTAGAAGCAGTCCCCTAGTATAGACGACATCCCCTAACACTTACTGAGATTCTTCGTTAATTATGAAGATCAAACAGCTGCACCTCGATATGCGACAGGCGGAATGCCCTCAGGCTGACAGTAATTCCTATTCCAAAGAAGGCAGGTGGTGACAAGTGGTGACAAGTGTGAATGTTACCGAACGTTTACTAAGTCGTGTTTCCAAAGTACTGGCACGAATTATTTACAAAAAAATGGAAAAACTGAGAGAAGCCAATAACGGGGAGCTCAGTTTGTATTCTGGAGAATTGAAAAAACAGGCGAGGCCAAACTGAGAGTACGACTAATCTTAGAAGGTAGGTTGAAGAAAGGCAAATCTACTTTTATTGCTGTGCCGTCCTTACGACAGTTAAAAGTCCTGCCCCACTCGGTGGTAGGCACGAACTGTTGGCTTCTGCTCGGAGCGGCAGATGGCGCGAAGGGCATCAGAGCAGCTGAGCACAACGCCATTGGAGCTGACGAGCGGGCGGTTGACGACTGCGGCGGCTGCTGCTACCTCTGGTCACAGGTGTTCTGTTCCTGGAGGCTTATAGCGAGCATTGCAACAGTCGGAGCTTCGACGTCGAAGGACAGCAGCTGGCTAACAGCATACGGTTAGCGGCGACGAGCGCACCTGGACGAACCGTTTGGTGTTGTTTGGTTCAGAAAAGTCTGCTGGGCAGCAGAGGTGCTGCGCAGTCGCGAGTCGTACGCCTTCTGAGCTGAGTGCCAGTTGCTGGCTGTCGATACCGAAAAAACGGCGCCGAACTCTTGGAGAGGTTCGTTACTCTGGACGTGACATCATTCTTGTTTGCCTCAATAGTTTACACTTGTCTTAACCGCCAAAATTCTTTTATATTTATTCCCGGCGCATTTCGCTTTGCAGCATCTTCAGACCTTGGCACTGGATCTAGTCAACACTGAACACAATTACTTGACATCGGGGTTTGGATGTGATGTTCAGTAAGGATATTCAATACTCACACTGTGCATCCATAAACATCTGAAGTTGTCGTATCGCGAAATCGTTATAAATAAAAATAAAAGTATTGTGGTGACTAAGACAAGCCTAATAATTTGAGTCGTGGAGATTTGGTCGGACTGTGATTTTCTGGTTCGCAGAAAGGCTGCCTGGAACGCACGAACGCAGTTGTGGCTAGTACCGCGTGCCATGTACACAGGACTGCTCAACGAAGATTTCATAGCTTCGAGCGTCCAATTGTCCTTGGTACTCCTTACGGATTACGTTGTCTACTACGATGACTTCGTTCAGCTGTGTGCTAATTGTATTTCGAAACGGTGTGACTTGTTGATCAGCATCTACTGACAGGGGAATGCAGACGCACTATTATTGGCACACAGTGACCTTGGCTACTATGTTCAGTTTCATTCAAATCTTGTGGAAAGACCTTGGGGCAGATTCGTTTTGATACTGATAAAACATTGTTACTGAAATTTCCAAGTTCTGGGTTTCATATGTAGATATCTTTCTCGATGGATGTTTAGATTTGTTAAGGGCTTGTCATAAGTTTACTATATGATGTTTTTCATAATGTTGGATGAAATGTGCGTGTGCAAGGGAGAAGGTTTTAAAGTGGTGTAACAATTTTGGTCAGGAAGTATTGCAGTATGCCTTATCGGTTATTGCATACTGTATTTACTCTGTCTAACTTAAGTTTTAATACAGATATCATCTTATGCCTCTTATGTTAGAGTTTTATTGTTAATTTTTTGATTATATTATGACTGAGAGTTTAAGGTACGGTCGAGCCAGATCTCGACTACGAATTGTGAGACTTTGAAGAGGAATTTAACTGCACTGGTAACGAACTATTGGTAATGCTATTTCTCTCACAGAAAATGTTTTGATATTATTATTTTGCAATGTGCAGCAGTAAGGCTTTTTTCTTTTTTTCTTTTTTTACATTTAATGCACTCCTTTTAAATGCGTGTTACTTGAACCATTTTACTTAATATTGTAGTTTTTGATGGCAGTGTTAATAAATTGTATCACTAATTTATTATAATTTCTCCTTCATAACACTCAGCTACTTCCACTTCCCAGCCACTGTTACTGTTAAAGTCATTACCACCACTTCATAGCATTTGTAGATTTAGAGAGAATGTTTCAGAAAGTTGGTTGGAATACATTCTTTGAAATTTACACCGTGAAAGGAATAAAACACAAAGACCGAAAGGTTGTCAGCAACTTGCACGGAAACCAGATGTCAGTTTTGAGTCGGATGACATGAAAGTAAAGCGGTGGTGAGAAGACAGTGAGACGACAGGTTTGTAGGTTATTTAGTCTCTACACTGTACAAACTGTGAAGGACATGAAGAAGAAATTTATAAAAGAAATAAAGTTCAAGGAGAAGAGATAGAAACTCTGAAGTTTGCTGATGACATTGTAAGTCTCCCAGAATCGGCAAAGAACTTGGAAGAACTGTTGCATCGAACTGGTAGTCTCATGAAAACAGGTTATAATATTTCAATAAAAGTAAATCACAGTTAATAAAATGTAGGCAAATTAAATAAGGCGATATTGAGTGAATTAGATTAAGAAATTAGACACTAAAGGTAGTTCATTAGTTTAGTGTTTTCGGCAGCAAAATAAATGGCGAAGATCGAAGTAGAGACGATATCAAGCGCAGAGTAACAATAGCACAAAAACCTATATGAAGAAGATAAAATCGCTAACATCGAATTAAAATTTGTGAGGGGTACAGTTTGTAAAGGGAGACCAATATTTGACTACAGTAAGCAGTTACAAAGGGATGTAGGTTGTAGATGTTACGCAGAGATGAAGAGGCAGCCACAGTTACTTTACTAACGACTTGCTTGTGGACTTAGTTTACTGAGACGGTTTTGCAAGTATTACTGCATGGTTTAACCGGTATCAATTTCTGCTACTAATTACGATACACAACCTGTGTCATAACTATGACCTATTGAGTACTAATACACTACTGCCCCCCCCCCCCCCCCACCCTGCGGGTTCGGGGGTAAGAATAGGCCCGCGGTTTTCTTGCCTGTCGTAAGAGGCGACTAAAAGCAGTCTCAACTCTTTCGGCCTTTAATGTGATGGTCCCCATTGGGGTTTGACCTCCATTTTTCCAAATTCAACAGAAGTACGAGCCTTTTGGGGAAGGACACCTTACGTGGTGCACCATCAGTCCTCTGTGACCTAAGACTGTGGCACTCTTTATCGTCTTGGCGTCGTAACTGCACCCTCCATCCCTCATTTTGGGCATACACACCTGATGGATTGTGTACGTTACGCCCTTAGTGCGTCACCATCTGCACCCACGATCACTATGGACTTCCCATGGCACCCAAAATCCAGCACAGTAGCCAGCCCGTTGTGGTGGGGTCGTCATGTACCCTCTAGGTTTTAGCCCCCTGATAACACAGGGATCGTACTGCCGATGCCTGAGCTGACACCTCCCCACGTAAGCCAAGGAGCAGATGCCCGTCTCTCTGGGACATCGGGACTCCCGGCAGCGGCCATTCTGCCAGGTGGCCTTTGCTGTGGCTGGGTGGCGCCCGTGGGGAGAGCCCCTGGTCGGAGTGGGTGGCATCGGGGCGGATGCCCCCCAATGAAGCAGGTGAAATCTCAATCTGGTGGTCGCCCGACCGCCAATGTCTCTAAGCATGGTAAGGTGGAATTTAACGCTGTGACATATAACCCCAACTCGTTCCCTTCCCTAGCCACACCATGGGAGGAACGTAGGGCTGCAGATAGACAGGAGCCATATTCACCGCGATACTTTGTATGCAGCAGAACTGATGGGGATTCGTTTTTGGGGACTAAGCCTCTTTTCTTTGTGCACAATCTCGAAGATAAGTTTGGGGAAGTGGCGTCTCTTTCCAAAATGAGGAGCGGGGCCATTCTGATACAAGCAGCTTCATCTGCACAGTCCCAGGCATTACTCGCCTGTGAGAAGCTCGGTGACATCCCCGTTACTGTACTTATGGGTATAAGTCCTTAAATTTTATCCAGGGGATTATTTTTCATAAAGGTCTTCTGCTACAGTCTGATCACGAGCTACGGGAGAACCTGGCACGACGAGGTGGAGACTTTGTCCGGCGTGTCTTTAGGGGGCCCAAGAACAATAGGATTGCTACCGGTGCCTTCATCCTGGCCTTTGAGGGCGACTGCTTGCCTGAGAAGGTCAAGGTCATGATCTACCGGTGCGTTGTCAAGCCCTATGTCCCGCCCCCTATGCGATGCTTCCAGTGCTGGAACATTGGACACATGTCCTCCAGGTGCACTGCCAGCCCCACGAGTCGTGATTGTGGACGACCTTCGCATCCTAATGCTCCATGTGCTCTGCCTCCCACCTGCGTTAACTGTGGGGAGCATCATTCTCCCTGCTCACCAGACTGTGCAGTCTACCAACGAGAGCGGAAGATACATGAAATTAAGACCTTGGACCGTTTAACTTACCAAGAGGCAAAGAAGAAGCTGGAACGACTCAACCCCACACCTATGTTGAGGAGTTATGCTACCGTCGCACTGATGCCACCAATTCCTGCAAAGACTCCCTTCTCTGTTGGCCCACAGAGAAATCAAGTTACGCCTGCCCCACTGCTGGTACGAGCCACTCTATCTTCCACTACTCCCAAAACGACCAGTTTGGGAGCAGTGCAGCCTGAACAACCGGGGACGTCAGACCCCACCTCTCAGCTGGAGAAGCGACAGCCTTCTCCAGCTCCTCAGCCGGAGAAGCGACAGCCCTCTCTGGCTACTCTGCCGGAGATGCAACAGCCTCCTCTGGCCTCCTTCGTTCGGAAGGGGTCCCTAGGGTAGAGTCCCTTCCAAGGACTCTACCAATGTCTCACAAGACACTAGCCAGTGGCTGAAGAAGCCACCAGCTGCTGGTCGAAGGGCTTCATGCTCTTCCTCTGTTCCTGACAATACGCCAGGAAAGCCCTCCCAGCATGCGCACCCTCCTCCCAAAGACAAGAGAGAGAAGAGGAAGCTCTCTAAAAAGAATAAGGACCCAGTGGTTCCCACGCAACCACTTCCTGTCAGTTCAGCCTCTGAGGATGAGGTCGAGCTCTTTGCGTCCCCTGATGACCTGGATCTCGCAGTCTCATCAGAAACGATGGAAGTTGCGACGTCAGTCACTCAGTCGGTGGCAGCATGTGACTCTGCGAAGTAATATGCCTTTTCAGTGCCTTCATGCCCCTACAGGACAGGCTTTGTACCATCCTCCAGTGGAATTGTGGCGGTTATTTTAGCCATCTACCTGAGCTATGCCAGCTTCTAAGCATGACACCTGCTTTCTGTATTGCCCTCCAGGAAACCTGGTTCCCGGCAATGCAGACCCCTGTCCTTCGTGGATACAAGGGCTATTACTGTAACCAAAGCACTTACAATAGTGTGTCAGGTGGAGCCTGAGTGTATGTCCTTACCTCTGTATATAGTGCTCCTGTGCCCCTTCAAACATCATTGGAAGCTGTGGCTGTCCACGTAAGGACTACCCAGGACATAACCATCTGTAGTGTTTATCTCTTCTCCAGGTGGTACAGTCCCCCTGACCGAATTGGCTGCGCTTGTGACCCAACTCCCCACGCCTTTTCTTCTCCTGGGAGATTTTAACGCCCACAATCCCCTGTGGGGTGGAACGAAGATTACTAGCCGAGGCAGAGCTGTCGAGAATCTCATCTCCCAACTCGACCTCTGCCTCTTAAACACTGGCGCCGCCACACATTTCAGTGTGGCGCATGGCACGTTCTCGGCCATAGATCTGTCGCTGTGCAGCCCAGGTCGTGTACCATTTGTCCACTGGAGAGTCCATGACGATTTGTGTGGCAGTGACCATTTTCCCATCTTCCTTTCACTACCCCAGCGTCGCTCCCCTGAACGCTTGCCCAGATGGGTATTTAGCAAGGCAAACTGGGCAGTGTTCTCCTCTGCTGCCACTGTTGAACCTCTCCCCCACAATACCATCGATGTGGCGGTTGAGACACTGACTGCAGCGATTGTTTCTGCTGCAGAACGTATCATTCGTTCGTTAGGGTGCCCCCAGCGAAAGTCAGTGCCTTGGTGGTCGCCGGAGGTCGCTGAAGCCATTAAAGAGCGTCGGCGGGGTCTTCAGCACCATAAACGGCACCCGTCTTTGGAGAACCTCATTTTCTTCAAACGTCTCCGTGCTCATGTACTCCCTGAGGCGTATAACACCCCATTTAGTTCGTGGGAACACCAAAGCGCCCTGGCACAGTGCCCCGATACAGCCTCTGGGCCAGATGGCACACACAATCAGATGGTCAAACACCTGTCCCTGGACTGTCAGCGATGTGTTCTTGTCATCTTCAACCGCATATGGGGCGATGGTGTCTTTCCGTCGCAGTGGCGAGAAAGTACCATCATTCCGGTGCTGAAGCCTGGTAAGGACCCGCTTAATGTGGATAGCTATCGCCCCATCAGCTTGACAAACACTCTGTGCAAGCTACTGGAACGTATGGTGACTCAACGGCTGTGTTGCTGCTCGAGTCTCGGTGTCTTCTGGCTCCGTGCCAGAGCGGCTTCCGTCAGGGCCGTTCCACCGCCGATACTTTGGTCTTTCTCGAGTCTGCAATCCGCACTGCTTTTTCCAGGCAGCAACACTTCGTCTCCGTCTGTTTCGACCTCTCCAGAGCATATGACACGACGTGGCGGCACCATAATCTCGCCACGTTGCACGGGTGGGGACTCCGTGGGCTCTCTCTCCATTTTTATTCAGAATTTTCTATCTGTTCAGACATTCCGCGTTTTACTTGGCACATCCCATAGCTCCCTTCATGTCCAGGAAAACGGCGTACCACAGGGCTCTGTATTGAGCGTGCCACTTTTCCATGTGGCCATTAATGGCCTTGCAGCAGCAGTGGGGTCGTCTGTCTCACCCACGTTACATGCTGACGATTTCTGCATCTTTTTCAGCTCCTCCACCATTAGTGTTGCAGAACGTAGGTTGTAGGTAGCCATACGCAAGGCGCAGGCATGGGCCCTCGCCCATGGGTTTCACTTTTCTCCTGCAAAGACTTGTGTTGTGCAATTTTGTCGGCGTCGGACTGTCCATCCCCAGGATGCCACGCTCAGGGTTGTTGACACTTACCGTTTTCTGGGATTGCTGTTCGATGCCCGGCTTACTTGGCTTCCACATATTCGTCAGCTCAAGCGTCAGTGCTGGCAGCATCTGAATGCCCTCCGCTGCCTCAGCAACACAACTTGGGGTCCAGATCGTAAAACGCTGCTGCAGCTCTACAAAGTCCTCGTGCTGTCCTGACTGGATTATGGGAGTGTGGCGAATGGCTCAGCGTCGCCCTCAGTGTTGCAGCTGCTGGACCCCATTCACCACTGTGGGGTTTGACAGGCGACAGGAGCATTCCGCACCAGCCCTGTTAACAGCCACCTTGCTGAGGCTGGAGTTCCTCCACTTCGCATCCGGCGTCAAAAACTGTTAGCCAACTATGCTGCTCACGTCCGTTGTTCGCCCCGTCACACTAACTACCGTCTCCTTTTCGCTAATGCAGCAGTCCACACCAGCGGCCGCGATCAGGCCATACAATTGGGATCCGTGTTTGGTCGCTTTTGTGGCGGCGTTCGTAGGGACAAACAATTCGCTGTAGAAACGGCTTACGAAGTCACCGCCACACTTTTAATAGCGGGCCGACCGGTCCGCTAGAACAGTGAACAGAAAGAAGAAAACCCAAACACTCTGATTAAATAAAAGTCGGTACTTATCTTTATTAACGAAGATACAGAAACACAGTAGTGAACTCCGTGTCTACAGAGATCTGTCTAGTTCGAGTCGGAGCGGCTAGGTCAGCGTCGGCTGACGACAAACAACAACTCTGCCGCGATGAACACACAACTGACTAGCAAGTACACAATTCGGTGGCGAGTATACAACTGAGCGGCGAATACAGAACTGTCCTAGCGCTCGCGGCTCCAGCGCTTAAGAAACCAGAAGCCAGCGGTGGCGCGCGCAGACTTGCGGCGATTTCCTGTCTCACTGGCGCTGCTTATGCGGACGGCGTCCGGACTTTGATGCTGCCAACCTTTTGGCAGCGGGCTCGGGTGGCATTACTGGCTAGAATATAACAGTCGTTCCTTAGTGAACTCGAGTCTTTGCCTCTTCCATCTGCTTTCCAGGTCCACCCACATACACCACCTTGGTGTATTCGTCGGCCGCAGCTTCGGCTGGAACTTTCCTGATGGCCCAAAGATTCAGTTCCTCCTGCAGTCTTGCGCCGCCAATTCCTTGCTCTCCTCGGCGCATACCATGACTCGGAGGTTATCTATACAGATGGCTAGATGGTTGATGGCCATGTGGGGTACGCTTATGCTCATGCGGACTATGTCGACCAGCGCTCCTTGCCGGAAGGCTGCATGTTTACTCCGCAGAACTGACAGCCATTTTTCGTGCCCTTGTGCGTATTCCTACCAGCACTGGAGAATCCTTCGTCATTTGCAGTGACTCACTAAGTAGTCTGCAGGCTCTTGACCAGTGCTACCTACGCCATCCCATTGTTGGTGCCATCCAGGGGTCCATTCACGCTCTTGAACAGCGTGGTCGTTCGGTGGTGTTCATATGGACCCCGGGACACGTTGTGATAGCGGGAAACGAACTCGCCGACAAGTTAGCCAAAGAGGCTACCCGCAAACAGACGTTGGAAATCGGCCGCCCGGCAACTGATCTCCGATCGGTGTTGCACCGTCGGGTCTTTGGGATGTTGGGAGACGAATGGCGCACTCTGTCTGCACCCAACAAGCTGCGGCGAATAAAGGAGACCACGACTGTGTGGGATTCCTCCATGCGGGCCTCTCGCAGGGATTCTGTTGTTCTGTGTAGGCTCCGCATTGGTCACTCTTGGCTGACGCATGGTCATCTGCTGCGTCGAGAGGACCCCTCTCATTGTCGTTGTGGTTCAAACATGACGGTTGCCCATATATTGTTGGAATGTCCTCTTTTAACCGCCCTCGGGCGAACTTTTAATCTCCTGGGTGATTTATCATCTCTTTTAGGTGACAATGCCTCTATGGCAGATCGTGTTTGAAGTTTTATTCGAGCAAGCGGCTTTTATAGATCCCTCTAATTTTATTGCGTCACCCTCTTTTGTGCTGTATATTTTACTTAGTTTTGTGTTGTAATTCGACTCCACCCTAATCTTTTAGGCTGGAGGTTTTAACGTGTTTCAGAGTGGCTGGCTCATCCTATTATTTTCTTGACCAGCCAGCCACAGTCCTATGCTGTACAGTTTTAATTCCTTCTGCCTTTCCTCTATGTGTTGTTTTTGTTGCTGTGCTCCGTTTTCCGTGTTGTCTTACCATTGACCTTGGGGCTTTTCTTCCCCCGGAATTTATATTTTAGTGCTTCGCCTGACTGGTGGATAGTTTAGTTTCAATGTGCTCTGTGTTTTTATGAAACAAGGGACCGATGACCTTTGGTCCCTTTAATCTTTAAACCAACCAACCTACACTACTTGCCATTAAAATTGCTACACCACGAATATGACGTGCTACAGACGCGAAATATAACCGACAGGAAGAAGATGCTGTGACATGCAAATGATTAGCTTTTCAGAGCATTCACACAAGGCTGGCGCTGGTGGCGACACCTACAACGTGCTGACATGAGGAAAGTTCCCATCCGAATTCTCATACACAAACAGAAGTTGAACGGCGTTGCCTGGTTAAACGTTGTTGTGATGCCTCGTGTAAGGAGGAGAAATGCGTACCATCACGTTTCCGACTTTGATAAAGGTCGGATTGTAGCCATCTGTGATTGCGGATTATCGTATCCCGACATTGCTGCTCGCGTTGGTCGAGATCCAATGACTGTTAGCAGAATATGGGATCGGTGGGTTCAGGAGGGTAATACGGAACGCCGTTCTGGATCCCAGTGGCCTCGTATCACTAGCAGTCGAGATTACAGGCATCTTATCCGCATGGCTGTAACGAATCGTGTAGCCACGTCTCGATCCCTGAGTCAACAGATGGGGAAGTTTGCAAGACAACCACCATCTGCACGAACAGTTCGACTGCGTTTGCAGCAGCATGGACTATCAGCTCGGAGACCATGGCTGCGGTTACCCTTGACGATCCATCGGTCAGGAGCGCCTGCGATGGTGTACTCAACGACGAATTTGGGTGCACGAATGACAAAAAGTCATTTTTTCGGATGAATTCAGCTTCTGTGTACAGCATCATGATGGTCGCATCCGTGTTTGGCGACATCGCGGTGGACGCACATTGGAAGCGTGTATTCGTCATCGCCATACTGGCGTATCGCCCTGCGTGATGGTATGGGGTGCCATTGGTTACACGTCTCGGTCACCTCTTGTTCGCATTTACGGATCTTTGAGCAGTGGACGTTACATTTCAGATGTGTTACGACCTGTGGCTCTACACTTAATTCGATTCCTGCGAAAGCCTACATTTCAGCAGGATAATGCACGACCGCATGTTGCAGGTGATGTACGGGTCTTTCTGGATACAGAAAATGTTCGACTGCTGCCCTGGCCATCTCATTCTCCAGATCTCTCACCAATTGAAAACGTCTGGTCAGTGGTTGCCGAGCAACTGGCTCGTCACAATACGCCAGTCACTCCTCTTGATGAACTGTGGCATCGTGTTGAAGCTGCATGGGCAGCCGTACCTGTACACGCCATCCAAGCTCTGTTTGACTCAATGCCCAGGCGTATCAAGTTCGTTATTACGGCCAGTGGTAGTTGTTGTGGGTAATGATTTCTCAGGATCTATGCATCCAAATTGCGTGAAAATGTAATCACATGTCAGTTCTAGTATAATATATTTGTCCAATGAATACCCGTTCATCATCTGCTTTTGTACTTTGTGTAGCAATTTTAATGGCCAGTAGCATATAATACGCTGTGTCTGATTGTTGGTACTCTTAAAATGATGAAAGACCTTGCAGCATTGTCGCTGGATAATTTCCATAAACTGCCAACAGCCATTTCGTAAAGGATCTTAGTAGTTCATAAATGTGGGAAATCGCGCCTGAATGAGTAACAATCGACAATATTCAATGGCAGTTTGTCGATTTCGGTCAATATTTTCGCTCTGGTCACCGCGACAATCTTTTTGAGTTTATGAAGGTACTTTCGCGAAACGACTGTAAGGAATATATGCGAAACATTTCGACAAATAAGCGTTTTTCAAGGAGGTCAGAAGCGAAGTAGGTAAGTATGATAATATGAAATCAAGCCACAGTAGTGGGGAGTGGAGAGGGGAGGGGGGTTTGTAGAGTGAAACCAAGGCTTGTCTCTACAATAAGCAGGATCAAATGGATGTAAAGAAGCTTGCACAGAAAAATTAGCCTGTAAGGCTGCCAAAAATCAGTAACTGGACGGAAGATATCAACCTGAACAACGACCGTTGAAGTAGATTCAATATTATGAACTTTGTACTCCTCTTATATAAGTAATTCCTTCTGTTAGATGATTATTATGTTGTTCTTACGAGTAGTGCAATGATCACTTGTAAATGGCTTAAAACCAGTAGTGACACAACATGTAATTCATCTTTCGGTGGACATGTAGTCATTTAAACACCTGTTCTCATTTTGACTGGTGGTACTTGATTAGTGACAGAGGAGGAGACCTGCCGATGTAGAACAGCACAAAAAATAAAATTGTAGATGAGTGAAAAGGAAATTACGCACACCTATTTCACTTCAGTATTGTCACACTAGTACTGCGCAGTACTTTGCAACATGTTTCACCACGTTGCCTAGAATACGTACTACGTTCCGTGCAGAAATACAGAAGGAAAGAGAAGCTGGTAACACGAGTAGTGCCATGTCCTCCGTCTCAAAGGAAAAGACGGAATCAAAATTTCCGTGAAATATGTCTGGCTGTCTATTGGCGAGGCCCCTTCCTTTTTGCAGACACTGTCTCCTGTCTGTTAGCGCCACGCGTGAGCCTTTTTGCGAGACGGGCCGCGGCGTCTTCCCAGCGGCGTCTTTCCTGTGAAAAGGCCGGGCTCAGCTTTGTGTGTGGGTTGCCGCAGCCGTCGCGCCTGTGACGTGCTTTCAAAAACGACCGGGGACCGCTGAAAGGGAGCCTCTATCGATTTCCTATCGATTGGCCATTTACAAAAAGTGGATTCCTTGAAGGAAGAATCAGGCAATTTTGAACGTTACTCCCAGTAAATATTAGGTTGGTGCATAAATTCGTAGCATTATTGTTTCGCATGTTGGTACTCAGGTTGCTTTGGATTTATTTATCAATTGTCATTTTCTGTTTGTAGTTCAGTGTTGATATTTGAGTTAACATATTTTCGTTTCGTCATTTGAAGATAGCGAGTGGTGCTGTGGACGCTAGAAAATGGAGTGCCGAGACCAGAAATCGGAACATTTTCGACATATTCTTCTGTTTGAGTTCAACAGAGTGTGACAGCAGCGGAGGCTGCCAAAAACATTTGCTCCGTATACAGGGATAATGCTATTGGACAAAGCACATCAAGAAAATAGTTGTCTCGTTCTGACGAGGATGACTTTGACGATAGCGACTCTCTGCGTTGAGGAAGACGTTCGGGGTTTGATGAAAAGCGTTTAAAAGCATTAATTCACAATAAGCCAGGTCAGAGTACTCGAGAACTGGCAGATGTGATGAACTGTGATTATTCCACCATCTTGCGACTTTTGCATACAATTGGGAACGTTCAAAAATCTCTGCTTGCTCGTCATCAATTGGCTAGTGAACAACATTGATCATTCCTGCCCCGAACCGTTACTTGTGACAAAAAATGGTGTCTACGTGCTGACGTAAGGAACGGAAAGGATTGTCTCAGCCCAGTCAAAGCAACAACTTCCAGTACAAAGACCTACACGAATCCACAAAAGATAATGTTAGGCATCTTGTGGAACACCGACTTTGTGGTGTACTACGAATTGCTTCCCCAAGGTGTAATCATCGCCACTGACATTTATTATTAACAACTGACACGTCTTGCAGACGTAGTCCAAGAACAACGACCAGGAAGACGGCGCAAATCAATACTACCCCACGATAACGCCCGACCGCATTCTGTTACACTGACAAAAAACACTATACAGGAGCTGGGTTGGGAAGTCATTTCGTGCCCACCTCATTCACCTAATCTTGCGCCCTCAGATTGTCACCTTTTCCGCTCTCTATCGAACAGCCTTCGATTAACTTCCTTTCTGGACGAAAATGTGCCCCGATAATGGCTCGAGGAATTCATCGCCCCAAAACCACTTGAGTTCTACAGTCACAGAATCGAAAAGTTACTCCAGAATTGGCAGACTGACGTAAATAGTGAAGAAGAATGTGTTATTGATGACTAAAGTCTCTGTTATGCATATCTGTTTAACGCTACGAACTTATGCAGCAACCCAATACAAGCTGCTATTTAGATACGCCATTACACAGGTTCTCAGAAATCCTGAACGTGCTGTAATAACTGAAATGCATTCCACATCTGAATGTTTGGGCTCCAAAGATATTTGGGTATATCTTCGGTATAACCAATAGTTCTTACTTGTAGGTCAAAATGACGAACGAGGACACTGGGTGTAATTACACGTTAAAATGAATTTGTTTGCAATTTCACCATTAATACCCGGGTGATGTATCACACATATTAACAGCGTATCATGGTGAAATCACACAGCAAACTGTGAGTAAGCATTTCATGCCAGTGCCGGCCGGTGTGGCCGTGCGGTTAAAGGCGCTTCAGTCTGGAACCGCGTGACCGCTACGGTCGCAGGTTCGAATCCTGCCTCGGGCATGGATGTGTGTGATGTCCTTAGGTTAGTTAGGTTTAATTAGTTCTAAGTTCTAGGCGACTGATGACCTCAGCAGTTAAGTCGCATAGTGCTCAGAACCATTTGAACCATTTGAACCATTTCATGCCAGTAGTATCCGTTATGCATTTTTCTTCTGTGTATTACCGCATAATACAATTAAAGGGCCTGTTTTTCGAGATCCCGTCATTTTCTTCCATTGCTACGCAGAAGTTCCAGATTTAGATCGAAGGTGCCTACAGACTTCTTCTATGACTGTGCAAAAGCGGGCGTCCTGCGGCGTCACCTTTGGGCTTATCGCCCTTCACATATTGAGGCGGCGACACGTGAAAAAAAAAATGGTCTTGGTGAAAGGTGAGTGATTGGTGGTACATTGGCACCATATTACACCACAATTCTGCCTAATGCCATGTTCGACGTGTCATTCCATGGGAAGTTCGTTAGATCTCACCTTACCTACATCTCATCGCTTCTTTGGCGTTCATGTGACTGAGGCCAAAACCGCCCCTCAGATTTAGCTTGGGGTTAGCGGTCACTATTGTCGGAAAGTTTGCCCATCCCGTCGGCGCCTTGGAAACGGTGGATGGGTGTCTCTCTACCGGGAAGAAGCAGTACGGTAGGCGCCGAGGGTGTTGCTGAACTGCGAAGGTGTTAGAGCCTTAGAGGTAGCAGACCCAACCCCCCCCTTTCCCCCGACCCCTCCCCTTGCGCCACAGGAGGGCGTGAAAAGCGAAAGATGAAAAAATGTGAACATCCTTTTCTCTCTCGAATCACGCTCAAACGTCGTAAAATGGTTTTGAACGGTTACTAATGGTTCAATCCTGTGTGCCAGAGCAAACATTGTGGGCACATAACACTCTAAAGGGATGGCATTACGTTCGATGTGCTTGCAGCTCCTTATTGTCATTATAGGGGGAGTGTGGGCAGGGGATTTAAAGGTTGTCGAGAACTTCGTCCTATTGCACCTGCACTGCAAACAGTTTTCGACTGCGAAATATGTGAAAATGTATCCCCCCAGTGGAACGTGTGGTTTCATTCACACCCTTTATGATATCTGTTTAGGTTTTCTCGTGTCTATGTGTGCGAAATGTTTTCTTCGACGATGCATAAGAAATTGCGTGGTTTCAACCCTCGGCATCGTGGTTTTACCCTCTGTCGCAGAGGCCTCACGGGAAAAAATGAGATCTGAGTAATTGGAGGTTTGATCTTCCCGCGGTGGCACTGGGCAGAATTGCAGTAAAATGTGGTGGTACTGGGACATCATTAACCCACCTTACATCTGACGCCGCGAACTTCCCAGCTCGGGCTTTTTTCCATGTGCTGACACCTTGCTGTTTGAAGCGTCGCAGGGCACGATCGCGACGTCGCAGAGCGCCACGCTTTTGCATCATCGCAGAGAAAGGATGTAGGCATCTCCATGCCAAATTTCGAACTTCTGCGACGCAATGGGACAAAATGACGTATTTTCAAAAAATTGATCATTTAATTTTGTTGTGCGGTATAATTGTAAGAGCGAAAAGGTGTATAACAGCTGCGGATCAATCGTCCACAATCTTATTTTTATTTTAAGTGTCTTACGAGATCTGTTGGCCTCAACTCTCCCTCATCGGATTGACTACAATGAAATAAATCTGTACGAATATTATTGTAGCATTTTCTTTGCAAAACCATTTGAAAGTCTCCAATTGTTGTCACAGTTACAGGGTTTGGACAAAAATATGGAGACACTACTAGAAATGCATGCCTGAACACAAATGCAGGTGGCAGTCATGCATGCTTGCAGGTTACTTTGTTGTATTTGACCACAAACGGTACATTTCCGATGCCATTGGTACGTTGCAAGTGTCAGTCCTGGCCAGAACAGTGTTCTGCTTAGTTGTGAGTGCACTATGTCGACGCTAAGTGTATTCGAACGTTGTCAAATTGTCGCTGCTTGTAACCAAGGGAGCTGAAGACTTGGAGAAAGCTTTTGACAGTGTTTACCGAAATACTTTCTTTGAAGTTAAGAAGGTAGCAGGGGTACAATACAGGGAGCGAAAGACTATTTACAACTTGCTCGGATTGAGACGGCAGTGAGACAGGGCTACACCCTATCCCCGATCTTATCCAACCTCCACGTTAAGCAAGCGGTAAAGAAAACCAAAGAAACATTTGGAGTACGTATTAAAGTCTAGCGAGAAGAAATAAAAACTTTCAGGTTTACCGATGACGTTGTAACTCTCTCAGACACAAAGGACTTGGAAGAGGAGTTTAACGGAATGGACATGGTCCTGAAAGGAGGACATAAGATGAACATCAAAAAAAGTAAAGCAAGAGCAATGGAATGTAGTCGAATTGAACCAGGTGACGCTCAGGGAATTTGATTATAAAACGGCACACTAAAAGTACTAGAGAAGTTTTGCAATTTGGGCAGAAAAATAACTGATGATGACGAAAGTGGAGAGGATATAAAATGTAGACTGTCAATGGCAAGAAAAGCGTTTCTGAAGAAGAGAAGATTTGTTAACATCGAATATAGCTTAAAATGTTGGAAGTCCTTTTTTAAGGCGTTTCTCTGATGTGAAATATGAATGGTAAACGGTTCAGACAAGAAGAGAATAGAGGCATTTGAAATGTGGTGCTTCATCAGAATATTGACGATTATATAGGGAGATGGAGTAATTAATGAGGGGGTACTGAACAAAATTGGGGAGAAAAGAAGTTTATGGCACAACTTGATTAAAATAAGGGATAGGTTGATAAAGACAAGTTCAGAGACATCCAGGGATCACAAGTTTAGTGTTATAGGGAAGTGTGGGGTTGGGGGAGGGGGGTAAAATCGTAGAGGGAAATCAAGTGATGAATGCAGTGAGCAGATTCAGCAGGATGTAAGTTGTAGTAGTTATTTGGAGATGATGCTTCTCGCACAGGACAGAGTAGGTTGGAGAGCTGCATCAAACCGGCCGTTAGACCGAAGACCACAACAACAACATGGAATTAACAATCTACTGATCACGAGATAGCGACTGAGAGTAAACCAAATCAAGATAAATGTATTCAGATGTAGTCGAAATGAGTTTAACAATAAACTTAACATTAAATTGGAAACTAAGTTGTAGGCGAAGTAAACGAATTTTGCTACTTTGGGAACAAACTGATTAATTACGGACGAATCAAGGAAGATATACGAAGCAGACTAGTATAGGCAAAGAGAGCATTCATGAAACAAGCCTAATAGTCTCAATCACTGCTCTTAATTTAAGATGGAAATTTTTCAGATTATACGAGAGCTATCCACAAAGTACATTACGTTTTGGAATTAAAAATAAATAAAGTATTGGAATTTTTTTTATTATGTACAGATGAAAGCCACACTTAATTCCTACTTTTCTACATAGTTGCCATTTAAATTAAGACACTTATCGTAGCGATGGACGAGCTTGGAAATTCCTTCGTCGTAAAATTCGGCCGCCTGCGCCTTCAACCACGTGGTTACCTCTTCTTGAAGCTGTGGATCGTCATCAAAACGCTGCATAGCCAACCACTTCTTCATTGCTGGGAATAAGTGGAAGTCGCTCGGTGCTAGGTCGGGACTGTACGGCGGATGAGGAAACAACTCCCACTTGGGCCCGGGCGTTGTAGTGAATCAGCAAGATCTTTGAGCCCAACTTTCCCTGCGCTTGTTTTGTATTGCTCTTCTGAGGTTGTGCAGAGTTTGGCAATACCTTTGAGAGTTTATTGTAGTGCCTCTTCCCAGGAAATCCACAAAAATCACACCTTTTCTGTCCCAAATGAGGTAACCACGTGGTTGAAGGCGCAGGCGGCCGAATTTTACGACGAGGGAATTTCCAAGCTCGTCCATCGCTACGATAAGTGCCTTAATTTAAATGGCAACTATGTAGAAAAGTAGTATTTAAGTGTGACTTTGATCTATATATAATAAAAAAATTTCCAATACTTTATTTATTTTTAATTCCAAAACGTAATGTACTTTGTGGATAGCCCTCGTACGTTTGAAACACAAAAGTGTATGGAAGTGAATCATGGACTATAAAATACGAAAACCGCTGCTTCTAGAGAAAATTTTTCCAGGTATAAAATTAAACTACATTAAATTTCATTATAAAAAGGCCCTACTCATTTTTTTCTCTAAGACTTGTAGTTTCCACTTTACAGGGGTTGGAAATACTGCATCTTAAAAAAAGTAGTGTTTAAATGGTAGGAAATTACTGTTCACTAATGAAGTGGATTAGGAACAAATAACAAACATGTGTACCACGTCTATGTGCAATAGAGCCGCGTTAAGGATAAATTGTGCGTCAGGCTGTAAGAGGATTGATGGGGAGGGGTAGAGAGTAGAATTGCGAGAAAATGTAGGTTACCACATTGTGTACACGCACATCCCTGCCTCATAGGTCTGCAAACTGAAGAGCGAACTGGTAAGTTCACGCTCTATCTACCCCACTAAGTAACAAGAGGCATTTGCATCGTGCTACATTTTTACAGGTATGCCGACCCTCCACTGTTCGCCTTATGAACCACTGGCGACACAGTGCACAGACGTTTCCCCCCCGGGGGGAGGGGGGGGGCAGGGGGGGGGGAAGGATGTGTGTGTGTGTGTTTATTAATCACAAAGCGTGTTAACGCTGGGAAACAAGTATTTCACAGAAGTCTCTTGTGGCGAGAAAGATACTGATTTTTCTTCGCCACTCTACCAAGGACTAGCCAGTAGTGCCTAATGCATGCCAGAGCGAAAAATATATATCGTGTGATAATTTTATGTGAAATTAAATGCTTGAGGATTGTTACGCAACTCGGCCATATTATGCAAACCTAATTCAGTATCAAAGGTTTAGAGTCTCGGCATGATGCGATAATTCGATTTTTCAAAATTTAATTTTCAGGAAATTTAAGAGTGCATTATATTAAACTTCGAAAGTTAAACGTTTGGAATTATGTTCAGTTGGCTACAAAAACATTCTGTAGAGGTTTTCTCTAATCAACCGCTTTTACTTTTCGAATTATTCCACTTTTTCAAAATCTTAAAAGCGCGTAATACCGAAGTTAGAGAGTTCTACTCTTGGAATTAAGTTCAATTTATCACAGAAAGATGTGGCAGAAATTTTTCATGAGGACACCTCCTTTACTTTTTGAATTATTAAGTGAAAACGAATTTTTTGTCAAAAACTGAAAAGAAAGAGTTAGATTAATTTACCTAGGTAAATGAGATACAAAGCTAAAACGGCACCACTGCATTTGACACAAGCAGTAGTGAAATGTACCAACTTTCACTGTGATATTGTAATTTAACAAAAGGTACAGAAATTAGAAAGAGACTGTTCACAGATCTCTATCTACAGTCAGTTCCACGGACGAACTTCTTCATATTTTATCGGGCTGAGAATTTTATACGAAATAAACAGCATATAGATTTACTTAGAGAAAAACTGGAGTCATTATTAGTCAACTAACAATGACATAAATAATTTTGTAGTCAAAAAGGGTGAGAGAGAAGCACTGCTACCGACGCTGGAAGCAATTTTGGAGCAAGTGTTTTCTTCGCCGGTAGCACTGAGAATATATAAAGGCCAATATGTTCCATCGCTTTCTGAAGTGTTTGAGAGTCTCTAACTCAGAAGACTGCTGCAACACATAACCGATCAAGGCATTCTACCTCGAGAGCAATATGGCTTCCGCGGAGGACACTCGATCACGCATCAACTTCTGCATTTAGATAAAGTAGCCATGAAAACTCAACACAGGACAGAATTTTCAAGGGCGCTCTCGCTAGACGTTTCTCGAGCATTTGCCTCCGTCGTGCACGATGGACTCCTGTATAAACTGTACGCACTGGGAACACCTGCATCACATGTACGACTGCTAGACAGTTATCTACAAAGCCGCCCACTCCATGTTCAGGCTGATGATGGCATCTCAGCAAGACACCAAACCCGAGCTGCCGTCCAGAAGGGCTCCGTGCTTGACCCGATACTGCACATCTCGTGTTCTTCGGATCTTTTACGGACCCATCGGATGAACATGGCGCTATATGCTGATGACACAGCGCTATTTGCAAAGAGTAGAGCTCTACATCTGATGCGGTGACGGCTTCAGACGGAAACGGACGCTTTTACTAAATGGGCAACTAAATGGCGTTTGCCTTCAACTCGCAGAATCTCAAGCAATCAATCTCATCCGTCGACGAGTACCTTAAGCGTCCCTACCAGTCACCATGCTTGGCAACCCAGTTCCATGGAGACAAACAGCCAGAAACCTACACGTCACACTTGACAGTCGTTTAACGAGGCTGCAACACACCACCGAAATTCGATGAAAAGGTATAGGATGGTTGAGAAAACTATACCCAGTCCTCAATCCAAACGCTTCGCTACCACCTCATCTGGGCATCATCATCATCTACAAACGCCTCGTTTGTCCACTAATTGAATATGCAGTGGTAGTCTGGAGAAATGCCGCCAACATAGGCATAAACACACTACAACACCTACAGAACACGGTCCTTCAGGAGCCCTACACCTTCCAAGGGACGATCCAATTCAGCAATTCCGTGAACTAGCCACTGTCCAACGGCTACAGGAACGCATCCGTAACACTGAGAGAACATTCTATGAGAAAATTGACGGTCCCAAAACGTACCCATTCACAACTTTGGGGAAAAACTTCACTAACGATAAGGAATAAGATGGCTAGACTTATTAAGGCAATAATAACGGTGACAATAATCTGAAGATATAGAATAACATTAATACATTACTGGCCATTAAAATTGCTACACCACGAAGATGACGTGCTACAGACGCGAAATTTAACCTACAGGAAGAAGATGCTGTGATATGCAAATGATTAGCTTTTCAGAGCATTCACACAAGGTTGCCGCCGGTGGTGACACCTACAACGTGCTGACATGAGGAAAGTTTCCAACCGATTTCTCATACACAAACAGCAGTTGACCGGCGTTGCCTGGTGAAACGTTGTTGTGATGCCTGGTGTAAGGAGGACAAATGCGTACCATAACGTTTCCGACTTTGATAAAGGTCGGATTGTAGCTTATCACGATTACGGTTTATCGTATCGCGACATTACTGCTCGCGTTGGTCGAGATCCAATGACTGTTAGCAGAATATGGAATCGGTCGGTTCAGGGGGGTAATACGGAACGCTGTGCTGCATCCCAACGGCCTCGTATCACTAGCAGTCAAGATGACAGGCATCTTATCCGCATGGCTGTAACGGATCGTGCAGCCACGTCTCGATTCCTGAGTCAACAGATGGGGACGTTTGCAAGACAACAACCATCTGCCCGAACAGTTCGACGACGTTTGCAGCAGCATGGACTATCAGCTCGGAGACCATGGCAGCGGTCACCCTTGACGCTGCAACACAGACTGGAGCGCCTGCGATGGTGTACTCAACGACGAACCTGGGTGCACGAATGGCAAAACGTCATTTTTCGGATGAATCCAGGTTCTGTTTACAGCATCACAGTAGTCGCATCCGTGTTGGCGACATCGCGGTGAACGCACATTGGAAGCGTGTATTCGTCATCGCCATACCGGCGTATCACCAGGCGTGATGGTGTGGGTTGTTATTGGTTACACGTCTCGGTCACCTCTTGTTCGCATTGGCGGCACTTTGAACAGTGGACGTTACATTTCAGTTGTGTTACAGCCCGTGGTTCAAATGGTTCAAATGGCTGAGCACTATGGTACTTAACATCTGAGGTCATCAGTCTTCTAGAACTTAGAACCACTTAAACCTTACTAACCTAAGGACATCACACACATCTATGCCCGAGGCAGGATTCGAGCCTGCGACCGTAGCAGTCGCACGGTTCCGGACTGAAGCGCCTAGAACCGCACGTCTTACGGCCCGTGGCTCTACCCTACATTTCAGCAGGATAATGCACGACCGCATGTTCAGGTCCTGTACGGGCCTTTCCGGATATAGAAAATGTTCGCCTGCTGCCCTGGCCAGCACATTCTCCAGATCTCTCACCAATTGAAAACGTCTGGTCAATGATGGCCGAGCAACTGGCTCGTCGCAATACACCAGTCACTACTCTTGATGAACTGTGGTATCGTGTTGAAGCTGCATGGGCAGCTGTACCTGTACACGGCATCCAAGCTCCGTTTGACTCAATGCCCAGGCGTATCAAGGCCGTTATCACGGCCAGAGGTGGTTGTTCTGGGTACTGATTTCTCAAATGTATGCACCCAAATTGCGTGGGAATGTAATCACATGTCAGTTTTAGCATAATATATTTGTCCAATGAATACCCGTTTATCATCTGCATTTGTTCTTGGTGCAACAAGTTTAATGGCCAGTAGTGTATATATAGCAACCTATGGTGAACTCGGCTAGGAAACCAGAACAAAATCTCTATGTAGAAATGAGAACCAAAACAAGTCGAATAGAAATACAGAACAACACCCATCAAGAAGGAAGAACACCAAGCGCTGATAGGGTCCACTACATAAGGTACCATGACTCTGTCCGTGGCAGTGTCCGCTTAAGCCTCGGATGGGGTTAATGACGGCTGACATGATTTTTTTTTCGATCCAATGGGGTATCGCGTATCTCGGTAACTGTGTAAAAGTGATGTTAATTGCATTAATAATTCAACAAACAACAAACCAATAATTTTTACTCACCGCCCCACATCTTCGTGGAATACGCATATAGACAGAAACTACGTAAATCTCTGCACACTTTTCTTGTCTGCTGGAGATGAAATTGATTCTTAGTCATCCAGTGCGGAGGTTGTAAGATTCTTCTGGGAAAAGCAACCTCCTCAAACATGAGCCCTGCTCGCTTTTCATTTTGCAGACAGACTATACCTCAACAGAATATCCTATCCAGTTCTATTATGTGGGCAGACAAAATAACTTGCCGGCCGAAGTGGCCGTGCGGTTAAAGGCGCTGCAGTCTGGAACCGCAAGACCGCTACCGTCGCAGGTTCGAATCCTGCCTCGGGCATGGATGTTTGTGATGTCCTTAGGTTAGTTAGGTTTAACTAGTTCTACGTTCTAGGGGACTAATGACCTCAGCAGTTGAGTCCCATAGTGCTCAGAGCCATTTGAACCATTTTTGAACAAAATAACTTCACTGAACTCGTATTTATATAATGGAGTTATTTCCAGTTTATTAAACGAATAATTATTTGCAGTCTTTAAGTGAGTATATATGGATAATATGGTCCTATAAGCAATGGCTGAGAATAATATAAAGTGTAAGTGTGCTGTTGTCAGTGACCTTAGCGGTCGTGGAAAAGGAGCGGATTGGTAAATGTGACACTTGGCTGTTGTCTAATTTTGACAGCGTACTGTAGAGCCACGTAATTCTGTTGCAATCACACTTTGGTGAATTAGTGAATGACCAAAATGTTACTGCACTTCTGGCAACATTAACTGAGTTACTGGTCGACTGCATAAATCTGTTACATTCAAGAATTGCTGTCAGTTTTAGAGGGAGGTGCACTGGGTGGAGCTATTTTCCGTTCACAGTATATCTTCCAAGATGAGTCTGCATATAGATGATGCAACGAGAGTGATAGTGTTGAAGCCCAGAACAGTACTCAGCTGTAATGCATTGCTTGACATACACTGACGGGAAAAATTCGCAACACCAAAAAGTAAGAAATGTAGAGTAATGAAATTTCGGGAATGCATTTGTCTAGGGAACACATTTAAGTGATTAACATTGCAAGATCACAGGTTAATGAAGGTGGGAGATAAGCCATTGTAAACGTGAAATGCTGGTACGTTAATGACCTGTGTAACCGGCAGAGTGTTGAATGCAAACATGAAAATGTGAATGGGTTGTATTGTACAGGTGACGGATGTCAATTTGTGGGACGCAACTCCATTCCTGTTGCTCATGGTCGGTCAATGTAGGGACGCATAATGCTGGTTGCGGATGATGCTGGAATTGTCGTCCGATACTGTTCCTTATGTGCTCGATAGGAGCTCAAGCAGGGCAAGGTAACATGTCGGATTACAATAGCAGAATGTGGGTCAACGTTATCCTGTTGGGAAAAAAACCATGTAGTGCTGTTCATGAATGGCAGCAAATCAGGTCGGATCACTAGACCGACGTACAAATTTGCAGTCAGGATGCGAGAGTGCTTTTACTGTTATACGAAATCAAACCCTAGGCGATAACTCCGGATGTAGGCCAGGTGTGTCTAGGCCACACACAGGTTTGTTCTATGCGCTCATATGGCCTCCTTCCAATGACAACGAAGCAGAACCAGCTTTCATCAAAAAACACTTTGCTTTGATTTGCAGAAGGTGATGATCAGACCTAAAAACTCCTTTCCTAGTTCTTACGTTCATTATTTCTCTAGCGTTTTTCATGGATATTGCTACGTGGTCTGTCTGAAATTCTGAGTGGTTTCTGGAATTGCGTTGACATGATTTTCAGCTCAAAATTCCCGCAGAAATTTATCAAATTTCCTCCATTTTTGTTTGTTCTCTTGTGGGCCGTGTGTTTTCTGTGTCTCGGAATTTTCTTTCCTTGCCTAACTGGGCATTGAAATCCCCTAGTAACACTTTCAACGCGATTCTTGGGGGTTTTTCAGGTAATTTCTTCCCGATCTTCCCAGAATTCCTCTATCATCTCTGGGTTCTTCTTGTTATAATTATTTGTGGGGACATGTGCACTAATTAGTGTATAGGCTTTGTTTCCAGATCGTATCGTGAGTGTTGGAATTTTTTCTGATTTTGAGGTGAAATCTATTACAGAGTCCAGTATCGATTTGTGTTCTACAAATTCTGTTCCGAGGAGTTTCAGATTACTTCTTGGAACGGTTATGGCTGGTTATCCCTTATATGTTTTGTAGTTTTCCGAATGAAACTGGTTCTCATCTGCGAACCGTGTTTCCTGTATTGCCATAATTTTGATGGTGAATTTATCCATGGTGTTTGTTAATTGTTTCAATTTACCTGGTTTCAGTAGTGTGTTTGTGTTGAGTGTTCACATGTAAAATATTCTCTTTGTCTTCAGGGCTTTTGAGAAGCTTCGATTCTTCTCTTCATGACATGTCTGATCCCCTGGAATCCGATTATCAGGTCTCCTACCCAGTCTTACTGACTGAGGCCCGGAGTAGTGGATTCTTTCTGACATGATTATTGGTTTGTGTTGAGGTTTTGGTGGTGAAATCACAAAGCATCTCACGTAATTTCGACTGGAGTTTTGACTTCCAGAAGATTCAATCACAGCCGAGCTCAGAAGCCAACAGACGCTGACCAGAGTACCTGTGGCTGACACACAGGTGTGTCTGGATTTCGGGGCTTCACCTGTAACCCTAGACAGGGGCCCTCACAGGGTGCTACCATCTGGAGCCAGATGGACCCAGGTTATTTTACGAGGTGTTACTCCTCCACGTCCTCCTTGTTCATAACTTGCGAGGTGAGGCCCCGGGCTTGGGACAGGCAGTGGCCCATTAGATATTCATAATTTATTTAATATCTATGCTAATGGATTGCGGCGGTACCTAACGGTTACTAGTGAGTAGTTTCTCTTCTAAACAGCAGTCCATACGGCTAATCAGTTTCTTCTTTACCTGTAGCTATTCGTCCTTTAGGTACTGGGGCTATGCACAGCTCTGTTTAAAAAAGACTAGCTCGCTGTAGTCACGCGTCGAGTCGCACACGTTTGCTTTCATGCCCAGCAGCTAATTCGCTGCAAATGATAACCTGTAGCTGAGATCCTGCAGTCAAACAGTCCATGCATTTGTTAGAATTGCGAATTAATAAAATACACAGAAATATAAAATAACAGATGAATGAATAATTTAATAACAAGGGTTCTAATATAACGTGCGTAATTGATGTAGACAGCAGAGATTTATGCTGAAAATTTTTATTCAGAAAAGAACATCTCAAATAAACGACAAATGGTTCTATGATAGTCAGCAAAATACAGATAGATAATGTCCTTATCATACACAGTAAAGTTATGTTCAGTGCGTTACCAGAATGGCAGCAAAATCCCAAAACTAAATAGTCGTCGTAGGTAAAGTGAAGCTAAGTCCACAGTTCAGAGTTCATCAAGACTATTAACACATTAAAACTCAATCTCTGTTTATCCCGAGTTCCGTAATCAAGCGGCAATAGTTAGAGTCCTACTGTTTCAAAAGTAAGAGACCACCCACCACCCAGAAACCACCTTCTGTATGACTTGAATCGCGCACGTCACTCTGGACAGGTCTGCCTTCAGGAACTCGCCATCAAATGTTCAGGATTGTTCCCTTGAGTTCTTCACTAGAACGGCCCCAGTCTCCACTTCACTCCCGTAGTGTTCCTCTACCTCTGCAATGTCTGAAGGCCGTCCCCACCAAAAATACGTCTTTCTCACGCTCTATGGACATGTTTGGACTAAACATGATCACTTTCTCGGGCTGAACTAATATTTTACAACAATATTTAAATAAATAATTTTATGAACATTGTGTCACACTCAGATAATTTACTGTTATTATAAATAATGGTTTGTCCAAAGCAAATAGGCCAGTATTCTTGTGCAGGCCCGCTCACGATAAATGACAACAGATTGTCATTATTATATTATTTAAACAACCATTTATGCCTTCTTGGTGGAGGTGTGTTCTGGTTCTCTTTTCAATTGTGGTGACCGCTAACACATGCAATTGATTAATCTTTTAAATTAACACAGTTTGTTAGTAGCACTTGCAATCAACATTCAAAAATACGTTACTGGCAATATAGTAAACTGTTCAGTACATAACTACACAAGTATGACAATATGTGGGACATTCATGCTGTATTCATTAGCCGTGTAAATGTGAAGACTACGATGTTCTGACAAACATTTGCGTAATCAAAAAGATACAAATGACGAAAGAAATCAAGAATAAAATAGATGCAGACAGTAGCTTTCAGGGATGATAGCTATAGTGAAATTCTATCGTCTGAGATATTATTTGTTGGAATCGCATGAACTGCCTGCGTCAAATTTATTTGAAGTTGCCGATTTATTCAGATTCGCTTTAATATGTAACTGCGATTTATTGTCGAAATTTAGTGACCTGTAACTTAGCTATTTTTAAGATTATCTGACAATCCTACATTTCTTAGACTATCGTCTGCTCCTGAGCGACTGTCCACTGCCAAAATTCCCTGTAGTGAGATTTACCCACATCCGCTCCTCTGCTGCTAGTCCTTGTACTCGGACTCACTCGTGTCGGTCACTTAACTGGAAATCGAGACTGCCACGGCGCACCCTGAAAGTTGCTGGGCCCGGTAGCGTTCAGCCGTACAACAAATTCATCTTGCCTCCTATCAATACTGGGTGATTATCTAGCTCACCTAAATAAGCGTATCTTTACGAACCTCCACTTAATGTGGTACATTAGCCAGCTAACTTAGCGCATTAAGGCACACCAAATTTTACATAAACAATGTAATAAAGACACAAATAACATAATAAATGGAATATACTACTGGCGTGTCAGAGCAACAGTGCACGTATCTTCGTGGTGGTGTACGAAACAACGTGTAACTCATAGGATGTGTCATAACATATTATCAGTATTCATTTTTTTAAATATAAAACAAATTATAGAGATTACAGAATATTAAATTCCCAAACAAACAGAAAAAATTAATTTAAAGAAACTTTCGAGTCAGCTGCACTTGTAAATAGATTTTATCGCTGTTGCGATCATTTGATAGCACTTTTTTTGCCCTGACCCAACCGCACTGTAGCACTTCACTACCACAAACACGACACACGACTGGTATTCAGTCATCGAAGCTCAGATGGTTCGCAGTCCAGCCCCAACTGCAGAAAATCACGACTCTTTGATCACGTACTGTTTCGAACAGGCATCAATCCGCAATCTCCTTCAGTGCTGACTGACGATAGATGTCGAAATACGGTTGTGGTACAGTTAGCAATAATAATCATATGACTTCCGAATTCCCATATATCCGGCACTGAACGCCTTCCCAGCGGACATATACAGACAAGATAGCAAGAAAAAGTGATTTATAGCATAAGCAAAACACATTTGATTCAGCTCGACGTTTCAAATAATTTGTCCATGTTTCCCCTCGAAAACAAGTCTTTCGTGCTACGAAATTTGTTCGACACTATAAATCAACTAACATTTCATCATTTCTCTACAGTTTTACCGCAGATAATTAAAAAAACTTTAAAACTAATACTACCCTGTGAACCAGTCTCATACTTTGCACGTAACTACGTATTTTACTCCAACAAGCAATCAAAATTTTCAGTGAGGTCTGGTGATCACCACACACCAAATTTTGGGCGAACGTTAATCATAAATGCACTACATCTCATGTAAGAAACACATCCAATATTCTATAAGTCATGTATTTAAATCACGCCTTGAAATTACACCAAATCTTACGTACAGTTTAATCCTCTCTTACATGAGTAATGAGATTAATTATGCTCGGCCGACCTCGTCGCACAAAGAGTTGTGCGACCAATGTCGACACTCTTCTTGCACTAAAGTGTGTCTCCATTTATTTGATATACATATTAAACTCCCCAGGTTTATTCTATACACCAAATAGAAATAACCCCCCAAATTCGTATAAAATACGTATACATGAAAGTTACACACACACACACACACACACACACACACACACACACACACACACACACACACACAGTTTCACACAACTACGACGTTCTTCTTTCTGTGTATAATCGCTTCTCTGTCACGTTTCGTAGCCTTAGTAATTTCCCTGATACAGGATACCTGAGCCAATAAGCATTGGTGTGTGGACGTCCATCGGCAAGAAACTGTCCACAGTACATAGTTCAAAGAGCTTTCTTATTTCTCCATATACTTTTCTAGAGTGTTCTTTGGTTTTCACCAAGACGTGGTCCCCAACCTTATACGTAATCGTCTTATAACGCTCATCATGTCACTGTCTTCTTTCATTTGCCACCTTCTCCGTACGAGCTTTCACTGCCTTCTCTCTTTTGGCTGCCGTTACTGGCTGACGTGGTAGAAAAATCCATCACCTTAGTAAGTAAGAACTTCGGCTGGTATATGGCGAGTACTCTGTAGCATTACCTTTGACACTATCTAATACCTCTTCAAATGATTTGATAAACTCTGTCCATCTAGAATATATGTTGGTTGCATTTGTTCTACACAGGCGGCCAATTTCTCGCATATAGCGTACACATGGGTAACTTGCCGGATGGTATACCGGTATCTTTATGTGTCTGATGCCTTGTTTATGCATGAAATCATTACACATTTTAGACGCAAATTGTGATCCGTTGTCAGACAACAGCCTCTCTGGTTTTATTACTTTAGTAAAGAAATCCTTTTCCAGTCGGCGATCAGAGTTTCTTTCTTAGCTTTCCGTATCGGACACAGTTTGATAAATTTTGAAAATACATCAAATATGTACTTTATACCACCACGACTAGTTGAAAGTGGCCCGAAATCCTCTACAGCCAACAACTCGCCAACTTTGGTAGGAGTGATACTTTGCATTTTCCCTTGGCGCGAGGTAACGCAATATTTCACCCGCTTGCATTTATCATTAGCGGCCAACTGAGCGCTCAACCGTCTGACTAGATTTTTAACGTGCACATACTCCTCAATTATTTCTACATTCTCTTGTCCCCTGTAATGCCGGTAACTTAACTGGGCGTTGTCTATCAGCTATTCCACACACTTTCCCGGAAAGCGCAGTCTCCATCAATCCGTTTTCTCGTTTTTCCTACGAAGTAAAACGTCATAATGTATTTTATAGTATCGGAACATCTTTTCGTAACCCTTTCTGCCAGAATTTGTTTTTATATTTTCCAGTTTGGGGTCATCATTTTGCGCACGTTCTTGCAGACAGCATAAATCTCTCTTTCCCCTTCTATTCCTTTCATGTGTATAAGAGTCGGAACTCTTCGTTTACTTCTTCCTCATCACTGCCCTCTTTCCCAACATGTAGCCGTGACAATAAGTCAGCTATGCAATTCTAGATTCCTTTAAATATACCTTATGGTATAGGTCAATTGCTACAACAACATTGACCAGCACATAAGACGATAGTTAAGCAACCTACTACCCTGTAGAAAACTAAAACTAAGAGCTTGTTGATCGGATAGTACGGTCAACTAGCAACCCTCCGGATACAATCAGTTCTTTTCGAAGCCATACACAACACTTTTTCAGAAATGTTTATTCGACATATGTCGAAGCTACACTCCTGTGTTCTACCTGTCATCCTACCGACTTTCCCTGGAACAACTCACAACCGATGCCACAATCAGAAATGTTCGTAGCTAGCCAGAACGACAACGACATGTCGGGGTAGTTTAACAGTTTACTACTGCGTAAGTTGTTCTTTATGGCTAGGAACTCTCTCTCACACTCGTCGCTCCATAATCGTGTCGAGTTCTTCTTTAACAGTGTAATAGGACTGGAGTATTTATCACCCAATTACCGAGAAATTTTCGGTAAAAACCGCACAACCCTAGGTATGATATTAGCTGTTTTCTGGCAGTTGGTGTCTTGCACTGCACTTGAAATCTTTTTAAATTTCACACTGCTTGGCGAAATACTTTCACATGAGAGTTAGGACCTAAAAACTGAATTTCCGCTGTAACAAATTCACACTTGGACAGTTTTAAGATCATTCCTCCCTTTCTTAGGGCCAAGAGCACTTCCTCCAGCAACTTGCAAGTTCGCACCAAAATTTCGTAGCAGTCTAAATGTCGTCCTCAAAGACAAGTTTGCTCATTAATCGATGTCTCGATACGTAACTTAGTGCTCTCACGAAAACCGCAGCAGGTATTGTCAAGCCGAATGGCACCATTTTTAATCGAAAACTTCGCCCTTCGAATAGGAAAGAAGTGTATCGCTAGTGGTCAAATCGACACTCGACATCAGTTTTATATTGCGAAAATTCTGGAAGAGTTCTTCCGTGTTACCTAGCTCATCTAGTTCTCTTAATATAACTTTATTCATTTTTCGAGGGTCTAAAACTATTCTGTCAGAGTTATCCTTCTTTTTAACAACTACAATCAGGTTGCAGTAATCACTCCTACATTGTTCCACAGTATCCCATTACAGCATCTGATTTAATCTAGCCCGCTCTGTCTCCCAATCAGCAATAGCATTCACATATGGTTTTGATCTGATCGCCTCATTTGGCCTCACCTTAACTGAATTTTCATGGTCCACCACTGTACTTGATTTGTCTGAGAAATTATCCTCATACCTACTCAACAAATTCCTCCTTTGCCTCACTCGAAATATCTTCAGCCACT
Organism: Schistocerca americana; assembly: GCF_021461395.2. NCBI lineage: Eukaryota > Metazoa > Arthropoda > Insecta > Orthoptera > Acrididae > Schistocerca > Schistocerca americana. Next base: position 827,997,030 of record NC_060119.1, on the reverse strand, counting down.
TTACTAGTTTCTCTTATTCGCTCATTCACTTTCATTGATTACTGTATGAGCAATTCATTGGTCCCGAGTTAACAGATTTTTGAATCTTGCTTTCCATCTCTTACCCTCCAGTTCGAATTCAACATATTTCTTAACACAATTCAAATTAGTTTTACATTTATGCAAAAAATCCCTACCCAGCACGACATCTTAATTAAACTATTCACTATAAAACATGTCATACTAAAACAGTAATCACTACACTTAACCTCTAAATGAATTTCATGTTTTATTGGTTTAAATAGCCCACCAGCCTCAATCTTAGCACTATTGACTGGAAAAATTACAAATGTCCAATTCTTATTTCTGTTTACAAATTTTTCTGATGAGGCAGACACATTACTGCCGGAAATTAAAAGTGATCTTACTTTTTCATTGCTCACCTCAATTTCTAATATAGATTGCAAATTGATGAGTTTGAGAGGTGGCACTCCACTCTTAACTTTAACTACACTGTCAGTCAGACTAATATTCATATTTTAGGTGATGATCTCAGTGTTCCCCATTTGGTATGTGTCGTTTATGACTTTTTTACGTGAGGGAATCGTGGGCGGAATGTTCATATAACTGCATGTGTAGCCTGTCGAGAACTTGTACCTGAGGGGCCGTAGTGGAGGCGACGAAGAACAGGGAGAGAGATGCACTGCAGGCCATAAATGCTGAGTGACTGTGCAAGCGATTCTGGGAAACAGCGCTCTGTGGATTGTAAATGCAGAGGGACTTCAGGCGGTGGCACAACCCTCTTTCCACTTAGGGTTGGAGTAGGAGGGCGCTGGTTCCCAAAACATTTTACCTGGGCCAGGTGACGGATATAGCGGAGACATGGCTTAGCCACAGCCTGGGGGATGTTTCCAGAATGAGATTTTCACTTCGTGAAAGTGGCCAGTTGGCAGAATGTGGGTGGAGAAAGCCATTTAAGAGAGACTGCTGTAATCTGAACTTTTGTACAAATGGTGGCAAGGTCATAAATCTCTGAGCATCCTCATGTTAGAAGCTGGGACAACACTGATAGAGCGGCTGGTGCACATGTTTAGTGGAGGAAAAACTGTAACTACCATGAGGCCAGAAAGTCGCCAGGTTCTTTTAGCGAGCAAGTTCTTTTAGTGTAAGCTTAACGGCCTTCTTTCAGAAATTGGAAATGGTAGTCCTGAAAAGAGTAGATCTCTCTGTAAATAAGGACTGTCGTCCCATCTAGGTGGACTTTTTTGCCGAAACATGGCCATGCTTACCGTCAGAATGGCGTCCCCCTAGTATAAAATCTTCTTATCTCAGACAAGAGAGATTTTGAGTCGCTGATTGGCTCTGCTCAGGATATGCAAAGTAGAGGCTTGCTCCCCCAGCGTGGGAACCTCGGCACTACATCTGGATTGGCTACCAGGCCAACGGAGCAGTGAAGAGGAGAGATTCAGTGTGTATAGTTCGATTGGTTTGTACAATGCGGAGACGGTTTCGTTTTTGCTAATTCGGCTCGCGTATAGAGACTTGATGGAAAGTGGTTGTGCTTCCTTGTCTTCTTCGTCTTCTGGTCCTCCCCTCGTGGAGAGCTTCAGGTCTTTCCCTAGTGGGTGAGACTCGTGGTATGCAGCTTGTGGTGAACTAAAAGCCAGTTTCAGTTTCCAACTGTGCCAACTGTGGAACTGCATGTCATCTCATATTGTGTGTCATGAGGGTGAACTTGTTCACTCTGAGTCGGCCTTCTGACATTTGACACTTCGAGCGAGCATCGTCGTGCCTGTGAGTCAAATTGTTTTGGACACACCAACGAATGAGTGCACCTCACACTGAAATCTACTAGGATCTTAGGGCTCTGATAGGGAAGTCTCCAGCGTTCTAATAATCAGAACGCCAGTCCACGTAGTTTCCGAATTTTCTTGGTCACATCAGAAGATTATAGCTGCCGCAGAGCTCCACTCCTCGCACACAGCGCGCCGTTTTCTGCTGCGCCTGAATAAGGGTGAAAGGGTGGAGTATTACTACACCAGCATAGGGTTGTTAAATGATATTCATAGCGCACTGTTCTCCGGTGAACCACAGTTTGTGGTGTTCTTGGTCGTAGTTGATTCCATTTGAACAAAATTGGGGCTGACAGGGGATTCATGTAAACATAGTCGGCCTGCGCTGTAATAGGGATTAATTCAGGGGAGAATTTGTATAGCTACCACCCCAATGAATGTTTTGTCAGTCAAGCGCAATCCCTTTTTATTTGTGTTTGTCACTTTTTATAAGGTTTATCAGCTCATTGTAGGTATAAAAGGATTAATAAAAAGTTGTCATTTTTTAAACTTAAATACGCCACTGTTTTTAGTTTTTTGTTGTGGAGATACATGGGAAAACCAGCAATTGAAGGTTCGGCCTTATTGAATTAGTTAATTTGATTATTTATTTATGTTCTGAAAGTGACCGCAGACATAGTCAACAAAAGTGCCAAGAGTAAAGTTCCTAATTTCATGTAGAAAAATTACGGCTGTAGCTGCCGATTTGTAGGTTATTGAGAAGCTAATACTTTTCTTTATGTAAAGATCATAACATTTAGCACCACTCGGACGTATATGTATGATTAAAGTAAGTGACGGCTTGCAAGTTCTTTTTATCTAATCACTGCCTCCTCAACAGATCATTATCGGTATCCCTACCTTTCTCCTCAACGTCTGTTCTACGTTACAAAATCAGACCAACCTTCAATTTCTTTACCACCATCAGGCAATTCATTAAACATTTCCTTGGGCTCAGATTCGTCTTTACTCCTTTCAAGAACTATTGCTGCGTTATATTTCTCCTGTGCCACCAGCCAGGTAGTAACAACTTCAAAATTTTCCCATACCATTTCCAATCTTTTATAGAGTAGTGACTTTCTTCCTTGCCATACCAATCAGCACTAACATCATTTCCTAAACAAATACTTTCCTCTAATCCACTTCTGTATTCTTCGATCCACCTCTAAATCATTTGTAGGCTTCAAATCACACTCAAAATCCTCCGTTTCATTATACTCCTAAGCATCAAATATACTGTTCCCTTCGTCTGTAGTAACGATATCAGTAGCTACAACTTCTCCCAACCAATCGCACAACTTAAAATTTCGTCTCTCTTACACAAAACCTCACTTGTTTAGGCCGAATCACTTCAAATTTTATCACAATTAACTCCATTAACATCCGCCGATAACTCATGAGATACATTACTTAAAACATCCATTGCGTCCGTTGATACATTACTGAAACCACCACCAATGACTCCGGCAACATCCGCCGATACACCATAATAAATTGCCCCTACTGCATCATACCAGATTAGAATTCACAGTACACTCGAACTGCGCCAAACTAGGACCTACCTCTGTCTCCGTTAAATTTTCTTTATTCTCAGATACCTCTGCCACTTTATGCTTTAACATACCGTCTAATATATTTGCGCATTCAACATTCCACATCCGTACATAATTCATGTTTTCATCAGGAACCATCGCGTCACATCCATCAACAGAAATAAATGTACAAATTCCTTCCTCTGAGATATCTAGATCAGTAGCTTCTACTTCCGCAACGTCAGCACCTTCATCACCACCTTTACCTCCCTTTAGCAATAAATAACACACATCCTCCCATATATAATAAAATTTATCTCCAGCTGACGAGACTATTGCCAGGCCACCTGAACAAATACCACAAAATACTTCCGTCGATACACCACAGAATTAATCTCCAGCTGAAGAGATTACAGCTTCGCCGCCTTCACAAGCAGCTTCATTTACTTCCTCCTATACAAAATCATCTATATTACTTTCACCTACATTACTATAATTATTGTTACTGAATAGTGCCTCATTAGGGATCGTCATACATTCCATCTTCAAGACAGATCCACGACAGCCTCTGTTGTGATCACAGAATATTTCAACAAACATACATTCATTTCATTATACGTTGTAGCCGAGCGGTTCTTGGCGCTTCATTCCGGAACCGCGCTGCTGCTACGGTCGCAGGTTCGAATCCTGCCACGGGGATGGATGTGTGTGCTGTCCTTAGGTTAGTTAGGTTTAAGTAGTTCTAACTCTAGGGGACTGGTGACCTCAGATGTTAAGTCCCATAGTGCTCAGAGCCATTTGAACCATTTAATTATATCTTTCCTTTCACAAACTATTTTCAGCCCCATATCATATTATCGAGTCTCTCGACACATTTAACAATATTTCTCGGGCTTCCTAAAATTATCCCCCATTTTATTTTTATTTCTCATAACCTAGATCTCCAACATTTGAGGCTTATTTGCCGAATTTTCGACGTCAACAGAATATTTAAAATAACGTGTCCTTATCGACCCCGAATTATTTCTACATCTCTGGTGTTGCATTTCATAAAGCTCGTACCTCTCACATATTCGTTTCCGATTTTGATTTTCGTTGTGAAAGGTCCCGTTTCCATTGCTCATGCGAAATTTATTATTACTGTGATAACTATTTTGGCGATTATTGTAATTCCTATTCTGGTGCCCATTTCTCTGTCTACTCTTCCCCTTGTGTGGCTTTAATTTCAACGCCTTTTCAAGTTTCTCAGTAAAATGGAATTTGTCGGACAGTGGACAAGATCCCTTCGTAAAAACTCCGGTAGTCGTCTCTTGAGAGTAGTAATCTCCGTCAGCACTCCCTGCGGACAATTTATATGCGTCAAGTTGGCTAGCTTACGCACACAAAAATCCAGCATCGACCCACCTCAGTGTCTGAGATTTGTTCCGTTTAGAAACTCATTCTGAAGATGCGTTTGTTTCGCTTCATGCCAGAATTTCTTCAGGGAACAACTGTGAAACCTTTTTTTGGTAGTAACTGAAGCAAAATTTCCCTACGATTGTGCATTCCTCTAAAGGTGCCTTTTAGCTAACTTAATTTTTGCCTCTTCCGACATTCGTCTCAGAGACCATCTTTACACGTAGCAGCAAAATCATCTGGCTGATATTTTCCATTATTTGCAAAACATTTAGTCGTTCCTGAATCAATCCATGGAACACCTATCACAGTAGTAGCCTGATCCGTTGCTAAAGAATTTAATACTGCCCTCATGTCTAAACTGCTGTTCATGCTGCACTACTTCTTTGTTTAACCTTGATTCAAAATGTTCTCTATTTTTAACACCTCCTTCTCACATACTACCACTCAGCCCGACAAAATGTTAGCAGACTTAGCCGTCACTTCCTCAACCACATTTTGCCTCAGTATACAATTCTTTAACACATCATCCAGCTCGTAATGTACCTTGTCCATCTTGTCCCCGAAATCTTTGTCCACTGTGCTGCCGGCCGAAGTGGTCGCCGGCACGGTAGCTCAGCGTGTTCGGTCAGAGGGTAACGTGTCCTCTGTAATAAAAAAACTGAGTTAACAGATCAACAACGAACTTAAATGGATGTCTTACGACGTCCGCCCCGAGCGCATGCAACGAACTAAAGCGGCCAAAATGAAAAAAAAAAAAAAAAAAAAGTGGCCGTGCGGTTAAAGGCGCTGCAGTCTGGAACCGCAAGGCCGCTACGGTCGCAGGTTCGAATCCTGCCTCGGGCATGGATGTTTGTGATGTCCTTAGGTTAGTTAGGTTTAACTAGTTCTAAGTTCTAGGGGACTGATGACCACAGCAGTTAAGTCCCATAGTGCTCAGAGCCATTTTTTTCCACTGTGCTGACTCTGGTGTTAAATAGATCCATCCTAAACGGAAATTCTTCCTACATCTGCCGTTATAGCTTTTGATTTTGACTCAGTCGCCCTTCAATGCCTGATTTAATTTTCTGTACCTCAGCTTTTACTGTTTCAGCTACACTTGTCTCTGCTGAACGTATCTCTGATTTTATTGAACTTATCTCTGTATCCAACACCACATTTCAAAGTTAAAGTTCGTCAGAATTTCTCTTATCCACACTATTGAATCACTCACAATTACATGTCCTTTCTCTCATTTCAGTAAGGCGCTGCAGTCATGGACTGTGCGGCTGGTCCAGGCGGAGGTTCGAGTCCTCCCTCGGGCATGGGTGTGTGTGTGTGTGTGTGTGTGTGTGTGTGTGTGTGTATGTGTGTGTGTGTGTTTGTCCTTAGGATAATTTAGGTTAAGTAGTGTGTAAGCTTAGGGACTGATGACCTTAACAGTTAAGTCCCATAAGATTTCACACACATTTTTCTTCTGATTTCAGACTGTCTGCTTCCTTAATATCGGGTCCAGCAACACTACCGCATACAGTTTTTGGACCAACTGGCCAGTAACATTATCTGAATCACACAGACTGGGTAACTGCTTAGTCATTGGGAACTCCATCACTGATAACGAACCTGCGGTTTCACACATGTTAACGCTATCGGCTCAAGTACATAACTAGTGGGTGATGCTGGCTACTTGTGGTGTACTGCTGCTGCCGGAAGTGCCGATGCTGACGAACCCGTAGTCGCCGCTAGTGGCACGAGTTATCGTGGCCGCCACAGCCGCTGTGCCGCCGTCAAGGTCCTCCGCTACTGCTGGTCGCTGCAGGACTCGAAATAAGCACGCCTCTGTGTAGCCTTCTGCTTCTTTCTTGAAGTTCCGCTGCAAAGTTCCCCATACCCAGCATTTGATACCTATTCTCAAGCACGCAACTACTTCAAAATCTTATGCTCGGAGCCCCCACGCAAATTGCCTATCATGCTATGATTTGGGAGATGGTTCAAGAATACTGCAAAGTGTTAGAATTACAATTGTATTTATAAAGAAATTAGATACATGTCCCAGACGAGAAACCCCAATCACAACGGTAACAAACGGTTATTGCTGAGTAGTTCCTTTTCTAAACAGCAGTCCATACGAGACTTCACCTGTGGTTACTCATACTTTAGGTACTGGGGCTACGCCCAGCTCTGTTTAAAAAGAATAGCTCGCTGTAGTCATAGGGTCAAGCTGCGCACGTCTGATTTCACGGCTCGCAGCAAGTTCACTGCAGATGGTAAAATGTACTTGTGAGCCTGCTGTCAAATAGTCTACGCACTGGCTAGAGTAGTGAAGTCATAAAATACACAGAAATATAAAATACAAGATAAATCAATAATAATTTAATAACAAAGGTTCCATTCTAAAGTCAGTAACTGCTGCAGAAGACAGAGAATCATCTCTCTTCAAGAAAGGACATCTCAAATAAACGGGAAGTACTTTTACGATAATCGAAATACAGAAAGGAACTCCCCGTATGAAATTCAGTAAAGTTATTCTGAGAGCCGTGGTCTAGGGGTAGCGTCTTTGATTCACAATCAAAACGTCTTCGGTCCCGGGTTCGATACCCGCCACTGCCTAAATTTTGATAAATAATCAGCATTTGCGGCCGAAGACTTCCGGCATAAGAAGTCAGCCTCATTCTGCCAACGGCCTTGTCAAAGAGGGCGGAGGAGCGGATAGAGGTTCAGGGCACTCTCTTGTCCTAGGGGTGGGAAATTGCCCCTAAATGCGGAAGAATCAGCAATGATCAACGACATGAGGATGCAGAAGGCAATGGAAACCACTGCATTAAAGACACGTAACGTGTAATTGAAGAAGTGTCGTGATGATCTCTCCATTGGCAAAAGATTCCGGAATAGTCCCCCATTCGGATCTCCGGGAGGGGACTGCCAAGGGGGAGGTTACCATGAGAAAAAGATTGAATAATCAATGAAAGGATAACGTTCTACGAGTCGGGGCGTGGAATGTCGGAAGCTTGAACGTGGTAGGGAAACTAGAAAATCTGAAAAGGGAAATGCAAAGGCTCAATCTAGATATAGGTCAGTGCAGTGAAGTGGAACGAAGGCAAGGATTTCTGTTCAGATGAGTATCGGGTAATGTCAACAGCAGCAGAAAATGGTATAACAGGTGTAGGATTCGTTATGAATACGAAGGTAGGGCTGAGGGTGTGTTACTGTGAACAGTTCAGTGACCGGGTTGTTCTAATCAGAATCGACAGCAGACCAACACCGACAACGATAATTCAGGTATACATGCCTTCGTCGCAAGCTGAAGATGAACAGATAGAGAAAGTGTATGAGGATATTGAAAGGGTAATGCAGTATGTAAAGGGGGACGAAAATCTAATAGTCATGGGCGACTGGAATGCAGTTGTAGGGGAAGGAGTAGAAGAAAAGGTTACAGGAGAATATGGGATTGGGACAAGGAATGAAAGAGGAGAAAGACTAATTGAGTTCTGTAACAAGTTTCAGCTAGTAATAGCGAACACCCTGTTCAAGAATCACAAGAGGAGGAGGTATACTTGGAAAAGGCCGGGAGATACGGGAAGATTTCAATTAGATTACATCATGGTCAGACAGAGATTCCGAAATCAGGTACTGGATTGTAAGGCGTACCCAGGAGCAGATATAGACAAAGATCACAATGTAGTAGTGATGAAGAGTACGCTGAAGTTCAAGACATTAATTAGTCAGGAAGAATCAATACGCAAAGAAGTGGGATACGGAAGTACTAAGGAATGACGAGATACGTTTGAAGTTGTCTAACGCTATAGATACAGCAATAAGAAATAGCGCAGTAGGCAGTATAGTTGAAGAGGAATGGACATCTCTAAAAAGGGCCATCACAGAAGTTGGGAAGGAAAACATAGGTACAAAGAAGGTAGCTGCGAAGAAACCATGGGTAACAGAAGAAATACTTCAGTTGATTGATGAAAGGAGGAAGTACAAACATGTTCCGGGAAAATCAGGAATACAGAAATACAAGTCGCTGAGGAATGAAATAAATAGGAAGTGCAGGAAAGCTAAGACGAAATGGCTGCAGGAAAAACGTGAAGACATCGAAGAAGATATGATTGTCGGAAGGACAGACTCAGCATACAGGAAAGTCAAAACAACCTTTGGTGACATTAAAAGCAACGGTGGTAACATTAAGAGTGCAACGGGAATTCCACTGTTAAATGCAGAGGAGAGAGCAGATAGGTGGAAAGAATGCAATGAAAGCTTCTATGAGGGTGAAGATTTGTCTGATGTGATAGAAGAAGAAACAGGAGTCGATTTAGAAGAGATAGGGGATCCAGTGCTAGAATCGGAATTTAAAACAGCTTTGGAGGACTTACGGTCAAATAAGGCGGAAGGGATAGATAACATTCCATCAGAGTTTCTAAAATCATTGGGGGAAGTGGCAACAAAACGACTATGCACGTTGGTGTGTAGAATATATGAGTCTGGCGATATACCATCTGACTTTCGGAAAAGCATCATCCACACAATTCCGAAGACGGCAAGAGCTGACAAGTGCGAGAATTATCGCACAATCAGCTTAACAGCTCATTCATCGAAGCTGCTTACAAGAATAATATACAGAAGAATGGAAAAGAAAATTGAGAAGGCGCTAGGTAACGATCAGTTTTGCTTTAGGAAAAGTAAAGGGACGAGAGAGGCAATTCTGACATTACGGCTAATAATGGAAGCAAGGCTAAAGAAAAATCAAGACACTTTCATAGGATTTGTCGACCTGGAAAAAGCGTTCGACAATATAAAATGGTGCAAGCTGTTCGAGATTCTGAAAGAAGTAGGGGTAAGCTATAGGGAGAGACGGGTCATATACAATATGTACAACAACCAAGAGGGAATAATAAGAGTGGACGGTTTAGGAGTGGAATTAAAATAGAAGGTGAAAGGATATCAATGATACGATTCGCTGATGACATTGCTATCCTCAGTGAAAGTGAAGAACAATTAAATGATCTGCTGAACGGAATGAACAGTCTAATGAGTACACAGTATGGTTTGAGAGTAAATCGGAGAAAGACGAAGGTATTGAGAAGTAGTAGAAATGAGAACAGCGAGAAACTTTACGTCAGGATTGATGGTCACGAAGTCAGTGAAGTTAAGGAATTCTGCTACCTAGGCAGTAAAATAACCAATGACGGACGGAGCAAGGAGGACATCAAAAGCAGAGTCGCTATGGCAAAAAAGGCATTTCTGGCCAAGAGAAGTCTACTAATATCAAATACCGGCCTTAATTTGAGGAAGAAATTTCTGAGGATGTACGTCTGGAGTACAGCATTGTATGGTAGTGAAACATGGACTGTGGGAAAACCGGAACGGAAGAGAATCGAAGCATTTGAGATGTGGTGCTATAGACGAATGTTGAAAATTAGGTGGACTGATAAGGTAAGGAAGGAGGAGGTTCTACGCAGAATCGGAGAGGAAAGGAATATGTGGAAAACACTGATAAGGAGAAGGGACAGGATGGTAGGACATCTGCTAAGACATGAGGGAATGACTTCCATGGTACTAGAGGGAGCTGTAGAGGGCAAAAACTGTAGAGGAAGACAGAGATTGGAATACGTCAAGCAAATAATTGAGGACGTAGGTTGCAAGTGCTACTCTGAGATGAAGAGGTTAGCACAGGAAAGGAATTTGTGGCGGGCCGCATCAAACCAGTCAGTAGACTGATGACCAAAAAAAAAAAAAATTAAAAAAAGAAATGCTGAGAGTGTTACGAGAATGGTTGCAAGATCCCCAACCTAAATAGTCATCGAAGGTACACGAAAACCAAGTCCATTTCGTGATCACGATACACAAAATATTCACCAGCTCAAACAATTTCAGAGTTCATCATAATGAGTCACAAATTTACACAGATGATACAAAAAATAGCCACCCATACTCTGTCTATCCTTACTTCCGTAAATCAAGAGACGAAAGGTAGAGTCCTACACTGGCGCATATTCAGAACTCTCGAAATATAAATTCCTTTCAAAAGTTAAAGTATTGTAGCGGCCGTTTACCACCCAGAAACAATCACCTGTACGACTGAATCGCGCACTTTACTCTAGACAGGTCTGCCTTCTTCACGAACTCGCTATCAGGTGTCCCTTGAGCTCCTCACTAGAAGAGCCCCAGTCTCCAACCGCATAGTGTTGCGCTAACTATGCTTTTCCTTTGGCTGAAGGCCATCCCCACCAAAAATACGTCGTTCTCAATCTCAAGGGACATGTTTTAGCTCAACATGATCACTTTATCGGACTGAAAAAATACATTACAACAATATTTAAATAAAGAAATATTATGAACATTCTGTCACACTCAGAAAATTTACAGTAATTATAAATAAAGGTTTGTCCATAAGTAAATAGGTCGGTATCCTTGGCAAGTGCTCTCACAATAAATGACAACTGGCAGTCGTTATACACTATTTAAACAACCATTTATGTCTTCTTGACGGAGGCGTGTTTTGGCTCTCTCTTCAATTCTGACGCCCGCTAAAACATGCGGCTGAGCTCTTTTAAATTAGCATTGTTTTTAATAGCACTTTCGATCAACATTCAAATAATGTTACCGTGTAACTTTACAGGATAGACAAATACTTTTATGTACCTGGTAAGCAGCAGTGTTCATTGTGAAACTGCATGACAAATAGGAGTTTTGGTTTAACTGGTTTATGTACGACCTTCACTGAAAAATTCCAATATAATCAAGTAAATCTACAAGTAGGAGGGAAACAGCAGCTACACCTTTTTAATGTAACTGTGTAAGCAGCAGTGGTGTCTATGTAACGCCAGTTATTCTAAATCACCAGGTAGCATTTACCTGGCGTAAAGCATCAAGCAGTACATGATAGTCCATTGTTAATGCAACGTACATATTGAGTTTCTATTAATTGCTTACCTTTTGATTTTTTTTTACCTGGACTATTTCCATAACGTTGAAAGTCCTTCACTTTACAGGATCTAAGGACCCAATGAATGGATGCTGATGAGCTGTTTGTTCGTTGCATGCTGTGGCCACCGTGTTTCCTTGTGGCTGTTAATACCGCAAGGTTTACATTACACACACACACACACACACAGACAGACACACACAACCGCGCGCGCGCGGGAACATGCTGTTGTTGTGGTCCTCAGTCCGGAGACTGGCTTGATGCAGCTCTCCATGCTGCTTTATCCTGGGCAAGCCTCTTCATCTCGAATAACTACTGCCATCTACATTCTACTGAATCCTCGTAGTGTATTCATCTCTTGGTCTCCCTCTACTATTTTTACCCTCCACGCTTCCCTCCAATACTAAACTGCTGATCCCTTGATGCCTCAGAACGTGTCCCACCAACTGATCCCTTCTTCTAGTCGAGTTGTGCCAGAAATCCCTCTTCTTCCCAATTCTATTGAGTATCTCCTCAATAGTTATGAGATCTATCCATCTAATCTTGAGCTTTCTGCTGTAGCACTACATTTAGAAAGCTTCTACTCTCTTCTTGTCTAAAATATTTAATGTCCGTATTTCACTTCCATACATGGGTACACTCCATACAAATTCTTTCAGAAAGGACATACTGACACTTGAATCTTTACTGGAGGTTAACATGATTCTCTTATTCAGAAACGTTTTCCTTGCCATAGCCAGTCTACATTTCATATCCTCTCTACTTTGACTATCATCAGTTATTTTGCTTCCCAAATAGCATCTACTACTTTAAGTGTCTCATTTCCCAATCTAATTTCTTCAGCCGCATCTGATTTACTTCGACTACATTCCATTATCCTCATTTTGCTTTAGTTGATCATCTCATATCCTCCTTTCAAGACACTGTCCACTCCGTTCAATTGTTCTTCCAAGTCCTTTGCTGTCTCTGACCGAATTATAATGTCATCGGCAAACCTCAAGGTTTTTATTTCTTCTCCCTGGATTGTAATTCCTTCACCAATATTTTCTTTTGTGACCTTTACTGCTTGCTCAATATACAGATTGAATAATATCGTGGCCGGCCGGTGTGGCCGTGCGGTTAAAAGCGCTTCAGTCTGGAACCGCGGGACCGCTACGGTCGCAGGTTCGAATCCTGCCTCGGGCGTGGATGTGTGTGATGTCCTTAGGTTAGTTAGGTTTAATTAGTTCTGAGTTCTAGGCGACTGATCACCTCAGAAGTTAAGTCGCATAGTGCTCAGAGCCATTTGAACCATTTTTTTTTAAATAATATCGTGGATAAGCTACAACTCTGTCTCATTTCCTCCTCAGTCACAGCTTCCCTTTGGTGTCCCTCGACCCTCATAACTGCCATCTGGTTTCTGTACAAATTGTAAATAACCTTTCTCTCCCTGTATTTTACCCCTGCCACCTTCGGAATTTGAAACAGAGTATTCCAGTCAACATTGTCAAAAGCTTTCTCAAAGTCTACAAATGCTAGAAACGTAGGTTTGCCTTTCCTTAATCTAAGATAAGCCGTAGGGTCACTTTTGCCTCACGTGTTCCAACATTTCTACGGAATACAAACTAATCCTCCCCGAGGTCGTCTTCTACCAGCTGTTCCATTCGTCTGTAAAGAATTCGTGGTAATATTTTGCAAGCGTTAATTATTAAACTGATAGTTCGGTAATTTTCACAGCTGTCGACATCGGCTTTCTTTGGAATTGGAATTATTATATTCTTCTTGAAATCTAAGGGTATTTCACCTGTCTCATACACGTTGCTCGCCGGTTGGTAGAGTTTTGTCATGGCTGGCTTTCCCAAGGCCATCAGCAGTTCTAAAGGAATGTTGTCTACTTCCGGGATCTTGTTTTGACTTATTCATTCACTGTTCTTTCAGATTCTTCACGCAATATCGTATCTCCAATTTTATCTTTATCTACGTCCTCTTCTATTTCCGTAACATTGCCCTCAAGCACATCGCCCTTGTATAGCCCTCTACATACTCCATCCACTTTTCTTCTCTCCCTTCTTTGCTTGGGACTGGTTTTCCATCTGAGCTCTTGATTCCATGCAAGTGGTTCTCTTTTCTCCAAAGGTCTCTTTATTTTCCTGTAGGCAGCATCTATCTTACCCCTCGTGATATATGCTTCTACATCCTTGCATTTGTCCTCTAGACACCTCTACTTAGCCATTTTGCATATCCTGTCGATCTCATTTTCCAGCCCTTTGGATTTCTTTTTGCCTGCTTAATTCATTGGATTTCTCCTTTCATCAATCAAATTCAACTTCTCTTATCCAGGGATTTCTACTAGCCCTCATCTTTTTACCTACTTGATCCTCTGTTGCCTTCACTATTTCATCTCTCATAGCTACCCAATCTTCTTCTGTTGTATTTCTGTCCCCTATTCTTGTCAATCGTTCCCTAATGCCCATCTCTGATATTCTCTACAACCTGTGTTTCTTTCCAGACACACACGACACACACGCGACACACACGCGACACACACACACACACACACACACACACACACACACACACACACACACACGTAATAGACGGTATGTCCACCTTTGACACAGATTTCAGTGGTGATGTGTCATGGGATGGAGGCAGTGAAGTCTTTACAGCTCACTTGAGAGAGCAGGCGTCACATCTGCACCCACTTGTGAACTAATTCTGTAAATTCTGTAGAGGGAAACGATAACGTTCAAAGCAACTTTCAATGCATCTCACATGTGTTACATTGGGTTTAGATCTGGCGAGTTAAGAGGCCAACACATCAGCTGCCATCAGGAAACATTATGGTAACAAAGGGGTGTACATGGTCTGCAGCCATTATACAATAGCCCTTGGCCACCACAGTACTTTTCAGGAGTTTCACTGAACCCATGGATGCCCACATGAACGTTACCCAGAGCAAAATGGAGCCGCCATCAGCTTGTCTCTATCCCACAGTAAAGTGTCAAGGAGCTATTCCCCTTGAAGACGACAGACTTGCGCCCTCCCATCAGCATGATAAATAAGGTATTCGGATTCATCAGACCATGCAACGTTCTGCCATTGCGCCAACATCCCGTGCTGATGGTCACGTGCCCATTTCAGTTGTAGTTGCGGATGCTGTGGTGTTAATGTTGGCACATGCATGATTCATTGCCTGCAGAGGCCCATCGTTAACGATGTTCAGTCCACTGCATGTTCAGACACACTTGTACAGCGTTAAAGTCTGATGTTAATTTCACGCAGTTCGCCGATTGTTCTATTTTACCCATCTATCCAGCCTACAACATTCGACATCTGTAACGAGGGGACGAGGGGTGGTTGCCCAACCCCACAACGTCTGGGCGTGGTTTCAAATTGGTTTGGCCCCGTGTTGAAAACACTCACCACACCAGTCCTTCAACACCCAAGGAATCGTACAAGGCAATAACAATCTGCCCTCGGTCAGGGTTAGACTGACTGCGCACCGTCCCCACTCTACACACGGACAGCACGCTCACTGATGCTACATGGCCCATTCGTGTGTCTGATTAACGGTTACTCCTCGCCAGGTGCCTCGGCTGTTGCCTGGACTGGGTTACATCTGTAATAGGTCGGCTGTCGTAATGTTCTGTTTGACCAGTATATATATAATGTGTGTGTGTGTGTGTGTGTGTGTGTGTGAGGTTTCAACTGAATGGGTTGGTAGCCAGGAGGTCGTATTGTTAGCCATTTAACACATCATAAAAATACTTAAGAAGCGTATTTATTGTGCCAACATACACTGTTTCAATGGAACAAAGCCAACTAACACTAACAGATTAAAAGCAGGGTAAATTAGAATGTCAGTGGTGTTTGTTGTAGGACTCTAGTGCGAGTCGTTTACCACACCGACAGTTATACACAATACTTGTACTAGATCACACTAACGAACAGTTCAACTACATACAATAGTTATGTCCATTCTGACCAGTAATGAGGCAATTAACCATCTCAGATTGTGTTCAAAATGACCACCAGCAGTGGCAGTATACGCTTCTAGTCGGGTATGGAATGACAGCTGCACACTTGCTGGCATTTCAGCAGAGAAGTCCAAGCAGGTTGCAGTAATACGTCGTTGTATATCATCGGAAGTAGTTCTTTGTCCTTGTAGACAGTGTCTTTCTGCGTTCCCCACAGAAGAAAAGTCGAGAGGTGTCAAATCCAGGGAATGGGACGACCAAGGTACAGGTCCACTGCATCCAAACCAAAGATTTTGAATCAAACCGTGGAGATGTGCTGTGGTACTTCATACACTATAGACTGGAGATCCATTATGTTGGTATCACAGTTTCCTTCCAGTCTGCAGAGGAACGTCTTCTGGCACCCATGCAAGATGGTCTATTAGAAGGCTGCGATAATTACATGCTTTCAGTGTCCTGTCTGTGAAAAACGGGCTTATGATGGTTCACTACCCCACACCACACATTTAAACTCTATGAACGCTGACATTCCACGAACATCCACATAAGACACTGATTGGTTTCTTGTTCAGAACAAATAAATGCTAATTCATAGGTACTGTAATTCCTCAAATACTAGTAATAAGATTCTCACACAAATTCAACGACATTTCACTTACAGAAGTATGATACTAGCGGCAGAGATTTATACAGTTCCATTTGACAAAAAGAATATGATACTGATAACTCTGTACCTCAAGTTATGAAAGAGACTTTCGATATGTTAAATGGTTCAGAACCATTAAAACTTGGTGGATTGCATACATTCAGGGGCAAACCTACTGTTCTGTTAATGGGTTTATGTTCCATAGTGGATGATTTATGACCTCTGGGGTTATCCATCCTTCTGAGGATGGATTATCCCCCTCTCCTCCCCCAACTAGAAATTGGTGGGAAAATGACTCAGTCTATATTGAAGATGACATAAAACTAAAATAAATGTCAACAATATATTGACACATATGTTTTAATCAGTTTGTGGGAGATAGGGCTCCCCAAATTAGATCTAATGTCTGCCTGCACTCCCCACTAACCACTGAGCAATGGATTGAAGTATAGTATATTAGTTGCTGTTTGAGGTCACCCACGCATACGTCTGCGGTCCAGGTGTGACAATGGAGGTCAAAATCCGCCCAATGTCCTAATTACAGATAACAATATTAAAGACCACCAACCATGCACCAGATGATAGACTTCTTTCATCTCGCAGTCCTGGACAAAGCATCAAGTGGTGGCATTCTGTTGATTAGGAAATTCCAGACTTGCTTCCTGTCTCTCTCTCTCTCTCTCTCTCTCTCTCTCTCTCTCTCTCAAGTGGCTATTCCCTGTTTTTGTGTGAAACAATGTCACCAAACCCACAAACGGAGTTTTTCATCTCTCCTCAGAGTACTACACTACTGGCCATTAAAATTACTACATCAAGAAGAAATGCAGATGATGAACGGGTATTCATTCGACAAATATATTGTACTAGAACTGACATGCGATTACATTTTCACGCAATTTGGGTGCATACATCCTGAGAAATCAGTACCCACATCAACCACCTCTGCCCGTAATAACGGCCTTGATACGCCTGGGCATTGAGTCAAACAGAGATTGGATGGCGTGTACAGGTACAGCTGCCCATGCAGCTTCAACACGATACCACAGTTCATGGCGTATTGTGACGAGCCAGTTGCTCGGCCACCATTGACCAGACGTTTCCAATTGGTGAGAGATCTGGAGAATATGCTGGCCAGGGCAGCAGTCGAACATTTTCTGTATCCAGAAAGGCCCGTACAGGACTTGAAACACGTGGTCGTGCATTCTCCTACTGAAATGTAGGGTTTCGCAGGGATCGAATGAAGGGTAGAGCCACGAGTCGTAACACATCTGAAATGTAACGTCCACTGTTCAAAGTGCCGTCAGTGCGAACAAGAGATGACCGAGACGTGTAACCAATGGCACCCAATACCATCACACCGGGTTATACAACAGTATCGCGAGACGAATTTTTTTTTGGTCATCAGTCTACTGACTGGTTTGATGCGGCCCGCCACGAATTCTTTTCCTGTGCTAACCTCTTCATCTCAGAGTAGCACTTGCAACTTACGTCCTCAATTATTTGCTTGAAGTATTCCAATCTCTGTCTTCCGCTACAGTTTTTGCCCTCTACAGCTCCCTCTAGTACCATCCTGTCCCTTCTCCTTATCAGTGTTTTCCACATATTCCTTTCCCCTCCGATTCTGCGTAGAACCTCCTCATTCCTTACCTTATCAGTCCACCTAATTTTCAACATTCGTCTATAGCACCACATCTCAAATGCTTCGATTCTCGTCTGTTCCGGTTTTCCCACAGTCCATGTTACACTACCATACAATGCTGTACATCCTCAGAAATTTCTTCCTCAAATTAAGGCCGGTATTTGATATTAGTTGACTTCTCTTGGCCAGAAATGCCTTTTTTGCCATAGCGACTCTGCTTTTGATGTCCTCCTTGCTCCGTCCGTCATTGGTTATTTTACTGCCTAGGTAGCAGAATTCCTTAACTTCACTGACTTCGTGACCATCAATCCTGACGTAAAGTTTCTCGCTGTTCTCATTTCTACTACTTCTCATTACCTTCGTCTTTCTCCGATTTACTCTCAAACCATACTGTGTACTCATTAGACTGTTCATTCCGTTCAGCAGATCATTTAATTCTTCTTCACTTTCACTCAGGATAGCAATATCATCAGCGAATCGTATCATTGATATCCTTTCACCTTGTATTTTAATTCCACTCCTGAACCTTTCTTTTATTTCCATCATTGCTTCCTCGATGTACAGATTGAAGAGTAGGGGCGAAAGGCTACAGCCTTGTCTTACACCCTTCTTAATACGAGCACTTCGTTCCTGATCGTCCACTCTTATTATTCCCTCTTGGTTGTTGTACATACTGTATATGACCCGTCTCTCCCTATAGCTTACCCCTACTTCTTTCAGAATCTCGAACAGCTTGCACCATTTTATATTGTCGAACGCTTTTTCCAGGTCGACAAATCCTATGAAAGTGTCCTGATTTTTCTTGAGCCTTGCTTCCATTTTTAGCCGTAACGTCAGAATTGCCTCTCTCGTCCCTTTACTTTTTCTAAAGCCAAACAGATCGTCACCTAGCGCATTCTCAACTTTCTTTTCCATTCTTCTGTATATTATTCATGTAAGCAGCTTCGATGCATGAACTGTTAAGCTGATTGTGCGATAATTCTCACACTTGTCAGCTCTTACCATCTTCGGAATTGTGTGGATGATGCTTTTCCGAAAGTCAGATGGTATGTCGCCAGACTCATATATTCTACACACTAACGTGCATAGTCGTTTTGTTGCCACTTCCCCCAATGATTTTAGAAATTCTGATGGAATGTTATCTATTCCTTCTGCCTTATTTGACCGTAAGTCCTCCAAAGCTCTTTTAAATTCCGATTCTAATACTGGATCCCCTATCTCTTCTAAATCTACTCCTGTTTCTTCTTCAATACTGGATCCCCTATCTCTTCTAAATCTACTCCTGTTTCTTCTTCTATCACATCAGACAAATCTTCACCCTCATAGAGACTTTCAATGAATTCTTTCCACCTACCTGCTCTCTCCTCTGCATTTAACAGTGTAATTCCCGTTGCACTCTTAATGTTACCACCGTTGCTCTTAATGTCACCAAAGGTTGTTTTGACTTTCCTGTATGCTGAGTCTGTCCTTCCGACAATCACATGTTTTTCGATGTCTTCACATTTTTCTTGCAGCCATTTCGTCTTAGCTTCCCTGCACTTCCTATTTATTTCATTCCTCAGCGACTTGTATTTCTGTATTCCTGATTTTCCCGGAACATGTTTGTACTTCCTCCTTTCATCAATCAACTGAAGTATTTCTTCTGTTACCCATGGTTTCTTCGCAGCTACCTTCTTTGTACCTATGTTTCCCTTCCCAACTTCTGTGATGGTACTTTTTAGAGATGTCCATTCCTCTTCAACTGTACTGCCTACTGCGCTATTCCTTATTGCTGTATCTATAGCGTTAGAGAACTTCACACGTATCTCGTCATTCCTTAGTACTTCCGTATCCCACTTCTTTGCGTATTGATCCTTCCTGACTAGTGTCTTGAACATCAGCCTACTCTTCATCACTACTATACTGTGATCTGAGTCTAAATCTGCTCCTGGGTACGCCTTACAATCCAGTACCTGATTTCGGAATCCCTGTCTGACCATGATGTAATCCAATTGAAATCTTCCCGTATCTCCCGGCATTTTCCAAGTATACCTCCTCCTCTTGTGATTCTTGAACGGGGTATTCGCTATTACTAGCTGAAACTTGGTACAGAAAACAATTAGTCTTTCTCCTCTTTCATTCCTTGTCCCAAGCCCATATTCTCCTGTAACCTTTTCTTCTACTCCTTCCCCTACAATTGCATTCCAGTCGCCCATGACTATTAGATTTTCGTCCCCCTTTACATACTGCATTACCCTTTCAGTATCCTCATACACTTTCTCTATCTGTTCATCTTCAGCTTGCGGGGCGCTGATGACCTCGATGTTGAGCGCCCACAAACCCCAACACACGCTTCAGCTTGCGACGTCGGCATGTATACCTGAACTATCGTTGTCGGTGTTGGTCTGCTGTCGATTGTGATTAGAACAACCCGGTCACTGAACTGTTCACAGTAACACACCCTCAGCCCTACCTTCGTATTCATAACGAATCCTACACCTGTTATACCATTTTCTGCTGCTGTTGATATTAGCCGATACCCATCTGACCAGAAATCCTTGTCTTCCTTCCACTTCACTTCACTGACCCCTACTATATCTAGATTGAGCCTTTGCATTTCCCTTTTCAGATTTTCTAGTTTCCCTACCACGTTCAAGATTCTGACATTCCACTCCCCGACTCGTAGAACGTTATCCTTTCGTTGATTATTCAATCTTTCTCTCATGGTAACCTCCCCCTTGGCAGGCCCCTCCCGGAGATCCGAATGGGGGACTATTCCGGAATCTTTTGCCAATGGAGAGATCATCATGACACTTTCTTCACTTACAGGCCACATGTCCTGTGGATACACGTTACGTGTCTTTAATGCAGTGGTTTCCATTGCCTTCTGCATCCTCATGTGGTTGATCATTGATGATTCTTCCGCCTTTAGGGGCAATTTCCCACCCCTGGGGCAAGAGAGTGCCCTGAACCTCTATCCGCTCCTCCGCCCTCTTTGACAAGGCCGTTGGCAGAATCAGGCTGACTTCTTATGCCGGGTGACGAATACACGCTTACAACGTGCGTTCACCGCGATGTCGCCAAACACGGATGCGACCATCATGATGCTGTAAACAGAGCCTGGATTCATCCGCAAAAAAATGACGTTTTGCCATTGCTGCACCCAGGTTCGTCGTTTAGTACACCATCGCAGGCGCTCCTGTCTGTGATGCAGCGTCAAGGGTAACCGTAGCCATGGTCTCCGAGCTGATAGTGCATGCTGCTGCAAACGTCGTCGAACTGTTCGTGCAGAAGGTTGTTGTCTTGCAAACATCCCCATCTGTTGACTCAGGGATCGAGACGTGGCTGCACGATCCATTACAACCATGCGGGTAAGATGCCTATCCTCTCGACTGCTTGTGATACGAGGCCATTGGGATCCAGCACGGCGTTCTGTATTACCCTCCTGAACCCACCGATTCCATATTCTGCTAACAGTCATTGGATCTCGACCAACTCGAGCAGCAATGTCGCGATACGATAAACCGCAATCGCGATAGGCTACAATCCGACCTTTATCAAAGTCGGAAACGTGATGGTAAGCATCTCTCCTCCTTACACGAGGCATCACAACAACATTTCACCAGGCAACGCCGGTCAACTGCTGTTTGTGTATGAGAAATCATTTGGAAACTTTCCTCATGTCAGCACGTTGTAGGTGTCGCCACCGGCGCCAACCTTGTGTGAATGCTCTGAAAAGCTACTCATTTGCATATCACAGCATGTTCTTCCTGTTGGTTAAATTTGGAGTTTCTAGCACGTCACCTTCGTGGTGTAGTAATTTTAGTGGCCAGTAGTGTATGTTCTTTTGTATCTAATGCTGGGGACAAAGGGAGAGCTGACGCAATTTTGATACAAAAAATAGAGGTATGTATTTCATTTGCACTACCCTATAGGATTAATTGTTTGACAGGAGTCTGACCACCACATTATTATGATTCTTCTATGTAACAGAACCTGTTTTCAACGTTTGAGAATCACATGCAAACATTTTGCAAATAAAGTAAATAAATTTCTGAAACAAATAGATTGCTTCGCTATGAGATGTATGCACTTATGTTTGCCAACATAAACACCCTACTTCACAATAACATTTTCATCTTACATTAGTCATATCTGGTGAGGAAATTCTACCGATCACACACACTAGTAGTTGTGAAGAGCGCTCCTTTCATCAACTGTTTGGAGCTGTGGGTGCGCCGCTGGCTAAGACATCGCATCGTCTAATGGGCACCAGCCGGGAGAGACCTGCACATACATTGACCATGCTCGCAGCTGCATGTCCATCCCCCACATCCACACACCAGCCCTATCTATTGCTCAGAGTTCAGACAGACTGTCACCAAGCAGTCAACCGATCAGTTCACATGGGTGGAATAATCAACCAGCAGCACTGCTTGGACTTATCCCCATGGCTGCGGGCGAGAGCTGACAGGTTGGAGCATTCTTTGTAACTAATCACCCATCGCAGGCTAAGCTAAGCCGTGACTTGCAGTCGATGGAAGCCTCGTGTCCACTCATACCACCAGCCGCACTGCACTAAGAGACAAGCAGACGTGGCTTGGATGTTTAGCTCTATTTGCAATTCCTTACAGAATTGCTGATGATTGAGAGCACGTGATCTTATCTAATTAAAGCTGATGTGATTGGATTTAAGACTTCTGAGAAATCCAAGCATTTTCCACACAAAGACTGTAGACGAATGATGCAATGTACAATTAACAGTTTTGATCCACCACCATTATCTGCCTCATTAGACACAAGAGCAATGATATTCTTATTCTATTTATTTGCCACCATCAGTTGTGATACAACTTAAGCTTTTGTGATAAGGATTGTTTTCCTAAACAGTCTTCTACTCCTTTAAAAAAATTTTATTCTGTGAACCATGCTGTGAACTCTATGAATGGCAACTCTTTGTACACTTCATAACTTCTGATCATCCCTCAAATAAAAATTTACGTGCGTGCAGTACCTGAAACTTCTGTTGACTCATCCACAGGCAGAGAGAACCATTCTAAGTTTGAGTTTTTTTCAGACAGTTGAATTAATATACGAGGGTTGCCCAGAAAGTAATACACCACATTCTTTCCTTCAACAGTTCCTTATTGAATATAATGTGAATTAAGCACACAAAGGAATGGCGTTTTATAAGCACACACTATTTCTCCACATAGTCTCCATCCTGTTCTATAGCCTTCCTCTAGCACGAAACAAGGGCGTGTGTGCCCTGTTGGTACCAACCCTCGTTCTGGTAGCAGAGCCAGTGCTTCACTGTGAGAATCACCACCTCATGGCCCTCAAAATGTCTTCCAAGAATGGCATCCTTTAATGCCCAAACAGGTGGAAGTTTAAGAGGGCTATGTCAGGGCTGCAGTGTGGATGGGGTAACACAGTCCAGTCCTATTTTGTGATGTGTTCAGCAGTCCTCAGACTTAGCTTGTTGCAACATGTGATGTGTGACAGCCATGGATGGTCTCCCCAGTCGCTGCAAATCGTGTAGCTGCGCTGAACCGCCTTCTGATGATGTGACCCTCTGTGGCCACTGACTAGCTGTAGTTCAGTCGACAGCAGATGCTCCATAGACTTTGCAGAAACGTTTGTGAATATTCCCCACAGTTTCTTTCTCTGCAGTGAGAAATTCAGTGATGGCACACTGCTTGTGACGTACATCACATACAGAAGCCATTCTGAAACAGTCCTGCAGCTATGCTATTGTGAGAAGTAATAGAAACTTGGCGGGCTCTTTCAGGAGACATATTACTTTCTGGGCAACCGTTGTATTTTCTGCAATATAATTTACTCTTTGAGCCACAGTGTTTGCTGGCAAACTGATGTTTTTAAAAGAATTAGCTTTCTTCAACTGCTTCAGTCATGCAATCCTTTATTAATTCGCCATCAATAAATGGTTTCCATGCTCAGATATTGAGTGAGTCACATGGAAACTGGCTTGAGTTGCTGCTTCTTGTTTACCATTTTCTTTCTTAAAATACGTTTGCTGAAATTTCAGCCTGCATTTCAAAGACGCATATGCTTCTGACCATTAGCTTCCAATAAATTTGGAGTAACTTTAAGAGTCTTTAGTCTCATAATGACGTTTTATATAGTATGTTTCGAGAACTAATAATGTTTCATTGAAAATTATACACATGGTTTTATCACTTGACTCAGTCACGAATATTATTGTTCTTTAAAATTTCTGCACTCACTGTCTGTCTGCCATTTCTTTTCCATATCTACACAAATCCTAACAAAAGAGATATAACTGCACATCATAATGATGTTCAATAACCGTATTAAGAGGAAGGGTTTTGGGTAAAGAAGTGCACTGATTTATCTTAAAGGTAATTTTAACTAAACACTCACTGTTAAACACAATGTATCTTCACTAAAAAAACTGTAGTCACAAAACACACTACTCCCACCATATTTTGCTTTTCATGTCGTACATGCTGCTACTACCTACATGTACTACTGCATGTAATTTCAGGAATCTCGAGCAAATGTCACTACATTAAGCATTGTCAGAAGTAGTAGTATTAACACGTAAAGTGCATCATGTGCATTACCTATCACTGCGTCAATGAAATGACCTAGACACTTGCCCGCAAGTGGCAACAGAAACTGCAGAGTGGAGTCCATTCCAGCTCCTTGTGCCATAGACATCTCAATTACCGTTTAGTACTGAAATGAAAATATGCGCGTAATTCAGCAGTCCAGTATGTTGGTACGATGAGCTATAGTCTGTCCAGCTTTCCTTGAGCCATGCCAGCGGTGACTTTGGGGAAAGAAGAGACATTCCCAAGTGCTGATACCATATGCAGTTTGTGCTATGCTCTGATTACTTGCTGTGATGTCAGTGACACATGGAAGTAGTAATGTTATGTGAAAGCACGGTACAATGACCTTCAAGAGTGATATTTATTTCTAGCAATGTACATGAAATGAAATTAAGGACACAGCTCAAGGTCAGATAAGCACTTCACTGTGAAATGACTACTACAGTGCCACTCAGTGTCAGTTTGTAAAGAAGCAATGGTAAGAGTCACAAAAACTTCTTAATTGTACCAAGGAGCTGTGAGCAGTTCTAGGGTATCAGTCCTCAAGAAACCTTAGACTATAGCTAGGTCTCGGCGCTTGGGAATTTGGGGAAGAGCCAGTGTGGCCCTTAGACTAAAATGTTTGGGGATGCCTAGTGTGTACTATCCGTGCTCTGTGGGCTTAAGTCCTGCAGAATACCCCTTGTTCCATCTGCAGTTATACATTGTAAGTCATAATAATAAAAGAGACAGTGTCCAAAGATTTTCTGGTCATGATGACCGCCACCTAGGACACATAAACAGTGATCATTTACCTGTGTGTGACATGCCCAGCCAATATGAGGAACCAGTGCCTTTGATCTCTTCGAAAATGGAACACTATCTGGTAACTTGTCAATGTGGAACATGAGTTTAAATGTAGAGGTCATCATCTTCTGAGAGCTTTTTGGAGATGTTCCACAATGCTGCATACTTCCAGTTTCCACAGTTTTGACAATGAGAAATATTGCCTCCATCTTTTACCTTCATCCAGCCTGTGGTTGTGAGAGTAGATTAACATACTCCATGTGATGTCCAGTTTCCTGTGAGAGCCAATGGATCAAAACAGGTTAATGCTGATTGAGCACTTGACACAGATCTCAGGGAAATATTAGAAAAACAAAATGTATGCCAATGAACAAAGTTGAAGCCACATACTGCTTGGACTTGTTATAGCAGGAAAACAATGTATCCAAGTGCTTATGAAAGAACAACACAAGAATGCTCTCTTGTGACTGATAGTGTGTGGGATATGGTCCTCCTAGAGTATGGCTGACAAGACTTTACACTGGTCTGTGTAAGTGACTTCGATCACTGGCCACTAACTAATGGAATTAATGGAACAGAACTGTCGGAATGTGATGGGATTTTGAGAGAATTAGCAAGGTCTGTGACTTGGCAGGGGGCATCTATTAGTCGTGAAAATCATGTGGAATCAAATGCTAATATCGAAGACTAGAAGATTCTTGAGAATACGACAGGTAAGTGATACTCAGACGAAAGGGAAGTTGAGAGTTGAGCTGGGTATAGCTTGTTCTAAATGCTGTCGGCAAACATACTACAACCTCTCACATAGGTCTTGTGAAGTGACTGCAGTGAGAAAATTAGGAGCTAATATGAAGATTTTTTACTAATAGACAATCAGCAGCAGAAGTTCCCTCTTTTGTTTTCGCAATAAATAAGAGAAAACATATGTCTGCTAGTTTTGTGTGCCTATAAATGGATGGAGTGAGATGTTAATAGGTAGACTAAATTAATATTTATATCTATATGTTTACTTTACAAGCCATCATATCGTGGGTGGCAGCGGGTGCCCTATATCACTACTAGTCATTCCATTTGCAAATAGAGTGGGGGAAAAAGACTGCCTATATGGCTCCTTATGAGAGCTAATTTCTTGTATCTTATGTTCGTGGTCTTTATTTGTGGTCCTTTTGCGAAATGTATGTTGGTGGCGGTAGAATCCTTCTGCAGTCAGCTTCAAATGTCGACTCTCAATACTGTTGCTTGAAATCAACATCGTCTTCCCTCCAGGGACTCCTATTTAAGCTACCTTGTGAATGTAATCTGACTACTAGAAAAAAATTATTCACCATGAAAAGTGATTCATCATCAGTTTAATTAATCAGTATATCAATTTAATATCAATGATGTGCAACTATGCAGCTGGAAGTGGGGGGCTAGAGTACCATGGATAAAATTCAGGAGTTGGACAGGTAATCACACTCTTTTTCTATTGTGGCGAGATCTTTTAACGAAATTTCGATCGTCCACCTACACCGGAATGGATGACCATCGTAATAAAATCAGCTATATTACCAAATTATGAAGTGATACATAATATTGACCTGATATTTACGACTTCTCTTTGCTGTTACCTTAAGAGATGAAGCATTCAGTTATTTTGAAAGAGTTTGAATGTGAGGGAGCATCCCGTAATGTAGGTAAAGCACTCCATCATGAGCCGAAAATGAGTCTAGTCGTTTATTGCAGGACATAACAGATATTAAGTTGATTAGAACAGATTTCTTTACCTGTCAAGAGACTACTTAGAGGAAATATAGCGTATGCGTACCGATACAGGATAGTCACAAGAGGTTACGATACTTTAGCGAAGTGAAAATGTGTGTATGCCGGATTTCTTTTGTCTTCAAAAACAACTTGTATAAAAGGGAGAAATCTACATTTTGCGTGAGGGATTCGAGGTGTATGGCTAAAAAATACCTTTTTCACATTAGGCAAAGTGGATTTTTCAAACTGGAGAGAGTCTAATTGCACTTAAAACTACGAATTCAAGCCACAACTGCTTGCCTTGCAGCATGTCACGGCCTGCAGCACGTGTGGGGACGAGTTGCATAGAATGCTCCGATCTGTCAGCTCTTATTTGCGGTTGCAGGGCCAAGTCCCAGTGGTGGTGCTCTCTGGGTGGCTGATTAGCTAAGTAACCATTATGTCAGGTGTGCAGTGACAAAAGCGAATGCATCTGTTGCCTGAAAGATCCAATATGATGCATGTTTATGCTACATGATTATTCCACCCACATAAATTGATCAGTTGACTGCTTGGTGACAGTCTCTCTGACTTCTGAACATTCAGTAGGGTCAACATGTGGATGCTGGGGGATGGACATGCAGCTGCCAGCATAGTAATGCACATGGGGGTTCTCTTCCGACTGGCGCCCATCTGCCATTACAATGTCTCATCCAGCAGTGTGACCACGGCTCCAGACAGCTGGTGGACGGTGCACTCTTTGCGATCATAAGTGAGTGTTTCAATAGGATTTTTGCACCAAGTATGGTATGTGTAAGGTGGGAACATTGGGGTGGAGGAGAATGTCTTTGTTTTCAATCGTTGGTACATATAAGACAGACATATTTAGTGCTATGATCTATTTGTGGCAGAAATTTAATTAGTTGAATTGCAAAATGTATGTAGGTGATTCTCAAACGTTGAAAGTAGTTTTCATTGCGAAGAAGACTCATTGTAAGGTGGTGTGGGTCTTTTAAGCCATCTGTTTGACTCCCGTTTCATGATCTATTTGACAGAGTAGTGCAAATGGTCTATTTTTGGTATCGAAAGGGTGCCAGCTCTCCCTTTGTGCTCGGCTTTAGCCAATAGGAACACAGTATTCTGGGGAGAGATAAAAACCTCCATCTGTGTGTTTGGAGGCTGTGGTCCACACACAAACAGGAAATGGTCAATTGAGAGAGACAGAGACATCAAGCTAATCTCGAATTATCTGATCAATAAAACGTCGCCACCTGATGCTCTGTTTGGCGCCGCAAGATTAAAGGAGTCTGATATCCGGTCTGTGCTCGGCGGTATTTAGGATAATTATCTGTAATTAGGACATTGGGCGGATTTTGACCTCTCTGGCGGCTCCTGGATGACAGACAAGTGCGGGGGGCGACACCAAACAATGGCTAATACACCACCTTCATTCGATTCCTTGGTGCTTACAGTTATTACACCATGGGCAGTGGGGGCAGATGTGAGATTTACCCACTGGGGTAAATCCCTTGTTATTAAATTATTCATTTATTTTTCATTTTATATTTCTCTGTATTTTGTTAACTCGAAATTCTAACCAGTGCATAGATTATTTGGCTGCAGGATCACAGTTGCAGGTTATTATTTGCAGCGAATTATTTGCGGGATATGATAGCAAACGTGCGCTGCTCCATGCTATGACTACAGCGAGCTAATCTTTTTAAGCAGAGCTGTGCCTAGCCCAAGTACCTAATGCATGAGTAAGCACGGGTAAAGACGCAACAGATTTGATCACATGGGATGGTGCTTGGAAGAGCAACGACACTAGCAGTAACCGTTAGGTACCGTCTCAACTGAATACCGTAACATTCACATCCACCAAACTTAAATGCAAATCAATTTCAAAAGGCAGATATAAATTCTCTTGATTCTTTCCTAAGAGACAATGAAAATGTTGTGGGGGAGACTAACCAAAGACTGCGTTGTATTGATAGAACATTTAGAAGATGCAACAGATCTATTAAAGAGACTGCCTACTTTACGTTTGTCCTTCCTCTGTTGGAATATTGTTCTATAGTCTGGGACCCTTGCAGACAGGGCTGACGGAAGACAACATGCATTGCTCCATACTCCAGCTTCTATGGCTTTCCTGTTAGGGGCATTTGCATTTCTGATGAGTGGTTTTAGAATTCGAGCTCGCCCTGCAGTTCCCTGCTTACGGAGCTCCCTTCGTGTTGTTTTGGCGCTGACAGGGTTGACGAGTGCGACAGTCGTTCTCGCAGTAACTTTTGCAGGTGTCGCCCTCATATTTCTCGTCACAGACGTCTTCATTGACAGTCAGTCACCAACATTCAACTCGCACATTCGCCAGCGTTGTGACTTAGCTAATGATGCTTTCCGGCTTTTCAGGTGTGCGGTGTAAATCTTCCATGCGACACCAAACACTTTGCCTACGTTGATTATCGAAGCATGCGCCATATGATCACAAACAATTTCTCCACATTCGAATTCACTTAGCTCCAACAGAATGCACTCACATCTGCACAGAACATTGTTATGATCACAACAGACAGTTGTCAACGTATTGAGGACATTGGACAGATGTCGTCCTAGGTCATCTTCAAGAGCGCAATCTGCGGGCTAAGCTAGCATCTGCACTTACGTTGTAGGATGCAGTTCTCGTGAAGTTTCCATGTTTACTCGCATATCCAACGTCTGTAGCTTACAGCCAGCTTCATAATTTATTAATATTATAATACTTTCTGTAATGTAAGCGGATGGTAAATGTCAGTATCGACATTAGTAGACGTTGGACCCGGTTTAATACTATCTCAGAATGCATACAGAAGCATCTGTATACTAATCTGTTGTTTTGTTAATTTGTAAGTATAATAATAATTTCGACATAAATCGCGGCCATCTGCTGAACCGGAACTGTAAACGAGCTCTTCCCAGAAACGTGCTGGATGAACATGATATCGTTATTTGGAATGTGACGAGAGCAGCCATGTTGAGAGTAGCCTTTATTCGATTTCCCGCCGTCCGGATGAAGCCGGAGCAGAACCAGTTCGTTACAAAATACTCCCCTTCCGGCACGCAGATTCCATTT
Source organism: Schistocerca americana (assembly GCF_021461395.2). NCBI lineage: Eukaryota > Metazoa > Arthropoda > Insecta > Orthoptera > Acrididae > Schistocerca > Schistocerca americana. The sequence continues at coordinate 827,966,952 of NC_060119.1, read as the reverse complement.
CCTGTGCTCCGTGGTGGCTACGACATCAATAATCACGTTGCGAGCATCGATCGCAGCTTCGGTGGTACAGTCCGTCGCGTACGTATGCCTAACGAAATTTTCTTGTGTGAAAGAGGCCATAGTTGGTCCCCGACAGCTTTCAGAGGAAGAGCAATTAATGTAGGAATCCCGATCAAAACGTCTGTCATATTTTCGCAAGATATAAAACTAGCTGATACAACACATCTATGTTGCTTGTTTATCTTCCACTTCTACATTCTTCTGTTTAGTCTACCATATCCAGTGGACAGCAAACCGTCAAACATAAGTACGTCATCAGTTTGTTACTGCTTATTCCTTTTCATTTTATGACTGCAGCACGTAGCTTTGTCTGGGATACATTCAAAACCTATTGGGTTCAAATACCTGTCTGGTCATCCGAATTTGGCTTTCGTATTGTTTCTCTAAATCGCGTTAGCCGAAGGCTGATATGGAAAAGTCATCACCGAAAACGTGTCCAGCGACTCACCTATTTTCAGCAATACTTAACCCTTCTTTTATTCTGTGAAATCTGACGGAGAGGTAAATAGGTCGACGTGTACTGAATACTTTATATACGGTGACCGTAAATTTTGTCAGCTTCGAAATGGTTATGGATTTTTTAAACTTGACCAACGTGTTTCTGAGGTAAATAGTAAGTTCGGATCGTTTCGATGAAACACAGTCCGTCCCTCACATACTACAGCTGTAATGTAGCACTATCTGTTATGAAGTTTTCCTCTGATTAATTTTTCAGTTTAGTTATTTATATTTCCGTTCATAATTAAAGAAAAATTTCTCTCTATAATAGACACATACAATCGCATATTATAAATGGGTATATTATCTTCCGACTTCATCTTTATTCACATAACGACTGAATGGGGGTAGTTCAAATAAAACTTCAGTGTGGAACTGTTTCAGTTTTTACAGCTTTTCGATACTTGACAAGCCGAAATGTGCGGCACATCTGTTTAACACTAGTTGTTGTTTCGGTCAGTTTTGAAGTAAGTGTTTACGTGATTCACAATATGAAGAAAAAATTATCGAAGATCTTGTTCGAAGTATTAACCTAAATCAGCTGTTTTTTCGGAAGGTCCTTGCGGTACTGATAAACGTTCAGCTAAGTTGTTTACCTCATATAATTCCCGAGTAGTTTAATCCATCGTAATTCTGTTTTTACGCAGATGTATTGTGACAAACTCTCACAAAACGACTTACAGTTGCACATGGAAAATCGAAGTTAATACCGATATGTCTGCAATTAATACAGGTATGAAAAGAGAATATAAGTCATTTAGTGACGACTTTTCGACAATACATTTGTATGAAAACAGGATTACAATATATCGAACGGCAAATACGTGAGGTCAATGGCTTCGTTGAATCATTGTATGTATATTTTACAGTGAATGTGAAAGAATGATAGACAATTTGTGACTAAGGTTCATCACCACTAGATACAGAAGGGACGGCTTAATGTCCTCGTTGGTATCGTTGGGGAAATCATCTAAAGGCGAGTGGTACGAAAGGTGGACGTGTTGACAGGTTACTGTTTGCCGCGATAAAGACATCACTTCGGACGACTTTTAAGGCTGTTCAAGTTCGCGATCTACGAAAACAAATGCTTTCGCTAAGCCAGTGCCTGCTTTATAAATGTTTCGGGTACGCTAGTTTTCTGCAAGTATCCAGCCACACAATGGCCACTGCAGTGTGTGCCTTTATTAGAAACGCTGCGCGATATATCAGCCTGACTAAATGCAAAAATTTTGGGTCTTTAGATATAGACGAGGAGTTGGCACACTGGAACAAGAAATGAAAAAAACTGCCCAGGTTGGCACTGAAATATATGGTCAGCCAATGGTAAGACGAGATAACAGAAGCTGAGGGATCATAAAACACAAGTGAAGGAAGATGTCGATCAAAACCGTCTTCATGTACAATGTGATGTAGAATGAGTGACAAAATCGTGACAATTGAGAAGTATTGGTTCGGATTTGACGAATGATGTCACATTATATCTAAGAGTGGCCCATTTCTGACCGAAAAGTTTTGATTACTGGATTGACAATACATCTGTGTTCAAAACATTTTATATATATTTGTAGAAGTTGTCAAATTGTCATATAGTAACAAAAAATATTAATATATAACTATAGTTAAACAGGTAAGAAATGTTGACATCTAACATTTTTGGCAACATTGCGACAAGTCCTTTCTTCCTGCTTGCTGCTGTTTGATGTAACATCTATTTCTGACTTCTCTCTTCTGAGGACGGTTCGTTTCTGACCAAAGCTGACAATGCAACTATGTGGCGAAGTTTATTTTCCAAATATTTCTAGAATCTGTGAATCGTCTCTTTCTCAATGTAATCTAAAACAATCGTTCACAAGAACAATATTATAATATCCTCAAAAATAACATTATTATATAACTATTGTTATAGAGGTACGAAAATGTTGGGACAATTCCTTTGTTCCTACTTGAGATTCTTTAGTTGGCAAAGAATCGTCATTTCCACTAAATGAGACAGCGTCGCCCTCTTGAAAGGTTGTCTATCACACCTGCTCTCCCAAATGCTGTAGGAACTTTATCTAACATCTGTTTACGTTCCCAAGAAGCTGATGGAATGAGAATGCCATTCACAAAAATCGTAATTTTCTTTTTAATAATTCATCCCCAAGACCGTGTTCAAATACCTGACGAAAGCTGTAACTGATACGTTGGGACCAGATTGTAGAACACAGTATTGGTAGCTGCTACTCCGAATGTAACTTCTTAATACTGTCTTCATTTGGGATGGAGTGGTACCTGCCAGTACCCTGAGTTTACATCAATGCTTTGATAATTTTAGCTTCTCTGAATTTCTATAGCAATGTTTCTGAACTGTCGTTTATCTCATTTGGAATCATTATTTTGCTTAGAGCTAATCTGACGTCACTGTTTTCTTTTCATCAATATACGGGGGTTGGAACTTAAAGAGTGGCAGGTATCTAGTCACAACCGATACAAAAGCGTTACATGTTTGCACCTGTTACTGTCCTTCAAAGTAGTCACCAGCGTTGTGTAGAACCCGTTGCCAGCGATGTGGAAGGCGTAGTATACCGTTAGCAGAGCCTGTTCTGTTGATGGTGCGAATGGAGCGGTCTACTGCCTGTCAAATCTCTGGAACAGTTCTGAAGCGAATGCCACGAAGTGGTTCCTTCATCTTCGGAATCAAATCAAAGTCACAAGGACTTGAGTCCGGGGTGTATGGTGGATGGTGGATGGTACAGTACTTCCCAGTACCGTCGACCGAACAGAGCAGCAACAGCTAGCGCTGTATGCGCCCGCGCATTGTCGTGCAAAATGATGGGTGGGTTGCTCAGAAAGTGTCGCCGCTTATTTCGCAAAGCTGGTTGCAGGTGATGCTCCAAAAACAAACAGTAATACTGTGCATTGACGGTCTGCCGTGGAGGAACGTAATGCGTTAGGATAACACTATCACATTCGTACACCGTTATGTTAGACCGCTCGCTCACAATGGACTGTGTTTCCCTCGATTGTGCGCACACCGGTGACGTGGGACGAGTAAGTCAATTTGCTCGGAGGTATGGCAGGTACGTCAACAACGTGTGCTATCAGCGACAATAGTAGATTTCATTGCGTAGTGTCTCCGCAGCAGTGTTGCCAGTATTTAAGTTCCAATCTACGTACAAAGGGAAACCGTATCAACTAGAAGACCATCCCGACATTTTGTCCTATAACATTTCCTGTGATTAACGAAAAATTTTACATGAACTTTAACTAAGAAACGACAGAGTGCTTTTTGTATGCCTCTAATGGATGGGAAAGTACATTCTGATGTTTCCAACTTCCACTAACCTTTAGATTCCTTTGTTTGGGATATTTTCCACCTCAGTTGTGAATTCTTCTGCTTCCAATATGGCATCATCACAGTGAATGTCCCATCTCATTTTCTGTTTATTGAGGAAATCTTTGTCTCCCTATTACCAATTCATTAGTAATGCTTGTCATCCTACCGTATAGTGACGGTTTCTGATCTCCTGTCCTTGCTGTAACAGTGCAATGAAATAGTACACTGAAAATATTTTTGCTTTTTATCATTACACTGTCGTTGCGTAACTGACGTTCACTGAATACTTCTTGAAGCATTCACCACACACGATTAAAGTTACCCTCAGGCCTGGTACCATCTGCACTGAGATTTCAAAGTGTTTCGCATTTATCGCTATATCTATTATGATCCCCCCATGAACCATGGACCTTGCCGTTGGTGGGGAGGCTTGCGTGCCTCAGCGATACAGATAGCCGTACTGTAGGTGCAACCACAACGGAGGGGTATCTGTTGAGAGGCCAGACAAACGTGTGGTTCCTGAAGAGGGGCAGCAGCCTTTTCAGTAGTTGCAAGGGCAACAGTCTGGATGATTGACTGATCTGGCCTTGTAACAATAACCAAAACGGCCTTGCTGTGCTGGTACTGCGAACGGCTGAAAGCAAGGGGAAACTACAGCCGTAATTTTTCCCGAGGGCATGCAGCTTTACTGTATGATTACATGATGATGGCGTCCTCTTGGGTAAAATATTCCGGAGGTAAAATAGTCCCCCATTCGGATCTCCGGGCGGGGACTACTCAAGAGGATGTCGTTATCAGGAGAAAGAAAACTGGCGTTCTACGGATCGGAGCGTGGAATGTCAGATCCCTTAATCGGGCAGGTAGGTTAGAAAATTTAAAAAGGGAAATGGATAGGTTGAAGTTAGATATAGTGGGAAATAGTGAAGTTCGGTGGCAGGAGGAACAAGACTTCTGGTCAGGTGACTACAGGGTTATAAACACAAAATCAAATAGGGGGAATGCAGGAGTAGGTTTGATAATGAATAGGAAAATAGGAATGCGGGTAAGCTACTACAAACAGCATAGTGAACGCATTATTGTGGCCAAGATAGATACGAAGCCCACACCTACTACAGTAGTACAAGTTTATATGCCAACTAGCTCTGCAGATGACGAAGAAATTGAAGAAATGTATGATGAAATAAAAGAAATTATTCAGATTGTGAAGGGAGACGAAAATTTAATAGTCATGGGTGACTGGAATTCGAGTGTAGGAAAAGGGAGAGAAGGAAACATAGTAGGTGAATATGGATTGGGGGACAGAAATGAAAGAGGAAGCCGCCTGGCAGAATTTTGCACAGAGCACAACATAATCATAACTAACACTTGGTTTAAGAATCATGAAAGAAGGTTGTATACATGGAAGAACCCTGGAGATACTAAAAGGTATCAGATAGATTATATAATGGTAAGACGGAGATTTAGGAACCAGGTTTTAAATTGTAAGACATTTCCTGGGGCAGATGTGGACTCTGACCACAATCTATTGGTTATGACCTGTAGATTAAAACTGAAGAAACTGCAAAAAGGTGGGAATTTAAGGAGATGGGACCTGGATAAACTGAAAGAACCAGAGGTTGTACAGAGATTCAGGGAGAGCATAAGGGAGCAATTGACAGGAATGGGGGAAATAAATACAGTAGAAGAAGAATGGATAGCTTTGAGGGATGAAGTAGCGAAGGCAGCTGAGGATCAAGTAGGTAAAAAGACGAGGGCTAATAGAAATCCTTGGGTAACAGAAGAAATATTGAATTTAATTGATGAAAGGAGAAAATATAAAAATGCAGTAAATGAAACAGGCAAAAAGGAATACAAACATCTCAAAAATGAGATCGACAGGAAGTGCAAAATGGCTAAGCAGGGATGGCTAGAGGACAAATGTAAGGATGTAGAGGCCTATCTCACTAGGGGTAAGATAGATACCGCCTACAGGAAAATTAAAGAGACCTTTGGAGATAAGAGAACGACTGGTATGAATATCAAGAGCTCAGATGGAAACCCAGTTCTAAGCAAAGAAGGGAAAGCAGAAAGGTGGAAGGAGTATATAGAGGGTCTATACAAGGGCGATGTACTTGAGGACAATATTATGGAAATGGAAGAGGATGTAGATGAAGATGAAATGGGAGATACGATACTGCGTGAAGAGTTTGACAGAGCACTGAAAGACCTGAGTCGAAACAAGGCCCCCGGAGTAGACAATATTCCATTGGAACTACTGACGGCCGTGGGAGAGCCAGTCCTGACAAAATTCTACCATCTGGTGAGCAAGATGTATGAAACAGGCGAAATACCCTCAGACTTCAAGAAGAATATAATAATTCCAATCCCAAAGAAAGCAGGTGTTGACAGATGTGAAAATTACCGAACTATCAGCTTAATAAGTCACAGCTGCAAAATACTAATACGAATTCTTTACAGACGAATGGAAAAACTAGTAGAAGCCAACCTCGGCGAAGATCAGTTTGGATTCCGTAGAAACACTGGAACACGTGAGGCAATACTGACCTTACGACTTATCTTAGAAGAAAGATTAAGGAAAGGCAAACCTACGTTTCTAGCATTTGTAGACTTAGAGAAAGCTTTTGACAATGTTGACTGGAATACTCTCTTTCAAATTCTGAAGGTGGAAGGGGTAAAATACAGGGAGCGAAAGGCTATTAACAATTTGTACAGAAACCAGATGGCAGTTATAAGAGTCGAGGGACATGAAAGGGAAGCAGTGGTTGGGAAGGGAGTAAGACAGGGTTGTAGCCTCTCCCCGATGTTGTTCAATCTGTTTATTGAGCAAGCAGTAAAGGAAACAAAAGAAAAATACGGGGTAGGTATTAAAATTCATGGAGAAGAAATAAAAACTTTGAGGTTCGCCGATGACATTGTAATTCTGTCAGAGACAGCAAAGGACTTGGAAGAGCAGTTGAATGGAATGGACAGTGTCTTGAAAGGAGGATATAAGATGAACATCAACAAAAGCAAAACAAGGATAATGGAATGTAGTCTAATTAAGTCAGGTGATGCTGAGGGAATTAGATTAGGAAATGAGGCACTTAAAGTAATAAACGAGTTTTGCTATTTGGGGAGCAAAATAACTGATGATGGTCGAAGTAGAGAGGATATAAAATGTAGGCTGGCAATGGCAAGGAAAGCGTTTCTGAAGAAGAGAAATTTGTTAACATCCAGTATTGATTAAAGTGTCAGGAAGTCATTTCTGAAAGTATTCGTATGGAGTGTAGCCATGTATGGAAGTGAAACATGGACGATAAATAGTTTGGACAAGAAGAGAATAGAAGCTTTCGAAATGTGGTGCTACAGAAGAATGCTGAAGATTAGATGGGTAGATCACATAACTAATGAGGAAGTATTGAATAGGATTGGGGAGAAGAGAAGTTTGTGGCACAACTTGACCAGAAGAAGGGATCGGTTGGTAGGACATGTTCTGAGGCATCAAGGGGTCACCAATTTAGTATTGGAGGGCAGCGTGGAGGGTAAAAATCGTAGAGGGAGACCAAGAGATGAATACACTAAGCAGATTCAGAAGGATGTAGGTTGCAGTAGGTACTGGGAGATGAAAAAGCTTGCACAGGATAGAGTGGCATGGAGAGCTGCATCAAACCAGTCTCAGGACTGAAGACCACAACAACAACAACTATTATGATCTGCTCTTTCACTGTTCATTTGGGGACTTCCACTGCAACATGTACTGATACCTCTGGCATTGGAAGACATGGAATTCTCTCTCTTCCTTCTTTTGGCCTTTATGATGTACGTGCTGTGAGAGAGGACTGACTGAACTAGCTCTACCTATTAAACCATCGATAGTATTCTCATAGCCATTGATTTCTGTAAAATATAATACTCGCTCTTCTAATTCCACATTTCTCCTGTAAGAGATCCTCCTCTGTATTTTTATTTACAATCATTATGTGAAAGTTATCTCTTGGTGATCCTACAGCTATTGTTCCTGACTGGACTGCATCAGAAACTCTCGACCGTTTCCAATATGTATTTGCTCTGTTTGCGATCTAAACCCATTCTCAAGCCGCTCATCCTCGTAATCAACTCTGTTTCATGCCATTTGTTGGTGACAGTCACAATATTCGTAATAGTAAGCATCATGTCCACTACAATTTCCTGCTCTACCTCTCCTTGTTCCATTATTTCGTTGGTAAAGGACATAGTGATTGTCTTCATTCCAAAGGTTATTAAGTCGCTAATCATTTCCACTTCGTCACTCTAACATTGATGGAATGTAAATCCCTTAATGCATTTCTGAACGACTGGATGACAGCTCTAGGCACACTAACTAGTTTCGTAATCTGTGCCTGTCCTTAGGACCCTTCTATGAGGTTTTTCATCTAGCTGTATCATTACTAAAGTTATTTTCTGTGTCTGAGTCCACCATTGTGGTGAATGGTCTTCGAACTGATTAAGAAATCATGTGGGACTTAGTTTTCCGTTCACATCGAACTTTGCAAAACTGCTATAGTGAAGGAAATTTTCCTCCCTAGTTATTGTAGGAGCAGTAGTAGTAGTAGCTTTATTCATCTGTAGATCTCTTTTTACAAGGATATAGGACATGTCAAATTATTTACAAGTTTAGATCAATTTAAAATAAGCTAATTCGTATACACACATATATTTACAGACTTCTAGTTAGAGACAGTCATTAGGTTTACTCGTGGTATAAAATACCTTTTTCTTACAAATAAGTTATTAAATAATGTAATGCCAGACTGTTCACTCATATCTCACTATCAAGTCACTGCACACACTATACACACATTGTTGTTTCACAACACTTCACTCACTACACACACACACACACACACACACACACACACACACACACACACAAACACACACACACACACACACAATGGTGATCTCTGGAACATTTTCTGCACCGCAACTTCCCATTTGCTATCCTGAACAACTGATACAGCATCCCTCCATAATGAGTGAGTTGTTGAGCTCAGAAAGAGGAAGAGGTATTAGTATTGTGCTATGCATAGCATGGGGGTAAGTATTTCTAGAAAGGAAAAAAGAAGGAAAAAATCATAAAGTGAAGGTATTGTGTGGGATCTTGGATATTTCATAACAATAATAATAGTTATTATTTATTTAGATAACATTTTTTATCAAACCCCTTCTCTGTTTTATCTAAGTAATCCTTCAATGTATAAAATGTATTGCATAACAGGTGCTTTTTAGCTGCCTTTTTAAATAAGTGTATTTCTGCAATTTCTTTAATCTCTTTTGGTAATTTATTGTACAGTTTCATTTCTTGGTAGAAAATGCTGTTTTAGTTGTATGTTTATTTTTTCTTAGTAAATGAAAGTTGAGTCTCTCCTGTTGCATGGTCATGGACAGAGCTGTTAGTGCAGTAATTACCAATGTTATTTTTGATGCGTACAACTGAGATCTTTACAATGAGCTCGACTAGTATTTTTGGTTATTATTCTTATGGCTCTTCTCTGGAGTTTGAAAATTGTGTTCATATTTTGTGCATTTGTTCCCAAAAAAAGAATGCCATTGCTAAGACTTGAGTGTGCATATGAATAATATGTAACTAAAAGACAATGCTTATTACACCCTGATGATAGGATTCTAAGGGAATAACATGTTGATGACATTCTGTTTGCAAGTACCTTTGTGTGTTCACACCACTTCAACTCAGAATCAATATTCATTCCTAGAAATTTTGCATTTGTTACACAGTCTATAGAGGTGCCATCTACATTTAATTTAACATTGTCATTTTTCCTCTTCAAACTGAAATTCATGGCACTAGTTTTCTTTATGTTCAATGTCATTTTATTCCTTATTGACCAATCATAAACTTCCTTGTGAATTTCATTTGCTTTCTCTGGAAGGATTTCTCTTGTTTTCTCAGTGACTATAATATTGCTGTCATCAGCGAAAAGAATTTTTTCACCATGAGTAACACTACTGGGAAAGCTATTGATGTATATCAGGAACAGTATTGGTCCTAATATGCTACCTTGCAGAACCCCTGCATTAATTTATCTTGAGTCTGATAAGTGTTTTACTAAATATTTGGATCTATTTGAAGTATTATCTCTAATCTTTGTATCCTATCTGTTAGGTATGATCGAAACCAGTCATTAGCTACCCCTCTTATTCGTAATGATTCTAATTTATTTAATAGAATGTTGTGGTCAGCTGTATCAAACGCCTTAGAAAGATCCAAAAATATGCCTATGACACACTCATCGTTATCAAGAGCATCAAGTACAACTTTTTTGAATTCTACTACAGCTGACTCCATATTTTTGCTACCTTGGAAACCAAACTGTGATTCGCTTAAAAGATTATATTTATTCAGGTAATTCATTAATCTATCTTTCATAATTGCTTCTATTATTTTTGAGAATACTGACAGCAGGGAAATGGGCTGGTAATTTTCTATGTCTTCTGCATTACCTTTTTTTAAGCAAAGGTACAACTCTTGTCTGTTTTAACTGCTCTGGAAATGCCCCTGATGTGAAGGATTTATTTATTATATTTGTTAAGGGGCCTTGTATTATTCCCATGCATTGTTTCAGTACACATATTGGTACTTTATCTAACAGTTTTATTTACTTCATTCTCTGTGGATGGAAGTAAAATCATTGTATTTAGTGCAAAATTATTTGCAGGTGTTGTTTCTTTAGGGGAATTTTTGCTGTAACTTCTCTGCAATACTTGAAAAATGCTCATTTACATAGTTTGCTAAGTGTTGTGGATGATTTATTACCTTATCCCCCTTCCTTAGCAGTATTTTATTCTGCATTTCTTTCCCTCTCCCTGTTTCCTTTTTTTAAATATCCTAGACTGCTTTGCTTTTAATTTTCTGCATTATATTTTTTTGTCATTAAATGACTTTTTGCAGCAATCAGCACCTTAATATAGATCTTTTTTGTATCTGTGATAGAAATTTAAGAAGACTGGATCATTGCAAATCTTTTTCATAGAACTGAGGTGTTTAAGTGTTTGGGAAGACTTCTTAATACCTGCTGCTATCCATTTGTTTTTGTGAGATGTTGATACAGACATGCACACTTTTGGAAAAACCTTTTCAAAGTTCAGTTTAAACAATGTGGAGAATTTAGAGAATTTCACATTCACATTGGTTTCCTTATACACTTCATCCTAGCTTTGTATTTCTAGTTCTTCTGAAAAATCCTTTCTTTTGATTTGTGATTGATGTTGTTTGTAGGCTTGTAGTTTAGGGAATGATTCAATGCCTGACTTTAATGTTGTTATTTGACAGAGATGGTCTAATAGTCTGAGATCTTTTACAGCTACAACACATTTTTCGCTATCCATATTTGTAGCCACAAGGTCAATTACTGATGCAGTCATTGTAGTAACCCTTGTTGCACTATTGACCTATAGGGACATGCCAAAACTTTGAAGGATGTTTATGGAGGTGTTACTGGATTCATTTCTGATATTAGTGTTGATATTAGTGACCCCACACACAATTATTTTAACCCTTGAGACTTTATCTAGTACTTCTGTTAATTCTTTGAAAAAAATGTCCACTCTACCACTGGGAGATCTATACACACAAAACGATTAATTTCTTGGTGATATCAAGCCCTGTTAATTCAATAGCATTTCAAAGTGTTTGTCTTTACTTTCTGTACTGAGGTCATGTCTTGATTTGAACTGCGTTCCTTTTCTGATATAAATACATGATCCTCCACTTCTTGAAGTAGTTCTGTAATAAGAGTGTGCCTTTCGTACAATGATAATACTGCATGTTGGATTTCCGTGTCTCTGCACCAGTACTCAGTAATACAAACTACTGTGCAGTTCAAAGATTGGAGCTCAGCTTCTACTATTTGCATTTTTTTTTATGGATTGCATGTTTTGATGGAGGATTGTTAAGTTTGTGATGTGCCCCATGTTACTCTTTCCAATGGTTTGTTTTTCTTTGTGACATCTGGTAAATGTCACATCTGAAGCGTTAAAATCTGTTTTGTGAGTGATTGTTTCAGTATTTTTTAAACAGCTGGAGATACTCTTTAGGCAGGGGAACCTGTTGTCTGCATTTATCCTAAAAAAGACCTACTTTTCCTACCTATGACAACAGGTATTTGACCATGTGTGGCCCAAGATCCACCACCTATACTTTCATGAATCAGGTGTACCCATCTTCCCTTCCCTGTCCTGTTCAGGTGTAGGCCATGCCTAGTGAAACCCTATATGTTGATAGTCCCGACGAGCACCAGAGAAATATGGGCAAAGTTCGCTCTCCTCAGAGCCATCCCTAACCCCACATTGATTAGCCTTACAGCTCCATCAAGGTGTGGTCGATCATGACACCATAATACCTCAACAAAGTTTGCTTTGGTGCCATCGGTCAGGGAAGCTACCTTGTCCAGATTACCACCAATCTCATATACCCCATCCCTGTTCAAACTGTTTCTTGCCCCACCCACTATCACTACATGGTCCTCTTTTGTGAAGTCCTTACATAAAGACCCCTAGCTCCTCTCTCACATGACTTAGTCCTGCATTTGCCTTAAGATACTGGTGTCCTGGTACGCTGCCCCTAAACGTTCCTCTATCTGAGGGCCTACACCTCGCCCATGGCTACTACCTAGCAGGCAGCACTTTTTTCTTCATAAGACTTCGTACATTCCTGGGCTTCTTGGCCTCCGTTGAATGTGCTCCACATTTCCTGCACCTCGTTCCTCCTGAGGCTCTTCTCCACTTAACTCTGGCAGTGGTAGATGCCTGTTTTTGGTGTTGTTGATAAAACTGTCTGATCGCGTTATCTTCCTTCCTATCCTCCTATCAGCTGCCAGTTCCCAACCACTCGCCTCACCCCCAATCTTCCTTGACCCTTATGAGTTCATTCTTTGCTTTCCTGTTCCCCAATCAAAATGTTCCTACTGCATACGCTGCAGTTCCAGGAGAGAGCGTCTCCTGTTCTCCCAACATTCTCCCCACTGCATTCCCCCCTCCCCCCCTCCCCCAGTGAAAATATTTCCTATACAAGATTGGCAACAAATCTCTCTCCTCACTAACCCTGTAACAGCTCCCACATTTCTCACTCTTGGTCAGTGTCGAAGGAATAATGAAGTTTAAAGAATGTTTCACGTTTGTCAAGGACGCGAGATTGGCAGTGTGTAAACAAAAAACGACACAAAGGTCTTATGTGCAGTGGTTGTTGTTTTTGTTCTGATTTAGAGATACAATGACAAAAGAATGAATTTGTAATTACTTTGAAACTTCCTGGCAGATTAAAACTGTGTGCCTGACCGAGACTCGAACTTGGGACCTTTGCCTTTCGCGGGCAAGTGCTCTACCATCTGAGCTACCGAAGCACGACTCACGCCCGCGAAAGGCAAAGGTCCCGAGTTCGAGTCTCGGTCGGGCACACAGTTTTAATCTGCCAGGAATTTTCATATCAGCGCACACTCCGCTGCAGAGTGAAAATCTCATTCTGTAATTACTTTGTTTTTAGAGAATTTACTTTATCAGGCGTGTTTGATCAGGTTTTTAAACGTTTATAACTCGGAAAATTTAGGCATAGATTGCGTCTACCTAACTAGTAAACAATAAAAATGTGTTAGTTAAATACGATGTTTATTTACACTTTTATTGCGGCAATAGACACTCATGAAACTAGTAGCTGTCTTTTTTTAAACGGACTTTGCAGTATCAAGAAGACTTGAATAGAATGTTGTATGTTTATGTCACGCAAAATTTCGGGTTACGTCGCGATTATCGGGACTTCAGCTAGAGAACAAGTTTTTTCAAGAAAAAACTCTGCTGGGACGCTAATATTCAGTTGTGTGGCAAGAACGGACACTACAGCAAGTATAAAAAACAAAACAAAAATTAAATTTGACTCTATTCCCTCTTAAATAATTTCTTTTAGTAGACGAAGAAAATACCTGTGATATCACTCGGTGACCATTCCAGGGGTTTTCAATGCAGGTTCCTTGTTACTAAGTCAAGAAGCATTCTAATATACGAAACAGGAAGCGAAACAAATAAGGTAAACAATGATCTGATGAGATGGCTAGTAACAATGCAATCAAAACCATAATAATGCGGAGGTAAGAAAACAGTGGAAGCCAAAACAATACATATTCTGTAACATTGACAAAATTCAATGAGAAACTACACAAACAGCGTCATTTCAAAAGCAGATGAAAGACAACACAATTGTAGTCATGGATATAATAATAAGTCACAGGGGATTATCACAAAAAATAAAATTAAAACACTAAAATTACATCGTAATAGCAGATTACAGACGAAGTTGAGGAAGAGGCTGAACACACTTTAGACGACACTGACAAAAAGAAAATTATCCGAAGGAAAAAAAAAATCTGCCTGCATCTTCTCTCCAATGCCAACGAATGTTACCCAGGAAGGATCACCCTGTAAAACCTATTGTGAACTATAGAAATACTCCCACATACCCATTTGCCGGATACACATTGAAAATGTTATCACAAAACTACAAATTACAAAAGGGTAGATTATAAGAACTCATTATACAAAAGACATACAGAAAGTAGATATAGCCACCCCCAACTCATTTCACATGGAGAACATGTACTCTAACATAATAATAACAGAAACAATAACCATCAAAGAAGAAAATTTTAAACACAATACACTTCTGTGTAAGTACATCACAGAGAGAGTCAAGTTGGTACAGCTAGCAACATAACTATTTCCAGTTCAGTAATGAACTATATTTGTACAGTGAAGAATTACAAACTGATATCCAGTACCTGTATCCATAACAAACATTTTTATGAAGCGTATAGAGCAAGTAATATTTAACAAAACAGTTTCATATATACACAGCGTCCAGTATTGGATTAGATATATGAATGATACCCTGTGCCTGATAGGTGAACCAAACAGTAAAATTGATCAGTTTCATGCAGACGTTAATTCTACTCATGCTAAGACAAATTTTACAATAGAACATCAGCAAAATAAACAGTTAATTTCTTTAACCATACCACAAAGATTGAGATCAACCAAAACATACTTCACATACACCTCAAACCGACAACAATTGATATAATAAATAATACACCAGACATCAAATAACCCAAACTCACATAAACAAGCAGCACTTAGATACATCTTCCACAGACTAAATACAATATCAGTAGAAACAGATAACTAACAAGAAGAAATTGACATCATTGCACAAATAACCACACACAATGGATACAAAGAAAACATATTAAACAAAGCTGGTCAATGAAATCGAGAAACAGAAATAAGCAAACCCTCAGTTATCACCAACGAAATGACAGAATCACAGAAACAAATTTACAAGAGACAGGAACAATACAGAGAGAGCTAAGAAGGAAAATAGATGGTATACAGTGAAATACAACCACCAATACATACACTTTATATCTAATATTTTCAGAAAACATGGCACAAAAATAACCCATCAAGCCGACAGCGAAATTCAAAAAATACCTTCCAAAAGCAAACATATCAGTATCATAAATCAGAAAGCTATCCGTGAAAATGTTGTACTCTGGTGAAACAAGAAATTGCAACGCCAAGGAGGAGTTGTGTGACATAAAGGGGCGCTTTCTACATCTTGATGTCTATTCAAATTCTGAGCCAGTCATATAAGAGTGGTGATGGTAGCGCCACAATGAGAATGCATATCAGGTTTGCTTTAAATACACGTTGTAACGACCGTGAGCGTTAGTTACGTTTGAGATCAAACGTGGAGAGGTGATGTTAGTCAAGGATGCCTTTAAGGTGGGAAAGATGCCATTATCAGCACCTCACTGAGTTTGAACGAGGACTCCGAGAAGCTGGGTGCTTCTTCTGTGGTACTGCAGGAAGACCAGGCAGGAATGTAGCCATTGTACATGATTACTGGCATGGGTGTTCACGAGAATGTACGGTTGTAAGAAGAGAATGCTCCAGACAGCCATCTGACACCAGCGAAAGGGCAGACCATCGTGCTCGTTGTATGGTTCCGTCGCATCGTACTGCATTTGCAGTAGAAATTTGAGTGGCAGTTGACACCACAGTGACACAACGGACTGTTGCAAATCGGTTACTTCAAGGACAACTCCGAACCAGGCGTAAGTCAGTGTGAACTCCATTGTCACCAAACCACCACCATTTGCGACTTCAGTGGTGTCAAGCGAGAGCTCAGTGGAAACTGGAATGGAAGTCTATTGTGTTTTCTGATGGACACTGGTTATTCCTCGGTGCCAGTGATAGCCGTGTGTTGGTTAGAAGGAGACCAGCTGAGGACCAGCAACCAACCTACCTGCGTGCTAGGCACACTGGACCGACACCTGGAGCTATGGCCTGGTGTGGCTATCCCATGCACACTGACTTACAAATTTGTATGTCAGTCTCGTGATTCTGTTCGGGCCGTCGTGCTGCCGTACAGGAACAGCATTCCAGGGGGTGTTTTCCAACAGGACAATGCTTTGAAACATCCTGGCAGATTACAACTGTGTGCCGGACCGAGATTCGAAATCAGGACCTTTGCCTTTCGCGGGCAAGCGCTCATCCAACTGAGCTAACCAAGCACGACTCATGCTCAGTCCTCACAGCTTTACTTTTGCCAGTACCTCGTCTCCTACTTTCCAAGCTTTACAGAAGCTCTCCTGCGAACCTTGCAGAACTAGCATTCCTGAAAGAAAGGTACTGGCAGAACTAAAGCTGTGAGGACGTGGCGTTAGTCGTGCTGGGGTAGCTCAGGTGGTAGAGCACTTGCCCGCGAAAGGCGAAGGTCCCGAGTTCGAGTCTCAGTTCGGCACACAGTTTTAATCTGCCAGGAAGTTTCATATCAGCGCACACTCCGCTGCAGAGTGAAAATCTCATTTAGGACAGTGCTAGCCTACATACAGCTGTTGTGACCCAGCATACTCCACAAAGTGTTCGCATGTGCCTTGGCCTCCTAGATCTTAGAAAATTGTCTCTAACCGAGCACATCTGCGATATCATCAGATGACAACTCCTCAGTGTCATCCTCAAACAACATTAACCGTCCCTGTATTGACCTACCAATTGCAGCAGTCATGGAACTTCACCCCACAGACTGACATCAGGCTCCTGTACAAGACAATGCATGCACGTTTGCATGCTTCCATTTACATTCTGGCGGTTGCATGGGTTATTAGATTGCCAGCAATTCACCTTTGCAATGTCTTATCTAATACTTGCATTAACATGTTATTTTGCAAAGATATCACTTAAATATGTTACCTATACAAATGCATTCCCAGAATTTCTTTGCTCTGCCTGAATTTTTTTTTTTTTCTTTTTCGGTTCTGCGATTTTCTCTGCCCGTGCGCATGTGACGCAAGATATATAAGTCCAACAAGGAGAACATTTAACATCTGATAAAGAGAGTATTAGAGTATGAGAGTAGAGGACAAATCATTTAACTGTTACTGAACACTTACAAAAAAGAAAACCGCGTAAAATCACATCCAGGAACAAATCATAAGCCTAAAGAACATCATCTCACTCTACAAGAAATTTTGAAATTAATCTTACCTGTACCCACCCCAGTCAATATATTCATATCTCTGCTGAGCGTCTCTAATTAACATTCACCTTCCCCTCCCTGCAAATACTCACTTTTCTCTCTTCCCCCCCCCCCCCCCTTTCTTTCAGTTGATAACTCTCTCACCCTTCCCTTCCTCTCCTCTCTCTCTCTCTCTCTCTCTTTTTCTCTCTCTCTCTCTCTCTCTCTCTCTCTCTCTCTCTCTCTCACACACACACACACACACACACACACACACACACACACCACTTTCGAGCACATATCTCTGGAGCAAACATAGATATTGAAAAACGACTTTCACTGCTACGACTGAAAGATAGGAGCTCATGAAAATAAATGCTATGAGGCAGTCTAAACCGTGAGCAAATATCAGTTTTCACACAAACTTACGCTTTTTAAATGGACACCCCGTGTTATTTCGTACGCAAACGATAACATGAAAAATCACAAAAAAATAGCATTGGTCGCATAGCAATACATCAATTACATCCTGAGAAATTGCAAACGCGCCGCTACTGTGCATCCCTTTATTTCCACCCGTGTGAGCGATATTTACATTTCTGAAGTGACTTGATTTGTGATCTGAGATTTGCTTTACTTCACGTCAAGAGTTCGTCCGCAGCAATAGCCATTGGCTTTCCTCTACACTACACTGTTCAAGAATACAGGATGTAAGTGACTACTTCAATAAACTTTTTCGTTCCTGTTCGCACATTACACATATGAATACATCTGTTACCATAATCAAATGGTTCCAATGTCTGTAAGCACTATGGGACTTAGCATCTGAGATCATCAGGCCTCTAGACTGCGAACTACTTAAACCTAACCAACCTAAGGACTTCACACACATCCATGGACGAGGCAGGATTCGAACCTGCAACCGTAGCAGCAGCGCGGTTCCAGCTCAGCCACAGCGGCCGACTTACCATAATCACTCGCAAGAGCGTCGGCAAATGTTCCACACTCGCTAACACAAATACTTCGCCTGTACTGTCGTTCACACAGCGACAGGTTTTTCCTGCCATCATAAATACATCTCATTCTACCTATTTTCGTGTTATTGGGCTCTGATCCTGAGCGGATCGGAATATTTTATTTTCAGTCACAATAACATAAAAATTTTCGTAAATATTTTACACTTTCTAGCTTAATATTACATACATTAACACTATCGTCTGTACAGTCATTCTTATGACTTCCGTACGTGACAAAGGGCCTGATCCGTACAGATCTGTCTTCATGTGATCTTTAATTTTACTTTTAAATAACCTGCTTTAAAAGCGAATGTACACATATTAATATATACTTGCATTACATTACACTATAATAGGACATTCTTGTTCTTTCCAAAGAAATACGAAAAGGTTTTACTACCGCGGGATTAACGAACGTTAATCAACATCAAACAAACCACACACAGAAACTCTCACGTCGCTAGTACTATTATGAAACTTCTCAGTCGGTACTTTTACTATCGAAGGCAAAGAAAAAAAAAATTATGTCTTACTTCAGCTGACCCTAATGATAAAGTATGGATACAAATTTTGTGAATGTCTACTTCTTTCGCCTTTGCGTAGTTCAAAAGAGGTACAGGATGCCAATGCACGTATGTCGACGTTTCCGTCTTCTCTACCATTAGTATCCTATTCTTCAGGACCTATATGGAATACAAATTTTACATATGTCAGTCTTTCCGCCCTCGCTAGTACAAGTATCGACTGAAGAACAGGATGCTAGTAATAGCAGAGGAGAATAAACCAACAACTGTGAAAGGTCTCTGTTGGATTCCTTTCATGTTTAATTTCTTAAATCTGTTGTCATTTACGGCATAAATTCCTCTTCTAAATTTACTGTGGCGTTTCTGACTATCTGGGAGGAGACTGAGTAGTGGAACGTGTTACTTTTACACATAAACAAGAACGATCTGTCACACTACTACACTTTAAAACACAGTTTATATGTAATTCATGTCACACAGTCTCATACGGAACCTACATCGGCTTTCTTTTATATACTGTATATGATAAGATACTGTCATCCCCCTTCCCTTCTGTGTGAGAGGATGAATGAGCAAATGTGTTTCTAGTTGCATGCTTGAGGGTAGCAGACAAGTCTGTCTGCTAGAAAATAGTAGGACCAACGTCGGAACAGGTAGCTACGCTTTCTAAAAGCAGAGAGGTTTCCATTCTTAGCATGGTCCTGGCCGTCCCTTGTCATGTTGGTATAGGAAGCTGCCCCTCTGGCCACTTCCGTTGGTATTTGTGAGCCACCCCTGAGGGAGGGACCAAGCAGTCGATCCGTGGCGAGCGTCTGAAGTGGTAAGATCCGCGGCTAAGCGCGTGTTTGCTAAGTCCGTAGGACAATGGATTTCTTAAGTTCAGCCTAACTGAAAATTTAATCACCTTTATTTCAGGTTTAGCTCTAAAATAACTAATGTTATCTTAAATTGCAGCGCAGTGTAATTCTCGTGTGAAGTTCAGATTATTTTCCGGTAGTTGCTTTGTCACTACTTTATGAGTAAAGTGGAACCACGTGTTGATCAGTAACTCTAACTAAGATCAATCTTAAATGCGAATGCTTATGTGATTATAACGTCTCGTCTTGACAATATTTTTCAACATAGCAACTTTTCTTTACGTTCAACCCACGTGGGGTGTACTTTGCGAGACCAGTACCACGTGCTTATATAACTGTTTGACCCGTCAGGTTAACAGTAAGACGTTAGTAACCAGTTCGAGGTTTTTCTTTTGTAAATTGCTTTTCGATCTAATTTATTTTAATTATCAAAATTATTGTGGAGTTACACTCTTTGTGTAAACCAAGTTGACCACGTGAAGCATGTGGTGTAATCATCAAAGTACCCCTCAGCTATTCTTTTCGCGAAGATTTCACAAAGAGTTAATATGAATTTAGTATACCAGTGTGTGGTAATTACATGACGGACAGGATTGTGCTACGAACGTAATTTCTTTGGGTGAAAATTTGAATCTGTTGGTAGTGGTTAATTTTCTGTTGCATATGTTTCAATTTTCTTTGTGTGTTGTTTTATGAATGCAGTGTTGTATGCAGACTCCCAATCTAGGCTCTATATTTGATGTGTTCCGTAAGATTACAAACTCACATTTTCACAGTCCTAAACAAGGCACCAGCACAGTTATAACTCACGTTTAAAATGCTGAAATTTCAATGATCAATCTTAAAATAAATTTCCAAATATAAACTGTTTCTTTCTTTTTATTTAAAATCCCTTTTAAATATATATATATATATATATATATATATATATATATATATATATATATATATATTACCGGTTGTTGTATGACTATTAAAATATTATAATTAGTGTTAGTCTGTTTGGGAATTTGGTAAACCTAGACTAGATACCTGGTGAAACAGTTGCTTAGTAATGCAAGATTAACTTCCCCATACAGCTCACAGCTTTTAACCCGCTATTATTGAATATCTGTACCCCTGTCATAGCAAATCAAAGTAACAACGTTACAACTGTAAAATTAGTATCCCGTACTGTAGTTAATGTCTACGTATCAAGTGCAGTTCGGGATGTTGTTGTTGTTGTTGTTGTTGTTGTTGTTGTCCTGAAACTGGTTTGATGCAGCTCTCCTGTGCAAGCTTCTTCATCTCCCAGTACCTACTGCTGCTTACATCCTTCTGAATCTGCTTAGTGTATTCATCTCTTGGTCTCCCTCTACGATTTTTACCCTCCACGCTGCCCTCCAGTACTAAATTAGTGATCCCTTGATGCCTCAGACATGTCCTACCAACCGATCCCTTCCTCTAGTCAAGTTGTGCCACAAACTCCTCTTCTCACCAATTCTATTCAATACCTCCTCATTAGTTATGTGATCTACCCATCCAATCTTCAGCATTCTTCTGTAGCACCACATTTCGAAAGCTTCTATTCTCTTCTTGTCTAAACTATTTATCGTCCACGTTTCACTTCCATACATGGCTACACTCCATACAAATACTTTCAGAAACGACTTCCTAACACTTAAATCAATACTCGATGTTAACAAATTTCTCTTCTTCAGGAACGCTTTCCTTGCCATTGCCAGTCTACATTTTATATCCTCTCTACTTCGACCATCATCAGTTATTTTGCTGCCCAAATAGCAAAACTCCTTTACTACTTTAAGTGTCTCGTTTCCTTATCTAATTCCTTCAACATCACCCGACTTAATTCGACTACATTCCATTATCCTTGTTTTGCTTTTGGTGCTGTTCATCTTATGCCCTCCTTTCAAGACACTGTCCATTCCGTTCAACTGCTCTTCCAAGTCCTTTGCTGTTTCTGACAGAATTACAATGTCATCGGCGACCCTCAAAGTATTTATTTTTTCTCCATGGATTTTAATAACCACTCCGAACTTTTCCTTTGTTTCCTTTACTGCTTGCTCAATATACAGTTTGAATATCATCGGGGAGAGGCTACAACCCTGTCTCACTCCCCTCCGAACCAATGCTTCCCTTTGATGTCCCTCGACTCTTATAACTGCCATCTTGTTTCTGTACAAATTGTAAATAGCCTTTCGTTCCCTGTATTTTACCCCTGCCACCTTCAGAATTTGAAAGAGAGTATTCCAGTCAACATTGTCAAAAGCTTTCTCTAAGTCTACAAATGCTAGAAACGTAGGTTTGCCTTTCCTTAATCTTTCTTCTAAGATAAGTTGTAGGGTCAGTATTGCCTCACGTGTTCCAATATTTCTACGGAATCCAAACTGATCTTCCCCGAGGTCGGCGTCTACCAGTTTTTCCATTCGTCTGTAAAGAATTCGCGTTTGTATTTTGCAGCGGTGACTTTTTAAACTGATAGTTGGGTAATTTTCACATCTGTCAACACCTGCTTTGTTTGGGATTGGAATTATATTCTTCTTGATTTCTGAGGGAATTTCGCCTGTCTCATACATCTTGCTCATCAGATGGTAGAATTTTGTCAGGACTGGCTCTCCCAAGACTGTCAGTAGTTCTAATGGAATGTTGTCTACTCCCGGGGTCTTGTTTCGACTTAGGTCTTTCAGTGCTCTCTCAGACTCTTCACCCAGTGTCATATCTCCCATTTCCTCTTCATCTACATTCTCTTCCATTTCCATAATATAGTCCTCAAGAACATCGCCCCTGTATACACCCTCTGTATACTCCTTCCACATTTATGCTTTCCCTTCTTTTCTTAGGACTGGGTTTCCATCTGAGCTCTTGATATTCATGCAAGTGGTTCTCTTTTCTCCAAAGGTCTCTTTAATTTTCCTGTAGGCATTATCTATCTTACCCCTCGTGAGATAAGCCTCTACATCCTTACATTTGTCTTCTAGCCATCCCTGCTTAGCCATTTTGCACTTCCTGTCGATCTCATTTTTGAGACGTTTGTATTCCTTTTTGCCTGCTTCATTTACTGCATTTTTGTATTTTCTCCTTTCATCAATTAAATTCAGTATCTCTTCTGTTACCTAAGGATTTCTACTATCCTTCGTCTTTTTACCTACTTGATCCTCAGCTGCCTTCACTATTTCATTCCTCAAAGCTACCCATTCTTCTTCTACTGTATTTCTTTGCCCCATTCCTGTCGATTGTTCCCTTATGCTCACCCTGAAACCCTGTACAACCTCTGGTTCTTTCAGTTTATCCTGGTCCCATCTCCTTAAACTCCCATCTTTTTGCATTTTATTCAGTTTTAATCTACAGTTCATAACCAATAGATTGTGGTCAGAGTCCACATCTGCCCCGGAAATGTCTTACAATTTCAAACCTGGTTCCTAAATCTCTGTCTTACCATTATATAATGTATCTGAATCCTTTTAATATCTACAGGGTTCTTCCATGTATACAACCTTCTTTCATGATTCTTGAACCAAGTGTTAGCTATGATTAAGTTATGCTCTGTGCAAAACTCTTTCATTTCTTAGCCCCCATACATATTCACCTACTACGTTTCCTTCTCTTCCTTTTCCTACTGTCCAATCCCAGTCACCCATGACCATTAAATTTTCATCTCCCTTCACTACCTGAATAATTTCTTTTATCTCATCGTACATTTCATCAATTTCTTCATCCTCTGCAGAGCTAGTTGGCATATAAACTTGTACTACTGTAGTAGGCGTGGGCTTCGTGTCTATCTTGGCCACAATAAAGCGTTCACTATGCTGTTTGTAGTAGCTTACCCGCACTCCTATTTTTTTATTCATTATTAAACCTACTCCTGCGTTACCCCTATTTGATTTTGTATTTATAACCCTGTATTCACCTGACCAAAAGTCTTGTTCCTCCTGCCACCGAACTTCACTACTTCCCACTATATCTAACTTTAACCTATCCATCTCCCTTATTATATTTTCTAACCTACCTGCCCGACTAAGGGACCTGACATTCCACGCTCCGATCCGTAGAACGCCAGTTTTCTTTCTCACAACTTATATATGTCAACTGAGGTAGCCCATATGCTAACGTTGGTTCTGTTCCTTTTCTTTCTTTTCTGTACCAGTATCCCATCCTTCAGTTGAGCTGTGAAGGTCAGCTTGTAACACCTATATCGATTAGAAGTAGGTTTACACTATGTAACTGTGTATCTGTGATTATGAAGTGTTTGTTCTTTGTTACTTAAGGTAATTGATTTATTGACAGGAAGTTTAAAATTTGTAATGTATGTGTGGAAAAAAACTAAACAATGTTTAAAATAAGCAAATTTCATAATATATCATCTTTATAAAGAAAACATTGTATATTGAAAGCTGGTTCATGCATAGGACACTTGTATTGTATAACGTAAAAGATGCAGGGAATTCCCCCCCGCAACGCAAGTGGCTTGGAGCGATGTAAAAGGTGGTTTTGGTGGTTGAACTGGGTGACTCCGTGGTGGGAACGATACGCAGGCAGTAGCTAGCAGTTGCACGATACACATCGAACGTGCCAAGGGAGGCAATTGGAAGACGTTTGCAAGGAATTTTGCCTGGGATGTGACTTTGGCTGTTGAATGGTACTCTCGGCAATAAGGAATGGCTCTAACACGTTAAAAATCCGTCGTCAAAAAGAAATTGTAAAGAGCATTCAAACCTCAAGAACCGCGAGTACAGTTAGCCGCCACGTCGCTTGCCACCACTACGTCGCCACAGCTCCACCAGCGTCATGCATACAGATATGTATCAGAGCATGGACCAGTTAATTTGTGTGAGTGACTTAATAATAATCTAAATGCTATAAACCTATGTTTAGAACGTATCTTTTATCCTAATCATGAACCTATGCAGGATCCCCTCCTAAGTGTTCAGAAAATCGAGTATCCTGTTTTAAACAAACTAGTAATTTATTTCTGTGCATTAAAGGTGCAAATATTCGGTGCCGAACTGTGTAAATGTTGCTGTCTAAAATACCTGCTTCACAGGTGATGAAAAAGGCACAGAAGCTGAACTTACTTGATACATAATTTAGCCTTCATTGTTATCACAAACGACATTTTGAGGTCAATCAAGCTCAGTGTTGAGCAATTTGCTTTGTACGATGAAATCATAAACCATTCCAAGTGAGGCTAAGAATTAAATTTAGTTGAATTGTACAACTGAAATAATCATAGAACTTGACTAGTGACACAGTATCAGCTTATGGGTCCCCACCATATTCTTTTCATATTGGAAAGATATTTAGAATATTACTGCTACTAAAGAAATCTGATACATTGCAATAAATGGGAGTATAAACAGTGTAATTGTAGTATTATTTAATTTTATTTGTGGTATTTACATGTCAGTTAAGTCAGAAGCCCCTCCATGTCCAATTTTAGTCCAGCGCTCCCTGCAGTAACATCTCAATACTGATTCGTGTAATGATCGTGATTGTAACTGTTATTATTATGAGTTGGGTACAATTTTGCTTTTTATGACTACTGGTTTGTGCATTAGTGGTACCTACTGCTACCAACAACTTAGATTGCCTTGTATTCGTGTGTATCCAGTATGCTATTCAAAGGGAATCTCAATGAAAGTCACTCCAACAACTAATATTCAGTTTTCTGAAACATAATATTTCAAATGAATGTGCCTAATTGGGCTGGCGACTGGTTATTGTTTCATTCGTATGAACTTTTCTCTTTTCATGAAACCTCAAAGTTTAAACCTGTTTAGTTTTCTGTTAAATTCCAATATATTCAAAATTACAGTCCGATACCTTTACTCATTAGACACACGCACGGTCAAAAGTATAAATCCTCTCAGAGTGTAAAATTAGTTTGTGTCACGACAGGTTAGTGACGTATAGCAAACGAGTATTATACGTGGCTTTTCCTGTGACAGGACTTGAGGTTTGGCTGTTAGGGACGAGTGACGTATAAAAACGAAGCTAGTGTTATGAGTTGAAGAATAGGGTACTTATACTCAAAGGAACGACCTACCTAACATTATGTTCGCAATATGGATGTACGTTATACATGTTAACCATCTGTTTTCTCTGTCCTGCCTTCCTTTGTTTCTCAACATTCGTGTTTGCTGTTAAATCTGTGCAATACATAATCTCTGGTAAGTTCTGACGTCATTGGTCAAACCCGACGGGATGTATCCCATTCTTCAGTAACCACGTTTCTATTGATGTGCTGCCCCTCATCTCTCTCCCCCCCCCCCCCCCCCCCGTACCCAATCGAAGACATCTGGGATGTGACTGAACGTGGCGCCAGAGTTCATGCCCCCTTCCAGGAATTTGCGGGCACTAGGTGACTTGTGTGTGAAGATG
Source organism: Schistocerca americana (assembly GCF_021461395.2). NCBI lineage: Eukaryota > Metazoa > Arthropoda > Insecta > Orthoptera > Acrididae > Schistocerca > Schistocerca americana. Next base: position 827,940,760 of record NC_060119.1, on the reverse strand, counting down.
TGGTGATGATGGTGTTTGGCTGGTGGGACGCTCAACTGCGCTGTCGTCAGCGCCCGTACAAAGTCCCAAATATTACACATTCCAAATGTTTCGCAATCCAATCGAGCCACTGTCACAGATGATGGTGATAACACAAACACCCAATCTCCTGGCAGAGAAAATCTTCAACCCGGCCGGGAATAGAACCCGAGACTCCGTGGTCCTAAGGCAGCAATGCTAGCTAGCCACAAGATCACGAGCTGCGGACTAATGCAGATGTGGTGGCAACTCCCTCCAGCGAGCTACCAAGGGCTCATCGCTTCCATGCCACGACGCTTCGCAGTTGTTACCCGTGCCGAAGGTGGAAAAACCGTCTATTAGGTAGGTGGTCATAATGTTCTAGCCGATCAGTGTATTTATGATGCTATCGGAATTGATTTCTTCGTATTTCCAGTCTCACTAAGCCACGACTTTGACAATATTTAACTGTTTCCACTAGCACCAATATGTCACTATACAGTTTATTGACCTCTGGATTTTCACTTGCCAGCTAAGAACTTTACGCCACGTTATGCTTACATGTCTCACATCCTGTTTCATTTACATGTACAGGTAGTACTACTGAAACTAGTGCTCTCTTTTCACACACAGGCATCACACTTCTTGCATATAGTGTTAAATCTTTTCTACACTAGAAATAATTAGAATGTACAGTGACTCCACTATCCATCTATTTGTTTACAAGATAAGTTAGTTGTCGCAGTTAATTTAACCGTTGGTCTATAGTGCTGTACACCTCTATTCTTTAAATCGTAACGTTGAAAGATATCTTTCCTTTTCTCAAGGTAACTGGTAAACAATCGGGTTTCTACCCTTTTCTCTTCTTCACACCGTTAGTACCCAAAATCGTCACGTGTTGACCATTCAGGTTAATTGCTGAGTACTGTAAAAACTTACAACCATGAACATTTAATATTATACTAGATAACATACAGAAAAGAAATTTTAAAAATTATTCGTCGTTTCTCTACATAGGCTTTTAAATCTTGGGTGTAATATCTTTGTATTTACTTCCCTTCTCACCCTTCAGTGCACATTTTCCTTATCTCCTTCCTTATTTCTTTGTTCTTCGTCAAAGAGGGGGGGGGGGGGGGGGAAAGCGGCAAGTTTATGAGCAGCAATAGATTATTTTGTTTTAATTACCTCAGTGTGGTATTGGTAACCTTTGATGATTCTGACCTTGTCAGAAAAGACATCAACGTATTTTATATAAGTTGAAGGTGGAGAGGGCAGATAGGATAGGGAAGGAACTGATGATATCAACTGCATCAGAACGTTACGAGGAATCTGCGGCGACGAGACATCCAGTTTGCCTTGTTTATGCACAATATTGACTTTAGACAATCGAGATAATGGACAGCATCCTTGGCGATACTACCAATTAATATTTCCCCCTAGAATTTCTTACACTATGCGAGGTGACGGAAATTTGCGCTCACTGCAGTTAACAAATAACAGATTTTTTGATATAGTGCAGATGAAAGCTCATGAAATAAAAAATACAGTGTGGAAACCATTCTTATTTTTCATTCTTATTGATGATTTTTCAACTCCCATATTCAATGAACACATTTCTAATTCTTTTCACAATGGTATTTCGTACTAACTACTGATTTTCTCTCTTGTTATGACTGGCATATCTGTGATACGAGCAACTTTGGTGTTGGAACTTACAGCAGACCATGCGCGGAGCTTAGGACATGGATTGGTGTGCAGGGGGGTGATTGGGCGGGACTTATGCACCGTCCGGGGCTGTCGCTAACGTTACGTAGATTAGCCGAGCGGTCTAAGGCGCTGCAGTCATGGACTGTGCGGCTGGTCCCGGCGGAGGTTCGAATCCTCCCTCGGGCATGGGTGTGTGTGTTTGTCTTGGGATAATTTAGGTTAAGTAGTGTGTAAGCTTAGGGACTGATGACCTTAGCAGTTAAGTCCCATAAAATTTCACACACATTTGAACGTACACAACACGACCACGGATGCAGCTACAGAGGGCAAGAAATCACGCAGAATGGACGCCACAGGATTGGTGTCGGGTGTTATTTAAGAATGAAACTCGAATCTAAGAATGAAACTCGAATCCGTTTGTACCCTGATAATCTTAGTTTGCATGTTTGCTAACAACCGCTTTGCATCTAACGCCTCCAACACTGTGTTCCATATGAAAACGATGGTAGTGATGTTCTGGGGTGGCATTGCATCGGGTCGTGAGACAGGACGTTGAGGACAACGTCACGGCTCTGCGGTACTGGGACGAGATCCTGCAACCTACAGTGGGACTATATGGTCAAAATTTTGGTGTCAATTTCAGACTCATGGATGATAACTCGCATGGTAATCGGCCTGTTCCTGTGAACACGTTTCTTCAGCATATCAAGATCACCAGAATGTAGTGGCTTGTCTGTTGGCGGACATGAACCCAACTGGAAACAAGTGGACTCGATTGAAAAGCGACTTACGCAGAATCGAAACTGGGACAGGGATGGCTTGATAATCTCATGGATGTTATACCACGAGAGACTGAAGCCTGCGTCCGAGCAATGGGACGTTCTATCAGATATTGACGTTTCTGAAATGTGTTGTGAACCCCACCTCCCCCAACCCATTGGAAGCAGACGATTATGTCATTCCACATATTGTTTGTTTTCAGTACATACGCATGTTTGAGAGTCAGATTTAAATTTTCTGTACCATGAATTTCGAAATATAGGGTAAGACTCAATTTTGTTGATATGTTTAATTCAGCTTCCACAACCTCAGATATTTAATATATGTGACTGCTATCAGCGACTGTTCGGCAGTTTGACAGTCGTGCAATCGTACAATAACGGGGATTTCCGCCTACTTATGCGTAATACGTTACGTTCTTTTAGACTGAGAGTTAACGGTCAATATCTGCACCTGGAGCCGATTATCTGCAGGTCTTCCTGCACTATGCTACCATTTTTAGCTCCCCGACTTCTCTACATCAACCGGCCGCTGTGGCCGAGCGGTTCTAGGCGCTTCAGTCTGGAACCGCGCTGCTGCTACGGTCGCAGGTTCGAATCCTGCCTCAGGCATGGATGTGTGTGATGTCCTTAGGTTAGTTGGGTTTAAGTAGTTCTTGGTCTAGGGGACTGATGACCTAAGATGTTAAGTCCCACAGTGCTTAGAGACATTTGAACCATTTTCTCTACATACAAACGTACTCTCTGTGAGCCGTCTCAAGGAGTTTTCGACATTATCCGCTCAGTCATTTGCATATATTGTCAACAGTAATGGTCCTGCAGCCCTCAACTGAAGTGTACCCGAGGCTACTTTTGTGTCTGAAGATACCTCTCTTTCAAGAATCGCATGCTGTGTTCTGTTTGCTAGGATATTCTCAAACAATTGACACAGATATTCTGCTATTCCTTAGGCTCGTATTTTGTTCATTAGAAGAGTGAGGGGGACTGTATCGAACGACTTCCAGAAGTCAGGGAATAGGATATCGATATGGCCGTCGATATCTATTGTTTTCTAGATTCCGTGGACGAACAGAGCGAGCTGGGTTTCTGCCGATTGTTGTTTGTGGAATCTGCTTCGTTGCCTACCGCTGCGGAAAGCTCTTAATATGCGAGCATAATAGATGTTCCAAAATTCTTCAACAGACTAGTGTTAGCTATATAGGTTGTGTACGTCTGTTGGACGACCGATCTTGAGAACGGGAATAACCTGCATATTTTTCTAGTAACTCATTATTTTGTTCTTCCAGGGGCCTACTGCGGGCTGTTGCTAGGAGAAACACGTTCTTTCTCATACTATGTGTAGAAACTTACAGATATAGCATCATACCCAGTCACCTTTTCTCTGTGTATATAGAGTGTAGAGACTCACTTGACAACATTTGCAGAGTACTTATGCGTTAAGGCGAAAAAAGAAAAAACCTTTTCTTCCATGACATATTGAATAAGGCTTCGGATAAATACTCCAACTGACGGGAAGTGGGTCAGACGCATTCCCAGTCACCCGGAAGGGATTTCCACTTCAGACATTCGCAGACATCGTGGTATAACCTACGTTTTTTTCTGTTTCTGCTCCGAGGGACAGAGACTTGCAGATCCCACCCCTCACAGTGTCTCGGTTCTTTCAGACAAATCACAGGAGGCTGATAGTGGCTAAGCCCCAAGTAGGATAATTTGGTAGCGGTTTACCTGTCCCTGTATGTGTCGTACAACTATGGGAAACCTGGTGTGATCTTTGGTCGAAATAGGGGGACTGGAAATAATGTTAATTTACTTCTGGGTCAACGTTGACCACTGTCCTAAACAAAATTAAAAGTCTGGGTGTGCTTTGTTTTTTAATCTCTCTTTCTTTCGTCATGAGAAGTGGGCGGGCTATTTTAGAGCAATGTTTTTTACTGACAAATATCCAAGCATCCAGAGTGTGGGGCATAGGCGTTCCCACTTAGGAATATTTGGGACGGAATTTCCGGTTTCAGACTGCGCTGAGAACCAATGGAGACCTCCTTACATCTCTGGTAGTAGCAGCGGGATAGTAAGGATCATACATATTTCTGAACGTAATAAATTTAGCATCACAGCTACGCGTCTAGGAGCATGTATAATAGTCGCTGGTGCTCTGATTCGCAGTACCGGAACTACAACCAAACGTACTTTTAGCCTGGTTCTCTTCCATGGTTCATACGTCGTTGGGTATTAAATTTAATATCCTGGTGGATACTTCAGTTAAACATTGGGGAAATATCTACAAACTGCCACTAATTAGTATTCTGCTGGTACAAAATTCTGTAGACTGTGGTTTGAAACCGTATCACATTTGAATAGAAGTTGTTGTTGTTGTTGTTGTTGTTGTTGTTGTGGTCTTCAGTCCTGAGACTGGTTTGATGCAGCTCTCCATGCTACTCTATCCTGTGCAAGCTTTTTCATCTCCCAGTACCTACTGCAACCTACATTCTTCTGAATCTGCTTAGTGTATTCATCTCTTGGTCTCCCTCTACGATTTTTACCCTCCACGCTGCCCTCCAATACTAAATTGGTGATCCCTTGATGCCTTAGAACATGTCCTACCAACCGATCCCTTCTTCTGGTCAAGTTGTGCCACAAACTTCTCTTCTCCCCAATCCTATTTAATACTTCCTCATTAGTTATGTGATCTACCCATCTAATCTTCAGCATTCTTCTGTAGCACCACATTTCGAAAGCTTCTATTCTCTTCTTGTCCAAACTATTTATCGTCCATGTTTCAATTCCATACATGGCTACACTCCATACAAATACTTTCAGAAATGACTTCCTGACATTTAAATCTATACTCGATGTTAACAAATTTCTCTTCTTCAGAAACGCTTTCCTTGCCATTGCCAATCTACATTTTATATCCTCTCTACTTCGACCATCATCAGTTATTTTGCTCCCCAAATAGCAAAACTCCTTCACTACTTTAAGTGTCTCATTTCCTAATCTAATTCCCTCAGCATTACCCGGCTTAATTAGACTACATTCCATTATTCTTGTTTTCCTTTTGTTGATGTTCATCTTATATCCTCCTTTCAAGACACTGTCCATTCCATTCAACTGCTCTTCCAAGTCCTTTGCTGTCTCTGACAGAATTACAATGTCATCGGCGAACCTCAAAGTTTTTATTTCTTCTCCATGAATTTTAATACCTACTCCGAATTTTTCTTTTGTTTCCTTTACTGCTTGCTCAATAAACAGATTGAACAACATCGGGGAGAGGCTACAACCCTGTCTTACTCCCTTCCCAACCACTGCTTCCCTTTCATGTCCCTCATCTCTTATAAAAGCCATCTGGTTTCTGTAAAAATTGTAAATAGCCTTTCGCTCCCTGTATTTTACCCCTTCCACCTTTAGAATTTGGAAGAGAGTATTCCAGTCAACATTGTCAAAAGCTTTCTCTAAGTCTACAAATGCTAGAAACGTAGGTTTGCCTTTCCTTAATCTTTCTTCTAAGATAAGTCGTAAGGTCAGTATTCCCTTAAGTGTTCCAGTGTTTCTACGGAATCCAAACTGATCTTCCCCGAGGTTGGCTTCTATTAGTTTTTCCATTCGTCTGTAAAGAATTCGTATTAGTATTTTGCAGCTATGACTTATTAAACTGATAGTTCGGTAATTTTCACATCTGTCAACACATGCTTTCTTTGGGATAGGAATTATTATATTCTTCTTGAAGTCTGTAGGTATTTCGCCTGTTTCATACATCTTGCTCACCAGATGGTAGAGTTTTGTCAGGACTGGCTCTCCCAAGGCCGTCAGTAGTTCCAATGGAATGTTGTCTACTCCGGGGGCCTTGTTTCGACTCAGGTCTTTCAGTGCTCTGTCAAACTCCTCACGCAGTATCATATCTCCCATTTCATCTTCATCTTCATCCTCTTCCATTTCCATAATACTGTCCTCAAGTACATCGCCCTTGTATAGACCCTCTATATACTCCTTCCACCTTTCTGCTTTCCCTTCTTTGCTTAGAACTGGGTTTCCATCTGAGCTCTTGATATTCATACAAGTCGTTCTCTTATCTCCAAAGGTCTCTTTGATTTTCCTGTAGGCAGTATCTATCTTACCCCTAGTGAGATAGGCCTCTACATCCTTACATTTGTCCTCTAGCCATGCCTGCTTAGCCATTTTGCACTTCCTGTCGATGTCATTTTTGAGACGTTTGTATTCCTTTTTGCCTGCTTCATTTACTGCATTTTTATATTTTCTCCTTTCATCAATTAAATTCAATATTTCTTCTGTTACCCAAGGATTTCTACTAGCCCTCGTCTTTTTACCTACTTGATCCTCAGCTGCCTTCGCTACTTCATCCCTCAAAGCTATCCATTCTTCTTCTACTGTATTTCTTTCCCCCATTCCTGTCAATTGTTCCCTTATGCTCTCCCTGAAACTCTGTACAACCTCTGGTTCTTTCAGTTTATCCAGGTCCCATCTCCTTAAATTCCCACCTTTTTGCAGTTTCTTCAGTTTTAATCTACAGGTCATAACCAATAGATTGTGGTCAGAGTCCACATCTGCCCCTGGAAATGTCTTACAATTTATAACCTGGTTCCTAAATCTCTGTCTTACCACTATATAATCTATCTGATACCTTTTAGTATCTCCAGGGTTCTTCCATGTATACAACCTTCTTTCATGATTCTTAAACCACGTGTTAGCTATGATTATGTTGTGCTCTGTGCAAAATTCTACCAGGCGGCTTCCTCTTTCATTTCTTAGCCCCAGTCCATATTCACCTACTATGTTTCCTTCTCTCCCTTTTCCTACACTCGAATTCCAGTCACCCATGACTATTAAATTTTCGTCTCCCTTCACAATCTGAATAATTTCTTTTATTTCATCATACATTTCTTCAATTTCTTCGTCATCTGCAGAGCTAGTTGGCATATAAACTTGTACTACTGTAGTAGGTGTCGGCTTCGTATCTATCTTGGCCACAATAATGCGTTCACATGCTGTTTGTAGTAGCTTACTCGCATTCCTATTTTCCTATTCATTATTAAACCTACTCCTGCATTACCCCTATTTGATTTTGTGATTATAACCCTGTAGTCACCTGACCAGAAGTCTTGTTCCACCTGCCACCGAACTTCACTAATTCCCACTATATCTAACTTCAACCTATCCATTTCCCTTTTTAAATTTTCTAACCTACCTGCCCGATTAAGGGATCTGACATTCCACGCTCCAAACCGTAGAACGCCAGTTTTCTTTCTCCTGATAACGACATCCTCTTGAGTAGTCCCCGCCCGGAGATCCGAATGGGGGACTATTTTACCTCCGGAATGTTTTACCCAAGAGGACGCCATCATCATTTAATCATACAGTAAAGCTGCATACCCTCGGGAAAAATTACGGCTGTAGTTTCCCCTTGCTTTCAGCCGTTCGCAGTACCAGCACAGCAAGGCCGTTTTGGTTATTGTTACAAGGCCAGATCAGTCAATCATCCAGACTGTTGCCCTTGCAACTACTGAAAAGGTTGCTGCCCCTCTTCAGGAACCACACGTTTGTCTGGCCTCTCAACAGATACCCCTCCGTTGTGGTTGCACCTACGGTACGGCTATCTGTATCGCTGAGGCACGCAAGCCTCCCCACCAACGGCAAGGTCCATGGTTCATGGTTCATAGGGGCTTTCGAAAGATTTCCACCATCTTCTTGTCAATCTTCTGCTGACGATAGAGACTGTGCAGATCTTCAAGTGTTCGAGTTTTTACTCAAATGTGACGCGGCATTAGCTTGCAGTGGATTCAATACACGCATGCCCACGCGAGAAGCTTCATGACCTTTCCTCTGTTGGTTACAAAGACTGAAAAACGTTCTTTACGTATCAAAAAGTAGGAAAATGAAGCAATATCCGGTGTTCAAAAAATGGCTCTGAGCACTATGGGACTCAACTGCTGAGGTCATTAGTCCCCTAGAACTTAGAACTAGGTAAACCTAACTAACCTAAGGACATCACAAACATCCATGCCCGAGGCAGGATTCGAACCTGCGACCGTAGCGGTCTTGCGGTTCCAGACTGCAGCGCCTTTAACCGCACGGCCACTTCGGCCGGCAATATCCGGTGTTTTCTGAGAGACTTTCGTACGTACACCCACTATCCAAGCAAAATTGCACGTATTTACACTTCAGTTCAATCTCCTGCTTTTGGCTCTTATAACGTAACGCCCATGATTTTTTAAACTCCATTTTATAATAATGTCGATGTTTATCGCAAATCGGTGAGAGATCTATATACATTCAATGATTTGTTAATTACTCTCAAATAAGATGGGGAGTGTTTTTATTTGTGTGATCGAGCAACTAGTACAATAGTTTCCGACACAATTAATTGTTAACAGAGTATTTGTACACCTCATTCAGCACAAAATAAGCGTGCCTCACATGACAAACCCAAAATATAATTGAGGAACAAGGATCGAAACCAACAGACTGGACCTTATTTTTGCTTTACGTTTTACAGTAAAAAGAGATGACAGTTCTCTGACCACTGACTCGCTTTACTGGCATGAGCCTGCGGTTTCAAATGAACTTCTGACGGATAACAAACAGTAGACTTGAATGCTTACTTTTAATGTATTTTGAATACTTTATTCCTGAATTGTACCTGATTACAGTCACAAGTAGATAATGTAACGTATTTGGGAACCATTTATGCATCTGCGACGGACGTGAGGCGTTTGAATTATCCTTAAGGATTGGAGCTGCGTTCTGCCAAAACTGCGGTCCGGTAGTTTTGGTGCAGTACATAAACTACATAGTAAACTGTAGGGTTACTGGCAGTATTGACAGGGAAGGAATCATAAATGAATGTGTGAAAGATGAACTGGGAGCCGAGAACTTCTCTTTGTTTTTTGTTTGTTTTGCACATAATTAGAATCGTCTATCGTTCAGTGTTAGTCCATTGTGTATTTTATATCCTTACAAAAGATAAATTGCATTTTTAAGTAAAAAAAAGCCCGTATAGCTTCTGTGCTTTTATGTAACCAAAACACTCCTGATGCAAGGACAGTGTACATGTACAAACACAAATAATCTATATAATTATTGTTGTTATTTTCTGCTCAATAGAACGTTCATCATCACGATCCAAACAAGAGTTTCCTGTTATAACTGATGAATGCGAAAGTTCTTTAGCAGTAAGAGAAACGTTTTATGTAACCTCGACGAAGTACTGAAGCGATGTTTGAAACATTTTTGTTTTGCATTTATTTTAAATTTTACCCTTTTTGTGGAAACTGCATTTTCTAGCACTATAGAACTATTAAAAATCTGAGTTGTTGATATTTTATTTTTACTACACAACTCTCTGTTTCACGTTACAAATCAGTTTTCGAATAAAGCCTGAATCAAACCATGACAATTTCTATTTTGCTATAAATACTGTTTCTAGTAGTTCCGTTCGGTACGGAAAAAGAACAAACGTTAGATATGCTATGCAGTAATCTAAAATTCTGTTTCCGCTCCAACACTTTTTCATATTTGGCAGTATCAGGACGACGCCAATGCGGAGGAAATGGACAGACGGCCGTGCGATGATCGGAAACTGTCGTCTCCGAACAACAATGTCGCACTGCGTGCAGTTTTTTTATCCACGCTTCAGTTTTCCTTAATTCCATGGCGATACACGTGAAATCTAAAATTGGTGATTAACGAGTAAATATTTAAAATAAATGAATGAAAGTGTTACAGAAACAGAGTCCTCCCTCGGGTATGGGTGTGTGTGTTGTTCGTAGCATAAGTCAGTTTAAGTAGTGTGTAAGTCTACGGACCGATGACCTCAGCAGTTTGATTCCTTAGGAACTCACACACATTTGAACATTTTTTTTCTGCTGCCATTCGCTCAAACTTACGTCATTAGTTTAAGCGTTCTTTGTTCTATCGGGGGTCAAAACCACGGGTTTTTATACAATAGGTGTTACAGAAATCTAGTTGTCTTCATAGATAGGCCATCATAGAATTTAGGTCGTTAAAGTAGTAGTTGGAAGTAGAAAATACGCATCTATAACATTAGCGGCTTACTTTTAAGCAAGCATAAGCAGTATCTCAGGATCAAAAACTACCACACCCATTCTCACATCCCCTGGTAAAAAAAGTGCAATGTCACTCGGTCGTTACCAGGTGTCTCAAATTTGAACTGTGACCTAGTTCTTCGTCTAGCGTACGATTCGATCCAAGAAGTAAATCACAATATCGCACTTTCTCAAACCTAGCGCATGTTTAATCAGGGGCGTTCAGTGTTGTCCCACAGGCTAGTTAGAAGGCACACATCGTGCTCACCTACGCAGGAAAGTAAAAAAGCAACGTCGTAAATTAAGACTTGAAGCAAAAGTGAATGAAAACTCTCTGAAGAAGATATCTTTAGCTAAAAATTAAAGACAAAAGAATGTAATAAAAGTTCCAGAACAGTGGCCGGACAATTTTATCAAAAACCACCAACGTTGCTACTACAGTTGCCCTATGCTGATATCCCACACTGGAACCTGTCATTTGGGCAGTTTTCCTTTTTCAGGTCGCGCTGAGGGAGACGGACACATCCATTATTTACGATCTGCAGGATGGATGTGATCCCTCTGCGGCCATCACCGTGATAAAATTCAAACGAGGTGGCTATAAATTGGTTTGAATTTACTGCGGGATCTTTCAAATTTATCGATATTTTCGTAGCACCTACTGACACAGGAGTGTGCAGTCAAAACAGAAGTGGGTCATCAGTCGAAATACAGAGTGGGTGTGTGCCTGTTCTGTCTACGCAGTAAGCGAGGATACCTACGGAAGAAACATAATTATTAAATTCACAGTAATTACAAAACAAATCTGTAATTCTTCGTCTAACTTTGGATTTTTCTAATGACCCTTGAAAATCGGTGGAACTCATGTTCATAACTGGGATCTCTGCCGAGGAAACGTCTATCACATTCGAATCTCTTGAATCAGTGGGAACTCCAGTGGAACGTTTTCTTGGATAAATCCTTCTCCATTTATCCCAGCAGAGCATAGCTCTGCAAATCAAAGAACTTATTTCAGATAACATAGGTTACTTTTCCCAGGTTTATTTCTTCTCCATTTATCATGGAATGTAGGCTCTCTCGGCCAGTTTCCTCAATCTTTATTACCGTCGAGGTGACTTCGACAATTCTTTTAAGTAGGACGAAAAAGCTTTCAACTCATATCATTATTCTCATGCTTCACAATGCACGTTTTACAAATATTAACAGTAGGCTGCTTTCGGTTCCAGAATTAAAAACTGAAATTTACCAATAACGTATGGTCCGAAGACGTGAACTCATACAGAGCTTAGCACTCAGTGACTTTCATCAGTGCGCGAACCCATACAATTAGTTTCTCCAACATTTTGGTAACCTTAGACATCTGGGGTATAATTTCAATTGGTTTATTTAAAAAAGGTAATACTATAGCGTGCAAAAAGGAAATAACTTTTAGCTTTAATAAAAGCATCAAACGTAATCGGTGTCATCTGGAACATATTCTTCGATTTGCAATGCTATCGTCTGTCCCGGGTCATGATTATTCGCTCTGATTTGTATGTCGCTAGACGCTTTCGAACCTATATATTTGAGCAATATTTAAAGAATGTGTAATGGCGGTTTTGACGAAGAAAATTTCTCAGGATTAACAACATAATTCGAACAATATCCACGGTCATACTCTATTAAGTGTTGACTGGTAGCAGGTAGTAGCTTGTTGAAGACGGCACCAAAATTTCAAAAAGTAGTTCGTGTTTGAAATGTAAACTAGTAGGCAGAAACTAATAACAACGAATACACATTTGAGCTGTGCCTTTGAACGAAAGAGGAATGTTGGAACTAGTGGGAAGAAAGATATAGCTGATGGGAGTACACAGCTTGTTCTCATCATGTATGTTAAACATATAACAGGAATGTAAATTACGCATTGTAAGAGCACTGCATCATAATATGTATCACAGTATGACATTTTCTACAAAAATAATTCTAGTTAGTTGCTGAAAAAGTTGATTGAAGCCGTACACTGTAGCTATATTTCGGCGTTAACGCCATTTTCTAGTGTAGCCTGCAATGAGTGTGAACAGTACAATTGTGGTCTATTCGGTGGTAATTTAGGTTTAGTTTTTTTTACGTATGTTCATTTTACATCTTTGTGTGGTCGTTATTTGCTGTCATTTTCTGTTGTAAAACGATCGAACACCTTTTAACTATCTAATTTCCAAACGGTTATTTATTTGGCTACCAGTTTCGTCGATTTTCTACGCCATCTTCAGGTCCTACGACCGACGTGTAGGTAGACTTCAACTTCGGTTCCGGTCAAAATAGCGACCAGCATTCAAATATTAGTATCTGCAGATTTCTACTTGATGCAACGATCACTTCAACCATCATCTGCCGACTATGATCGCTGTTATCAGGCAGAAATCCGCAAATACCAGTATTTGAAAGTTGCTCCCAATTTTGACCGGAACCGAGGTTGGAATCTTTCTACACGTCGGTCAGGGAGTGAAAAGTGTTCGATTTGATATCCTATACCGAACAGCCGAGGCCCGCAACCATCTCTGAAAAGATGGACATACAGAAACTTATTTACTTAATGTAATTTTGACAGTTGGTTTGAAATACGACAGCTATTTGACGTACTTCAGTGATGCTGTGTACTTACTGTTGTGTTGGCTGAAGAGCCAACACCGTGTTGCGAATGGAGGCCGAAATACACGCGTTTTAGCTCACGCAGGCTGGCGTGAGGAGGGAAGAACTATACTGACGTGAGGTCTGGAACATGACAAGGAATTAGAATTCAGAAACCGGACGTAATTAGTTTGATACTTAACTTTAATCCATTAATGATGAACGTCGCTCTTGACGGTACATGATTCAAAATATTATCCGCTTAGAATACATTCTTGAAGAATATGGCGCCTTGCTAGATCGTGGTGGTTAGTGTTTAACGTTCCGTTGACAACGAGATCATTAGAGACGGAGCGCAAGCTCTGGATAGGGAAGGATTGGTATGGAAATCGGCCGTGCTCTTTCAAAGGAACAATCCCGGCATTTTGCCTGAAACGATTTAGGGAAATCACGGAAAACCTAAATCAGGATGGCTGGAGACGGGATTGAACCGTCGACCTCCCGAATGCGAGTCTAGTGTGCTAACCACTGCGCCACCTCGCTCGGTTTGCTAGATCGTAGCAAATGACGTAGCTAAAGGCTATGCTAAACTCTCTCTCTGCAAATGAGAGCCTATGTAGTCAGTGAACCATCGCCAGCAAAGTCGGCTGTACAACTGGGGCGAGTGCTAGGGAGTCTCTCTAGACTAGGCCTGGCGTGTGGCGGCGCTCGGTCTGCAATCACTGATAGTGGCGACACGCGGGTGCGACGTATACTAACGGACCGCGGCCGATTTAAAGGCTACCACCTAGCAAGTGTGGTGTCTGGCGGTGACACCACACTTACATTTATCTATATCTATTATATATGAAGTTCAGGTTGTCGTCTAAAGTCATGGAGGTGTGATATATGGAGTTGTCATGACGTGACAAATTTCAAGCCGACGTCCGCCGCGCCATGTTATGTGCCACAAACATTACTTTCTGGTGCACGTTTTTCAACCAAAAGCGCCAGATTGCGTCATTGACGATGTACTTATAATTGTGATTGTAGCCTAAAGTGTAATGGAGCTACATTCCATTCCTGAATCGACTCATTCAACTGACATTTTCTTTCACAGGGTGACAATTATTGAACTATATGAAATGAAATCGTCGTAACTTCTGAACGGTTTGTGTTAGGACGTTTATACTGCACAGCTGGCCGGGAGGCATGATGGAAATTAGTATGCGGTATGTGATTTAGCGACGAAGCCCACTTTCATTTGGATAGGTTCGTCAGTAAGCAAAATTGGCCTATTTGAGGGGGCTGAGAATTCGCATTTCGCGATCGAGAAGTCTCTTCATCTTTAACGGGTGATTGTGTGGTGTGCAATGTTAAGTCACGGAATAATCGGTGCGATATTCCACGAGGCCATGGCGACTACGGAATGGTACGTGAAGGTTTGGAAGATGATTTCATCCCCATTATCCAAAGTGATCCTGATTTCAATAAGATGTGATTCATGAAACACGGAGCTAAAACCCATCCAACCAGCAGCGTGTTTGATGGCTTGGAGGAGCACTTTTGGCGACTGCATTTTGTGTCTGGGGTAACTAGAGGCCACTGGCATGGGCCCCGATTGGCCGCCATATTCTCCGGATCTAAACACATGCGACTCCTTCTTGCGGGGCTATATTAAAGACAAGGTGCACAGCAATAACCCCAAAACCATTGCCGAGCTAAAAACGGCCATTCAGGAGGACATCGACAGCATTGATGTTCCGACACCTCAGCGGGTCATGCAAAATATCGCTATTCGTCTGCACCACATCATCGCCAACGATGGCAGGCATATCGAAGATGTCACAACCTAAATCTGAATATTTGTAATTACGTTTACACGTCGAATGAAGTGTGTGCACGCCGCAGCTTGTACCAGTTTACGATTTTTCGTGTAGTTCAATAATATTGTCACCCTGTATATACAAGAATTTTGTTTGCACTGTCTACTTTTACTTCAGTGGTTTTATTTCTGTCATTGGACTTTGCACTTCCCATCAATCTAATTTTAAAATCTCTCTGAGGAAAAGCTGTGAGATACAAAGTTTGCAAACCGACAAAACACAGCAAAATAT
This sequence comes from Schistocerca americana, assembly GCF_021461395.2. NCBI lineage: Eukaryota > Metazoa > Arthropoda > Insecta > Orthoptera > Acrididae > Schistocerca > Schistocerca americana. The sequence goes on along the minus strand of NC_060119.1, from coordinate 827,925,517 downwards.
GTTCTCAGCTTTTTCGGCAAGAGGACACTTACCGTACATCAGTTTGGTCAGTCGCTGTTAAGGATAATGGTGGATTATGAAAGCATGCTTTTCACATGAACTACTTCTCATGTTGTGTGAATAGAATCGTATAAAAGTAGTTAACGAGGGGAAAAGCTAGATGAGACATGCATTTTAGACTACAAAAACGTCGTTATATGTGTTCCTGCCAATGTGTCATTTTCTGTTTAAAACAACTCATACATGTATCAAAACAGAAATTCAAAACAAGAAGCAATCGTAAACTGTAGTCTGCTCTTGTTTATGGGGCATCTAATATTGCCGACCCGGCTTCAAAGCAATGTACAGTGTAAGCCTGTAGCACCGTATTCCTTATCATACGTTCATGTTCATGTCGTTTTGGTTCTACAATGTGGGGCAGATAAAAGTAGCCTCGACGAGTACCAACATTTTGAAACCATTTGTGACAGCATTAACGGAGGAGGAGAAAACCTACACCTACTGCCATCAGGATGGAGCAACTGCCCATATAGCCGGCCGAACCTTGGAGCACATTTGCACAATCATCACGCCTGACAGGGTTGTTAGCAGAGGTCAGTCTAATCGCGGCTCTAGCTGGCAATACAGGTCACTGGATCTGTCAGTGTGTGATTACTTCGTGTGGGGAGCCCTATCGCAACAACCCTCATAATCTCCAAGATTGTAGAATTTTAGAATATGTTTTTTGCTCGAGTATCATGTCGTTTTTGGAAACCCAGAATCTACTATGTAGGAATCAACATGGATTCCGGAAACAGCGATCGTGTGAGACCCAACTCGCTTTATTTGTTCATGAGACCCAGAAAATATTAGATACAGGCTCCCAGGTAGATGCTATTTTTCTTGACTTCCGGAAGGCGTTCGATACAGTTCCGCATTGTCGCCTGATAAACAAAGTAAGAGCCTACGGAATATCAGACCAGCTGTGTGGCTGGATTGAAGAGTTTTTAGCAAACAAAACACAGCATGTTGTTATCAATGGAGAGACGTCTACAGACGTTAAAGTAACCTCTGTCGTGCCACAGGGGAGTGTTATGGGACCACTGCTTTTCACAATATATATAAATGACCTAGTAGATAGTGTCGGAAGTTCCATGCGGCTTTTCGCGGATGATGCTGTAGTATACAGAGAAGTTGCAGCATTAGAAAATTGTAGCGAAATGCAGGAAGATCTGCAGCGGATAGGCACTTGGTGTAGGGAGTGGCAACTGTCCCTTAACATAGACAAATGTAATGTATTGCGAATACATAGAAAGAAGGATCCTTTATTGTATGATTATATGATAGCGGAACAAACACTGGTAGCAGTTACTTCTGTAAAATATCTGGGAGTATGCGTGCGGAACGATTTGAAGTGGAATGATCATATAAAATTAATTGTTGGTAAGGCGGGTACCAGGTTGAGATTCATTGGGAGAGTGCTTAGAAAATGTAGTCCATCAACAAAGGAGGTGGCTTACAAAACACTCGTTCGATCTACACTTGAGTATTGCTCACCAGTGTGGGATCCGTACCAGATCGGTTTGACGGAGGAGATAGAGAAGATCCAAAGAAGAGCGGCGCGTTTCGTCACAGGGTTATTTGGTAACCGTGATAGCGTTACGGAGATGTTTAATAAACTGAAGTGGCAGACTCTGCAAGAGAGGCGCTCTGCATCGCGGTGTAGATTGCTCGCCAGGTTTCGAGAGGGTGCGTTTCTGGATGAGGTATCGAATATATTGCTTCCCCCTACTTATACCTCCCGAGGAGATCACGAATGTAAAATTAGAGAGATTAGAGCGCGCATGGAGGCTTTCCGACAGTCGTTCTTCCCGCGAACCATACGCGACTGGAACAGGAAAGGGAGGTAATGACAGTGGCACGTAAAGTGCCCTCCGCCACACACCGTTGGGTGGCTTGCGGAGTATAAATGTAGATGTAGATGTAGATGAACTGCAGTAGAACATTCCGGGTGCGAGTATGGCAATTTCAGCAGTCCCGCTTCGATCCGTCTTCAGAAATTTGCTGCACAGAGCCCAGAATTGCCAAGAGATGAGTGGTGGTCACTTTCCACATCTGCTGTAGTTACTGCAGTACTACATTTCCTTTCCTCTGATGTGTTTCTTTGTGCCATGGGGCTCTGTTTTCTGCCCCATTTTTATTTACCCACCTGGATATGTTACCGTTTTTGAAGCTCAATAAAATTGTCTAGGGAATGTTTGTGTTTTCAGTCTGTTTGTTCTTTTAAAATACTTTGCGGTTGATTTTTCACGTGAAAGCAAATTTCAATTTCTTCTAAAATATTCATGGTGATCCCTTTCGAAATACTGTGTAATATTTGGAGCACAATTTCTGTATTTTCTCCTTTATGATTCTGAGTTTTTAAATGTAGGAACAATTAAGTTTGGTTGCTATCTGAATCTATTATGTGTTCTCTATTTCTCTCTGTTTGTCCTGCGTAAAATTTATCGCAGCTAATATGATATACTCCAGGACATGAGTAATTTGTTATGGTGGCTTTTCTTAAACGAAATTTTTGTGTTCAAATTGTCTGTTATTAGGAATGCTAATTTAAGCATCGTATTTTTTTTAACGTGGCATTTATTTTATACGAAATTTGCCCCATATTGAAGGCATGTACATATCTGGTTATCTGTTTTGGTGGATTTTCTCATATCAGTGTTGTATTTTGGCTTGTTGATAGATACTTGGATTCTGGTTTTTCGTCGAAACGCTGTTGTACTACATTTGGCTTGAAGTTTTTTTTATATGCAATGTACCTGAGTGTTGCTAGTTCCTTTCGTATGACTGTTTTTTTTCCAATGGTAAAGGTATAATTCCCTTTATCATTGCATGAAACAGGCATATTTTTGAGATTTTGGATGCAAGAGGTGTAACATATTATAGTGTCAGATGTCTTTGGGTTTCTGTATATTTCGAAAGTGTGCTTGTTATTAATATTGCTTATTTTTAGGTCCAGGAAGGTAATGGATTTATTTCCATTTCCATGCTAAATTGTATTTTTGGTGTAATGTATTAACTTCTTCGGGGTTTGGTTGTGTGTCTAGCCCTGTTCCTTTTATGAGTCGTAATGTATCGTCTACATATGTATAACAACAGATGATTTTGTGTAAGAGTGGGTTTTGTGATTTGAAGAATTTTTACTGTACCTTCTTTAAGAAGATATCAGCCATTGCTAAAGCTATTCTCATGCCCACAGCTGGTACATCTAGTTGTCTGTAGATATTTCATTAAATTAGAAATAGTTTGGTGATAATGTAAATTTAACAATCTTTGTTATTAGTTGTATGTTGTGATGCATAACTTCCTGTATTTTAGGAGACTTAAAAATGTCACTAACGCCAAAGTAAGTCTATAGCACAGAATCAATAAACCTTTCGAGACCTAACAACAATTTTTTATATAAAATGTCATACTGTGATTTACATTATGTTGCAGGCCCTGTATTGGATAAAGTGCTGACATAAATGTCTTATGAATCAACGGAAATGTGCTACAGCTTATTCGCCTAAAAATAAAAGTAGTCAAACCAATTGAAATTATTCAATACAACAGAGAATATCTCAGAAACAACGCTACTTTGGCATAAGAACAAATCCAAGTGAAAGCAGAACTCAGAATTGCAGGAAGAGTGAGGAACTATGCAGAGAAGTTAAGAATGAGAGGAGAAATCAAGATGAAAATCCCAATAAAGAAGCACTCAATCAAGAAAAATATGCTCTAGTAACAGTGTTATACTTCTAACTTACGACTGTACACTTAAATTTACATGTAAATTCACATGACATACACGCAGGCAAATAAGAGAACTACACAGAAAGAAAATTAACAATTTAATATGTACACAAAAGCAAATGGTAAGATAAACACAAAAGCAAAACTATTTCAGGAGTATACATGTATGAAAAATCATACCAACAAAATATTCACAGATGAAGAAAAGAAATTACTAGGCAACAGCCTCAAGTAAAATATTACACCCAAATTGTAAGGGAAAGCAATAAAACACCTTATTGCCACAGCAAAAATAGCTGCTGATACAGTAAAATTAACACCAAAACAACAAAATGAACTTACAGTGATACTTGGTAACATATATAAAAAAAAAGTATACAGCAGTAACCCAAACAACTAACAGTGAAAATTAGAACCTAACACACTCAATAAAATCAACGAAATGCTAATAAACAATAACGTAATAGCAGTCAAGGCTCACAAGGGCAACAGCATAGTTTTCATTATCCACACAGATTACACAAATAAAGTTATAACCTTTTTCTAAACGAATAATAATACAGAAATGCAAGTAAATCCCACGAATAAATGTGCAGCTCAAAACAATAAATTGATAAAGAATTGTCACAAAAGATCAACAGAATATGTAAAGAAATTTAACACTGTTAGAAATCCACAGGGACCAAGACTAAGATATCGACCAAAAGCACATATAATCCTGATTCCTATGCACCTCATAGTAAACAGCGTAAACAGTTCAACATACGATATAACCAAAAGATGTAAGAAATTGCTAATAAAAATCTATGCATAAGAAAAGAAATTCACAATCAATAATTATAGAAAACTAGCAAACAACAGAGATGACATAAAACCTGCAAACATTGCAGTATTTCTATCCTTTCACTTTAGAGACAAATACACCAACGTCCCTAAACAAGAAACAATAGGCACGAAACAAAGTGTCCCACTACACCGGAAGTTACCTATCGCATGTATACTAGAAATAGCAGAGTTTCTTAAACTTACATTATAAAAAATGCAAATTTAAAGAAAAAAAGCTGTATAGAAGCAGATGCAATAGCTTTAACAGTAGCTGGTATCTTCTTAAAGGAGCTAGAAGAAAAATTCTTCAAATCACAAAAAATTCTCTTAAACAAAATCATCTATTGTAACAGATATGTAGACTATATGTTACCGCTCATAAAAGGAACAGAACTAAATGCCCAACTAATCTGCCAAACATCCTGCCTTCCATTCCACAGTGCATCATCTTCATCCATACCAATATCAAAACATAGCTTTCAAACAGAATTAGACAACATTATATGTACTACATCAAATCATGTTTGTACCCCTGAATTAATTGATTAATTGATAACATTATACACAAAAAAGAAGTAAAATGTTTATACCCCCTTTGCAGCAACAATCATACCTGAAACCAACTGGTGTACTAAAACTCATAACCTATTCAACAGCAAAAAAAGGAAAACTGATTTATTAATTAACTGTGGTGTTCATAAAATCACTTGCAATGACTGGAGCAAACTGTATGTAGGTCAGATGGGTTGGGCGATAATAATTAGGCTGATTGAACATGAATGCAGAGGCAGGTTACATAAGTCAAGCTCCACTTCTGCTGAACACGTGCTGAAGGAAGGCCACAGACACCAAGTCTACAAGGAAATATTACATATAGGCAATAGAGGAAAAGGAAACACCAAGTCTGTTAGTGGGACATGAGATAAACAAAAGTCAAAATCACCAGCTGATTCTAAGTTATCATTTACAGTGAGCATATTAACACTTTTAAGCTCCACATGAATCTATCAGCCAGCCACATACCCACAAACGGTCGCCATGATAGATACTGCTACATAAAATTAAAAGACAGTATAATTTTCTATTCCTTTTTGCCTCACCCACAAAATTCAACTATATAAATTGTAGTACTGTAATATTGTATATTTTAACCAAGTACTGTGTTTAATATTTTCCATTATGTAAAACTTAATTTGCACTGTAAAACACGTTTGTTGCACATTATTAGTGCTCAGTATGGCTGGTCTCAGCCCATGTCATGACCTCACAAAGTATGTCATCATAACCATAAACCTGTAATATTGTAAGTGTGTGTATCTTAATTATTGTGTACAATATTGTACATTCCGTGAAGTTTAATTTACATAGTTAAGGAACATGTTTGTTGTACAACATAAATGAAGTGTGCTCAGTTTAACAGTTACTCGGCCAAGTCAGGATCTCAAAAGGTTTGATATTATATCCATTTCACCTGTAATACTGTGTAGTTCAGTTATTTATTGTGTTTAATATTTTCCAATGGGTAAAGTGTAATTTCAACGTTGAGAAACAAGTTTGATGCACAACATTCTACATGTATTGATTGTATCTTTGCTTATAAAGTTTGGTTACATAAGAACTAGTGTCCCTTCCAGACGCCACTTAGTTGTTTCCTGAAAATGACCCAGTAAGTCCGAAACTAGTTTGAAATAAACGAAAATCAGTGGGACAAGAAGAGTGTACTTGTAATTTAACTTTAAATCCACCAGAAACTTAATACATTACATCCAAAAATAAAATTCTCTAAGAGAATGGAACCGAATAAATCCATTTTTGTTAAAAATGAAATTCCTCCAGCTGTACTTAAGATTTTTTATTTACTTCGCTACTAGTTTCGACGTTGCGTCAACGCCATCTTCCGGCCCATACACTCTGATGAAATCAGCTGTGTGTGGCTCAGACTAGAAGTCCGCTGTGAGACCAACACCTGCTCCACATGGATGGCAGGCAGTAACTAGTATGAAGTTTGACCCACTGGTTTAAACTACACACACACACACACACAACATCCATGTGGAGCACGTGTTGATGTCACTGCGGACTTCTAGACTGAAACCAGACACAACTGATTTCATCAAAGTGTACAGGCCTGAAGATGGCGTTGACGCAACGTCGAAACTAGTAGCGAAGTAAATAAAAAATCTTAAGCACAGCTGAAGGAATTAAATTTTTAATAAAAACTATACCAGCTGTGTCCCACCTTCATCCAGTGTATATATGGATGCACGAAGAATAAATCCATATCCTTCCTGGACGTAAAAATAAGAAATATTAATAACACACACACACACACACACACACACACACACAAACACACACACACTTCCGGAATGTATGGAAACACAACGACATCTGACACTACAATAAATTACAACTCTTGCCATCCAAAATCTCAAAAATAGGCCTTTTCCCAAGCAATGATAAACATAATTGTACTTTTACCATTGAAATTAACGGCCATACAAAAAGAATTAGCGACACTCTTATACATAGCACACAAGAATAACTTTAGCCCAACCATAGTACAACAATTTTATGGCAAAAAACAAAGCCCAAAGAACAACCAATAAACCAAAATATAACACTCATATGAGAACACACATCAAAACAGATAAACAGATTCATTCCTACCATATACATAGGTAAAATATCGAATAAAATAGATGCCATGTTAAAAAATACGACGATCAAATTACCTTTACGAACAACAAACAATTTGAATACAAAACTCCATTCAGGTAAAGCCACCATACCAAACTCCTCATATACAGGACTAATAAAAGTAGCTGCAATAACAGCAACAAATTTTGCGTAGGACAAACAAGCGAAAAATCCACCATCAGATATAGAGAACACACAAGAGGTTGAGATAGCGACCAACCTCACTTCGTCCTATATTTAAAAACGCAAAATCATCAAGTAGAAAACATAGGATACATTCCAAATATTAGGCATAATTCCGTAAGGGATCACCAAGGATAGTCAACGGCAAAGTACTTTAATAGAACATACAGACCTAACATACACACATTACTGAGAAAATCTTATTAATAGTATAAGACAATAAACCATATAGAATCAAAACACGAAGATAACCCACATAACGACTACAGATGGCATCCTGAACATCATCTAGGATAAATATAAATAAATATACACACATAGGACCTTTGAAGTACATCAAATACCAGTCATATTTCAAACCAACCGTCAAAATAACGTTTCATAATCGATACAGACAGCAAACGCGACCACACGAAGATGCAATTTGTATGTACGTTAAGAAAACCTAGACGTAAGTGAAATCGTCAAATATCTTTCATTTAAACTGCCAACAAGTAGAAGATAGTTATACTTTTCATATTAATTACAGGTTGTACCAGAAAAAAAGCAATAACTTCGAAATAGGTCTATAGTACGGAATCTACAAACCTTTCGGCAGCTAACTGTAATTATTTTTATATGGTAAAGTGTTATGTGTACTGGAGTAGGGCCAATTTGAATACTTGTTGGATTGTTTCTTGCAGCAAACTTTGAAAAAGTAGCGGTTTTTCTCTCATTTGGTTTTCTTATTCAGTCTAAGACGTTTCGTATCATTCCTGCATCAGTTTCTTGAAGAATCTTCACTGAATTCTCCTATTTCCGAAAACATGAATTTAAATTAGTCTGAACAACTGAGCTTTCCATCTGTGAGAGTTTGTTTGACAAGTCAATATGATAACTGTGTAAACTGTAAGTTTCTTGTTTTGGAATCTTTGATGATCAGTTTTATCATTAATATGCTCCAGTTTTCAGGTTCCGTACTGCGACATCGAAGTAGAAAGCCAAATCTCCTTTTTTGACAGGCCAACGAACTCCAGCTAGTTAACGGGGACGAGAAAATATACGTTTCCAAAGTGCTTTCAGGAACGCCGTGGTGGTGATAGCTCCAATGCACTCTATACACAGGCTATACCGGTAAACACGTGTACCAAGTAGTATAACGGCTTCACCTTTCTCTTCACCTGTGATGGTGATGCATAACACAATAGCTTTAAGCTCTTTATGACCAGGCTGCATCATACTTCATTGAAATGGTCCATTACAGTCGTGCATTCACGTAACTTGAATTCCGTGCTTGGCCATATAGGGAGAAACGAATCGCAATTTTTGAACATCCTTTTGTTATAAATACAGAACCCCTTCCGATGCATTCCACGTATAAACGTATTTCGATTTACTGTCACTCAGCCACGTATTGTTTGAGCTATTTACTCGAAATGTCATAACGACTTAATTTAAATGCTAATTTAATAGTTTCTGTAATATATGTTTGATTACTGGTTATTTATAAATGATTTCACGTAACAGTAAAAAATATTGTACTGAAATAGAGGAAATGGCTTGTTGCAGGGAAATCTGTCCATCCATCATGGAGAACAGTTTAATGTGGCGTGTCACATGAGTATAACGTCGGCAGGCATTGTGCTGACCATATGCTGGCAATCAAACCAAGGGCTCGCAAGAAGCGCAGTATCCACATGTTTGGTCGATTTCAGGTCATAGGTGCCCAAACTAAGCACCATTTCATCACTGATATTGTACAGGCACTGATTTTTCTCAGGCCAACGTATACGCCTGAATTCGAGGAAAACTGTCCCCAATAGAAGCATCTTGACGAAAGGAGTGGCCGACTGAAATAGAGAATTGGGGACCACAGTACAGGAGTACACTTATCAGCTTATTGTGAGGCAACATCAGTGACCAATGACACCAACCAGAACCACTGCTTCAGGAAAGGGGGAAGGCGAAGGAAGCCAGAGAGAGGAAAGAAGCAACTGCACCTATGATCAACACCCATTGCCCATGGCCCATTTCCCAACACCAAGTGCCCAACACCCAACTTTCAATGCCCAACACACAATACCCAATGCCTAACAACCAACACCAATCACCTAACGCCAAACAGGCAATTCCCAACGCCCATCACCCATCATCCAACAACCAACACCCAACGCCCATTGCCCTACACCCATCATCTACTCAATGCCCATTGCCCATCGCCAATCGCCAATCGCCCAACACCCAATACCTGCCGAATGTTTCAGGGAGCGCTGTTGATGGGACGCTGACATTGGATGCTCAAAGCGTGGGGACAGAAGCTATAGTGTAAGAAGTCGCAGGGCGCGATGGTATTCGCCATTTTCAGAGTGTGAGTACGTGGAAAACCAAATTACCCCATGTCTCTTGGTTATTAACAGGGCTTGGTGTGCAGGTATTCTCTCGTGAGATCTGAAACTGTCTCCTATCATCAGTACCCCATAGGCGATCTTTACCTTCAGGAAGACTGTGTGTAGCTACGTAGCCTCCTAGCTGCACCAGACTGATCTACGTTCCACGAGTATGATGATACTTGAGTGGGCATCATATCTCCAGACCTCAATCCTAATGAACACATCAAGGAAGCCATTCAACAAGATGTGTGGGCTTTGGTTACAGGTGCGACCGATTTCTGTGAGATGTGGGCGGCGATGGAGCGACGATGAATCTGGATGTCCTCTTAATGGTTTCGGTGGTGTATAACGCTCAGCGTCTGTTACAGAAGGTAGCTGTGGTGTAGGTAAGTCCATGTTAAGTTTCCAAATTGATAGCTGAGATTGTTAGATTTGGTGAGTATCCATAGTCCGTTATCAATCAGTTGGCGAACATTATACCACAGAGTGGTCATCCCAGTACCTATTAAATACAACAGTAAACTTGATTAAAACAGTTGTACACTATGTACGATCGTTGGATCACGTGAAGAACCGAGGATCCGCCAGCACCAACCATATGGGGCCTAAAAAATCTGAGAATGGCTTCAACATAAGCCGAAGCTGGTTATAATAAACAAATATTATTGCGATCACGACTACTGTTTTGGTCAAAGTTAGCACCAGATCACTGTTCTCCACAGACAGGGTCGTCTAAATTTATAAACAACAGTAAACAACTGAATGCATCCAGTGGAACCTCCCATTATACATTATGTCCTGAATGCTCTCGGGAAGCGACTTCTTGTTCGCAACTATACTGCATAAACCACTGCCACGCAAAAAGTTCAGTACCATTTTACACAGAGCTCAGAGACCCGATCAGCTACATCATTTACCCTGTCTATGCTACGTATGTTACTGCTGCTGAAGGTAGTTCATTATGTAGTAAATTTTAAAGATGTTCTATGTTCGAACATATCGAAATTTTCTGAAACTGTTTCTTCAACTTCTGTTAGTGCTGTAATCTTTGCTATTGTGAGGCTACGTCCCATCGAAATCGAGTTTTTTAGATTTAACGTTATTATTGAGATTTTTCCACGTCTCATGGCCGCCCTTCTTTTATGTTCCATGATGACCCTGTCACGTAGTGAATTTTGATAGTACAAAGATCTGAGTACGTCTGCTCTTTGGCGAGCTCCATTAACATATCACATGGGAATAATTCATTGGCTGCTGACAGAGAGTCGCCCGTCCGTCTACTGGAGACGTTGCGAATGTCGGTAAGTGCCTTCAGACTTACGGCTGACCCATATTCCATAGCAAAGATTGACAGAATGAATACATGACTTAGGGTCTTTACAGAATTGGAAAATCTATCAAAGTGTTACAGTACAGGACAATATTCGGTTTTCTACTTTTACCTTTTTCCTCCTTTTCGTTAACAACTCTGTTAATTAGTGCATCGACATCAGAAATATATTCCTTGTTCCTGTTAGATTTAGTCTCTACGCCCTATACAGTTATGGATTTAGACTGTAGTATGTTCCAAACAGACTGGGTTGCACCAGTGGCAGCTAATGCACAACCCTACATGTTATACCGCCTGAGACACGTTATGAGTTGGAAGCATTCAACCTAGCGGTAACTCAGATCTCCAGAGACAAGCATGCAGCGGTCGTGCGCATGTTTTTTCCTGGACATTGAAACATGCCTGTCCAGTGTACTGAGATTTCAAGAAAAGATTCTCCGTAAGTGACAGAAAATATAACTTCACGTAAATCAGTAATCCCTACGAGAATGCACTTCCCAATGACAATGGCGCAAATTTATCTCTTCAGAGATACTGAAAAGGGTCAGTGACTGTGAGTACACAGCACCTCAGCCTTTAGCACGTCGATTTTTACCTTTGGCCAAAATCTGCCATGTCGTGCCTTGGGTCCCAACAAATCTAAAACAATATTCCTTTTATCTACCATTAAATTGCCGATTTGGAAGTCAGATTTAGCGTTCCTCTCTCTCAGGAAATCTATTCCAATAAAACACTCCATAGATAGTTCTTTCAGCACCAGAAACGTGCATCTCATGGCTCAGCCCTCGATTCTGCTTTAATCTGTACCTGAGTATTTGCATAATAACATCTGGTGCCAATAGCACTATACACTACACAGTTTTGAGCTGGTAGATTGGGTATTTTTATTGTCTCACTTATTCTTATTAAAAAGTTGCTGAGAATCAGATTAATACCAGCAGCTGTATCGAGAATCACTGTGGTGGGGATTCCACCCAGTACAGCATTAATGGTTACCTGTATTAATTCTGATATGGGTTCTATGCCTGACTCAAATTCATCACATAGGTCCGGTCGGATGTCAGTATCATCATTATGTCGTAAGATACAAAGGTGTTCATTAGAATTGGTGCCCAGTTTGGAGGTGCTTCCTTATCTGTCAGTTGTCCATTTCTGTGGTCATTGTTTTCATATGGCGGCTGGTTCCTCGTGTTCAGTTGCCACTGACTGCCGTAATGCGGCTGCCATTGACCGTTGTGTTTCCCGTTGCGATTCATGTTGAATCGCGGATTTTACCTATCACTATAACTCTTAGGACTCCTATATCAATGTGGTGAATTCTGCATGTTTACGTTAATGTTTTGATTTGCAGAGCTGGCGTGTGTTGCCGCACAATTGCCACGATATTCTGTGCTATGCCCGTGATTGTTGATAGGTCCACTGGAATACACAGGTGTCGCATCGCCATTCCCGTTGGAATCTACTTGTATCAGATCTATAGAGTCAAGAGCTGACAATAAGTGTTCCAGATTGTCGTTGGGAACACTGACTAATTTCTCTTGAATATTGACAGGGAGTTCAGTCTTCAATATTCGCAGTAAGTCTTCGTATGCTATAGACTTATCCCAATAGCACATTTTACTAAGGTACCTTTCAAAATACTTCTTAAGGCTACCTTTCTTGGCATTATACACTTCCAGGATTGAAAACCTCCTTTTGGAGTCCTTTCCTTATCCATTCCGACCAGTATTTAGCCAGGAACGTCCTCTCAAACTGATCGTAATTAGTGCATTTTTCTTCAGTGTCAGTTTCCCAGAGGGCTGCCTCTCCCTGAAGATAAGCAGTGGCGAAATGAACCTTTTGTTTCTCTAGGGGTTGATAATACTTAACCTCTGGTATAGTGCTCAGTTGCGGATGTTCCTCAGACAGGAGCTTTTGTTTCTCATTTCAAGTCTTGGGTAGTAGGCCTCTTCCTCTACTAGTCTCTCTAAAAGTCTGGATGAGCCGATTCCTCTTTCTGGAGAAAACATTGGAAATTTGCGATGATTTAGTACACTTTCTTCTACAGGGATATCAGTCCCTAACGTCACTGTTTGACGTACCGTATATTTCTCCTCCACTGCGAGGCCTTCATTCATGGCAACGCAGAACTGTTTATTGAATGAAAGTGTTTTAAGTGGAATGTCGAAATCCGAGTATCCTATTCGCCAAAAGGTATTCATGTACGATTCATATACGCACACAGAATCAGCGTGTGCAGTAAGGAGATTATTTCAAGAGGAATTTCTAGATGTTGAAGTTCCTAATCGGAGTACAATTTGCCTAGTGATAAATAAATTCCACGAAATGGGAAGTGTTCTTGGCAGGAAACAGACAACCCCGTACAGTACTCACAAAAGAAACTCAGGATAACACTGGTTATGTTCTGGAATGGTCCATTACAAAATCAGTTTGACTTATTTCTCAGCAAGTGGGAATTTCCTATGGCTGTATTCATGTGGCTAAAATATTAACTGAAATTACGGCCCTATAAAATAACTGAAGTGCAAAAACTTAAAGTGGGTGATCGTGTAAAAAATTGCGTTTTTGGGAACGAATTTTGAACAGATTGCATAACAGAGAAAGCAATCCTCACCCAACTTTCTTTTTGGACGAGTCATGGTCCGATCTATAAGGACACGTTAATTTACAAAATCACTGTTATTGGAGTTCTTAGATGTCTAACGTAATACATGAGACACGATCAAAAAATAGGAGTGTGGTGCGCTGTTGGCGGTGAGAGAATAATAGATTTAAGGAAACAACTGTGAGTGACATGTGGAAAACGTTTGAGGCCTTTATTTGGCCAGTTAACAGAGAAAGCGTTTTTTCGCGATCTTTCAGTAGAACTCTGCGATGGCACGTGCAGCCAGCTTTCCATTACAGGAAATTCTTGACGTGTTTCACGATAGTTATCACTAACAACACACTGGGTCCTCGTTCTCCCGATTTAACCCCCTGTCGTTTTTATCTCTCGATGGGATTTAGGCGAGAAAGTGTACAGATCAAATCCACACACTTTACGTGAACTTAAAACTAACATTCGTTGAGAAATTACTGCCATTTCTCAGAGGGAAATGCAGAGTGTAATGAGCAATTTCATGAGCAGGTGTCAGAAATGCTTGAACAACGAAGGGAGGCTCTTTCATCACCTCCTTGCTTAATATAACGAGCAATTTACTTTTCTTTTTAAGTCGTTATGTTACGGGTGTTAGAAATAACTGACGCGACAAACCGTACTGTATTCGCCGTGGACCTCCTGTCACTAGTGTTACTTAAACATCGACAAACTATCGATTAATCGGTAGTATCTGCACTATAGTCACTATCGATGGAATTGGTGTCTGAAAAATTGTCAGTTCCTGATACCTCCATGGTGTTTGGATTGCAGAGGCAAAGTAGATTCTGCGGAGCTATTTAATCAGCAACAAATATGACGGCACCCTAGCCAGTCTGTTTATAAACTATGTTGTTAATAGATTGGTCGCTGTGTGGAAGGGGTCGTCAAAGAGGGAATTTTCTTGCTTGTCTTCCAGTGATGACAACTCAACCTCGTTCGCATCTCGTACCGATCAGAAGTTTATGGTAAAAACTACACACGCAAATAACATGGATTCTTGAATGTTCATTATACTTATTGCCTTCTTCAAATGCTTGAGCTTGCTTACTTGTAGCAAGGAACACAAATGTAAATAAGGCTGTTGCAATACAACGCACTTAGAAGAGCAAAAATGACATTTTAAAGATTTGTTAAGTATTTAAGATGGTATTGTATAATGCATTTTAAAATAAATACCATTATTGTCGTTATTAATTAAACATACCTGCTACTGCCCTCTTCTGTTTCTATATCCTCATTGCACTTACAAGTGTTTTCAGTTGTATATGTTAATATGTAAAGTGATGCGAAAACACAAAACACTGACGCAATCTTAATGCCCCAGCGTCACTTCTACTTTTCCAGAAGCACAAATATCATTGATATGTTGGTTGCTCGTGTCGTGGTCGATCAGCTGAGCTTGTTGCTATAAGGACACACCAGCTCCCGCAAAACGGAATATAGTAAAAGCGTAACACGTCGCGTGTCAAGTTTTTTTTTTTTATTTGTATGGTGGCTGGAAGTAATCATTAAAATATACAGCTGTATTTACATGCTATCTGCATTCACAGCATTGTAGTGCATATTCACAAGTAATTCGGGTGAAATGCGAATGCTTCGTTGGTGTGAGACAAAGCTAATTTCTTCTTGTCTAGAGTTGACTGTGAATGTTCAGTACTGTTTTTTGCAGAACTCCAAAACCTGTAGATATTCTTCAAGCTCTAGCCCGTTAATTCTGCAACCCCTTGTTTGAAACTTGTGCAGCAGTGAATAAGCTCACCATTATTTCGTGTTTACATCATTCTGCAACCTGATTAATAATTTTCTTATCGTCACGAGGAAGAATTCTGCCTCTAAAACTTCTAGCTCACAGGGTATCTTAGGAGCTGACCACAACGTGCCAACAATGGCCTCTTCATCACTCATTTCTTTATTTGAACGCCACACAGCAACAGGAGTATTCTACATCAGGCAACTAAAGTGCCACAACTGTTGAATCGCTGTCGTTGGCAACAGTGAGACAAAGAGCACAGTAGCGAAGAAGTGTTCCGAATGGTAAGTTTGTGGTAAGTTCCTATAGGACCAAACTGTTAAGACAATAAGTTCAAAAAATGGCTCTGAGAACTATGGGACTTAACAGCTGAGGTCATCAGTCCAGATCATAAGTCCCTAGACTTACACACTGCTTAATCTAACTTAAACTTACGCTAAGGACAACACACACACACCCAAACCCGAAGGAGGACTCGAGCCTCCGACGGGGACAGCTGTATACCTTAGACAGCAGGTATGACTTGCCAGATAAAACCACATTTAAATGTTTACTGATCTCAAAATTATAGGAAGAGATAAAAAATAAATTAGAGAAAGCCCTTACAAAATGTAATTTTTTTAGTGTTACAACGGACACGTGGATTAGCAATGCGAATGAAGGTATACAGTCATTGACTTGCCACTTCATTATAGACGAAAAATTAGTTTCACCCATATTAAAAGTGACAAAAACTGCAGGTCATCACAACGCAGAATGTATGTACATGTATGTATGTATTTATGTACTGAATTGGGGACCTAGAAACGACAGAGAGGCTTCGACCCCATTGTAGCCCTCAGTGGTACACAATTCCACAACAGGCTACAGCAGTCAACTCACTCCACCGCCGCCCCACACCAAACGCAGGGTTATTGTGCGGTTCGGCCCCCAGTGGACACCGCCCCCCCCTCCCCCTCCCCGTGAACGTCTCATACCAGACGAGTGTAATCCGAAATGTTTGCGTGGTGGAGTAATTATGGTGTACGCGTACGTGGAGACTGTGTTTGCGCAGCAATCGCTGAAATAGTGTAACTGAGGCGGAATAAGGGGAACCAGACCGCATTGGCCGAAGCAGATGGAAAACCGCCTAAAAACCATCCACAGGCTGGCCGGTCCACCGAACCTGGACACTAATCCGCCGGGCGGATTCGCGGTGGGGACCGGCACGCCTTTCCGCTCGGGAAGCAGCTCGTTGGACCGCGCGGCTAGCCCGTCGAGCATGTACATGTAACTAACATTTTTTAAAATGTTTCTTTTACTCGTTAATGTCATCCTGAGTTTCGTTTCATTCTTGTGATCGATATATTTAGGTGTAAGTAAAGTCGGTGTTAACTTGTAAGGTATTTCTTAGCAGTATTACCCCTGCTCTCCATGCCCCCACTGCCCATCATCCCTCTTGCGATAGAAATCTGAAGCCGTCGTGTCATTTGTGTTCTAATTACGAACACTGCCATCAGTCACAAATCATTGAATAGTTGCTTTACATCAAGCTTAATATATTTTCTTATTCATTACTACAAATAAGTAACGCATTTGAACGTAGAAGTCTCTATAACACGCTTTCTCAAAACAGTCTTACTCCGCGCCCATCGTTTTGACTATAGATTTTGTGCTGTAGCAGACTAAAAGTGAGAAACGAACGCGAACCCCAACGCCGTCTAAACCAAAATTAGTACAGCATAGCAAAATCAGCTGGCAGTGGCGTTAGAATTATTATGTTGCTGTCTTCCGCCGGCCGTAGTGGCCGTGCGGTTCTAGGCGCTACAGTCTGGAGCCGAACGACCGCTACGGTCGCAGGTTCGAATCCTGTCTTGGGCATGGATGTGTGTGATGTCCTTACGTTAGTTAGGTTTAATTAGTTCTAAGTTCTAGGCTACTGATGACCTCAGAAGTTAAGTCGCATAGTGCTCAGAGCCATTTGAACCATTTTGCTGTCTTCCCAGTATATAAACAAACGGCTTTTGTGGCGATTTATGCGGAAGGGCTTTCATTGTGTTAGCTAACCGGAAAAGACTTAAAACTTCCGGTGTTTATAAAACAGCATAAACATTAATGCATATATTTGCCAAAAGAAACTAATAATAGCAAGTTGTAAATATAGGCCTTACTAGCCGAATTGGAACGTACCAGTGGTAATGGAAAACTCTTAGCTATTGTGTAATGGAAGCTGTTGTATCACCACTACAGTGAAGCCGACGAAACGCTATCTATCGGGTTCTGTCAAGTGCAGACTTTAAACTGCGCAGATATGGTTGGTGAAGGTGCCAGTATTGCTGTCTGTCGCTGTACCTCCTTCATTAATACCGTACTGTGCTCTTCACAACGCTCCGCGCGCTTCTCCTGACGAAAGGCGAAACAGCCAACAAAACTTTACGTCGACTTGCACTAAGGTCACAAGTGCTGTCGATCCCTTGATGTGGCAGCTGTAGCACTGCAGTGGAGTGATGGCCCTTTTGTTTTGTACTGAGTGTCAACTCAATTGAGAAGAAACATAATGAGTGAAGAAGCCATCCTCTTCAACGCAGTTTCAGTCTTGTTATTCCCATGTGCAGTTTATACCGTACCTGCTGCAGTTCATCAGCAAGCATGCACACCTAAGGTAGCACCATTGCATGGCAGACCAGTAGAAGCTTCCCCTCTCGCATCCCTATTTCTTAGGGTGACCTTCTTCTTCTTTTTCTTCTTCTTCTTCTTCTTATTCTTCCTCTTCCTCTTCTTGCTTTCCCCGTGCTTCTAAGACGCTAAAGCTCAACGTAACATCGACAAGTAACACATTGGCCCATTTTTATGAGAATTTTTTTATATATATTAAAGTAATTTTTCAGATAACAAGTCGTTGATAAAAAGATATTTTTTGACATTATTATGCAAAATTTCGGACATATTGGCAGGTTAATTTAACATAAGATTTTTTCAGGTCATCAACCAAATCTTAGTAGAATACAATATCCGTGTTAAGACAGTAGTAGTGGTTACAGACAACGCAGCAATTACGAAAAAGCTGACTAAATCTTACGGGTTCGACATTCACCATGTTTTGGCCACTGCATCAATTTAACAGTACACTACTGTTTCGAAGCAGAAAAGTTTTGCAAAATTTTAGTGGAAACAAAAGCTATTGTGACTTTCTTTCATAACTCTACATTAGCCAGTGACAAACTGCGTAATATCAAAAAAAGAGCAAATAAAAAAGAACTGAGAGTGATACAAGAGGTGCCGACTAGATGAAACAGCCCATGCCACACTCTCAAAAGAAAGTTGGAAGTACGAAATGAGCTTGAGATTGCGATCAATGAAAGTTCAAAAGCACTGCCTCCCTTACAGCTAAGAATTACTTAGCTATACAAGAGATAATAGACCTTCTTGAACCTTTTGAAGTAGCAACAACGACAATCTCAGGGTAGTCATAGATCACTGCTTTCTTAATTCTACCTCTTACAGGAGGTATTGCTACAAAGTTTTCAGATATGTCAAGCACCTTAACAACTAATGAAGGACGAAGTGTTCTGGATTCTTGACCAATCGGTCAATGAAAGAGTGAAACCATTTAACACACTGACTGTCTATATGCTTGTGGCAGTATTATATTATAGGTTTAAAAAACTTGTTTCAGGACATTTCCAGAGGCCGTACAATCGGAAAAGCTTAACAGATCTTTAAAATGGCTTTTTTTCTGTACTAACCGCGTTGTATTACAACAGCCTTATTTACATTTGCATTCCTTGGTACAAGTAAACAAGCTCACGCGTTTGAAGATGAAAATGAGTATAATGCACATTCAAGAATCCATATTATTTGAATGTGTAGTTTTTACCATAAACTTCTGATCCGTACGAAATACGAACGACCGCGAGTTGTCATCACTGGAAGACAAACAAGAAAATTCTCTCTTTGACGACCACTTTCCACATAGCGACCAATCTGTTAACAACATAGTTTATAAACAACTTAGACTGGCTAGGGCGCCATCATATTTGTTGTTGATCAAATAGCTCCAGACAATGTACTTTCCCTCTGCACTCCAAACGCCATGGAGGTAATAGGAACCCACAATTTTTCAGACACCAATTCTGACAATCGATAGTGACGATAGTGCAGATACTATCGATTAATAAATAGTTTATCTATTAAGTGACAGAAGGTCCACGGTGAATACAGGCACTTCAGAAAGGGTAGGTTGCTATCATCGCAAGAACTGCAAGAAAAATACCTGAAACAGAAGCAGCCATGAGCAGCGCTGATACGTTTACGGATACGTCTAACAGTTTGAAATCGGATGATCTACTTTCTTTTGCCTGGTTAGCAACAGCGTAACGTCGATCTCGTTACACGAGTCAGTGACTTCATAATAGACCTACATCAATATTTTGCAAAACCCGTAATAGACAAGCATGCTTGTGTATTAGAACATTGTGCAAAATCTAATAGTACGTTGCGTGTAACGGCCGTTAAATTTTTGTGGTGTCCAGCAACTTCAGTTCCTGCCGAGAGGGTTTTCTCCAAGGGAGGTTAAATAATTGCTTAAAAACGCAACACACTAAAGGAGAAGAATTTAAACACCTTACGTGTATCTTTTAATGCTGTATTTTAAACAACAGACTAAAGAACAAGAATTTAAATACCTCACTTTTTATAAAACAAAATTTGCATATCTTACATTGTTGTATTTTGAGCAATAAGAATTCTTAGAAAGCTATTTTCCATTTCAAATACCTGCCCAAATAATGAGTGGTTAATCGATACATCGACAGTTTTCAAGAATGCTATCGACAATATGGGATGTGTTAACTGTCGATGTTTAAGTAACACTACCTGTCACCCAGGTTGTGGGCACAGCAGGCACGTCTTGCCCGCCTGCCGCACACCGCGAAAGTGAGTGCTCTAACGACTGATCACCATCGTAGAAGCACCGCTGTAATTGAATAATAGTGGCGAGAATGCACGACCTAACGATGATGGCGTATTTTTCTGTTTTGCGACATCGGCACGTGCAAAACAGTTGATCAGTCTGAAGTTTAGCTGTTTAGTTACCATAGATCGATCATCATCAATATAATTTAACGTGGGGCTGTATCAGCCTGTGAGTGTGTTGTCTGACGTCATTGTTCGGTGATGCATGACCGATCAGCTGAATACAACTCTTGCGCAGGACGTTACGCAAGGTAATGGAAATGATCGGCAAATTAATCTCAGAGGAGTTCTCGCTTGGTTCAACGAAGAGTTAACGAGAGAGCATGAGTAGTGTGCGGTCGTTCCATCATCGAACAATCCGCCTCCAACTCTCTGCATTAGAAAATAATTACAACACAATTTTCATAACAATAATTAACACGACTGCGTATAATAAATGACGTGATTATTTGCCAACAGACAGACAGAACAAAGCTTATTTATGAAAGCTCACGCAGGCCAAAGGTACAAATGTGACTACAACTGAAGGTCGGACTCTTCATTTGTTACCAGCGACATAACATAGGCTTTTAACAGAATTTGAGTAGCTTAGTAATTATTGCAAGGAAGAGAGTTCCTTGATTTTCTACCAGTGGTATATAAAAGGAAATTTTTTTTACAGAATACGCTCATGAATCCATTGTCCTTTCTTTAGCCACAGGACAGATTTAAAAAGACATTTAAGAAAGACACGCTACAATATGTCGAAAATCATGGTCACCTGTGGGACACTCTCAACTAGAAATGAGTTCCTGACTTATCTATACATTTCAGTCATTTCAGTACATTTCCGCATTGTTTATAATGTTATCCATCCACCTTCCTGACTTCTGTGTCTTCTCCTATCTCTTGGGATAAAGCAAAGAACTTCCCTGGTCCATCTAAAAGCCATTCGCTTTGCAACATATACCGGCCACATTAATTCATTTTGAGTACGCTCTATTTCCTGAGACATTTTTTTGTTCTCTTGTTCTTCCTTGTAATTATCAACAAGTAACTCTCCATTTCACGTTACGCAAACCTTAATTTTTGGGTAAAAATCTATGTCTGACTGCTATGAGTCAAGATTGGCATTACGCGCTTGTAATGCAGCTGCTGCATGCTATATATAATATTACTTTATGAATCTTGTCCGCATTAAATCGACAATCATAATAAAGCTGCCCGAATGAGATATTTTCACTCTGCAGCGGAGTGTGCGCTGACATTAAACTTCCTGGTGGATTAAAACTGTGTGCCGAACCGAGACTCGAACTCGGGACCTTCATTCGCAGGAGAGCTTCTGTAAAGTTTGGAAGGTAGGAGACGAGGTACTGGCAGAAGTAAAGCTGTGAGGACGAGACGTGAGTCGTGCTTGGATAGCTCAGTTGGTAGAGCACTTGCCCGCAAATGGCAAAGGTCCCGAGTTCGAGTCTGGGTCTGGCACATAGTTTTAATCAGGCAGGAAGTTTCATAATAAAGATAACTAATTCCACAAGTTTTGAACGTTCATTCTGCCGTATAAGAACTGTCTATCAGTATTTATGGCCCCGTGAACGTCAACTTTTATATCTGTTAGCACCAAGGTTTTAGTTTTTGTATGATCTAATGTGATCGTCAAAGGAAATGTTAGTGAAAGAGTCTGTGACGTGCAATACTTGTACTTGACGACTAAACCCCATGGTCCTTATATTAAAAGCATGATGTAATCTGGCTTTTACAGCTGGAAAGATAGTTTGTGGGGCATACCGGTGATGTTCTCTTTCTTACCTTCAAGGTGGCGGAGAATTCCATTACTCCTTGTATGATGACGTTTTGTTGGAAAATGATTGAATGAAAGAAGAAGCTAACAATTATTCGTATTGAATTGGAAATTATTTCTTTTTATTTTATTTGACAGTATGAAGTGTTAATATTATATAAAACTATTACCTGTAAGTAAATACTTCGATAGCAAAGTAAATTTAGGACGTTACAGCTGATGTGAATCAGAACGTTATTTTCTAAGTAAGACACGATTCGCCGCCTATCTTTTGTCACTTCTCCTTTGACCTCTCTTGCAGCAGTTTATAAAGTAAGCCTCATTGTTATTACACACAAGGAGTTGAATGAGAATAATAACAATCTCTACTTGTGTCCTTGTTTTATTTAAAGAGCACTGTTGTTGCTCCTTTTCAGCAATAATTTAAAGAGTTTCCCCATTTCAGTGTAGTTGGAGGTGGAATTAATTCGGTGTTGTGTTCATCCGCGCTCTAACCACACATCTTTATGTGCAAATCTGCACATGACTGAAAAGTCGAACCTTTGCACTCTAAATTTACTACATGAAGTCCGATTTATGTTATTCATCGTAATACAAAATTATTTGTTGCATTGTATTTAATACAAAAACTGGCCACTTTCACCAAAATTATGTTTCCTAACCAAATTAATAACAGACCATACGCTGCAGAAAGTATAATAAATCGTAATTCACTTCATTCAGTTGTGATTTTCGTACTCAGTTCCTGTGGTAGTCGCTATGAGCCATCCCGGCTTCCGATCAATTAAGACTCCGAAGAATGCCATATCAGCAGTTTTCTCAATTTTTAAGAAACATAAAAAAAACCATTTTAGCTCTGATACCTATCTCCTCTCCCCTCCCATTTTATCGAGTGAGTTGTTAGTCATGTCAGACACTTCGTCAAATGTAATATACATTACACTTGCTATACTTGCGTTTTCTTTCCACCCTTTATATTCTCTCCCAAATTTTAATTTTATGAATTTTTGCCGATATTCCAGTGTCGTACGTGGTTGGTCCCTTCAGTGCTATCGTTATAAAGTAAGCCTCATTGTTATTACACACAAGGAGTTGAATGAGAATAATAACAATCTCTACTTGTGTCCTTGTTTTATTTAAAGAGCACTGTTGTTGCTCCTTTTCAGCAATAATTTAAAGAGTTTCCCCATTTCAGTGTAGTTGGAGGTGGAATTAATTCGGTGTTGTGTTCATCCGCGCTCTAACCACACATCTTTATGTGCAAATCTGCACATGACTGAAAAGTCGAACCTTTGCACTCTAAATTTACTACATGAAGTCCGATTTATGTTATTCATCGTAATACAAAATTATTTGTTGCATTGTATTTAATACAAAAACTGGCCACTTTCACCAAAATTATGTTTCCTAACCAAATTAATAACAGACCATACGCTGCAGAAAGTATAATAAATCGTAATTCACTTCATTCAGTTGTGATTTTCGTACTCAGTTCCTGTGGTAGTCGCTATGAGCCATCCCGGCTTCCGATCAATTAAGACTCCGAAGAATGCCATATCAGCAGTTTTCTCAATTTTTAAGAAACATAAAAAAAACCATTTTAGCTCTGATACCTATCTCCTCTCCCCTCCCATTTTATCGAGTGAGTTGTTAGTCATGTCAGACACTTCGTCAAATGTAATATACATTACACTTGCTATACTTGCGTTTTCTTTCCACCCTTTATATTCTCTCCCAAATTTTAATTTTATGAATTTTTGCCGATATTCCAGTGTCGTACGTGGTTGGTCCCTTCAGTGCTATCGTTATAAAGTAAGCCTCATTGTTATTACACACAAGGAGTTGAATGAGAATAATAACAATCTCTACTTGTGTCCTTGTTTTATTTAAAGAGCACTGTTGTTGCTCCTTTTCAGCAATAATTTAAAGAGTTTCCCCATTTCAGTGTCGTTGGAGGTGGAATTAATTCGGTGTTGTGTTCATCCGCGCTCTAACCACACATCTTTATGTGCAAATCTGCACATGACTGAAAAGTCGAACCTTTGCACTCTAAATTTACTACATGAAGTCCGATTTATGCTATTCATCGTAATACAAAATTATTTGTTGCATTGTATTTAATACAAAAACTGGCCACTTTCACCAAAATTATGTTTCCTAACCAAATTAATAACAGACCATACGCTGCAGAAAGTATAATAAATCGTAATTCACTTCATTCAGTTGTGATTTTCGTACTCAGTTCCTGTGGTAGTCGCTATGAGCCATCCCGGCTTCCGATCAATTAAGACTCCGAAGAATGCCATATCAGCAGTTTTCTCAATTTTTAAGAAACATAAAAAAAACCATTTTAGCTCTGATACCTATCTCCTCTCCCCTCCCATTTTATCGAGTGAGTTGTTAGTCATGTCAGACACTTCGTCAAATGTAATATACATTACACTTGCTATACTTGCGTTTTCTTTCCACCCTTTATATTCTCTCCCAAATTTTAATTTTATGAATTTTTGCCGATATTCCAGTGTCGTACGTGGTTGGTCCCTTCAGTGCTATCGTCTGACCCACTCTGCGTTGTCGTCGTTTCCCTCGGCTTGCGTCCCCCTGCATCACAAGCTGTTACCGCGAAAACAGGCCTCAGGAACAAAACAACGAAACATGCCTTTCATGCGATCGTCAGAGCAGTGTAACACTCTTTTGGACACTATCTTTTACCTTTACAGTCAAAGAACTATATAGAAGAGGCATCGACTTCCGTGGCAAAATTAGACATTCGTTTCCACATAAGAAATTTTAACCTTCAATACATCACTAAAAATTTGAAGTTTCCGAGGGTATGGTTACCGTACATACTGCAAGCGTCGTTTTGAAAACCCTATTTATTTTGCCATACGCATTACATTCAGTCTTTACGTTCCGTTTTTATTGCAGATGATCTAGTCAGTGGACTCTCGTAACTACAAAAAAATTTTCAACATATTCTATGACTTCCCGTCCGCCACTGTCTTGACTGCGAGGGACTTGGCCAGTAATGGCTTCTCTGACTAGGCAGTTGTTCTTGCCTCCGTTCTAGGGAAGAGCCAGGGCGGAATGTGTGGCGTCACTCTAGTTGATGGATACGTAGTCTGATGATCAATACAGTGCACACTGGAGGGGACCGGCAATGGTGTTGACGAATAGGACGTGCTATTGAAATGGAAATGAAGTCCCATGCTTCATGACAGAGCGTAGGGGTACGATGCGGGAGACCCGCACTGCCGTGCTAGGCAAGGTGCTAATGGAGATGGTTTGCCGTTGCCTTCCTCCGACCGTAATGAGGATGAATGATGATGATGAATACGACAGAACAACACCCAGTCATTTCGAGGCAGGAGAAAATCCATGACCCCGCCAGGAATGGAATCCGGGACTCCGCGCTCGGGAATCGAGAACGGTACCGCGAGACCAGGAGCTGCATAAAGAATCTGCTATTAGAATTCTTATTTTTGTGTGATCGGGCGGATAAATCTGAGCTGCCAAGCACTGCCTTTACTAGTTGCGGGTTGTAGATGCTTCCCGATACATGACTGATGGACTTAAACGGCAGAAGACAAAATGATGGAGAGCGCTGTTTGTGCATGTGAACAGTTCTGGCTTGCATTGGGACATATGGATCCCTTATTCGCTTGATGTTGCGGTGCAAGAATTTGCCTTCTACTTTTATATATACTGAGTGGGTACAATGCGCCTGTATGCTCAGGAATTTTGTCTGCGTCTTAACAATAGCGGAGAAACAGCTTTGTGTTTCATAAAGTGGTTTGTTTAGTGTAAAATTTTACACTGAAGCGCCACAGAAACTGGTATAGGCAAGCATATTCAAATACAGAGATATGTAAACAGGCAGAATATGGCGCTCCAGTCGGCGACGCCTATATAAGACGTCAAGTGTCTGGCGTTGTTGTTAGATTGCTCACTGTTGCTACAATGGCAAGTTGTCAAGATTTAAGTGAGTCTTACAGCTGGTGCATGAGCGATGGGATACAGCGTTTCCGAGGTAGCGATGAAGTCGGGATTTTCCCGTGCGACCATTTCACGAGTGTACCGTGAATATCAGGAATCCGGTAAAACATTAAATCTCTGACATCACAGCAGCAGGAAAAAGATCCTGCAGGAACATGACCAACAACGACTGAGAGAATCGTTCAACGTGACAGAAGTGCCACCCTTTCCACAAATTGCTGCAGATTTCAATGCTGGACCATCAATAAGTGTCAGCGTGCGAACCATTCAACGAAACATCAGCGATAATGGCTTTCGGACCCGAACACCCACTCGTGTACCCTAGATGATTGCATGACACTAAGCTTTATGCATCGACGGCATTGACTATTGATGACTGTGAACATGTTGCCTGGTAGGGCGAGTATCGTTTCAAATTGTGTCGAGTGGATGGACGTGTACGGGTCTGGATACAATGTCATGAATCCATGGATCTGTATGTCAGCAGAGGAGTGTTCAAGCTGGTGAAGGCTCTGTAATGGTGTGGAGCGACTGACTTGGGCGATTCCAGCAGGACAATGGGACACCCCACACGTCCGTAACTGGCACAGAGTGGCTCCAGGAACACTTTTGAGTTTTAATACTTCCGCTGTCCACCAAGCTCCCCACACATGAACACTATTGAGCATATCTGGGATGCATTGCAACATGTTGCTCAGAAGAGATCTCCTCGTACTCTTGCAGATTCATAGACAGTCCTGCAGGATTCATGGCGTCACTTCCTCCAGCACTACTTCAGACATTAGACGAGACCGTGCATCGTCGTGTTGCGGCGATTCTACCTAACACCATATTTGGCTCTGTAGTGTAGATTATTTATTAGCTGCAGCGTTAATCTTGCTGTAACTGCCACTCAGATCACTGAGAATGATTATGATTTGAAGTAAGTCTTGCCGAAAGATTCTAGCTAGCCTGTAAATTCTGACTGGTTTGAATCGACTGATTATTGTGAGTCGAGACATAGACCCAGTAGGCTTTAAATTTGTTTAGTATCTTAAGATCTATTATAAAATAAGCTTTCTTAGGATTTCCCTGTTTAAAGAATTTTAATTTTCCTTTAAAAGCCACGGCAATTTTGCTGGTAGTTCTTTAGTAAAGATTGTATGGTTCATGTACCGATGCTAAGTTTCATTAACTGTAGTTTTTTTTTATTACAGCCACATTGGCCGGGTAAGGTTTGATCGTTTCAAAGCAGTTTTTCTCATTTGAATGGCGGTGTTATCGACCTCTTCAGCTGTTAGTACTACGTTCTACAATGACTATATACGTGTATTTTATATATCTCCTGATCCCTTTATTTGTCAATGTATTTTTGAAGGGAGCTGCCAGGAAGGCTGTAGGCGCCATTTGACTGTGAAGGCTGCACCGTATTTACATCTGCTACCCAATGAGTTTGTTGTAAACTGAGCAAGCTGTGATACAGTATATTTGTTTGTTGTAACTTACAGATTTATTTTTAATTTATTGTTAAATAAACGTGTACGGTTTGTTTTTCCTCTGAATCTGTCCCCACGATCCTTTCATGTCCGAATTGAGCGTAGTTGCCATTTTGGATCAATTGTACTGAAGCTATAGCTCAGCTGTATTAAATCTGTCCATTTGATGTGTAAACTTATTTTCATAAAACAAAAACTGTGAAGTGTCACCTGAAAATGGAAAATGGCGCACATATGTTCCATTAACAGGTACCATTAATCGTTTTTCCACGGTAATTTCCTCTTGGACTGCTAAGAATAGTTTTGGTGACATAGAACTGTCTCGTTGCGGGAACTGCAGCAATAACATATTACTTATTTTGTAATGTAGGAAAACTCCTGATAGTACAGCGGTTGGTAGTGAGCAATAACAACTGGCCCAAAGAGAGCCTGAAAAGCATCCAACAAATAATCGGTGACGATGGGAGTACTTGCTACTCTTGAAGAAATATATTGGCACAGAAGAGAAAACTATGACGGGCCGCATCAAAAGGCTGATGTAAGAAAACCTTTCTGTATCACTACCTCGCTTCTTAGGGGCTTCAGCACAGTTTTGTACCGATAAACTAGGAAAATGTCTCAAAATGTATGATTTCCAGGCAAAGTTGTGGTTGACAGTTATTGCTCCCACCTATCACGTCATTAGGAATTTGAAAGTGGTGCTACAATCAT
This sequence comes from Schistocerca americana, assembly GCF_021461395.2. NCBI lineage: Eukaryota > Metazoa > Arthropoda > Insecta > Orthoptera > Acrididae > Schistocerca > Schistocerca americana. Next base: position 827,897,033 of record NC_060119.1, on the reverse strand, counting down.
TTCTTGCTCTTTTGCTTGATTAAAATACAATTAGCATATGCTTTAACTACGTACTTCGTAAAAAGTAATGCAAGTTATGCCATATGGAGACATTTTCGCCCAACTGCACTTGGTTTTAGTATGACAAATGGTATTCTTTGAGTAGCACTCTCATAATTGATGGGATGAATAATATTTTTCTGGAGGCGTCTGAGTCTCACATATATCTTCAATAAGGACAGAAGCTTAAGCAATGAATTAAAATATGTGCCACAGCCAGTACTTAAACCTAGGTCATGTGCTTACTAGGCAGATGTGCTAGCCATTGCAGTACTGTAGCGTCGTGGCTACCACACCTGCATGGACTACATAAGTCCAACAACCTCCGTAACACAAACTTCAATTCAGACCTTCAGACCTGCAGCCCATTTTCCCCCTCTCATGTCGTTCGTCACTATTGCCAAGGCTCTCCGACACTGTAATAGCACTCCAACTTTGTAAATAATGGGGAAATCCTGACTGTACCCTAGTTATAGGTGATCTACTGATCTGATGGAAAAACCTTCTTTTCGGATACATATGAGTCTCCTCAGTAAGGATAGAAACTGACGCAAGGAAAAGTAAAGAAAAAAAAAAAACGAGAGACCCGACTTCAAGTCCCGGCCATGCCACAAATTTTAAGTCATTCCTTCAACTTCTATCCTTACCGAAGATAAAGTTGAGACTCATGCGTCTCTGGAAAAATGTTACTCCATCAGATCAATATATGACCTATGCCTGGCGTATAGACAGGATTTACCCATTGTGTACACACTGGGGTGCTATTCCAGTGTCGGGAATAGTGACGATGTGAAAAGGAGAAAATGGGCTGAAAGTTTAAACTTAAGTTTGTGTTAGAGAGGGCGTTTGACTTACATAGTCTATACAGCTGTAGTAGACACAATGGTATAATGGCTAGTACATGTGCCTAGTGAGCAGGAGATCTGGATTCAAGTCTGGGCTAAGACACAAATTTAAGTCATTGCTTCATCTTCTATATCCTCATAATTGTTGACAAAACTTGAAATTTGGTTAGCTAATGCCCTGAAGATTTTAGTCACACATTCGGATTACTGTTCAGGGAGCATACCGCAGAGGCTGTGTAGATCTTCAGTCCTGTCAAGGCGTGGGCGTTTTTTATTTTGCCACCACCTTATAACCGCGTAAGTAGTATGTCGTATTCACAGTAAGACCCTTCTTCTGTTTAACAATTAATGATCTGCTGAGACTATCATAAGGACTGTAACCAGCCACGGTAAAAATATATTTCATGCAGCTGGAGAGCTAATTAGTCAAATTTCTTATTGTAGTTGTAGGCACTTGGTATATAACGTGAATAATTAGTTTCTCAATGTTTGGAGAGCGTTGATTCTGAAGTTGACTACAGCGCAATTTTCAGATCCACTTGACAATGGCCTGATGAAGACCGAAACCGATAGTTCTTACTACCAACTGGAGCAGCTATTCTTTCACTAAACATGGATAACTTACTATACAAAATTGCTTGTTGTGAATAAACCAGTTTGTCGCTGAGATTAATGCTCCCTATACGAACAATTTGGTTCTCGGCATCACTCCAATCTCGCATCGCACCAGTAGGAAACTATACAGAGTGAACCAGAACTCTACCGACAAACTTTCATAGGTTGTTCAGGGATAACTTCTGATTATACTGGTGTAAGGAAGCCACGGGTAGCGACAGCTCGTTACGGATTTACTGCATTTCTTTTGCTTTCTTGCCCCAATTAGCTTTATATCCGTATTGAACTGAAAATAATGGGCAGTACTGCCAATCTTGTTTCCATTCGCTCACGGTATTCACTTTTGATAACGGTAATACCCTCCCTAACTGTTTGCTTTTAAGGTTTCATTCAGTACTGTTAGGGTCTCTCTAAGGTTTGTTGGTTATGCATTAACAGTGATCCACAACAGTACTATGAATAGGTTTACTGTTGAAGATTTGGCCGATATGCACCTTTTGGGTCAGTGAATTCAACTGAAGAGCGCCACAATTCAGCTTTGCAGAACTGGTCCCCCACCGATGAAAACCGCATCAAAGCATCTGTGCATAGGCGCCTACGGGAAACTACATCCTTCCGTGTTTAATGGAAGATGCGGACTCTGCGAGGTGTGCTACAACGTCAGATGCGGAACAGAATGTTACACGCAATTGGTGACAACCTACCTGTAGTAGTCGGCTAGTTGGCGCGTTGCACCACCTCTGAAGCAAATCAACTGTTCTGAGGGTCTTACACGAAAAATAGTTTCATCCTATGATCCACATAATGTGGTAATCACTACAGCCAGCGGACTTCTCATTTCGAGTGGCGTTCGCGTCTTCGTTCCTGCAGCAATGCACAGAAAACTCCAATTTTCCTGCTTTTATCTTGTTTACAGACAGGTCATATTTATAAGAGAGGAAAAGGTTCAACAGAAGGAATAGACATGTATCGCATGACGAAAATCCACATGCACTGGTTTGTGTCGATCCATGAACACAGTTTGCTGTGAATGTACGGACTGATATCGTCAAAGATTTTGTAACTGAACCCAAACCGTTTCCTGATGCACTGAATGGAGCCGTCTAAAAGCATTCATTCATCACGTCATCCAACGGTTCCTAGAAGATCTGCCGGTGACATTCCGTCAGCTTACGTGGTTGCAACATGACGGGGAACCGATACACTTTGGATTCGATGTTAGGAAGCACACTCAAGCATAGTTTGGACATCAGTGTGTTCGTTGTCGCGGTCCTCTTCCATGGCCACCACGGTCACCACACATGACGCCTGAGGTCATGTGATGAGACTAGAGTAAGGGACGGCTCTGAATGGTGTACTGTACACTAACACAACAGACTGGACGCACTGTGATAAAAGTGTACGTCTCGGGTTCCTCGGTCGACGTTTGTTTGATGATTTTTCTGAGCTTTCGCCATCGCAAATGGCCGGCACTGTCAAACTTCACCCTCAATTGCTGGTGGTGGACTGAAGTGGTGTTCGCAGAGGCAGATTATAAGTACCTTGCGCCAACGTCCAAGGGCCTTTCGTGGTCATGCGGTTCTCCTGTTGCTACCTGCAACGGACATTCACTGCAGCAGGGGAATGCAGGATCCCTTCACCTTGAGGATTTCTTCTTTCTTGTTGAAGTTACTCTCATGTTTTTGTATTTATATGGCTTCTTTGAACAAGCGGGTGTGATACGCGTAGCTCTTCTCTACGGCCATAATTATGTCGGCGAATTTCACTACGTGGTCGGCCTCACACAGCGGGTGCCCTGCCACGGCTGATTTCTTCGCCTGCCCTAGCCTGCAGCATCGCTTATGTTCTATGATCCTGGTGTTAATCGATCTTCCAGTCATTCCGAGGCAAACTTTCCCGCATGTGCGTGGTATGCGGTATATTTCCGACATTGCAGTGGGTCCCTTTTCTCCTTCGCCGATCTGAGACACTTTTTGATCTTCTTTGTCGGTTTATAAATAGTCTTTACGCCGTGTTTGCGCAGTATACGGCCGCTTCTGTCCGTCACTCTGGGAATGTATGGGAGAAAGGCCGTACCCGATATTTCTCTTTCCGATGTCTCACTTCGTCGAGTACTTGATTCTGTTACATTTCTTATGTTACTGTATGAGGCCGACTGCATAGTGTAAAATTCGCTGCTGTCAGACGTAGGACCGTTTGGTTCCACGACGGGTATCTACCGTGTATCCATTTCCACATCAGTTCCAGTATCTCTGGCGATGGTGGAGGAGGAGGGGGGCGGGGACTGGAGAGGTGGCACTCCGGGCCTGAGTAGGCTTCTGTAGTAGCATGAATAGAACTTTGATGTAGCCCTATACAGAGGAGACGAGATTTCCGGGAAACGTGTTCGCCATGGCAGGAGTTTACCTCAGCCTGTATTCAGTCCCACCGACCACCGAACTGCAGAAAGGGGGAGCGTGAATCCTGTGGAAATGTGCAGATTGTTCTGATGGTCTTCTCTGCGAAGAAAAATAGCCCAATCACGCTGTTACACAACAATTTATATGAAAAATAACCTTTAGAGTTATCCTTCCCATCCTGCGGAATATCGCTTGGGTGATGTAAACACTCACATTATATCTGTTAACAGTTGACTAAATATGAAATGTGGTCTCAACAGAAACATGTTTTCTACTAAGATTATGTTTCTGTCAAACTGTTCCACAAGTCACATACCTTGCTGAATCACTGTGGGTTGTCTGGTTACAGCAGTTTTGCAGCTTCTCCACTTTTCTTCTGTAACGGGTCTCCCTCTTTTTCAATGCATAAACTTAGTTCTCTGAAGCTGCTGAAAAGTCTGTTGCTTCTTTGGCCTACAAAGGAAGTTTATACGGTCGTTCTCTAGATGATTACTATCGCCTGCCCTGCCCTCTCTGCATTTTACACATATTTACACTTTACAGGAACTCTCTACCACGGTGGACGGAATGAAGTCCCGCTACGTTTATGCTGGATGACGTGGCATACCAATTAGTGGTATGAAGTATCATATCCTGACACAAAATCAAATTTCTGACAACTTTTTCGGTGGAACAACACTGTGATCAGCTACGAGGGACGAATATACACTAACTTAACACGTTCCTGATATTGGTTATCTGCAGCTAGCAAAGCTGTAATGTAAAATTAAGGCCGGCAGGAGTGGCAGAGCGGTCCTAGGTGCTACAGTCTGGAACCGTGCGACCGCTACGGTAGCAGGTTCGAATCCTACCTCGGGCATGGATGTGTGTGATGTCCTTAGGTTAGTTGTTTTAGTAGTTCTTAGTTCTAGGGGACTGATGACCTCAGCAGTTAAGTCCCATAGTGCTCAGAGCCATTTGAACCATTTTGTAAAATTAAGCTAAGTAGAGCTGTGTTTTAATTAACTTTGGGCGATGTTCGGTGAAGTAATCTTTAGTAAGATAATTTATTTTCGAAAACTATAAACTGCTATTGCCCTGTACTTAACTGAGAACACACTAACTAATAACTGCATGTTAGATTATGTGCATCAACATCAGTATCGGTATGGTCCCCAACTCTGCTTAGTGATGTAAAAATTACATGATATTCAGCAATATCTAACAGTCAACTACATTCAGTGAGTCGCAGAATATATTTCCTTGATTAAAATCACAGGTTTAGAACATCATTGCACAGATCACAGAATATGCAAAAATAGTGCAAAATCTACTCCGCGAAAATGTTTAAGTCCTTACGGTTCACTATCAGGATTTATGCTAAGTTTCTGTTTTTTCGCCGCCCATAGCCAAAACAAAATGAATGACGACGATCTGCCGCACTGACTGCCGTTAGGTGGATAAAAATATAGTTTTACTGTGGATTCTCCACAACAAAAACAAACAGATGTTTTAATCCATCTAACGGAAGTCAGTATGTCCGGTTGTTGTCATTCACATAACACGCGTTCCTTTCCCTTCTCCGCTTCCACACCACCCTTACATGGGCACTATCCTCACCATTATATCTGGCACTGCACTCTTCATCTACATGGATACTCTGCAAATCACATTTAAGTGCCTGGCACCCAGTTCATCGAACCACCTTCACAATTCTCTATAATTCCAATCTCGTATAGCGCACAGAAGGAACGAACCCCTATATCTTTCCGTAAGAGCTGTGATTTCTCTTATTTTATCGTGGTGATCGTTTCTCCCTATGTAGGTAGGTGTCAAAAAAATATTTTCGCATTCGGAGGAGAAAGTTGGTGATTGGAATTTCGTGAGAAGGTTCCGTCGCAATGAAAAACGCCTTTCTTTTAATGATGTCCAGCTCAAGTCCTGTATCATTTCTTTGACACTCTCTCCCATATTTCGCGATAATACAAAACGTGCTGCCCTTCTTTGAACTTTTACTATGTAATCCGACATTCCTATCTGGTAAGTATCCCACACAGCGCAGCAGTATTCTAAAAGAGGACGGACAAGCGTAGTGTAGGCAGTCTCCTTAGTAGATCTGTTACATTTCCCAACTGTCCTGCCAACAAAACGCAGTCTTTGTTTTGCCTTCCCACAACATTTTCTATGTGTTCCTTCCATCTTAAGTTGTTCGTAATTATAATACCTACGTATTTAGATGAATTTACGTCTTTTAGATTACACTGATTTATCGTGTAACCGAAGTTTAACGAATTCCTTTTAGCACTCAAATGGATGACCTCACGCTTTTCGTTATTTAGGGTCAACTGCCACTTTCCGCAACATTCAGATATCTTTTCTAAATCGTTTTGCAGTTTGTTTTGTTCTTTTGATGATGTTATTAGTCGATAAACGACAGCGCAATCTTCAAACAACCGAAGACGGCTGCACAGATTGTCTCCCAAATCGTTTATGTAGATAAGGACAGCAAAGGGCCTATAACACTACCTTGTGGAACACCAGAAATCACTTCTGTTTCACTCGATGTCTTTCGGTCAGTTACTACGAACTGTGACCTTTCTGACAGGAAATGACAAATCCAGTCACAGAACTGAGACGATATTCCGTAAGTACGCAATTTTACTACAAGCCACTTGTGTGGTACTCTGTCAAAAGCCTTCCAGAAATACAGAAATACGGAATAGATCTGAAATCCCTTGTAAATAGCACTCGACACTTCATGTGAATATGGAGCTACTTGTGTTTCACAGGAACGATGTTTTCTAAACCCATGTTGACTATGTGTCAATAGACAGTTTTCTTCGAGGTAATTCATAATGTTTGAACACAATATATGTTCAAAAATCCTGCTGTATATCGACATTCTTAAGACAATCAATTGATTGGTTTGATAATATCCGCCATCTTTTCCTATCTTGTACATTTTTTCAACCGTAAACTACTCCCAACGACCTCCATATCCTCATCCACTGAGGTGGCACAGTGCTTAGCTCACTGAACGACGGAAAGACGACGGTTCAAATCCCTCTCCGGCGATCCAAATCTAGGTTTTCCGTGATTTCCCTGAAGTTCTCCTGGCAAATGCCGGGATGATTATTTTGAATAAGGCACAGCCGATTTCCTTCCGTGTCATGTCATGATTCAAGATTATATTCCGTCTCTAATGACTACACTGTTGACGAGACAATCTCTAACTTTCCTACCTTTCCTATTGAATTCGTTCTTTATATTCTAGCCTTTGCCAGTCCTTACTATGCTTTCTCTCTACTGCTGATTCCAGTGCCAAGGAAACCATTCTAGATGCAGTAACAGAATCCTACTAACCTTCATCTTATTCTAATAAGGATTCATCACAAACTGCTTACCTCACATACTCGTTGTAGTACTTCCTCATTTGGCCCTTTGTCAGTCCATTTAATTTTAACTTCCTCGATAACAACTTAGATGCATACGTTTTCTTCTTCTCCGGATTTCTGGTGGTCCATGTTTTACATTCCTTTCCAAATATTTAAACTATGAAAGCTACACTGAAGAGCCAAAGAACTGGTAAAATTGGCTAATATTGTGTAGGAACCCCGTGAGCACGCAGAAGTGCCGCAACACGACGTGGCACGGACTCGACTAATGTCTGAAGTAGTGCTGGAGGAAACTGACACCATGAACCCCGCACGGCTGTCCATAAATCCATAAGAGTACGAGGGGGTGGGGATCTCTTCTGAACATCACATTGAAAGGCATCCCAGATATGCTCAATAATGTTCATGGCTGGGGAGTTTCGTGACCACCGGATGTGTTTACACAAAGTAGAGTGTCCCTGACGCCACTCTGCTGCAATTCTGGGCCTGTGGATGTCACATAGCATTGTCCTGCTGGAATTGCCAAAGCCTGTCGGAATGCACTGTGGAAATAAATGGATGCAGGTGATCAGACAGGATGATTACGTGCGTGTCACCTTTCAGAGTCTTATCTAGACGTATCTGGAATCCCATATCACTCCAACTGCACACGCCCCACACCAGTTACAGAGCCTCCAGCAACTTGGACAGTCCCCTATTGATATGCAGGGTCCATGGATTCACCGGGTTGTCTTCATACCCGTATACGTCCATCTGCCTGATAGATTTTTAAACGAGACTCATTCGAGCAGGCAACATGTTTCCAGTCATCAACAGTCCAATGACGACGTTGACGGGCCCAGGCAAAGAGCAAACCTTTGTGTCGTACACGTACACAAGTTGGCCCTCGGCTCTGAAAGGCCATGTCGGTGGTGGTTCGTTGAATGTTTGAATGGTTCGTACGCTGACGCTTGCTGATGGCCCAACTTTGAAATCTTTAGCAACTTGCGGAACGGTTGCACTTCTGTCACGTTGAACAATCCTCTTCAGTCGCCGTTGGTCCCCTTCTTGTAGGATCTTTTTCCGGCCGCAACGATGTCGGAGATTTGATGTTTACCGTATTCTTGATATTCACGGTACACTCGAGAAATGGTCATACGGGAAAATCCCCACCTCATCGCTACCTCGGAGCCGCCGTGTCCCATCGCTCGTGCGCCGACTATAACACCACGTTCAAACTCACTTAAATCTTGATAACCTGTTATTGTAGCAGCAGTAACCGATGTAACAACTGCGCCAGACACTTGCTGTCTTATAAAGGCGTTGCCGACAGCAACTACGTATTCTGCCTGTTAACGTATCTCTATTTGAATACGTATGCCACTACCAGTTTCTTTGGCACTGCAGTGTACGTTAATTTCAGCTACTTCAAAATTAACATACATACAGGCCCATAAAACCAGTAGCATTTACCGTGGTCCTTACATTATATATAATATATATATTTGCTCATTTTGTAGTAATGTAGCCTATCGATATTGCCGGAGCCGGTGCCTCGAATATTCCTGCGGGCTCCGCGAGCGGCGCTTTGAACATCGGCACCATTGTAGAAACTCCAGGCCGCCCACCAATGAAGAGCGCCAGCGCGGTGTTAAAAGCAGCGGACACCTGGACGCCAGTATTCTGGTACAAGATTGCATCAAGTTGCTAGTTGGTGCCGAACGTTACATCGAGTTGTCAATAATTAGCTCTACCTGCAAACGTTCAGTGTACTCAAACGTACACCTGTGTCGGGCCTCTGCTTCTCGAGCCGCGTCTGCCACAAGTTGTCATCTGTGTATCTTTTCTGTCCGATAAGTTGAGTACATTGTATTTATTTGAAGTACACTTGTGGTAACTAATCTTTTGGTTACCTGGCCAGATACCAACGATTATAGATCCCTTTCGCCGCTTTCATCCCATTTATCATGAGCAACGAAGACGACACAACATTTGGCTCCTCGGAACGTAGTGGCTGCCGACTGTTTCTTACAAAAAAAGAAACTTGTTAAAAAAAACCACTATACGATATCATATTCTGAAACGATTTTTCATTATCTTTCTCACACCATTTGCTTATAATTAAGATAACAGCTTCATAAATTTCTGGAGCCAGTAATTAATTCAAACACATTTTAATATCTGAATACAAAGCTGTACTAATCCTATTCATATGTAGCACCTGTTTGTATTTTTGTTCTTAATTACTTGTAAATTAATGATTAAAGCCATTAGCAGTATATCACGTCTGACAGCTAATTAAGGTAATGTAGATATCTGCACACCATTGAGAAGAATAAACTGATATGTTGTTGGTTATCTTTTCGCGCTAATGAATCAGATTTCGTGTTGTGTAAACTCAAAACCATTCAACCAGTATCAGTTTTTGTTTGGCAATTAATAATTTTGTAAATCATTACTTAATTCATTTATCCATACAGTAAAGCTGCATGCCAAGAAAAGCAGGCGTTGACAGATGTGAAAATTACCGAACTATCAGTTTAATAAGTCATGGCTGCAAAATACTAACGCGAATTCTTTACAGACGAATGGAAAAACTGGTAGAAGCCGACCTTGGGGAAGATTCCGTAGAAATATGGGGACACGTGAGGCTATACTGACCCTACGACTTATTTTAGAAGCTAGATTAAGAAAAGGCAAACCTACATTTCTAGCATTTGTAGACTTAGAGAAAGCTTATGACAATGTTGACTGGAATACTCTCTTTCAAATTCTGAAGGTGGCAGGAGTAAAATACAGGGAGCGAAAGGCTATTTACAATTTGTGCAGAAATCAGATGGCAGTTATGAGAGTCGAGGGACATGAAAGGGAAGCAGTGGTTGGGAAGGGAGTGAGACAGGGTTGTAGCCTCTCCCCGATGTTATTCAATCTGTATATTGAGCAAGCAGTAAAGGAAACAAAAGAAAAATTCGGAGTAGGTATTAAAATCCATGGAGAAGAAATAAAAACTTTAAGGTTCGCCGATGACATTGTAATTCTGTCAGAGACAGCAAAGGACTTGGAAGAGCAGTTGAACGGAATGGACAGTGTCTTGAAGGGAGGATATAAGATGAACATCAACAAAAGCAAAACAAGGGTAATGGAATGTAGTCGAATTAAGTAAGGTGATGCCGAGGGAATTAGATTAGGAAATGACACACTTAAAGCAGTAAAGGAGTTTTGCTATTTGGGAAGAAAAATTACTGATGATGGCCGAAGTAGAGAGGATATAAAATGTAGACTGGCAATGGCAAGGAAAGCGTTTCTGAAGAAGAGAAATTTGTTAACATCTGGTATAGATTTAAGTGTCAGAAAGTCGTTTCTGAAAGTATATGTATGGAGTGTAGCCATGTATGGAAGTGAAACATGGACGATAAATAGCTTGGACAAGAAGAGAATAGAAGCTTTCGAAATGTGGTGCTACAGAAGAATGCTGAAGATTTAATGGGTAGATCACATAACTAATTAGGAGGTACTGAATAGGATTGGGGAGAAGAGGAGTTTGTGGCACAACTTGACTAGAAGAAGGGATCGGTTGGTAGGACATGTTCTGAGGCATCAAGGGATCACAAATTTAGTATTGGAGGGCAGCGTGGAGGGTAAAAATCGTAGAGGGAGACCAAGAGATGAATACACTGAGCAGATTCAAAAGGATGTAGGTTGCAGTAGGTACTGTGAGATGAAGAAGCTTGCGCAGGATAGAGTAGCGTGGAGAGCTGCTTCAAACCAGTCTCAGGACTAAAGACCACAACAACACCAACATTACTTAATTATTTATTTTGAAACAAATATATCTACTAATGCTATCCTCAGATGAATATCGTACAGTCTGTACCGTTATGTGGCTGATAGTCTTCAACACGTTTTAATGAACACATTAAGCAAAGCCCGGTACAACAGAATATCGTCACTCTTGACGCCTACTTATCAGTTAAGGAGATAATATTGCATCCTTCACATAATTTCCTCTGAAAGTGGCCTTGATACAACTTGCTCAGATAAAATTGCTCTAAGAACTGAAGGTCAAGGAAAGTAAAGACTTTTTTGTCAATATTTGCGGAGTTCACAATGCAACAAACGTAAGGACTTCAAAAAGTCTCTAGTAGTGTACATGGGAACCTATTGATTCTTGGTGTATGTCAGTCTTTTGGATTACTGATCTTGTTCAATAATCCCTTTTTCATTTGATTGTGATCTCAGTTTCTTCCAGTTATTCGGAACCACAATAAGCACGATTCACCCGAACCGATATTAACAATTATAAACTCGGCTTTAATGCTATGTCCGTTTGATCATCTGCAGGATGACCCAGAACTTTACTGACAAACTTTCAGAGGCTGTTCAGGAATACCTTCTGAGTATTTTGGTATAAGAGACCCCTGGTCTCCATCGACTAGAAGCAGAATAATGATGTAATCATGAGTAAGTCGGTTTGTTGACGCAGTCACCCTTGTATATCTCACAACAGTAAAGAAACCCGTAGTATGATGTAACCAAAACTTACAACACACAACACAGAGTAGCCCTCAGACGAAACATGGCCACTTGTTAAAGTGCCTGTTAGCTTCTGTCTCGCGTTCTTCTCCCGACGTTTGTTTGATGATTTTCCTGACGTTTCGCCAGCATGAGTGGCTGGCATTGTCAAAGCTTCACCCTCCATTGCTGGTGGTAGACTGAAGTCGAGTTCGCGGCTGCAGACTATATGTACATGGCGCGCCAACTTCTAAGGGCTCTTCCGTGATCTCTTGCTACCTGCAACGGTCGTTCACTGACTGTGTTTGTTATATACGACGAAGCATACTTCCCATTATAGTGACACACCAAACGTTTGTAATCTTTCGTAGACGGGAAAAATATTGACAGCTACCATTCCATAGCGTATCTACGACAGAATGAAGCGGAAGACAAATTTATGAGTTTGTGTATGAGTTGCATAACGGCAATATTTTTAGTTCCGGAGAATGATGAAATCAGAGCATCTGAGACATTTATGTCTTATCCCTTTTCACTCTGGCCCGAAAGATCGTGCGGATTGGGTTTTGCATTTGTTGTTGCTCAATCACATCACTTTCCTCTGTAATTCCTGACCACCACGATTCTGCGAGTTCGCGGCTTCCATTTGACAAGTGTTTTCATCAGTACTGTGACCACCAGAGCGCAACTGGTCATTTCAGACTTCAAGCCATGCGTCACCCAAATAAATAAAATATGTTTACCTATATTTCGTTAGTTTAAGGCATGTCTTGCATTATTTTAGACTGAGAATGTTTCTTTTAACTTATGTAAGGTGTCCAAACACAAGCATCAAGTGCCTTTCGGATACTACGGATTTATTTTGAGTAGCACGATAATGATGGTGACTTCCTAAACAAACTGTCACCATGAGAATTTCTTCAGTATTTTTGCCTCATTCCAGAGGTCATAAAGTATAAAAACTGATGTGTTGGTAAATGTGCCAACACCTTGTAGATAGAGGAGGCCGAAATGCACGCTATCTAACGCAGACGGGCGTGAATTCTGGAACAGGATAAGTAGTGAATGGTAGCAAGAAAAGTATGCAGCTCCTCGAATACTTAACTTTTATTCCTGCATGTGAATACAGCATTCTTGATGAGACATTTCATACGATAACTATCAAACTATGTAGGGCTAATGGCGCCTTGCTAGGTCGTAGCCATTGACTTAGCTGAAGGCTATTCTAACTGTCTCTCGGCAAATGAGAGAAAGGCTTCGTCAGTATAGTCGCTAGCAATGTCGTCCGTACAACTGGGGCGAGTGCTATTCCGTATCTCGAGACCTGCCTTGTGGTGGCGCTCGGTCTGCGATCACACAGTGGCGACACGCGGGTCCGACATGTACTAAATGTACCGCGGCCGATTTAAGCTACCACCTAGCAAGTGTGGTGTCTGGCGGTGACACCACAAAAACTTCTAAGAAATTTTCTCTCAAGGTGGGTAGGCTATAGTCGCATAAACGTTTGCCTTTCAGTGAACGTTGCTGAAAATTTCGTATTCCCATATGATATTATTGTTCACTGCACAGATTCGTATCACCTTACACAGGATATAAGAAAAAGATGTGCAAAAAGGTCTGACGAAACTTTACGGAAACATTCCTCACGTGTAGAGGAAGAAAATATGTTGTATCAATATGCGTTCGGAAACGCTTTATTTTCATGTTGGAGCCCTGTTTCTACAGCTCATCAACACATCAAACACAGTAAACACACAGGAAAACAACGTATCAACACAGTATGAAACAATTTTCTAACTGAAAAGTTCAAAATGCCATATGTTATCAAGAACACATGCATCAACCTGCCGTGGCAGTGAATCCCTGATTCGTTGATGTATCCCTGAATAATGCGTATTGTTTCAGAACCTTCCACAATAAGGGCATGAAGACGGCACATCTTGCACCAGGGTTCCGTAATGATGATGATGATGATGAAGTCCCACACTCCGTTACAGAGCGTAGGGGAACGTGCGGGAGACCCACACCGCCGTACTAGGCAAGGTCATAGTGGAGGTGGTTTGCCATTGCCTTTCTCCGATCGTAATGGGGATGAATGATGACGATGAAGACGACACAACAACACCCAGTCATCTCGAGGTAGGTGAAAATCCCTGACCCAGCCGGGAATCGAAACCGAGTCACCGTGCTCGCGAAGCGAGAAGGCTACCGCGAGACCACCAGCTGCGCTTCCATAATAAGGGCTCTGAAATACACTGCAAGTAGAATTTTAATTTATTTAGGTCCGAAGAGTGTGGTGGTCAAGGAACTGGTCGACTTCTACCTATCCATCTGTCACGGAATCTGTTATTTAGAAACCTACCAACATTAACACTGGAATGAGAAGGAACCCCATCGTGCTTGAAGTACATCTTTTGTCGCACCTGTAAAGCCATATATTCGATCAGAACAAATGAAGTATTCTCTAAGAAAGCACTGCAAGTTTCTGCGTTTAGTCTGGCTGGGAGAACGTGAGGCCACAGCAGTCACCAACAATAGAGGCCCAAAAGTTGACATAAACTCTTTATTGATGACTCGACAATTTCGTGTCGATTCTCGACGTCTCATTCGTACTGATCACGCTGAAACGAAATATCCTGTGATCAGCACATTTACACTAAAGTGAAACTTGACACGTTATTGAATCAATAATTCGCAGAAGTGTATCCGTGTGGGAAAATGAGCTGCTGACAGTACCCGCACGCATTGTACATGGTACGGACACAGCAGGTTCTCATATAGCACTCTTCAGGCAGTCATGTGCTCAACGAAACTCTTGTCGCAGCTAATTCTCTTACGCTGATACTAGAATTGCCGTCAGCTGCACGAAGAAGCTCCTCGTCCAGTCGAGGTGTCCTCGCTCTTCTAGGTCACCCCCGGTCGCGAGTCGTAGGCTTAAATGTCCCAGGCCTCCTAACATGACGATTAATTACTTTTATGACTAAATTACGTATTACTTGAATACTGTCTTCAACGTTTTATACCGTCTTAAAATGATTATATAGAAGTCTCCAGAAACTTCTAGTTGTTTTTATGACGACGTCTGTCTGTCTTCATTCAACTGGAACAACAAGCACCGGTGGCGAACGTAAGAATTACAACTTACTGCACATTATAACCAAATTTGACCAAGAGAAGCGTTAAATACTTTTCTTCCTTTTTATGATGAGAGAGAAATTCGTTTCTGCTTGTTAATAATAACACGAATAACGCCCTCTTGGTCAAATTTGGTTATAATGTGCAGTAAGTTGTAATTCTTACGTTCGCCACCGGTGCTTGTTGTTCCAGTTGAACGAAGGTAATGTTGACATGTGACGCGCTTAATTACCTGTGTTGGCATATGACTAACTTTATTGCTCTACTAGCATAAATGAGTTAGTATTAACTGTTTAGTGTTGATCACGGACTGTGCTACGACGTAGCATCAACTGTTTAGTGTTCATCACGTAGTTGATTTCCGGTACAGTGCAATAGAAGCGTTCACAAATGCGGAATTAGAAGAAGCCCATTTGCTGTACGGATCAGCCGATACTATTGGCCTTGTCTCTCAACATTTGTATTGGGAAAGATTTCCATGACGACTATGCCCCGACAAACTTTACGAAGCTGAATTCTGAATATGAAGTGATGATTCGTGATTGTATTTGCGAACCGTTTAACTGTTATACGAAAATGAAACACATATAGCCGTCCTTGTGTTGACATTTATTACATAGCTACCATTTCGGCGCTTCAGGCACCATCTCCGGGACTGTATGCATAAACAGTAATGATAGCATTAGCATCTTATCAACCATGCAGTACAAAAACAGATTAAAAACGGAATGAGAATCAAGAACAAGTGAATTTACAGTAACCTTCTGGTAGATTGAACAGATACATCCATTGTGACACACGTAAAGTATACCATAACGAATTTCCACTTATCACATTGTACAAGTATACCGTTTATTAATCATTAAATATATATGAGACGATTTCTATTGGCTATTCGGAGATACATTGTCTCCAAAACCCTGAAACAACCTACTGATCGACAAAAATGTTGTTTTTCTTGTTTTTATGTCGTCCCGAAGGTAGTCTACGTAAACCAGCAGTTGGAGACTGATGCATCGTATATATCGATCGGGGTAACGCCTTCAGCATCAACTAAGGTGAGTTCCTCGGTGTTCTCGGTGATTTTGTGCGCATTTTGCATATGAATAAGGAGGTCTTTCTTGTACTGACGTATGCTTTGTTCTCATATTAGTGGTACATAATTTGTAGTTGTGAGTTGTTGGGTGTCTATTGCAATCTGTCTTGTGACTGTGCGGTTACGATAGCGCTGTTTTTTCTCCCTTCTTCACCCTTCTTTCCGCCCACTACCTTTTACAGGTCATACTTCGTCCAGTCTATAACTGTTATAGCATCGTCTAGGTACGTGACTCTTACCCACTCTCATTGGTAGTTGGTCGTTTCATGATACAATTGTTACTGGACTTAGTTTTGTTCGTGATAAATAGTTTGCAGCGTACTTTAGAGGAATGTCGGGTAACGATCTATGCTGCCTTGTCCCTTGTGGTTACTGGCCTCTAGTTAGGTGTTCGGTTGTAGAATTGTGTGTGATACCCTTGAATTAGAACTAGATATCTGGAAGTGTCTCCTTCTCTTTAACATGCAATTATTTTAGTCGTATGTGACACTTTTAGTGGTTATGGACATAATTTCAAATCTACATGGGTTTGAAATTACCCTCACTCTGGTTCCGCATAGTTAACAGTGAATGTGTTGTCAACTCACAGATTGCTGTTACATGTTCATAGCCTTACATTAAACAGAAGTATTCGATTTACTTACGATTTAATTATTGGCATTTTGTATGGCCTCATCACGGTCAATTAATAATTTGGTTCGTGTGTTAGACGATATTTATGGCCAGTATGGTTCTTTCAAAATTTGGTGCGTGGATGTAATGGCTTTTGTTTTTAATGCGGTGGTAAGACCGATGCGTGTACTGGTACAGTACATTTCAGTGCTCCCTTCAAATTACACCACAATAGCAGGAACACCAAACGCGAAAGCTGTGATAATAGTAGTTAATGAAAACCTCATATTAACACAGATCACCCAGTTTACTCTGAACACATTTCCATAGCAGAAATAACAGACGGACAGATGGTATGGCTCATGTCGTCTATTTACGCTCAATACTCGTACGATATAGAACCTTTCTTGTGAAACTCAGATAGAGCTGACGTGGTAAATGAATGCAACCTCTTCATACTGAATAGGGAGGGTCAGCCACCTACCTACCGCGGAGACGCCGGTGGTGTAAGTAACATAGACCGTTCTCTAGGGAACGCAAAATCTCTTCCACTAATCAGTACATGGAGGGTATTAGATAGAGCCACACACAGCGACCACAACGCAATCGGCATAACCACGGACCGATATATCAATACACATAACATCGACCACGAACAGCAGTATTTACTCATAGGAAGAGCCGACTGACAAAAAGTTCGAGATATTGTTGAGGCGTCGTCACTACACACTGTTCAAGGCAGCATAGATTACAAAACGCATGTACTGACAGAGGTCCTACAAAGAGCGCAGGAAGCAGCCATACCACGGGCAAAAACTTGGTGGGGAGAGAAGCAACCGCGGTCGACAGAACTGGCAAGACTAATGAAGGATTCACGGGACAGAAGAATGCTGACGGCACAGAGACCAGAGGATGGAGAATCACAGCAGAATATCTTCTGAACAGGCTCCTCCCAGATGACGACGTCACACAAGACGAGCAACACAACGCTGACCTAAGAGAGAGCATGAGGCAACCCATACATCAGCGACAGTGTAGCCATGCCATTCGCGCAAGAAGAAGCCGCGACAGCAATCAGCAGGCTTAAAAATCGAAAAGCTCCCGGCCCAGACAAAATACTTTCAGAAACATTAAAACAAACAGTAACACAAATCACACCTTTTCTTACTAACATGTTCAACGAGGCACTACTAACAGGCAGAATTCCAAACCTCTGGAAAACTGTTAATATAGTAAATCACAAGACAGAGCCAACATACCCCAAACGTACCGATCCATCTGTCTTTTAAACACTCTCGGCAAGGTACAGTAAAGGCCGTTAACAATCGAGACGCCTCCTCGGCCTCAAGCTCCAGGGAAGGTAGGTCAATAGAGGACGCCGTCAACCAAGCACTGACAGTTACAAATGGCATCAGCGACAAATACGCTTCCACCATTCTAATCGACATAGCCGTCCCTCTTCTCCAGGTGAAGGGAAATGAGGCTATCAGCTTCCCTCTACAATAGCCTGCTCGACTGCTGCAGAGACAGAGTGGCGGAGTGGAAGGCTGGAACAAGGAACGTTGTCAAGAGAATAACAAAGGATGTCTACAGGGCTCGATCTGCGGAACAATATTCTGGGATATCGCCATCGAGCCCTTGCTGAACAGCCTGGACGGTGACGACAGGGTACGAGATGCAGTGGCTTACGCAGATGGCCTGCTCGTAGTGGTGTCAGCCAACTCGACACCAGCACTAGAGATAAAATGCACGCAACTGCTTCAGAAAATTAACATTTGATGCAAAGAAAATAAATTAAAAATAGCTCCCAACAAAACTGTATATTTACTGCTCAGAGGGACACTACGGAGGAATCTGCAGCGCGGCACGAATCGGTCGGAACATTATGTTCCATTTCCATCTTTACAACTGGAGATACCTGAGGCACATCGTTACTTAATACTTCCATATTAACGGTATCCCCTACTTGCTTTTGTTCAGGAGTACTTGCCTGACTAGCACTCACATCAAACTGCCTTACATCGCCCTCTCTCACAACCACAGAATTATCATTCCAATCCATACTAGCAAGTCTGTTTACACATGCAAATAATACACAATATAAACTTAGCTTATATTTCTTCGTCCGACGTCGTCGCAGCATGTTGAAAACAGCAATCTGCCTTTCTCCTCGCAGTGCACCAGATTCAGGGCCCCCACGCGATGCCACTGTAATGGAAGCAGCTGTGCCTTGCTGTTCGCTTACTGTGCCACCTGTTCCTCAGCGGACCAATTCTACGCTGTGCCTTCAGTCCTTTAGCATCCAGTTCGCTATAAAATCTCGGTTCCACAGCTTCTCTCCTTGTTGCATCTCAAAACGTATGAACCTCTCGATACCAGCTATATTCTACTGTGTTTCTGCAAAGTAGTTGACATATTTCTGAGACAACATTCAGATTTGATTTCATTTGTGATACATCGATATGTTTATATTGCAATGATATTATTCTTATGTGTATTCTTTCTTTTGCCACTGTGATCTTTGTCGTACTTTTAACTCTGATTTTTGGGCGCGTAAGCGATTATTAGATAGTTGTTAACTTGTTAGAGAGTCGGACCTTGAAAAAATCGAGTCTTGGACGTTATGTCGGAAAGATGCATATTGTAGTTGGCTTATAAAATGTGAGGAAGATGTTTTCAAGTATGTTTTGTATTGTGAAGTGATGTCTGTGTGTTGCGTGATATTGCAATAAAAGCAATTAAAAGGAAGTGTAACTTAAGTTCGGAGTGCTGATTACTTTTTTTCAATCTCCAAGAATGGTTTGTGAAGCGCATCTACATAACTTTTGAATATAGCGGAATAAAACGCAGGCCTTTTTGCATCCGAGCTTGGAATCATAACCACCTAGATTTTGAACGATTGAGCCATGATTTTACGACGAGACCAGCGTGGGAAACACAAAAAGATGAGTGCCTAGTTTTTTGATTATTACATGAAATGACTTTATTAACTGTGCTCTAATGACACCTGCCACATAATATGACTGTTGTTGCCCGAAAATGCAGTATTTAGCAGCGTGAGCAACACCACAATCGTTATTAAATTCTGACCTTTGTTGTGGTAGGGTTGTTAGAACGTGGGTGCTCTTGCCGGGATAGGCAGCACCAAATATTCAAAAATTAACTGTAGATGTGTTTCAGGAAAAGTCCACAGTGAATCTGTTATGAATAATATCGACAAGAACCTGACAATCAAAAGGAGACAACAACAGGACGAAAAATGGAAAATGGACGCAAAAAACAATGGGACGACAAAGGATTTAAAATAAACAGTACGACTGGATTCCGACGGAGAAGACTTCAGCTATAAATTAAGTAAAAATTCTAACGAATTTTGAATTTGGTATTGCCATTTCTACTGGTCCATTTTGTGTTAACAGTTAATAATTGATAAGATTAATGAAGGGGAAGAAATAGTAGAGGGGGACCCAAAAATTGATAAGTTAGAATTAATTATGCAGCTTCTGAGTAAGTAGAATGAAAACATAAATAATTTAAGATCTGAAATGAGGGCTGAAATTGACGAAAGGTTAGGGGAGAATTTGAATAAGCAATTAAATGCAATAAAAACTGAGTTAACTGAGGTCAAAAATACACTGGAAGGTTACGTAAAGGTGGTAGAATCGAGAGTAGACAATGTGGAGAAAAAAGTAATCAATCAAAATATACACCTGTGGATATTTTGATTATCAAATACGCCGGGAGAAACTCAAGAATCACAAAAAAGTAACTGTTTTGAAAATGAATTCATTGCTGAAAATAGTAACAGAACCAGGGAAATTCAGGAACTTCAAAATGAAAATGAATCACTAGATGAACAATTTAATGACTTGAAAGTAGACAGTGTTAATGCAGTCAGTAGTGTTAAGAAGAAGGTTGACAGTTTAGAATCAAATCTTACCAATAAATTAGACACATTGAAAACTAAAATAAATCAAGTAGAAGAATATGTTGTTAACGGAAATTTGTACAGTCATGGACCAGCTTGGTCGAACCTGTCAGTGAAAAGTTTTCCTTGTGATAATTTGCACGCAGTTGATTTTTTGCACCATTGCAAGGACAAATTTGTGCCAGGAATGGCTCATAATTCAAAAATTAAATTTGTCAAAAAAATTCTTGAAGGGGAGGCCGTATCCTGGGCTAACCAAAATTTCGATCAGTGGGAAACGTTTGCAAATTTTGAGAGAAGCTTCTTAAATAAGTTTTGGTCAGAATCTGAACAGGGGAGAATTAAATCTGAATTTTTAAATGGACCTATTTTCAGAGGTAGAGTGGGTACCATGAAAGCATTTTGTAAAGATAAATTGAGAAAATTAATACGTTTAGATAAACTTTTGATGAAATGACACAAATAGATGCGCTGAAAAGAAGGCTACCTGAAAAATTGCAGTGGGATTTAGTTCATGGGCCTGATGATTCTGTGGAAGAATTTTTAAAATATGTGGATAAATTGGATAGGGCATTAGAAAGAGGGAATATGCAAAATTTTAACAATGGTGAACACCAACAGGGGTGGTGGTATTCAAATAGGTATGGAGAGAGGAGAGACTACACAGACAATAGATATGAACAACACAGGGGAAACAGTACGGATCATAATGGTAATGTTAGAGACAGGGATAGAAATTCTGGAAATAGAAACAGATGGGATGACAGAAACAGGGGGGAACAAAATTAGAGATCAAACAGGGACAACAGGCAGGAAAACTCCAGACCGCTTCAATGAGGGTCAACAGTTTTGGGGCGAGAAAATTTAATCACAATAGGACCTACAGTAACAACTTGGAATTTACAGACAGTGAAAGAAGGAGAAATGTAACTTATTATTATAATAAAACCAGTGGAAGACAAAACAAATACACACCACTAATAACAGACACTCATGTTCAACACCAAATTAATACTTTAAATTTTGATCAGAAATTTTGGGATACAATAAGAGAAAATAATCATGTTGAAAGCAATAAGGTAACTATTTCTAAGAACAAGCCAGATGGGGATACTGGAATTGTGCCAGAATTTTATAAATGGGTAGAGAATGATAATCTATGTAATTCTGAAGTATCTGACAAGCATTACAGCTCTGATTTCAATAAGTTATTTATTGAAAATGAAAAGTTATGTGAAGAGAGAGAGAGATGGATCTTAATGTGACTGTGGATGGGATGCATAATGAGGAAAGTTATGATTTTGATGAAAATGTGGAAGCTAATGATGTTGTTGAGAGTTGTACAGAGGTAAGTAATGGTGAGACTAATGCTGCAGGTGAGTATCAGGTATTCATCGAGATTATTTCAAGTGAAGTAGTGAAGCTATGTGATAATGAAGTTGATAATTGTGAGTATTATTATGAGGTAAGTGTGGTTAGTGATGAGGTAAGTGTGGTAAGTAATGAGGAGGAGGACACTCATGCATCTGAAGAACAGATAAAGTTAAGTCAGTGTACCCAATTTAATGTAGCAGAGGACTGTAATATTATGCCAGCTAATAGTATGAAGTACTTAAACCCACATACAAGTTCTGAAGGAAAAGGTGAAAAATTTTTAAAAATATTATGGAACAGTTGCAATTACAAAACTGATAGGGAAGAGTTGTGGAACTATTTAGCTAAAATTTGTAGAAGGTTATATCCTCACTGGTGGAAAAGTGTAAAATGTAATGAATATCTGTTGTATACTCAACCTGTTGTATCCATAGACGATGATAATGAAAGTGTCAATGTGTGTGTGAAGCTGTTAAAAACTGATCAGGAAAATAATGTGGGTAATTTTAGAGAAATTGAAAATGACCTGTTACATGAACCATTAAAAGAAAAAGTAGAAGAATGTGAATTACGGTGTCCATGCATTAAACCTAAAGTAAACAATTGGGAGGGTAGATGTCTCATTGATACAGGGAGTCCTATTTCAGCTATTTCAGAAAAATTAAGAAATAAAATTAAAGACAGTGTTCATTTTGTTGAGGCCCCTGTGATGGGAGTAAAGATAAGAGGAGCTACAGGCAAACACAGTAAAGTTATCAAAAGTTAAGTATTTTTATCATTTGAAATAGAAGATGTAAGATTTGAGCAGGGTTGTCTTGTTATTCCAAGTTTAGAAGAGAACATATTGTTTGGCATTGACTGTGTGTTAAAGGTAAGTGCTGCATTTAGCTGGAGTGAAATGAAGTTATTTGTGTGTGAACCCAAAAGCAATATTATTGTGTGTACACAACTGTGGAGAAAGTTGCAATCATGACAGGAAAATCATTGACTATGAAGAGAATTTGTACTGTTTTGATGACAAATCTGAGCTAAATTTTTCTGGTCAAAATTATGAAAACCTAGTTAAAAGCAAAGTAGAGGAAGCAATTAATTTGGACGGTGATCAAAAGAGACAGTTGGGAAATTTACTGTGGGAATTTCAAGATGTTTTCAATGAAAAACCTGGAAGAGTCCGGAATTGTCAATGCACTTTACACCTTAAAAATCATGAACCTTTTTTCCTCAAGCCTTATAGTATTCCTTTTGCAAAAGGAAAAGAAGTAGAGAGATACAAAAAATGGAAGCATGGGGTATAATCGAAAGAAGTAACAGTGATTATAATAATCCTTTGGTGGTGGTTTCCAAACGTGGAGGTGGTGTTAGACTTGTGCTTGATTCTAGGCACCTTGACAAATTTTTGAAAAGAGAAAATGATCATCCAGAAAACATAGATGAACTGTTACATAAATTTGAATGTGTTGAATTCATGAGCAGATTAGACTTAACTTCAGACTTTCACCAAATTTCTTTAGAAATGACTTGTAGAAAATACACTGCATTTTTGTATGGGGGAAAAAGTTATCATTATTGTGTTGTACCATTTGGACTAACTGTTTCGGTTGCTGAGTTTATTAGAGCATTAGACCTTGCTTTGGGGGATGAACTACTGTCTAAACTTACTGTATATGTAGATGATATTTTGATTTCTGGAAAAACATGGGAAGAACATTTTGAATTCCTAACACAGGTATGTACAAAATTAAGGGAAGGGGGTATGACCTTAAAGTTAGAAAAATGTAAATTTGGAGTAAGTGAATTGAAATTTTTGGGAGACATTATTTCAGAAAAGGGGATTGAACCTGACAGAGAAAAAATTGAAGCTATAGAGAATTTTCCTGTTCCTAAAAATAAAAAACAATTAAAATCTTTTTTTGGTCTTGCTGGATTTTACAGAAAGTATGTCAGTAGTCAAGCTATGAACACTTCTTGTTTATGTGATCTATTACAGAAAAATACTGTCTGGGGTTGGTCACCTGATTGTCAAAAAGCATTTGATGAGATAAAGAAACAACTTTCACAGAGCAGAATTGTATATAGGCCTGACATGTCTTTACCCTTCTGTTTAATGACTGACAGCAGTGATACAGGATTAGAAGCACGCTTATTTCAGGAAAAAGTCGTAAGAGATCATATTGAAAACCATTCCATTGCATTTGCTAGTAGAGTATTACAAAAGTATGAAAAGACTTACACTGTGACTGAAAAAGAACTTTTGGCTATACATTGGGCTTTCAACAAATTTAAAAATTATCTTCTTGGACACAAAGTGATTGTTTACTCTGACCACACAGCACTAAGTTACTTACAGGAGTGTAGGCTTTATCATAGTAGAATCACCAGATGGGCATTATTTTTACAACAATTTGATTATGAAATTAAATATATTAAGGGGAAGGAAAATCTTATTGCTGATGCACTTTCTAGGTCTCCTATTGGGCTAAATTTTGATAATGAAACAGGCATTGATGACAAAAATTTCAAAATTATGTATGTGAAGGGGATAAAAGAGAAAGGAGAAGTTTTAAAAATTTGTAATGACATTAGGAGACACCAAAATCATGATGAAAATTGGAAATTGGTAAAAAGTTATTTTGGAGTTAAGCAAAAGGTAGATGATTATTATAAGGTACACAAATGGATTCTGTTCAGAAGATTAAGACCTGATTTGGATGACTGGAAATTATGTTGGCCTGAGCAGCACATAGACACATTAATTAAGTATATACATGAGAGCTTTGGACATTGTGGTTCTGTCAAATGCATACAAAAGATTCAGGAAAATGTCTATTTTTATAACATTGCCAGAAGAGTGAAGAAAAAATTAGCAGCCTGTGACCGATGCCGAAGAGTAAAGGTGAGTAATCAAACATGCAGAGGGATGATGCAAAATATTTTGCCCAACAAAAATTTAGAGCTGACAGCTTGCGACATTTACAGACCCCTCCCCAAGTCAAAAGGAGGTTACAGTTTTATCTTTGTGATTGTTGACATATTTTCAAAATTCATCAAATTGTATCCATTAAGGAAAGCCACAAGTAAACAGATTACATCTAAATTAACCAGTGATTATTTCAATAAGGTAGGTACTCCACAAGCAATCTTGTCAGACAATGGCTCACAATGTACATCAAAAGTATGGAAAGATTTTGTTGAAAATGCAAACATAAAACATATTTTGATTTCAGGTACATGAGAGAGATAGGGAGGTTGTGCAGAACATATTGTAGTAAGAACCATGTAAATTGGATTGAATATGTAAATGATTTCGAAGACATTATGAACAGTTTGCAACATACATCCACTGGCTTTTCACCATTCGAAATTATGTTTGACAAAAGACCCACTAGCTTTATTTCTGAACACATAGATTTACCAGTTTGTCAAATTTTGTCACCTCAGGTGAGAGAACAAATTCTAAATGACACCATGAAAAAATAAGCAGATTACAGAAAGAAAAGACACAATGCAAAAGGCAGGTTTTCACACTTTAATATTGGTGATTTGGCTTTGGTTAAATGAAAGAAAAATGTAAACTTATGACTTCAGAATTAAAGAAATTTTTTGACGTTTCTATAGGACCATTTGAGGTGAAAGAAAATCCTCACCCAAATGCTTACAGACTGATCTATTCAAAATCTAGGAAATTATTTGGTTTGAGGAATTAAAACGTTATAAGTCTGATACCTAGAATGAAATTTGCAAATCTCATTAACCTGGAATACAAGGAAAATTTATCAGATTTTACATTGTTTATGAAGTTTGTTTCCTATCATGTGATATGGAAACTATATATGGTACTAAAGCTTACTTAATGTAATTTCTATTTTGATGACATGTAATGTACATACCATTCATTGAATATATGGCTAGATGTAAGAAAATATTTTGATGGTTGCTTCTGCATTTTATTTTCTTTGTGTGGTAGGACATGCGCTATTGTAGTTGTAGTTTACTCATGTTAGTTATTAGACATTTTGATGAATATTTTGACATTCATATTTTCTGCTTACTAATATTTTCTTCATGTGCTGATGTCATTTATGCTGAAAACATTTTGTTGCTGTTATTATATTTTCTGTGCCTATATATTGGAAAAGACTGAAATTGGAATATTATGAACAGGCTATACCTGCGTGTTTGCCCACTTGACAGTTGGAATTTATGAAATTGAGGACTTTTCACACCATGGAATTAAATGATTCTTTTGTGTATTATTGTTGAACCATTCTGTCTGCCCATGGAGGCAACACACAGATACTAACAATTGTCATTTTTCTTAATTTTGTCTTTTTATATAATATGTTTAGGATTAGTGTGATACCTTTTGATATTTTGCATATTATGTTGATGAAATTATGAGGATGCTTGTTGTAAAATCCAACCTCTACTTTTGTCATTTTGATAATATTTCTTCTGTTTTTGTAAGACTCTGTAGACCTGAGCAGTTTTCTTCCTTTGTACATATCATATTGTAGGTTTTTATGCTGCAGTTTGATTGGATCTGTATTGGGGGGGGGGAGGGGAATATTGGGATAGACAATATATATCAGTGATGGGTTTCTTAAGCTACTGTAGGGAGATTATCACAGTCATCCATTCTGAGACGTCTGCATTGTATTTTATATTGGTGGGCGGCTGTTGACATTCTGCTCTGAGTTATATTTTTTGAGCCCTCCCCTTTTATTGCTTATCCTACTGCCTGCCACTGATTCTATTCTATTTTTCTTCTGCTGATGATGAGAGGGGGCTAGGCTGAACTCTCCAGTAGTACCTATTTCTATCTTTCTTTTCCATCCACGTATTTTGAGGTATCGCTCCTCCCTTGTTGCAGTGTCTATAACTGTACCATGTCCTCATGCTCTTCAATACAGATCAACAAGCAATTGTTTTCTTAAATGCTGTCTGGTAATACTTTTCCTTGTCACAAATTTCCATGTTAATATAGTAAACTGTATCTGGTTGAATAACTTTGAAATTAAATTCCAAAGTTATTTATATACTATCATACCATATTATAGTGGAGTAAAAACTCCAATTACTCTCACATCAGAATGTTGAAGGCCTATGGATGTTATAAAGCTTGCTAATGACATGTCACAAACAAGATTTCTTTTAAAAGTAATGTTAGAAAATTAGAAATTTAATGTGTGTTGTAATATATAGAATTTTTATTGAATATGAATCATAACTGTTAGACTATCATAATCTTTCATATTGTTTCTTTAACGTCATTCTATTGGTGTTTGATCATTCTTGGTGACACAATATAACACTGAATATTTGTGTAGGAATTTATACTGAACTGAACAGTAAAGCCTATGTAACAAATTCAGATAAAGAACCCACCAGCTAAAAGGAACTATGTAAAGGGAATAGCTATGGACCTGTTATTAGAGGAAAAACTTAACTAGGAGAACAGGAACTACAGTGGTGAAATGGACAGTGAGTTATATATAAATGATGGACTGAAAATAACAATTGTACTCTTGTTTGAAGAAATTTTAATACTTTTCTTATTTTATTGCCAAGAGACATATTTGTACTCATGTACATAGTTGTAACTAGGATTCAAAAATTTTATGAGTTTCTCTTTGCATGCAATATGTTACAGATTAACAGATTACATTTTGATATTTATGTGTACTGTTGTAAAGAGAGTGGAGGGAGGCCTGTTGTAAAATTTAATAATTTTTGCAAGTTTGAAAAGATATGGCTAAAGCAATTTTTAATCTATTACATTTCATTTCTTTAATATTATAAAATGAGGATCAATAATCTCTATGTACTGTTTCAAAGATACTGTTATTCTATATAATGACTACTGTAACTTACTACCTTATTATCTTGCTGTTTGGGACACCCAATCCCATGCAGCTTGTGCATCGAATTGTATGTATGTGGGGGGGGGGGGGGGGGGAGGGGGGTTATTGTAATGGTACTTGAATTACGCAACCATTACGGCACCTCACCTGAACCTCTCGATTTTTCTGTGTTTCTGCAAAGTAGTTGACGTATTTCTGAGACAACATTCAGAATTGATTTCATTTGTGATACATCGATATGTTTATATTGCAGTGATATTATTCTTATGTGTTTTCTTTCTTTTGCCACTATGATCTTTGTCGTACTTGTAACTCTGATTTTTGGGTGCGTAAGCGATTATTAGATAGTTGTTAACTTGTTAGAGAGTCGGACTTTGAAAAAGTCAAAGTCTTGGACGTCATGTTGGAAAGATGCATATTGTAGTTGGCTTATAAAATGTGAGGAAGATGTTTTCAAGTATGTTTTGTATTGTGAAGTGATGTTTGTGTGTTATGTGATATTGCAATAAAAGCAATTAAAAGGAAGTGTAACTTAAGTTCGGAGTGCTGATTACTTTTTTTTACATCACCATTGTCCTGCAAAAGTGTAATCTCCAAGAATGGTTTGTGAAGGGCATATACATAACTTTTGAATATAGCGAAATAAAACGCAGGCCTTTTTGCATCCGAGCTTGGAATCAACCACCTAGATTTTGAACGATTGAGCCATGATTTTACGACGAGACCAGCGTGGGAAACACAAAAAGATGAGTGCCTAGTTTTTTGATTATTACATGAAATGACTGTTAACTGTGCTCTAATGACACCTGCCATATAATATGACTGTTGTTGCCCGAAAATGCAGTATTTAGCAGCGTGAGGAACACCACAATCGTTATTAAATTCTGACCTTTGTTGTGGTAGGGTTGTTACAGTCTTCACAGCAATATCTCACTCGCACCTACAGTCACTGTTACAAAGTTGCTTATTGACCGTTCCTCTCGATCACGAATTCGGTTCCTACAGCTTTTTAGTTTTCCCGGCCGATGCACCATATGCGGCGTGGCACGTAACATTTTGCCGCCCTGCCAGTGTCCAGCAATGTTCATTTGTCTAGCTAAAAGCTGTAGGAGAAAATACTGGACCACTACTGTCTACTGCAGGTCGCAACATACATAGAATTGTCCGGTAAACGGGATGTGGGTAGCTACTGAAATAAAAGTTTTAACTCGGCAATGTTAATTTTCAGGTGTATTTTTTACGAGAAGGATCCCAGTTAATACTGCCAGGTCGGTACTAAGTGGCAACACAATGTAAAGTTCACACGCACACCACAATCACACACGTAGCCAGCTTATGGTATTTACACCCGTTACCGAAGTTAATAGATTTCACCGGATCGTTTAGTTATGAAAATGCTCGCTCAAATGTTGTGCACTCTGCTCCCCAGTAATACATGTTCCAGTCTTAGATCGCACAACACGCCACGCGCTTTTAACTAACAGTCAAAAGCAATAATTTTGATATTCCGTCCGAAATTCCACACAACTTCCACTATACCGTTCATTAAATACACTTTGTACTACTTCGCGAACTCGTAATTAGCATTTTTCCGCGATTTTACAGTACTTTCGGAGCTGCTTTCAATGAGATGTTACTAGTTCGAACCCTCAGCTCCGACCCCCTTAGATCACCAAAAGCTTTGTTCCCAGCATAGACTGGCGCGAGCCTGTATTTTTCTGATTGGCTGATATCACAAATAGCAAATCAGGTTGCAGTATCATCCCGCGCTAACCCGCGCTTTACGTCAGTGACCAATCATAGTAAAACATTTCTTTCTATGGCAATTGCTAAATAAATAAATTTAGAAAAGTATTAAATACAAAATTACTCCTTCTGAAATTACCGATTAATTTGTGTTCTACTCACGATTTATTAGTACTATAAACTGACTGCACATTTAATTATAGTAAATCCCCTGTATAGTTTAACTGGTACGTCGTGAATACACAAAACAATTTTCATTTACTTCTGTTCTTCTTCACTCAAACAACACTCACACTGTTAATTACTACATATATAAAACAATTGTTGTTGTTGTGGTCTTCAGTCCTGAGACTGGTTTGATGCAGCTCTCCATACTAATCTATCCTATGCAAGCTTCTTCATCTCCCAGTACCTACTGCAACCTACATCCTTCTGAATCTGCTTAGTGTATTCATCTCTTGGTCTCCCTATACGACTTTTACCCTCCACGCTGCCCTCCAATACTAAATTGGTGATCCCTTGATGCCTCAGGACATGTCCTACCAACCGATCCCTTCTTCTGGTCAAGTTGTGCCACAAACTTCTCTTCTCCCCAATCCTATTCAATACCTCCTCATTAGTTACGTGATCTACCCACCAATCTTCAACATTCTTCTGTAGCACCACATTTCGAAAGCTTCTATTCTCTTCTTGTCCAAACTATTTACTGTCCATGTTTCACTTCCATACACGGCTACACTCCATACAAATACTTTCAGAAACGACTTCCTGACACTTAAATCTATACTCGATGTTAACAAATTTCTCTTCTTCAGAAACGCTTTCCTTGCCATTGCCAGTCTACATTTTATATCCTCTCTACTTCGACGATCATCAGTTATTTTGCTCCCCAAATAGCAAAACTCCTTTACTACTTTAAGTGTCTCATTTTCTAATCTAATTGCCTCAGCATCACCCGACTTAATTCGACTACATTCCATTATCCTCTTTTTGCTTTTGTTGGTGTTCATCTTATATCCTCCTTTCAAGACACTGTCCATTCCGTTCAACTGCTCTTCCAAGTCGTTTGCTGTCTCTGACAGAATTACAATGTCATCGGCGAACCTCAACGTTTTTATTTCTTCTCCCTGGATTTTAATACCTACTCCAAATTTTTCTTTTGTTTCCTTCACTGCTTGCTCAATATACAGATTATAATTATGCAAATTCATTGAATATTAATCGAACATAACTTCACATTATTTTCACTACGACTGCTAGCACTGTCCGACAACTGTTGGCCTCTGCCGTCTACTAGTACAACTTCGTACAGCTCTGTAACTCAGGTCCATGTCAGTTGGTGACATCTGTCGAAGACTCATGCCTATAACGATATCGTCCTAACAAGTGACAGGAGCGATGCGAAGGCGCTACGCCTCAAATCCAATTCTAAAATTAGACAATACAAGCATACAGATTAAGCAAGTCACACTTTATCCCGGACTGCATCTAGACGAAAAACAGACTTTCAACCATCATATAAAATTGACAATTGACAAAGCCTCCAAAATTGTGCACAAAGTAGCAAAACTAAACACAACTCAGTACAATTATCTACTAAGACGGTAGGGTCCTGCCACATTGAGATATTTGAATCCATCGCATGCTTCGCCGCGATTGCTTGGGCTCACAGACTGAACATACAGACTAATCAGACAACTTCAAGACGAATTCAGCGTAGTGTACTCCTGAGAATGAGCGGAGCCTTCAACACCACATCACTAGAGGCACTTTGCGTTGTGATGGGGACCTGCCCCATAGTCATAACAATACGTTATAGAGCTGCACTTAACTGGCTTAAGAGGGACAGGCTCGATAAAGTCACCGAAATTACGGGAACCAACATTATGAACAAAACACAAATGAAACAATGGCGGATTCGAACATGGCAGAGAGAGCGGGATGCACCCGACGAGGGTAGCCGAGTACACTCTTTCTTTCCTGAGGTACACGAAGGACTGCAACTGAAACATGTCGACCCAAGCCGGGGGATAGTCCATTTCCTGACAGGCCACGGCCCGTATGCGGCACATTTAAACCGTATGGGCCTAACTAACGATGAAGTATGCGTATGCGGAGAAACTGGGACACCAGGACTTGTCACACTGCTGTGCAACACGCTAGCACAAGTGAGACCTATACAGAATGACAATGACATCGCCAGAATAATACGTAATCCCGATGACTGGAACACAGTAAATAGCGTAGTCGATATTGCATCGAACACTTTTCACGAAGAATACAAGCGTCAAAACCCATATGGAAGGACGCGTAGACAAGGACAAACAACACAACAAACCACATGGGAGGACACAAACACGACCACAGATTCCAAAACCGAGGAAGGAACACTAAGTGAACATTACTCAGAAGGGATCAACATGTAAGGGACCAAAGCCAACAATGCATGATACTGCATGCCACAACACAGTCACAAACAACACAATAATCATAAAACAAATAAACATCAGCACCACATACTAAGACTGTAGCAATAAGATAATGTCGCTTAGGAGGAGAAGGCTTCAAGAACTTTTATTCCGAGGCTGCTCCTTCCCAATCACATACTGCATAGTGTTTAAAGTATACTGCACACAAGCAGTAACGTATTGCTTGCCTTACTGTGTGCAGACAGAAGTATATTCTCTTCTCTATTCAAAGCTAAAATCAACGAATTTTATATATCAGAAATGTATTAACTTATTTAAGGAAAAATGCATTCAAGTAGCAATGAATTATATTCTATTTCTACTAACAAGTTACAAACATAAGTGAATTTCTCATGTAAACTAAAATTCATGCATTCCATATAAAAGTGCTCAATCAGCACTTAATCTGTATAATCTGTGTAAGCATACATTAGTACAAACCATTTCAGATGAGAATACCTTGAGGTTGTACCGAGACCTTCTCATCTGAATAGGTAGAAATAGGCCATTATTAACCAACATGCTACTTAGACCGTATTACACATCAAAATACAGCATATCACTTCCCTCTACATACTACAAATTATTTCCACCACGCTCATTGTGTTACATTTTCTTTTTTTCTTTTTATTTTTCTTCGACATTTGCATTATATATATTATATTCTCATCAACTAGGTAGTGACAATTTATATGGAACCATTTTAACAATTGTTAAGCATTCAATTCGCTATAACTTCAGAGAAATCATTATATATTATGTTCTTTATACTATTAAAACAAGACAAAAACTACTGTTTACCAATAAGATTGTAACAATGAGAAGTCTTTGCTACTAGATTCAGAAGCATCCGACCCATCTTACATTTCAAGGCTGTGGGTTACTCTGTAATGTTAATCCAATAAATAAATAATAAATAAATTAGTTCATTTATTTAGAAGTATATGTAATTTTAGATTTCTTTGTAGTTTTTCTGTTCAGTTGTGCTTAATACATTTGAGTACTTTTGGGCCGGCCGGAGTGGCCGAGAGGTTCTAGGCGCTACAGTCTGCAACCGCGCGACCGCTACGATCGCAGGTTCGAATCCTGTCTCGGGCATGGATGTGTGTGATGTCCTTAGGGTAGTTAGGTTTAAGTAGTTCTAAGTTCTAGGGGACTGATGACCTCAGAAGTTAAGTCCCATAGTGCTCAGAGCCATGTTTTTTAGTACTTTTGGCGTGGTTTGTTAAGCAGAAGGGTTTTCTGATGCTTCATGAATAGTTAGTATTGATTCATCCTTTATGGTGCACTGTACACTCGCATGTTAGTATCCTTGTGTGTAAATGTTTTATGGCAGTACATGATATATGGATGCATTTGCACATGAATGGGTTCACCATGAACAGTTCTTTTGTGGGTTTTTCATATGCTCTAGTCATGTTACGGTCGTAGGTAGTGTCCTATATCTGGTCCTCTGATACGTCTTCGACATTCATTTTATATACAGGGTGTCCCAGCTATCTTGTCCACCCAAAATATCTCTGGAACAATAACAGCTATTGGGAAACGACTTTCACCGGTATCAATGTAGGGCTGGGGCCCATAAATGTACATATTTGGAAACATTCTAAAACGAAAGCATATGTGTTTTTTAACATAAACTTATGTTTTTTAAATGGACCTCCTATATTTTTTCTTCAGCAATCCATAGCATGACAAAGCACATACACAATGGCGTTCATTGCATCGCAATATTCCCATTACATCCCGAGATATTGAGACGCGAAGTTGACGCTTGAAACACCCGCCATGCGCTGCTAGCGCACGTCCTGAGGCTCAGGCGTGAACCCCATGCTGCCCGTAATCGCGATGTGATTGACATTTGTAATCACACCTCCATACTTATCAAGAGGTCCGACACGAATAATACGGTCTGCTGCCATCCTGCATTAACTTCCTACATTCCAGCAGGTATTTATCCCATAAGCTAGGGGTGATGCGGTTCTGTAACATATCTGTGTGCCGCAACGTTAGTCACAAAGTTAACTTCGCATTAGATAAACCTTATTTTGGGTGTGCAGGATAAATAAGACAACCTGACGGGTGTACACCGATCGGTACTGGTTCATATTGTGTACGTAGATACGTAAAACGTGCAAGAGGGAAACCATTATGTGCTTATGAGAGTTGATGGCAGCAGACCGTATTATTCGTTTCGGACCTCTTGATAAGTATGGAGGTGGGATTACACATGTCAATCACATCGCGATTACGGGCAGCATGTGGTTCACGCCTGAGCCTCAGGACGTGCGCTAGCAGCGCATGGCGGGTGTTTCAAGCGTCAACTTCGCGTCTCAATATCTCGGGAAGTAATGGGAATATTGAGATGCAATCAACGCCATTGTGTATGTGCTTTGTCATGCTATGGAATGCTGAAAAAAAAAAATAGGAGATCCATTTAAAAAAAACATAAGTTTGTGTTAAAAAACACATATGCTTTCGTTTTAGAATGTTTCAAAATATGTACATTCATGGGTCCCAGCCCTACATTGATACCGGTGAAAGTGGTTTTCCAATAGCTGTTATTGTTCCAGATATATTTTGGGTGGACAAGATAGCTGGGACACCCTGTATATGATCTAAGTGTGCCCCTCACCGGTTTACACCTTAGCATTTAATACTTTGACAAAACATACACATCATATTTCTTCTTCGTCTTACTTGTTTCTGAGGTTGTAGTCTCTTTCATACATGTATCAAGTGCCAATGAATTCCCAAGGGTCCAAACTGCTGAGGTCATCGCTCCTTAGACTTACACAGTACTTAAACTAACTTATGCTAAGAACAACACACACACCCATGCCCGAAGGAGGACTCGAACCTCCGGCGGAAGGGGCCGCGAAATCCATGACACAGCGGCCAAAACCGCGCGCCCACTCCACGCGGCTACATTCATCGTTTTCTGTAGTTATTTTGTTGTTCAGTAGGTTATTTCAGGGTTGTGCAGATAATGTATCGTCCAAATTGCCAATATAAATAATAGACTACTTCTTTCATTAAGTTATTAATAAATAGGACACTTTTACAATGTAATGAGTCGAAGTTCGTTATCGAATACTTTAGGTATGTGACAATGGATGTATCTGTTCGCTCTACCAAATCGTTATAGTAAATTCACTAGTAGAGTGTTCGTTTTCTCCGTGCGCTGTTCGAGATAAGAATATTCGAGAATTATTGTGAAGGTGGTTCGATGATCACTCTCCCAGGCACGTAACTCTGATGAGTATCCATGTAGATGTAAATCTGTGTCATAAATAATCTGGCGGGCAAGGAGGGCAGCAATCTGTTGTTATTTGCTGCTGATGCGTGATGTTTGGTAAGTTGTCGAAGTTGAGTGACTGTAGGAGGATACAAGATGAGTTAGACAAAAGTTATAGTTGATGCCATGAAAGGCAGCTTGCTGTAAACGTAGAAGACTAGGAAAAACAATCCCCTAATGTTCGAATGCAGCATTAGTAGTTCGCTGCTTAACTCAGCGAAGTCGATTAAATATCCTGGCGTAATGTTTAAAATGTCATGAAACGGAAAGAGCATGCACGGATTGTAATGGGGATGGTGAATGGTCGACTTCGTTTTTTCGGGAGAGTTTTGGAAAGTTTAGTTCATCTTCAAAAGCGACTGCATGTACAGTACTAGGGCGACCCATGCCAAGTACTGTTCCAGTGTTTGGGACCCACACCAGGTCGGATTAGAGGAAGTTATCGCAGCAATTCAGAACCTCTAACATTCTGCGTGGTGTCTGTTTGTTCTAAGTCGTGTCTCCCTACCACTTTCGC
The DNA here is from genome assembly GCF_021461395.2 of Schistocerca americana. Lineage (NCBI taxonomy): Eukaryota > Metazoa > Arthropoda > Insecta > Orthoptera > Acrididae > Schistocerca > Schistocerca americana. The sequence goes on along the minus strand of NC_060119.1, from coordinate 827,861,235 downwards.
GCAACGACGCTCTGAGCGTGTTTTTTAGGGAATTGACTAGTTTGAACCTGGGACCTGTTGCTGGTAAGGAGACGCCAGACCACACATAACATGTAGAATTCAGAAGAGTTCAGTGAGACTAGCGATGATATAATAAAATACTTAATGATTTCAGCGTCAGCTCCTCTGCACTCCCTGTAAAAGACTCTCGATACTAACTAAATTTAGTGGAAGGGGTTCAAGGCTTTCCTATTTTTAGTTAGCTGGTAAAATAACGTCGAAAAAGCAGTTAAGTTTACCATTGGAAATTTTATTCTACTCACAAACCATTGTTTATAAATTGCACTATTGATAAAAGGAAATGTTTTAATACAGGATGGTAAAAACCAACTGCGTTCAGCAAAAATGTGAACGAATATTCCCTGAATGGGTTTCCAAGTTCTACAATGGATCGAAGGATGACCTATGCCATATCACATCTATAATCTAGGTTTATATTAAGTTTCACAAGAGAGAAAACTATCAAAATGGTCTACAGTGACCCTCAATTATCTTTAATTACTTATATAACTTGTCGTAAATTACAGTGGCTGAAGTGGCTTCTCAATAATTATATAACAGAGAAATCATCGCGTTTCTGATTTTAACTTACGTAGCAAATGTGAATACCATGAGATTTAATTGACGATCGACACTAGTATTACGCAAAACGGGGATGTAACAGATGAGACTTCTGCAGTTCTGAGTGATGCCGTATGCGCTCAAAAATGCGGCATCGCGTGCGTTCATTACCTTGTCGGTGTTTAGGCAGCGTCAGGGCGGCGCAGCTCCTCACATCTCGCCGTCTCGGAAGCAACTCTCTCCTAACATCTCCTTACTACAATTTACCGAAGTTGGTTTAAAAAAAACTATCTGGCTGTGTTTTCATCTGACCAATCAGGGTCTTAATGTTAACCTTAAGCTCCGCCTACAAAAATTCTGTCTATCCAATGAGAAACGTTATACTTTTCGTGGTGGGGCAATGTTTTTAAAGTTTGCAACGTAACAGAGACGCGAAAAAGTCTCACGCTAAAACTTGCAGCTGGTGTGGTCCTTTTAGTGTTATCGTAAGATCTATACTGTTCTTCTGGAGGGCTATATCTTTTAACATGGGCTGGGGAGTGGTCCTGACGTAACAGACACGCGAAAAGTCTCACGCTACAACTTGCGGCTGGGGTAGCCCGTTTTGTGTTATCGTAAGATCTATACTGTTCATCTGGAGGGCTCTAGCTTTTAACATAGGCTGGGGGTGGTCCTAGCGGTTAGCTGGTGACGTGGGTGTCCGTCCCATAGCCGGCCGCGGTGGTCTCGCGGTTCTAGGCGCGCAGTCCGGAACCGTGCGACTGCTACGGTCGCAGGTTCGAATCCTGCCTCGGGCATGGATGTGTGTGATGTCCTTAGGTTAGTTAGGTTTAAGTAGTTCTAAGTTCTAGGGGACTGATGACCACAGCTGTTAAGTCCCATAGTGATCAGAGCCATTTGAACCTTTTTTTTTTTTTTTGTCAGTCCCTTATCGTAGGGCCTTCCAGCTTAACACGGCTCTGCTCTCGGCTTCTGTTCTCGTTTCTCCCCTCGGAACTGCGTCTGTCTCACTGTGGGAAGGTATGACATGCATTTAGGCCTTCTTGTGTTAGTCTGTGGCATTACTTTGGTCAATTTAATGTCACGATTTATTCGGAGCTATGTGACATACTACTGGATTTGCTTATCATGTCAGGGTTTTCATGGAAGGTGTTGGATTTGCCTTACACCTTAAAAACCGGAGTGCTCGATTTGTTACTGGTAGGTTCGATTAACACGCAAGTGTTACGGAGATGCTTCAGGAACTCAAACGGGAATCCCTGGAGTAAAGGTGACGCTCTTTTCCAGGAACATTGCTGAGAAAATTCAGAGAACTGGCACTTGAAGCTGACTGCAGGACGAACCTACTGCCACCAACGTGTATTTAGCGAAAGGACCACGAAGGTAAGAGAAATTTGGCATGTACACAATAGTTTCTCCATAGCTTTATTTGCGAACGGAACAGGAAAGGAAATTTTGTTGGGAGCACATTGTGCTCATGTGGAGCGATCTAGATGCCTGTAAAACAATAAACTGGTAGCCAAGATCGCAGGTATTCTTTTTATTCCATGATTACCGGTTTCGGCGAAACTAAAGCCGCCATCATCGAATGTGTCCTAAGATCCGATCATGGCGGCTTTAGTTTCGCCGAGACCGGTAATCATGGAATTAAAGGAATTCCTGCGATCTTGGCCATCAGTTTATTGTTTTACAAGGAAGGGAAGTGACTAGTAGTGGAACAACGTGCCCTCTGTTACGCACGTGCTGTGGGTTGCGAAGTATGTATCTTTTTTTATGGATGGGGAAAACTGACCAGCTAAAACCGATATCGGTATTTTATTTCTGAATAACCAGTATTTTCGGTATTTGTTTTGTCTCTGTCTGATTACTGAGGACGACAGGAAGATGCTGCCGTATAGATCAGGTGGGGGTAAGTCATGCACACAGCCCTTGCCCTTAAAAGTGTATCGAGGTGTTTTACGGAGTGCGGTAGGAATGAAAAACAATATCCTGTTTGCTTTACATGGTTAAAAACGAAAGGAGGCATAACAAACTAGCGACGCCATACAAGCAGGAAACGTCCACAGTGTTCCCAGTAAGTGAAGGCAAATTTGATTGATATACCTACAATTTTACTGACGTGCCACAAACTTGGGATAACAACTGAACCCTCAATTTTGTTATTTGTTCAGGGTGAAAATTTGATACCATCCAAAAATGACAATAGACAATACAGAGACGCCATCAGTTAGTAAACTTCCGCCCTTGCTGTAGCGACACCCGTCTCCTTCACCTTCGCAGTCTTTGCTGGAGACAATGAGACCGGTTTCTGCTGCAGCCTCAACTCCGTACCGACCGTAATCAACTGCTCCTTCACCTTCATTAGAAATTTTCAATGTGAGTTTGAAGTCTGCGTTTGTTGCGGAAAGTAGTAGCAATAAAAAAACCGAAAATTTGTTATTTCCACAAACTGGTTATTTTGAGCGGATTTAAAAAATGGTTCAAATGGCTCTGAGCACTATGGGACTTAAGTACTGTGGTCATCAGTCCCCTAGAACTTAGAACTACTTAAACCTAACTAACCTAAGGACATCACACACATCCATGCCCGAGGCAGGATTCGTAGCAGTCGCGCGGTTGAGCGGATTTAACAGTCAAGTTTAGCAAAAAAAAAAAAAAAAAAAAGTTGTTTAGGTTATGATTGCCATCCATAGTATGTATGTAGATTGTAGATGATTAATAGGGAACATACAAGGGAAGGTATAGTCACTTGTTTGTTTGACACATGGGAGTGCTTCACGAATAAACTACAACCCCACAGATATCACTCCCGTAAGGACCACAATGGAGAGACATCTACAGACGTTAAAGTAACCTCTGGCGTGCCAAAGGGGACTGTTATGGGACCATTGATTTTCACAATATATGTAAATGACCTAGTAGATAGTGTCGGAAGTTCCATGCGGATTTACGCGGATAATGCTGTAGTATACAGTGAAGTTGCGGCATTTGAAAATTGCAGCGAAATGCAGGAAGATCTGCAGCGGATAGGCACTTGGTGCAGGGAATGGCAACTGACCCTTAACATAGACAAATGTATTGTAAATACATAGAAAGAAGGATTCTTTATTGTATGATTATGTGATACCGGAACAAACACTGGTAGCAGATACTTCTGTAATATATCTGCGTACGGAACGATTTGAAGTGAAATGATCATATAAAATTAGTTGTTGGTAAGGCGGGTGCCAGGTTGAGATGGATTGGGAGAGTCCTTAGAAAATGTAGTCCATCAACAAAGGAAGTGGCTTACAAGACACTCGTTCGACCTAAACTTGAGTATTGCTCATCAGTGTCGGATCCGTACCAGGTCGGGTTGACAGAGGAGATAGAGAAGATCCAAAGAGGGGCGGTGCGTTTCGTCACAGGGTTATTTGGTAAGCGTTATAGCGTTACGGAGATGTTTAGCGAACTCAAGTGGCAGACTCTGCAAGAGAGGCGCTCTGCATCGCGGTGTAGCTTGCTGTCCAGGTTTCGAGAGGTTGCGTTTCTGGATGAGGTATCGAATATATTGCTTCTCCCTACTTATACCTCCCGAGGAGATCACGAATGTAAAATTAGAGAGATTCGAATGCGCACGGAGGCTTTCCGGCAGTCGTTCTTCCCGCGAAACATATGCGACTGGAACAGGAAAGGGAGGTAATGACAGTGGCACGTAAAGTGCCCTCCGCCACACACCGTTGGGTGGCTTGCGGAGTATAAATGCAGATGTAGATGCAGGCAAGGTTAGGCTAATTAAAGTATATAAAGAGGTCTTTAAGCAATCATTCTTCACGTGATCCATAGGCGAATGGAACGGGGAGAAGTCGTGATATTTTCTACAGTGGGAAGTACCCTCTGCCACGCAGTTTGCAGTGGTTTTCAGGGTGGAGTTGTGGAAGTACTCTCCCTGTCCGTCTCACACCTTTAGTCAGAAGTCCATCACACGGCTGCAATCTGCAACGTATTTCTCTCGGCCACCAAGTACACGAGTGAGAAGGTCTGAAAACTGTCGCCCGACACAATCCCCCTGTGTGGCGCTGCTGAGGTATGTCGCGGCGGACACAAGAGGGGACGCGAGTCTCACGGCGGGACGCGGAGTGTGCCGGAGCCGTAATTAAAGCTGCCGCCGGCCGGGCGCTACCTTGATTGCGGAGCCGCTGCATTGGCTTAACTCATTTTGTCGAGGCGCTCGCTCTGCGCTGCCCGGATAGCGGCGGTAATCAACGTAATTACGCGCGGATTAATCAGGGAAATGTTTCTCGCTTGTTTCTGGAAGGGGCACATCGGCAGCCTTTGAAATCTGATCGGATGGCTCTCCCACTTGCTCTTTCCTTCATTAACTCGGATGCTCGCGTGTGCACTTTCCCTTCACCACTTCTCGTCAGCATGCGTCTGGAATCGGCGGAGCTCAATCACGGCAATATATTAATGACTGATCAACTACGGACAATTGTACTTAGTGAGTAACTAGTACCTACAGATCACAGTGTAAGACCACTGCTTACGCCCATTAGATACAATACCAGTTTTCAGTTCATATGTAAGTATTGGAAACATTAACAGTGTGTAGTAAACACTAGCGGAAGGTGTCCTATTATCGGATACCGTTTTTAACATTAAAATGTTACCAGTAAATTAACAGTCCTTAAATTATGAAAAATGTGCAGTACTTTTACTAGAGAATATATAAATACTAACCTTGCAAAAATTCTTGTGGGATTTTCTTATTCTGTAGTCGCAGAACAATGAAAAAAGTGTACAGTTACATTTTACATTTATGTGATTACTCTGCCATACACAATAAAGTGCCTGGGAGAGGGTTCAATGAACCACCTTCAAGCTGTCTCTCTACCGATCCACTCTCGAACGGCATGCAGGAATAACGAGCACTTAAATTTTTCTCTGCGAGTCCTCATTCCTCTTATTTTGTCGTGATGATCATTTCTTCCTATGTAGGTAGGTGCCGACAGAATGTTTTCGCAATCGCAGGAGAAAACTGATGATTGAAATTTCATGAGAAGATCCCGTCGCAACGAAAAACGTCTTTGTTTTAATGATTGCCACTCTAATTCACGTATCATGTCTGTGACACTGTCTCCCCTATTTCGCAATAATGCAAAACGAGCTGCCCTTCTTTGCACTTTTTCGACGTCATCCGTCAGTCCCATCTGATGCGGATCCCATACTCCAGAATAGGGCGGACAAGCGTGGTGTAAGCAGACTCTTTAGTAGACTTGTTGCACCTTCTAAGAGTCGTCGCTGGCCCCCTTATTACAGGATCCTTCTCCGGCCGCAGCGATGTCGGAGATTTGATGTTTTACCGGATTCCTGATATTCACGGCACATTCGTGAAATGGTCGTGCGGGAAAATCCCCACTTCATCGCTACCTTCGAGATGCTGTGTCTCATAGCTCGTGCGCCGACTATAACACCACGTTCAGTTTTTTTTTTTTTTTTTAAAAAAAAAAAAAAATTCTTTATTCTCAATATTCTTATATCATACAAACAACCCACCACATTATACAATTAGTGGGTCCTATTTGATACATTTGTATTTTATATTAGTACTACAGCTAACACAATTTGTTACTTTTCTGTTGCTCACACTATGGGCACTTCTGTCTAATTTCCTACATTGTTATATTCTACTTATGCTAAGCTACTTCTACCTGCAGCGTTTACATTTGTGCCAGAATAGTATAAACCTACATTGTTGGCCCTGTTCACCGAGCTAATCCCGGTGAACGTGCCCCTGGCACCAGGCTGGCCGGAGTTTTGATACGCTGCAGTACTATACTAATGGTTTCTATCCTAGCTTATCCTACGTCTACTCTGTCTTAACCTAGTGTCAAAGTTAGTGAGTGTCTCAAATCGGTAGTTGGGCGCACCCTACCTCCTAATCCCAGGCATGGCGGATTCCAGCCGTAAAGCGGCTGGCCAAGTCCTCGCCTCGGCGGAACAGGTCAGAATGCGCAGAGTCTAATTTGGGAATAGTTAGGTCTTAATTGTTGTTCCTTAAATAGTCCCTTATCACTTTGAGTGATATTTCGTTAGATAATTTATTCAAGATTGTAAAGTGGTCCTCATGCCTGAGCAGGTGATACGTGTCGTGATTTGGTAATTGCTGACGAAGTTGCGCGGCTACATCGTCGAAGAGGTGGCACTCATACACCACGTGTTCCGGGGTGCCTGGTGTGGCCCCACAGTCACACGCTGGTGTCGCCTGTTTCCCAAACCGGCATAGATATGCCGGGTAGGGTCCATGACCTGTGAGGAAGTGCAGCAGTCCTCGTGATGGTGTGAAGTGTTTTAGTTGTAATCTTTCCCTAATATTGGGCAGCAGTTCATGTGTTCGCCGACCGGTTTCCTCGTTATCCCATTGTTCTTGCCAAAGTTCTTCCCCCCTTCGTTTGATTTCAATTTTGTTCCCCACGTATATCCCCATCAATTCAACTACTTTGTCCCTGTTTCCCTTTTTTATCCAGTACCATGCTGCCTGTTCCCGGATTTTAATGTCGAGCGGGCAGAGCCCCATCAGTACTGTTAGGGCTCCTCCAGGTGTAGTTCTGTATGCTCCCACTGATCTTAGTAACATGCTCCGCTGCACTCTTCTCACAGCCATGGCAGGCATAACCCTCGTGAGTCTGTGGGCCCAGATTCCTGATCCATATCCTACAATTGAAGTCAATATGCTATTATGATATAATTTGATTAGTTCTGGTGGTAAGTGAAATCGCTTATGTCCAATTGCAATGAGATGATTTAATGTTTCCAAGGATTTTTGTGTAACGGTATCTATGTGTGATGTATATGTCCACCTCTCATCGACGACTACGCCCAGGTATCGCGCTTCATGGCGTCGAAGAACTGGTGAGCCGTCTATCCTCACAGTTGGATTTCTAACTAGTTGTCCTTTTAAGAGTAGATATGTAGATTTTGTTGGAGAAATCTTCATTTTGGACAGGTGGCACCATGTACTTAGGATTGTTATGGCCCTTTCAATTTTCGGCTCTAAGTCTTCGCGGCTACGGCCACCAACCAGCAGAAGGAGGTCGTCCGCGTAGGCTATGCCCTCTAGCACATCGTCGCTGTTCTGAAGGTTGTCCAAAAGAGGTTCCATATTAACATCCCAAAAGAGTGGCCCCAGGACTGACCCCTGTGGACACCCCTTGGTGATCTTTTTGCTTACTCTTCCGCTAGGGGACGATAGCCAGACCTCCCTATTCTCACAATAGCTCCTGAGACAGCCATATAGCGACGCTGGGCACTCCTTCTCTCGCAATCGAGAGAAGAGCGAGGGCCACCACAGGCTGTCAAAGGCGCCACTGATATCCACCATGATGCCGACCACGTATTTGTGCGGGGTAGAGGCGCAGACCTCCGCAGCCAGGGCGATGGCGTCAGACGCCGATCTCCCGGTCCTGAAACCGAATTGTCTGTTACTCATCCCGCACAACACTCGATGTGCTGCCAGTCTGTCTGCCAGCAACCTCTCAAAAAGTTTCCCCAGTGTGTCTAATAGACATATGGGCCTGTAGGATTTGGGTTCTCGTGGATCTTTGTCTCGACTTTTCTTGATTATTACAACTGTAGCCCTTTTCCATATTTGGGGGAATTTCCCGAGCCGCAGACACTCGTTGTACAACTTTGTGAGAGGTGCCACCAATTGGGGAGCCAGGAATTGCACCACCTCTGCGGTGATGCCGTCTGGGCCTGGAGCCTCGCCTCTTTTAAGGGCTTTTATTTGTGTAGCTACTTCTTCCTCGGAGAAGGGATATACCATATTGTTGTTTCGGTATTCCTCTAGATCTTGTCTCCGAATCTGCTGTTGTGCCTCAGAGTCCTCATTTTCGCCATCGTCAGGCAGCAGGACACGGAGGAGGACCTCAGCAGTCTCCTGCCAGGTTTCCGTCATCCTGCCCTGATCCCTGACGGTGGACAACACCATGGGTGACCTGATCTTTTCCCGCACTAACTTATATGGTACACCCCATGGGTCTGTAGCTAGTTGCGTTTGTACATATTTTTCCCAACTCTGTAGCCTCACGGCTTTAAGCTCTTGCTGGAAGTGCTCCTTAGCCTCTCTATATCTCAGCAGCCAACGTTGCTTTTCTTCCCAGACGACACTTCGCTGGTAGTACCTCCTGGCCCTCCTGACCGACTGGCGCATCTGTCCCAGCTCGGTTGACCATGGTGACGGAGAGGCCGCTACGGCTCTCCTCCTGGTTGGTACAGCGGCCTTTACCGCCCTTACGACTGCTTTCACCAGCTCCTCTGCGTATCCCTCGACATTTTCGTCACCGTCGGGCAATGTCGGTATTTCACACTCCCTTGCCAGGCGATCCCAGTCAGCTCTGTTGTAGTTTAGCTGTGTCTCCCACCCCATGTCCCAGCGGCATTCTTCGTCTCCCAATGAGAATGTGATGAGATTGTGGTCACTGGTTGTTACCTGGTCCCAGACCATCCAGTTTGTTACTTTGGTGGCGAGATTGGGCGTGACCAATGTAACGTCAATGTTAGTGCCCTCGCCCCCACCTCCTGCGTAGGTGGGCGGGTTTCCTTGCTTATTGGCGACCATTAGCTGTAGCGCCATGATGGTCTCTTCAGCCTTTTCTCCTCGGTCATCTCGTGTGCCGCTGAACCACAGGGGGGACTTTGCATTTATGTCTGCTGTAATAACACATCGACGTCCCCGCAACGCCGTGGTTACTTGTGTAAGCTTGTCTAGGAATTCATCTATTGTCCGGCCGTACTGGAAATACATGTTTATGATGTATAGTACTCCAGCTGGTGTTTGTAGTTCCACGACGTTGCAGTGATCGTCGGAAAACTGGGAGAGAACCGTGGCTCTTAGCGCTTTGTTGATGATCATTATAGCTGCTCTGGGTTCTGCTCCGCTGTGAATGACCTGCCAACTTGCTGCCGCAAATGGGATTCGCCCAGCCAGGGAGTATGGTTCCTGCAAACAGAGCACATCCAGACTCCTCTCCTCCACGACTCTGCGGAGTTCCTGCATGACTAATTTGCTGTTATGTGAGTTAATCTGTCCTACGTTTAAATGGGTCTCGTGCATAATATGTTCTTATATGTGATTCGGGCCAGTTCTTGTTCCAGTCGTGGGCTATTCTTCCATTTGTTATGACAGATTGACTGTAAAGTTCATCTAGATCGAATTTCTCATTTCGTCTGTCAAATACTTTTTTGATCAGGTCACGCAGGGCTCCAAAGTCGGTGGGGAGATTCATTGTCTTCAGCTGTATTCGGTCGACAGCCTCCATCACCGAGAAGGTGACGTCTCTGCCGTATTCATGACCGACACGTACCACGTGCCTCAGGGCTGTGGTGAGGACCGCCGGCTCCTCCACGCGTGCTAATTGTAGTGCGTGTTCTAGGTTGGGGTATACCCTATTGGGATCTACGCCCAAACCTTTTTGTATGCCAGAGTTGGTAGAGGAAAATGTACTGTTTATTATATTGACTTGTATGTCTTGTTTCTCTGGTACGTTCGTCTGTGGTTTTGCCACAGGATGCCCTTTTGGTCGTTCTAGCTCTTTAAGCGACCCTAGTCCCCGTCTTGGGGGAGAGGAAGCACCAATGTAACCACAGGGGTCCGTTTGTACACCAGCATCTTTCGTGTCTACTTTCATGATTCGGATATTGGTAACTCCTTGTAAGAACTCCCTAAATCCGCTGGCCCTTAGTGCATCCCTCGCCCTTTTACTCGGAGACTTTCTCTTAGGCTTCCTGCCGCCTGATATGGACTCAGCCATAATCAGTTCTCGAGATAAGTCTTTGTTCTAATAATCTATATGTGGGGCAATTTCTTCCCGTGGCATTACAGTTCTTTTTTCCTCGTCTTGTACAAGGGATACATATCCCTGTTTTGCCACAGGTTTTCCTGGTGTGATCTTCTGCACCACACCTGGAGCAAGCCGGCTTTCGCTCACAGTGTTTGTGAACATGATCGAGGTCTCCACAATTATGACACCGGGGAACTACAAGGTAGTCCCTAACGTTTATCGAGTGGAACCCCACGTAGATTCTGCCCATAGTAGTGAGCTTACGCCACATATTCCCCGAAACTTCAGCTACATGGTGTACAACATCGCGCTCTCTGGGTCCAGTTCTAAAGCGTAATTTGAACTCTTTTTTGAAATTGTCCAGACTCATGTTCTCAAAATTTTGTTGATTTATTGTCTCATAGATGTCGTTCTCGTTTATTGCAGTGGGTACGTCGTATAGGATTACTAAGGGATTCCGCTTTTTGGGCGGTTCACACTTGACAACCTTTTTGAGTTTTTCATGATTTAATATTTTTTCCCTGTCCTCTTCAGTCGCAACATCTACTATAACAACGTTTTTTGTTGCCTTTACCTTGTTTATTTTTATTTTGTCTGCTGCCGGATTTATAGTAGTTGTAAATAATTCCTGTACTTTTTTGATATCCTGGCCTGGCAGGGGTCTTAAGAAGACAGCCGTGTCAGGCTTTTTGGATACCTTTTCAATAGTCTCTTTTGTGGATTGTGCTTTGGTGGCCGCTTGTGCGACCACTCCTGCCCACGTTTTGGTGGGCTGTTTCCGTAGTCGTTCATTTTCCTTTTCCAATTCCTCGAGTCGTCCCTCGAGCTTCGCGCTAGCGATAGCCCAGGCGGCGAGCTCCTTCTTAATTGAGAGTACTGCTGTGTTACTAATTTTACCGTTTTTGATACTAGTGTCTAACAATTGATTTATCTTAGTATGCCATTCTGTCACGTTCTCTGCGTTCTGCCCCAGGCCCTCTTCAGGGGTGGGAACAGTAAGTGTCGAACACCTCGAAATAACACTCGACTCACTCGTCTCTTGGTCAGCCATGATTTATTTGACGAGTGAAAAAGTTGGGAGCCCGTCTCTTGCCCCGGACCGGCTCCTCTGGCATGGGGGGGGACTGTTGCAGCTCGCCCACCGACCTCGCCCCTAGGTCAAGGGCACTCCAGAGCTGCCGGGTTCAGCGCGCCGTTGCCAGCGCACTGGTCCCCGTCGAAGGCCTCGTCGTCGACGATTTCACTCGACGCTCCTCGGCAAGTGCACCCCGCACTCCGGAGAGGCGGATGCACCCCTCGCCCTTCGCCGCCTACTAGCCCGAGTTTCCACCTGAAGGCCAAGGACCCACTCCTACTCAGGTGGTGGGTCGGTCCCCCAGTCGTTCGGCGGTCTGGGCCCATCTAACCTAGCCCAGGCGATGTCACCACCTCCTGGGTTTGGCAGAACACGCCCCGGTTACCCAGGAGCGCGGCGAAGCACCCTTGCCGACTCGCGCCGCGATCCCGCGCCGATAAACGAGGTCGCTGGCATGCAGAGCACCTGCTGGTCTGTGCCCTGCGAACAGAAAGGGACTGGTGTTCGGTCCCTTGACACAGCTCCCCCTGTGCCACGCACCCTTCGCTTTCGCATCGGGTTGGGTCGCAGCTCTCCCTTTCGTCGCAAGGCAGATTGCCAAGCTTAACGTCCGGCACCACGGGAAGGCGGAAAGAGCCACTTGGGAAGGAGAGGCTATGAGAGACGCTTCACTTCCCCTGTGAGGACTGCCACGGCACACCCGACTGAGAAGCGATACGCCCCAGTGCGAGCCTCCGTGCCTTACGGCGCGCCGACACGGGCGGGCCCGGCCGAAACGCGCCGTCAAGCGACTGACCTCACGCCAGACACCACGTTCAGTTTCACTTAAATCTCGATAACCAGTGATTGTAGCGGCTGTAAACGATGCAACAACTGCGCCAGACATTTATTATCTTTTGTAGCCGTCGCCGGCCTCAGTGCCCTATTTTGTCTGTTTACATATCTCTGTTTTTGCGTACTCATGCTTATACCAGTTTCTTTGGCGCTTCAGTGTAGAAATGACCTAGTAGATATCGTCGGAAGTCTCATGAGGACTTTCGCGGAAGATGGTGTTGTATACTGAGAAGACGACGGAGAATTATAGGGAAATGGAGGAACACCTACAGAGCCTCGTATTAGTGGTGCAGGGAGTGGCAGTTGGCCGGCTGGGGTGGCCGAGTGGTTCTAGGGGCTACAGTCTGGAACTGCAAGACCGCTATGGTCGCAGGTTCGAATTCTGGCTTGGGCATGGGTGTGTGTGTGATGTCATTAGGTTAGTTAGGTTTAAGTAGTTCTAAGTTCTAGGGGACTGATGACCTCAGAAGTTAAGTGCCATATTGCTCAGAGCCATTTGAACCATTTTTAGTGGCAGTTGACCATCAACATAAACAAATGCAACGTATTACGTATACATAGACAGAATGTCCCTTAATTGCATGATTATGCAATTGCAGAACACTCACTAGAAGCAGTTACTTCCATAAAACATCTAGGAATGCGCATAAGGAGAGACTTAAAATGGGACGACCACATAAAAATGATCGCAGGTAAGGTAGCTACCAGGTTGACATTCACTGGAAGAATTCTCAGGAACTATTGTCCATTAACAAAGTACGTAGCCTACAAAACATTCGTTCGAACAATGGTTGGATATTGCACGACGGTATGGGATCCGTACCAGAGAAGGTTGATAGAGGAAATAGAGAAAACGGCGGGCCTGCCGGTGTGGCCGATCGGTTCTAGGCGCTCCAGTCTGGAATCGTGCGAACGCTACGGTCGCAGGTTCGAATCCTGCCTCGGACATGGATGCGTGTGATGTCTTTAGGTTAGTAAGGTTTAAGTAGTTCTAAGTTATAGGGTACTGATGACCTCAGATGTTAACTCCTATAGTGCTCAGAGCCATTTGAACTAATTTCTAGAGAGAACGGCAGTGCTTTCAGTTACAGGTTCATATAGTAAACACGAAAGCGTCAGGGAAATGATAGACCAACTACAGTGGCAGACACTGCAAGAGACGCTTCCTGCACCACGGTGTTATTGTTAAAGATCCGAGCGCGTAACTTGTTAGAAGAGTCAACAGATATATTGCTTCTTCCTACGTGTATTTCGCGAAAAGACCATGAAGGTAAAATTAGAGAGACTGGAGACCACACGGAGGCTTACCGGCAAGCGTCCTTCCAGCGAACTATTTCCGACTAGAACAGGAAAGACGGGAAAGAGGAAGTGGTAGCGGTACAAAGATACCCTCCACCACACATCATACGGTGCTTGCAAAGTGGAGATAAAGAAGTTGGTGAACAGAAGACAAAACATTTAGACTACACATTATTCGCAGGAGAGCTTCTGTAAAGTTTGGAAGCTAGGAGACGAGGTACTGGCAAAAGTAAAGCTGTGAGGACGGAGCGTGAGTCGTGCTTGGGTAGCTCAGTTGGTAGAGCACTTGCCCGCGAAAGGCAAAGGTCTCGAGTTCGAGTCTCGGTCCGGCACACAGTTTTAATCTGCCAGGAAGTTTCATATCAGCGCACACTCCGCTGCAGAGTGAAAATCTCATTCTGGAAACATATGACAGTGTTCCACCATTCGGAACTCATATGACTAATGTAGCACTCCTCCGACCTGGCTTTATAAACGCGCCTAGACTGTCAGTCTGGCAGTGTTTACCAACCGCAGGGAACGGCTCCGGCCAGTACTTACGCCGGCCCTAGCATTGTATTCACTCGCCGTAGGATTGTAGTAGCACTTTGTATTTTGTAGAGTAGATGTTGGTCAGTATTTTCTTCCATTGTCTTATTTCCCTATCTGATCTGCCACTACAAGAGTTGAGGGTTTTCTTTTCTGTTTGTTCTTACGTTTAACACTTAGTGTATGCCAAGAAGGCGTTTTCCTTTAATTATAATAAAGCGTGTTCAAATTGACAGTTAGTTCTGTCTTGCTGACCGCAGGCCACTACAACCACTTCCAGTCAATGATCAGTTCAGTTAGACTACAGATCTAGTCCTTTCAATGTACGAGTAAACAGAGTCCGCACCATTAGGGAACCACCACCAGCTCGCACAATGCCTTGTTGACAACTTGGGTCCACGGCTCCATGGGGTCTATACGCCCTCGAACTTTACCATCAGCTCTTACCAACTGAAATCCGGGCCTGTCTGGCCAGATCACAGTTATACAATCATGTACGGATCAACCAAAATGGTAACGAGCTCAGGAGACACGCTGCAGGCGATGTTATGTCGGTCGTCTGCTGCCATTTCCCATTACGGATAAATTTCGCCGCATTGTTCAATCGGATAGGTTTGTTGTACTTCCCACATTGATTTCAACGGTTCTTTCACGCAGTGTTGCTCGTCTGTTAGAACTGACAACTCTACGAGGACGCCGCTGCTTTCGGCCGTTAAGTGAAGGCTGTCAGCTGTGCATTGTCCATGGTTATAGGTAATGTGGTATTCTAACTACGCTCTTGGACATTGAGAATCTGGAAATAATGAATTTCTTAACTATTCCCGAAATGGAATGCCCCATGCCTAAGGCCCCAATATCATTCTGCTTTCAGAGTCTGTTACTTCCCATCGTGCACATCCGAAACCTCTTCACGTGAATCACATAAGTAAAAATGACAGCTCCGCCAACGTACTACCCTTTTATAGATTGTGTACATGATACTACAGCCAATTGCATGTGAGCTGATCGCTATCCCATGATTTTTGTCACCTCAGCTAGGCTTGCTGCTGCAGCTGGAATCTATAGGGATGACATCCTGTTTCATGGTGCAGGTGATCATAGGTCCGACCTTATCGAGAATAATGCGCGTCACACAGAACGTTGACTGAAAATTAGAACATAACGCGTCTGGAGCGGTGAACTCGTACCTGGACTTAAATGTGACTTGAATTGCGCGGATCACTACAAAGGAACCCGTTAAGTGCGAGGTCGTAAGTCCAGTCTTTCGTAAGGCTCATTTGTAGCGTTGTGTTAACAATTATGACAGAGAGATATTAGCCGCTGATGACTTACCTTGTGCATAAGGAGGGCGACACCAAGTAAGTGTCCGAGACGTTCGGAGATCAGCCTTCTACAGGATGTATGTATTACACTTCACGAAATGGACGTCGTCGTCATTCAAGAAATATTCGAAACAAACCATTAACTTGCATCATGAACACCGAATAAAAAATGACGCATCACAGTTATCACCAATGTTCGCACCATCAAGATCCGAGGCGACCCCCTTCGACGTTACAAACCGTGCAGGATGTTCAGCTACGTATCCATTCTTAAATAACGCATATCCTAGAATCTTAGTGGTGGTACGGGATGAGAACTGATGAAAGGTAGTGGCATGCAACTGAACGCCAAACGGTCTGTCGTAGATAGTGCTATAATATGTTTTATAGCGAGGAAAAAACAAAAACCCAGGGGCTGAATTTGTCCAGTGGTTCCAGGTGGTATGAACTGCAGTGCCACATACTTTTCGGAAGGGACAGTTTGCTCTACATGAGAACCATTTTTATACACAGACCAGGAATCAAGCAGAAGTAAGTTATTTTGATCATTTATTGACCAAAAGCATTTTTTATACCATAGTTGTAGTTCTCTTGCGCCCATTTTCTAACTCTTGCTTGCTGTGACGTAAATATTCCCTACTGCCCTTGAGAGAGAATCTTAGGGGGCAGAGCACCTTCAGCTTCTCGCAATACAAAAAATTACGTTCCATCTAAATTAGCATCCAGGTTAATAGTCGGCATAACTGCATACGGATGTACCCGTGGTCTAGGGGTAGCGTCTTTGATTCATAATCAAAACGTCTTCGGTCCCGGGTTCGATCCCCGCCACTGCCTAAATTTTGATAAATAATCAGCATTGGCGGCACAAGAAGTCAGCCTCATTCTGCCAACGGCCTTGTCAAAGAGGGCGGAGGAGCGGATAGAGGTTCAGGGCACTCTCTTGTCCTAGGGGTGGGAAATTGCCCCTAAAGGCGGAAGAATCAGCAATGATCAACGACATGAGGATGCAGAAGGCAATGGAAACCACTGCATTAAAGACACGTAACGTGTATCCACAGGACATGTGGCCTGTAAGTGAAGAAAGTGTCATGATGATCTCTCCATTGGCAAACGATTCCGGAATAGTCCCCCATTCGGATCTCCGGGAGGGGACTGCCAAGGGGGAGGTTACCATGAGAAAAAGATTGAATAATCAACGAAAGGATAACGTTCTACGAGTCGGGGCGTGGAATGTCAGAAGCATGAAAGTGATAGGGAAACTAGAAAATCAGAAAAGGGAAATGCAAAGGCTCAATCTAGATATAGTAGGGGTCAGTGAAGTGAAGTGGAAGGAAGACAAGGATTTCTGGTCAGATGAGTATCGGGTAATATCAACAGCAGAAAATGGTATAACAGGTGTAGGATTCGTTATGAATAGGAAGGTAGGGCAGAGGGTGTGTTACTGTGAACAGTTCAGAGACCGGGTTGTTCTAATCAGAATCGACAGCAGAACAACACCGACATGGGCTTGGGACAAGGAATGAAAGAGGAGAAAGACTAATTGAGTTCTGTAACAAGTTTCAGCTAGTAATAGCGAATACCCTGGACAAGAATCACAAGAGGAGGAGGTATACTTGGAAAAGGCCGGGAGATACGGGAAGATTTCAATTAGATTACATCATGGTCAGACAGAGATTCCGAAATCAGATACTGGATTGTAAGGCGTACCCAGGAGCAGATATAGACTCAGATCACAATATATTAGTGATGAAGAGTAGGCTGAAGTTCAAGACATTAGTCAGGAAGAAGCAATACGCAAAGAAGTGGGATACGGAAGTACTAAGGAATGACGAGATACGTTTGAAGTTCTCTAACGCTACAGATACAGCAATAAGAAATAGCGCAGTAGGCAGTACAGTTGAAGAGGAATGGACATCTCTAAAAAGGGCCATCACAGAAGTTAGGAAGGAAAACATAGGTACAAAGAAGGTAGCTGCGAAGAAACCATGGGTGACAGAAGAAATACTTCAGTTGATTGATGAAAGGAGGAAGTACAAACATGTTCCGGGAAAATCAGGAATACAGAAATACAAGTCGCTGAGGAATGAAATAAATAGGAAGTGCAGGGAAGCTAAGACGAAATGGCTGCAGAAAAAATGTGAAGACATCGAAAAAGATATGATTGTCGGAAGGATAAACTCAGCCTACAGGAAAGTCAAAACAACCTTTGGTGACATTAAAAGCAACGGTGGTAACATTAAAAGTGCAACGGGAATTCCACTGTTAAATGCAGAGGAGAGAACAGATAGGTGGAAAGAATACATTGAAAGCCTCTATGAGGGTGAAGATTTGTCTGATGTGGTAGAAAAAGAAACAGGAGTCGATTTAGAAGAGATAGGGGATCCAGTATTAGAATCGGAATTTAAAAGAGCTTTGGAGGACTTACGGTCAAATAAGGCAGAAGGGCTAGATAACATTCCATCAGAATTTCTAAAATCATTGGGGGAAGTGGCAACAAAACGACTATTCACGTTGGTGTGTAGAATATATGAGTCTGGCGATATACCATCTGACTTTCGGAAAAGCATCATCCACACAATTCCGAAGATGGCAAGAGCTGACAAGTGCGAGAATTATCGCACAATCAGCTTAACAGCTCATTCATCGAAGCTGCTTACAAGAATAATATACAGAAGAATGGAAAAGAAAATTGAGAATGCGCTAGGTGACGATCAGTTTGGCTTTAGGAAAAGTAAAGGGACGAGAGAGGCAATTCTGACGTTGCGTTTAATAATGGAAGCAAGGCTAAAGAAAAATCAAGACACTTTCATAGGATTTGTCGACCTGGAAAAAGCGGTCGACAATATAAAATGGTGCAAGCTGGTCGAGATTCTGAAAGAAGTAGGGGTAAGCTATAGGGAGAGACGGGTCATATACAATATGTACAACAACCAAGAGGGAATAATAAGAGTGGACGATCAAGAACAAAGTGCTCGTATTAAGAAGGGTGTAAGACAAGGTTGTAGCCTCTCGCCCCTACTCTTCAATCTGTATATCGAGGAAGCAATGATGGAAATAAAAGAAAGGTTCAGGAGTGGAATTAAAATACAAGGTGAAAGGATATCAATGATACGATTCGCTGATGACATTGCTATCCTGAGTGAAAGTGAAGAAGAATTAAATGATCTGCTGAACGGAATGAACAGTCGAATGAGTACACAGTATGGTTTGAGAGTAAATCGGAGAAAGACGAAGGTAATGAGAAGTAGTAGAAATGAGAACAGCGAGAAACTTAACATCAGGATTGATGGTCACGAAGTCAATGAAGTTAAGGAATTCTGCTACCTAGGCTGTAAAATAACCAATGACGGACGGAGCAAGAAGGACATCAAAAGCAGACTCGCTATGGCAAAGAAGGCATTTCTGGCCAAGAGAAGTCTACTAATATCAAATACCGGTTTTAATTTGAGGAAGAAATTTCTGAGGATGTACGTCTGCAGTACAGCATTGTATGGTAGTGAAACATGGACTATGGGAAAACCGGAACAGAAGAGAATCGAAGCATTTGAGATGTGGTGCTACAGACGAATGATGAAAATTAGGTGGACTGATAAGGTAAGGAATGAGGAGGTTCTACGCAGAATCGGAGAGAAAAGGAATATGTGGAAAACACTGATAAGGAGAAAGAACAGGATGATAGGACATCTGCTAAGACATGAGGGAATGACTTCCCTGGTACTAGAGGGAGCTGTAGAGGGCAAAAACTGTAGAAGAAGACAGAGATTGGAATACGTCAAGCAAATAATTGAGGACGTAGGTTGCAAGTGCTACTCTGAGATGAAGAGGTTAGCACAGGAAAGGAATTCGTGGCGGGTCGCATCAAACCAGTCAGTAGACTGATGACAAAAAAAAAAAAAAAACTGTATACGAATGCGTTAAGGCATTGTTGTAGTTTGTTGATCTTAATACAAATCTATTGGTACCTCTTCTTTCCAGGGACCCTTTCATACGCATTTCCTTTTTGAATCTCGATTGATGGGAGTTGGAAAAAAATTCCATACTGAACGATGGGATAAGTTTGTTTATGTCATGTACAAATTCTCGGGCAGATTCTGCAGTTTGATGGGCATTGTCAAGCTGACGCTTTGTTTGAAATTTCGTCATCTTTCCTCTTCCAGGTATGTAGCACTGTTTGAAGCTTTGCAACCATCCACTGCTTCCCTTGAAGTCATCTATGTCGCATGCACCTTAATGTGCATAACGTAGGCGGTCACTATCATGATGCACATCCTGTAAATTGTATCGAGCGTCCTTGAAATGCGCGAAAACTAATTTTTGCAACAGTGCGCCTTGTCCTCCCTTGAATATCCTTGGTTTCTCTTATGCATTGCACGTTCATACTGCTGCGGACTTATTCGAAATTCGTTCATAATTGCTTTTTACTATACAGCGGGTGATCTCCCGCGCATTGGACAACGATTGTCCTTTACTACGTTTAACTTGAGGCGGGATTTGTGCCTCCCTGTCCGACAAAGATGTTGAAGTACATGGCTCGACACCTGTGTCAGTACCGCTTTCATTTGTTAAGCACGTGTCGTCTTCATTGTACTCCTCATATACACTGTCCGCACAGTGAAGCCTATACGACACCACACATTCCACTGACTTCTTGGAGAAGTCAGTGCTACTTCTTTCTCACTCTGCGTAATACAGAAGCTCTCGCAGGAGAGCTTCTGTAAAGTTTGGAAGGTAGGAGACGAGGTACTGGCAGAAGTAAAGCTGTGAGTACCGGGCGTGAGTCGTGCTTCGGTAGCTCAGATGGTAGAGCACTTGCCCGCGAAAGGCAAAGGTCCCGAGTTAGAGTCTCGGTCGGGCACACAGTTTTAATCTGCCAGGAAGTTTCATATCAGCGCACACTCCGCTGCAGAGTGAAAATCTCATTCTGGAAACATCCCCCAGGCTGTGGCTAAGCCATGTCTCCGCAGTATCCTTTCTTTCAGGAGTGCTAGTTCTGCAAGGTTCGCAGGAGAGCTTCTGTAAAGTTTGGAAGGTAGGAGACGAGGTACTGGCAGAAGTAAAGCTGTGAGTACCGGGCGTGAGTCGTGCTTCGGTAGCTCAGATGGTAGAGCACTTGCCCGCGAAAGGCAAAGGTCCCGAGTTCGAGTCTCGGTCGGGCACACAGTTTTAATCTGCCAGGAAGTTTCATATCAGCGCACACTCCGCTGCAGAGTGAAAATCTCATTCTGGAAATATAATGTTATGTTTGCCTTGTTCATCGTTGCCATTGCTCTGCTTTCTATCAACACCACTAGCACTGTAGCACCGTTGTGAGTTACTCGTCAGCTAAGCAGTTCAACTACGCTCCGTAGTCTCATGTTGTGCTCACCATTGGATACATCCAGTCCCGCCCCCCCCCCCCCCCCCCCCCCCTGTTGCCATTAGCAGCTAATATTGCGTTTGCATGGCAGAATGCGTCGAATGCCGTTACCATCAATGGCCTTTAGCGACCTCGCACTCGACGGGTTCCTTGTAAGACTGCAACTCCAGCGCCATAAACACAAACCGTTGCTAACCCCCAAGTTCTGGATGCGTTATCGCCGGCCATGCGGACGACCCATTCTGGCGCTTTGTGTGCCACATACGCAGGTAGGCCGCAAACGGTAAACTAAGTATACGATTTATCTCGAGTTTTCCGACATACCAGAAATACGTGAAATGGTTGTAAAGGCACCTCTCGGAGCACGCGTTATCTCCGTAACAATTGCTCCTGAATAATTGAGTATCATGAAGATTCTTTAATTTATTCTTATGTGTTATTCGTATTTGTTTATCCTTCACACATACAGCCTTTTATCTGAGGAGCTAAAATGAGGCATAAAATTAACATTTCCGTGGATAATGATAAATGTATATCTCAATTATTTATTCTTGGTAATTATTAAAAAATTCTAATGTCGGAAAATGGTAATGGTAATACTATTTGTATGACTTTTTTCTACCACAACAGTACTACAGTGAAACCTCTTAACTAGTTACCCATTATTAGTATTAGTAGTACAGGTTATAATATGTTCAAAATGGTTCGAATGGCTTTAAGTACTATGGGACTTAACATCTGAGATCATCAGTCCCGTAGACTTAGAACTACTTAAACCTAACTAAGCTAAGGACATCACACACATCCATGCTCGAGGCAGGATTCGGATCTGGGACCGTAGCTTATACTATTTCTTTTTTCATTTATTTGGGTGCATCTAAACTGTAGACGGCTATTTCCGCTACTGGATCCGCCATTGTACTATCCGGCCAACAGCTGTTGTGTGCTCTATATCTTGGGCATTGGGTAGCACGTCAGCAGCGGTCCCACTGTAACAAGCAATTCAACGTCTTGGATCCCACACTTCCGTAATCACTTGCACCAATGCAATGAAAATTCCTGAAAAACAAATTCTCACTTTCGATATTGCAGTGTCTGTGTTATTCCGAACTACGACGCAATGATGCTTTGGACACGCATGTATGTCCAAAGCAAGAGACGCTATGGCGACCACAGCTGTTGTGAAATACATGGAAATATATTCGCAGTTGCGAATATGGAAAACCATTTGTCTAATGGAATGACGATAAAATTTGTGCCGAACAGGGACTCAAGTACAGATATCCCGCTTCTCATGAGCGGTCGCCTTATCGTTAGGCTAAAAGATCCCGCATACATGCATGTCCAAATGAACATCGCATCGTAATTCGGAAATGAAATAGAATGAGCGTATGGCACCGTTGGCTGGGAGGCCCTATCCGGGGAAGTTCGACCACTAAGTACAAGTCTTATTTCAGTCGACGCCACATTGGGTGACTTGCGTGCCGGTGATGAGGATGAAATGATTATGAGGACAATACAACAGCCCGTCCAAGAGCGGAGAAAATCTCCAACCCGTCCGGGAATCTAACCCGGGCCAACTGAGTGGGAGGCAAGCTCGTTAGCACCCAGCTAAGCAGGCGGACTGTAATTCAGAGTAACACAGCCACTGCAATATTGTATTTATCCGCCAACACTGGGCAAGCGACTGTCAAGTACTGCTTCTTGCCTGTACGGGAATACCCATAATGTATGTACAATTTGAGATTGTAGACACACGATTGACGACACATGGAAGTTTGGGTCTGACCATGAGTAGCGCTAGGATAGCCAAATGGTAAGGCGACCGCTCGCGATAAGCGGGAAATCCTGGTTCGAGTCCCGCTCCGGCACAAATTTTCATTGTCGTCGTTCCATTATACAACTGATGGTTGTCCATACTCACAACTGTGAATACATTTCATTTATTTCATTCATTGATCACGCCAACCTCACTCGTCTTTTCTTCATCCGTAGAATATGTCTGCAAGTCTGGATGGCAGCACGCTGAGGCGTGGTTGAATGTCCGTCATGGAGAGTTGATGCCCGCTTCTAAACTTAGAACCGGTATATTCTCTGGTCATCGGAATGTCCTTCTCGAAAAACCTATATGTCGTGAGTCTCAATGAAGATTATGGGACCGCCACCAGCATTCACAATGCCTCGTTGACAACTTGGGTCCACGGCCTCGTGCGGTCTGTGCCACACTCGAACCCAACCATCAGCACTTACCAACTGAATTCGGTATCCATCCAGCCCGACCATGGTTTCACAGTCGTCTAAGGATCAATGAGATGGTCACGAGCCCAGGAGACGCGCTGCAGGCTATGTCGCGTCGGTCATCTGCTGCCATACTCCATTAACGCTACATTTCGCCGCACTGTCCAAACAGCCTCCTCCTCGCGCCACCGGTTTCCAGCTATTGTCGGTGGTATTAATGTTGAATAAAAGGAAAATAAATAAACGATGTTCATTTTACCTCTATGTTCCCTAAGGTTTCCTTGGTTCCTGGAGAGTGGGAATGGAAATGATGACCAGACCTCGGGTTTCGACCCCAGCCCGCTTTGCCCTCACCCCTCCCTCTGGGCTCCAGAAATGATCCTTAAAGATGCGCCAGGCTGACCGTTCTTCAGTATTTCCGTGGTGTCCAACGTCACTAGCATCTGACGCCCTTTACCCGCTGGACCGTCGCAAACTGCACAGCGCCTCAAAAAGTGCCGTGGAGTGCCCTCACTGCCGCAGGCGCAGCTATCATTCATCCGCCTTCTGATTTTGTACAGGTACCGTGCATATGGGCCATGATCGGTCAGGCAATGTGCCAGTCAGGTTAAGAAATCTCATTTTTACTCTCTTCTTGATGTTAGAAAGAAATTCGCTTGTTCTCCTGTCTGTACCTGTAGTGTCCAATTCATTTTGCCACAGTTGTAAGACGCAATCTTGTATCAACTTTCTAGCGTTAGCCTCAGCTGCAAGTATCATTCGTAGTTCCTTCCTTTTTTCTGATGACAGATACCTTCGTTCCTGGTAATTAATAATAAGCTATTCTTAACCACTTCTATGAAAATGCTACTTAAGCTACAATCATATAAAAGCGGGCGAAAGTTGAAGTAACCTTAAAAGCTTTCAAACATGTGGTACATGTTAGCTGATATATGTTTTAGAAGTTACATATGTCCATATCAAGCGATGAAATTTCGATTTATATACGTCAAAAATTTACCCTCTGGTAAATTATTGGAAAACTCCACAAAGTCTACCAGCATTGATCGCATGATCATGTTTTAGAACAATAACACATAAAATATCTGTAACAGTGATTGATTTTAAGTCGATATTGTGTCATTTGTATTGCCATTTCATTTCCTTCCTTTAATAAATAAAGGGCTCTTATTTTCCTGGTTTCCATGTCAAATGTGCATACTCCTGGAATTATCAAGGGTACTGAAACCAAAAAGAGACAAATGGAAAAAAAGTAAGTTATCTTCTTAATTCAAATGTAATTGCCATAACTGTTAATACATTTTTCCCCCTGTGCGACAAGACGGTCAGTCCCTTCATAGAAAAACGTTTGCCGTTTCTAGCGAAATCCATGACTCACAGCATCCTCCTGGGGCAACTGAAGGTTGCGATTCCAACTTCCTTTCGGTAATGCTTTATTTCGCTTTTAAGCTATAAAGTATGAGCTTCATGTTTCTCACATAATTACCCATTGCAATGGTGCATTTACGAAATTTTATACTTTTCAATTCTGTACATAACACACTATTCCTTTTGCGTGATAATGCTTTGCTTTCCATAAAGCGTGGCCAAGTCTTAGTTCGTAAATAGTTCTGTAGTATAGTGGTGCCAACCTTACTCCTGGGTAGGGGATCAGAGAGACACCACAGGCAGGGAAAAGTCAAAGACGTTCCAGTGTCACAAGATTTGGGGTGGAGTGATTGGTCACGGCCAAGTGATTCGACCATCCCCTCCACCGGGGCCCAGGAAGACCTCTGGTTCAAAAAATGATTCAAATGGCTCTGAGCACTATGGGACTCAACATCTGTGGTCATCAGTCCCCTAGAACTTAGAACTACTTAAACCTAACTAACCTAAGGACACCACACACATCCATGCCCGAGGCAGGATTCGAAATGCGACCGTAGCAGTCGCGCGGTTCCGGACTGAGCGCCTGAACCGCTAGACCACCGCGGCCGGCAAGACCTCTGGGTTTCCGCGATATTCTGGGAGTGTGACAGAAGACGGGTAAGTGAGCAGACGTGCCCTCAGTGCGTCTGTCTCGATGTTCACGCGTGGAAGAGAGGTATTTGAATATTTGCACTAATTCTTTTATTTCCAGCTTCGGATTGTCTAAGGAAATGAATTTTTTTGTTTAATTTCGGAAATTTGACCCCCTCTGTTAATGTATCTGGTCCGCAGTTTGCCCGTTATCCTCCTCACATAGTGGAGGAGTTGGCCACTGTTCGCGAACAGCTGAGCGTGATGATGGCCGCGGTGAGTCGTCTTCAGGCTGCTGCCTCGGAGTGTAGCGGCAGTGGGGAGTCTGGTGCGTCGCATGGTACACCCCAGGTGTTACATCCTTCACCCACTGTCTCTGCTGTCGAGACATCTTCGCGGGTACCGGTTGCGGTTGGGCCACCCTCTCCCCAAGGGGAGTGGCGGGTTCAGCGGCGTTCGCGGCGCACGAGGCGGAGGGTCAATGTGGAGGCTGGCCGTGTGGCATCGCCCGCTCTGCCTGTGAGGGGATATGTGGCCGCTCCTTCAGCAAGGTCCGTGCAGGCACACGGGGGTAGGGGTTTATTAGTTATTGGGAGCTCCAACGTTAGGCGCGTGATGGAGCCCCTTAGGGAAATAGCGGAAAGGTCGGGGAAGAAGGCCACTGTTCACTCTGTCTGCTTGCCGGGGGGTCTCATCCGAGATGTGGAGGAGGCCCTGCTGGTGGCGATAGAGAGCACTGGGTGCACCCGACTGCAAATTGTTGCTCACGTCAGCACCAATGACTCCTGCCGTCTGGGTTCAGAGGTCAATCTCAGTTCGTACAGGCGGTTGGCGGAACTGGTGAAGGCGGAAAGCCTCGCTCGCGGGGTGGAATCGGAGCTAACTATTTGTAGTATCGTTCGCAGAACCGATTGCGGTCCTCTGGTTTGGAGCCGAGTAGAAGGCTTAAACCAGAGGCTCAGGCGATTCTGCGGAGATCTGGGGTGCAAATTTCTCGACCTCCGCTATCGGGTGGAGAAATGTAGGGTCCCCCTGAATAGGTCAGGCGTGCACTACACGCCGGAAGCGGCTGCAAGGGTAGCGGAGTACGTGTGGAGTGCACATGTGGGTTTTTTAGGTTAGAGAATTCCCTCCCTAGGCCCGACAAGACGCCTCCTGAGACGCGGCTAGATAGGACTAGGCAAAATGCAACAGGGAATAACAATATTAATCTGCTAATAGTAAACTGCAGGAGCGTATATAGAAAGGTCCCACAACTACTCTCATTAATAAACGGTCGCAATGCCCATATAGTACTGGGGACAGAAAGTTGGCTGTACCAGACGTAAACAGTAATGAAATCCTAAACTCAGATTGTAATGTATACCGCAGAGACAGGCTGGACAGTGAAGGGGGAGGCGTGTTTATAGCGATAAGAAGTGCAGTAGTATCGAAGGAAATTGACGGAGAGCCGAAATGTGAAATAATTTGGGTGAAGGTCACGGTTAAAGCAGGCTCAGACATGGTAATTGGATGTCTCTAATAGGCCCCCTGGCTCAGCAGCTTTTGTGGCTGAGCACCTGAAAGATAATTTGGAAAATATTTCGAGTAGATTTCCCCATCATGTTATAGTTCTGGGTGGAGATTTTAATTTGCCGGATATAGACTGGGAGACTCAAACGTTCATAACGGGTGGCAGGGACGAGGAATCCAGTGAAATTTTTTTAAGTGCTTTATCTGAAAACTACCTTCAGCAGTTAAACAGAGAACCGACTCGTGGCGATAACATATTAAACCTTCTGGTGACAAACAGACCCGAACTATTTGAAACAGTTAACGTAGAACAGGGAATCAGCGATCATAAAGCGGTTACTGCATCGATGATTTCAGCCGTAAATAGAAATATTAAAAAAAGGTAGGAAGATTTTTCTGTTTAGCAAAAGTGGCAAAAATCAGATTGCAGAGTACCTGACGGCTCAAGTACAGATGGTGTTGAGGATCAGTGGACAAAGTTCAAAACCATCGTACAATATGCGTTAGATGAGTATGTGCCAAGCAAGATCGTAAGAGATGGAAAAGAGCCACCGTGGTACAACAACCGAGTTAGAAAACTGATGCGGAAGCAAAAGGAACTTCACAGCAAACATAAACATAGCCAAAGCCTTGCAGACAAACAAAAATTACGCGAAGCGAAATGTAGTGTGAGGAGGGCTATGCGAGAGGCGTTCAGTGAATTCGAAAGTAAACCCTGGGCTGTAGTTCCTTCTCTAGATTGTTGCACAGATGACAAAATGATAGATATCAAAATAGATGACAGAGCGATAGAAAAACAATTAAAATCGCTTAAAAGAGGAAAGGCAGCTGGACATGATGGGATACCAGTTCTATTTTACACAGAGTACGCGAAGGAACTTGCCCTCCTTCTTGCAGCGGTGTACCGTAGGTCTCTAGATGAGCGAAGCGTTCCAAAGGATTGGAAAAGGGCACTGGTTATCCCCGTTTTCAAGAAGGGACGTCGAACAGATGTGCAGAACTATAGACCTATATCTCTAACGTCGATCAGTTGTAGAATTTTGGAACACGTATTATGTTCGAGTATAATGACTTTTGTGGAGACTAGAAATCTACTCTGTAGGTATCAGCATGGGTTTCGAAAAAGACGGTCGTGTGAAACCCAGCTCGCGCTATTCGTCCACGAGACTAAGAGGGCCATAGACGCGGGTTCCCAGGTAGATGCCGTGTTTCTTGACTTCCGCAAGGCGATTGATACAGCTCCCCACAGTCGTTCAATGAACAAAGTAAGAGCATATGGACTATCAGATCAATTGGGTGATTGGATTAAAGAGTTCCTAGATAACAGAACCCAGCATGTCATTCTCAAGTAAAGGAGAAAAGTCTTCCGAAGTAAAAGTGATATCAGGTGTGCCGCAGGGGAGTGTCATAGGACCGTTGCTATTCACAATATACATAAATGACCTTGTGGATGACATCGGAAGTTCACTGAGGCTTTTTGCAGATGATGCTGTGGTGTGTCGATAGGTTGTAACAATGGTAAATTGTACTGAATTGCAGGAGGATCTGCAGCGAATTGACGCATGGTGCAGGGAATGGCAATTGAATCTCAATGTCGACAAGTGTAATGTGCTGCGAATACATAGAAAGATAGATCCCTTATCATTTAGCTACAAAATAGCAGGTCAACAACTGGAAGCAGTTAATTCCATAAATTATCTGAGAGTACGCATTAGGAATGATTTAAAATGGAATGATCATACAAAGTTGATCGTCGGTAAAGCAGATGCCAGACTGAGATTCATTGGAAAAATCATAAGGCAATTCAATCCGAAAACAAAGGAAGTAGGTTACAGTACGCTTGTTCGCCCACTGCTTGAATACTGCTCAGCAGTGTGGGATCCGTACCAGATAGGGTTGATAGAAGAGATAGAGAAGATCCAACGGAGAGCAGCGCGCTTCGTTACAGGATCATTTAGTAATCGCGAGAGCGTTACGGAGATGATAGATAAACTCCAGTGGAGGACTCTGCAGCATAGACGCTCAGTAGCTCGGTGCGGGCTTTTGTTAAAGTTTCGAGAACATACCTTCACCGAAGAGTCAAGCAGTATATTGCTCCCTCCTACGTATATCTCGCGAAGAGACCATGAGGATAAAATCAGAGAGATTAGAGCCCACACAGAAGCATACCGACAATCCTTCTTTCCACGAACAATACGAGACTGGAATAGAAGGGAGAACCGATAGACGTACTCAAGGTAGCCTCCGCCACACACCGTCAGGTGGCTTGCGGAGTACGGATGTAGATTTAGATGTAGATGTCCCATGTTAAATTTTGGGAGACGTTGGTGGTATACATTTGGCCAACGCATTTCTGTCTTGCCCGTAGAGATGTGCGTGCAGATTAGTATATGATATACACGAGCTATAAGTTGTAAAAGTGTAATATCTGTGAACTGGAACAATTGCTGCAATCGCTGTAAAGTCGAGTGATAATGTATAAAATATACAGGTAATGAATCGTCATCAAACTTTAACATACCCCAAAAATCACATTGGAGTCAAGTTAAAGGAATTCATTTAAAATAAAAGATATAGAATGCAGGGACTTACACACCAGCTAGGGATCCCTCCAGCTCCTTGCCTAGTATCGTACAGAAAGGGCACGCTCTCTAGGTAGCGCTCTCAAGCTCCCCTCCCCAGTTATCTGTTGCGCAATTTTCATTCAGGGCTTGACGACATAATCTTTCATCTGGCGTCCCTAGGCAGGGAGGTTTGACGGTAATCTTTCAACGGAACAGAAAGTGCGCCACGTCAGTTACTCTGTGTTTAGTCTTCGCTCAACTGCATTCTGTTGTCAGACTGTGATCTGTAAGAACTTCTACTGCGCTTACAGACTGTCTTTTATTGAGGGAATGGGGTGCGCATCGGTCTCTTGTGTTTACAAACATGTATCAAATACTTTACTGTCGTTACTAGATAAAAATGTGAACTAAAATGAAAGAATTTGTAATAGTGTTTTCAGGGCCTAATCAACACCCTGGACCAAAGCATCTACTAAAACGATGAGTACTGCATTTTTATAACGAAATTTTGAGTATAAATAATATGAATAGACACCTGTTAGTGAACATTGATATGAGATGTGTCCGTCCCCCTTTCGTCTTTATGGGTTGAACTGTGCTGGAGGCACTATCAGTAATGTGTGTGAATGGCAGCGCATTCTTCAAGAGCCTAAACCAGAGACAATAGTTCTGTTGGACCCTACGGTCTGGAGCGAGGTTTACTTCCTAACTTATAAATCAGGTGTTCCGTTGCGTTGAGGTCGAGACGCTGAGCGGGCCAGTTTGTTTCGGAATGTTACTGTCCACAAACCGCTGTCTCACAGACGCTGCTTTACGACGCGTGCTTTGTCGTTGCTGATACAATGATCTTCTCTAGATTGTTCCTCTGCTGTACACAGTTCAAAATGGCACCACAGCTTCGTTAAGTGTGGGAGGTGTGTGTTACGGTGTAAATCTTAACGTAGTCTCTTACAAGTCCATTTTTTTGCGTGTAAGTGAGCAACACTGTTGACGCAGTTTATATAGAAAAGTTTCCAACTTCATTGCTAGTAAGTGAGCAACACCGTTAATGCAATGTATATAGAAAAGTCTTAGAAGTAGAACTTTATATCGATGTAGAATGAAGTAGACTGTGTTCAGCTATCGTATGAGCGTGAACACTGGCAGTCGGCGCATTTATCTTATGCTCTGTGTACACAGTTATTTTAATTAGGATACGCCAACTTCTAGAGTGTTCCACGACCCTGACTCATGCATTTGTGATATGAAACGATAAAAAGCGCAGATTGTGCAAACTGTATGAATTATAAAGTTGAAAAATGGTTCAAATGGCTCTGAGCACTATGGGGCTTAACATCTGAGGTCATCAGTCCCCTAGAACTTAGAACTACTTAAACCTAACTAACCTAAGGACATCACACACATCCATGCCCGAGGCAGGATTCGAACCTCCGACCGTAGCGGTCGTGCGGTTCCAGACTGAAGCGCCTAGAACCGCTCGGCCATAACGGCCGGCTATAAAGTTGAATATCTGAAGATGGTAACGTAGTCTTATCGAAACCGGTTATCTAAATAAACACATCAAAAGAAGTTTTGCATCACCTCGGTTCCGAGGGTTGTTGCTCATAAGAAACCACATATTGTATGTTGTACCACCATACAGCGAGACCTTCAGAGGTGGTGGTACAGACTGCTGTACAGACCGGTACCTCTAATACCCAGTAGCACGTCCTCTTGCACGGATCCATGCCTGTATTCGTCGTGGCGTACTATCTACAAGTTCATCAAGGCACTGTTGATCCAGATTGTCCTACTCCGTAACGGCGATTCGGCGTAGATCCCTCAGAGTGATAGGTCGGTCACGTCGTCCATAAACAGCCCTTTTCAGTCTATCCCAAGCATGTTCGATAGGGTTCATGTCTGGACAACATGCTGGTCACTCTAGTCGAGCGATGTCGTTATCCTGAAGGAAATCATTCACTAGATGTGCACGATGGGGGGTTTGTGCATAAGTTCGTAGCGTTTTTGTTTTGCAAGTTTCGGGTGCAATGGGTACATTTATCGATTGTCATTTCTTATTTGTTGGGTCACTGTTGTTATATGAGATTGCATATTGTCATTCTGTCATTTGGAGATAGTGAGTGGAGCTGTGGACGTTAAAAATGGAGTACCAAGTGGAGAAATAGTAACATTTCTGACATATTCTTGTGCTTGAGTTCAGTAGAGGTATGACAGCAGCGGAGTCAGCCAGACAATTTGGCACCGTGTATGGCGATAAGGCCATTGGACACAGCACGGCAAGAAAATGAATTTCTCGTTTTAAGTAGGATCGCTCTCACATTAGTTACTCTCCACTTCCAGGAAGGCCTTCAGGGCTTGATGAGGGTAGTTTAAAGCCACTAATCCACAATGATCCACATCCGTATACTCGAAAATTGGCAAATATGATGAACTGTAATCATTCCACCATCAAGCGACGCTTGTGTGCAGTGGAAATGGCTCAAAAATCCTGTGTGCGGATATCGCATGTTCTAAGCCAAAATCACAAAAATCGGCAGGTGATCATAGGCCATATGTGCATTGTGCTTGTTCGTGAGCAATTGACCTTACAAGAGCACTGACCATTCCTATCCTGTATCGTTACTGCAGATGAGAAAAGGTGTCTTTATGCTAAAATAAGAAAAAGAAAGGATTGACTCAACCACAACAAAGCAGCAGGAAACAAAGACCTGCGCGCATCCACAAAAGAAAATATTATGCATCTGGTGGGACAGCGACTTTGTGATGAACTAAGAATGGCTTCCCAGAGGTGTAACCATCTCTTTGACGTTTATTGTTAAGAACTGAGGCGTCTTGCAGACACAACCCAAGAACAACGACAAGGAAAACTACGTGAAGTGCTGCTACTCCACAATAAAACCTGTCCGCATTTTCTTCACTGACGAAAAGCACTACGCAGGAGCTGGATAAGGAAGTCACTCCGCAACCACCTTATTCGCCTGATCTTTCCCACTCAGATTTTAACCTTTTCCACTCTCTGTCGAAAAACGTTGAAGGAACTTTCTTTCCGGATATAAATGTGCTCCGAATACGGCTCTACGAGTTCTTCGCCGCAACACCACTTGATTTCGACAGTTTCGGAATCGAAAAGCTACTACACCATTGGCAGACTGCAGTAAATACACTACTGGCCATTAAAATTGCTATACCACGTAGATGACGTCCTACAGACGCGAAATTTAACCGACAGGAAGAAGATGCTGTGATATGCAAATGATCAGCTTTTCAGAGCATTCACACAAGGTTGGCGCCGGTGGCGACACCTACAACGTGCTGACATGAGGAAAGTTTCCAAACGATTTCTCATACACAAACAGCAGTTGACCGGCGTTGTCTGGTGAAACGTTGTTGTGATGCCTCGTGTAAGGAGGAGAAACGCGTACCATCACGTTTCCGACATTGATATAGGTCGGATTGTAGCCTATCGCGATTGCAGTTTATCGTATCGCGACATTACTGCTCGCGTTGGTCGAGATCCAATGGCTGTTAGCAGAATATGGAATCGGTGGCTTCACGAGGGTAATACGGAACGCCGTGCTGGATCCCAACGGCCTCGTATCACTAGCAGTCGAGATGACAGACATCTTATCCGCATGGCTGTAACGGATCGTTCAGCTACGTCTCGATCCCTGAGTCAACAGATGGGGACGTTTGCAAGACAACAACCATCTGCACGAACAGTTCGACGACGTTTGCAGCAGCATGGACTATCAGCTCGGAGACCATGGCTGCGGTTACCCTCGACGCTGCATCACAGGCAGCAGCGCCTGCGATGGTGTACTCAACGACGAACCTGGGTACACGAATGGCAAAACGCTTAATTTTTTCGGATGAATCCAGGTTCTGTTTACAGCATCATGATGGTTCCATCCGTGGTTTGGCGACATCGCGGTGAACGCACATTGGAAGCGTGTATTAGTCATCGCCATACTGACGTGTCACCTGGCGAGATGGTATGGGGTGGAATTGGTTACACGTTTCGGTCACCTCCTGTTCGCATTGAGGGTACTTTGAACAGTGGACGTTTTATTTCAAATATGTTACGACCCGTGGCTCTACCCTTTATTCGATCCCTGCGAAACCCTACATTTCAGCAGGATAATGCACGACCGCATGTTGCAGGTCCTGTACGGGATACAGAAAATGTTCGACTGCTGCCCTGGCCAGCACATTCTCCAGATCTGTCACCAATTGAAAACGTCTGGTCAATGGTTGCCGAGCAAGTGGCTCGTCACAATACGCTAGTCACTACTTTTGATGAACGGTGGTATCGTGTTGAAGCTGCATGGGCAGCTGTACCTGTACACGCCATCAAAGCTCTTTTTGACTCAATGCGCTGGCGTATCATGGCCGTTATTACGGCCAGATTGGGTTTTGATTTCTCAAGATCTATGCACCAAAATTGCGCGAAAATGTAATCACATGTCAGTTCTAGTATAATATACTGTATTTGTCCAATGAATATGCGTGTATCATCTGCATTTCTTCGTGGTGTAGCAATTTTAATGGCCAGTAGTGTAGTGAAGGAGAATATATTACTGACGACTAAAGTCTCTGGTATGTGTATTTGTTGTCTTGAGCGATTTTATGGATAAGCGCTACGAACTTATACATCAATCTAAAACTTTTGAGGATGCTGCTCATATCTACAAGTGCTCTGTGTCCCTCCTTTCATGAGCTAGTTTTTGCACCGGAAATGGAATTCGCAGTCGAGGCAATATCGTTCCCCGTGCCGCGACTCTAGCTTCTCAGAAGTGCAGTCGCGGTGCTGTGCCATCTCGGAGATACGCGGCGACCGTTAGAGCGCTGTGGCAAGTGGCGCCTAACAAGACGGCAGCGGCTGGCGTGTTCGCGTCTTACAAACCGGGCCTCGCCGCCGCCGCTGCCGCTGTCGCTGCCGCTCATAACCGGCTGCCGCAATATCCCAGCCGCCTTTTTATTCCTCCTCCGTCGGCGGTGCTCGTTATTTTCGGAGGCGCCGCGACCCGCAGTCGGCAGCCCGCGGCGCGGCGCGACTCGAATCGGCTGGCACCGCGGCGCTCTGTCTCCCGAGCAGCCGGATATTAATGTTTACCTCCGGCCCGAGGAGGCTCTTCCGCGCGGATATACATGATGCGCGCTGTGCGCTACGCTGCTCCAGAATAAGAAGAAAGGGATATACACCGGCTCTGTTTCGGCCGTAGCAGGTGTGTTACGGGGCAGTTTGTATAGCAGAGCGCTGGACGTTTACTGGTCAGTAGCGTCCATTTCCGCTCTCTAACCCACGACAATTTCTCTCCCTCGGTTTGGATGGGAAAATATGAACAAAAAAAAAAAAAAGGAATTATTAGAAAAATACAGTGACGCAAAAGATATTCTAATGCCAGCACATAATTAATATAGGAAGAAGAATTTACGACAATACTTTTGTCTAGGTAACATACACTACTGGCCATTAAAATTGCTACACCAAGAAGAAATGCAGATGATTAACGGGTATTCATTGGACAAGTATATTACACTAGAACTGACATGTGATTACATTTTCACGCAATTTGGGCGCATAGATCCTGAGAAAACAGTACCCAGTACAACCATCTCTGGCCGTAATAACGGCCTTGATACGCCTGGGCGTTGAGTCAAACAGAGCTTGGTTCAAATGGTTCAAATGGCTCTGAGCACTATGGGACTTAACGTCTATGGTCATCAGTCCCCTAGAACTTAGAACTACTTAAACCTAACTAACATAAGGACATCACACAACACCTAGTCATCACGAGGCAGAGAAAATCCCTGACCCCGCCGGGAATCGAACCCGGGAACCCGAGCGCGAGAAGCGAGAACGCTACCGCACGACCACGAGCTGCGGACTCCAACAGAGCTTGGATGGCGTGTATAGGTACAGCTGCCCATGCAGTTTCAAGACGGTACCACAGCACATCAAAACTAGTGACTAGCTTATTGTGACGATCCAGTTACTCGGCCACCATTGACCAGACGTTTTCAATTGGTGACAGATCTGGAGAATGTGCTGGCAACATGCGGTCGTGCATTATCCTGCTGAAATGTAGGGTTTCGCAAGGATCGAATGAAGGGTAGAGCCACGAATCGTAACACATCTGAAGTGTAGCGTCCACTGTTCAAAGTGCCGTCAGTGCGAACAAGAGGTGACCGAGACGTGTAACCAATGGTACCCCGTACCATCACGCCAGGTGACACGCCAGTATGGCGATGACGAATAGAGGCTTCAAATGCGCGTTCACTGCGATGTCGCCAAACCACGGATGCGACCCTCATGATGCTGTAAACAGAGCCTGGATTCATCCGAAAAAATGACGTTTTGCCATTCGTGCACCCAGATTCGTCGTTGAGTACACCACCGCAGGCGCTCCTGCCTGTGATGCAGCGTCAAGGGTAACCGCAGCCATGCTCTCCGAGCTGATAGTCCATGCTGCTGCAAAAGTCGTCGATCTGTTGTTGCAGACGGTTGTTGTCTTGCAAACGTCCCCATCTGTTGATTCATGGATCGAGACATGGCTGCAGGATCCGTTACAGCCATGCGGATAAGATGCCTGTCATCTGTACTATTAGTGATACGAGGCCGTTGGGATCCAACACGGCGTTCCGTATTACCCTCCTGAACCCACCGATTCCATATTCTGCTAACAGTCATTGGATTTCGACCAACGCGAGCAGCAATGTCGCGATACGATAAACCGGTATCGTGATACGTTACAATCCGACCTTCATCAAAGTCGCAAACGTGAGGGTACGCATTTCTCCTCCTTACACGAGGCATCACAACAACGTTTCACCAGACAACGCCGGTCAACTGCTGTTTGTGTATGAGAAATCGGTTGGCAACTTTCCTCATGTCAGCAAGTTGTAGGTGTCGCCTCCGACGTCAGCCTTGTGTGAATGCTCTGAAAAGCTAATCATTTGCATATCACAGCATGTTCTTCCTGTCGGTTAAATTTGGCCTATGTAGCACGTTATCTTCGTGGTGAGCAGTAGTGTATTTATTTGATTAACGTTAGAAGATAACAACTTAATGCAAGCGCTAGTTATGCCATTGCAAACTTGAAATGCCTGTACATAGGGAATCGGCGTAACATGACTGCAAGCATGCCAATGTATATGCATTGTGTCATACAGGGGCCGGATGTCAAATTAGGGGATAGAGTTCCAGGCCTGTGGCACTTGGTCAATACAGAGACGATTAATGCTGCTTGTGCATGACGCAGGAGTTTTCATCCGATGATGTTTCGTGTGTGCTCGATTGGATACAGAGTGGGTGATGTAGCAGGCCAAACCAACATATCGACACACTATAGAGCATCGTCAGTTACAATAGCGTTATATGGACGAGCGTTATCCTGTTTAAAAGCATCGCCTAGAGTACTGTTCATGAACGACAGCATAATAGGTCACAATACCAGACTGACTTTCAAATTTATGATCAGGGTGCGTGGGTAACCGCTAGAGTCCTCCTGCTGTCATACAAATTCGCACCCCATGCCACAGCTCCAGGTGTATTTCCAACGTGTCTGGACCTCAAGCTAGTTGGTTGCAGGCCCTCAACTGCCCTCTTTCGAACGGCCGTCACTGACGCCGAGGCAGAACCAGCTTTCGTCACAAGGCACAAGAGACCTTCACTTCGCCCTCCATTGAGCTTTCGCTTGACACCACTGAAGTCGCAGATAGCAGTGGTTTTGCACCTGTGAAACACACACTACGGGTTGACTGGTTCGGAGCTGTCCTAGAAGTAATCGTTTTGTAACAGTGCGAATTGCTGCTCGAATTGCAGATGCAATACGATGTGCTACAGCCATAAACCGAACGCGTCGGTCTTCCCTTTCGGTAGTGACTCGTGGCCATTCGGAACCGGTCTTCTTGCGACTGTACCTTACCGTGACCACCACTGCTGGCAACCATCCACAGTGGCTGCATACCTGCCAGGTCGTTGCGCAATATTGCAGAAGGAACTTCCAGCTACTCGTAGCCCTGTTGTACGACGTAGTTCAAACTCACTTGGGTGTCGATAATGGAATCTTCGTTATCTTACAGACATTCTTGACTAATGTCAACTTCCCATTCCAATCTCAAAGCTAACTAACGCTTACGACTGTTACAGCGTGTATTTAAAGCAAACCTGATTTTCATCCTCATAGTACCGCCACTCTTATCCGACTCGAAATTTGAATAGAGGCCACCTTTTAGCTGTAGGACCACGTCTACCAACTTCCTATTCTCTCGCTTAACTCCTTCTTGGTGCTGGGATATTTTTTCCGTCAGTGTATAGTAAAAGTAACAGATCTTCCCAGCCAATGTTACGTATGTATCACAAACAAGTTGGGAGAATTTTAACAATCCCTATATGACAAGGCCGGCTCGGAGATACCAGGCTCGAATTCAAGTGCTTGAAGGAAAGAGAGCTGGTAACGTGAAGTTCCTGTCGCAAAACCTCCCGCCACCTTCCTGAACTAATTTCCAAAGACCTGCCAGCGCGTCAAGGAAGGAGGAAAAGTGACACTATTGATGAAGATGGCCCTTGGTGCTATTCGATAGGAGTAGGCTATATGCCGCCACAGAATTTCAGCTTCTCCCTTCTCTTACCGCCATACGACGTATACAAGACACCATATTAAAGAGACACTGCCGTTACTGTCATCTGCACTCAACAGATACCTATTACAACAAACCATCTTATTTTCAGTCATGATTATATCTACTTTGAGGTACAGAGTGTCTGATTCATGTTTCTGGATATTTTCACAATGTTGTAGCAGTCTGGCGAAGTTCTTCCGTGCGTAAGATTCGTCGAGTGCACAATATGTTCATATTTTTTACACATCGGGTACGAAAATTAGTCTCACTACAAATGTAACAACTAAATATAAAATATGAGTACAACCTTGTTCTCAGTTTCATTTTATAAATTGAAAATAATGTCTCCCATGAGATTAATTTATCACGCGGTATTACGCTGCTTTTACGACGTGGCTCAACATTTTTATTTTTCAGAATCAGTTAATTTATTTTTTTACTGTCTTAAACTTCATTTATTTCCATAATATTTTCTAAGTAATTAAAAAAAACTACTAATTTTCTTTTGTGTTAAATATTAAAAATGGAAGTTTATACAGCACCAGTTTTAATCAACGAATGTTCTGGGGACTTCTAGAACATTTTAGGACGGACATATACTATACTTATCAAATGCATGAGGATGCAGAAGGCATTAAAGACATAATGTGTATCCAAAGGACATGTGGCCTGTAATTGAAAAGGTGTCATAATAATCTCTGCATTGTGAAAGATACCGGACCAGTGCCTCTTTCGGATCCGCGGGAGGGGATTACCAAGAGGGAGGTGACCATAAGAAAAAGACTGAACAACCAGCGGAAGGATAAAGTTCTACGAATCGTGATGTGGAATGCTAGAAAATCTGAGAAAGGAAATGCTAAGGCTCAGTATAGTTATAGTGAGGGTCAACGAAGTGAAATGGAAAGAATACAAGGGTTTATGGTCAGATGAGCATGTTGGGATGTCAACAACAGTAGAAAAGGGTATAACGGGAGTGGGATTCCTTACGGATAGGAAGGTAGGGCAGAGAATGAGTTACTTTGAACTGGCCGGTGATAGGGTGTAAGAGGCATGCGCTGTCTGCGATATGAGAATCGCTGACCAGAGAGCAGTGTTGACTGCAGTATGAACTGTGTAACTGTAGCAGTTAGTTGTTGCTAGTCGCTTGTCTGAGGTTGTCTGCGCTTGTGTGCAGTCTGCTCTGGTCGGGAATATGTAGATGGAGTATTATTGTATAAGGTAAAGAAGCAGCGTCGCGCATATCTAGTAATGTATCTGAGCTGTCATCCAAATGTTTTAAAAATGTCTTAATAATAATTTTGGTAATATAAAGTAATTTTTTTAAAAAAAGCATTCATTAAAAAAAAAATCAGTTGCTTCCTTTCACAAATCACAAATGTATAAGCCAGCTTTGCACAGAGCTGTGCCAAAAAAAATTTAGGTAAGAGCCGATATATTCGCCGTTTTTTTATTGAGGTAAGAATTTTTGCTTTTTATTCAGAATGATCTTACAGGGCCACGACGCAGCACTGCTGTCGTCCAAATTTTACCAGGTAACTGAATTTATTTTTTATTATGAGGTTTAGGAATTTTTCTGTTTCGAGCTTACATTAAATGAGAAAAGAATTATGTGGGTACATTAAATGTGAATGCATTTGTGCACGGAGATTGTAAATGGGAACCAATTTTGTTCTGAGGTCACACAAAAATTACAATCGCTATCCATAATAATTTTTTTAAATTTCAATTTAAAATTCTGTGGGGAGGTTACAAGAGTTGTTGTTATCAGAACCGACAGCAAACCAACGATAGTTCAGGTATACATGCCGATGTCGCTAGCTGAAGATGAAGAGACAAAGAAAGTATATCAGAACTTTGAACTGGTAATTCAGTATGCAAGGGGAGATGAAAATCTGTCATGGGGAATTGAAGTTGGGTTGTAGGGGAAGAAGAAGAGATTGCAGGAGGATATGGGCATAGTACTAGGAATAGGAGAGGAGATAGACTAAATGAGCTCTGCAATAAATTTCAGCTAGTAACAGCTTATGCTCTGTTCGACTTACAATAGGAGGAGGTATAGTTGGAAAAGGCCCGGAGAAACAGGAATATTTTAATTAGCAGAGATTTCGAAAGCAGACAGCGTTGTAAGGAGGACACAGGAGCATATAGAGACTCTGATCATGATTTAGTAGTAATGAAGAGTAGGCTGAGGTTTAAGAGACTAGCCAGCAATAATGAATGCGCAAAAAAGTGGGGTATGCAAGTACTGAGGCATGTAGACTTACACTTGAAATTTCCTGAAAATACAGATACTACGACAATGAATAGCTCAGTAGGCAGTTCAGTTGAAAAGGAATGGACTCATATGAAAAGGACTGACACAGACGTTGGAAACAAAAACGCAAATACAAAGAAGGTAACAGCGAAGCAACCATGGGTAACAGAAGAAATACTTCAGTTGATCGATGAAAAAGGGAAGTGCAAAAATTTTCAGGGAATTAAATAAATGGGAAGTGCAGGGAAGCTAAGACGAAATGGCTGCTTGAAAAACGTGAAGAAATCGAAGGATGAATGATTGTTGAAAGGACTGACTCAGCATATAGAAAAGTCGAAACAACTTTCGGTAACATTAAGAGTACAACGAGAATTCCACTGTTAAATGCAGAGGAGTGAGCGGATAGATGGAAAGAGTGCATTGAAGGCCTCTGTGAGGGGGAAGATTTGTCTGATGTTATAGAAGAAGAGACAGGAATTACAGAAGAGATAGGGATTAAGTATTAGAATCCGAATCCAAGGGAGCTTTGGAAGACTTCAGATCAAATAAGGCAGACGGAATTTATAACATTCCATCACAATTTCTAAATTCATTGGGAAAGTGGCAACGAAACTATTATTCATGTTGATGTGTAGAATGTATGAGTCTGGCGACCTACCATCTGACTTTCGGAAAAATATCATCCACACAATTCCGAAGACTGCAGAAGCCGACAAGTGCGAGAATTATGGCGCAATCATCTTAACAGCTCATGCATCCAAGTT
The DNA here is from genome assembly GCF_021461395.2 of Schistocerca americana. Taxonomy (NCBI): domain Eukaryota; kingdom Metazoa; phylum Arthropoda; class Insecta; order Orthoptera; family Acrididae; genus Schistocerca; species Schistocerca americana. The sequence goes on along the minus strand of NC_060119.1, from coordinate 827,820,445 downwards.
TCTTGCAGGAACAATATACAGGAGAACAGAAAATAAAGTTGAGGATGTGTCAAGTGGCGATCAATTTGTCTGTACGAAAGGTAAAGACACGAAAGAGACAATTCTGACAATAATAGTGGAAGCAAGACTGAAGAGGAATGAAGACACATTCATAGGATATGTCGATCTGAAAAACGCGTTCAACAATTTCAAATGGTGCAAGGTGTTTGAAATTCTGAAAAAAAATAGGGGTAAGCTAGAGCGAAAGACGGGTAAGGTGCAATATGTACAAGAGTGAGGAGAGAGCAATAGGAGCGGAAGACCAAGAACGAAGTGCTCTAATAAGACGAGCGTAAGAAACGGATGTAGCCTTTCGCCCTAACTGTTCAATCTAAACATCGATGAAGCAATGACAGACATAAGAGAAAGGTTAAAGAGTGGAACTGAAACTCAAAGTGAAATGATTTCAGTGATAAGATTCGGTGCTGTCGTTGCTATCTTCAGTGATACTGAAGAAGTATTACAGTATTTGCTAAATAGAATGAACTGTCTAATGAGTACAGAATATGTACTGAGAGTAAATCAAAGGAAGACAAAAGTAATGAGAAGCAGCTGAAACAAGAAGAGCGACAAACTGATAATCGGAATTGGACATCACCAAATAGATGAAGTTAAGGAATTGTGCTACCTAGGCAGCAAAATAACCAATGACTGACGGAACAAGGAAGATACAAAAAGCAAACTAGCACAGGCAAAGAGGGCATTCCTGGCCAAGAGAAGTCTACTAGCATCAGACGTAAGTTTTAATCCGAGGAGGAAATTTCTGAAAATGTACGTTTTGAGGACAGCATGGTGTTGTATTGAAACATGGACTATGGGAAAACTGGAAAAGAAGAGAATCGAAGCATTTGAGATGTGGTGCTACAGAAAAATGTTGCAAATTGTGTGGACTGAGGAGGTTTTCCGCAGAATCGGCAGGAGGTTGGTTGGCAACACTGCGCCGATACGGACTCTTCGAGTATTTGCTGCACTAAATAATTATAAAAAGCTTTGTTGTTAAGCTATTTTTGATCGCTTACAGATGTTATAAATATAATATAAGCGTTGTTAAATTAGTGGATGTGTTAGTGAAGTGTTAAAGAAGATTAAACGAGGTAAGAAGTTTATTTTCCTACTCGCGCCTTTAGCATGGATTTTAGGCTTAATTTCACGCGCGCGTATCGTAAGTAAACAGTGACTTAAATTTATATGTAATCACCAGTTCTTTTATTCAGTACTCCTTCAATTTATTTATATCTGCCTGAATAGTTTCTAGGGTCCTTTGTTTACGTTTTAGTCAGTACTTAAATCAGTTTATACGATTTCTGTTTTTACCATGAGTGAGAAGTGTGTGACATGCCGTAGGATCGTTAGTTCCGAGGTATGGTATGATGGGTGCTGTAGTTTCTTTCATTGGAGCGAATGTAGTGGAGTGGGAAATGGGGACATAAATGAGGCACACCAGTGGTATTGTAGGATCTGCAGTAGAGATAGGAAAATACTGGAACAGGAAGGGAAAATTGCAGCTCTTTCACAGGTTAAAGAGGGAGAAGGGTGAACAGAGGTGTTGGTTGGTTGTTTTTGGGGAAGGAGACCAGACAGTGAGGTCATCGGTCTCATCGGATTAGGGAAGGACGGGGAAGGAAGTCGGCCGTGCCCTTTGAAAGGAACCATCCCGGCATTTGCCTGGATCGATTTAGGGAAATCACGGAAAACCTAAATCAGGATGGCCGGACGCGGGATTGAACCGTCGTCCTCCCGAATGCGAGTCCAGAGTCTAACCACTGCGCCACCTTGCTCGGTGAACAGAGGTGGAAAGTGGCAACAGGTAATAGGGGGAACAGGGAAAGGAGAGCATCAGACAGCTTTGTCATAAATCATGAAAATAGATTTGACCTGTTGCATCAGTCAGAATCGGATGAGCCTCAGGTAGCTGAAGCTGTAGAAAGGGCACAACAAGCTTTCAAGGACTTGAAAAAGGTAGGGAAATTTGTAAAGAGAAAGAAAGTTCTGTTGTTAGGTAGTTCCCATGGTAGAGGTGTTGGCCAACTACTGCAGGAAAATCTAGGTCCAGAGTACCAGGTCACAAACTTTTTCAAGCCTAGTCCAGATCTGAGCCAGGTAACAGAGGATGTAGGTTCTTTATGTAATGCTTTCACAAAGGAGGATGCCGTGGTTATAGTGGGTGGTCTGGGAAATAGCATTGACAGAGGCTCTAAATATTCCATAGAGAGTGACCTGGTGAAGATAGCATCAGCAACGAAGCATACGAGTGTGGAATTTGTGCCTGTGTTGAGACGTCATTATCGGCCTCATTTGAACTATTCTGTTGGGAGGGTGAACTTGGAGTGGCTGCTTAGGACGGATATAGGGTCCCATATTGGTTTGATTCCTGTGGATGTTATCGATAGATTTGACTACACTGTGCATGGCCTTCACCTCAATAGGAAAGGGAAGGGAAAACTGCCTGGGTTGATTGCAGAAAACTTAAGGGGGGGACATTGTCACAAGTGGTAATATACAAGTGGTCACATGTGTCAGAGGGATGCCTTTATTAGGATAGTGAAGGGGGAAAGAAAACGAGTTTTAAGAGAGATTGGCAGATATATTCAGTTGGAGAAAACAGATGAACAAGAGTCAGATTTTAGCATACAGCCTCCATTTAAACAATGTTGAACAGAAACTAACCAGAAACTGCCAGTTCATCTTCACCAAAGCAGTTATAATCCCATTAGTATGCAGTATCAGTTATCTTTATTACACCAGAACATTCCGGGATTCAGAAATAAAGTTGATGAACATCTCATTTGTATTGATGAAATGAATTCATCTAACCAAATTGACATAATCTGCCTCCCTGAACATCAAGTGCCTACTGGTATAGATATGTTAGACATTTCAGGATTTAAGCTACTTCTACAGAGTAGATATAGATGAAGGAGGAGTTGCCACATTTATTAAAAACTGCTATAAATTCAAGAACATTGACATTAATGAATTCTGTTTAGAGCAGCATCTAGAAGCATGTGCAACAGAAGTAGAGTTCCGTAACAGATCCTATATAATAGTAACTATTTACCGAGCACCTGCAGGAAATTATAATCTATTCATAAATCATCTAGTAGCTCTTTTGGGTTATTTAACACGAAGAAACAAAGAAACTTTAATTGCTGGGGTCTTTAATACAGATTTTCTAATGCAATATTCCAGTAAACATTTACTGCAGTTAGTAATGTTGTCTTTCAATCTAACTCACACTGTAAACTTTCGAACTAGGATCACTAAATCCTCAAGGACACCCATTGATAACATTTTTATAGACAAATCAAAGGAACAAAATCATATCATAAAACACTGCCAGAAGCAGAGTTCGTTTTGTTTGCAGATGACACAAGAATTGCAATAATGAGTATTCGAGTGTAGTTCTAGAAAGACCTGCTAATGATATTTTCATGGATATTAATAAATGGTTTTAAGCCAATTCACTGTCACTTCGAAAAGACTCACTATATGCAATTCAGAACCTGTAAGAGGTTTCCACCCAGCATATGCATAAAGTATGAAGAAGAGCAGATAGAGAAGAGGTTGACAGTCTTAAATTCCTGGGATTACAACTTGATAATAAATTCAGTTGGGAGGAGCACACCACAGAACTGCAGAAATGCCTTAACAGATCTGTATTTGGAATTCGAGGGTTAGCAGACATAGGCGACATAAAAATGAAAAAGTTTGCATACTTTGCCTACTTTCATTCCATAGTGTCATATGGTATAATATTTTGGGGTAACTCTTCAAGTCAAACAAAAGTTTTCAGAGTCGAAAAGCGTGTAATACGTATTATTTGTGGAGTAAATTCACGGACGTCTTGTAGAAACCTCTTCAAAGAACTGGGTATACTAACTACTGCCTCTCAGTATATTTACTCCTTAATGAAATTTGTCCTAAACAATATATCTCTTTTTCCAACAAACAGCTCAGTTCATACATACAATACCAGGAACAAAAATGATCTGCACAAGGACTTAAAAGCACTTAATTCAGTTCAAAAAGGGGTCCACTAGTCAGGAACACTCATCTTCAATAATTTGCCAGCAAGCATAAAAAAAGTTTGTTACAAATAAAGATCAGTTTAAAAGGAGCCTGAAACAGTTACTAGTGGCCAACTCCTTCTACTCCATTGACGAATATTTTAATAGAAACAAATGAAGTATTGTATATATTCATACTATTAGTATTGTTATTTCAGCTTATATATATACATATATATGACATGTTCCACATCCACGAGGATCTTCTCAGCACGGATCTATGGAACGAAAAACTAATCTAATCACGACAGGACATGTGCTAAGACATCAGGGAATAACTTCGTTGGTATTAGAGGGAACTGTGTAGGACAAAAACTATAGAGGAAGACTGAGATTGGAATACAGAAAAGAAATAATTGAATACGTAGATTGCAATTGCTACTCTGAGATGAAAAGGTTGGCACAGTAGACAAAAGAGGAATTCGTGGCGGGCCACATCAGTAGAGTCAGAAGACAGATGACTCATGGGCGCGAAAGACGCGAGCATTTGGCTACGTGTTTTTCGAGTATGCCCAAGTGTACTTCACGAACAAAGAGCTACTAAGCACAGAGTTTCATTATGTAAACTGTGACTTTATTTGTTGTGGAAAATGTCTGGGATGTTGAATTGGAAGAATTGCTAATAAAAAATGGATACGAAAAATTTAATGAATTATACTTCGGTCTCAGCTCATAGACAACCTTTGACCAACGTCTATTTTTATTAAGGTTGTCAGGTGGACGAGAACGCCAGAAGTTGATGCCAACTGTAACTTCAGTTAATTCTACTTCGCTCTAAATATCTCCTCTTAAAGCAATTCTATACATATTGCATTAACGGTGTTTCTCGCTTATTTTCAGCAAGTTAGGACTTCTAACACGCGACGTTTAACATTAAGAGAGAGCAATATACGGTAACACGTAACTTCCCTACTTCCAAAGCAAAGGTGACATTTTGCGTGAAGAAAGGGAGAAAAACCTTTGAAATTGAGCCCTCGGGGTAGGAACGTCATTGGAGAATAACCATACAAAGCGTCATCGCATGGCAGTGTCAAATTCAAAAATTAAATAACATTCATCACCTTAAGTAGTGAACTGCTGCCGAGGTGTTTGGAAATCAGCCCAGGACAATGGCACTACTCTTGGCCAGTATGCCTTCCTTTTAATACGAGACACATTGATCGAATAAGGAATTAGTCAGACTCCTGACCAGTCAACGACAAAAGATTCCTAAAAACAAACATAATCAAAGTGCGAAAATGGTTAAGCACATACAATAGCGGAAATGGAAGTTGTTAAATAATGGAGTACAATTAAGAAATTTATCAGTCTTTACGAAGCAGTGGGACATTATTGTGAGGTCTGTCACCCATGACAGTAATTACTGTTATCTTGGTTGTGGCATAAAAACAAATAGCCTCAGGATTTCATTTTGAGTAATTTATTCTCCCCGCTGAAACATATACTATGCGTTTACGAAAACTGCTGACAGAAGGCTGGTACGAATATATGCGTTTTCCCACATCATCTTAGACATGGTCTATAAAATAACCGAGTCGGGAAGACTAGTCAGGGATAAGTACACTGCACAGGGTGTTTGTGGTGTGAACTGCGCTGTGAGACCGTGCAGTATTATGCTGGAATATGTGATTTGGTATTTTTCTCATGGAAATTTTATCAGTCTTGCCTCGTACTGTAAAGTATTAAGTCTCCCTTCAACAGTTACAGAATTAGCCATGCTGTCATATTCAGTAGCTCCCCACGCCATGAGTTCAGGAGTTGGAGAGGTATGGGTTACCAGAATCGCTCCTTCCTTTAATGTTTCACCAGGGACTCGAAGAATATGCTGCCGTCGATCTGACCACTACAAACTGATCTGAGATTGAATACTACAGACTGCCACTCAATCTACAATCTGACTCCACCTCTACACTATCCAAGTCTCTCTTTTATGTGATGTGGTGTTAGAGGCAAATGACACACGGTCACTCGAGATCTTAAACTCAACTTCCAGTTGTCTCCCCTTAACTGTTCGCGGTGACAACTGTCTACAATCCCTGGCCAGATTTCAGTTGTTATCATGCAACTATTCGTCACAGTTAGTAGAAGAAGTCGACAACATTCTCCTGGTTTAGTCCTTTTCGAAGGACCCATGCCAACTCTTCTTGTCACTCTCTTATCCTGCGATAATCTCGTCACGACTAGGTCTGCAGTCATTGCTCTGTACCAAATGAGCAATTTCTCTGTGTGATGTTCCTTACATCAGTGATCCGACTATTTCACAGTCCGAAAGATGCACATGGTCACCCTGTGGGAATGCTGCGTTGCTATCTTCACTTGAAAACTTTCAGTAACGTTAGACACGCCCAATAGACATATACTCGCACCATTCTTCATTCCTAGACATTACTTTTTCCTATACTATAAATAATGAAAATAAGCTGACACATGGAAGAAAGTTTAATAAACACCCTCCACCCACTCTACCCCACACCGCAATGGATGGAAAATCTGGGATAGACGTTTTGCAGCGTTCGGACAAGATGATCATGGCGTAACACTCACATTTTCGTCAATCTATTACGATATAAGTTTTTACTGAGAACTATAATTGAAGGGGTAGCGGAAGAAAGACGCACTGTCTAGATAGATATGACTACATACGGCAGATTTCATATGATGTGAGATTCAGCAGTTGTTCAGCGATGTGGACGCAGATTCCATGGAATGATGAACTGTATCGAACCATCTTTACAGTTTACAAGAAGTTCAAATATTACTTTTATTTATTGCTTTGTTGTATTACCATTTATGTGGGATGAAAAAGCGAACACATACACCGTAATTGCTGTATCATGACATTAGAAATACGTAACGTATTATGTTTCAGAACAATAACGTTGGCACGACATAAGTGCACGACTTCACCTGGGAGCTAAATCACACATGATAGGCTGTGAAACAGACAGTTGATATCTTCTTCAATAATGGGTGATGGGAATGGAACTGCTTGGTACTGGTCACAGGTATTTCAGCATAACGCATGACAAAGCAAACCTAGTTTTGCAACTTACTCTGAAGCCAGGGCAATGAGACTGGAGTTGATATATTTATTTATTTATCATCGAAATACCTCGAATTTGATGTAGTTCTGTATTCGGGAATGGTTTAGCAATTTACCTGTCTTGTGAATTTGAAAGCAAAGAATGATGGTGTTCCAAAGATGTTGTGTGTGCGCTTTGACAAACTGACGAGACACTTTGTTTCACACGACATCAACTCTGGAGTAAGATAACAAGTTATTACTTACAACGGCAGTGATTTTTAATAAAATTAATTTTGATGTCTATGAACAGAAGAAGTGAAGAGAACATTGGCGATGTTAATTCGAATTACAGTCATCATTTCTTGCTTACTACTAGCTTAAGAGGAGAATGCGTTTTTCGTTGAAAGGACGAAGTTCCCTGTTTATGGACAGTACTCGGAGACATTCTGCATGTGCTGCAAGCTCAGACATGAAGGACTGTTGTAAATAACGCTGGTTATTTCCGTGAAGAGCAGTAAAGTAAAAGGTAGGTCAAGAAAAGAGAACACGCACTGTAGCAAGAAACAACCCTAACTTCCTTCCTATACTGAACTAAAGAAAGCAAAAAAAAAAAATAATAATAATAAAAATGAAGCGCCAAAGCTACTGCAGGCGCATAAAATCTTAAAGAGGGGGACACAAAAATTCTTCCGCGTCCATCACAAACGTTGAACGTAATTCGTTCAGCTCTTGAGGTTCGCGAAAATGAGAGAATTCGCTGTAAGCCTGTACTCACTTTGCTGCTTAATTAGTTCACCAGGCGTTACATGCAATCTCACTGGCAGGAAAATATAATGAGATGCAAAGAAATCTAAGGCTAAATTTTTAAGAATTAGAAGAATAACAGCCGCTCAGAAATTTCAGGTCATCTATCTCCCGTGATACCATTTCGATTCAAAAGCTATATCGTTCCTACTTACAATCATTTCTTAGTGGCCACAAATGTTTCCACGTCTTGTCGAATGAATTCAAAACTTAGAGGTAATGACAGTGATATCAGGATGTTTCTGTAGTTACTAGAATTTTAAGTTTGATATAGAAACTAGATAGAATGCTAACAATGAAAATGTCATAAACAGAAATGGCCGTGATACCTATGTCAAAAGTTAATATCTTGGTATCGTGAACGTCTCTTTTTAATTGAAAAAGAAAACGGCAAGCACACTAACAGTTCTACAAATATCAGCATATCTTCTGTCTTGTGTATTTTCCATAGGCCAGTAGTGACAATAAGATATCGGTGGAGTAGTGATACGTGGCGATGCTGCCGAAATTTTCCTTCTGAGCGATTTATCTTTACGAAAAGTGTTCGTTTTCGTTATGATTCTGTGCTGTACGAAGTGTTTCGACGCCAGAAATCGGCCTGCAGAACCACCAAAAGATTTTAGATGGCATTCTCTGTCCAAAAAACACGGAAAACACTAAGAAACTGCCATCTTATTGTCAACAAAGTCAAGAGAAAGTTGCATATTACTCTGAAAATGAACTTGGTGGCTGTAATCCGGAAGCGTCTTTACTTGAAATAAGTGGACTGATTAACAGTGGCTAGCTACTGTGTGCAGGGTAAACGGAACTCAAAATTTAGAAAGTTTTTCTCAGATATTTTCCCAATGTATTGATAGAAGGAACCCGTTGTCTCGAGTGGCTTGTTTCACAGTAGGGATTCAATGATGATGTACTGAGTTTGTTACTGCAATTACCTTTGTTTCTGAGAACTTAACAGGAGTGAAAAACCCTGTAATAAGCAATCACAAAAACATACAACACAATATGCAAATTAATACCATTGCGCGCAGTAAAACTATCCATACAACTACATGAGGCGCATGTGTACAACCATCCGGTGTATAATAAAATGACAACAGTGTAAATTTTTGCTGGACAGCTACTCGAACCTGGATTTGGCGCTTATTGCGAGCTTTCGCCTTACCATTAGGCTATCGGAGAATGCTTCACAACCATTGGCCTACAACCTGCATGCGTACATTCATTATGTATATTCCCGTACAGGAAAGACGTTTTAATTGAAAGTTGCTTGCCCGGCGTTGGCGAGTAAATACGATATTGCATTGCCTGTGCTGCTCAGATGGAGGATGCATGCATGTCCGTACGAGCACTGAATCGTACTTCTGAACAACGCAGACATTTCAATATCGCATCCATATAATTGCCTGTCACTGCTAACGTGCAACTAACACTGCTGGAAAACAACCCCGAGATAAAACTGAACAGTACCGAATGCAAGCTTTAGCACGAAGAGCAAAGTGGTTACTACTGATATCAGCAGAAAGTATTGTGAATTGATGGAACACTATTGTTACCAAACAAGACACCTAGCATATACCGCCAACACTTGCATTGTTATGCTGATATTTTCAATGGGTTAGAGATCGAAAGATTGGTAGGAATAAGATATCAAACGAAATGCAATTATTCTGTAAAGAGCTACCGTAGACCACAGGTTTCTTATGCCAAACAACTCACAAAGTTTCCTTGGACAGCCGCCGGTATACTGTCAGTGGAGGACTGGTTTATGTGTATTCTTAATAAAAAGTCTGCTGCAGAACAACTTGTATCACAAGTGGCATCAAGTGGTCCACTGCAAACGATTCTTAATTTATAGTCAGTTTCTGGACTTGGGTCTACTTGATTTATTGAAACTGAAATTAATTGCTGACTAGATATTACTTCAAAAGCCAAGTATCGGATGTTTTTGTTAGCTATATTTGATATTCCACAATGTTAATCATATTCAGTGCACAATGATTGCGTTTTTTCCTATATCCAAAATATTCGCTTACGCAGTAACTGGCATGCGCATAAACCACATTCCACAGCAGTCGTTGGAAATTGAATGAGGTGTGTGGCAGGTAGCCGCCCACAGGCGTTCGTCGACACACAGCCTGGTGAATGCCCGCAGCAGGGCACACGGTCTTTGCGTTCGTTTCTCCCTGTTCCACCTGTCATCGCTATACTGTTCTGTTCATGATCTGTGTGCGTGTCATTCCTGCAAACAACTCTCAGACATGGGTCACATTTTGAAATTTGCAACTTTGGTTGATACACAAATGCGTAGATCACTTAACATGGACACACAGAACAAGACAACATATGAAATACTGTAAAACTGATGCTGCGTATATCCCTTAACTAACATGCTCAGCTGCGTCTCGAAGCCTTACCTCAGCCACAACAGGAAACGTATGGGTAAAGATGCGGATACCTTTTGATAATATTCAGATATGACAATCTTTTGATTCCCATTTGCTTGGGTAACCGGAGTTACGAATATAACGACATTGCTTTTGTGAATTATTTTTCGTTGGAGAAATGTCTTCTGGTGTTATCGGAATCGTTCCACATAGTCTTCTCTTCCCTACTTAGATTGTGTTGTCACTAAATGCCTATTATATACTCCGGGTCAGTTTTACGAATATTTTGATCAGTATGAACTGCGAGTAACTGTGTACATAAGTGGCTGCATCAAAAAGCAATGAATTTTTTTTTCTAATTACTAAATGCATAAAGCGACAAAAATGGTGGTTGGCACGGAAACTATTACAATAATATGGCGTAAATTATGTACAAGTCTGACATTACCATATGGTGTAATGTTACTAAGAATTGCTCCAACACGATTCGAATTTGGAATACGGTATCTTCTCCGTCACTTTAAGGATGTCAGTGGAGCATCTGCTGATTCTTATCTATTATTATTACGCTATTAGCATCTTGTATTAGCTTAGCTAATGAACAGGGAAGTATAGCAGTGAGAGGTGGAACAGGGACAAATGACCTCAAAGGCCGTGTGCCCTGCAGCGTGCATTCACCAGGCTGTGTGTCGACCAACGCCTGTGGGCGGCTACCTGCCACACACCTCTAATTTATTAGCTAAGCTAGTTGGTGGCAGTATACATGCTGTTTGATTGGAGATTTCTTGCAGACAAAGATGTTCCGAACTAAATAATCCTCTGTTTCTATGTAAAAACTACGATTTCTCCCTCATGCAATACCGGATACTGAAGCCACTTCTGACAATTGATAAACTTACACACTAATTAGTCAATATGTCTAAATTAGTCATATTTACGATGTATTGTTTTCTTTTTTATGGATTGCAACTTATCATCAGTTCCTGTAAGAAGCCATCTTTGACAGATCGTTTCCTTTGTTATGTGCTGCAATTGTAAATGTACTCATTTCGAATTTGAGATTACGAATACGGAGGATTTTTTTCGGTTCATCTAAGACAGCACTGAATCTACCTTCCTTATAAGATACGAGATGCGTTGTGTGACATACAGGGTGTTTCAAAAATGACCGGTATATTTGAAACGGCAATAAAAACTAAACGAGCAGCGATAGAAATACACCGTTTGTTGCAATATGCTTGGGACAACAGTACATCTTCAGGCGGACAAACTTTCGAAATTATAGTAGTTACAATTTTCAACAACAGATGGCGCTGCAAGTGATGTGAAAGATATAGAAGACAACGCAGTCTGTGGGTGCGCCATTCTGTACGTCGTCTTTCTGCTGTAAGCGTGTGGTGTTCACAACGTGCAAGTGTGCTGTAGACAACATGGTTTATTCCTTAGAACAGAGGATTTTTCTGGTGTTGGAATTCCACCGCCTAGAACACAGTGTTGTTGCAACAAGACGAAGTTTTAAGCGGAGGTTTAATGTAACCAAAGGACCGAAAAGCGATACAATAAAGGATCTGTTTGAAAAATTTCAACGGACTGGGAACGTGACGGATGAACGTGCTGGAAAGGTAGGGCGACCGCGTATGGCAACCACAGAGGGCAACGCGCAGCTAGTGCAGCAGGTGATCCAACAGCGGCCTCGGGTTTCCGTTCGCCGTGTTGCAGCTGCGGTCCAAATGACGCCAACGTCCACGTATCGTCTCATGCGCCAGAGTTTACACCTCTATCCATACAAAATTCAAACGCGGCAACCCCTCAGCGCCGCTACCATTGCTGCACGAGAGACATTCGCTAACGAAATAGTGCACAGGATTGATGACGGCGATATGCATGTGGGCAGCATTTGGTTTACTGACGAAGCTTATTTTTACCTGGATGGCTTCGTCAATAAACAGAACTGGCGCATATGGGGAACCGAAGAGCCCCATGTTGCAGTCCCATCGTCCTCAAAAAGTACTGGTCTGGGCCGCCATTTCTTCCAGAGGAATCATTGGCCCATTTTTCAGATCCGAAACGATTACTGCATCACGCTATCTGGACATTCTTCGTGAATTTGTGGCGGTACAAACTGCCTTAGACGACACTGCGAACACCTCGTGGCTTATGCAAGATGGTGCCCGGCCACATCGCACGGCCGACGTCTTTAATTTCCTGAATGAATATTTCGATGATCGTGTGATTGCTTTGGGCTATCCGAAACATACAGGAGGCGGCGTGGATTGGCCTCCCTATTCGCCAGACATGAACCCCTGTGACTTCTTTCTTTGGGGACACTTGAAAGACCAGGTGTACCGCCAGAATCCAGAAACAATTGAACAGTTGAAGCAGTACATCTCATCTGCATGTGAAGCCATTCCGCCAGACACGTTGTCAAAGGTTTCGGGTAATTTCATTCAGAGACTACGCCATATTATTGCTACACATGGTGGATACGTGGAAAATATCGTACTATAGAGTTTCCCAGACCGCAGCGCCATCTGTTGTTGAAAATTGTAACTACTGTAATTTCGAAAGTTTGTCTGCCTGAAAATGTACTGTTGTCCCAAGCATATTGCAACAAACGGTATATTTCTATCGCTGCTCGTTTAGTTTTTATTGCCGTTTCAAATATACCGGTCATTTTTGAAACACCCTGTATATAGACTGTAACTTGGTGTTTCTACTGCAAATGCCGAAACTTTTATTTACGTTGGTGTACCTGGGAATTTAATACGTCTTACTGTCTGTAACATGATGGATTCGGGAACCAAACTGAAGCATCTGTGATGACTTCTCACTAATGTTCACTTTGTTCTCACAATTCTGTATTCAAAGTAATATAGTTACGCGAAAGTACTTACTTTAGCTAGTTGACACTACTATTTCTTAAGGGAACTCATTTTTCTGCAGAGTGTGTTGTTTGCTTTGGAAACTAGCTCAGCGTCCGCTGCTTCGCTCGTGTCTGAGTAGTAATTACAACAGAAATAATTTTATAGCATATATTAGGTCCACTGAAAGATAACGTATTGAAGGATCCTTTCTTTTTGTATGCAATTCTGTCAAAGCCAATTTGTCATGATGACTTTGATTTAGTTCACAAATTGCAATATCTTCTAAACTTAAGTAATTAAGGCCATGCAACCTCGGTCTTTTCCGAATGTACTTCTGACCATAAAGCAATTCTGGTAACTGGAATCGATAGTTTTTGTTAATCGTGCCTTTTGATTGTTATCATTCTCTAATACATATGTCTTTATTTCTAACCATGAAGTCTTACATCAGAGCCGTAGATTTAGCTTCGTAAATGTTTTAATAGAACGAAATATTTTGCTAAGAATTTTCATCCTCTGCGTCACCTCCTTAGGGATTAAATTTCCAAAAATACTGAAACGCCTATTTGTTTGTTTCTAACTGAGAAGCCAAATTTTCACAGTTGTAACTTTAAAAACGGTTTTTTAGTTCTTCAATACTTTCACCTGCTACTTCATTGCCTTAGGGCAGAATTTCCAAAGAAAAAAATGCAGGAACATGTATATTTTGTTTCTGACTAAGAAACAAAATACCAATTTCTTGTAGTTTTAGCTCGAAAAAATCCTTAATAGCCAAAAAATTTAAAAAAATGCCTTTACCAAAACCTTTACAAACGATATCTACAGTAAAAGATCAACAACCTTTCCAAATTTCAAGTTTCTCTCCTTAGCAGTTTAGGCTGGGTGATGACGAGTCAGTGAATCAGTCAGAACATTCCCTTTCATATATAGAGATAAACCATTTCATTAGCGATTTTTCCTCCCTTGGGCATTATCAAGCTCCCTGGTGTTAAAAACAGTACAAAAATTAATAGTAACTTCCAGAAAGAAAAACAAAATTATGATTGCGTATAGCTTCACATATCTAGCCATCCATATGGAAGAAGCAACATACACTTTTCTCCTTGGTGTAAGAGGTTAGTTGCATTTACAAAAAGATAGTAAACTGATTCGTTGATTCAAATATTTGCACAGATGAAAGAAGTGATGTGATTATGTGCACTGCTGGGGGTTTTGTGGGATATGAAGGTTTTATGTGGAAAGGTATTTGGTTCAGGGATTTGGGAGAGTTATGAGGGATGAGGTTCCGAACCAAGCCTTAGGATGTGAATAGAGGAGAGTGGTGAGGACGGGAACTCAGACAAGGAGAGCAGTGGCGTGTCCTGATACATCTTACAGCATGAGTATGTATCTTGGCGGATTTCATGATCGAATATGGGGAGGTGCTTAAAGTGTCGGAGAGTGTATAGTTGCAGTGTTGGAGAAACTTGATGCCATAGGTGCGGGAGAGTACTAGGACCAGAAAGCAGGGAGAAAATTGGAGCGTGGTTAATTCACGGACAATGTAGGACAACTGTACGTGTTCAATATGGAAGAGATGGGTGGGGAATTTTACAAATTAACAGAGAACCCTGCATGGGGGCTTAATTAAAAAGAAAAGACTAATATTAATGAATAAATGCAATAATTTTTCTAGCTGTGTGACCGGTCACGAAGTTCGTAACCGGTTGGCTCTGACTATTATTAGCATGCAATCTGACTGCATAAAATAAAAATTAAGAATGACAAGGAATTTCCATTAACACAATTGATTAATTAAGTTCCCTGCAACTATAAATGCTACGAAACAACAAAACACAAGTGTAACTGTTCTGTGTGTGGTAGTGTGACTCAACGTACATGTATCTGGCTCGGTTCTTTCTCAATGCGACAAAATATTTTAAACACCATTTAGAATGAACTAATTGAAAAACCAGAAATACTATAATTGAACATAGAAACCAGAATTACAAGTCTGATAAATGAACTCGAGCCAGATGCTTTGTTGACTGTACCTGTGAGCAAGAGGGATTGTTATTAAAGAAAACTGCAATACCTTTCCATATTGACGAAAATATTCAATTACACCAGCATCATAAATCAAAAGCCCATCTCCTTTCTCAAATGTATTCTGACAACTGCATCTTCTTCCATCTATACATTACACCAACCGAACAGTACAACATTTCAGTCAACACTCAGATCGTCTACTCTCTCGCCCAACAGAACAACGACTGCCCTCGACATCCTCTGAACTACTACTGCGCTAATGGAAGCGACGGAATAATAATCTATGGCGCAATCTCTGGCGCTGTGACTCAGTGTAGCCACCTTTCAACCCATGTAGGGGCGTGTAAGTAGACCCGAACGGCGAAGAGTCTGGAGTTCTAGGATCTGTAGCACGTGACAGGAAACTGGAGGATCGGTAATACGTACTGCACTTGCATAGCAGTGGATGGGTCTTATTATGGATTTATAGAAGTGAGGATTGAACAATGGTGCAATCTGTATGTTCGACCAGTTAGTAGCATTAGTCTATTGTGGGTTTTCTCTTGAATGAATAGCAGACAGCGTTTCCACATTAGCTGGCGATCAAGCGATAGTCTGAAGTATTTTAATGTGAGTTAACTGGATAAGACGGTCGTAAAACATAAGGACAAGGTGAGGGGGAAGAAGCTGCAGGTGGTTTGGCCCATAGTTATTGCCGGTATTTTGGAAGGGTTTTTTGAGGGGCCTGTGTTGCACAAGACGTGAATTGATTGAGGTTGGTGTGGAAGCACTATTAAGACTTCTGGAAGATAGAATAGAGAGCCAGGAAGATGGTGTCATAAATGGAGGAGATTTACGGGAGTGTATGACTTCGGCATAACGGCTATATATAGGACACACAGAGTGCATATTAAATTACCTAAGGATTTTAAAGAGAGCACCAAAATAAAATTATTTAGAAAGGTAGTTAAAAATACCTGTAAAGGAATACATTCTATTCATTGAAGACTTACTTCTCGGAGTAATGGTTTGATTAAAAATGTAACGCATGTAAACAATAATTACAAAGATAATAAAACATATATTATTTTACATAACACTATATATGTACTTTCCTTCGTTTTTATCTGGAAAAACTGCTGAAAAGCTGTACAATGTACGAGGGCTTGCTGGAAAGTAATGACTCCGGATTTTTTGTATGAAAACTCTTGAAGCTTTTTAAATAAAACAAACGTTATTAACATTCTACATATTTCTTCTTCATGTCTACATATTTATTTCTCAGCGCAGTCACCCTGGCGACGAACACATTTCTACCAACAAGAGACCAGTTTGTTGCTAACGTCACTGTAGAAAATTTGACTTTGTTGGCGGAGCCACAGCCTCACTTCTGCTTAAATCGTTTCATCACTATCAAAGTGGAGTCCTCGAAGATGTTCTTTAGAATCTGTAAACAGATGAAATTCGGATGAGGGCAAGTCAGGCCTAAATGGAGGACAGTGCACAACAGTGAACCAAAGGCGTCGGATTGTTGCAGGTTTCGCAGCGCTCCTGTGTGATCTGGCATTATCATGCTGAAGGACAGGGTGCTCCATGGGTGGACGAACTCTTCGAATTTGAAACCCGATTACAGCAGGCTATTTATCACCCATCGACATAGTTACATTACACATCGCGAAGTTACAAGGTACAATTAGGAGCTCTTTTGTGTCAGGAGGCTGCAAATATGCAGATGTGAAGAATAAAAATATAGAATCTACATCTACATCTACATTTATACTCCGCAAGCTACCCAACGGCGTGTGGCAGAGGGCACTTTACGTGCCACTGTCATTACCTCCCTTTTCTTAATAAGGTTTGTTTTATGTAAAAAGCTTTAGAAGTTTAACATAAAAAGATCGGAGATATTATTATTCAGTTCGCCATCCTACAATAGTAACAATTTGTCCTCTTTCTGCGTTTAACATTTCATCTACATCTACATGAATACTCTGAAAATCACAATTAAGTACCTGGCAGAGGTTTCATCGAATCATCTACATAATAATTCTTTATTATTCCGATCTCGAACAGTGCGGTGGAGAAAACCAAAACCTATATCTTTCCATACGAGCTCTGATTTCCCTTATTGTATTAAGAGATGTCGTTTCTCCCTGTGTTGGCCGGCGCCAACAAATATTTTCGCATTCTGAGGAGAAAGTTAGTGATTGAAATTTCGTGAGAAGATTCCTCCATAAAGAAAAACGCCTTTGTTTTAATGATCGCCATCCCAAATCCTGTATCATGTCAGTAACATTCACTCTCCCCTATTTCGCGATAATACAAAACGCGTTGCTCTTCCTTGAACTTTCTAGATGTACTCCGTTAATCCCATCGGGTAAGAATCTCAGACCACCCAGCAATATCCCAAAAGAGGACTAGTGTAGGCTGTCTCTTTAGTAGAGCTGCCAATAAAATGCAACCTTTGGTTCGTCTTCCGCACAACATTTTCTACGTGTTCTTTCAAATTTAAGTTGCTCGTATGTGTAATTCAAAGGTATTTAGTTGAAATTACAGCCTTTAGATATGACTAATTTATGGTGTAATCGAAATTTAACGTATTCCCTTTAGCACTTACGTGGATGACCTCCGATTTGTCATTATTTAGGGTCAATTGCCAATTTTCGCAATATACAGATATTATCCGAATCGTTTTGCAATTTGTTTTGATCTTCTGATGACTTTCCTTGACTATAAGCGATAGCATCATCTGCAATCTAAGACGGCTGCTCAGATTGTCTTATAAATCGTTTATATAAATAAAGAATAGTAGAGGACTTGTAACACTACCTTGGGGTATGCCAGAAGTCATTCTCGTTTTACTCAATGTGTTTTCGTCAGCTACTACGAATTCTGACCTCTGACAGGAAATGACGAATCTAGTCACATGATGGAGACGACAGTCTATAGGCATGGAATTTCACTACAAGCTGATTATGTGATGTCAGAAGCCTTCTGGAAATCTAGAAATACAGAATCAATTTGAAATCCCTTTTCAATAGCACTCAACACTTACTGTGTGTTAAGCGCTAGTTGTGAGTCACAAGAACGATGTTTTCTAAATCCACGTTGACTGTATTTCAATAGACCATTTTCTTTGGCGTAATTCATAATGTTCGAACACAATATACTTTCAATGTTGTGGACTGACAAGACAGCCAGTCCACAGTGACGGGTAACCGAAAGGCACGCGCTTAAACTCGCGCAGGCTGGCGTGAGGTCTGAAACAGGATACGTAATGAATGCTATAAAGAAAAGTACGTAGCTGCTGGAATACTTAACTTTAATCCACAATTGGTGAACATTTGTCTTGTTACTGTACATGCTTCATTAGATACATAGCAAAGGATAAATGGCGCCTAGCTAGGTCGTAGCAATTGACTTAGCTGAAGGCTATGCTAACTATCGTCTCGGCAAATGAGAGCGTAATTCTCAGAGAACCATGGCTAGCAACGTCGGCTGTACAACTGGGCGAGTGCTAGTAAGTCTCTCTAGACCTGTGGCGGCGCTCGGTCTGCAATCACTGATAGTGGCGACACGCGGGTCCGTCGTATACTAGCGGACCGCGGCCGATTTAAAAGGCTACCACCTAGCAAGTGTGGTGTCTGGCGGTGACACCACATTCCAAATGCTGCTGAATATCGACGTTAATGGTATGGAGCTGTAAATTAGTGAATTACTCCTGCTACATTTCTCGAATATTGGTGTGACCTGTGAAACTTTCCAGTTTTTGGGTGTGGATCTTTCGTCGAGCGAGCAGTTGTATATGATTGTTAACTATAGAGCTATTACATCAGCATACTCTGAAAGAGACTTAATTGATATGCAGTCTGGACCAGAAGACTTGTTTTTATTGACTGAAGTTGCTTTACTATTCCGAGGATATTCACTTCTAAGGTACTCATGTTAGCAGCTGTTCTTGATTCAAATTCTGGAAAATCTCTTTCGTCTTGTTTCCTAAAGGAATTTCGGAAGGCTGTGTTCAGTAACTCTGCTTTGGCTGCATTGTCTTCAATAGAATATCCGTTGCTATCGCGCAGAGAAGACATTGACTGTATCTTGCTGCTAGCATGCTTTACATACTAGCGTAATCTCTTTGGATTTTCCACCAGGTTTCAAGGCAAAGTTTCGTTGTGGAAACTATTATAAGCATCTCACTCGTTATACACTGAAGCGCCAAAGAAACGCTATAGGCATGCGTATTCAAATGCAGATACATGTAAACAGGCAGAATACGGCGCTGCGGTCGGCAACGCCTATACGAGACAAGTGCCTGGCGCAGTTGTTAGATCGGTTACTGCTGCTACAATGGTAGATTATCAAGATTTAAGTGAGTCTGAACGTGGTGTTAAAGTCGGCGCACGAGCTATGGGACACAGCAACTAGGAGGTAGCGATGAAGTGAGGATTTACCCGTGCGACCGTTTCACTAATGTTCCGTGAATATCAGGAATCCGGTAAAACATCAAATCTCTGACATCGCTGCGGCCAGAAAAAGATCTGCATGAACGGGACCAACGACGACTGAAGAGAATCGTACAACGCGACAGAAGTGCAACCCTTTCGCAAATTGCTGCAGATTTCAATGCTGGGCCATCAACAAGTGTCATCGTGCGAACTACTCAAGGAAACATCACCGATATGGGTTTTCGGAGCCAATGGCCCACTCGTGTACCCTTGATGACTGCACGACAGTGCCTTATGCCTGGGCCTGTCAACACCGACGTTGGACTGTTGATGTCTGGAGACATGTTGCCTGGTCGGACGGGTCTCGTTTCAAATTGTATCGATCGGATGGACGTGTACGGGTATGGAGACAACCTCATGAATCCATGGACCCTGCCTGTCAGCAGACTCACTTAAATCTTGATAACCTGCCTGTTCAAGCTGTTGGAGGCTCTGTAATTGTGTGGGGAGCGAGCAGTTGGAGTGATATGGGACCCCTGGTTCGCCTATATATGATTCTGACAGGTGACACGTACGTAATCATCCTGTCTGACCACCTGGTCCATTCATGTGCATTGTGAATTCCGACGGACTTGGGCAATTCCAGCAGGACAATGTGACACTCTGAACGTCCAGAATTGCTACTTGTGAGTTTAAGCAATTCCGCTGGCCACCAAACTTCTCAGACATGAACATTATTGGGCATATCTTGGATGCCTTGCAACGTGCTGTTCAGAAGACATCTCCACACCCTCGCACTCTTACGGATTTATGGACAGCCCTGTAGGATATATGGTTCAGTTCTCTCCAACACTACTTCAGACATTAGTCGCATACATGCCACGTCGTGTTACGGCACTTCTGCGTGTTCGCGGGGGCACTACACGGTATTCGGCAGCTGTACCAGTTTCTTTGGCTCTTCATTTTAGAAGGCTGCTGTCTCAGTTTCCCAGGCTAGGAAATGGGGAGCAGCGGCCCACGAAATGGACACCAGGCATCTTCACTATGGTACTGACATCAACTGCTAGTGTGCAATGTTACGGTATGAAACTATGTGTGTAGTATGTGCGTTCACTGGGAGTGAGAAATGAACAGTGTAGCATTAATTAGCCATTTAAAGTAGTAAATAACTTCTTTTCAAAACGTTATTGTACACTAACTATAAACTGAATGAGGTAGAATTGTTTCAAATGGACTGGCTTCGTATTCTTGATAGTGGAGGGTCCAGTCTTCATCCGATCCTTATGATTTAGGTTTACCGTGGTTTCCCTAAATTAGTTCAAGCAAATACCGTTATAGTTCCGACTATTGTGCGATGGAATGCTACCTGTTCAGTCCTTGTCGAGCTAGATCTGTAAGTATCTGAATGCCTGAGTGTATGAATTACGTTCTTTTTGTTGTTCTCGCCGGCCGAAGTGGCCGTGCGGTTAAAGGCGCTGCAGTCTGGAACCGCAAGACCGCTACGGTCGCAGGTTCGAATCCTGCCTCGGGCATGGATGTTTGTGATGTCCTTAGGTTAGTTAGGTTTAACTAGTTCTAAGTTCTAGGGGACTAATGACCGCAGCAGTTGAGTCCCATAGTGCTCAGAGCCATTTGAACCATTTTTTTTTTTTTGTTGTTCTTAAATTGAAGTACCAAGACATGTCCAGTATATAGGGATGAATAATGATTTATTAGTACTAGTACTACTACCATTACTACTAGAAAGAGGACAAATACGTAGTTAAGGCGCACCTATAATAGGCTGGAAGATATTGGAGATAGTGTTATTGATGGTGACATAAGACGGGTGGTTGGATAGAAAGGGTGCAATAAGGTGACTATAACTAACCACAAGTGCATAGTTCTGCAGCTTACAGCGGATACAATAATGACATACACGATATCAACGATATAAAAGTATCGGATTTGCCGTTCTTAATTTAGCGGTATAGGAGATGGGTAAGATACAGGTGTTGGCCATCGGACGAGAACTTGGAATGTATGGCTGTTGACAGGAATTGTTGGGTGATAGTTTAGATGTTTATGGACGCGTCAGGAAAGGATGAACGCAAAGACCTTGCTAAACGCTAAGTTGAGGATGATGAGACGGCAATATAATGTGTCACTGGCACGTTCTTGAGGTCTGAGGTAAAGCAGTATTGTAGAGGCCTTGCAGGGCTCTGGATAGACCGTGTGTGGAGTACGTATAGAGAAGAAACCCTAGTAAGGGTTTCATACAATGTCAGTAGAAACAGCGCAGCCAGTATATTCTAGACATAAATGCTTAACATAGTTCATACTGAAAACGTGAAAATATAAATGTTGTATGGTATTACCGTCGAATGACGTAACAGCTTACTATTTCAAACGTGAAGTCCCTATGCAAAACATAAATAAAAACTTTATTGTTATGCGGGTTTTGTGCTGAGACAACATAAAACACGTAAGTTAGTGTAACTATTAAAATAACAACACGCATGGCATGGTCAACGTCTTAAAATTAAATGGAATATATGTCAACGTCGTTAACAACTCAACAATATATAAAAGAACCTACGCTAATAAATACCAGTTTTTTGAAAGACATTACTAAGTAAATATTCATAATCTTAAAGTTTTACGGATAGTGTCATAATTGAAACACAATTGTACTGACGTGTTTATTTTAAAATAAACAGCAGCCTACATAGGTAAATGTCTTCCCTCGTGATATTCACAGCGTCTTTGGACCCGTACATACAAAAGACTATTGACTGTTATTTGTGGACAATTCACAGTACTACAACTGATTACACTGCATTTCGTTATTCCACAGCTTTGGAAAGTGGAGATGCTGCAGAGTAAATTTATAATTTCACGGGAAATCTCCTCAGCAGCCACTGGAATTTATAAATCCCAGGTTGCGTCAATAAACTGACGTTTGACTTGGTTGAGTATTAGTTCTAACAAGTGTTGTTTCTCTGCTAGGATACATGTAGTTAATAGGTTGAGGAATAAATTCATTTTACAACGGGCTTCTCATATGATTTATTTTGTAAGTTTTGGGTTGATGTGTCAGTTCAGCGGCTGTAATGTTAGTCAGTGATTGTATCTATTTCAGTTCTAGGCATTCTTATTTTAATTTGGACCCTTTGCGTAGCGTCCTTGGTGATGCCACATATGTTTTATTCTCTTAACAATTTTCTCTTTGCATTATATCTCACTAAAAGCAACGTGTATAGTATAGATACAGTTACGAAGAAGTCAATGTCACGTTGACTTTCCCGTTTCGAATTATAGCTTAAAGAGAAATGCAATCGTGGACTCATTACGGCTGTGAGTAAGGTGATCAACCGTGACTGGTTCTCGCCTGCGATTCCACGTTCATTTCAATATAACGTCAGCTGCCCGACCGGGTGGCGTTTCACGTCCGGACGACCTCTGACTGTTTCAGTTTACGCTGTCTCTCGTGTAACACGGAGTGAGTGATGGGTGACATATGAAATGTGACACCTGGCTCACAGCACAAGCCACTAAGCTGCACGGTGGTTAAATGCGTTTGTAACAGCGCAAGCGACGTATTTGTTAAGCGTACATCGTTCTGAAAAATCATATAGCAAACCAAATATTGCAGCACCTACGGCGACCTGATTGCAGATTCGTCGTGGAATCACAGCAATATTATTTTCGTAAAATATAAAATATTATATGGAGAAATGAAAACTGTTTCTCACACATTTGGGAAATCGTTTAGCGCTGTATAATAACATTCTGTCAGTGCTTTAACCGTCGATGTTCTTATCCGTTTTATTCTCTGCTGTTATTTAACAAGTTTCGGACATTGAGATCATCTTCAGCCATAAAAAAATGACACCACTGGAAATCACTATGTGAACACGTCCGCAAACATGTTCGATCTCTGTCGAAAGTTTCTTAAAATCCCTTTTTGACAAATGGGCGACTTGGACTGCTATCATAAACTGACGGAAAAAAATCACAGCAGCAAAAAATAATTAATGTAGAATATTAAAATTTCTGGAATACATTTGTGTAGGTAACATATTTAAGTTATTATCATTGCAAGATCACAGGTTAACGAAAGCGCAAGATATGCCACTGCAAATGTGATATTCTGGTACGTTAATGACCGGTGTAACCGCAAGATTGTTGAATGCAAGCATGCAAACATGCATGCATTGTTCAGGGGCCGGATTTCAGTTTGTGGGATGGAGTTCCGTGCCTGTTGCGTTTGGTCAGTCAGTACAGGGACGATTAATGCTGTTTGTGGACGACCCGGGAGTTGTAGTCCGATGTGTCCCATGTGTGCTCGGTTGGAAACGGTTCTGATGGTCCAGCAGGCCAAGACAACATATCGACACTATGTAGAGCATTTTCGGTTTCAACAGTCTTATGTGGGCGAGCGTTATCCTGTTGGAAAACACTCCCTAGAATGCTGGTCATGAACTGCAGCACAACACGTTATGTAACCAGATTGACTTACAACTTTGCAGTCACAGTGCGTCGGATAACCACGTCATACGAAATTGTACCCCAGACCATAATACCAGGTGTAGGTCCAGTACGTCTAGCACGAAGACAGTTTGGTTGTACGGCCTCAGCTGGCCTCCTCCCAATCAACACACAGCCATCATTGGCACCGAGGCAGAACCAGCTTTCATCAGAAAACACAACAGACCTCTACCCTGCCCACCAATTACCTCTCGCTTCACACCACTGAAGTCGCAAATGGCGGTGGTGGTTCAGGGCCAGTGAAATGCACGCTACAGGGCGTCTGTCTCGGAGCTGTCCTTGAAGTCACCGATTTGTAACAGTACGTTGTGCCACTGTGGTGCCAACTGCTGCTCAGAGCTATTCGTCGAACACAAAGGTCTCTTGCCTCCGGTTAGTGTTACGTGGCCATCCGTAGTCCAGTCTTCATGCAACGGTACATCCTCGTGACCACGGCTACCAGCAATCATACACGGAGGCTGCATTCCTACCAAGTCTTTCTGCAACACCGCAGAAGGAATATCCAGTATCTCGTAGCCCACTTACACCAGCTCGTCCAAACTCAGTGACGTGTTGATCAAGGTGTATTTGTCGCCTCAGACTCATTGTTGTCTATCATCAACTCGCCATGGCCATTCTCAAAGGAAACTATTGATCAGGACCGTTACAACGTTATTTAAAGCAAACCTAATCTGCATCCTTACAGTGGCGCTACTAGCACCACTCTTATGTGAATGGCACGGAATTTGAATAGACTGCACGAACAGCTCTGTCCATGACCATGCAACAAGAGATAAACTCAACTTATATTTACTAAGAAGAAATAAGCATAAAACTCAAAACAGCATTTTCTACCAAGGAATAAAACTGTACAATAAATTACCAAAATGGATTAAAGAAATTACAAAAATACACTTATTTAAAAAGGCAGCTAAAAGGTACCTGCTATGCAATACATTTTATACATTCAAGGATTACTTAGAAAAAATACAGTAGGGGTTTGATAAAAAAATGTTATAAAATAAATAATAATAATAATAATTATAAAACATCCAACATTCCTTCTGTTTTCCTGTCTAGAAACACACTTCCCTCAAGCTATGCATAGCACAATACTAACACTTCTTCCTTTTTCTGAGCTCAACCGTCACTCATTATGGAGGGATGCTGACTCAGTTTTTCAGGATAGCAAATGGGAAGTTGCGGTACAGAAAATAGCCCAGAGATCATCAGTGTGTGCGTGCGTGTGTGTGTATGTGTGTGTGTGTGTGTGTGTGTGTGTGCACGCGCGCGTGCGCGTGTGTGTTTGTGCGTGCGTGTAGCGAGTAAAGTGTTATGAAACAATGTGCGTATAGTGTTTGCAGTGACTGACAGTGAGATATGAGTGAACAGTGTGGCATTGAATTATTTAAGAAGTTATTTGTAAAAAAACGTATTGTATACCAGGAGTAAAATCTAATGATTGTCTCTAACTAGGAGTATGTAAATATATTTGTATACGAATTAGCCTGTTTCAAATAGGTCTAAACTTGTAAATACTTTGACATGTCCTATATCCTTGTAAAAAGAGATCTACGGATGAATAAAGCTACTACTACTACTACCCTACTACTACTACTACACATCTTTCATACGTAGAAAGACGCCTGCCATCTTCCGTTTATGTCGCACAAGTACTTTCTGGTGTTTTTTTCCGTCAGTGTGCATTTAACAATACCTATATAATTGTCCCACGTAATGTGTGTTGTTGTCAGTCCAAGGAATAGTTCGATGGCACTCTCCATGCTCGTGTCCTGTGCAAGTTTCTTCAGCTCTGCAGCATTCATCTGTTTATTTACTTGCTATATCCTTTAGTCTGTTATCTGTATAAAAGAACAGACCAAATGTTGTGCATGAATTGGCATGAATATAGTACATAGTACTTTAACATAGTTTCAAATGTGTTAGTGTGACTAAACATTATGGTATTTAAGGGGGGGAAATCTACATAGAACGTCTACATGCAAAGAAAAATACTAATAATAATTTAAAGAACTCTACATATTACCATTTTGGCATCTGGCGAACATATATAATGGGTGTTCGGAAATACCCGTTACAAACTTCTAGGACTTGCACAAGTTATTGAGTACATAATATTTTCAAAGAGAATCAATGTCCTGTAACGAACGGTTTCCGTGCTGCAGCCGTTTGAAAACGTATCTGCTTGGTAGGTATGCAACGGGGTAGTCACGATGGGGAGTGGTTACGTTGGATCGGCTTATGTTATTTGACATCTGTCCTACCTTCCTGACTTCGTTCGAAACTCATTCACGCGTCTGTGAGTGCTAAAACAACATGGATAAGTACACGCCTGCAGAATACACCGACATGATACTTCTGAATGGCGAAGCTCACGGTAAACGGACGAGCTGCTGTCGCCTTTATGAAGATCGTTCTCCACAACGTCCGACTGCAGCACATACTCTTTTCGTTACAATTACGCAACGGCTTCGAGAAATGTTATCTTCACCGTCAGCAGGCGTAACTGCGGAGCTCCGAGGAGAGGCCACACACTCGAATAGGAGGAGACCATAATGAATCATGTCGAGAGAACACGTCAACGAGTACACTACCAATTTCTTTGGCTAATAGTCATTGTAACTGTAAAACAAGTGATGTATTGGGTCACGCTTAATCAATTACTTGTAAAAGTATTCGCATTGCCAAATTGTTTTCAGATGATTGTAGCACGGAAACGCTACATTCCCAGACATGGATTCCAATTCAAGATATTACCTACTCACTCCAATCTTCAAGTCCTAGAAGTTCGTAAAGGGAATCTCCGAATACCCTGTATGCTCATCCGGAATCAAGAAGCCACACGCTACTGGCCCACTACGCTATGTAGCATTGGTAGATCACAAATTCTGTAATTTATATTTCTAGACTACATCACTACACAACACTACACTGCACAACACTACGCTATACAACACTACACTACTGCACTTGGTTTCAGAACCGAGCTGGATTTCTCATTTATCTGTAATATCACAGCAGTTCATCATTCGCTACAAAAATAAAGCACGCCGCGTCATTTTACGGCAGCTCACAATTTTCTGACGACAGAACACCGATTTACAGGGATAGGTGCTGTCTGACGTGTGTAGACAGTAGATGACTGGGGACAACAGTTCCAGAGAAGTGAAGTCAAAGTTGCTTACTAGCGACATTGTCAGTTAAACATCCACGTAAACTTGTTATGCCTTCGTCGCTGTTAGGTGAAGTGGTGATATTTAAATATTCTTTTGCATTTTCTTTCACTGCTGTGCTGGTTTCAACACCAGTGCACTGTGCTTATTCGTACTACCAGGAAAAGACGTTGCTTTCTGAATAACTGAACAAAAATGTTATATTATTTCTATGTTTACGGGCGCAGTGTAAACATATATCCTTACGCAGCGTCGTGAGCGTGAAGAGTATCCTTTCGTCTAACTTCTTATGCTTCTTTAATTATCAGTAACTTTATCAAAGCAGTTTACCTAAGTTTTTTCCATCTCTTTCGTTTCCTTTTCACTGCCCCTCATAGACAAAGACTAATTCTAGAACAGGTAGCGTTTACGAACCTGTCACAGTGCTCCTGATTCTAGTAGTTTGTGTCACGAATAAATCTGTAAGTGAAAAGACTGACTATTCAGTTACTGAATGTCTATTTCGGGCTTTAATTCTTCATGTCTATTCCTAGATTGATATCTACTGACTACTGGAGAAAGATTAACTGAACGTCCCTCTACTGTAATACGACCGAACATTCAGGATTATTTCTGGCACAGACAGAGGAAATAAATGTTATATGGGCATGTGTATGGAAACGCTTTTTCTGCATGTTAGAATTCGGTTTGTTCAATTGTACAAAGCATTTCACCACGTAACACTCTCAGTGATTAAACACCAATAGATGGTGAGTGCGTGGATTCAATCTTTCCTTATTAGTGCAAGATATGACACACGAGAGTTAAAATGTTAGGTTAACTTCGGATTATATGTCAGCAAACGTTCAGGTACACAAGGCACTTCTACGTAGCAGAGTATGCGCATTACTGGAGTCAGGAACAGACTTTCGGAGAGGCGGAGAACAGGGACGTCTAAGTATAGGCTTAATCTTGTGGAAAGCGCTAAGTGGAGCAGCTGAAATATCTTATTTATGTCTGTACCGCAGACAAGTTTGATACGGGATACTAATTAAACGCAAGTTTCTTCTCCCGTTTAATACTTCAGCAGTTTCTAGCTAATTGCGTTCGCTATTCTAACTTGCAGTAATCTCAGACTCAACCGCGTGGAGTTTTCCCGTCATTTTCTGCTAGGGGGAGTAGAAATTGCTGTTATGGTGTGAATTTCGTCCTTATTACAGCCGCTGTTGGAAGGGAAGTCATAAATCAAGCACAGAATTCTCTCCAAAAGACCATTTTAAGGCGCACCGAGTTCGTGGTAACCTAGTAAGTAATATCTGTTACAGTATTCTTGGGATGCACGCGTTCTAGAAAATAATTTCCACAAAGAAATATGTTATTTTATGATTGATGATATTTTCGTTTTACCAGAAAGTATTAAGCACGCAAAAATGCAGATGTAACACATTAAATGTAATGAAGGCTATGGAAATCACGAAAACTCTTTGGAACTCTGTTCAACTGACCACTGCTTCTAAAGCTCTAATTATTCTTATAATATTACTGCTAAAAAGAAAAAAACTAATGTTTTAAGCTGGTAGTATGAAACTCTTTGTTATTGAACTAGTGTGTGTTATGTCTCTGTTTGTATGTCTGTGGAGGACATTATCCCTAGCTTCGTCGACGACCCCCACAGCGTACATAATTTCGTACACGAAGACAAGTTACTCTCGTGGTGGGGAAGCAGCCGCCCACTCAGACGGTTGCCTGTAAAATTCTTGAAATCTAAGAGAAAGAAAACTTGTATAGAGTCTTCTCGAATTGGAACACTGCCATTCGCATTTGGTCATTGGAAGATTGTCCGCGAGTGAAATGAGTTGTTCTTAGTAGAGAAAATTTTTCTGTGCTTTTGACCGTGTTATTGAAGCAGGTTCTACAGCAAACATCTACCACCAAATGTTCGAAGTCCTATACAAGCTTGTGGTGCATCATATTGCATCACAGAATCCTCTGATCAAAATTAAATACGCGCAATTACCTTTGAAATGCAACAGACTATTATGGCCGTTACTAAGCTCGCCGTTAATATTACATATCGCTTGTGAGTCTCAAAACACACAAATTATATAATATGGCGGCTAACAATGACTGTTTCATTCCACACACTTCCTACATGACGTCTCGTTATCCTGTCTCGTAACAAAGTACAGTCACATTCCAATTTGCTTGCTTTTCTTCGCTCGTCATGGAGCAACGCTAAGTCACGCAATAAATAATTCGCTCGCGCAGACGAAATGCGCCACCTCGTGATATATAGTCATTGAACCAACGTCATCAAGTGCAAGAGGGTCCTACCGTCATTACGCGTTAAATGTGATATCTTGAACATGAATCCTTTGGTGTGTTCCTTGCTTTCTCGATTTGGCATATGTTTTTCTGGGTACTTGTTTTAAATGTCGTTCAAAGAAAGTTATTTGTTCCGTAACCATTCCCAGTTTCCAGTAAATTGCTGTATCTCCGATTACACAGTAATGTACATACCAGTCGTCTCACTGTCTGTCATACGTGAAGCACACGTCTTCCAACAGCAGGAGTTGACTGGAAGACTATACATCACAATAGATCTATAAAGGACTTGTTGGCCATCTGTTTGTGTGATCTTAGACGCGAAAAGAAATGATTTAAGTTGATATAAGTGATCATTGTTAATGCTTTAGACTGGCCACCTATCGTTGGAGTGGCTCAGGATGGACGACCAGTCCAAGGTGTTCGGCATGCGCAGTGCCACTGGACAATGGCTATCTGTTTGTGGACGGAGCTGACGGACGCCGAGCATTGCCTCTATATCGTTAATTGCAGACCATCTCATTCGATTTTCCTCTCTCTCTCTATCTCTCTCTCTCTCTCTCTCTCTCTCTCTCTCATAGAAGCTGAACGAACGTGAATATGGTTGTTGTTTTATCACGGCGTACAGTTTATCTTGTCAATCCACTGTGATTTAGTGTTAATAGCTTCATCTTGGTAGGATAACTTCATAATAAAGACTAAATAGTATATTCTTATCTTCGTAACCAGTCTGTTAATTACAATGACTTCATCTGTTGTTATGTGATGGCTACAGTATTCGCTGAAAGTCAGTTAGGAATATAAATACAAACAAAAATATTCCAATTTTTTCATGAATACGTGGGTAGATCGCGTAACTAATGTGGAAGTACTGAATAAAATTCGGGAGAAAAGAAATTTGTAGCATAATTTGAAAAGATCGGACAGTAGGAGATACTTCGAGAGGTCAAAGAATCATCAGTTAAGTATTGGAGGTACATGTCGTTGGCAAAAATTATTGAGGGAAACCGAGAGACGACTACAGTAAGCAGGTTAAAATGGTAGTAGTTACTCGAAGATGAAGAGGCTTGCACACGACACAGTAGCATGGAGAGCTGCGTCAAACCAGTCTTCAGAGTGAAGATCAGAACAGTAACATGTTTTACCACTGCTTGTGGTATACTGAGTGGGCATGTTTTCTTTCCCCAGTTAAGTTTAATGTTAGTAATAATCGTTACTACGACATACAGTATAACTTCCGTTCAGTATTTATGTCAGTTCTTCTTACCTGTTGCATCACTACATGTGCACTGGGGAAATTGTAGTATCGTTAACACAAGTACGAATAATAGCATAGAATGGCGGGATACATGAAAACAGTTTACATGAAGTGAGAGAGAATGATATAGTGTTGAAACAGTTTCAATTAATACTAAAGTAAATCATAGACTGGTCCACGTCCGTAGCGGTAGATCCGGATTCAATTGCTGGAAAAGCAAGGGCTTTTTACTTGGTAGGAGGACTGGTACAGGGTGCACTCAGTCTCGAGACGTCAACTGAGGAGCTACTTGGCCGCGCAGTAGAGGCTTCAGGGTCTGAAAAGTCCACAAAACGCCGGGATAGCGGTGTGCTGACCACAGGTCACTCCACATCGCATCCGCATAACGCCGCAAGGAAGAGGAAGGCATAGCGCCCAGATGACATGCGTTGGGGCTTTAAGGCCCGGTGAAGAGCTTGCTTCCTCTTTTTTACTATTATTATAGAACAATGATCGACTGACAAACAACAACAGTCGAAAAATGTTTGAGTGCACAGACAGAAAACTGTTATTTATTTATTTGTTTGAAGAAGCTCCTCAACACCAAAATTATTTGTATAGGAAAACGTAATATCTTAGAACTTAAGCAATACTGACAGAGCTATCGACACATTTCTGTGTGACATATTGTACCATAGGAGCAAGGAGAGGATGTTGTTTGGCGGCTGGTATCCGCTTTTTATAACACAAAGTGCATGTATAGATTAACTGGATTCTCTAGTCATAAGAATGGCAAGTTTACTTAGGATCGTCGTTGTAGTACATGCTCTTCTGTGCAGTGCACGTTATGCTCACTGCTGGTGAAGTACAAAGTCCGCTATGTACACTTTAATGGTTGCTATGTGCTGCCTGTCTCTGAGCTAGCGGTGGATCTAGCTGCTACTGCGATTCCAGGCGGACTCCAACTGATAGCACTGAAGCTTCCTTGGTGCTACAAATTGTGACAGACTCGCCTTCCAGTCCGCAGCGGTGGTCCTAAATACTGGCGGCCCAGACGGCGGTGTCGGCGCGTTTCCTGCGAGTGTGCTGTTGGCCTCTATCTCTAGTCTCGGAACTTCTGTGCCACATGGTGTGCTGGCACCAGCTTACGCCAGCACAACATAAGTAACAACGTGGAAGAACATAAAACTATCTCATTTATACATTAAATGATCAGAGTATATAGACTTCAAGGAGTTAATTCATCTGAATGAGCACCCTGCTCGCAATAAACAAAAAATTTCGTCGCAATTTTTGACTAAATCGCGGGCCTAAATGAAAGAGAAATTTTCATCTGCACATGGTCTTCAGCAGGTGATGTTTGCGTTTTCATCGAAAAGCCTTTCTATCATTACTTCTTATCTATCTCAACGTTAAACTTATGATTTGTTAGTTGGGTACATCCAATTTTAAGGGAGAGACCTCAAATTTATGAGCCAGCGATCCAGCGATTTTATTCCGCTGTCATGGAAGCTGGCATTCTCACTGTTATTGTTAATAAGCTCAGCGCACAAAATATTGGTACCGTACTTAAAATAGTTAACTGATCGCTTTGGCCCGCTATACATGGTGAAGAACTGATGCCTCTGCTGACGTAAGCAATCGCGGAATGTATCAGTATATACTCAGCAAAATAAGATTCCTCGATGTGAAGATATGACACATTGGTAGAGTGCAACTATCATACGCGGTGCTTTGGGAGTGCAGGCGTACTTGGGAGAAATGGCTCTGAGCACTATGGGACTTAACATCTCAGGTTATCAGTCCCCTAGAACTTAGAACTACTTAAACCTAAGGATATCACACACATCCATGCCCGAGGCAGGATTCGAACTTGCGACCGTAGCGATCGCGCGGTTCTAGACTGAAGCGCCTAGAACCGCTCGGCCACAAGGGCCGGCACTTGGGAGACATCATCAGTTGAGCTATGAACACTTTGAGTCATCGGGTCTGTGACGGTTCACCTGAGGACGTCTGGCTGCCGCCCATATGAAACATCGTGAATGGTAGCAAACGACGGCTGGCTGTATTTAACGAAACATCACCGAGTATTCAGCATGTTGGGAAAATTTTAAGTTTCACAGTTAAATTTTCGTAATTTATGGTACAATCGATATTTAGCGGATTGGTTTTAGTACTTATATGGATGACCTTTAGACTTTCGATTATTTATAGACTATTGCCACTTTTTGCGCCCTACAGATATCTTACCTAAAACAGTTTTCAATTCGTATTGATCATCTGATGACTTTAAAAGACGGTAAATGACGCTATCATCTACAAAAAATCTAAGAGGGCTGCTCAGATTATCTCCTAAATCGTTTATATAGATTATAAACACCAGAGGGTTCAAATGGCTCTGAGCACTATGGGACTCTACTTCTGAGGTCATTAGTCCCCTAGAACTTAGAACTAGTTAAACCTAACTAACCTAAGGACATCACAAACATCCATGCCCGAGGCAGGATTCGAACCTGCGACAGTAGCGGTCTTGCGGTTCCAGACTGCAGCGCCTTTAACCGCACGGCCACTTCGGTCGGCAAACACCAGAGGGCATATAGCAATTCCTCAGGGAGCGACAGATATCACTCCTGTTTTATTCGATGACTTTCCTCAGTTACTGTGAACTGCGACCTTTCTGAGAGGAAATCGTGAATCCAGTCGCTCAAGTAACACGATACTCCAGAAGCACGCAATGGGATTACAAACCATTTGTAAGGAACGGTCTCAAAAAAATTACGGAAATCTAGAAATATGGAGTCAGTTTGAGATCCACTGTCGATAGCATTCATTACTTCGAGTGAATAAAGAGCCAGTTGTCTTTGATAAGAAAGACGCTTTCTGAATCGGTGCTGACTATGTGTCAATAACTCGTTTCTTTTGACGTAATTTGTGGTGTCACCGCCAGACACCACACTTGCTAGGTGGTAGCTTAAATCGGCCGCGGTCCATTTAGTACATGTCGGACCCGCGTGTCACCACTGTGTGATCGCAGACCGAGCGCCACCACAAGGCAGGTCTCGAGATACGGACTCGCACTCACCCCAGTTGTACGACGACATTGCTAGCGACTATACTGACGAAGCCTTTCTCTCATTTGCCGAGAGACAGTTAGAATAGCCTTCAGCTAAGTCCATGGCTACGACCTAGCAAGGGGCCATTAGCCTTACATAGTTTGATAGTTATCATATGAAATGTCTCATCAAGAATGCTGTATTCACCTCAAAGAATAAAAGATAAGTATTCGAGGAGCTGCATACTTTTCTTATTAGAATTCACTACTTATCCTGTTCCAGAATTCACGCCCGTCTGCGTTAGATTTCGGCCTCCTCTATCTACAAGGTGTTGGCACATTTACCAACACATCATAATTCATAATGTTTGAACCCAGTACGCTCCCCAAAAGGCTACTGCAGATCAGCATTAGTGACATCAGTCTGTGATTCAGAGGATTACTATTTCGTTTGTTGTGTGGACTGAAGACCACAACAACAACAACAGATGGCTTTAGAGTCAGCATGACACATTATTATTGCACGGGACTTCCCGCGAATTGTTGAACCCGTGCCGCCTGGAGTTGCTGCACCACGCCAGGCTGAAGAAGATCAGAGAGGAAATCAGGAAGTATTCCACGACTTTTGTCGCCTCAGTGTGCAATTATATGAGCAGGGTGCCTACTCGATATGAAGTCTCACATTTCCCTTGAACATTTCATCATCTGAGTCTGTTGTTGTTGTTGTTGTTGTGGTGGTGGTCTTCAGTCGAGAGATTGGTTTGATGCAGCTCTCCATGCTACTCTATCCTGTGCAAGCTTCTTCATCTCCGAGTACCTACTGCAACCTACATCCTTCTGAATCTGTTTAGTGTATTCATCTCT
The DNA here is from genome assembly GCF_021461395.2 of Schistocerca americana. Taxonomy (NCBI): domain Eukaryota; kingdom Metazoa; phylum Arthropoda; class Insecta; order Orthoptera; family Acrididae; genus Schistocerca; species Schistocerca americana. Next base: position 827,785,647 of record NC_060119.1, on the reverse strand, counting down.
TGGTCTCCCTCTATGATTTTTACCCTCCGCGCTGCCCTCCAATACTAAACTGGTGATCCCTTGATGCCTCAGAACATGCCCTACCAACCGATCCCTTCTTCTAGTCAAGTTGAGCCACAAATTCCTCTTCTCCTCTATTCAATACCTCCTCATTAGATATGTGATCTAAACATCTAACCTTCGGCATTCTTCTGTAGCACCACATTTCGAAAGCTTCTATTCTCTTCTTGTCCAAACTATTTATCGTCCACGTTTCACTTCCATACATGGCTACACTCCACACAAATACTTTCAGAAACGACTTCCTGACACTTAAATCTATAGTCGGTGTTAACAAATTACTCTTCTACAGAAACGCTTTCCTTGCCATTGCCAGTCTACATTTTATATCCTCTGTACTTCGACAATCATAAGTTATTTTGCTCCCCAAATAGCAAAACTCATTTACTACTTTAAGCGTCTCATTTCCTAATCTAATCCCCTCAGCATCACCCGATTTAATTCGACTACATTCCATTATCCTCGTTTTGCTTTTGATGATGTTCATGTTATATCCTCTTTTGAAGACACTGTCCATTCCGTTTAGCTGCTCTTACAGGTCCTTTGCTGTCTCTGACAGAATTACAATGTCATCGGCAAACCTCAAAGTTTTTATTTCTTCGCCATGGATTTTAATTCCTACTCCAAATTTTTCTTTCGTTTCCTTTACTGCATGCTCAATATAGAGATTGAATAACACCGGGGATAGGCTACAACCGTTTCTCACTCCCTTCCCAACAACTGCTTCCGTATCATGTCCCTCGACTCTTATAACTGCCATCTGGTTTCTGTACAAATTTAAATAGCCTTTCGCTCCCTATATTTTACCCCTGAGTCCAGCGGATGGTAAAATGAGCCAAGTATTAATTTTTTCTGATTGTCAAGTAGTTGTACCAACTCAAGACAATTATGCAATTTAGTTTCATTCCAAGGTAAACTACTTGTGACTGCACTTACATTTAAAGGACGTAGATCTCATCGGCATTCTTCTGCGGTGAAATGAAAATTGGTATGGAGGCTGCGCGGTGTTTCGCTACAGACTTGTCGAGTGGCGCGGTAGCGCGGAATCGTCGGTCGCCGGCGTACCGTAGCCGCGACTTCCCACACGCTGAGCAGAGCAGGAGACAGCCGCCCAGGATGGAGAAGCAGAGGTGTCCCGTGACAGATGGGCGGCGCGCCGGCGTGTCCGCGGGCCGTTATTGATTGCTTGTTGAACGTCCGTAATGGCAGTCATTGGAGGAGCGCGCCGGTCGCGCCTTACTTCATCTCGCGGCCGACAGCGGCGCGCTCATTCACGGGCCAGAAGTGGCTCGTAAATTGCGGCGACACCGATGGCTGCCGATCGCATTTGCGCCCTGAATACGCGCTTCGTCGCTCACCGACGGCGACGCCATAAAACTCTCGTCAGAGGAACGGCCCTGCGGCTGCTCTCGTGAACTCTTCCATTCGCCAGTCTGCAGGCTGTGCTATTTATGCTACCGAAGCTTTGCAGACTGCAGCCGCTTGCTGACTCATCCATTAAAATGAACTCTGCGCAGAAGGATAACGCTGCCACGTCTTTGTCTAAACTCGACGGTTATCAAATGTATCGCTATGAATGACTTCCAGCGGCCTATTGCGCTGCACAAAACTCTGCTGGAGAGTGAAACAAAAAGTGCTGTTGCAAATGTGTCGACGCTAAACAAGATCCCCAACGACATTTCTGAAATTTAAGTCGAAATCGACCACGAATAATAATATCTTGCATTATTTTGATCTATAATTAAAAAAAAAACCTTGTAATAAATTATCGACTAATTTCATTGCAAGTAAGTACGACCTGTCTTGACGCTGCATGATTTTCAGCTGAGCAATCAGATTATATACAAAACGTGGAAAATACTGATTCTTGGAGGTATGAATTAAACAACGCCGTCAGTCACAACTTTTCCTTTTTTATTAAATACATGATGCATTTCAGACCCTGGGGGTCCATCGTCAGGTGTAATTTGTCTTAATACATATTTTATTTCTTCTCCTGAATGAGGTGAAATGGATATTCCTGTCACGAAAAGGTTTAATGTTAGGTTATGAGTTTCGTAAGTCGAACGCGGGAAACATGTGCAAAATAGTGGAAAATGGACAGTGTAAACTTACCGCATCATCCAAGAAAAGCATTTTTACCGTTGTAGTACCGGCAAACATTCTTTTCTCCGTCGTTTTAGTACATGTCACTTCAATCAGGATGTACATTTGCACACACATGTTTATAAACACTTCACAGACGTTTTTGTACATGGTGTGGTCAAAGATGAATTTATTCGTAGTGCTAAAAATATAACTATTAAACAATTGACATATGCTAGAAACAACTTTAGAATAGGTCTTTAAAATTACTGAAATAACTATGGCTTTCGAAATCTTTTTGTTCATTTAAAATAGATTCTGTTTTTTTTTTTTTTATTTTGTGGGGGAATATCTCCAGTTGTTCCAACAGACTTAGGGTCTTACCACTGGCTTCGTTATGTAGTACTCTATTGATTCTACTGACTCTAATACTTGCTTGAGCGCTAAAATAAGACTCAAATGATTCTGAACAAACTTGAGGTCACATCCAGGCAAAATGGAACATATCAACTGCTAAGCATATCCTAGGGTCTAGAAGGTTGACGATAACTGACTGTCCTTCACTTGCTTACGTCCGAAAGAAGACATCCGGTCGCCACAGTTCAAAATCCACATGTTATTAGAACAAATTTTTGTTTGCAAATTTTACCGTCAAAGATTAAAAAGGTTTTGGAGGATTATGGAAAAGGTGCGAACAAGGCTTTCCACCAGAGTTATAAATTCCACCGATTTTCCTTTTTAAGACTTGCACTACGAGTATTAACGGAGTCAACTGATAATTCGCCCAGTTATTATTTTCTGGATTTCACCCCCTTTTTTATATATTTTTTTTTCGAAGGAATAAGGATTCACATGAGTCGTGAGCACGTGACCGCAATGTCCTACAGCCGACCAGTCGTACTCATTAACTTTGGCGATCACCACTTAATACACTGCTCAAAACAATTAGGGGAACTTGATTTTGGGCGTATACCATACTCTACTGAGCAATAACTGAAGACCGGGTTTGTTACCAAACTACACCTTTACGTTTTACAAATTAAGACCATATCAAAACGTTACTAGATCCTTGATCGTTTAAATAAAAAGAACTGAAATATCCGACAGGTTTAGAAATCAAAGTGGAAACAATCATACATTCCGTCTTCCTTGGTACTTTTCATCGGACTTTGAGAGCTTCAGCAACGTGTAAGCCTTCTGTGAGCTTCTGTCACTACCTACCACCTACGTGGCGTCCTACGTATAAGTCTACTGATCTCACCCTGCAGTATCCGTTCCTATTCTTCAAATGGTTCAAATTGCTCTAAGCACTATTGGACTTAAAGTCTGAGGTCATCATTCCCCTAGACTTAGAACTACTTAAACCTAACTAACGCAAGGACATCACACACATCCATGCCCGAGGCAGGATTCGAACCTGCGACCATAGTAGCGGCGCGGTTCCGGACTGAAGCGCCTAGAACCACTCGGTCACAGTCGCCGGCCCCGTTCTTCAATGAGAACCCATGACAGTTCTCGGAGAGTCTGTGGTGAAACACGGCGACCACGAACACGTCTGCCAGACATGTCACACATGTGCAAGATGAGGTTTAGATCAGGACTAGCCGCCACCCATTCCATTACTTCAATGTTCAGATTTCGCAAGACATCCCTCTTGACGCCCGCCACATGGGCCCTGGCATTAGAACGAATTCAGGGTTCCCACCGTGTGTAGCAGCCACCACGTGGTCTAATACGATCTGTTCAATGTACTGCCTAGCGGTAAGGCGACTATGGACAACGACAAAATCTCTATAGCTGTCAACATTGAAGCCTCCCCGGAACATTAAAGACACCTGGAAATCTATCGATTTCCTGGACAACATTTGGAAGATACCACTCACCATCAGTCTTCGCACACGGACTTGGCCGTCACCTTGTAGCCTCATGACCTCATGTCTGAAATCGTCTATGAATAACACTTTCTCCAGTGACGAGTGTGCCAGTTACATAGGAACGGCAGAAAGCGATGCTGTCGTGTCAAGTGGGGCACTCAAACAGGACGTCTGGGTCGTAAGGCCGCTTCTTGTTACCTGTTCATTACAGTCTGATCCGACACACCGGCTCCAGTGACCCTTTTGAGATCGACTCGCAGTGTCTGCACGACGCCGAAAGATAGCCAGATACCGGTCTTCAAGTGGGGCTGTAATGCGTCGGTGACCTTGTCCAACTCGACTCGTGTACTGACCGGTCTCTCCGTAGCGGGTCCAAAACGTAAGGATGACACATGGAGAGGCTTACACATCTGCAGCAACACGACCAAAAGTTCATCACAACAGAGCGCCCTAGCAACTTGCACTGTATTAAGATGTTGCACTGCATGTGCTTGATTGAATACACATCCACAAAAGACAACAGCCTTCTGTGTAATTCACTAGAAACCATTGGGGCGACGATAATCATTTCCTTCTGAGGGGTCTTGTAACACTGTAATGTGTAACACGGCCAACAGATGGCAAGTGGTTTTAACTGTTGCCTACACTGAAAAGGAAGGTGTCAAGCCATGTAATAAGACCACAAGTACCACCTGCATCAAAATAGATTTAAAATACCGGACGTTGATAAACGTATCCCCTAACTAAACAGTGCAGATCCTATGAAAACGTTTCAGAAAGAGCGACATAAAAGGTGACGTTCACTAGCATCTGTTAGTTTCACTACACGACGCGAAATTTTCGTTTAATCCTACGCATGTCGTTCATTACTTGCTTGAAACTGATAAGTATCTGCACACAAGCAAGACTCAAGTTAAAAGTATGTGAAGCACGGAACCACGTAGGTCTCTCACCCACACTTCACTTTCTTCACATATTTCAAGAAGAAACGACACAGCAAGGGAAACTGAGGAAACTGAAGATCTAAGTCAGACCGTACAGTGTTCTTGCGTTTTCTTGTTTCGGATTCTCTGTTTTGTCAAGCTGTTTTACGTAGTTTCTCCAATACCGGACCAGAAGTTACGTCTCATACAGTAGTCACACAGGAAAAAATGGCTAGCACACTTAGCCCGCGTTCGAGGGGACGACGATTCAAATCCACGTCCGGCCATCGAAATTTATCTTTCCTCTGAATCTCCTAAATAACTCCAGGTAAATGCAGGAGTGGTTCCTTTGGAAGGGCATGGGCGATTTCCTTCCTCATCCTTGAAATATTTCTAGTACGTGCTCCCTCCCTGAGGACTTAGTTGTGGAGGGGACGTTAGCCCCCAATCTTCCTTCCTTCTCTTTCCTTGCTTTCTGGCCTGTTTGAACGTAACTGGTGTGACTCGGAAGTTCAGTGCTTCAGTGCCACACTTTGATCGCCGCTCAGTCAAGATTTTTAGTCAGCACTTGGCATTTCCTTCACCTGCGGCAGCGTTTAGTAACGTGAAAAATGTTGAGTTGTATCGTGATTCAAAGTCTACGTCAAAATATAGGTCCATCTATAGCTGGCTGGGTAATTCAGTTCGAAGGTGAGGGAAAGGCAACGTCTTATCACCTTCAATAGGAACATACCTAGAAAAGGTGTTTAAGTCGACTTTCGAACTGGTGGCAGCTTTACTTTATCACATGGTGAACCCAAATAAACCGAAAAATCTGGACGTTACTCAGTGACGTTTTATTAGTATTGTGGTGTAAGGTACTCGTGGTTTCCGTGGCCTCTGACAGGGTAACAGCGAAATAATGTTCGAGGGGCGTGGCGGTTGCAAAATTAGCGGAATTTGTTGAGGGACGCAGTGGAATATTCTGGCTTTAGCTCCTATAGCTCCAAGTAGTTCCAATAGGTGGAGATGCTATACGTGGCCTTCCAAATGGCGTCTACAAAGGAGGTACTTTCCAAGCAGCGAGTTATCATTGAGATTCCTTTGGCGGAAAACCAGAACATCGCAGATATTCACAGGCGCCTTCAGTGTCTACGGAGACCTGGAAGTGAACAAAAGCACGGAGAGTCGTGGGACGAAGCATCTTACGCGTGCCGGCCAGCCGCACGCAGCTGTGACTCCTGTATTGTTGGAACGTGCGGATATTCAATTTCGAGGTGATCGACGCATCACACTCAAACATCTCGCTGACAATTGGGCGTCTCTGTTGGTAGTGCTGACACACTCGTCCATCAGTTGGGGTACTTGGAGGTGTGTGCACTCTGTGTTCCTCGCCGCCTAACAGAAGACCATAAAGAGCAACGAAACACCATCTGTGCTTACGTGCTTACGCGTTACAAAGTTGATAGCGACAATTTTTTGTCGCAGATCGTCACAGACGACGAAACACGTGTTAATCACTGCGAACCAGAAACTAAACGCCAATCCATGGAGTGGCTCCTCACCGCCTCTTCTCCAAAGAAAAAGTTCAAAGCCACATCTTCAACCGATAAAGTCATGGTGACAGTATTCTGGGTTCTGAAGGGGTTATTCTGTTTGAGAACCTCCCTCATGGTGCCACGATCAACTGTGTGTATTTTGCTACCTTCAGGAAACTGAAGAAATGACTTTGGCATATTCGTCGCCTAAAAAGTGCAAACGAACTTCTCCGTGACGACGCAAGACCTCATACAAATCTGCTCAGCCGAGAGGAGCTCACAAAGCTTCACTGGACTCTTTTTCAAATGGCTCTGAGCACTATGGAACTTAACATCTGAGGTCATCAGTCCCCTAAACTTACACCTACTTAAACCTAACTAACCTAAGGACATCACACACATCGATGCCCGAGGCAGGATTCGAACCTGTGACCGTAGCGGTCACGCGGTTCCAGACTCAAGGGCCTAGAACCGCTTGGCCACAGCGGCCGGCGGACTCTTTTTCCTCCTCCGTCCTACAGCCCAGATCTCGCAGTTTCCGGTTTCCATCTGTTTCGCCCAATAAAGTATGCATTCCACGGAAAGTAGTACCCATGTGACAGGAAGGTTACTGATACAAGAAGACGTTGTCTCCGTCGTTGACCTGTAGAGGGTACCATGCGTGCATACTGTAAGATGGTGTAAGGCCGTCGCATTGAACGGAGATTATGTTTAAAAAAAAGGGATATGAGGACAAAAGAGTGGAGAATAATATGGTGTATTGGAATCCTGAATAAAACCAACATGAATTCAGAAAAAAAAATGTGTCGCATTTCTTATTCAGTCCCCTTCCCTCGTAATTATGATTTGTCCTGTTTGATACGCAAATTACCTTTGTTTCTGTGAAAATAACTTCACGACATTAACAGAAATCTGTACTACGCGTTTATCAAAACGAACACAAAATAAAGAGTAATGCGAGAACAAAAGTACTGTGGTGTGGTTGCCCTCACTGCGGAAACAGCTCAGCATAGCAGTATTCTGCCGCTCTTCCACTGCAGTCAGTGAACCCACATTCGAGGCGTCCAGCGGCCAACTCTACCTCAGTAAAACTATACACACCGCTGGGTACTACTGTTAGTGCACGGCTAACATTACCGGAAAAACGGAGCAGAGACATAACCGAGCAGCACTGAATGCAAGCTTGAGGACCAAGAGTAAAGCGCGCAATACTGCTGTCAATATCAGGTACCGTGGGGGAATGGAACAAGTCTGTTTCTAAACGCACGGCGCATAACGTGTACATTTTACACTGTTGGATAGATATTTACAGGGTAATTCAGCAACGAAGACAAATGAGGGTGCTGTAACGAGCCACCGCAGGTCACGAATCTCTTGTAACAAAATGTTGACACTGTATTAAGCGTTATTTGCAGAGAAGTAAACAGAAACTTCTGGTAAAGCTCTGATAATAATATGATAAGACTCAAGGGTTTATGAATGGTTAACTTCTAGGTTAAAGAAGACTAAAATTTCTTATGAATAATACTATTACCGAAGGGAAAACACTTCAACAACTATCACCGGCAATCTTCACAAGTACATCAACTGCGATGAGAAGAGGAAACTAACTTTGATAGAGTCGTCATCTACCGAGGTGCTCCAGCAGTTATGTTTTCCTTTTTGAATAAAGTTAATAACAATTTCAATTGAATCGCATTCAGTAACTCTTGGAATAAGGAGTACGGTGATGAAGCACACCACAGGGTTCAAAATGATTTTTTCCTAAATAATAGAGGACGTGAATTTAGATTATAGTGACGAAGATACGCTGTGACTGCCGAAAATCGGGACTTTACCCTGTTGACAGTTTAAACTACGTGTGTTGGCAATTAATCCAAGACCTGCGTTATGGTGTGATTTGCTAGAAAATGTTGTGATTTATTACGTCTGAGTACTGCAACGTCGTTAGCCAAATCGTCATGACACATCAAATCTACACTACTGCCCATTAAAATTGCTACACCACGAACATGACGTGCTACAGGCGCGAAATTTAACCGACAGGAAGAAAATGCTGTGCTGGATCCCAACGGCCTCGTATCACTAGCAGTCGAGATGACAGGCATCTTATCCGCATGGCTGTAACGGATCGTGCAGCCACGTCTCGATCCCTGAGTCAACAGATGGGAACGTTTGAAAGACAACGACCAGCTGCACGAACAGTTCGACGACATTTGCAGCAGAATGGAGTATCAGCTCGGAGACCATGGCTGCATTTACCCTTGACGCAGGAGCACCTGCGATGGTGCGCTCAATGACGAACCTGGGTTCACGAATGGCAAAACGTCATTTTTTCGGATGAATCCAGGTTCTGTTTACAGCATCATGATGGTCGCATCCGTGTTTGCGACATCGAGATGAACGCACATTGGAAGCGTGTATTCGTCAGCGCCACACTGGCGCATCAGCCGGTGTGATGGTATGGGGTGCCATTGGTTACACGTCTTGGTCACCTCTTGTTCGCATTGACGGCACTTTGAATAGTGGGCGTTACATTTCATATGTGTTACGACCCGTGGCTCTATTCTTCATTCGATCCCTGCGAAACCCTTCATTTCAGCAGGATAATGCACGACCGCATGTTTCAGGTCCTGTACGGGCCTTTCTGGCTACAGAAAATGTTGGACTGCTGCCCTGGCCAGCACATTCTCCATATCTCTCTCCAACTGAAAACGTCTGGTCAATGGTGGCCGAGCAACTGGCTCGTCACGATACGCCAGTCACTACTCTTGATGAACCGTGGTATCGTGTTGAAGCTGCATGGGCAGCTGTACCTATACACGCCATCCAAGCTCTGTTTGACTCAATGCCCAGGCGTATCGAGGTCGTTATTACGGCCAGAGGTGGTTGTTCAGGGTACTGATTTCTCAGGATCTATGCGCCCAAATTGCGTGAATTTGTAATCACATGTCAGTTCTAGTATGCGCAATGAATACCCGTTTATCATCTGCATTTCTTTTTGGTGTAGCAATTTTAATGGACAGTAGTGTATAAGCCTGTGGGAAATCGTCACAGCACTCCCCAGTCAATAAACAAACTTATAATCAAAAAATATGAGGGAGTGCAATTCTCGTTACATTCGTTGAATAATGTGAGACTGATCGTTGAGTTTGGCCACAGTGCATAACGATATTACAGTGAAAGTGAGCTGAGGTGTGGAACAGGTTATATTTATTATTAGTGGGTCGCCTTACCATAGAGAAGTTGTACGACGATCGAAAGGATCTTGTAATTTAAATCAAGTCTATAACAGATTTTTATTTGCTCTAATTACTCGACACAATACACAAGTAGTTAACATTGAGCACAGTTTTCTAAAAACTCTGTACTAAATACTCACAAAATGTCGCTAGGAATGTGGGACGGTACCAAATTATGTGGAAGACTGCATGTAGAAAAAGCTCACGAATTCATCGTTAATGAGACAAAATAATAAATTTCAATTAATTGGGCAAGTCAAGTTGCATGCCAGAACAAGTTAGTAGTAAGCTGTTCAGTTTACAGATTGCACTGTTGCAGATTGCAGAACTTACATTTCTCCAAATTCAGCGCAATGTGTTCCCATTAGCACCAGATGGTGGCCGGGAGACCAATCATATGGCGGCCATAAAACGAATGCCACAAAACTTACTTCTCCCTCCTCAGCTCCCTACTTTCACAAAAATTCCACGTGGCGGGCGACACAGAGCTGCTGTCAATATGACAGATGAGAATATCGTTTATTTAGTGGAAGAAAAACCAGGAGACTGCTGCAGAAACAACCCACTCTTGGCGTACAAAATCTCACATTACGAGGCACGAAGTTAGTAGTGGTCTAGAACAGTATTTCCTCCATTAGTCGGCCCCTTCGCACCAAGCAGTGTTGTCTTCGTACATCCACATTTAAACTGTATTAAGGTGAGACAAAGCTGGCATAATTTTTATTAAAAATGAAACTCCTCCAGCTGTACTTAAGATTTTATATTTATTTGGCTATTTAGTTTCGACGTTGCGTCAACGCCATCTTCAGGCCCATACACTATGATGAAATCAGTTGCCTGTGGCTGAGTACCAGAAGTCCGCGGTGGGATCAGTACGTGCTCCACATGGATCTTAAGGGGAGTTGGAATGCCGGAAAATGGAAAAAATTCACATTTTCAGTTTTTAACCTTATAACTTAATTTGAAATTTTCTGCTTAAAATGGTGCAAAATTTGTTAAGAAATTCCAATTGGAAGTATTTTTATTTAATTTTTCAAAATTACATGTGCGCCCAGCAAAGTTACCCATCTTGTGATTTGTACACATTTAAATCTTCGCATTTCCGAAAACATTACATATAGAAGGCTGTGGATTTCACTCTTCAGTTGTAGAATCTTTGATCCTTCCATAGGTACCATTGTTTTTACGACTAGCTGTGTTTATTGTTCAGTTTTTGATCTGTGAGTGTTTGTTTTGAGCCTCGAGTTTAGTTTGTCGCTCATTTGGAGTTTGTTATCTGTCTTGTTTTGACTTTCAGTGGTGAGTGCGTAGTTTCTACGATGCCTAGGAGTGCATCATTATTTAAAAAGCGAAAGTTTCGCGGTAATAGATTTACAAATAACGTTTGTTCAAGTGATTCTGCTTCAGCACCTGTTGATGCTGGTGAAAGTTCTGACGTTTGTACAGCTGAGATGTGTGAAGGAGACACGCCCACCAGTGCATCAAAAAAGAAGTTATCAAACTGTGCAAGTGAAATTACAGATGAAGCTTCTAATGAACAATATGTTTTAGTCGACTTTCCTGTTTTTACTGAGTTTATGAAGAAATTTTTGTGTTGTAATCTTTGTGGAGGTTTTTTTGATATGAACATAACAAAATCTATAGGACTTTCCTGCAAAATTGCTATAGTTTGTGCCAGTTGTGAAAATGAGACCTGTTTTTGGAGCTCTAAAACATGCAGTAGCAATTTGTTTGAGAGTAATATCAGGCTAATGTATGCAATGAGAGCAATTGGTAAAGGACATACTGCTGCTCAAACATTTTGTGCCATAATGAATCTTCCACCTCCACCTGCTAAAATTGACAATTACACTGAAGTGATAGGAGATGCTGTTCAGTCTGTAGCAGATTTATCAATGAAAGCTGCTGCCAGTGAAGCAAAATATATAAATGAAGGAAACCCAGATATCCCTGTTGCTTTTGATGGAACCTGGCAGAAAAGGGGTCACACATCCAAAAATGCTGTTGCTACTGTTACTAGTGTGGACAGCGGTAAAGTTTTGGACTATGAAGTGCTCACTAAACATTGTTACCATTGTGCATCTGGTAAGATAGAAGCAGCTCACATATGTAGCAAGAATTATGAAGGTACGAGTGGAGGCATGGAGGCTGCCGCTGCTGTGAAAATGTTTAGCAGATCAGAAAAAGAACGGGGAGTATTTTACACAAAATTCCTTGGAGATGGGGACTCCAAGGCATACAAAAGTGTTACAGAATCCATGCCATATGTCAATAAGACAATAACTAAACTAGAATGTGTCGGTCATGTTCAGAAACGAATGGGCACTCGTCTAAGGAAACTGAAACAGAATCTGAAGGACAAAATTTTGTCAGATGGTAAAACCATTAGAGGTCGCCTGTCAGATAAAATTATAAATGAATTACAACAATACTATGGTATGGCAATAAGAAATAATGCAAATAATTTGCAGGAAATGAGACAAGCTGTATGGGCCACATATTTACATCGATCATCAACTGATGATAATCCTCAACATTTTGCTTGTCCAGATGGTCCTCAGTCATGGTGCAATTATAGAAAATCTCAAGCTACTGGGGATCCTTATCACCATAAAAATTATATTCCATTGGCTGTTATGGAAGTAATTAAACCAATATATAGAGACTTGGGGCATCCTGATCTTCTGCGAAAATGTCTTCATGGTTGTACCCAGAATCAAAACGAGTCGTTCAACAACCTCATTTGGACTCGTGTACCTAAGAATGTATTTGTTGGGATAAAAACATTGAAATGGGGAGTCAGTGATGCTGTTATTTCATTCAATGATGGTCATATGGGTAGGCTAAAGGTCATGGCAAGGCTCGGCATTGCTCCTGGTATCAACACCATCAGAGGTCTTCAGCTTCTGGACAGCGTGCGAGTAAGGAAGGCTCAGTATGCAGCTGAATTTAATACAAAAAAAGCAAGGGCAGCAAGGAGAAGAAAGCTTCTAGGTGAAGAAGAAGAACTAGAAGATGACCCTGATTACTCTGCTGGACACTTTTGATAATAGAATAAAAGGTATTTGTGAATTTTCATAATAAATTACTTTAATCGCATTTTCTGGCATTTGACATTTTTAGTGTTACATGTACCTTTATCTCATAAACCACTCAACCAACAACATTCAAATTTTCAGAAATGCTGCAAAACAGTTCAAAGAGGCCACTGAACTAGAATCATGACAAGAACTGGCTTATTCTCTGAACTAGGGAAGTTTATGTTATACTTTTTCCAATAAAAAATGGCTTAATGGTAAAAAATTCATAAATACTATACCAACAAAAAGAAAACATTGGTTCTAGTTCAGTGGGCTCACAATATATGCTGAAAACCTCTGCCAGAATTTCAAAGTTCTGAAGATAATAGTTCCAAAGAAAAAGGTACACAAAGTTAGCAAATTTAACATTGGCGAGATAGGGCATTCCAACTCCCCTTAAGTACAGCTGAATGAGTTTCATTTTTTAATAACAAGCAGTGTTGTGGTGGCTTAGTTCGATTGAGTGACGCAAATTTTGGAGCTAAAACAACGGTCTTCCTCACACTGGCTAGGTGGAGTCACATTGTCTTGTCTTCCGTAGCTCACGCACAAAAGGCAAAATTGTCACACTCATATATTCTCATTTAGGACAGGTGCAGGCTGCGCCCACAAAAGCACGAACCAAGCAACACCCTCACTTCCCCAAAAACTGCCATATCCGTTGGGAGGCCAGGCTATCCGAATGAGGTTGACGGACTGTGGCGTACTGATAGTAGGTCCGTAAGGCTACACTGACATAGAACCTTCTCAGTGCAAACAAAGCCTTCCTCCCGACCCAAGTGTCCAGTACTCTCAATGAAACAACACCTACCTGTAACGAGGATAAACTCATTAAAATGCTTTTCACATATAGGCTAAGGCTGAGTCTGCTTATACTGTCGCTTATTGGAATTTTAACTCTGTGAAGAAGGTATGCAACAAACGTCAAATTGGTGCTGAGTGTGCCACATGCTTGGATATAGAAATTATCAGCATTTAAGAGGAAATGCGCCAACTAGGTAGGAATAACGCAACCTACGCTACGTGGAATCTGACCTAACCTTTAGCATCGCTGGCCGGTGTGTTGCGAGCAGCCGTCCAAATCCGACCAACAGCAATTATTTGTTATGTCGTTTCTGGAAGGTTCTCAAAATTTCTTAATTTTATTATATTTGCATGTTCTCAAGTATTGGATGGCTTTATAAGCAGCACAACCTTCTATTTAGGACTTCATCGCTCTTCTGTCTGTACGTTGGTTTCGTAGTATATTTGCTTTCAATGCTAAGTGTTGTACTTCATTGGCGATACTGCTTTCGGATCTGGACTCAATTGTAGTTACGACATTACAGTATGAGAACAGATTATGCAGTGGATTTCTCATTCAGAACTAGCATTTTAATATTGTCTGCTCGTGAGAAGATCGTGTCATGAATTACGCGCGAAGGGAAAACGTGTACCAACACTTATCGAAATTAGATAGCAATCCAGTAGTGACTTATGTAGAATACAGTTTATCTTCCCGCGATACGGCTGCTCCCCTTGGTCAGGATCCTACGACTGCGGCTGATTTTCAAATCGAAACAAAATGTAGAATCTCATCGGTCCCACGTAACTAGAAACCGAGAGCAGAGATACACACGGGGGTGACAAAAGTCATGGGATATCTCCTAATATAGTGTCGGACCTTCTTTTGCCAGCTTTCTGTCGCATGGATTCAACAAGTCGTTGGAGGCACCCTGCAGAAATATTGAACCATGGTGCCTCTATAGCCGTCCATATTTGCAAACGTGTTACCAGTTCACGATTTCTTACACAAACTGACCTCTCGATTATGTCCCATATATGTTCGATGGATGGCCAAATCGCTCGAATTGTCTGGAATGTTCTTCACACAAATCGCCTCCTAACATGACATACTACCATCCATAAAAATTCCATTACTGTTTATGATAACAAAGGCCATCAATGGCTGCAAATTGTCTCCAAGTTGCCAAATATAACCATTCCCTGTCAATGATTGGTTCAGTTGAGCAGTCGTTCCAGTCTATTCCATGTAAACAAAGCCCATACCATTACGGAGGTACCACCAGCTTGATGACAACTTAGGTCCGTGGTTTCGTGGGGTCTGCGCCACACTGGAATCCTACCATTCACTCTCACCAACTGAAATTTGGACTCATCTAGCAAGGCTACAGTTTTCCAGTTGTCTAGGGGCCGACGGATATGGTCACGAACCCAGGAGAAGTGCCGTAGCCCATTAACCCCAAATTTCGCAGCGCAGTCCTAACGGATATTTCCGTCGTGCGTCCCACATTGATTTATGAGGTTATTTCACGCAGTGTTGCTTGTGTGTTAGCGCAGACTACTCTACAGAAACGTCGCTGTTCTCGGTCGTTACGTGAAGGCCACTGCATTGTCTGTGGCGAGGGGTAATGCCTGAAATTTGGTATTCTAGTCACACTCTTGACACTGTGAATCTCGGAATATTGAATTCGCTAATGATTTCCAAAGTGTAATATCCCATGCGTCCAGCTCCAACTACAATTCCGCGTTCAGAGTCTGTTAATTCCCATCTTGCGGCCATAATAACGTGGGAGACCTTTCCGCAAGTCACCTGAGTATCTACAAACGGCAGTTTCGTTAATGCACTGCGGTTTTATACATTTTTTATGCGACATTACCGCGATCTGTATATGTGCATATCGGTATTCCATGGCTTTTGTCACCTCAGTGCATTCTTTGCTCGGCCATGCAGGATGGTACAGTCACATCACATACCCTGGGGCTGGAAATGTGTTATCTGCAGCAAGACAGATAGCAACAAATACAGTTCGACATCATCCTAAGCAGCACGAACTGTCAACACGGCGACCACTGTTGAGACTTTCGTTGAAAAGGTAGCATGGACGGATGCGCCGACAGTGGTGAGCTCAATTACATCACAGGACGTTATAAGTCGTCTTTTGAGACGAAACGCTGTCCCGAGTCGAGAGTGCATAACGATAGATGTACTCGGGTGTGGAGAGTCCAAGAAGAACAACTTTGCCAGTTAGCGTCTCTGATCGTCATACAAGTCCAGAATCTGGTGGATTGGTATGGAGCGTTATTCAAAATGATGAAAATGACTTTAAAATAGCTGGTTGGTCGCAAAGTAATGGTCAGATGATGTTCCTGGGCTCATTTATTACTCATTATGCATTTCGGGCTTGCCGATCTGCAGAAGACCTGATGACAAATTGGTAACAGAAAAATTTCTGTTTTAACAGTCTTGGAAATTATTTTCTTTATTGTTATTTCGTTCCATGTTGGCGGGTCAGAGGTTGTCAGCGGTACAGGCAGCCCGCTCTTCGGTCAATTGATAGTCAAAAGCTAAATGCGGCGAAGAAATAAGAAATAGATAATGGAGATGCTGACACTGGATTTAAAACTTTTTAAAGGTGAAAAATGAGCTGGAAGTTTTAGGGTACGATTGACGACTTCTTGCACTGCTAGTTAAAAACAGTAATAATAAAAGGTAAAATGAAACGCAACAACTGCACAGTTAAAACATGTTGCCGAAACTATGATAATTGAAAGAAGCACTTTTCTGCTGTTAGAAAGTGGAAGGATAGGGAGCCAGTTCTTTTTCGGATAGGTTAACCGGTGAGGACTGGTGCATAGCAGCGATAGGTTGTGGCAGTAGACAGGTGGAGTAGAGGAGAGAGCTGATGACACTAATAATTGTTGGGAAAAGGGGATGTGGAAAGAAAGGCAGATGAAGAGAAAAAGGAGTAAGGAAATGTGGGGAGAAGAGGAAGTCCTGATAAGGTGTATTCGATGGAGCTAATCTGTAGCATGCAGGGTGGGTAAACGTCAGGGCACCGTTCATGATCATGGAGGGGGGGGGGGGAGAGGGGGGGGGAGAGGGGGGAGCATGTTTGAAGTATGTTTGTTTGGGAGAGTATATGGAGGGTGTGTAGGTGGAGGATTGGTGGGATACGTTGGTAAAGTTGGGGAACCATATGGGTATCAGAAAGTGGAGGGGAAACAATAGGATTATTTGAGTCGCATTTATGGATTATGTAGATCTTTGAGGTGTTCAGTGTGAGTGAGGAGAAGGTGAATTTGATGAATTGGTAAAGGATCCGTGTGGGGGAAGGTAAACAGACGCGGAAAGTGAGGTAGAGTGCATGGCGTTCCAGGATCTGGAGGGACTGATAAGACTTGGGTGGGGCAGAGATCCATGCGACATTCATGTAACAAAAAATGGGTCAGAGGAAGGATTTATAGATGTGGAGGAAACTGCATGGGTGCAGTTCGGCCAGTTGGTAGTTTTAGTCCACTGTGGGCTTACCGATGGATGATTATTATGTGAGGTTTCCACACTAGTTGCCGGTTTGTTAATGGTCCAACATACTTTAGTACGTTAGTTAGATGAATAGGACGGTCATAAATGGTAAGGTAGACGTCATGAAGACTGCAGGTGGTGCGTCCAGTAATTATTGCCTGGGTTTTGTAAGGGCCGATCTTGAGGAGCCTTCGCTTACATCAGGAAATAAACTGATTGATTTGGAGGGATCGTTGCGATTTCTGGAGTGTAGGATAGAGAGTGAGGATTGTGGTGTCATCAGCATACTGAAGGAGGCGGGTTGTTGGAAGTGGTTTGGGCAAATTAGTCACTTAGAGAAGATAGGGAAGAGGAGAGATGACGCAGCCTTGGAGCATACCAGCAGTAGGATGGAAACTGTGAGAGTTGGTGCTGTTCATGGTGACAAGGGATGTGTGATTAGAGAGGCAGAATGCAATAAGGTGCACATAATTAATTGGAAGTGCATAAGGTCTTGCAAATTACAGAAGTGTCAGAAATGCTACAACATGACTGAACAACAAAGACATTTAAAACAAAATATATACCATTCAATACAGGGTGAAAATACAATTCTGACAAGAATATCAACTAAACAAAGTTTACCAGTGCACTCAGCAAACAACTTTACGACCTAACGTGTTGCTGCTTACATGCAATTGATGTGGCTGGCAGACAGTCCCACATAACAGAGCCTGTTGACACTAGATGGCGTAAGTGCTGTTCTGCTGCCGTAAATGGCCGATACATAATTGAAAGTGATAACAGCGTCATCTGTAATAAAATTTATACATATTTTTCGTAAAATATAAATAAAAGTTAATGCCAAGGCAAATTTGAAAGACAGCTTACGTAAGTTGGATGGTCTAAGTGCTATCCCTCATCCGTTCCATCCTCTGTTATGCCTGCATTGCCTGGATCTCCACCCCCCACCCCCTTTTATAAGGCCCTCGAAATCCTAGAACGCCACGCACGCCACCTTTCCTTCTGTATCTGCCTTCCTTCCCCCACAATACTCCAGTATCCCCTCATCCCCTTCCCCCACCTCCTCCTTTTCCTCCAACGTCTCTGCATCCTTTACGCTGTCCACACACTTGATCCCCCCACCCTCTGGTTTCCTCCTTCCTCTCCACCCCCGCCCGTTGCCGCACCTTTTTCGCGGTATCCCTACCTCTCTCCACCTCCGCACCCTCCAATACAAAGAGAAACAAAACTAGGAAGCTATGTTAATGGTTAAAAGTTGCTAAGTAAACCATAAAATATATAGAAAAGCATAGCCTAACCGAATGCCGATGCTTTCAGCTCTCTTATGTGGGACTATCTGCCAGCCACATCGCTTAGCTGCAAGCAGTAAACGTGTTAACTCATAAATTTATTTGCTGAGTAGGCCAGTAAACTTTGTTTCATTCTACATTCACTGATATTTTTGTCATGTAGTTTCATTGTGTACTAAATGGTATGTACTTTGTTTTAAACGTCTTCGCTTTTCACTCATTTTCTAGCATACGTCGACTCTTAAGACAGTTTTGTAAATTTGCAAGACTGTAAAACAGTAACTTTTCTATTACCAAATTGTCACCAGGTCAAATGAAGATGGGCTGAGCCCGATACGATGATGAATAATAAATGGGTCAAGAAACACCCTGTAGCTATAACTTTCTGACCTACCAGCTATTTTAAAGCCGTTTTCATTATTGTGATTGTAATGGTCACATGTCTCTACTACGACTTTCAGTCACGTCTACGATAGAGTGTTATTCACTACACAACTTGACCACCCCCGTTCGCATAGCCAAGAATTTGGACAGCAGGCGTTGCATACCTGACGCGTTAAAGCTGGTAGCTGAAGCCTATCTTAGAGGTCTCCATGACTTTATTTTTCAATGAGGTAACGTAAAACTGTATCTTACCTTGCTGCCCTGACCTACCTCGATACAGAGAGTGTGCTACTATTGCCCTGCGCAGCACATTATCCAGGCCTCACATCCTTTGAAAACATCTGGTGATGGTTTTCCGAAAGACTGGTACGCCACTAATCACCAGAAACCACAACTCCTGAACTAGCAAGGAATGGTGTATGCGTTTCTGTCACCCAGACTCAGTCTGACTCGGTGCCCAGCCAGGCTATAGCCATTGTTCCTACCCAAGGTGACAGCCTCACTCAGTTTCGCATACTGTACACCACAAAATAACATGCAAAACAATCACCCATTATTTCTACTCTAGGTGTGGCCATATCATTATTTGCTATGCCTCTTGGGGTTGAATGTTTAAAGGTGAGCAGTGTATTTTATATATGTATCGTATTGCTTATGTAATTCAGTGACGGACACTTAAAGAGACAGTAGATACTGCAAACCAGAGATGAGCAAGTGCTATCTATTTCAGACCTCGATGTAAAATCTAAGCGTCCCTGCGTTCCTTCCAGTTCAATAGCAACGTTCCGAGCATTAAGGCATCCGACGGCCCATGAAGTACTGACTGGTGTCCTTGTACTGTATCAGACTGAACTTAGCAATCAGCGGTACTAACCGAGACGTGCTCTGTTGGTGGAAGAAATAGGAGCAAAGACCGTGGCTCCATTTACTGTCGGCAAAGTGGCGTTATCTTGCAATAATATTACATTCATCGGTAATTTTAGGCTTCATTTAACAAACTATTTAGGAAAAGAGTGAGCCATTTCTCCAGAGTCCATTCCAATGAACTCCTTATTTTTGTGACCTCCTTACATTCAATAAAACTGCCAATATTTGGGTTGACATTGTAGGCAATCCTCATCAGGATGACTACTTGGAGATTGCGGTTGCTGCTTAATTTTCTATATAAAAGTAAATGTTCGTTTGAACAACCGACAGGTCTTCAGCGACTGCTTTAAAATTTTACACTACGTCGAATCGAATACGCTCGTGTTTTTATATACCTATTTTTATGTAATATGTGAAGAGGAAACATTATTGCGAAAGACCTTGAAAAGTTCTGGAGAGATGAACTTAAAATTTTTACCCAATACTCTCATGAAAATCTGGAACGACATAGGCTATATATGTATATATTTGTGAAACATTCATGGGTTTTCGGATTATGATTAGAATACTACTACAGAATATGAATATCTGAACATGCAATAACAATGAACAGCCCTTACGGTCAGAAAGATCAGGGAACAGGAAATGGACAGAGAGGTGGGAGGAAACAGAGATAGGAAGCAGTAAGGTTCAAATGGCTCTGAGCACTATAGGACTTAACATCTGAGGTCATCAGTCCCCTATAACTTAGAACTACTTAAACCTAACTAACCTAAGGACATCATACACATCTATGCCCAAGGTAGGGTTCGAACCTGCAACCGTAGCAGTCACGCGGTTCCGGACTGAAGCGCCTAGAACCACACGGCCACCGCGGCCGGCTGAAGAGGTAAGGAAGAGATGGGTAGAGAGAGGGTGCAGGAGGAGGTGAAGAGAGAGGAGGTGGAGAAGATCGACATAGAAAGGGGAGAAGTGGTGATGGACAGAGAGAAAGGGGGAGATGGGTGGGGCAGGAGAGAGGAGGAGGAATGAGAGAGGGAGGAGGGAGAATCAGAGAGGGAGGAGGGACAATGAGAGAGGGAGTAGGGGGAATGAGAGAGGGGGGAGGGAGAATGAGAGAGGGGGAGGGAGAATGAGAGAGGGGGGAGGGAGAATGAGAGAGGGAGGAGGGAGAATGAGAGTGGGAGGAGGGAGAATGAGAGAGGGAGGAGGAAGAATGAGAGAGGGAGGAGGGGGAATGAGAGAGGGAGGAGGGAGAATGAGAGAGGGAGGAGGGAGAATGAGAGAGGGAGGAGGGCGAATGAGAGAGGGAGGAGGGAGAATGAGAGAGGGAGGAGGGAGAATGAGAGAAGGAGGAGGGAGAATGAGAGAGGGTGGAGGGAGAATGAGAGATGGAGGAGGAGGTTTACAGAGACAGTTGGAGAGAAGGAGATAGGGATGTATCTCCAGTTCCCATATGTGTAGAAACGTATACTTTCTGCTTCTTTCTTTTTCATTTAACCAGATTGAGCCACAGCCTCACGTGGTCGGCACCGGCTAATGTGTAAAACTGTAAATATCAAACTGCATCCACAAGCTTCAACTAGCCTCATTGATGAAGGCTGCCTGATAGCGACCGAAACGATGGCATTTTTATTACAGATGACACACTCACACACCCAGAAGCACGTAACTGTAACGCTTAAAATGTTTTGTAGCTTTAGCTAAACGGCGAACGTGTACGGCCACAAATACAAGGGCAGCAGCAATGGAGGAATAACTCTTATGGGAAAAAGCTTACGAAATGGTCACCCAAGTATAGAATGATACTGCGGGAAGGCGGTAATGTGGAAGAATAGATATCCCAAGGTCTCGGGGTCAAAACTAAGTCCATCCTACAAATTTAATCTGTCACTTATCCCTTACTGAACTTTGCCAATGTTTGTCGATGCGAAAAATGCCGGAATCCACGTCAAACTGCAGGCCCCGCTGTTACTGGCTGGGTAAGCCAGTTGAAAGGTCGGAGGAAGGCAACCGCATACCACCTCCAATAGATCATAGTCTGCGAAATGATGACAGCTTTACTTTTTAAATAAACCAAACGTAGTTCGTTCGAAAGTTCCATTTTTGCATGCCTGTGACATCAAAACCTGTTACCACATAACATTCAATGCCGTGCTGTTAAACCCTGCGCTTGTGCCATGCTTGGATCCCCGTGGCACGCTATTCAGAAGGTGGTCGAGACGTTGCTGTTGACGCCCGTCCCATGCTTCGACAACGGTTCTACTGCTGCCATCCAATGAGTGAGAATCACTGGCATGCTCTAGTAGGTTCACCCCATAGGATGCTGAAGGCAGTTACTTCCGGTTGACTCTCGCCTCCTGGAGGAAAGCGTAAACTTGGCGCTCTCGGTATGGTCGTGCATGATCGCCTTGGAAGGCGAAACCTTCACCAAAATGTCACATTTAGCGCTAGATATTAGATTGGTGGTCCTGATACTGAACAGCTCTAGGATTCGGCACATGTACATGATACCGTCAGAATATGACTGACATACATCCCCCATCCCCTGTGAAACTTCTTGAATATTCCATTGGCACCTCGCCGCCTTCATAAACTTTCACGCCGGTCATCAGGTGTCAGACTTCCATTGGTGAAGCGGATCCGACACTACTCATTCAGAAATAATTCAAAATACCCCGTTGCCCACTTGCTAATTTACTGACAACTTTTCCTGCCGTAAAGTAACGGCAGGGTCTAAGTTTGAGGTATGTTGAGAGATTGAACGGTGCTCACGTGCCGCATTCTTGCTTTCAAGACAGAAGATGTCTAGCGTTGTACGGACAGCACTGAGAATAGAGATCGACTTGTCCCCCATTACATAAACAACTAGAGACAGAGATTTCTTGTAGTCGTAAGAGCGTTGGGGAAGAGGTTTTCGACCAAATCACGCACAAACTGTGCAAGTCGTGAGGGTTATACTAAACCCTTTTCAGTAACTTATTTTTGGAGAATTAGTATTACTCTCCTGCATATCAAAACTGGAATACCACAAAGCCGTGAAACTACAAATGACCAACTGACATGAAGTATACCACATACTAGGATACGCAAATGGTTAGTATTTCACTGCAACCGCTCAAAATAGATAGTAGAAACGTCATTTACATTATGACTTTTTATTGTCATCAGTCTGCTGACTGGTTTGATGCGGCCCGCCACGAATTCCTCTCCTGTGCAAGCCTCTTCATCTCTGAGTAGCACTTGTAACCTACGCCCTAAGTTTGCTGCATGTAATCCAATCTCTGTCTTCCTCTACAGTTTGTGCTCTCTGCAGCTCCCTCTAGTATCATGTAAGTCATTCCCTCATGTCTTGAAAGATGTCCTATTATCCTGCACCTTCTCCTTATCAGTCTTTTCCACATATCAGTCCACATTCGTCTGTAGCACCACATCTCAAATGCATCGATTCTCTTCTGTTCCGGTTTTCCCACAGTCCATGTTTCACTACCACACAATGCTGTACTCCAGACGTACATTCTCAGAAATTTCTTCCTCAAATTAAGGCAGATATTTGATATTAGTAGACTTCTCTTGGCCAGGAATGCCCTTCTTGCCATTGCTAGTCTGCTTTTGATATCCTCCTTACTCCGTCCGTCATTGGTTATTTTACGGCCTAGGTAGCAGAATTCCTTAACTTCATCTACTTCGAGACCATCAATCCTGATGTTAAATTTCTCACTGTTCTCATTGCTACTGCTTCTCATTACCCTCGTCTTTCTTCTATTTACTCTCAGTCCACAATCTGTACTCATTAGACTGATTCCGTTCAGCAGATTATGTAATTCTTCTTCACTTTCACTCAGGGTAGCAATGTCATCAGGGAATCGAATCATTGATATCCTTTCACCTTGAATTTTAATTCCACTCCTGAACCTTTCTTTTATTTCCATCATTGATTTCTCGACGTACAGAATGAACAGTAGGGGCGAAAGGCTACATCCTTGTCTTACACCATTTTTAATACGAGCACTTCGTTCTTGGTTGTCCACTATTATTATTCCCTCTTGGTTGTTGTACATATTGCATATGACCCGTCTCTACCTATAGCTCAACCCCACTTTTTTCAGAATTTCGAAAATCATGCACCATTTTATATTGTCGAACGCTTTTTTTAGGTCCACAAATCCTGTGAACTTGTCTTGATTTTTCTTTAGTCTTGCTTCCATTATTAAGCGCAACGTCAAAATTGCCTCTCTCGTGCCTTTACCTTTCCTAAAGCCAAACTGATCGTCATCTAGCGCATCCTCAATTTTATTTTCCCTTCTTCTCTATATTATTCTTGTAAGCAAATTGGATGCATGAGCTGTTAAGCCGATTGTGCGATAATTCTCGCACTTGTCAGCTCTAGCCGTCATCGGAATTGTGTGGATGATGCTTTTCCGAAAGTCAGATGGTATGTTGCCAGACTCATACGTTCTACACACCAACGTGAATAGTCGTTTTGTTGCCACTTCTCCCAACGACTTCAAAAATTCTTGGAATGTTATCTATCCCTTCTGCCTTATTTGATCTTAGCTCCTCCAAAGCTCTTTTAATTTCTGATTCGAATACTGGATCCCCTATCTCTTATAATTCGACTCCTGTTTCTTCTTCTATCATATCAGACAAATCTTCCCCCTCATGGAGGCTTTCAGTGTGTTCTTTCCACCTATCCCCTTCTCCACTGCACTTAACAGTAAAATTCTCGTTGCACTCTTAATGTTATCACCCTTGCTGTTAATGTTACCGAAGATTGTTTAGACTTTCCTGTATACTGAGTCTGTCCTTCCGACAATCATTTCTTTTTCGACTTCTTCACATTTTTCCTGCAGCCCTTTCGTCTTAGCTTCCTTGCACTTCCTATCTGTTTCATTCCTCAGCGACTTGCATTCCTGTATTCCTGTTTCCCGGAACATATTTGCACTTCCTCCTTTCATCGTTTCAGTTGAAGTATTTCTTCTGTTACCCATGGTTTCTTCGCAGTTACCTTCTTTGTACCTACGTTTTCCTTCCCAACTTCTGTGATGGCCCTTTTTAGAGGTGTCCAATCCTCTTCAACTGTAGTGCCTACTGAGCTATTCCTTATTGCTATACCTATAGCCTTAAAGAACTTCAACCGTATCTCGTCATTCCTTAATTCTTCTGTATCCCACTTCTTTGCCTATTGATTCTTCCTGATTAATGTCTTAAACCTCAGCCTACTCTTCATCACTACCACATTGTGATCTGAGTCTATATCTGCACCTGGGTACACCTTACAATCTGGTATCTGATTTCGGGATCTCTGTCTGACAATGATGTAATCTAACTGAAATCTGCCCACATCACCCGGCCTTTTCCAAGTATACCTCCTCCTCTTGTGATTCTTGAATAGAGTATTTAACTATTCCTAACTGAAATTTGTTACAGAACTCAATTAGTCTTTCTCCTCTATCATTCCTTGTCCCAAGCCCATATTCTCCTGTAATCTTTGCATCTTGTCCTTCCCCTACAACTGCAATCCAGTCCCCCATAACTATTAGATTTTCATCCCCCTTTACATACTGTATTACGCTTCCAGTATCCTCATACGCTTTCTGTATCTCTTCATCTTCGGATTGCAGCGTCGGCATGTATACCTAAACCATCGTTGTCGGCGTTGGTTTGCTGTCGATTCTGATAAGAACAAATCTCTCACTGAACTGTTCACAGTAACATACTCTCTGCCCTGCCTTCCTATTCATAACGAATCCTACTCCAGTTATACCATTTTCTGCTGCTGTTGATATTATCCTATACTCATCTGACCAGAAATCCTTGTCTTGTTTCCCTACTATTTCTGGATTGAGCCTTTGCATCTCCCTTTTCAGATTTTCTAGTTTCCCTAGCACGTTCAAGTTTCTGATATTCCACGCTCCGAATTCTAGAAAGTAGAGTGTTCAATCTTTTTCACATGGTAACCTCACCCTTTGCAGTCCCCTTCCGGAGATCCGAATGGGGGACTATTCTGGGAGCTTTTGCCAATGGAGAGACCATCATGATACTTCTTCAATGACAAGCCACATGTCCTTTAGATACACGTCACGTGTCTTTAATGCAGTGGTTTTTATTGTCTTCTGCATCCTCATGCCGTTGATCATTGCTGAGTCTTCAGTCTTTAGGGTCAGTTTACCACCCCTAGGACAAGAGAGTGCCCTGAACCTCTGTCCGCTCCTCCGCCCTCTTTGACAAGGTCGTTGGCGGAATGAGGGATGACTTCTCTTGCCGGATTATTAATCAAATTTAAGTAGCGGTGGGACTCGAACCCGGGATCGAAGACGTTTTGATTACGAATCGAAGACGCTACGCATAGGCCACGATACATGGTTTAGATTAGGTTTTCACTCAGAAAGCCCTCTCTATAAAGAGGGGGGCGGGGGTAGGGGGAGGCGGTTGCAACTTTTAAAAATATTATAATTCAGTGAGTTACTTTATACTTTAAACTTTTGAAAAAAATATTTGTTATTAATGAATTATTTCAGCAGATCCCACACATGTTTTAAAATTTAAGTCTTATTGGTAGATTTCACTTTCCCCAATAGATATTTCATTCAAAATTTCCAGATGCAGGGCCTTATTTAAACAGCAATATCTATTTAAAAAGTGTGTTGAGAGTAGGAGTCAGAAACAGTGAAAGAAATTTGCATATTTTTCTTTTTTGTGGGGGTCATAATCTCGATAGTAGACGTTATTGAAAGTGGGTGTATAACTGTTAGGTGTGTGCTAAAAGGTATTTTCAGGTTCTAGAACATACTTACACATCATTACCTCTTAAAGAAGTATGTTGTTAATATAACAAAGTAATAAATTTTGCATTTTTAAATTTACTTTAGGGTGGGCACGAGCAAGAAATTGCTACCAGCAGGTGCAGGAACTGAACTGACAGGATCGTGGCTTAGCGAGATTGTGGTTTATCATTCGACTATAGTGCTACTCACGTTGGGCGGGATCCCATGACAGTCATTTGAATATGGAATCGATGGATTCAGGAGGACCGTACTCAAAGCCATGCAGGTTCTCAGCGGTAACACACGACCAGCGGCTGAGAGGTCCAACGTTCTGTCGGCCGTGCAAAACCATACAGTCACGCAAGTGTGTTGAGTTAGGATAAGAACTTATTTAGAGCTAAAAAAAAAAAGATCTTCACGCGGACAGTGTGACGACGTCTGGAGCACCAAACTCTCAGTGCAGTGACCACTGTTGCTACTTCCAGTGACGCGTCAGCGGAAAGAGATGTCTATACTGGTGAGTCCAACGGAAATATGGGCTCAGGAATGGCATAACGAACGTCGTCTTTTTAAGCGAGTCCCGGTCCAGTGTACAGCACCACAATGGACGTATCCCAGCGCGGACGGTGTGGAGGTTCTGAGGAGAACGAACGACTAGGTGCCAATCGTTCAAAGTCATGTGCCCATCCTCCGTGAAGACATGGGTTGGCATAAGGTATACAACACGAACACCTCTGGTTCACATGCCCAGTAATTTCGGCAGTAGGCATTACGTATCTAACGTGTTAAGGCTGAGGCTCCCCCTATCTTTAACGTCTCCGTGAGTTAACATTCAACACGATAACACAAGACCGCATGTTAACCGGAATATCCTGACATACTTCGATGCAGAAAGCGTTCGAGCGTTGGCTGGGCATAGCACATTCTCTAGATACACATTCAGTCTCTCAGAGCGATATGGCCGAGCGCTTCTAGGCGCTTCAGTCTGGAACCGCGCGACCGCTACGGTCGCAGGTTCGAATCCTGCCCCCCGAATGGATGTGTGTGATGTCCTTAGGTTAGTTAGGTTTTAAGTAGTTCTAAGTTCTAGGGGACTTATGACCTCAGATGTTCAGTCCCATAGTGCTCAGAGCCATTTGAACCATTTTTTTTTTTTTCAGAGCGACAAGAGACTGTTACGTCATCATTTGCGAGCCACTAAGATTGGCAAACTCTAACATGGGATGATTTACTTGCATCTTTCATCCAGTCACAGGCCGCCTCGATAGCCACGCAGCTTAGAGTAATTGTTGTTAGGTACTAGACTAGCACCTCTTATTCCCCAGATTATCCATGAATTTAATCACGCATTCTTCCAGCTACACTGTATAAGGGCAATAATTCAAATATTGTTATCTGCGATCGTTCCTAGTGCTGCAGATGGCCAGCAGTGCTGTAACATTCAACTGATGAAGTGAGATCTGGAAGTACTTTACGTCGTGTCACAGCGACTATGAATGGAAACAAAGTACTTAATGTGGAACATGTGGCTCATAACGACAATGTGAGAGAATAGTCTGCCGTGCGGGGCCACAGCCAAAGTCGAGGTTTGGCGGCTTCACCTTAGTGGCCTCGGCCAGAGCGGTACCCAGCTGTAGTGTCGATAGGCTAAGAGCGCGAATATTTTGATCTATAATATTGTTGGTGCTTTCTTACGTGTGCAGGCATCGATGGCAGTGTCGCTGGTCCCGAGGAGTGAGGACGGAGAGTATTGTCGACAGTGAACCGGTTGGTGAAAATAAACTAAGGTACATAAACTAAGATACAATAAGCCGACGCTTACATAACCGCCTGTTCGAACCCCACTTCCACCAAAACCGTACAGTCTTGTTCAAGAGAACCAGTTGTTTGGCATACTACCAAATAAGGACTGACGCGGGACGTGATTTCCATTACTCGGAAAGGGAGTAAATAACCGAATTAACGAGACCGATGTCAGGCGAAAAAACTGAGAGTGGAGGTGGAACTGCCCAGTGGGAGCGGGCAGTCGGGGGAACACCAGATGTGTGAACGGGCGCCAGCTCGGACGTTTAAGAGGCCACATCTCAGAGGCGCGCCCGCACCGTGGTCTGCCGCAGTTCCGGCGGAGCGCGGCGCGGCCGCCGCCTGTCGCGGCCGGGACCCGAGTTACTGCTGCGTAATGGCGCGCGGCCCGCAGATAACTGCTGGCCCTCCATCACGGTCAGCCGCACAATGGACGATTACCTGGCCGGGTCGCCTCGTCATAACGACGACGACGCGGAGCTGCCGCGACACACTTGGCCGATACCGGGCTCCAACGCCGGCGCGCCACTCATCCTGTCCGGACTGCTCTACTGCTGGTACACAGCCGGAATTATTGGAGGGACTTCCTAGGACCCCTCCAAGCGTCCAAATTCCCCCAGAACGACTTTGCGCTGGTCGATGGAAAAAGTAATATTATACGTAAATGGAAGGTGGAGAGGGGGAGAAAGGAAAGGAAGTGGATCACTGCTGTCATCTACATCTACATACATACTCCGCAGTCCACCATACGGGGTTAGCCACTGGACTCGCATTCGGGAGGACGACGGTTCAATCCCGCGTCCGGCCATCCTGATTTAGGTTTTCCGTGATTTCCCTAAATCGCTCCAGGCAAATGCCGGGATGGTTCCTTTCAAAGGGCACGGCCGACTTCCTTCCCCGTCCTTCCCTAATCCGATGAGACCGATGACCTCGCTGTCTGGTCTCTTTCCCCCAAAACCAACCAACCAACCACCATACGGTGCGTGGCGGAAGGTACCTCGTACCACAACTAGCATCTTCTCTCCCTGTTCCACTCCCAAACAGAACGAGGGAAAAATAACTGCCTATATGCCTCTGTACTAGCCCTAATCTCTCTTATCTTATCTTTGTGGTTTTTCCGAGAAATGTAACTTGGCGGCAGTAAAATTGTACTGCAGTCAGCCTAAAATGCACTTTCTCTAAATTTCCTCAGTAGAGATTCACGAAAAGAACGCCCCCTTTCCTCCAGAGACTCCCACCCGAGTTCCTGAAGCATTTCCGTAACACTCGCGTGATGATCAAACCTACCAGTAACAAATCTAGCAGGCCGCCTCTGAATTGCTTCTATGTCCTCCCTCAATCCGACCTGATAGGGATCCCGAACGCTCGAGCAGTACTCAAGAATAGGTCGCATTAGTGTTTTATAAGCGGTCTCTTTTACAGATGAACCACATCTTCCCCAAATTCTACCAATGAACCGAAGACGACTATCCGCCTTCCCCACAACTGCCATTACATGCTTGTCCCACTTCATATAGCTCTGCAATGCTACGCCCAAATATTTAATCGACGTGACTGTGTCAAGCGCTACACTGCTAATGGAGTATTCAAACATTACAGGATTCTTCTTCCTATTCATCTGCATTAATTTACATTTATCTATATTTAGAGTTAGCTGCCATTCTTTACACAAGTCACAAATCCTGTCCAAGTCATCTTGTATCCTCCTACAGTCACTTAACGACGACACCTTCCCGTACACCACAGCATCATCAGCAAACAGCCGTACATTGATATCCACCCTATCCAAAAGATCATTTACGTAGATAGAAAACAACAGCGGACCTACCACACTTCCCTGGGGCACTCCAGATGATACCCTCACTTCCGATGAACACTCACCATCGAGGAAAACGTACTGGGTTCTATTACTTAAGAAGTCTTCGAGCCACTCACATACTTGGCAACCAATTCCATATGCTCGTACCTTAGTTAGGAGTCTGCAGTGGGGCACCGAGTCAAACGCTTTCCGCAAGTAAAGGAATATGGCATCCGTCAGATATCCTTCATCCATGGTTCGCAAGACATCATGTGAAAAAAGGGCGTTTCGTAGGAGCGATGCTTTCTAAAGCCGTACTGAAGGAAATTCATTATATTCGAACTGAGAATATGTTCGAGAATCCTGCAACAAACCGATGTTAAGGATATTGGTCTGTAATTTTGAGGATCCGTCCTTCTACCCTTCTTATATACAGACGTCACCTGCGCTTTTTTCCAGTCGCTCGGGACTTTACGTTGGGCAAGAGATTCGCGATAAATGCAAGCTAAGTAAGGAGCCAATACAGTAGTGTACTCTCTGTAAAACCGAACTGGAATCCCATCAGTACCTGGCGATTTATTTATTTCCAACGCATTCAGCTGCTTCACAACCTCAGAGATGTCTATCACTATGCCCTCCATACGGGAATCTGTACGAAACTCAAACGGCGGTATGTTTGTACGATCCTCCTGCGTGAAAGATTTCTCAATTTAAAATTTCAGCTTTCGTTTTGCTCTCCTCTGTTGCCAGGGACCTAACGCAGAATCAGTGGCGACGCATGAAAATGTTTTCCGGACCGGGAATCGAATCCGGGATATCCTACTTGCTAGGCAGGTGAAGGAACCACTGCACCATCCTGGACACAGCGTTATTGTAACTACGCGTACCACACTGAAGGGCCAAAGAACCTGGTAGCACTGCCTAATATCGTATAGAGCCCTCGCGACCTCGCAGAAGTGCCGCAACATGACGTGGCATGGACTCGACTAATGTCTGAAGTAGTGCTGGAGGAAACTGAAACCATGAGTCCTGCAGGGCTGTCCATAAATTCGCAAGAGCACAAAGGGGTGGAGATCTCTTCCGAAAAGCACACTGCAAGGCATCCCAGATACGCCCAATAATGTTCGTGTCTGGTCAGTTTGATGGCCAGCGGAAGTGTTTGAACTCAGAAGAGTGTCCCTGGAGGAATTCTAGACGTATGTGGTGTCGCATTGTCCTGCTGGAATTGCTCAAGTCCGTCGGAATGCACAATGGACATCAATGGATGCAGGTGATCAGACACGATGCTTACATGTCACCTGTCAGAGTCGTATCTAGCCGTGTCAGAAGTCCTATATCACTTCAACTGCAGACGCCGCACCATAACAGAGCCTCCACCAGCTTAAACAGTCCCCTACTGACATGACGAGTTCATGGAGTCATGAGGTTGTCTCCATAACAATGTACGTCCATCCGCTGTATACAATTTGAAACGAGACTCGTGCTATCAGGCATCAACAATGTCGGTGTTCACGGTCGCAGGTGAGGCGTAAAGCTTTTTGTCGTGCAGTCATCAACGGTACACTAGCGGATCTACGGCTCCGAAAGCCCCTGTCGGTGATGTTTCGTTGAATGGTTCGCACGCTGATATTTGTTAATGTTCCAGCATTGAAATCTACAGCAATTTGCGAAGCGGTTGTACTTCTGTCACGCTGAACCACTCTCTTCAGTCGTCGTTGGTCCCGTTCTTGCAAGATCTCTTTCCGGCCGCAGTGATGTCGGGGGTTTGATGTTTTACCGGATTCCTGATATTCACGGTACACTCGTGGAATGATTGTACACTGTGTGGCTGGTCCCGGCGGAGGTTCGAGTCCTGCCTCAGGCATGGGTGTGTGTGTTTGTCCTTGGGATGATTTAGGTTAAGTAATGCGTAAGCCTAGGGACTGATGACTTTAGCAGTTAAGTCTCATAAGATTTCACACACATTTGAACATTTTTTTGAATGATTGTACTGGAAGATCCCCACTTCGTCGCTACCTCGGAGATGCTGTATCCCATCGCTCGTGAACCGACTATAACACCACGTTCAGACTCACTTAAATATTGATAACCTGCCATTGTAGCAGCAGTAACCGATGTGACAACTGCGCCACACGCTTGTTGTCTTATATAGGCGTGTTGTATTCTGCCTGTTTACATACCTCTGTATTTCAATACCCATGCCTATACCAGTTTCCTTGGCGCTTCAGTGTATCTCGGCATGCCTCACGCCGATCCACACTTCCATCGAGCGCAACCTATCCGCAGCCCCTGTTCTTTTCCTCCATGTTCGCTCTCTGAGATTAGCACAGGAGGTCGGACGTATCTGTGCATCCGCGCAGAAGAATAGAAATTTGAAAATTTGTAGTAAGGTCTTATGGGACCAAACTGCTGAGGTCATCGGTCCCTAAGCTTACACACTACTGAAACTAACTGACGCAAAGGACAACACACACATACATGCCGGAGGGAGGGAGCCGAACCTCCGTCAAGGGGAGCCGCGCGGACCGTGACAAGACGCCGTAGACCGCTCCCCTACCCCGCGCGGCGCAGAAGAATGTGGATCCATTGCCCAGCTAAGCGATGAATGCGTGGTGTCTGTTATTTCGGACACCATGCATTCATATTGTATATGAAGACAGCAGACGTTAGGAAAATGTTCACTCAATCTAGTACATTACCTCTGAACCCCTTCTAACGTCAATGGAATGGAATGATAGCAGAGGAGTAGTTGCATATGCTGATGACTTCCTCCTTGTCAGAGCGACAAACTCGGGAGATCACCTTGATGCGGAAACATCAGCAGTATTACAAACCATGAGCAGTCGGTGTACTACAAATAAACTCACCACTGCGGCAAATCAAACACTCTACATTATCAGTTCTTGAAAACACCCACAAGTCGCACAGAGGTAGATGTGGAACTCTGTGGCCGTGTCCACGTCCACAATAACATATACCAAGGTCTTCAGACCGGTATCGCGCGCTGCTAGCGAGACACATGCAGTGTTTGTTTACTGCGGTGCAGAAGTCAACATACACTTCGAGTCTGTCGTTAGTTGCAAGAGAGACGTTGAAGTGAATACAGTGCAAGGATTGTGGTTGATATAATAGACGTGTGTTGTAATACGTAATTCGATCACGTAACACGGAATCAAAAATAACCGAAATACCAGTCGAGGTTAGGAAAAATGTGATTGAGCTCAGTAAAAAGGGCTTTTCACTGCGGAAAATTGGGGAAATTCTTAGAAGTAGCTATGCAAGTCTCCAAACCGTAAAAAGAAATTACAGGGATCGAGAAAATGTAGAAAACAAAGCTAGATGTGGACTGCGACCACGACACATCATTAGAAAAGCGAATGCCTATGCCAGAACTAAAGCTACGGAGTTGGCATTAGATGTCGAAAATACTAGTGGAAATAATGTTCACCCCATAACAGTACGAAGACTGCTGCCTAATCATGAGTTTGGAAGTAGAACAGCAAGGAAGAAACCGTTCATAAGCAGGGTAAATGAACAGAAGCGCCTAGAATGTGCATCTCTGCACAGAAATAAAGATTCCACGTTTTGGAATACAATACTTTTCACGGATGAGAGTAAGTTTAACATCTTCCATTGTGATGGAGAGCAAAAGGTGTGGCGAAAAAGGAATGAAAGTTGGAAGAAGAGAAATCTTGTCCCATCAGTCAAATATGGTGGAGGAAATGTTCTTGTGTGGGGTTGCATATCTGGAGTTGGATTTGGGAATTTGCTATTTATTGACGGTATTATGGATAAATGGAAGTATCTCACCATCTGATAGGAGAATCTGAAGTAATCTGCGTAGAAACTGGGACTAAGAACACACTGGGTGTTCCAACAAGATAATGACCGCAAGATACGGCCATCGTCGTAAAAGAATGGCTGCTTTACAATGTACCAAAACAGCTGCATTCACCTCCCCAGTCACCAGACATTAACCCAATTGAACATTTTTGGGGAGAACTAAAGCATAGGATAAAAAAATGCAACACCAAAAGCAAAGATGGTTTAAAAACAGCCTTAGTGAAAGAGTGTAACAATTTTATACCTGATTACATAAAAAAAGTTGGTGGAATCTATGCCTCTACGTTCGGAAGGTATGATCAAAGCAAAAGGTGGTAATAGAAAATATTAAATTGGGCTTGAAAATGGACATCACAGTGTACGTTTAGTTTTGTACCTGACCGCTGTTTCATTTCAGATGTCAGTATATGGAATTACCATTAATTATGCAGTGTATACGTTGTTTTTCAGTTTCTAACATGTCTGTTTATGTCACAGAAAGTGAATACATAATATTTTCTTGATTGATTTTTGACTTCAAGTGTTAATTTTAGGGTGTATGTAGACTTTAGTGTCTTACTGTGGTTTAAAGTTGGCTGACAGCACTAAAGATTAAGGTAGCTGTACTATAGTACTCAAACATCCGTTTAAAGTACGTTTAGATCACAGTAGTGAGTGATGACATTGACAGCGCCAAACATACAGTATAATACAGCCAGCTTAATCTTTAGTACTCTCAGCCAGTTTTAAACAGTATATGCTGATGATGCTCTTGTTCATTTGTAGAGTGAAACTGGTAAATACAAAATATTAAGTGCGACTTGCGACTGTTATCAAACACTACCCCCTGCAGTCAATGCCTGATCTTTCTGACTTCAAATTAGGTTCCAAAAAAACTTACGAAGGAACCTTACAGCTAAACTAGACTGAAGGGGCAGAAAAAGAAACGTGCTTACAAGATACTTACAAGGGAACCTCCCCATCACACCCCTCTCAGATTTAGTTGTAAGTTGGCACAGTGTATAGTCCTTGAAAAACTGAACACAGATCAATCGAGAAAACAGGAAGAAGTTATGTGGAACTATGAAAAAAATAAGCAAAATACACAGACTGAGCAATCCATGCGAAAGATAGGCAACATCAAGGGGAGTGTGAGCTCAGGAGCGCCATGGTCCCGTGGTTAGCGTGCGTAGTTGAGGAACGAGAGGTCCTTGGTTCAAGTCTTCCCTCGGGTGAAAAGTTTACTTTCGTTATTTTCGCAAATTTATTATCTGTCCGTTCGTTCAATGACGTCTCTGTTCACTGTAGTAAGTTCGGTGTCTACGTTTTGCGACCGTACCGCAAAACCGCGCGATTAGTAGACGAAAGGACGTGCCTCTCCAATGGGAACCGAAAACATTTGATCGTAAGGTCATAGGTCAACCGATTCCTCCACAGGAAAAAATGTCTGATATATTCTATACGACACTGGTGACGGCATGTGCGTCACACGACAGCGATATGTTGTCTACCCAGCTAACTTGTACACTTGGCGAATGGGTAAAAAGATTCTTCTACCTTGCTCGATTTACGTTTTCGTGTGGATGTGATAACCACTCCCAAATAAGTGCTTAGGTGTAGCGTCCCCATACTACGGCGCAGTTACCTCGCATCGGACGGACGGACGGACAGATAATAATTGTCTTAAAATAAAAAATTAAACTTTTTCACGCGAGGGAAGACTTGAACCAAGGACATCTCGTACCGCAGCTGCTCACGCTAACCACGGGACCATGGCGCTCCTGAGGTCACATCCTCCTTGATGTTGACTATCATGCACATGGACTTCTCAGTTTTTATATTTTGCTTATTTTTTTCATAGTCTCACAAAACTTCTTCCTGTTTTCTCGATTGATCTGTGTTCAGGTTTTCAAGGCCTATCCACTGTGCCAACTTATAACTAAATCTGAGGGGGGTGCGATGGGGAGGTTCCCTTGTTAGGGATATTCCTAGAACAGAAATCATACTTTAATCGACACATTAAAAGTTGCAGAAACGTCGTGCAAGTCACTCCATAAGCTTGCCGGGATCAGTACAGTGAATGACAGATTTCCCACGACTATAATACGATCATAACAGTGCGCTGTCGTAGAGTCTGGTTTGCTAGCAGCACGTGGGCACATCGACTCTGCATCGCGGCTAATATCGTGGCGGTAAGGCGCGGACAGAGGAGTGTGCTCCTGCGTCTGGAGGTGGAGTTACTGTGCGTGCTGCTCGGGATATACACCACAGAAATAACTACACTCCTGGAAATGGAAAAAAGAACACATTGACACCGGTGTGTCAGACCCACCATACATGCTCCGGACACTGCGAGAGGGCTGTACAAGCAATGATCGCACGCACGGCACAGCGGACACACCAGGAACCGCGGTGTTGGCCGTCGAATGGCGCTAGCTGCGCAGCATTTGTGCACCGCCGCCGTCAGTGTCAGCCAGTTTGCCGTGGCATACGGAGCTCCATCGCAGTCTTTAACACTGGTAGCATGCCGCGACAGCGTGGACGTGAACCGTATGTGCAGTTGACGGACTTTGAGCGAGGGCGTATAGTGGGCATGCGGGAGGCCGGGTGGACGTACCGCCGAATTGCTCAACACGTGGGGCGCGAGGTCTCCACAGTACATCGATGTTGTCGCCAGTGGTCGGCGGAAGGTGCACGTGCCCGTCGACCTGGGACCGGACCGCAGCGACGCACGGATGCACGTCTTCAGCGATGAGAGTCGCTTCTGCCTTGGTGCCAATGATGGTCGTATGCGTGTTTGGCGCCGTGCAGGTGAGCGCCACAATCAGGACTGCATACGACCGAGGCACACAGGGCCAACACCCGGCATCATGGTGTGGGGAGCGATCTCCTACACTGGCCGTACACCACTGGTGATCGTCGAGGGGACACTGAATAGTGCACGGTACATCCAAACCGTCATCGAACCCATCGTTCTACCATTCCTAGACCGGCAAGGGAACTTGCTGTTCCAACAGGACAATGCACGTCCGCATGTATCCCGTGCCACCCAACGTGCTCTAGAAGGTGTAAGTCAACTACCCTGGCCAGCAAGATCTCCGGATCTGTCCCCCATTGAGCATGTTTGGGACTGGATGAAGCGTCGTCTCACTTCACAGGCAGTACTGGCGAGACAGGCGACAGTAGTAGGTGCAACATATCACACAATAGCAGCTCAAACAAAAACAGACAAACACAGAATAAGGACTAAACACACAGTCGCCGAAGTGACACCAAAGCAAGTGTGCATAACACATAAACATTATAATTTAAGAAAAATGAAATGATCGTATGGCATTGTCGGCCGCGAGGCCCCATGCGGGGAAGTTCGGCCGCCGTATTGCAAGCCCTTTTTAGTTGACGCCACTTCGATGACTTGCGAGTCAATGATGATGAAGAACACACAACACCCAATCACCACGAGGTAGAGAAAGTCCTTGAGCCCGCCGGGAATCGAACCCGGGACCCCGTGCGCAGGAAGCGAGAACGCTATCGCAAGACCACGAGCTGCGGACTATGTTTTGAGAGTAATGTAGAAATACAAGACAGAAAACGGTGATATGTAAAAGATCGCTACGTAGATGTATAATAATTCTACCTGAGGCGAGAGACTCAAAGTACTGCCGAGACACTAGCCGCCGGATGGCGAGTAGTAGCAACTGGGGAGAGGCCAACGGGGAACGAGAGGCTCAGTGTCTTTCTGGCCACTCCCTGCCGGAAAGCTATTGCCTGTCTTCCTAATGTTTATCTTCTTAATACGTAAATTGTTAATTTTAAATATTTCCGTTTATTAATTAATTTTACGTTTACAAGTATTTAAAACTGTGAGATCGTTAAACGTTATCAAAACAAGGAGAAATCGAATACTCTTCATATCCTGTATATGTACAATTTAATACAGCGAAAACGTGACCCGTCTTAGTAACTATGTGGCAATTCGTATATAAATAGTAGCAAATAAAATAAAAATAAAAAAATAAATAAAAATAAATTTCAGGATTGAAAGTACAGTTTCGCGTGCTAAGGCTTCTTCATGGTCCAGGTGCCTGTATTAAACTGCGCGTAGGTTCATCGACGTATTGAAGTTGACTGTTCAGTACAAGTCTTATTATCGTACGTAGCACATTGCAATCAATATTACCGATTTCGAGTCTTTAAGAAATCATCTTCAGAGAGTGGAAAAAGTTTATTATAGCAGGTCTCACGTCTTAAGCTGTGTACACACATGTCACGTCACTACAATGGAAACCAATGATATAATGTGGTATCAATAAATAAACTTGTGTTGATGTGACGATATCTTTGTTGGCAAATTTGTCTGATGTAACATCTTTAAAAATAGATGTAATTCTGTTGTTACATCTTCAGTTGAAATGCAAATCTTAGTCAGCGTTTCCCTCCCCAGATCTTTTGAAGGTTTTTCTGATATTAATTATTTCACACGCCTTCTTGTGTCAGACTGTTTGCCTATAATATTATCACTGGCAAGTATGCATTGCTCCTATTGCCTGAGCGCCTCATATAGCCACTTCCGAGCTACATTTCTGCCACTAAGTCTCACAAGGCTTCACAGAAGCTCGCCGGCCTCGGTAGCCGAGCGGTTCTGGTGCTTCAGTCCGGAACCGCGCTGCTGCTGCGGTCGCAGGTTCGAATCCTGCCTCGGGCATGGATGTGTGTGATGTCCCTGGGTTAGTTAGGTTCAAGTAGTTCTAAGTCTAGGGGAGTGCTTAGAGCTACTTGAACCACAGAAGCTCTTCTACATCCTTGCTGGAGTGGCAACTCTACAAGAAACGATTTCGAGGTGAAATGACTTAGTTTATGGACTTCAATATTAGTTGCTACCAAATTTTGTTACCAAAGTATTGTGAAACTGCATCAAGACCCAGAGTTTTCAGTAACCCGAGAGCTAATTACCACTGCGACTTCGTGCTATTACGGTCGATCTAGCGCCACTTGCTATAAACCTAATCGCAGTTCTTAGTCTTGGCTGGAGTCACCCTGGCTGATTAAGGGGCGTAGAGTTATGATAGATTTATTACACTTAAAGGAAGATTTAGCTCTAAGTCGCGTTTTAAAATGTCAGTTACAGTACTTAAAATCAATACAAAACCTACATGTCAATATCCACGGTAGGTTCTAACGAGTTTCGTATCCAGAAAGTTAGTAATATAATCTAATAAATACTGGTGAAACAGTACACGATTTTTTCCCGGGTAAATGAGACATAGAGAACCCCTCTTAAGCCCTCTTATCGTTATGAATCCTCTCAACTGATTCTCCTGAGGCTACATCAAAGTTGTTCCTTACAGAAGATGCGCAAAATGATTAAATAAATAAATAAACACCACGAGAAATGCGCTACTGAACATAAATGAAGATGCTAGCCAGACCTGCAGATTGCACTGTTAAACAGGCCGTGCTGCATTTTATCGCTGTGTCTTCTGTGCATAACCTGTAAGAACGACACCAGTGAAATGTCCTCAATACATTGCAAGCGTGAAACTTGCTCAGAACGGCGTTCTGTCTAGCTGTGAGTGCACTATGTCAGAGCTACGTGCATCAGGTCGAGGGCAAATCGTTAGCGCTCGTACGGTTGGTGCTTCCGTAACCAAGACAGATTTATATCGCAGGCAGGGAAAGTGGAGAAATATCACCTGCTAACGCGGACGAAAGTGTATCTTAAGCGATAGTGACACAAGCCCATCAAAGAGGACTAGGACGACAAATAAGAGGATAACAGCTATAAATGTTGCTAAAGTACTGAATGTCGCACTCACGAATCTTATCAGCACCAAAACAATACGAAGGGGGCTCCATAAGCAGGGAATTTCTGGGCTGGGTGTAATTTGAATATCATTCATCAGTGATGCAAATGCCTGTAACGGAAAACGGGGTGCCGAAGCGATTAAACCTGGACTAAGGAGCAATGGAAGATAGTCATTGGGTCGAATGAGTTGTTTGTAGCTCCCGGGCGAGTTTACTTCCCAAGAGTGAAACATGTCAAGGGTTCGGTGGTAAAGTGGGCAGTCATATTCTGGTATTCCATGGGCCCCTTGGTAGCTCTGCAAGGTCGCATTACTGCTAAAGAGGATGTCAATACGTTGGCTGGTCAGGTCCACCCCATTTTACATTTTTTCTTCCCCATTGGTGATGCTGTGTTCGAAGACGACAGCTTCCCTGTTCACACAGCCCGCATCGGTTTTTGGGCACGAGGGAGAAGATTCTACAGTGGTTATGCTAAAGAACTTGCCCCCTTTCTATCAGCAATTTATCGTAGATCGCTGGAAGAACGTAAAGTACCTAGCGACTGGAAGAAAGCGCAGGTCGTTCCCATTTTCAAGAAGGGTCATAAATCAGATGCGAATAATTATAGGCCTATTTCGCTTACGTCAATCTGTTGTAGAATAATGGAACATGTTTTGTGTTCTCGTATTATGACGTTCTTAGATAATACAAATCTCCTTCATCATAACCAACATGGATTCCGCAAACAGAGATCATGTGAAACTCAGCTCGCCCTATTTGCCCAAGAAATTCACAGTGCCGTAGACACTGGCGAGCAGATTGATGCCGTATTCCTGGACTTCAGGAAGGCATTTGATACGGTTCCGCACTTACGTTTAGTGAAAAAAATACGAGCTTACGGAATATCGGACCAGGTTTGTGATTGGATTCAGGATTTCCTAGAAGAAAGAACACAACATGTCATTCTTAACGGTTCAAAATCTGCAGATGTAGAGGTAATTTCGGGAGTACCGCAGGGAAGCGTGATAGGACCTTTATTGTTTACAATATACATAAATGACTTAGTTGACAACATCGGTAGCTCCGTGAGGCTATTTGCAGATGACACGGTTGTCTACAAGAGAGTAGCAACATCAGAAGACTCGTACGTACTCCAGGAGGACCTGCAGAGGATTAATGCATGGTGCGACAGTTGGCAGCTTTCCCTAAACGTAGATAAATGTAATATAATGCGCATACATAGGGGCAGAAATCCATTCCAGTACGATTATGCCATAGGTGGTAAATCATTGGAAGCGGTAACGACCGTAAAATACTTAGGAGTTACTATCCGGAGCGATCTGAAGTGGAATGATCACATAAAACAAATAGTGGGAAAAGCAGGCGCCAGGTTGAGATTCATAGGAAGAATTCTAAGAAAATGTGACTCATCGACGAAAGAAGTAGCTTACAAAACGCTTGTTCGTCCGATTCTTGAGTATTGCTCATCAGTATGGGACCCTTACCAGGTTGGATTAATAGAAGAGATAGACATGATCCAGCGAAAAGCAGCGCGATTCGTCATGGGGACATTTAGTCAGCGCGAGAGCGTTACGGAGATGCTGAACAAGCTCCAGTGGCGGACACTTCAAGAAAGGCGTTACGCAATACGGAGAGGTTTATTATCGAAATTACGAGAGAGCACATTCCGGGAAGAGATGGGCAACATATTACTACCGCCCACATATATCTCGCGTAATGATCACAACGAAAAGATCCGAGAAATTAGAGCAAATACGGAGACTTACAAGCAGTCGTTCTTCCCACGCACAATTCGTGAATGGAACAGGGAAGGGGGGATCAGATAGTGGTACAATAAGTACCCTCCGCCACACACCGTAAGGTGGCTCGCGGAGTATAGATGTAGATGTAGATGTAGATGTAACTCCTCTGTCCATCATAGTCAACTACCCATCTCCACCATCGTTACCTGAACTTGCCCCTCTTTGGAAGGAAGACTGGTATAAGATTCCCTCGATAACCATAGAGGATCTCTACTTATTCACTCCGAGACGACTGGAAGTTGGTTTCAATGCCAATGGTTTTCCTACATCGTTTCACGCCTGCTAATATGCTGTGTTCTTCATGTTTCCATATTTTTGTCCATACCCGTACATCATTAATGTCCGTTATCTTCCAATCTTTCGGTTCGTATAGTTGTTGCCATCAGCACTGGGGATTTGAGACGGGTGGAAACAGAGAGATAGATATGTATCGTGCAACCAAAGGAGCCTACATCGAGCTGCTATGAGGTTTGTGGAATATAAACTGTTGACGAAAACGTATGTGCGTTAGCTGCGTTTCTACATTTTCGCGTATTTGGATTCTGAGACAAAACTAAATTAGTTCTTAGACACACTTCTGGGCCTGTTTAGTTGATGGAGCTAAATAAATTCATCTGGTAAGTAAACCAAATTCCAAAACTAATATCTTAACGTGCTAAAAAAATTACCAGGGCTACACTATGAAGCTATTTTTCTAGCCGGTGCGTTAGTTGCAGAGAGATAATAGTTAAATAAAAGACCAGAAATTGGTTCGTAAATCTGAATTCTCTGAAACGTACAAGTAATGATTTTAATGCTGGCTCCGAGTAAAAAGAAACATACATTGGCCGTCCAGCCGTAACACGAGAGTCACGCAGTCGATCGCTGTTACGTTGGGAGAGAGAAAAAAACTGGTTACGCTCGGAGGTGTGACGCAACGAGGTCATGTGCAAAGGAATTGGGCGCCACTTCCAGCTAGTGCCCTGCAGCAGCCGAGGCGTAAGGGCGAGCTGCTGATTCCGGGCGTCCGCACTGCCAATTACGTCTAATGAGGCTGAAATTCCACTACAGCGAGCCGGTGTCCGATACCATCGGCCGCATTTAGACTCCTAATGGAACGGTAATACAACTAACACACAGGATGCGCGCTACTGGAGTGCTAGTGTAATGGCTTCAGGAGCCTAAGCAGGCAAGCGAGGAGATAATTCTGCTCGCGTCTCTGCGTTTGTAGCGGACGATGAAACTCTGGTGTGTTTCACGTGTAAGAATGAACGTAGCCGGAAACAGTTTTTATTCTTAGAAATGGTTCCAAAGTAATGACAGCATCAGAAATTGAAAGTAATGACAGTGAGCTCGGAATGGAGCGAAGGGATATGTAAATATTTAGTAGGGGATTGCAACTTTTGACATTCATCTCACATCACAGTGAAGTCTGGCCCTGTGTTTAAAATTTTAAAAAAATGTAAGTGTGTGTGTGTGTGTGTGTGTGTGTGTGTGTGTGTGTGTGTGAGAGAGAGAGAGAGAGAGAGAGAGAGAGAGAGAGAGACAGAGACAGGGAGGGGGGAGGGTCGGGAGAGATACAGACAGCCTGGCAGAGGAGAAAAGGGGCTGCGCTTACGATGATTAGGAGAGGGGTGTTGATGATACACCGAAGAAACAGCTGCTTGTTAAATTCATTTCTCACTGTGATACGCATGCTACTTGTCGAATTATATAAAATTTGGAATCAAAAATGACAACAATCCTAAATCTGCTTATGGTAACGTCATACAATTACATCTATTAGATACTAGTACCCACACAAAGTAATTAATTTAAATCTTACATTAATAAAATTTCTACTATTAATTACCTATGCGTCATTTCCTAAGATGTAGTTCGTCTGTAGCTGCAACCCAAAATCCATTAAAACAATACCGTATTTCGAAACAAGGTACCCAGAACAGAGATTTTCTCAGAATTATTACGATCTTGGGGGAAACAACAGTATCATTAGTGTCCGCGTAGTGTGAAGGTTATATGGGGTGTTCAGTGCACAAGGGACTCCAGTCAAAGTAAGAAAGTTTTGAGAAAAATTTGTGTAAAACTTTTGCTGAATAATTAGTTACAGGATAAAGCTTACACTATATTTAAATGTTTCAACGATAGAACATATTCTATATAATGTATCATCATACGGAATAAGGGCAAATTTAAGTGCTTGCTGCCGGCCGGTGTGGCCAAGCGGTTAAAGGCGCTACAGTCTGGAACCGCGTGACCGCTACGGTCGCAGGTTCGAATCCTGCCTCGGGCATGGATGTGTGTGATGTCCTTAGGTTAGTTAGGTTTAAGTAGTTCTAAGTGCTAGGGGACTGATGACCTTAGAAGTTAAGTCCCATAGTGCTCAGAGCCATTTGAACCATTAAGTGCTTGCTACATTCTACCTTGAATAGAAAAGTAAAATTTTCCATTTGATTCTTTTGTACACAAGTTGAGAGGTGGCATGCCTGTACGATGCACACAGTGACTTGCCCCCTCTCATATTTATATCTTACTCTAATTCGATTTGGGGAAGTATAGCCGAGTGTCGTCAGTACAAGACTAGTATTGAGAACTCAGAAGATATGAATATTTTCCTCTCTAATTGCATGCAGTGAAAAGTTGCTATTCCTTCACACGCGGACTTCGCACGCAGCGTCTCTTATCACCCGGGTGGTCCGGTTTATGAACAGGCGGGTTCTGCTGATCTTGAAAGGGTTATGCCGACAGGTGTGAGGGAGTCGAGTGGATGCTTTCCAGATGCCGACATTGTCATAAGAGTGGGGGCTACACGCCCACAGGGGTCTGATGGAGCGGCTGGGTTAGAGATTCCATTACTTCGTAGACTCAGTGAAAACACTTTCTGATGGGCTACCAGCGAGGCGTGGGAATGACTCGTGTTCCCAGGCAATCTTGGTGGGCAAATT
Organism: Schistocerca americana; assembly: GCF_021461395.2. NCBI lineage: Eukaryota > Metazoa > Arthropoda > Insecta > Orthoptera > Acrididae > Schistocerca > Schistocerca americana. Next base: position 827,741,296 of record NC_060119.1, on the reverse strand, counting down.
CCCCCGTTTTCTGCAAAATCATAACTATGACTGGCTTGCTCATGGGATAGCTCCATGACATAGCAAAATCGGCGCAGAAATTGGCGCCAGGTGTCTCCATTGGTGGAATAGCAGTGCTTCGGCAATAGAGTGAAATTTTCCGCCGGTTTTCGAGTTGCTGATTGGCACGTTTAACCACGGCCACTGTCGTGGGGGCAAGAATGTTCTGTGTTTGGCTTGTACGGGTGCTCCTGAGACAGTCGGCTCCCACCTTTCAGTCGGAGTAGGTTACAAGACTGAGCCCTCGCTGCTCTGCCTGCCTTCCGTTGTCTAATATACCTTCATTTAATTGTAACTGTTTAATGAAGTTGCTGAAGTTTCGACTTCACTGTAACTTTCCGAGTACAGTTAGCAATTGAGCGTTCTGCGTACAACCGGCCTATGTTGTCCGTCTTGAGCAGTTTTGTCTAAAGTTGACTGTATCGGAGTTACTGTGTGACACCGCTTGTTAAATCAATCACTATACCGTCAGTGATGGCGTGGCGAGCCTTCTACGTCTTCCTCAGAGGTGCATTTGTATTACTAGGAAGTCTTTAGTCTGGAACAACCAGACCAGGATAATTTGTTTCGGGCTATACTCGCGACCTTATCATAACCACGACGGGACGTCGAAGCAACCAGCCATCGCCTCCGATACGTCAGTTCGTGTCCCTGCACTTAAGAAGACAGCTTGGTAATGTATGTCCGCAGCACCGACAGATTAGGGACTTTTGCTATGTGATAATCAGAGCTCAGCAGAGAGCGCCTGTTCCCGTCTTCTCTAACGTGGTTCTGTCTTGGGTGTTCATTTCTGATTTCTCTCTACTTTAGCAGCAATTAATGTTGGGTTGGCTGGGTGTTTCGCTTAAGATTTGAGTTGCAAGGAATTGGCTCCACATACCACTTGGTCATAAATGTCACAAGCTAGTTTATGGACAACTTCACCTTCACTGCATTTTTTTTAGTATCCAATTTGACGTATCGTAAATGTTTGATGTGTTTTGTTTATTATTTTGAGTTTAGGCATAATAAATCAAATTGTTATTTTGTACAGAACTTCCATTCTGTAGATCGGAAGAGCAACCCTTTCATTTATCAACACGTTAATTAAACTTTCCTTTATCAAATTAATTTCTATAAAATTAAATTATTGCAGCTGCCAAATTCTTTCCTACTCCACTTGCAGGGTCGATTACAGTCAGTTCGCGTTTCTTCTCAATCCATGTGCAACAGTAAAAGTCGGAGTTAGAAATGGGGGGGCTTAGAGCATCATTTCCATATGAAGGTTGGTTGGTTGTTTTGGGGAAGGAGACCAGACAGCGAGGTCATCGGTCTCATCAGATTAGGGAACGACGGGGAAGGAAGTCGGCCGTGCCCTTTGAAAGGAACCATCCCGGCATTTGCCTGGAGCGATTTAGGGAAATCACGGAAAACCTAAATCAGGATGGCCGGACGCGGGATTGAACCGTCGTCCTCCCGAATGCGAGTCCAGTGTCTAACCACTGCGCCACTGCGCTCGGTTTTTCCATATGAAGATTCTAGACGAATTTAGTGTTAAATACGCTGCTAGCCCCGGCACCTCGCGAAGTCTTCCTCTTTATTCTAGTCTTCATCATTTAGAAAGAAAAGAAGAAAGATAATAAATTTCTTTAATATGTTATCATAACTTTATTCCTTGTGTCTGCTCACAACAACAGTACGTTATGAAATTATGATTCAAAGAAAAACGTATTCTCTTTCATCTGCTTGCTCTAGCAAGGGTGAGGAAGCCCTTATGGCAGTGTCACATTTTGGCTGTTGAGAAAACTGGTGGTGCACAGGGGGAATGTATAGCAGTAAATCCTTTATGTCCTTTTTCTTCACTTTTATTACTGGCCAATGTTTGGTGTAAAGAGAGCCCTGCTGTATGTTTAAAAAATATGTCATGGGATGGCCGGGCTTCTTTCTGAAGTCCGCTTCGTCAAATCACCCATCAGGGATCAGAGGCTGCTTAAACATCAGGATAAAGGAAGATTCTATTTCGTAATGTAAAAATCTCACAAAGAACCCCTTAAGTGGCTCTGAGCACTATGCGACATAACTTCTGAGGTCATCAGTCGCCTAGAACTTAGAACTAATTAAACCTAACTAACCAAAGTACATCACACACATCCATGCCCGAGGCAGGATTCGAACTTGCGACCGGAGCGGTCGCTCGGCTGCAGACTGTAGCGCCTAGAACCACACGGCCACTCCGGCCGGCGAACCCCTTAAGTGCGAGATCGCAAAAGACCAACGATGTTTTACGGCAGCCGATGTCCCACATATTGCCTACCATTCATATTGGCTGCTAATAGCAGCAGGAAGCTGGGCACAGCATGTGGTTACGGAGCGTAGCTGTTATGCTTAGTCGACGAGCAACTCACAACAACACTAAAGTGCTAGTCATGTTGGTACAAAGCAGAGCAATGGAAACGATGGCGTCAGAAAGGAACCCAAAGTATTTCGCAGAGTGAGAAAGAAGTTGCAGATGAAATGTTAGCGTTCCTGCAAAATATGAATCAGTGGATTGTGTGGCGTTGCATACGATCGACTGCGCATACAATGTGTATGAAGAGTACATTGATGACGATACGTGCTTAACAAGTGAAAATGTTATTGAAACAGGTGTCGAGATATGTAGTTCATATCCTTGTCGGATAGGAAGCCACAAATCCCGTCTCCAGTGAAACGCAGTAAAGGACAATCTTGACCAAGGAGCAGGTACTAACCATAATTACGTACATCGAAGAGCATCCGCAAATTTGTAAGAAAACAATTATGAACATATGTCGAATAAGTCGCTAGCAATATGACCGTGTAGTGCATAAGAAAAACTACGGATATTCGAGGGAGGACAAGGCGTATTTATTACGAAAACCGGCGTTTTCACGCGTCAAGGATGCTCTATACAATATACAGGATGTGCATGACATTGACCTATTATATCATGTAGAACAATTTGCGCGCGACGTAGATTACAGTGATTTCAAGGGAAGCAGTGGATGGTTACGTAACTTCAAACAATGCTACAGAATTGGAAGATGTAAGGTAAGGATATTTCAAACAAACAGTCAACCTGACGATAAACAGCAAACTGCAGAGTCGTCCCGAAAATCTATAGATAAGATTAACAAACTTAACTTTCAGTAAGGAATTTGTTTCCAACTCCGACAAATCGGAATATAGAGAGTAAATGAATATGAAAGGAACCCTGAAATTAGAGGTAACAAAAGAGTTGTATCAACATCAGTGCCTTAGCCATTTGCATACTACTACGTTGACTGATAATCTGGATGGTAGACTTACTGAAATGTTATTTATTGTGCTGCGAGAAGTTGGAGGTGCCCTGGTCCGCACGAATCTTTCTCGTTCGTGTGATCTTGCAAGGTCAGTATGGGATATTGAAGACACAGCAAGCAAGAGTCGAAAAGGAGCGTAAGAGAGCTACAACTATGGTATGAGCACTGCTTTTGGCTAATAGCTTGTCAAAATAACTCGCTTTTGCTTGATTCCTGGTCTGCGTATAAAAATCATACTCCTTTAGAGCAAAGTGTCCCTCCTGAAAAGTATGTGACATTACGATTCGTACCACCTGGAACCACTGAACAAATTCGACCTCTGGATGTTTGTTTCTTCCCAGCCGATAAAACATATTATAGCACTGTCTGCAGTTAGGCCAGGATAGCCAATTTCAATATAAGCTTCACGATAGACCGTTTCGCATTCGGTTGCATGCTGTCACATTCGATCAGATCATCTCGATTCACCAATATGATTTTATATGCATTCCTTAAGAGTGTACCCCGAGTTGAACGTTCTGCGCGGTTTGTAACTCCAAAAGATTCGCCTTTGATCTAGATGGTGCGAACCTTTGCGATCACTGTGGTGCGACATTTTTCATTTGTTCTTCATGATGCAAGCTAACGGTTTCTTTCGAACATTTCTTGATTGATGATGATGTCTATTCGTGAAGTGTAATATATACATCCTGTGGAAGGTTCATCTTCTGCAACTCCCAGACACTCATTTTCTGTCGTCCTGATGCACATGGTGAGACATTAGCAGGTAATATTTTTCGTGTCACAGTTGTTAACACAACACTTCCAGATGTCCCTTACCAAATATTGAACTTGCGGCCTCGCACTCGGGTTCTTCGTCAGTTAGCCAGTTGATGTCCTAACCATCAACCATTTTTTTCTGTTAGTTACCAGATACTCTAAGTTTCTAGAGGAAAAGAAGTCTGATAATTTCATTTCAATTAGCTCCAATCTGAGGAACGTTTCCTTTGCTTGGCTAACAACATCGTTCCAATAATCTGGTGTGTAAATGTGCGAAATTTTGCTAATAGCTTTCTGCACTAAACAAAGATAACGGTCATTAAGTAGGTAAGAAAGTTCTTCTGCCAAATGATCAATGAGTCAGACTTCACCCTAGAACCTTGACATAGCTTCATGAGAGACAATGATGTTTTAACATTCCTGTTTTGGCCGATACATGAGACTGAATATAAGATCATTTCGGTACATGTAGACATTAGAAGCCTTCACAGATCTCACTGAAATCATTAATAAATACTTGAAGCTAATGCCTTTAGTATTTCCAGAAACAAATCTCTTTCGAGAGCGCATAATCAGACCTGCCTGAACATGTCTCAGAAGTTAGCCGGCTAGAGTGGCCGAGCGGTTCTAGGCGCTACAGTCTGGAACCGCGCGACCATTACGGTCGCAGGTTCGAAACCTGCCTCGGTCATGGATGTGTGTGATGTCCTTAGGTTAGTTGGGTTTAAGTAGTTCTAAGTTCTAGGGGACTGATGACCTCAGAAGTTAAGTCCCATAGTGCTCAGAGTCATTTGAACCATTTTGTCTCTGAAGTTACACTTTTTCCGACTTTACACATTTTTTCCACTGTAATCACAAAGTTTCTGGAAGGAATTAACATACTTCTTATCTCTTCTTCTTTAAATTTATTGTTTCAATGCAACTTCGACCGGGGGGGGGGGGGGGGGTTAGCATTAAAGAGTTCAGCTGAAACTCTTATGCTCTTCCTTGTACAACACAGTTCCGCTGTCGCTGCCTAACGCTCCTCTTTTCAGCATGTCGAGAACATCTTCTGCCTCTCTCCTCTGCTACATCCTTGCTGCAGACATTACTGTCAGGTGCTGCAGAATCATTACCTTCCCGAGGAACTGCATCCTCTCCTTCATTAAAAGAAATACGTGCTGATATAACATTCACTGACTGTTAAAGCATCATTACATATTGTCATCGTACATCTAACCTCAACAGCCCAGTCTGTTTACTAACGTGTTAGTTAATTCCCACTCATTCAATTTACGAAGTACACTCTAAAAAAAAATAATAAATAAATAACGATCCACCATGAAGGACTCACCCAATAGAACAGAAATCGGTAGATGTCATGAACCTGTGCAGACAAACAAATGACTACAATTTTAGAGAAGTTGGATGATTTATTAAAGAGAAAGAGCTTCACAAATTGAGCAAGTCAATAACACGTCGGTCCATATCTGGCCCTTATGCAAGCAGTTATTCGACCTGTCAGTGACTGATAGGGTTTCTGGATATCCTCCTGAGAAATATCGTGACAGACGCTGTCCAATTGGTGCGTCAGACCGACAAAATCACGAGCTGGTTGGACGATGCTGCCCATAACGCTGTAAATGTTATCGATCGGGGAGAGATCTTACCGTCTTGCTGGCCAAGGTAGTGTTTGGCAAGCACAGAAACAAGCAGCATAAAGTCTCACCATGTGCAAGCGGGCATTATCTTGCTGAAATATAAGCCCAGGACAGCTTGCTATGAAGGGCAACAAAACGGGGCATAGAATGTTGTAGACGTAACGCTGTGCTGCAAGGGTGCCCCGGATGAGAACCAAAGGAGCTGTGTTATGAAGAGAAGTGGCACACTAGACCATCAGCAACGGTTGTCAGGCCGGGTGGTGGGCGCCAGATAGGTAGGCGCTGTTAAAATGGAAAACTGAAAGAAATGGAAAGTGTTATACCGTAATTCACAAGTTCGATATTTATGAAACTTTGTGAAGGTGTTCATCACAAAACGGTTATTACATTATTAAACTTTAATTCCATTCTGAAATGATATCAATCATCATCAGCATCTAATGTGACATCCACTAGAGCGAATACACTTGTATTCGTTATGGTGTGCAAGGAAAGAACCTTCGAATGTCGTAGTGGGGAATATATGGTCTTAAACAGATACTGCGTCAGTTGATGAAGACTGCTGAATCCGAGTCTGGTGTATACGTCTTCCCATCGCAATCCAGACATGTTCTATAGGTGACAAATCAGAGGAGGGAGTAGGCCAGTAAAGTATCCGTACTACATTTCTGTAGCGTGAACTGCACTGTGGAGTACGTGTTGGTCGTGTTTTTTAATTTCCTCTAAGTAATAAGGCTAGGGCGATATGGAAAACTGTCGCTGACTGACAGAATTAAGCTGCAAGTGGGGGATGAACGCTGTTTTAATATTTTTGAGAGCCTGTTTTAGTAAATTAACGAGCCACCACGCAGTCATTCAACTCGCTGTGGTAACAAGTGCATGGTCGTAGCAGAGTGCGCTATGGCAGCAGGGAATGTAAGGGCGATGGGCGAAGATTTGATTTCAGTCTACGTGAACACCAGTCGTTGTTTTATATTCGTACGGGACTGACGTAATGAGTCCGGCTGCTCTAATGTTTAGTGAGAATTGTCATTTATTGATGCTGAAATATCTGAAAGTTAACCAGGGATTACGACGTCCAGCGCATGTAATAATTGGTTTCAGGATAAATATACCATTTCGTTCCAAGGTAGGACTTTCATTCCACCAGTATATTTGAGCGATTATGCTGAAGTGTTAGGATTAACTTGATGATATAAAAGCAGTGCACAATAGTTTTTAACTTCAAGAATATTACGTGAAACTGAAGACGTGAAGACCGACATTTATTCCTTGGAAAGTATAGATGGTGTTTTCTATTCATACTTTTAGGGATAAAAGAGCCGCTTTTTAAGGTGCAGGCAGATGCACTCTTAGGGCCACTAATAGGCAGTTTAGAGAATTAACCGTTCGGCATATTTGGGGATTTTGAACATTAGATCCCTACTTGATCGACGTTTCACCTGAGCTGGAACTTTACATTTATACAAGCGCTCGGGTACGGGAGCCTAGGTTGGGTTGGGTTGTTTTGGGGAAGGAGACCAGACAGCGAGGTGATCGGTCTCATCGTATTAGGGAAGGACGGGGAAGGAAGTCGGCCGTGCCCTTTGAAAGGAACCATCCCGTCATTTGCCTGGAGCGATTTAGGGAAATCACGGAAAACCTAAATCAGGATGGCCGGACGCGGGATTGAACCGTCGTCCTTCCGAATGCGAGTCCAGTGTCTAACCACTGCGCCACCTCGCTCGGTCGGGAGCCTGGAACAGATAGTACTTAGACGCTAGTGTCCAGCTAATGCCCTCCAAATAAGAGACGCTCCAGAAGGCTTGCAATATCCTCATGGAATACGCCTTTTGCTAACCCAATTACAAAGGGTACGACAAAGAGGTTTACCGTTCTTGCCACATATTGGGGAACATTCAACCTACCAGCATAAATTAGACGACGAGCTACGCAGTCATATGTACAATAATAGCTCTCCACACCATGATTCCAGTAGTCTGAGAGATATGCGTCTCGAGAACATATGCTTTCTATGAACTTTCACAAATTCGTTTACTAAAACAGTGGGGTCTGTCTGACCACTTCAGACAGAAACGAGATCTATAGCTAACAATAAAGATAGTCACTCACCGTTCCAGTTAACTGTGGCTGAATATCAGATATGGACAACGACTGGTGATCCGCTGGTTTGATTCACAGCGTCACTTAGGCTCGCGGGCCGCCTCGTCATGTGACGGGACAGCAGTGCTTCTAGCGCATAGAGTCGAAACAATGGCGTCCGTGACTTTTACGTTTATGGGGTTAAAGCAACAATATGAATGGCACAAATTTCTCGACACGCCACGCCAACAAATTGCTTCTCAAAACGCACATTTCTCATTCATTTTATGTTCACTTAATATTCAGATGACTGCATTTGTCTACGCCTCGTAACCATTGTAGCTTTTGCAGTTTTATTTGTGCCGTTCTACTATAACCGTCTTAACAATTTCCATTGCAAAATTCAGCAACGCCGTTAGTAAGGAAACACCCTTAAATAAATGCAAACAGCTGAATATAGGAAGTCAGGAACGTACAAATGGTTCAAGTGGCTCTGAGCACTGTGGAACTTAACATCTGATGTCATCAGTCCCCTAGAACTTAGAACTACTTAAACCTACCTAAACTAACGACATCACACACATCCATGCCCGAGGCAGGATTCCAACCTGCGACCGTAGCGGTCACGCAGTTTCAGACTGTAGCGCCTAGAACCGCTCGGCCACACGGCCGGCTCATGAACGTACAATTGTTATCATGGAAGGGTAAAAACCTGTAACAGCAACTGGTTCCAGCTAATTCGTTGCCGAGATGACAAAAGCCGTGGGATAGCGATATGCACACACATATAGGTGGCCGTAGTATCTCATCCAAAATGCATAAACTGGCACTGCATTGCCGGAGTTGTCATTTGTAGCTGCTAAGTTGGTTCATGCGAAAAGGTTTCCGCAGCGTTTTTGGCCGCAAGACGGGAATTAACAGCCTCTAAACGCGGAATGGTAGTTGGAGCTAGAAGCATGGGAAATTCCATTTCGGGAATGGTTAGGGAATTCAGTATTCCGAAATCCACAGTTTCAAGAGAGAGCTGAGAATATTAAATATCTGGCACTACATCTCACCTCTAATTACGCAGTGGTCGAAGGCGTTCAGTTAACGACAAAGAGGAGCGGCGTTTGCGTGGGGTTGTCAGTGCTAACAAACAAGAAACAATGAGTCAAATTAAACTTCCTGGCAGATTAAAACTGTGTGCCGGACGTAGACTCGAACTCGGTCCGGCACACAGTTTTAATCTGCCAGGAAGTTTCATATCAGCTCACACTCCGCTGAAGAGTGAAAATCTCTTTCTGGAAACATCCCCCAGGCTGTTGCTAAGCCACGTCTCCGCAGTATCCTTTCTTTCAGGAGTGCTAGTTCTGCAACGTCAGCAGGAGAGCTTCTGTAAAATTTGGAGGGTAGGAGACGAGGTACTGGCTGAAGTAAATTTGTGAGGACGGGGCGTGAGTCGTGCTTGGGTAGCTCAGATGGTAGAGCACTTGCCCGCTTAAGGCAAAGGTACCGAGTTCGACTCTCGGTCCAGCACTCAATGTTTAATCTTCCAGGAAGTTTCATGTCAGCGCACACTCCGCTGCAGATTGAAAATCTCACACTGAGTGAAATAACCGCAAAAATCAATGTGGAAAGTATCCGTTTGGACAATGCGGCGAAATTTGGCGTTAACGGGCTATGTCAGCAGACGACCGACGCGACTATCTTTGCTAACAGCACGATATCGTCTGCAGCGCCTCTCCCGGACTCGTGACCACGTCGGTGGACCGTAGACGAGGGGAAAAATGAAGGCCTGGTCAAATGAGTCCCAATTTCATTCGATTAGTGCTTTCGGTAGGGTTCTAGTGTGGCGAAGAGCCCACGAAACGACAGACCCAAGTTGTCAACATGTAACGTGCAGGCTGGTAGTGGTTACATAGCGGTGTGAGCTGTCTTTATATGGACTGGACTGGGTCCTCTGGATCAACTAAACCGATCATTGACGCGAAATGGTTATGTTCGACTACTTGTAGATCATTTGCAGCCATTCATGGATTTCATGTTCACAAACAACGCTGGAATTTTTATGGATGACAATACGCTACTCATCGGGGCACAACTGTTAGCGACTGCTTTGAATATTATGGGCAACTGGCGCGAATGATCTGGCCACCCAGATCACACAACATTAAGCCCATCGAACCTTCATTGAACATAATCGAGAGGTCATTTCGTGTACAAAATCCTGCATGAGCATCATTTTGACAATTAAGGACGACTATAGAGGCAGCGTAGCTTAATATTTCTCCTGGAGAGTCCACCTGCTTAGCTTAGTTTTCTTTCTATGCAGCGGCCTTGGGTTCGATTCCCGGCCGGTTAGAGATTTTTTTCCGCTCGTCGACTGGGTTTCGTGCTGTCCTCATCGTTTCATCATCAGCGACACGCAAGTCACCCACTGTGGGGACACCTGAAATAAGACTTCTACCCGGCAGCCGAACTTTCCCGAATGGGTCCCCCCAGCCATTAATCACACATGATCCCCCCTTTTTTGTCCGCAGGGCACATCAAACGACTTGTTGAGTCCATGCCACGATGAGGTGATGCACTACGCCGTGCAAAAGGACGTCCGACACGACATTAGGAGCAACCTCATGACTTTTGTGGACTCAGCGTAAATTATCTTCCGTTTAAACCGTTGTAGTGTTCTAATATGTCTACAATTGACGAGAATTATTTACTAATGTTAACACGAGAAAGAATATAAAACAAACGTCGACCAACAGTGCGAGTAGCTTTGGAAGTTTCTTCCGTGGTCCAGACAGAAACCAACCGCGGGTCGAATCCAGCTCGAAACCACCGTTTTCCCACCCACGCTCAACACCATACAAGTCTGTTTCATCTATGGCATGGTGTCAGCGGTAAATGAAGAACGGGAACCCGCGATAGCAACCCAGTAGCCGGCCGCTGTAGCTGAGCGGTTCTAGGCGCTTCAGCCCGGAATCGCGCTGCTGCTACGGTCGCAGGTTCGAATCTGGCCTCTGGCATGGATGTGTGTGATGTCCTTAGGTTAGTTAGGTTTAAGTAGTTCTAAGTTCTAGGGGACTGATGACTTCAGATGTTAAGTCCCATAGTGCTCAGAGCCATTTGAACCATATCAAGCCAGTACTCTGTCTCCGACGGTTCATGGTGACACACTCCCTGTAACCTCGGCCGGATTTGAACTGCAATTATCAGCTGAAAAATTCTACCCTGTTGTCATTGTGTGATCCTTCTGGAAGAATCTGCCTGAGTCCGTCGAGTCACCACTTGCTCTGCAATCACAGGACTACAGTCAACTTAATGTAATCTGTAGGTACGATGCTACTGCGTGTTGTGTTCTGATTTCCCCTGTAAAGATCAAGTAACGTTAAACATACATAATACCCACCATCAATTCACTCCATTATTTAGCTGTAGGAGTGACTGAAGTTCCCATAAAGCTAAAATTTTAATCACTAGAAAAGATTATACGTCGGATTGCCTTAAACTGCACTTGACAGACTATATTTATCAGATACCACGATTTCAGTTCTCCACGTTAAAATCTAAAAAAAAAAAAAAAATGCCTTTTTGTTGTCTTTGCTGTTAGTAACAAGGCTTTGTTTTGCCAACTCTGACATGTTAATGAAACTGTCGCTAGACTTGCCGGCATTCAGGTATCAGTAAGCCATCCGCCTCTCGTTTATAGGTTATTTATAGACTGTGTACAAACTGCTACATGATCAACCAGAAGAAGGCTGCCTTCTTTCAGTGCCCAGAGAGTAAGCTGTCACTTATACAATTTCATTGGACTCCTAGAAGAAGGTTAAACACAATTCTCACATTCAGATTACTGTTAATCACTGGGTAGTTCTTTACAACGGTATAACTGAAATGAACTAAGAAGAGGACTAATCGGCAACACAAAATGGAAGCTCAAGAGACGTGTCGAGCGAGACACAAACATGGAGGAGGTGGATCCGTGTCTCACCTTATCTCGGCAGACCTGCAGCCTAGCAGACTAAGGCTGCAGCGAGAATCAGGCTGGCGATCGGGTCCCGAGATAAGAGGCGGCGGAGGCGCTTACGAAACGGAGGTGGGCGGACAGGGTACGAATTGGGGACAGGCCAAGGCGCACTCAACACGACGCGTTCGCAGACACAGCCGCTGCCCACGTGCGTGTTACGGAGCAGCGATAAACGTCTGCTCAAGTGCTTCTAAATTGCTCGAAATTAAATTTAGTTCTGAGCTCGGTATCTAGATCACCGCGCCTGCTGCCACTTTAAAAGCAAATGCAGTCGGCCACACCGTCTGTATGAAGTGCCAGCGTCATTCGGTCAACAGCCTGCAGGCGTACAAGTGGGCATAGTGATTATTAGTGCAGTCTCTGCTGATGGTAAGCAACAGCTAAAAACTAAAAGTGCCTACCCTACACTGAGAGTTCCCAAATTTTCTCTTTAAAATTTGCCTTAAGAATGGCGTACAATATTACAGTACTGTTTCTTTTAAGGGTACATTGACTTGCTTTTCAAGCAGAATACACATGCTCTATCAGAAAAAAGTGCAGAACACTAAATGGCTTTTGACGTTATAATACCGTTGCCTATGTTTTAAGACCTGCAGTCAGAACCGTCAGGCGAATAGTGAAAGAAACAGACCGTTGCCATGTAAAGAAAGGAGAAACGAATAAAGAAAGTAAGCGGACACCCCCACCCACCCACCTACCCACAAACACACACACACACACACACACACACACACACACACACAGACACACAGCCGGCCGGTGTGACCGAGCGGTTCTAGGCGCTTCAGTCCGGAACCGCGCGACTGCTACGGTCGCAGGTTCGAATCCTGCCTCGGGCATGGATGTGTGTGATGTCCTTAGGGTGGTTAGGTTTGAGTAGTTCTAAGTTCTAGGGGACTGATGACCACAGATGTTAAGTCCCATAGTGCTCAGAGCCATTTTGAACCTTACCTGAACATTCACACCGTCGTCCATCGTGTATGATAATGATGGGCTAGTTACCGTCATACTTGATGGTAAATAACTACTGCGGTACCGTCATGTTTTACACATTCATAAATAATCACTTTTAGAATGTCGTATTACGCTTATACATAAATAATCACTTTTGGAATGTCATATTACGCTTATTAATATCTCTCGACAACCGTACAAAGCTGATGTCTAATAGAATATGGCGTTTCTTCCTAATCGTGTGAATCGCACCTGCAAAACGATGCAGCATCACAACATTCCATCTCATTAAGTCACCCATATTGTTAATGGAATGAACGCTGCTCAGCCTGAGCTTTACTCTGTCCATTGTGTTCCAGTTTACTTCTTGGAGGCCTTTTACTATTAGATGACTGTCGTTCCCTCTCGTTGCTTCTTTTTTAATCGTCAAACAGAGCTTCGCCAGTGCACTTCAGAACCTTAATCTGCAATTGTGGGTTTGAGGTTGAGTTCTATTACCCAATACATAATGTTGCACTATTACTAAATGAAACATACAAAGGGGTGGAGAGGCGTCGGGGGGGGGGGGGGGGGGAAGAGAAAGAGAGAGAGCCTGAGTGAGAAATCACCAAAAGAAATATATATGGAACTACACATGCGGTCACTGATGTCAGCTCCTCTTGGTGAGACCTGTAATGAACGGTCAACAAGTATACACGAATGTCCCCAGGAGCAACTACTTCCTCACACACAATTCTTGTCCGAAATAATATGAACAGGAGAGAAGAAACAGCAAAAGTTCTAGAGTGGATATCGATCAATTGGTTCACATGTTTACCAATGACAACTAATTTGCAGATGTGCATATGCGCTTAACAGGACATACTGCGCTTTCTGTGCAAGAAAATACCGTGTGACAAGACGTAGGAAATCTTTCTGCAAATACACAGCTCATTTCACACCATGAGGACGCAAAGGATATGCTTATGTATAGAATGTAACATGACACCTTGTTTAAGAACATCTACAGCGATTTATAATCCTTGTAACCGACAACTATCATCTACAGCTGTAATTCGTGCATTCATTTCATCGACAGACTACAATGTAACCCTATCTCCCTCCATAGATACTTTTCATTACGTATGTTTCTCCACTCGCAGAGGCATTTTTAATATCTGTAACGTATTTGTCTGCGAAGAATATATTATTCCTCGACCTTAAATATCACATGCTTGTCAAGATCGGCACGCTTTCAAAGTGTGAAGCAACTTTTCACATGAGACTCATGTTGAACCATACTTTCGTCCTGATAATTTCAGTGCGATGAAGCAGTATGTATTCTTCGAGGATGTGTTGCTAGCATTACTAGAAGATGACGCTAGAGCTAGTAAACTAATAATAATATAATTGGAACACCTCGGTGTGTCATTGCACTTCAACAGTGTTTGGAGGGACCATCGGATTGATACCTTCCGAAACCAGTGGGTCAGCCGAATCGGTCCCATAACCTGCCCAGCGACAGCAATTGGACACACGTTTTTCATTAAGAAGTGTGCCTAGTTGCGTACGGCTGTCTCAATCCAATGGTTCACGAAACTGTGTTTGGTACAGAATATGGTACGAAAAACAAACTGGAATATTTATGAGCAAAGACATTTAATACAAGACAGTTGAGGGCAGCAACTGCTACATAATAATCGTGCTACCCACAGATTCATGCAGCCATTTCGTCTTAGCTTCCTTGCACTTCCTATTTATTTCATTCCTCAGCGACTTGTATTTCTGTATTCCTGATTTTCCCGGAACATGTTTGTACTTCCTCCTTTCATCAATCAACTGAAGTATTTCTTCTGTTACCCGTGGTTTCTTCGCAGCTACCTTCTTTGTACCTATGTTTTCCTTCCCAACTTCTGTGATGGCCCTTTTTAGAGATGTCCATTCCTCTTCAACTGTACTGCCTACTGCGCTATTCCTTATTGCTGTATCTATAGCGTTAGAGAACTACAAACGTATCTCGTCATTCCTTAGTACTTCCGTATCCCACTTCTTTGCGTATTGATTCTTCCTGACTAATGTCTTGAACTTCAACCTACTCTTCATCACTACTATATTGTGATCTGAGTCTATATCTGCTCCTGGGTACGCCTTACAATCCAGTATCTGATTTCGGAATCTCTGTCTGACCATGATGAAATCTAATTGAAATCTTCCAGTATCTCCCGGCCATTTCCAAGTATACCTCCTCCTCTTGTGATTCTTGAACAGGGTATTCGCTATTACTAGCTGAAACTTGTTACAGAACTCAATTAGTCTTTCTCCTCTAACATTCCTTGTCCCAAGCCCATATTCTCCTGTAACCTTTTCTTCTACTCCTTCCCCTACAACTGCATTCCAGTCGCCCATCACTATTAGATTTTCGTCCCCCTTTACATACTGCATTACCCTTTCAATATCCTCATAGACTTTCTCTATCTGTTCATCTCCAGCTTGCGACGTCGGCATGTATACCTGAACTATCGTTGTCGGTGTTGGTCTGCTGTCGATTCTGATTAGAACAACCCGGACACTGAACTGTTCACAGTAACACACCCTCTGCCCTACCTTCCTATTCATAACGAATCCTACACCTGTTATACCATTTTCTGCTGTTGTTGATATTACCCGATACTCATCTGACCAGAAATCCTTGTCTTCCTTCCACTTCACTTCACTGACCCCTACTATATCTAGATTGAGCCTTTGCATTTCCCTTTTCAGATTTTCTAGTTTCCCTACCACGTTCAAGCTTATGACATTCCACGCCCCGACTCGTAGAACGTTATCCTTTCGTTGATTATTCAATCTTTTTCTCATGGTAGCCTCCCCCATGGCAGTCCCCTCCCGGAGATCCGAATGGGGGACTATTCCGGAACCTTTTGCCAATGGAGAGATCATCATGATACTTCTTCAATTACAGGCCACATGTCCTGTGGATACACGTTACGTGTCTTTAATGCAGTGGTTTCCATTGCCTTCTGCATCCTCATGTCGTTGATCATTGCTGATTCTTCCACCTTTAGGGGCAATTCCCACCCCTATGACAAGAGAGTGCCCTGAACCTCTATCCGCTCCTCCGCCCTTTTTGACAAGGCCGTTGGTAGAATGAGGCTGACTTCTTATGCCGTAAGTCTTCGGCCGCCAATGCTGATTATTTATCAAAATTTAGGCAGTGGCAGGGATCGAGCCCGGGACCGAAGACGTTTTTGATTATGAATCAAAGACGCTACCCCTAGACCACGTGACACGAAGTGCAGGGAAGCTAAGACGAAATGGCTGCAGGAAAAATGTGAAGACATCGAAAAAGATATGATTGTCGGAAGGACAGACTCAGCATACGGGAAAGTCAAAGCAACCTTTGGTGACATTAAAAGCAACGGTGGTAACAATAAGAGTGCAACGGGAATTCCACTGTTAAATGCAGAGGAGAGAGCAGATAGGTGGAAAGAATACATGGAAAGCCTCTGTGAGGGTGAAGATTTGTCTGATGTGATAGAAGAAGAAACAGGAGTCGATTTAGAAGAGATAGGGGATCCAGTATTAGAATCGGAATTTAAAAGAGCTTTGGAGGACTTACGGTCAAATAAGGCAGAAGGGATGGATAACATTCCATCATAATTTCTAAAATCATTGGGGGAAGTGGCAACAAAACGACTATTCACGTTGGTGTGTAGAATATATGAGTCTGGCGACATACCATCTGACTTTCGGAAAAGCATCATCCACACAATTCCGAAGACGGCAAGAGCTGACAAGTGCGAGAATTATCGCACAATCAGCTTAACAGCTCATGCATCGAAGCTGCTTACAAGAATAATATGCAGAAGATGGAAAAGAAAATTGAGAATGCGCTAGGTGGCGATCAGTTTGGCTTTAGGAAAAGTGAAGGGACGAGAGAGACAATTCTGACGTTACGGCTAATTATGGAAGCAAGGCTAAAGAAAAATCAAGACACTTTCATAGGATTTGTCGACCTGGAGAAAGCGTTCGACAATATAAAATGGTGCAAGCTGTTCGAGATTCTGAAAAAAGTAGGGGTAAGCTATAGGGAGAGACGGGTCATATACAATATGTACAACAACCAAGAGGGAATAATAAGAGTGGACGATCAAGAACGAAGTGCTCGTATTAAGAAGGGTGTAAGACAAGGCTGTAGCTTTTCGCCCCTACTCTTCAATCTGTACATCGACGAAGCAATGACGGAAATAAAAGAAAGATTCAGGAGTGGAATTAAAATACAAGGTGAAAGGATATCAATGATACGATTCGCTGATGACATTGCTATCCTGAGTGAAAGTGAAGAAGAATTAATCGATCTGCTGAACATAATGAACAGACTAATGAGCACACAGTATGGTTTGAGAGTAAATCGGAGAAAGACGAAGGTAATGAGAAGTAGTAGAAATGAGAACAGCGAGAAACTTAACATCAGGATTGATGGTCACGAAGTCAATGAAGTTAAGGAGTTGTGCTACCTAGGCAGTAAAATAACCAATGACGGACGGAGCAAGGAGGACATCAAAAGCAGATTCGCTATGGCAAAAAAGGCATTTCTGGCCAAGAGAAGTCTACTAATATCAAATACCGGCCTTAATTTGAGGAAGAAATTTCTGAGGATGTACGTCTGGAGTACAGCATTGTATGGTAGTGAAACATGGACTGTGGGAAAACCGGAACAGAAGAGAATCGAAGCATTTGAGATGTGGTGCTATAGACGAATGTTGAAAATTAGGTGGACTGATAAGGTAAGGAGTGAGGAGGCTCTACGCAGAATCGTAGAGGAAAGGAATATGTGGAAAACACTGATAAGGAGAAGGAACAGGATGATAGGACATCTGCTAAGACATGAGGGAATGACTTCCCTGGTACTAGAGGGAGCTGTAGAGGGCATAAACTGTAGAGGAAGACAGAGATTGGAGATTGGAATACGTCAAGCAAATAATTGAGGACGTAGGTTAGGTTGCAAGTGCTATTCTGAGATGAAGAGGTTAGCACAGGAAAGGAATTCGTGGCGGGCCGCCTCAAACCAGTCAGTAGACTGATGACCAAAAAAAAAAAAAAAAAAAAAAGAAACTCACAGATTAGGCCTTCTTAGAAATGTTCAGATGACCGACAGCTACCTACAAGGCAATGCGAGGGCGATCCATAATCGTGGGATATGTGGTCAGCACTGCGGCATTCCCTCCAGCAGTTCTTGCCAGCAGATGAAACCTGATGTCGCTGCTTCTTTATTCAAGCTACTCCGCATGTGTTCTCATGAGTCGTGAGTGGACTACGCTCCAGATGCCCCTACCTCAGTACGTCCCTACCTGGGAACAGAACACGGTTCCTTCCGCGCTGGAGGCAGCGACGCTAACCATTCGGCTATGGGGGCGGTCCTGCTGTATGGTACAAGCGTGATACGAAGTAATTGCGAGAAAAATCTTCTGTAGTATTCAAAATGTGTGCTAATGCGGGTAACGCCACACGAGCGGAACTCATTCTAGCGGTATGTTTATATGAACGGGCCAAAATGAGTTGCTATGAGCCAAAGAAACGAGTATCAGATAATGTTGTTGTTGTTGTTGTCGTCTTCAGTCCAAAGGCTGGTCTGATAAAGCTCTCCACGCTATTCTATCAAAAAATGGTTCAAATTGCTCCAAGCACTATGGGACTTAACATCTGAGGTTATCAGTCCCCTAGACTTAGAACTACTTAAACCTAACTAACCTAAGAACATCACACAAATCCATGCCCGAGGCAGGATTCGAACCTGCGACCGTATGAGCAGCGTGGTTCCGGACTGAAGCCCCTAGACGCGCTCGGACACAGCGGCCGGCGCTACTCTATCCTTAGTTAGCCTTTTCATCTCCTAGAAACTACTGCAACCCACATGTATTTGAACCTGCTTACTGTACTCGTCTCTTCATCTCCCTCTATAATTTTTACTTGTCACATTTCCGTCCAATACTAAATTGACGATTCCTTATAGTCTCAGAATGTGACCTATCAACCTATCCCCTTTTTAGTCAAATTATGGCAGAAATGTCTGCCTCTAGAATTTGCAACAGAGTATTCTAGTCAACATTGTCAAAAGCGATCTGTACGTCCACTAATGCTATAAACGTAGGCTTGCTTTTCCTTAACCTATCTTCGGAGGTGAATCGTAAGATCAGTATTGCCTCGCGTGTTCCATAATTTCTCCGGAACCCAAATGGATCTTCTCCAAGATCGTCTTCATCCAGCTTTTCTATTCTTCTGTACATAATTCGTTTCACTAGTCTGGAACCATGAATTATTAAATAGACAGTTTGGTAACATTCACCTTTGCTTTCTTTGGAACTGCAATTATGAGATTCTTCTTGTCTCATATATCATGGGTACCAGGTGAAATACTTTTGTTTTGCCTGGCTCTACAAAGGACATGAGGAATTCTGAGGGAATCTCGTCTACTCCAGGGCCCTGTTTCGGTTTAGATCTTCGACTTCTCTGTCCGATTCTTCTCACAATATCGTATCTCCCATCGCCTCTTCATCTGCTACCTCTTCTCTTTCTATAATACTGGCTTCATTTCCCTTGTAGAGTATCTCCACAATATCGTATCTCCCATCGCATCTTCATCTACTACCTCTTCTCTTTCTATAATACTGGCTTCATTTCCCTTGTAGAGTATCTCCATACTCCATATATTCCTTCGACCTTTCAACTTTCCCTTCTTTGTTAATTACTAGTTTACATGAGTGTTCTTGACATTGTAAAGTTGCTTATCTTTTCTCAGAAGACCCCTTTAATTTTCGTGTAGACTTTATCTATCTTCTATAGACTTATAATTGTCCTCTAGTCATTCCGGAGTAGCCATTTTGCACTCTCCTTCAAACCAATATTTTAGACCTCGGTTATTCATTATTTTTCTTTACTTCTTCTTTCGACCAATTAATTTCAACACCTCCGGTGATATCCATGAATTTCTACTAGACCTTGTCTTTTTATCTCCTTGATGCCCTGCAGTCTTCTCTATTTCATCTCTCAAAGCCATACATTCGTCTTCCATTGTATTCCTTTCCCCTTTCCATGTTATCGTTGCCAAATGCTGCCTTTGAAGGGCCCTGGTGCTTTCAATTTATCCAAGGCCCAGCTTCTTAATGTCCGACCTGTTTGAAAATTCTTCAGTTTTAATGTACAAGTCATAATCAATAAATTCTGGTCTGCCTCTGGAAACGTCCTACTGTTTAAAATTTGCCTCCGAAATCTCTGTATTATCATTATGTAATCAATCTGAAACCTTTCAGTGTCTCCAGGTCTCTTCCATGCATATAAACCTCTTTCATTCCATGTATATAAACCTCTTTCACGCTTCTTAAACCAAGTGATTAAATCACACTCCGTGAAAATGCTACCAGGAAGCTCCGTCTTCCATACATTCAACCAGTACATAATCTCGTACTATTTTTCCATCTCTTCCTCGTCCTATTACCGAAGTCCAGTCAACCAACATCCGACAAAACAAAAATTTCCTCTCCCATAATTATCTGAATAATTCCTTGTACCGTATCATACATTTTTTCAATACTTTCATCAACTGCGGTCTAGTTGGCATATAAACTTTTAATGCTGTGGTTGGTGTTTGTTTTGTGTCTGATGATGCATTCACTGTGCTGGTAGTAGAAACTTACACGCACTCCTATTTTCTTATCCATTATTAGGCCTATTTTGTATTACCTCTGTTTTCTCTTGCGTTTTACGATCCTGTATTCACCTTCCCAGAAGTCCTGTACTACTTCCACAGAATTTCACTAGTCCCCACTACATCTAACTTTTACCTATCCACTTCCTTTTTCAAATTCTCTAGCCTGTCTATCCGATTAAGAATGGGAGTTTTGTTTTCCCTCATGAAGACTTGAACCTGGGTAGCCGCCGCTCAGAGACCCGAATGGGAACTATTTACCAATATTATTCACAAGTAAGTCCAAATCTTGAATCAGTGTGTAAGTTAACATACTAGCCTCATGTGGCTAGATGTAAGAACATAGAGAAGCAGACGATGACATGGCTTAAAGATGTTAAGGAACTTGCAGTCACGTGAAACCCGGGGACGCAGGTGTGTTGATAGTTGCAGCGGATGGCAGGAAATTGGAAGTCATCTATAGAAATGTAATTGTGGTGATCTTTCCAGAGTTGTAATTGATCAACTTTACTCAGGCTATCACTTGGAGGAATGATAACTTTTAACTAATGGAGCTACGCTGCTGGCCATTAAAATTGCAACAGCATGCACGAAATGTCAAATTGAAATAAAGTATGCTGAAATACCTCCGGTGGCGAAACGTAAATTACCTACCAGCAAAAGCTACCCAGAGGGAATGGAAAGTCAGACGTCATACAGCGACCACCAGAGATGCGGACATGAGGGCATTCTGCACCCACGCTGTGAGCCGGCCTGCGGATGCCCTCTGCTTGCTTACGAATAAACGCCTAGCCAATGGCCTGACGGGCAATGAGAAACGTGCCGATAATTCTTGGACCCCAGTAGGCAATGCAACGGAGAGTCAAGTATACGAACGTGAAGGCGCATGAAACTCCGGGCTGGCTGCAGCAATTTAAGTCTGCCTTAAAAAGCGAGAAAAGTGCTGATATTTCATGGACCCCTGCAGGCACTGAGATGGAACGTAGACACAAGAGCGCCAGGAATTCACAGAGCGCGTTGGGTGAAACAATGGAACTGCGGAAGAAGAATCAGCCTATTTAAAAAAAAAAAAAAAGAAGTCGTTTACCGGACAGTAAGAAGGTTGCTTACAAATCACGAACGCCAATGATTCTTGGACAAAGCACAAACATAAGACTGTTCAGGTCTCTCACAGAGAGAGCCATTGTAAAGAAGTACTGTGTGGCTGCTTTCGCAGCACCTAAGGAATGCTGAAAAATATCGGAACAATGTTTTGGATTTCGACCACGCAGCGAACAGCCTCAACAGTGAACTCGTGAAAAAGACGCCAGTTCCACAGTCACACACCAGCCCAAGTAAGAAAGAAACTCTCCACTCTGCACTCGGAGCTGTGGTCACTAAATGACGATCAGCCATTGCGCAGCACTGCAAATGCAATGACAACGCCAATAGGAGGCGAAATTCGAGGAGTCGTGAGCTAAGGAGTGTGAGCAGAAGTGAGACAGACGCTAAGACAGCACGAAAGCATGAGGACATAGAGTCTCTTCCACCCGTCTCCTGCTTACGCTACTGGCTTTCAGTTTGATCCTTTCTCCTACCCTCATAATGACTTATTCTTTTTCTGTTTCAAGTCAGATGGACGAGTTCTTACGGTCCAGTGCTTGGGAACGAAGCAATTGAGTGAGCGCTACAGTTTCCCTACGTAACATCCGCCTCCCGACACCACGATAACTGCTTCGGCGCTCCAGCCCACGGCGAGAATACATAGAGATAGTTCTTGTGGCCTTACGGTAAAGCCACAGGACACTAGTGAGAGCTGCCAACTCGCCGCGGCAAGCCACGAGACGACGCGCTATACTGACCTAGCGTCATCACATGACAAATGACCGCGAAGAATGGCGAGACAGTTAATTCGCCCCCTTCCCCTTAATATTCGAGTCGTGTTCACCCCAGTCAAATGAGCCCGGAGATTTGTAATTTGCGTAAAAGATACTGTAATAAAAGCAAACATTTTACGTTTTAATCCTCTAATTAATTTGTTACATTTGCATATCAGTCTCTCAGTGTCGTAACCGTTTACTTTTGAATCCACTGTATGGTCGTAGTAGTTAATTAATTATTTGCTCGCAAGATAGGGCGTTCTCATTAGTAACCTGCACGTCATACTACGCCAGAGATGAGACTTTTCAGTTCATTACATTTTGGCGCCCAGTGTGGGGTTTCTATTGGTTTTATGCTCACGCTTTTCCTAGTGTGAGGACTTATAAATTTTCAGATTAGATTTCCATACCTTTGTGCTAAGCTCTTTGTATATGATGTCAGGAACATGGATGGTTTATTGCAAATGAACAGTACGAAATAGACATTGTTGCAGCCTGTGAATTTAGTTTCTGTTCCTGCAGCCTTTCCAGTACTTTGAGAAGTAGTTTTAGATCGTGTATTTCGCTATCGTGAATATTCTGTTTCAAGTTTATATTGTTCTGTATCATGCTGCCTGCGCTTTCTGTAGGGTGTTTTTGGTCTACGGTCACGTTTTACATGGAACGAAAGTCTGGGAGAGTAGTAGGTATGGAAACCGACAGCCAAACCGAGGAAAGTTTGGGAGAGAGTGAGAAAACACAAGGCACGTCTGTGGGGAGTACGCAAAATCAGAGCACAAAGGAAACTGACATGCCAGTTTAGGAAAGTTTGGGAGGAGAGTGAGAAAACGCGAGGCAAGTTTCTCAGAGGTACACAGTTTCAGAATTCACTAGAAACAGGCGAGCCGATTGAGGAAAGTTCGGGGATGAGCTAGGAAACACAAGGCACGTCCATGGGTGACACGTGAGCTCAAGAGTCCTTTGGATCGAATTCTCGCTTTCTTACAGAATCACACATCCCAATTAACTGCCATTAGGGAGGAGAATAAAACGCAATTTGCAAGACTGGAAGCCGAGCTCAGACATCGCAATAAGGATATTGATGGGCAGATCGCTGTAGATAGTTGGGAATTGGTGACCGCGACCAAAATAATAAGACGGCTCTTATCCCAGCAGCACCACACGACATTACACCGTTCGTCTGTGAATTATTTTTGCAAGCTTCAAACAGAAGCGATTTATTTTCGTTAACGTGTTTGTTTAATAGTTTGATTCGAATATTTCTTATGTGCTTGGGTGCTTACTAGTCCAACGTTTTAATAAATGTGTAATGTAGAGTTCCGCCATCTTTAGTATGGATAGGGACTGTGATTACTGTGTTCGAATGCAGCATGAGTTGGTGACCCTTTGCTCACAGCTCCAGGCGACACTGGCTTCAGTCACGTAATTAGAGGATGTCACCAATGGTCTTCACTGTGGGGGGCTGGACGTGGGGATCTAAGGGATGTCCAGCACTTACAATGCATCTCCAGATCGGCCCACTACTGTCACAGCCCCAGTAACTGCGCGCAGTGAGGTTGAACCCTCGCCCATGATTGAGTGTGAGATCTTTGCGAGGTGTGGCAAGCAGCAAAAGACCTTCTGGAGGGTTGATTGAAAGTCTCCCCGGTTCACCTGATGAACAGGTTTCAGGCACTGCCTGTGGCTGATGAATGTCCTGAGCCAGATTCAATTGCTTATTCTGTTTCAGAGGGAGCCTCTCGGCCAGCAAGACCCGGAATTCACAGAGGATGGGATTACTGGTATTTGGGAGCCCCTGTGTTAGGCAAGTAATGGGGTAGGGACTCTTTTTGCGATATGGCTGCAAAGAAGGGAATAAGTTCAGCGTGCACTCGGTGTGGATACCGAGGGTGGGAGTTGTTCAGATGTGGAACACGTTCTTCCAGGAACCATGAAGAGCACAGGGTGCAGCCAGCTGGGAGTAGTGGTTTATGTCAGTGCTAACGATGGGTGCCGTTTTGGATAGGAAGAGATTCTTTGTGATTTCGAGCTACAATGTGAAGTAAAGACCGTCAGTCCCACCTACGAGATGAAGGCAAAGCTCACTATCGATGGTATTGTCGACAGGACTCCTTACAGACGTTCGGTACAGAATCAGCAGGATGTCTGAATCAAAGGCTCAGGCAGCTTTGAGACCATGTAGGCTGCAGACTCTTTACTTCCGCCATAGGGTAGTGCCACATCAGGTTCTGTTTAATATGTCAGGACTCCATTACACACAGGAAGAGGCTTCACTGGTATCAGAGGTTGTGTACAGTACACTGGGCGGTTTTTTTTTTTTTTTTGATAAGAGAGTCTTGAAAGAGAACAGAAAGGTTTTGAGTGTCAAAGGGTGAAGCTCAAATAAAGGACAAGAGTAAACTTCAGAACCACAGATATTAAAATAGTAAATTGTCATAGTTGTGTTGGAAAAGAACGAGAGATTCAAGCGCTAATAGAAACAACTGAAGCTCAAATGATGATAGGTGCCGAAAGCTGGCTAAACCTGGAGATAAGTTCAGTCAACCTTTTTACAAAGGGCCTGATGGTGTTCAGGGAGGCTACGTAATCTTAAATTGTTTTTCTATCCTCTGGTTTTACAAATATATTTGTAGAAAATGGAGATATTCCATTTAATGGTTTATCTTCTTTACTTAGAAAAACATCATAAATATCATAAAATGGTAACATTTTTTCAAATATTTTCACTAGGTTCAGCTTTATTATTTTTAACAATATTTGTATAATTTTCACTTACTACAGGTGTATTATTTCTAACGACATTTGGCTGATTATTGATAACAATTGAATGATTACTAATAATAAATCTAATTAAAGCAGTTTTACATAAATTTGAATATCCTCAAAAGTTATTTATTCTACGAAAGTCATGAAGTATTACAATAGGAAATTGTTGTAATTGATTAGCAAATTGTCCAGTTGAACAGCAATGTTACTTTCCATTTTGCTATTCTATTTATTACGGTAAAATTTATTAGATTTGAAAGATACATTTTCTTGAATAAAATTATAATTATTTAATAGATGGAGAAGGATTATAATTTAATAAATTACTAATCAAAAGAGAATTAGTTTAACAATCAATTACTTTTTAAAACAATTAGTTTAGCAATCAGTTAATATTGTATAAATAGTTTATTATTTAGTTTAACAATCAATTAGTTTTTAATGAATTAGTTTGCTTTTTTAATTAATATCAAAATTCACTAGATTTGTGAAAATTATTTTTATTAATAAAATAATTATTTAATAGATGGATAGATAATTAATCATAAAGAATTATAATTTAAAGTTAAAGTTTTCTTAGTATTAATATATTCTAAATTACATTTCTTACATTTATTATTATGTTTATCTTTAAGTGATGGATTTATGTAAAAACCATTTCAATCTCTTGACAAATTTTACATTGCTTTATTTCTTTACTTATAACTTCTTCATTATTCATTGTAGATTTCGCTTGAAATGTTCCTTGAAATAATATTTAGTAACACTTTTTCCACATACACAAGGAATTCGACTTTTATTGTAATTTTATACATGATATTTATTTAAACATGGTCCACATATAGTTTTGTCACCATGTTTTGTATTCTTCTGTAAAGTGGATTTATCAGTTGACTTTTCTGTATTACAATATTTACAACATTTAGTTTTCACAGAACAATCTTGTTGAATTTGAACATGCTCAGTTTATATAAAAAAATATCACAATTATTAAAAGTAAATTTTAATAATTTTTATGATGTTTTAAATTTTAATAATTTTTATAATTTTTTTAAATTTAGTAATTATTAAAAAAATTTATTTTTATGATTTTTATAAATTTTTTAAATTTAATTTAAGTTATTCATTTAATTATTTTAAAAATAAAAATCATCAGGATCATATGAATGATCATTAGATTCATAGTTCTGATTTCTAAACTGTCGATTTTTGTTATCAAATAAAGGATCAAAAGAGCTTGTAGTTGTTGGTAAAGAATCAAAAGATTGATCAAAAGATCTAATTAAATTTATTGGTATAGAATCTAGTATTGTCTTTATGTCAACTGATGTTTCTTTATTTTTAATAATACTTCTACAAAGAGGAAAATTTTCTTTTTCCTTTAACCATTCATCAATACATTCTATATGAAAAATATGTTTGCAATTTGTTTTGACAAATTGATTATTATTTTCATCACATACACAAATAGGACAATCAGTATCTTTTTCACATACCTCAATTAGTACATAAGTTTCTTTTAGTTTAGTTTGCATTTCGTTTTGGTTCTCCATTTATAAGAAATAATTTTTATTAGATATATTAAAAAGTAAAATTCTCAAATTTAATTTAATTATAGATACAAAATACAAATTTCACATAATATTTATTTTTGCCAAACTAATAAAAAATTTTCTCTTAAATGGAATCGATTGTAGATATGTTCAACAAGAAGCTTACATACAACAATAAACAAGATTTCATGATTATTCATGGAAAAAATAATCCATGGCTTAAAGCTAAAGATGTTGCTGAGACTTTAGAATACAAAAACAGAATTGATGCAATAATTAAACATGTTGACTGAGAAGATAATGGAAATTTTGCTAATATTTTGAGCATCGCATTTTGCAAGTCCACATTAAGAAATGATAAAAAAACTATTTTCATAAATGAATCTGGATTATATCTTTAATTTTAAAATCAAAAAAGAAGAAGCTAAACAACTTAAAAATGGGTTACTCATGAAACACATAACACGGTGCACATAACATTAGAAAAGAGATAATTTGAACAAATATTAAATAAAACACAAAGATAATTATATATAACAACTATAAGAATTGAATAAATTAAACATGGAAATAGTACAATTAAAAGATGATAGAATTAAAATGAAATATGATCATATTCAAAATGTGAGAGAAATAATAGGCAAAAGAAGTGAAGAAATAAATAGTTTATTACCACATGTAGTTCCTAAAACAATTAATAGCAGACCAACATTCCTTCTTTTAAAATTATTTGATGATGAATGTGAATACAACTATTATGTCATTAGAACAAAGCAAAAAAATTTACAGAAACAACAATATAAAATCGAAGATAGACATCCAAATTGTGAAGAAATGTTAAGATTGAATTATAATCCAAATTCTATAAATCTGTATCAAAGAATGGCAGAAAATTTAAGCATTGTCAGTCATCTGAACTATTAAAATATTTTGGATAACTATACACAAGAACAATTGATTAATGACATTAAAATGCTTCATCAAACAGAACCACTATAAAATAACTTTATCTATATTTAGCCAACTGTTAAGTGAATTGTCAAAACCTAACCATTTAACAAAACATTATTATCTTTCTTTCCTAAAAGTTTTTCAACTAAGTATACATCTAGATATTTCGTTTTCTGTAGTTTTTATTCATAAAAATTTCCATTTACATCTTTTAATTTATATGTAATTGAATTAGAGTAAGTAACGTCTCCAATTTCAATTTTTCTGTTCACCAATTAGCTGTATATCGTTTTTCAAAAACACCTTTAAGTTTACTAATTCTAACTTCATCACCTTTTTAAATTTAGCTTCCTCATTAGTGTCAGCTGAAGCAGACTTAAGTCTGTGGCTAGATGTAATATCACTTATTTTTAAATTTTTTTCATTAACTTCTATTGGTTTCATTTCTATTGTAGAATGTTTTGTGTTATTATATTCATCAATTAGAATTTTAACTAAGTTTAACAATATATAATCTCCCTGTAAAGCGAATTTCTTCCACGTTTTCTCTTTAAGTGTTCTGTTAAATCTTACAACAACAGGTGCTTTTAATTCTGAAATAGGTGAATAATGAACAATGTTATTTTTTTTAATAATTCTTTAAATTATTTATTATAAAATTGTTTGCCATAATCTGTTTGTAAATTACTTGGCTTTCTATCTATAGAAATATTTTCGAATGCACCAACGATATTTTTAGCTGTTTTATCTTTAATAGGAACAGCCAAAGCAAATTTCAAAAAGACAATCACAACAGCCAATAAATATTAATATCCTACGTTTATTTTAGAAATTCCATTTAAATTACCTGAATCCATTTCAACTAAATCAGCTTGCCATAATTCATTTATACTAAAAGACATAACATTTGTCTTTTAAAATTCTTTCTCATTGCTTTATGTAGTTCATTTATTATATTTTAACGAATATTATTTAAACCTTCACCAGCACTTACAAAATTTTTTTAACAAATTTAACCTTTTTAGATTTACAAATTGTACAAAGACCTTTAGTTCTTTGTCTTTCATTTTTAGTTGTTACTCTATGTGGATTATGTGTATCAGTAAACTTTTTACACCTTAAACAATAAACACGATAATCATTTATGTAGATAAAAAATTTATTAAATTTTAAATTGTGGCGCCAGATATAATTAACTTTACATCAACTGCAACAGTTTTAACAGAATCTTTCAAAATTTATGGTTGAATATAATTTATTTATCTTATATAGCTAATCAGCTACACTGACTGTTATATCAAAATCATTGAAGTTTAAATCTCTGTTTAAATTTCACCAACAATAATAATTCTTTCAAGTATAAAATCATATTCAAAATTATACATTTTCTGTTCACAACCTGTCATAAAAGTAAATTCAATTATTTGTTTATCATTTACTTTTTCCTTTAGAATACATCACTGTTCTAAGTATGGTGTTAAATCTGTTTTTGAGAAATGATCTGAAACAGCTTTTCTACTTCCTTTTTTGTAAAGAAAATCTTGAATTGTTGTAGTTATCTTAATGAATCCGATTAATTTTTCCTTAAATTGTATATTGGTAACTTAGGTATTAAATTGTGTTAGAATGCTCATGTATTCTAGTTTTGTGACATATTCATTTTCTAAATATTGTTTGTTAACTACATCTTTTGCAGCAATTGGATCATTTACATTAGCAAGTCTTCTATTTTTAAAAGCAATATATCCTTTCCTTATTTTAAAAATAACATTAAATTCTTGTTGATATTGTTTAGTTGCATTAGTTTTCTTTGGATCTATTGATGATTGTAGTTGTTTAATACTCTTTTCAATATTTTCTACATTTAATGTAGATGTTTCACTGCATGTTCATTTTGCTTAAATAAATGTATCTTATTTCCAAAAATGTCAATTTATTAAATCTAAAATACCATTAAAATAATAGTTATCACATAATAATTTTAAAATGAATAAACATAAATGACTACATATTACTTCAACAAAATTCTGTATTCCTTCTGTATTGTAATATAATTTATGTTTGCCTAAATAAGTAACTAATTTTTTTGGTATATTACCACTAAATGAATCAAAAACAACTTTCCTATTTTTATTTTTATAACTACAAATCCAATGTGTGCCAGGATTATGAAATGTATCTAAATTTACTATACCAAGTTCAATTTTAAATGGCTTATTTGGTAATTCATCAATGATATATATGCCATGAAAGTGTTTAATTTTTAATTTTTTAGTAAGTTCTTCTATATCAAAATTAATCAATGCATTAGGTTATTTATTAATTAATTACTTTTTTAAATTTTTTTGTTTTCTTTATCCCATTACCAGCCTTTTTTTCCATTTCTAAGTTATGTCTTTTTTGTTCTTCTAATTCTTTATCAGCTTTGCAGATCCATCAGCTAAAAAAACCAGTTGTTTCTAAATAAGGGAATGCAGGTAATAATAATGGTAAAAATCCTTTATGTTGTGTTAATCATTCTTATTTGTTAAAAATTCAATAATTTTTTTAACAACAGGAATACGTAATGTAATAACTAAACTTCCACCCACTTCCTTTTTTGAACACCCATTAAAAATGGTTCAATTGCATTTAATTGTTCATTATTTAACTTCAATTTAATTGATTTTGCTTTAGGTTTTCCACTATGTAGTAAAGCATAATCAATTGTAAAGTTATTCATTTGTATAGTTAAAAACTTAATAAAGATTTTTAAATTTATAATCCCCAACCATTTTCATCAACTTCAACTGCCATACCATATTTTCATTTTCCATACATTATTCCTCTAACTGCTGCTGCTGCAACTTTTTCACCAAATGGAACATCATCTGCATATGTTGCTTCTTTTGCAGCTAATTGAAGTTCTTTATCAGCTATATACCCTTTTTCTACATCTTTATTATCTCTACTTAGCAATATCATGTTTTTTACAAGCTTTATCTAATGGATTTATACCTTTATCAACTTTAGCTAATCTTTCTTTTAATTTTGATCTTGGACCACAATAATTATAACCTGGAAGACGCATTTCAAATGGTAATTTATTAATTAAAGTATTTACTAATCCTTTTCCATATTTCTCACTTTTCCAAAATAAATGTGGAAGATTATTTAAGAATCTAATTAAATATGGAATCCCTTTCAGATTATCGGATTATGAATTATGAAATCACTAAATTTGTTTGTTAACATTTGTGCAATACTAACTTTTTCATTATGATAACTCTTATTTCCAGTTAGTTCTTCACAATGAATAAATGCTAATCTATCAATTAATTGTCTAACATCAACTAACCAGACGTTTTCAATGGGTTTTTCTGTATATTTTTTTAAATAAAACTTCACCTATTTTTTCAGGAGAACTTGGTTCTGAATAATCCATAGTCTGTCTTCTTAAGTTGGAAAATTATCATCAACAATTTCTTTTATCAAGTAATTATATTTAATACCTTTACTTCATCTTATTTTATTTGGATTATTATCAGAATACAATGCTCCACAGTTATATAATATATCTGCATAATTTGATAAATCAACAGAATTAAACTTGTCATTTAAATCATCTATAGTAATTTGTTTTTCAGTTAATCCGTCTGTTCCTTCATATGTATTTTCACCAATTTTTAATTTATCTCCACTGAATTCAACAGGTAAATTACCAACATATTTAAACATTCCAACAGGTTTTAAACCAAAAAATTTATCTTCACTATGAATAATATACTTTAACATTATTTTGCTAACATTTATCTTTCTAGTTTCTTTTTGGTGACTACTTGATTCTCTTTCTTCTTGGTACTTACTCAATATATCTTGAACTTCCGATTCACTTAATATAAAATCATATTTTCCAGGAACATCATCAGACCAGTCTGTTAATGGTCTGATGATGACAATATGGAATCATTTGTTTTTCAACTTCTCTTTTTTCTTCAATTGGTTTTAAAACATTGTCACCTAATCCCTCGATTCCTTGTTTAACTTGTTCAATTGCATCAATAACAGGTTGACCTTCCTTTTTATATTTCTCATATTCTGTTCTTGTTTGCTGTTTCCAAAGCTTCAATTGTTCTTTCGGTTCATCAGCTTTCTTTCTCTTTTGTTTAGCTTTTTTAGAAACTTTGTCATCATACTTTATTAAGGAAGAAAAAACATTAGTTATGTTTAACTTTTATGTTTATGTTTAAGGTTTATGTTTACTCATTCTCTGTGAATGAGAACACTAAAAATAATTTAAATGATCCTAACAAAGATACAGCAATTGAAATAAATATTGGTGATATGTCAGCTTAATCCTATTCATGCACAATTGTATATGAATATTAGTATTGTTGGAAATGATGGCTCAGATTACCTAATATATAATGGAAAATCAAATAAAAAGTTAATTGATATTTATGTAACTAAATTGTTTGACTTTGTATCAATAAAAAAAAGGGAAATAATATTTTATCTAGAATTGAACATCCTTATATTTCTTCATCTGTTTTACTACATCTAATCTCATCTGTTCCTCACAAAATAAGTTTGGAAGATCATATAATTAATACAGGAAAAATGAATAGTAAAAGAAATTAAGTACTTAACCTATTATCATTACTTGGTGGACTTTTTAAGATTATAAAAAAATTATATAGGAAGGAGATTTAACTGTAATTTTTACATTTAGTTCACCTTCTGGTGATGTACTTCTATGTTGGCCTGATAAAAATGATGCTGGGATTGAAATAAAACATACACTTCCTAATGAATGTAAAATTATTATAGAAGCTATGGAATTTCGTGTACCTGTTGTTAAAGACGAACCAAGTTACGAACTTGAAAAACGTGAAAATATTCTTAAAATTCCTAAAATTCCTAATTCTTTTTATGAACTTCAAACAGAAGAAGTTGTTGGATTATCTGGTAAAAATAGTTTTGAACTAGATTTTACAAATTACTATAAGTCTACAGAATTTGATATGCCATATTTGTTTTTGTTGTATTTCAAACAAATCGTAAAAATAATCAGTTTGTTGATTCACCATTATTTGGTCATGTTAAACTACAAAATTTATATTTAAAAATGGTAGAAATAAAGTTTTTCCTCAAGAAATGTGGAATATTAATCTGGCAAATAATTTTAAAAAAGCGTGTGATGCAGTTTTAGATTTAAAAGAGTTGCTTTACAAAAATCAGATAAGGGTATAGTCCATTTAGTTATGTCAATAATTGTCAAATTTATCTAATTAATATGACATGTAGAAAGAATGTTGTAACTACACAGAAAACTACTATGAAACTTTGTGCAACTTTTAATGATAAAATCCCAGATGATACATTTGCTTATGTAATTCTATATGGTAAAATGGATCTAACATAATGATACACAACATAGAATACTTACTGAAAATTTGCTTCTATATATATGAATGAAAAACTTCATCTTTATATACTTTTCTGAAACATTTTAAGAAGGATAGAAAAAAAAATTTTAATATAATATACTTTTGTTAAATAATATATTGTAATTATTTACCTATGTTCACCATATAAAACTATTTTTCTCATTAATTTTATTTAAATGGATAACAGTAAGCCACAGTTAAGACTGCATAGTGAATGTATGATTAAAAAAGTATTGAAGAATTTCATAAAGATAAATATCAAACAGGTGGACATTGTTATGTAAGTAAAGAATGTAAGAAAATTAAAGTCACTTGTGAATGTGGTAAAACTGTAAATAAGTGTTATCTCAAAAAACATTTACAAACAACAACTCATAATAATCATATGGTTGCTAAAGCAGAAAGGAGATAATTTTATATAATTATTCTTTAATATAATTTTAAAAAAACATGTTTTTCACAGAAGTCAAAAATAGGACGTTTCATGGGGTTAACAAAATGTTCTAAGAAACGCATTTTTAAAAATTTGTTTCGAGAATAATTTAAAACATACGTTTTTCACAAAAGTTGAAAGTAGGAAAATTTTTGGGGCTAAGAAAGAGATGTAAAATGTACTTTTTTTTTAAAAAATCGTTTTTTAAAATAATAGATGATTCTCTAATTTATTTAATTACGTTACATTCACCTATGGGAAATGTGTGTAAGTCAAATGATTTTTATTATAGTTATTATTATATTATTTTATTATATTATATTATTATTAGGTAAAAGGGTTAGTAGATTGTTTTTATAGGTTCTGGGAGATTAGGACAATTTTGTGAAAAATAAGAAAATCGTGAGTGATGCAGACATGAGATATTTTTTAATTTTTTTTTTAAATTGTACTAGTGTCCCAGAGCCTACAAAACAATCTACTTATTGACTATGTCATATAGATCGTTTTCTTTTTTTCGAGATAATTCATAGATTTCAGAGACAGTATATCTTCCAAAATACTACCATTGTTGAGTTACTGCATCTTTTTAAATCTGGCATTCTTTTGTCGTTTCTTCTGCAACAGTGTTGTAATAGGACAGATCAGCTCCATCTCTTATTAATTTATTCGGAATAAATCTCTCGATGGCTGTCAAAATGCTTTCTTAGCATTTAATATAAATCTGGTTTACGCTCACACATTTAATTCGAAAGGAAGACTGTCTCATAGGCAGGCGTCAGCCAAATTTTTGTATGCTTTTTTCAGAAATAGGTATATTTTGCGATTATTTTTGGTGGGTTTGGACAATATGGTATTCATCGCTCTACAATGACGTTGTGGTCCCTAATCTCGGTATCCTTCTCGCAATCTGGCAGAAAACCTACAGAAATTCTTATTGTATGTGAAGTACACAGTGAGCAAGACACATTCAGTATCTTCACGGCCTGATAACAATACCACTAAAGCAGAGTTACTAGACAATGTTTTCCAAAATTCCTTCACCAAATGGACAAAGTAAATATTCCAGTATTCGAATCAAGAACTGCCAGAAAAATGAATAACCTAGAAACAGATACTCTGAGTTCAGCAAAGCAGCCCAAATCACTTAACAAAGGAAAGTCTTCCGGTCCAGACTGTATATCAATTAGGTTCCTTTCAGAGTATGCTAATATAATGGTACCAAATTTAGTAGTGATACAAAAGAGTAATTCACGGAATTACACACACTGATGTCGATTTCCGGTAGTATTTTCGAAGATACACCATCTTCGAATACTATGAATTATCTCGAGAAAAAGAACGATCTATATCACATAGTCAATACGGATTCAGAAAATGTTCTTGTGAAACACCACTAGATTATCATTTACATGAAGTAATGAGTACTGTTGACAGGGAGATCGCAGACTGATTTCATACATATAGATTTCCAGAAGCCTTTTGACGCCATGCCTCACAAGAGACTTCTAATGTAATTGTGTGCATATGGAGTATCGTCTCATTTGTTTAATTGGTTTCATGTTTTCCTGTCAGAAAGGTCACAATTTGTAGTACACTACTGGCCATTCAAATTGCTACACCAGGAAGAAATGTAGATCATAAACAGGTATACATTGGACAAATATATTATACTAGAACTGACATGTGGTTACATTTTCACGCAATTTGGGTGCATAGATCCTGAGAAATCAGTACCCAGAACAACCACCTCTGGCTGTAATAACGGCCTTAATGGGCCTGGGCATTGAGTCAAACAGAGCTTGGATGTCGTGTACAGGTACAGCTGCCTATGAAGCTTCAACAGGATACCACAGTTCATCAAGAGTAGTGCCTGGCGTATTGTGATGAGCCTGTTACTCGGCCTCCATTGACCAGACGTTTTCAATTGGTGAGAGATCTGGAGAATGTGCTGTATCCAGAAAGACCCGTACAGGACCTAAAACATGCGGTCGTGTATTATCCTGCTGAAATGTAGGGGTTCAAAAGGGATCGAATGAAGGGTGGAGCCATGGGTCGTAACACATCTGAAATGTAACGTCCACTGTTCAAAGTACCGTCAATATGAACAAGAGGTGACCGAGACGTGTAACCAATGGCACCCCATACCATCACGCCGGGTGATACGCCAATATGGCGATGACGAATACTCGTCTCCAATGTGTGTTCACCACGATGTCGCCAAACGTGGATGCGACCATCATGATGCTGTAAACAGAACCTGGATTTATCCTAAGAAATGACGTTTAGCATTTCGTTTACCCAGGTTCATCATTGAGTACACCATCGCAGGCGCTCCTGTCTGTGTTGCAGCGTCAAGGGTAACCGCAGCCATGGTCTCGGAGCTGACAGTTCATGCTGCTGCAAACTTCGTCTAAGTGTTCGTGCAGTGGTTGTTGTGTTGCAAATGTCCCCATCTGTTGCCTCAGGGATCGAGACGTGGCTGCAGGATCTATTACGGCTAAGCGGATAAGATGCCTGTCATCTCGACTGCTAGTGATACGAGGCCGTTGGGATCCAGCACGGCGTTCCGTATTACCCTCCTGAACCCACCGATTCCATACTTTGCTAACAGTCAATGGATCTCGACCAACGCGAGCAGCAATGTCCCGATACGATAAACTGGAATAGCGATAGGCTGCAATCCGACTTTATCAAAGTCGGAAACGTGATGGTACGCATTTCTCCTCCTTACAAGAGGCGTCACAACAACGTTTCACCAGACAACACCGGTCAACTGCTGTTTGTGTATGAGAAATCGGTTGGAAACATTCCTCTTGTCAGCACGTTGTAGGTGTCGCTACCGGCGCCAACCTTGTGTGAATGCTCTGAAAAGATAATCATTTGTATATTACAGCACCTTCTTCCTGTCGGTTAAATTTCGCCTCTGTAGCACGTCATCTTCGTGGTGTAGCAATTTTAATGTCCAGTAGTGTAACTACACATTTTAATCTACGTTGTATGTGAATTTTATCGTAGTAGCAGCTGTAGAAATACCTCTACAATGGCGGCCACTCCCACGTTTTCCGAATTTGGGAAACTGCTTGCTACAGCGGAATTTTTGTCAGTGTGAAGGCTATTTTCTTTCGATATCTTTGGCTTATATCTATATCTATGACTGACATCTATATATTTACATGAAAACTTTCTTGAATGTTGTATATTTACGTTTTGACAATACTAACACATAGTGGTAGGTGGAAGGTTGAATTCGCAAAACTTTACGTGGAAGTCAAATGCATAATGGGTGGTGGAAAAACTGTGTTTAGGAAACGGAAATTTAATGGAAATCGGTTTACCAGCAACAAAGAGTAAGCGGCTCGAAATGAAGAACATAAGGTCTCAGCTGCAGCATCGAAACTTGGTACAGGAGAATTGTACAGGTGCGTGAATGATGTTCACATGGATTCCACTGAATTCAGACTTATTGATTTAGAGCTTCTCTGCCAGGCTATAAAGTTTTCATGTTCATTTGTTAGCTGTAAAAGTACGGAATGCATGATTGTTGTTGAAGGAAGAAGATTGGGAATAGCTTGTGATTTTTAAATTAATTTGCAATTCGTGTGGCTATGAATTTTCATTTTCATCCTCCAAAAAAACTAACACTGGTACCTATGAAAGCAATTTTTGGTTAGCATATGCTCTGAGATGCCTTGGATAGCGCAGGGAAGGAGGTAATTTATTGTGTGGTTTTCTGAACATGCTTCCATCTTGTGCAAGCTCTGAAAAAATGAATAAAGAAATGTATGGTGCTGTATGCGATACTGCCAAAGTTTGTATGAAGAATGCAGTGGAGGAATTGGTGGAAAGAAACCAAAAAGAAATAGATCCTGGTGTAGATATTCATGACAGTGAATCTCCTACAAATGTTAGTTACCTGTGTGTCTGTGGATAGGGTGTGGAAGAAAAGGGGTCACACATCTCTGTATGCAATTGCAGCTGCTATTGGTATTGACTAAGGTAAAGTTTTAGATGTAGGAATTATGTCTAAATACTGCCACCTGTTGCAACAAGGAAAATGTCCATCAATTAAGCCAGTGAGAAACTGTGGCAATAAAAGCATGCAATATCATGCTCTAAAAACAGTAGTGGCTCAAGTGGGGGCATGGAGGCTGCTGCAGTTCTGAGGATGTTCTCCAGATCTGAGTACCAGTATGATGTTTGATATACTAAATACCTTTGTGATGGGAACTCCTCTTCCTTCAAAGGTCTAACAGATAAAAATCCATACAATCCAACAATAGAAAAGCTGGAATGTGTTAAACATGTCTAAAAGAGTCTTGGTGGTATGCTTTGTTGCTTGCTGTAAGAGAAGAAAGGTGAAGTACTTCAGGATGGAAAACCAGTAGGAGGAAAAGACAGGCTTACTCTAAAAGAAATTGCCTCTCTTCAGTTTTTTTATGAGAGAGCTATCAGGAAAACCACATATAATTTAAAGGCAATGAGACGTGCTGTGTGGGCAGTTTTTTTTCCACAAACTATCCACTAACCAAACACTAATGAACAATCTGTGTCCGAAAGATGATTGGTGTAAGTTCAACAACAGAAATGAGACGTATTCACATGAACACTCATTACCAGAACCTGTTATGAATGCAATTAAGTCCACATTCAGATTTCTTGCAAACCCTGGTTTATTGAGGAAGTGTCTTCATGGAAAGATACAAAATGCAAATAAAAGCCTCAGTCATTTAATTTGGATTATATGCTCGGAAAGGACATTCTGTTGGCTTGACGTAATGAAAAGACATGTCTGTGATGCAGTTTTATGTTACAATAACAGAAATAATGGCACAATTGAAGTGCTGAAGAGAGTTGGTGTGGATCCTGGTGTGTTCCCAACAAAATTATTTTACACCATCGACGGCAGGAGGGTCAAGAAAGCTAACAGATCATTGTCTTACCAGCAAATACAGGCCAGGCAGATTCGAAGAGGGAAGAAGAGAAACCTGGAGGATGAGGAGTATCAGTATGGAAGATTTTAAAATTGAGGTATGCATATTACATGTTGAAGTATAGGTAGAAAATCTATGATCCTCATTTTCTCTGTTTTACACGCTTTACGTTATTAGAAGCCTTTTTTCAAAAAATACCTTCATTAATGCTATGAAATTTCCATGAAGTGTTCGCAACGTGGCGCTGTCTCACTGGAACTAAAAAATACGGAATCCTACAATTACATTCTGATTTATAGATTATTATATGTAGAAAAAAAGTTAATTTTGGATGTACCAAAATAAAAA
This sequence comes from Schistocerca americana, assembly GCF_021461395.2. Taxonomy (NCBI): domain Eukaryota; kingdom Metazoa; phylum Arthropoda; class Insecta; order Orthoptera; family Acrididae; genus Schistocerca; species Schistocerca americana. The sequence continues at coordinate 827,702,560 of NC_060119.1, read as the reverse complement.
CTCTGTTAATGATACAATTTGTACCATAAATTAATAAGTGTATTTCAGTCTTCTTATAACCTCAGGACAGTACAACAAAATTTTCAGATTAACTGCACGATTAGAATTTGAGTTATGGCTTTTTATAAAAAAGACAATAAAAAAATAAAAATTCAAATTTCTGACAAAATATTAAGCTTGCATATTTTATTATTGTATATTTTTTCCGTTAAAACACAGCTCTCTTGCTTTACACATGCAAAATTTTAGATTTGTACATTAATAAATGTAGCTGTAATGATTTTTTAAATAAATGTTTACATTTTCCGTTACATCCCCTCTTAAATTTTGGTTGCCAATGAATCATACAAATCTCAAGTGTCGAGCGAGGTGGTGCAGTGGTTAGCACATTGGACTCGCATTGGGGAGGACGACGGTTGAAACCTGCGTTCCGCCATCCTGATTTGGGTTTTCCATGATTTCCCTAAATCGCTTAAGGCAAATGCCAGGATGGTTAGTGAGGAAGATAAATGACACCACTGTGTTTGTGTGTGTGTGTGTGTGTGTGTGTGTGTGTGTGTGTGTGTGTGTGTGTGTGTACGTGTATATATGTATGCAAGTGTGTGCATATATTTATATGTATACACAGGGTTATCAGAAACAGTCTGAAAAATCTTGTAAGAGTTTTACATTGGAGATTGCACTGAAAAATAATTGTTAAGAACAAATTAGATATGCTGAACAGAGATATTTAGCGGTGAAATTAGCCAATAAGGTCGTCGAGCGTGCAAATTCAAAAAGCCCACCAGAGGCAATTAGCTGCAATTTCAAAATACATTGGTCAGAAACATTCCGAAAAGTTTGTGTGGGTATTGCACGGCTGGCTGTGCCTAGAAATAATTGTTATGAAGAAAATTCGATACATGGTGTCGCCTTCAAACGTTTTGTGAAGACTGCTGTACATTTATATAAATATTAAATGTCTAATTAAAGGCTGTATAACAATTACATTGACATACGCACACCTTTGAGGTGTTACTGTGTCTGCAACAACAGTACAAAAAGCATGATACTAGGAGTACAATCTGTAAATGATGATTAATTAGTAAAGTAAATTCCAACAATTTTCGCAAAAGTTACGGGAATGAATGATAAACGGAAATGTGAGATAAGCTACAGTACTCGCTGTTAGCCCGTAAACGCAAGTCACCATGATCAAAAGAATACAGATACATTGCGCTTCTTGGCAGTAGAGACTTAAGAATGTCTTTGCAGTCTGCGTAGTTCTAGTTTGAATAAGATTACAACCACTTTGCTTACACTAGAAAAATTTTGTATGTTTTTCGTCTGGAGCGTGGACTGTAGCTTGAAACTTATTCCGGACATCACTCCTCTTCTAATGGAAAACATTTGCAATTGTATACACTGCAACATTTTATTCTCGTCTTATACTTACCACAGGCTCTCGAAATACGACTTCGCTAAATGCCATCCAATCCTGACAATCGGTCATTTCGCCTCGTCAGTGCTACTTTACAGCAGCAAGATTGTGTACTCAACTTCCAAAGTAAGTCACGATAAGCGCTACATTCCTGCATGCTTCGGTAAGAGAGAACGAATCGACGAGTATGAAGCGGCCGCAGCAACACCGGGGGTTTTCCGAATCTTTATACTCGCGGAAGTACAGCAGGAACGAAGGAAGGCGGTATAGCACCGATGTAACAGCGCTGCCTTGATGTAGGTAGCATGCAACCCTCAACGTTAGAGTCGTACTCGCTCCTTTTTTTCTCTCTGGTTGAGGAGGATATCAGTGTTTAACGTCCAGTCGACAACGAGGCCATTAGAGACGGGACATGAGTTCGGATTAGGGTAGGATGGAGCACGAAAGCGCCCGTGCCCTGTCGAAGGAACTATCCTGGCATTTGCCTTAAGCGATTTTGGTAAATCACGGAAAACCTAAATGAGGATGGTCGGTCGCCGGTTTGAACCATTGTCCTCCCAAATGCGAGTTCAGTGTGTAACCACTGCGCTACCCCACTCGCTAGCTGTGATTGACTGCCGCATATCGGAGACACCGTTTGTTATGGTGCCAAGAGCATAGGGACTCGACAAAGAAGTATGGACGAAAATAGAGTCAGTATGAGTAGTTATTGTCGACGTACCCTCATATGGGGAGATGTGATAACACGTAATGTAGCCAGGAACATTGTCGAAAATGAACATTTTGGTGGTCCAGGTGTTATGGTGTGCAGTGACATAATGTTGCGTAGGAGTACCGACCTATAACCCTTGAAAAGGTACGTTCACAAGTCGACGCTACAGTGCGCCTTCCCATTGTGCGTCTTTTGGAAGGTACGTTTGGCCTCGACTTCATTTCTATAGATGACAAAGCGTGACTACAGCGGACAGTGCAGGTGGAGTAGCTCTTGGAACGGACTATAAATATCTGTTCCCCCGACTCAAATATCTTCGGGCACGTGTGAGATGCGTTGGGAGGATGTTTTCCAGCATACGCCAACGACTAACCACGAGTTGACAGCCACGCAGTTGGAGGAATTGAACAATTGAACGTCCTGCCACTAGAACTTCTTACCAGCCTTGTGAAGAACATGAAAACACGTAACAGAGCACGTCCTACCGTCCGCCTTGATCACAAACCCTGTTAAGAACCATGTTCCACTTTTTGTACTGTCCACGGGAACATTATAAATCGCGGTGACTTCAGTGTAGAAATTGTCTTTGAATAAAAGTGTCATTTCTATTCGTCTTCTTGTCTATTTCTCTCAGCTACCTTCTGTACTGTATTCTAGTAGTCCTTTTGATGTATGGTCCAACTTTCATCTAGGTATGCTACTTGGCAATGACACATCATACGAAATTTACTTTCCTTCTTAAATTTTACATACTAGTATAATTTCGACGAATGAGCCCAAGTTCTTTCCTTGTTTGTTTTTGTCTGTGCTCTGACAGTGTTAAGTTTCAGATTTATACATAAAACCATTAGGTTAAGAGCACACGTTTGCACAGCCTAGAGCCACACACTCCACACCCACCGAAGTGCTGCGCCACAAAGTCATATCCCACTCCAAACTGACTGCTATGACCGTCCCACCCTCCCTCCACGTACTCTTGCCCTGCTGCACAAATTCCGTCGTCTGTATAGTGATTTCGTTCGCTCGCGCGCCACCAACAGCTCCAGTGACATGTTCACAGTTATTTATAAACTAAATGATGTCGGGATTTTCATATGAAATGCAATGAAAGAAATACCTATAAACTCTCGAAAGTGTTTCATACGCTCTCCAGAAACAACGCTGATGCCACGTATTTCATTTTCTACAACAGACGCCTTCCTGACAACCTCACTATAGCCACCACTTCCAAGTCACCTCCACCATCCCCATGATCATAATTTTAATAACGCAATGGACTGGTATGAGTATGACCGTACAGACATAGCTATCCCACCTCTCACATCAGACTTCCAGAGTTACACAGCATTCGACGAACGGGACTAAACACGCCAAAAACAGCTGAAGACGTTACACAAAGACGCGTGAAACAGGCTGCCTCATGGAACGTCCCAGAGTCTACCACGATGTCCTCGACGTCCTTTTCAGTACCATCCTCTCCACCGCTTATTAACCAGAGCTGTGGAAAACATCCAAATCCGTCTCTTCCTGAAACCTGATAGCCACCCACGCAGATCTTGATATCGACCTATCATCGTGATTTCATTTTTCAGCAAAATCCAGGAAACCGCCCTTACTCAGTAAATGATCTACACCTTACAACCCATTTACTCATCCTCAACACTCATTGCGACTTTGGCTCCTATGATTCCATGGACGATCATCTTCTCTCCCTTAACCACTATGTTTCTTAAAAGCTACACAAACCGAAACCCGCCTAATCTATCTGTCTCGATTCCCATAATTCATGGCATAATTGAATACACAAGAGCGTTCTCCATATAATCAACGGGAAGCCACAAACCTAGATTAAGCACAGAGGGACATTAATGACGTATGTACTGTGAAATATCCCTACATAATGTAATATGATTGTAATATTCCGGCTGCGAGTACCAGCGACGATGCACTATCGGAATTTATTACGACAATGCCCTTTGCTCTGACGACAACGCTCTTTGCTGAAAAAAAAGAGGAGCATCTATGTTTGCTTTTAATAGTTGAAAATAAGTAATGTCGATTGGACATGGTGTTTCTTTTGAGGTCAGATAAGTTTGCAAAAGGAAGAAATTTGAACTGCAGAAGTCAACTTGTAATCGCAGTTATGAAGAGTAAAAAATTGAATTTGTCAAAAAGGTAAAAAACGCTTTACGAACTTTTATTCGATGTTTGATCCTCGGACCTTCATAAAAACTGTTACTGTTTTTATCAATACAGTGCATAGTGATTTCTTCGCGAATTAACAATACTCGGCGAATCTGCTGCTATCACGGTCCGAACGATGCGCAATATTTCGCCGTCAGCTTATCTGTTCAAGACATTCCCTAAGTGACCAGTTTGTTAGCCAGAAGATGTCATACTGCCACTGCTTGTTCGACCTTATCATTCTGAAAGTTTTTTCCAGAAAAATCTTACGGCGATTGTGAGTACTTTCGTGGCCGAGAGAGAGACGGAGTCTTTATCACGAGTTGTAGCAGTTTTCTCCGACTCTGCCAGGCGTTCTCTGAGAACCAGAGAAGCGGAAACCTCCGACCGCCAACTCGTCCTGTGCCTAACCCGTTCTGTCCTTGCAGGAGCCACAAAGAAAACATATTCATCTATAGTCAAATTTTTTCACAGATTGTTTATATTACACATGTAAAAATTTCATAATGTATGCATCTAGGCAAAAAATTCGAAGGAGAGTTTTTTGATCCAGTGCCTGTCTTATCTTTGTCAAAGGCACAAAGTCAAAGACTAAGTTAATTAATTAATAAATTTTCTTTACGACGTAGAAGAGTTCATTTCAGAGTGACGACCAATTGACAGGACTACTTGTAATGTTAGGGAACTTGTTAGGATTTTGAATGATTTCCATGTATGTATGCTATTGATAAGTGTACTATAAAGTGTGTTTCTGTGTTGCATAGCCAGTATTTGTTCGAGACCACAACGGAGACAGAGGAGCCGGCAGACTGATGCTGTATGGTTCATCTCAACAGATAATCTGAATGTCTTGTCTGCAAGCAAGCAACAACACGTTCACCCGTCTGGAATATGATACTGTCTTTTTCCGTAGAATTTTCCTATTTCTATTAGTTATAGATGTATATTTAAAAAAAATTCTTCATGTGTAGATTTGTACTGATTTTGTGTGTGTATTTTGAAACTACATTGGTCGTGTAAAGATTTTTTGTTTAGTGATTTATGGTTAGGACATGCACCCAGTCGAGAATGGATCAGGAACAGAATTCAACGGACAATATTCAATCAGTTGACCAAGTCCCTTCCACTGATAGTTGAGTAGCTGTAATGACTACAGCTAGGACTGAGGAGTTCAACATTAAAGATCTTTTACTTAGTGTATCGCAAGCGGTGCAGACATTACCCGAAAATTAATAATCGATGTCTGCTAAAGTGCCATCTACAGCAACTGAAGAGTGTAGAATAACCTCCGCACAAGAATGAATGGCAGCAGTACAATTCAAAATTTCTACTATAGTTTATACTGTATCAGTACAACAGGTACGTCTCTCTGTTAAACAAGAGGGTGTCGTGAAGCAGCACGAAGCACTAGTAACTGAACAATCAAATATCAGGCTAACTATGCAAGAGTATATTGCTATGGCTGAGTCATTGCCAACCAAACAAGATTTTGAGTGTTTGAGATGCGAAGTGGATCATTTAAGCATTCAGCAAAGTGATCTTGAGAAATAGCAAAATTGAAGCTGTCCCAAGAGAAAGTTCCTGAGGAAATCTGCAAAATCCAAACCGAAGTAAAAGATGTTACCACAACCGTAGAGTCTCTTGTGTCCAAATTCGAACTTGCTAAATCAGATTGTGTCGCAGTTATAGAAGAGTGGGTGACACTATGTGTTAATGAACAACTGCAACAAGCTGTGCAAAATGTTCAACTGGCTAATGTATCAGATTCCACAAAGATCCAGATTGATAGTGATGTGATAAGACAACAGTTTGATGAAGAGTTCTCGAAGTGGAAAGACAATATAACCAAATCGGTTGACGAATGTTCCAAGACACTATAGCAAATAAGAGCAAGTGTTTCTGACACATGTGTCACATTTCTGACGAACCGAAGCAAAATGTGATGAATTCGGCGTCAGTGACGAGTAGCCGGACGCCTACGATAAAAAGTGCACATGTGGTGTCTCACTCCATTTATGGCAGTATACCACCCAACAATGTATACGCCCAAATGTTGATGGAGAAGCTCCTAAAGCACCGGCAGTTCCAAGCCTTCTGTCCGGAGACGACAACTGTTAACGCCGTCGTTTTCACTCTCGGGTTAAGAGGTGTTTTACTGCGTGCATGGACTGACGCGCAAAAGATTTCTTTTGTCGCTGGATACGTACAAGGTGGTGGTGGTGGTTAGTGTTTAACGTCCCGTCGACAACGAGGTCATTAGAGACGGAGCGCAAGCTCGGGTTAGGGAAGGATTTGAAGGAAATCGGCCGTGCCCTTTCAAAGGAACCATCCTGGCATTTGCCTGAAACGATTTAGGGAAATCACGGAAAACCTAAATCAGGATGGCCGGAGACGGGATTGAACGGTCGTCCTCCCGAATGCGAGTCCAGTGTGCTAACCACTGCACCACCTCACTCGGTACGTACAAGGGGAAGGTAGTTTATGGTGCACGGATATTATAGAAAGCTGTGGCACCTATAAGAATTTTGAGTGAGCGTTCTTGAATAGTTACTGGTCTAAGGGAATTCAAGTACGACTGAAAAAAAGAGTTTTATGATCCAGAGCCATGTCCAGTCAAGAGTGGGAACTTGTGTCGGTATTTTGAGAAGTATCTGAATAAAAGTAGATATTGGGATACTCTGGTCCCACAGATGGATATTTTGAATATTATTAAGGCAAAGTTAGCGGTCGAGATAAGTGAAAAACTCATGAATGCTCCCAAAGACAATGTCGAAGACTTTCTCTCTGTCGTCGACACCATCGACCCTTAAACGAAGACTTACGAGCTACAAATCATGGGAATGGGTCGTCGACAAGTGTAAACAACATCTTTGCATATCACCAAGGACAGAGGGCAATAATAATAGAAGAGCGCAGCAGGGCTCAGCCTTCCAAGCTCAGCATAACAAACAGCAGCTGAACGGCGGCCAAAGATTGAATGCCAATGTGGTGCATTTCCAACCTCGCTGGGCGAAAAAGAAACCTAACGAGCGTAGATTCAACCCGATGTAAACCACGAATCGAAATAACCAGAACCTACATAGTCAGAATAACCAGCAATTTCACGGGAATAATCCGAATTGGAAGCCACAAAATATTAACCAGAAATCTTCAAATGTAATTGATTGGAGAGAGCAACCACCAGCAATTACGAATGTTACTGACGAACCTAGAACCCATCCGTTAAACTAAAGACAACCGGATCGTGCCCCGTAGAATCGATCGGGTGCGATGTAAGGGGCTCTGGCAAGGGAGTTGTTATGTTCCAGTGCAATGACGGACAGAGGCTAGTAGGTGAACTTACGCATGGCGTCCAGCACTGTACAGCCAAGCCGAAAACTACCAGTCTTTCCTGTGAGTAATTGTGAAGTTATAGGTGATATCGGTACCAGGGCACGGAACGTAAAGATACGGACTTTTATTGAACTAAGAATAGGAAACGTAGCCACTTTATGCACATTCCTAGTAATAAATAAATCAATAGAGGACTATATTTCGGGTGTTGATAGTATTCGGCAGAATGACGTAAAATTTTACTTCTCTGTGGACTGTTCCTCTTTTAAGATTGATGATGAGAATATATATGTGGAGCAGATCAGAGAAGACTGTAGCCACGGAACATATTGTCGGGGTTCAACAGCTAAGCTTGTAAGGTGTTTCAAGGAGAAATGAAGATCATATGCAGAAGCGATTCATCAAGTATGCACATTAACTGATATATCTCAAAAGACGTCTGTATCTGTTTGGACGATCGGCAGCGAAAACAATTGGCAGACTTACTGCAGCAGAATGTCGATGTATTTAGTGAAAACAGGGCATAGTGAAAGGCTGTGTGTGTAATCTAGAAGTGTACCTACATAGTACATATTGCCAAAGTTTTTATCCTGTACCTTGGCGACTTCGACGATCTTTCGATGAGGAATTGCAACGAATGTTGGATTGGAAGTTGACTGAGCCGTCCACAAGCCCATACTGTAGCCCTTTTTTGGTTGTCCCTAAACCAAAGGGTAAAGTTCGACTAGTTTTGGACGCGAGACGGATAAATAAGATTATAGTTCCTATGCGGACTCATCCTGAAAATATCGATGAACTTATACAGAAGTATCATGGCAAGTTATTCTTTTTCAGCTTGTGACCTCAGAAGTTCTTACTTGTAGATAATGTTAAGTCCTGAATCGAGGAAGTACACAGCATTTGTTTATGCAGTGAGAAGCTATCATCTTCAGGTTCTTCCATTTTGCCTAAATGTTAGCTCTGGTGTGTTTATCCAGGCACTGGATGCTATTTTAGGACCTGAACTGTGTAGTCAACTTACGCTTTTCGTCGATAATATTCTCATTGCTACATCTTCTTGGGAAGAACACATTACCCTCTCGGCCAGAGCCATAAATGCATTTAGTGAAGCAGGCTTGACAGTTATCCTGCGAAAATCTCATTTTTCACTCGAACGGAACGGTTTCCTCGGGCATATAATAGACAATAAGGGAATAATGCCGGGTTCAGCGAAGGTGGTCGCCATCAAGAATTTTCCCACACCATTGAACAAGAAGCAGTTAAAATCTTTCATAGGAATGACGCCCTTCTATAGGCGATTTTCAAGCAAACAGGTGATCAAAGCAGCGCCCTTACAACAGCTTCTACAGAAAAACCTACCGCGGAGGTGGACAAATGACTGTGAAGTTGCATTCCAACTTATCAAGGACACTCTTGCACATGCAAAATTGTTACACCACCCAAATATGACTCTGTAATTTGGTTTAATGACTGATTCATCAAGTGTTGTTTCAGGCTGCTGTTTGTTTCAAATCAAGGAAATCAATAACCAGCCAACGTTCCATCCCATAGCTTAAGCCAGTCCCGTGTTATCATGTTACGGGCGCTCTTATACAACCACAGAATTGGAAGCTTTGGAGGTCGCGTGAGAGTTTAAAAAATTCCACTACTACTTGTTTGGAGCATGCACTACCGTGCACTACCATCATCAGCCTCTCACATTCTTGAAAAAATGCAAACTAATTCACGCTCGTCTATCACGCTGGACCTTGGCTTTACAAGAATATAATTTCAAAGTTGTATACGTAAACGGACAACATAACCAGATCGCAGATGCTTTATCTAGACTACCTGAAGGATTGGCGAACATTACCACGTTGGAAGATGAGGAGAAGCAACATAGGATCTTGCTGGTGAAAGATTTGGAATTCAATAGATATTATTTACACATGTGTAGTAACCTATATGTCCTCCAACAACGAGATGGTCATTGATCTACAATTTTGAATAAACTGAGTCAGCCAGACCAAGCGCAAATCCGAAGATTTTTGAAAGTAGTTGATAATGTTTTGTTATACAGAAGGTCTGATACTACAGATTAGTGGTTTGTATGTATACCAGAAGATTATGTGGAAAAGCTCATAGTGCACACTCACTATGTTTGGGGCCTTCTCGGCGTACTTAAATGTGCAAGCAAAATTGGTAGCTACTGAAAGAAATGCAAAGTTTGTCAGCTGACTAAGCCTTATAACAAAGGTTCACAAGATCAGATGCACTCAATCATTCCACATAAAGCCTTAGATCTGATCTCTGTAGACATCTGTGGCTCAGTTCCGAGGGAAAGAGGAGGTATCAAATACATAGTTGGATTTTTGGATACGTTATGTAAATATGTAATGTTCTACCCAATTCGATAAGCCACCAGCAAATCCGTTATCAAGAAATTGTTTTCTGATTTTATTTCATCTGTTGGGATGCCAAGAACGATTCTGACAGAATGCAACGATTTTCACGAGTTGTACTTGAAAGAAGGCTTTACAGGAAGCAAATATTACACATCTCAAACGTCATGTTACAATCCCAGAGCGAATCCCATCGCTGTGTATTTAGAGAGTTAAATCGTTTTATGAGAGCCTACTGGTCAACAAAGCAAACTGGGTCGACTGATCTGTTGCAAGACTTCTCTCAAATCGTTAATAACCTACCGCTTACAACTACTGGTTATACTCTGGAGGAATTACTCCTAAATACTGAAGAAAGTTATGAGTGGGTACAAGCATTACCAAATATACCCCGAAATAGGGTCTCATGGGAAGAAAAAATTCGTGATGCTTACCTCAACGTGAAAGAGAAAGCTCTTATGAGAAAGAAGAGACACGACGAGGGATTAAAGAGGAGACATTGTTATAATGTAGGAGATTTAGTACTATTGAGATCTCATTCAAGATCTTCACTTCTGGAGAAGAGCACTAAGAAGTGGCAAAGAATATACCATGGACCATATGTTACTATAAAACTGCCACATCCAGGTGCATATCTGTTAGCATATCCAAAGACATTTAAAAATGTTCTATAAATACCTCTGTTTATTTTTTTATATTCATGTCATGATTTGTGTAGCTATATGATCTGTAAATAGTAGTTATTTATGTTATGCAATTTGTTTCATATGATATGTGTTGATAATATGCCACCATTGTGTGCCATGAACTGGTGTTCCAAAATGAGTAAACTTTCAAGTCAGATGTAGGGATAGAACCAAGTGGTTTAGTTATGGTTACTTGCACCATGTTTCATTATCTTATCGGTTGTAAGTACTTGTAGGATAATGTGCATACTGGTTTTTTCTATTCTGTAGGTTATGCTATTTTCTTCAAGTTTCTGTTTTTTTGTCTTAGCGTTAAGTGAATTTCGCGGACTCTTCCGTCTGAATAGGGTATCCTATCCCTTTTCCTATTCTTTTGCCGTTTATTAGTCTAGTGTTTTGTGTTTTTAGAACTTTCAAATCGTTTGACAAATTTTCTTCCTTGCTGCTCAGGTTATGAGCATATATGTATATATTTTAGATCACAGGCGGGGAGTATTGCTGCTGTTTGACTGCAGAGGTAAAATTTGAAAATGAACTTTAACGGCCGGCCAGTGTGGCCGTGCGGTTCTAGGCGCTTCAGTCTGGAACCGTGTGACCACTACAGTTGCAGGTTCGAATTCTGATTCGGGCATGGTTGTGTGTGATGTCCTTAGGTTACTTAGGTTTAAGTAGTTCTAAGTTCTAGGGGACTGATGACCACAGATGTTAAGTCCCAGAGTGCTCAGTGCCATTTGAACCATTTTTGTACTTTAACATTGTGTGTTGTGTTTTGCCGCGACTGTTGTGTCTCATGCTATCTAGTAACTGTTCTGGACAGTATTCTTCGGAATTCAGTGAAATCGCCTTCAGAAATATAAAGACAGTCCACTTTGTTTCTGTGAGTTTTACGCCTGTGTCCTGTCTGACAATGAAACTTCAATAGAAGTGTCGATTGACAGTGATGTTTCTGTGGTGTTACGCAGACCAGTGTTACTATGCAAAGACAATGATTCATCCCTCTCAATCGCTAATACACTTGCGACTGTTTGCACCAATCTTCTCTCAAGGGTTCTAGTGTCATTTTTTAATGTAACTATGGATACTCTGGACAACGTCTGGTGTTGCGAAGATATATCAGTGTACATTGTTTTCATTGTGCTGTGAATATTTTTTTATTGTCTGCTGTGCACTCTGGAACGCAAGTACAAACTCGAACCGATGTGGACTGTTTATACACAGAAGCGAGTTGAGTAGAATTGAATACTAACCCATTTTATTTCAGATTTTACCCTTGCTCATTGTTTTGTACCTTGATGCATGTCGCGAGAACTTCTATCTTGGTGCTGTGAGGCCACAGTAGTCCTTCACTAACAGCTTCTCATCTAATCATCTAACCACCTGACCAGCCATCACCACTGACCACCACTCCATCTCGATGTCTTGCAGCTTCTCACCATCCTGCTGCACCATCGGCATTGCAAGATCGACATCGTACCATTATTACCGCATCCTCGACGTAATACCCATGATCTTGTGTTGTGTTGATGACTCCGTTTTCAAAGACTAAACAGTTCTGTGTAAATTTAAACGATTTTCTGCACCTTTTTTTTTTTTTTTTTGATTCCTTACTAACTACGTAACATTATGTATTATTCATTCTGTAAACCAATATGTTTGACTCTAAATCCCGCTGTTTTGCTAAATATGATAATTACAACTGGTCTGGTGTGGCCCATTGGGGAGTTTTGATCGTGGGTTTCCTCCGCCAACAGCGCTCGAATGGGTGGGCTTCAATTCCATTGTAAAATTCATTCCCAGAAAAGATAGTATGATTGTGCTAACCAGTGGTAAGAGTCAGCAACTACCTGCAACTCAATGATATTATTTGACTGTGGTCACATAATTGTTTAAAAAAAATTGTGACCAAGAGGGGATATGTAATGTTCCTACATAATGTAATATGATTGTAATATTCCGGCTATGAGTACCAGCGATGAGGCGCAACCGGAATTTGATACGACAACGTCTTTGCTGAAAAAAAAGGGGATAATCTATGTTTACTTATATTTTTTGGAAATGCCGATTGGACATTGTGTTTTTATGAGGTCAGATAAGTTTCCAAGAGAAAGTAATTTGAAGTGCAGAAGTCAACTTGTAATCGCAGTTATGAAGCATAAAAACTGAATTTGTGAAAAAGGTAAATATCTTTTATGAACTTTTATTCGATGTTGGATTCTCGGACCTTCATAAAAACTTTAACTGTTTTCAGCAATACAGTGCATAGTGATTCCTAGTGTTAGAAAGAAGTTAGTGGTTTGTGGTGATTTCAATGGTTCAAATAGTCTAAATGGCTCTAAGGACTATGGGACTTAACATCTGAGGTCATCAGTCCCCTAGACTTAGAACTATGTAAACCTAACTAACCTAAGGACATCACACACATTCATGCCCGAGGCAGAACTCGAGCCTGTGACTGTAGCAGCTGCATAGTTCCAGACTGAAGCGACTAGAATCGCTCGGGCACATCGGCTGGGGCTGATTTTAATGTAGATTACTTAAAAGATAAGGAAAGGTATCATACTTAACGAACAAAAAGCAAAGAGTTGTGCTGAATAGCACAAATAATGTTGTGAGGCTGGTAAATTCTATTGAATGGGGAGTTATCACAAAGGGAGTCCCACAGGGTTCAATTCCTTTGCTGTTCCTTATTCATTTGAATGACCTCTCACTTAACGTTCAGCAAGCAGAACTAGTACTTCTTGATGATGACACGAATGTTATAATAAATACCATCTGAGAAGAAGCAGGTGAAGATGTTGTTAATGATGTCTTTCAAAGAATTACTAGGTGGTACTCAGAAAACGGACTCTCCCTTAATTTTGAAAAAAACTCCCTACATCCAGTTCTGTACACTGAATAGAGTCATACTGACAATTGATGTAGCATATGAACATAGCTCAGTTAGCAGGCTAGATTTCTCCAAATTTTTGGGTGTTCACATTGATGACAACTTGAACTGGCAGAACCATATCACTGAGCTTCTCAAACAATTAAGTTCAGCTTCTTTCACTCTTCATATAATCGCTAGTCTTGGTAATAAACAGATCAGCTTCCTAACGTACTTTGCATATTTCAACTCAATAAAGTCTTACGGAATAGTTTTTTGGGGTAACTCAACACTTAGGCATAAAGTATTGATAGCACATAAGAGAGCAGTAAGAATAATTAGTGGTGTTCACCCAAGGACGTCATGTAGGCACCTTTTCAAGGAATTAGGTATTTTAAATGCACCATCAGAATACATATATTTGCTAGTGAAATTCGTTATAACTAATCAATCTCAATTCGCGAAAAGCTGTGATGTAACTACGTACAACACTAGAGCGAAAAATGACCTTTTCTATCCGTTGTTGAAGCTGTCAGTTGCTCAAAAAGAATTACATCATTCAGCAACAAAAATCTTTGATAATTTGCCCAACAGCATAAAGTGTCTGGCAGGTAGCAGATAAAATTTTTAATCTAGCTTAAAATCAAATCATTTGGACAGCCACTTCTATTCCATGGACGAGATTCTGTTTCTGAACCGGTAAAAAAAAAAAAAAAAGAGAAAAGAAAAAAATTGATCTCTAAATTTCAGTTCTATTAATATTAGCACTATTCATGTGTGTATATACCCTGTAATCTGACTTGTTCCACATCATATAGATAAAATAATCGTGAAAATGATCTATGGAACATGACATTACTAAAACTAAAACTAAACTAAAACTCTTCACGAATTAACAATACTGGGCGAATCTGCTACTATCACAGTCAGAACGAAGCGCAATTTTTTGCCGTCAGCTTATATGTTCAAGATGTTCACTAAGTGACCAGTTTGTTAGCCAGAAGATGTCATACTGCCACTGTTTGTTCAACCTTATCATTTTGAAAGTATTTTCCAGAAAAATCTTACGGCGACTGTGTGTACGTTTGTGGCCAAAAGAGAGACGGAGTCTTCATCACAAGTTGTTGCAGTTTTCTCCGACTATGCCTGGCGTTCTCTGAGAACCGGAGAAGCGGAAACCTCCGACCGCCAGCTCGTCCTGTACCTAACGCGTTCTCTCCTTACAACAGCCACAACGAAAATATATTCATCTATAGTCAATTTTTTTCACAGATTGTTTGTGTTACACAGGAGAAAAAATTCATAATGTATTCATCTAGGCAAAAAATTCAAAGGAGAGTTTTTTAATGCAGTATGGGTCTTATCTTTGTCAAAGACAAAAAGTCAAAGACCAAGTTAATTAATTAATAGATAAACTATCTTTAAGACGTATAAGAGCTCATTTCACCTAGTTTAAATGGAATTAACTCAGAAGTGAGAAAATATGGTGGAGCTCATCCAAAATTCAAATTGCTCCACCTCTATAACATGTCTCGTATACAATTAAAATGCGAGAAGGAAGTACAGGTACTGAAGTTATTTCCCTGTTTAAAGAAGCAGAGACATGTAACACAATTTATTACAGGAGAATCGGTACTTCGAATTTTTCTTATAGAATCTACAGCAAAATAATTAATGAAAGGCTTAGAAATGTCTATGATACAATTTCATTTGAACAGTAAGCAGGCTTTTGTCAAAGACAAAAAGTCAAAGACCAAGTTAATTAATTAATAGATAAACTATCTTTAAGACATATAAGAGCTCATTTCACCTAGTTTAAATGGAATTAACTCAGAAGTGAGAAAATGTGGTGGAGCTCATCCAAAATTCAAATTGCTCCACCTCTATAACATGTCTCGTATACAATTAAAATGCGAGAAGGAAGTACAGGTACTGAAGTTATTTCCCTGTTTAAAGAAGCAGAGACATGTAACACAATTTATTACAGGAGAATCAGTACTTCGAATTTTTCTTATAGAATCTACAGCAAAATAATTAATGAAAGGCTTAGAAATGTCTATGATACAATTTCATTTGAACAGTAAGCAGGCTTCCATAAACAAAGATCCTGTGTTTTGTACATGAAAAACAGTATTCCATTTGAGCCCATAGACTATCACGGCACTGCACTGAACGGATATTTGAATGTCGTGCAGGTGCACGGGTAGTTGAATTTAATGAAACTAGACTTCCAATTTTTGTTGTTTAAGGGTCCCCTAACTCCGACTTCAGAGCATTTCTGCTCAAGCTAGAGAGGGTTCTCGGTTCACTTTGTAAGATGGTTCATAAATTAGTTGTATGTGGTGATTTCAATATTAATTTTCTGTATGATTGTGCAAGAAGAATAGATGTTGGTAGTACTCCTAAACTCATATCATATGATGCATAAAGTGTTTTTCCCAAATAGGTGGCAGGGGAACAGTAGCACAGCCATAGACAATATTTTTATACATTCTTCGTTACTAGATGGGCATTCTGTTAGCAAAAGGGTATAGGGCCTTTCAGACCATGACGCACATATTTTAACATTAAAGGGCTTTTGTACTCAAACAAATTTCACATATAATTACAAACTACGCAGGAAAGCTAATCCACTGGCAATACACAGTGTTATAAACCTCGTGAAGGAATAAGAGTGGCAGGACATTTATAGTGCCGATAACATACAGTAGATGACGAATATAATCCTTTCCTTGACACATTTCTCATGATCTTTGAGAGTTGCTGTCCATTAGAAAGTTCTAAACAGGGTACTAGCAGTAAAAGGCAGCCTGGGTGGCTGACTAGTGGGATAAGTATATCATGTAGAACAGAGCGGGAATTATATCAAAATGTTAGAAGCAGTCACAATTACGAGACAGTAGCCCCTTACAAACAGTATTGTAAGGTGCTTAGAAAGGTTATTAGGAAGGCAAAGAGTATGTGGTATGCAAACAGAACAGCTAGTTCACAGCTAAATCGTATGGTCAGTTGTGAAGGAAGTGTCTCGTCAGCAGCAAAAGGTCGAAGATATAATGCCAGTTCATAGTAAAAATATTTCTGTTACTGGTAAGTCAGATATATGTACAGAATTTAACGATAATTTTCTGGGCATTGCTGGTGAATTAAATAAAAACTTAGTTTCTACAGTGAATCATATAACTCTCTTGGAAAATGCTTTTCCGAGACTGATGTCTGAAACACTTGGCTCTGAGCACTATGGGACTTAACAGGTCGGAAATACTCCTTTGTGATACTGACAGTAGGTAGATTGAGTCAATCATTAAATCATTGAAGACTAAGCACTCTCTTGGATATTGAAGTACTCTGCTGCATATGTTAGCCCTGTACTTAACCGTATTTCTAATTTTTCCTTTAAGAATGGTCAGTTTCCTAAACGATTAAATTACTCAGTAGTAAAGCCGCTTTATAAAAGAGGATAAAGGGATAATATCGACAATTTTAGACATGTTTCTATGCCATCAGTGTTTGCAAAAGTTGTTGGAAAGGCTGTGTATGAAAGGATAATTGATCATTTTATATCACGCAATTTGCCATCAAACGTATAGTTCGTCTCGAAAAGTCGTTTAACAACTGAAAACACTATATTATCTTTTCTCTGTGAAGTATTGAATGGATTAAACAAAAGGTTTCAAACGCTATGCATATTTTTTGCTTTAATTAAGGCGTTTGATTGTGTTGATCATAAAATATTGCTCCAGAACTTGCACCGTTACGGAATACGGGGAGTAGCTCACAATTGGATCACCTCCAACTTTAACAAAAGACAGCAAAAGATCGTTATTAACGGAGTTGAGAATGGCTGTCATGTGGGGTCTGAGTGGGGTACAGTCAAACAGGGAGTACCCCAGGGATCAGTGTTGGAGCCAGTCCCATTCCTTATTTATATAAATGATATTACAGGTAATTCTAAAATATTTCTGTTTGCTGATGACATTAGTTTGGTAGTAAACAATGTTGTTGAAACACTGGCTCTGTTTGAAATAGTGCAGTTCATGACATAAGTTCATGACTTGTAGAGAATAAACTAATGCTAAATCACAGTAAGACTCAGTTTTTACAGTTTCTAACAAACAATTCAGCAAAATCCCACGTTTTAATTTCACAGAAAGGGCATATGATTAGCGAAACTGAACAGTTCAAATTGATAGGTGTTCAGACGAATAGTAAGCTGTCGTGGAAAGCCCATGTTCAAGATCATGTTCAAAGACTTAATGCTGCCATTTTTACTATTCAAATGGTATGTGAAGTAAGTGATCGTTCGACACAACAGTTAATCTACTTTGCTTATTTTCATTCGCTTATGTCGTATGGCATTATATTTTGGGTTAGGCCTAACTCTCCCCATTCTAAAAGGATATTTTTGGCTCAGAAACGGGGGGTTCGGGCAATAACTGGTGTAAGTTCGTGATCCTCTTGTCGACCCCTGTTCACGAGTCTCGATATTTTGACATTGGCCTCTTAATATATATATATATATATATATATATATATATATATATATATATATATATATATATATATATATATTCCTTACTGTGATTTCTTGTTACAAATATTAGCTTATTCCCAAGAATAAGCAGCTTTCACTCAGCTAATACTCAGCAGAGATCAAATCTGTATTTGGATCACTCTTCCTTAACTCTTGTACAGAAAGGTGTGCAATAATTTTCAATAAGCAACCACAAGAATTAAAAATTTTTAGGAAGTAATCCACGCACTTTCAAATCTAAACTGAAGAGTGACCTCATGGGTTGCTTGAAAAATTAAGCTGAATCTTATGCTATATTGTTGTTTGCGTTTACTTAAACTTGTAGCTTGATTTTTTTTTGTTTCATAAACATTTTATTTTATATTTTTTTTGTTGTAATTTCACGTACTGACACGTTCCATGACCTTGGAGATTTGCTCCTCAATTTGGCACTACGAAACACAACGTCTAAATAAAAATAAAAATAATAAATAAAATATTTTCACTCTGAAACGAATTACACAGAAAAGACGAGAATTCGATTCGAAAACACAACCTGCATTTATCCACTATGAAAAAGCGTTTGACATTAAAATAGGCAAAGAGGTCGCACCAGAACTAGAGACAAAAAGGAAATTAGGCAAGACTGCTGTATGTCACCAACATTGTTCAACGTCGACGATCTGATCATGGAATGGATGAAGGATAGAATGCATCAAGATATAAGGATTGAGACAGATAAATTTCTAAATACGATGCTTTTTGCCGACGACTGGGCTTTCATACAGGTCAGGAAATACAAAATAGGGTACATAGATTAAAACTGTAATCCTAAATTTTAACCTGAAGACATCAACAACGAAAAAGCATTAAGGGTGTCCTTTTTTGGATAATACCCCTGAGGACTATGACAATCATCAGTAACATAATAACAGAACGAGTGTCCCATTTTCAGTATCTATTGTGTGATATAAGAAGAGAAAGACATAAGTAAGAAAATTACCACTTATGAGTATACATATACACAAATGAAACGGGTATAAGCCGCTGAATTACAGACCAATATCTCTGATGTCAATCTGCAGTAGGATTTTGTAATACATACTGCACTGGAACATTGTGAATGAACGATCTATTGACACATAGTGAGAATGGGTTCAGAAAATATCGTTCTATATTCTCATGAAGTAATGAGTGCTATGGACAGGTACTCTCAAACTGATATATTTCTAGATTTGCAGAAGGCTTTTGAAGCGTTCCTCACAAGCAGCTTCCAGCCGGATTGCATGCTTATGGCGGTATATCGTGTTAAATGTGGCAGTAGATTCGTGATTTCCTGTGATAACGGTCATAGTTCACATAAACTGACAGAAAGCCATCAAGTATATTTAGCGTCCCCAAGGAGGTGTTACATGTCCTCTACTGTTAAGGAGAAAATGTGAGGAGCCCTCTCAAATTGTTCACACATGCTACTATCATTTACAAAATCTAGTGAAGTCATCCGAACATCAAAATCAGTTGCAAAATGATTTAGACAAGATACGTGTATGTTGCGAAAAGTGGTAATTGACCTTAAATAAAGAAAAATATGAGGTTATTCACATGAGCAGTGAAAGTAGTCCATTAAATTTCGGTTGCTCGATGAATCGCTCGAATTAAAGGCTGTTAATTCACCAAAATACCTAGGAATCACAATTACGAACGATTTAAACAGGAAAGAGCAGACAGATAATGTTGTGGGGAAGGCGAACAAAAGGTAGCGTTTTATTAGCAGAAAATTTAGAAGATACAACATTTTGGACCTTGCCCACTCGTCGCCTATAGGGCGCCTAAGGGATACAGCGTTCTCGGAATGCTATTATACAACAATTTCAAACAAATAGCATTAGTAAGTTTATTCTATAAAGCAGAATTGACAATACTTAACTTACATTACAGCAAATGTCGCTAGCGAGAGGTGACGTGTAAACAGTAAATGATTTTCGCTATAGACAAAGTCCATGTAAGGTTGACACACACTTGCGTATAACTGATCTGCGAGTGATGTCCGCTAAGGTCTGTATGCAGAGGCGATCTGAGCGGCCGAGGCTGGCTCGCTCGCTATAAAACTCTGGCGACATATGCCAGGTGTAGAGGCAGTGTAAGCAGCGGAGCTGCTGTTTCTGCATTGACCTATGGTGTTGGCATTGGGACTCATGACGAGCTGTCCTCAGTGAGCGTCCCTGGCTATAGAGATGCTCTGGCCGAGGCTGGCAGGAGCGACGCTTATATTTACTTCTCGCAGGGAGCGCTCGTCGGGCGGTGTGGTGCAGTTCCGCGCACCAATGGCCGACGTTTCCTCACCGCCTTCTCTGGTCTTGCGTTCCGCATCTTCGTTCCGTCGCTTGTGGTTACGCCAGAACACAACATATCCAGAGATTGCCTGCACTAAATTTAGCCGCCCTCTGTTAGAGTACTGCAGTATGATGTAGGCTTTAACAGGTATAACTGATGGAGGACAAAGAAAAAGTTGGAAGAAGGACAGCACGTTTTGTAGGGGAGAGGGTGTCACGTACACGATACACGAGTTGGAGTAGCAGTCATTAAAAGAAAGGCGTTTTGTGGACACCCACCTACATATGGGGAAATGATCGTCGTAATTAAAATAAGAGAAATCTGAGCTAACACAGAAATATTTAAGTGTTCCAGAGTGGGATGGTAGGGAAATATACATGTAACTGTAGAAATTAATTCTCAGATGTGAAATATTTCTCCGGTTAACGCCATTCACTAATAATTTCTTCTGGTAAGACCTTGTAGAGAAATCATATGCGCAATGGATACAACAAAATCACGAATGTAAAATGAGTCTGATTTAACTGCTACTCTGGTGTCCATCACTTTACCGGTACTGCAGTTTACATACCTAAGAGATGAAGAACATGTGAAGAACGCATATAATTTGTACTTTCAAACAAGAAGAAAAACTGACGGATCAGGAAGGGCAGATGACGGTGGCTGTCATCAAAGTTAGAGTCGATAGCTCAAGATGTGGATGTATTTAACATTCGCTATCTACTCTCAAATAAAATGTGAAGTAGCACAGCGGCAAGTGTTAGAATTCAACAGTTGAGAGCTCACAATCGATCCTACACTTACTCACTGACTCACACAACCACAACGTAATAGAGCTGAAGGCTCAGACAAACTTACTCAGTTACTGAGTGACACCGAAAACGACAAATATAAATTTCGTGCTAATAACTGAGGAGTCAGAAGCAAAGGAGTCCAAGTGATATATCCCACAAAAATGAGATAGGAACATCTGGAGCATGCTAAGAGATGTAAAATTGTCGTGCCAAAGGGATACAAGTGAAATCCCACTCTGTGCTGCTCCATAGTGAACGAAATGAAAGCTAGTCACAAGATATCATAAAACTGCTATGTTCTTGTAGGGTTATACTGATTTTTTGTATTTTGTGTTGTCTAAATAACCTTTTTATGATATGCGAGAAGATGGATACGGCCGTTGTGGTGCCAAATATTTTCACTAATAGGATAATACATTAAGCAAAAGAGTTTTCTTTCTTTTTCACTACCGTAACCCACAAAATACGTTACGTTCATGTAGCATTCGAAAAATGTTTTTTATAGCTCCACATAGTAAATTTACGATAATTAAATTGATAACAACCAATAATAAAGCATTATGGGCTAAACATAAACCATATTGTGAATCTTCAGGTTTTGGCGGCGCAAAGACTGTTCCATTAAGTTTCGGGTGTGCAGCCGCAAGAAATCTCCTTCTTCTTCTAATATTTGGACTGTATAACGTTCAGCCATCTTCAGAGTGAGCCGCAAGACTGCCGCTCCAGTGCTCGCTTCGCCCCTTTATACTGTTGTACCGCGCGACTGCGCATGCGGCCACAGATGTAAATGAGCCAGAGACGTTAGTCAGCGTCAGAGACGTGCATAATGCGCGAGTTGTATCTATGACTCCGCAGTTGATCTTTGTTGGCATATCGATATATCATTGTGAGCTACACTGTGACGACGTCTTTGCGAGTTTATTACAGCAAGTGCCGGATTCCAGGATTTATCAAGATTGAAACGACTATCTCTATTAATTACGTTCGTCGTCAAGCGAATTTCAATTGCCTCCTTTACTATCGAGTCCCAAAAGGACGATGTAGTTGCCAAAATTTCGACGTTGTCGTACAACATACTGTGACCATTATCAATAGAGTGCTCCGCAACTGCCGACTTGTTAGGTTGTAAAAGTCGTGTGTACCTCTGGTGTTCTGTACATCTCTCTTGGACAGTACATCGGACAAACAACTCATACTGACTTGGAAGAGCAGTTGAATGGAATGGACAGTGTCTTGAAAGGAGGATATAAGATGAACATCAACAAAAGCAAAACGAGGATAATGGAATGTAGTCGAATTAAGTCGGGTGATGCTGAGGGAATTAGATTAGGAAATGAGACACTTAAAGTAGTAAAGGAGTTTTGCTATTTGGGGAGCAAAATAACTGATGATGGTCGAAGTAGAGAGGATATAAAATGTAGACTGGCAACGGCTAGGAAAGCGTTTCTGAAGAAGAGAAATTTGTTTACATCGAGTATAGATTTAAGTGTCAGGAAGTCATTTCTGAAAGTATTTGTATGGAGTGTAGCCATGTATGGAAGTGAAACATGGATGATAAATAGTTTGGACAAGAAGAGAATAGAAGCTTTTGAAATGTGGTGCTACAGAAGAATGCTGAAGATTAGATGGGTAGATCACATAACTAATGAGGAAGTATTGAATAGGATTGGGGAGAAGAGAAGTTTGTGGCACAACTTGACCAGAAGAAGGGATCGGTTGGTAGGACATGTTCTGAGGCATCAAGGGATCACCAATTTAGTATTGGAGGGCAGCGTAGATGGTAAAAATCGTAGAGGGAGACCAAGAGATGAATACACTAAGCAGATTCAGAAAGATGTAGGTTGCAGTAGGTACTAGGAGATGAAGAAGCTTGCACAGGATAGAGTAGCATGGAGAGCTGCATCAAACCAGTCTCAGGACTGAAGACCACAACAACAACAACATCGTCCTTTTGGGACTCGATAGTAAAGGAGGCAATTGAAATTCGCTTGACGACGAACTTAATTAACAGAGATAGTCGTTTCAATCTTAATAAATCCTGGAATCCGCCACTTGCTGTAATAAACTCGCAAAGACGTCGTCACAGTGTAGCTCACAATGATATATCGATATGCCAACAAAGATCAACTGCGGAGTCATAGATACAACTCGCGCATTATGCACGTCTCTGCCGCCGACTAACGTCTCTGGCTCATTTACATCTGTGGCCGCATGCGCAGTCGCGCGGTACAACAGTATAAAGGGACGAAGCGAGCACTGGAGCGGCAGTCTTGCGGCTCACTCTGAAGATGGCCGAACGTTATGCAGCCGAAATATTAGAAGAAGAAGGAGATTTCTTGCGGCTGCACACCCGAAACTTAATGTAACAATAAACCATATTCTTTGTAACTCACTATAGTTTGGTGGGAAAGGGATACAAGAGCATAGACACTTTTACGAATTGTGATATAAAACTGATAGTTTATATTAACCTGTCATTCCAATAGGCAAACGAAAAATTAAAATTATATTTTGCAGCCTCTTATTCTCTCTCATTCTGAAATCTTCTGAGATTTAACTTGTATTTCCACAACTACAAAAAATGCACTTATAGACCTTTACTTCTGAGTCCCTCAATGACGCTGTCAAACACCTTGACAGTCACCTGAATCATGGACAATGATAAAGTATCTTTATACACTGCTTCGCACTTGCACTGAAATGCCATTCATCAGCTCGTAATTGCCTACACAAAGACAAGAAACAAGGCGGAAATATGAGGCGTGGTCATGAAACCTCGAAAAAATAAGCTGCGAAAGTGAAAGCTGGTGGTGGTGTTGGCCCTTCTCTACACATTCCCCTACAATGCGAATCTTTTCCAACGATGGTTTATTTGGCGGGGACTTGATTGAAGAAGTTTGCAAATTGACTGTTTAGGTAACGCTGCACTACGAAAATAGCCAAGTCACATTCTGGAAACGCATGCCACACTCGACGAAAGAGAAAGAAGTCAGCAGGTGCCGTGTCGGGAGAATACGGGGGATGCAAAATTCGACACCCCGAAGAAGCAACGGGCGTGAATGTGTCGTGTGAAGAATGAACAGCAGCGTCGTGGAAGAAAACCTGCCGCTGGGACAGCTTCCCGCGACACTTCGTCTTCACACCATCCCGTAGCCGTGTCAGCAGATTTTGGTAGTGATTCAACGTCACCTCTCTTGATGATGGTTGGGTTTCCGGTCTGTTTCAAATGTGATGAGTCCACACATTTCCGGTGCTTTCTTTGCTGCTCGTGGTGATACACTCACTCATAATGATTAGTTGGCTAAAGACGTCTTCCAGATTTGTCCGACACAGCTTCAAAAATTTCCCTGCTGCCTCGGGCGACCATTGTCATGTACAAAACATCACGCAAGATGTTGAAAAATGAATCAAGATTGATTTTGACCTTTTGCACTATTGCCACCATTGTGATACGTCGGTAGGGAGATTACCGGTTCCCGGTTCTTCACAGAGATAAAGTCGTTCTTCGTTATTCGGACCTCTTTGACATGAGGTGTCTGACTGCTAGCCACTGTGCAGCACTATGGTGCACGTTGCTGTATACTCTCATTAATTCAGCATGAACTGTTGCAGCATTATTGCTCTTCAACTGAAGAAAAAAAAAATATCTTACGCTACTCCACATCTATCAGTGGACTACGCCATTTTGTATTGGCACGTCTGCTGCCCTGCTTGGCCGGTCGCGGTGGCCTAGCGGTTCTAGGCGCTTCAGTCCGGAACCGCGCGACTGCTACGGTCGCAGGTTCGAATCCTGCCTGGGGCATGGATGTGTGTGATGTCCTTAGGTTAGTTAGGTTTAAGTAGTTCTAAGTTCTAGGGGACTGATGACCTCAGATGTTAAGTCCCATAGTGCTCAGAGCCATTTGAACCATTTGCGCTGCTTCGGTATTGTAGAGCGAGGATTCCAGTGTGTTCCAGGACTGCAGACATATCCCTGAAAATAAACAAAAAAGTGATCTTATAACGTTACATTTTTGAGGTGAGTTTTAAATATATATGAGTATAAGAACGCAGCAAGCTTACCACTCTACAGTTGCGTTCTGAATGACGTTCACTTTCAAGAAAGGGCCTGTCTGGATAAAGGCTACTGGAAACACAATGTCCTGCTACACGTGGACTGAATAACACACAGAAAATGAATCAGTTCGCTTCTAGAGACCTTTTCAAGTCTCACACGTCTTTGATTTACATGCAAACAGAAGTGGAAAATGTCAATTTGTACCAAGGCCGCGATTTAAACCTAGGTCTCTTGCTCACCAGGCTGTGGCGTGAGTGGGAATTTGGACTGAGGAGGGAGAAGTGCTGGGGTTGTCGGTGCAGTTCCGCAGAACCTGCTACGGTCGCAGGTTCGAATCCTGCCTCGGGTGTGGATGTGTGTGCAGAACCTGCTACGGTCGCACGTTCGAATCCTGCCTCGGGTGTGGATGTGTGTGATGTCCTAAGGTTAGTTAGGTTTAAGTAGTTCTGAGTTTAGGGGACTGATGCCCTTAGATGTTAAGTCCCATAGGACTCAGAGCCATTTGAACCATCCAGTTAGTGAACAAAAATTCTTACTTTAGCAAAGTAGTTCTAATAGTGATAGCAACAGGTGGAGTGCTAAAGGAAGAGATGGAGATATACACTGGTCCATAAAAATATGGTTCGCTGATAGGTTTGTCGTCTGCCCCTACACATCAGCAGGCATTAACATCTCACATTCTTGTCATGCTGAATGTTTGTCAAACTAAAAGCTATATTTCAGCTAGTTTTTAGTTTTGAAACTGATTTGAAACCTAACTCCATTCCTTCGCATTCTATTACCACTGGCACTCCAAGGTCTGCTAACAGTTGATGATCTCGATTTAGGTCGAAAAATGCTGAGACCTATTCAAGAACAGTTTTTTGGTAATGCTGAACTAATCACAGTACACAATATCTATTTTCATTGACGGAAAAAACTGCGACATCAAACAATAATTAATGCAGAGTGATGGAACTTTGGGACTACATCTGCGTAGCTAACTTATTTAAGTTATTAACATTGCAAGATCACAGTTTGCAACTGTGAAATACTGGTACATTAGTAAACGGTTTAACTGTCAGAATATCGAATACAACCATCTCGTTATCGAGCAGGTCAAAGCTACATGTCGACACTCTGTAGAGCATGTTGAGTTACAACATCGTTAAGTGGGCGAATGTTATCCCCCTGGAATGCTGTTCATAATGGCAGCACAACAGGTCAAATCACCAGATTGGCGTACAAATTTGCAGTCGGGATGTACAGGAAAACCACAAGAGAACTCCTGCTGTCACACAAATCGCACCAGTCCAGATGTAGGTCCAATGTGTCTAGAACACAGGCAAATTGGTTGCAGGCTCTCAACTGGCCTCTTTCTAACCAGCACATGGCCATCTCTGGCACCGAGTCAGAACCAGCTTTCATCAGACAACACAACAGACCTCCACTCTGCCCTCCAATGAGCTCTCGTTTTAAAGCACTGTAGTCGCAAAGGGCGGAGGTTTGGTGTCACTCGAAAGAACGGTACAGGGCGTCTGGTTCTGAGCTGTGCTAGAAGTAACCGATTCGTAACAGTTCGTTGTGTCATTGCAGTGCCAACTGCTGCTCAACTGCTGCTGTAGATACAGTACGATGTGCCAGAACCATACGCAGAACACGATGGTCTTCCGTGTCGGTAGTGCCACGCGGTCGTCCGGAGCCCGGTCTTCTTGCGACCGTACGTTCTCGTGACCATAGCTGCAAGCAGTTATGTTCAGTGGCTACATTCCTGCCAAGTATTTCTGCAGTATCGCAGAAAGAACATTCAGCTTCCCGTAGCTTTATTATACCACCTCGTTTAAACTAGGTGAAGTACTGATAATGGATTCTACGTCGCCTTAAAGGCATTCATGACTAACATCAACTCACCACGTCCAATCTCAATGGTAACTAACGCTCACGACCGTAACAGCATGTATTTAAAGCAAACTTTATTTGCATCCTCGTAGTGGCGCTATTAGCACAACTCTAAAACGACTGGCGAGACATCTGAAGAGACATCATTTAGAAACACGCCTACCAACCTTATCAGTGTTGCTGTTTTTTTCTATCAGTGTATTTTGACCACAACTACGTTTCATATAGCTCATTCTTAATGAATAATAACCAGGAATGGCGTTTTTGTGAATGCGATTGAAAAAGTAGTAGATTTGCGTCAGTATAAAATCTCATAAAGGACAGTACTTTGCTTGTGATTTATAATTTGCAGACCACTGTTAGTAATAACCTAACATTTGATGGACTATTTAGGTATGCAATTTTTCTTCTACTTGTTACAGACACGATTGGTCACAGACTAGAGGCGTTTGCGAGGTAAGGAGGTTTGAGTCATGTAGCTGAAAAAAATTTGAAATTTGTGGTAAGGTCTTATGGGTTCAAACTGATGAGTTCATCGGTCCCCAAGCTTACACACTACTTAATCTAACTTAAACTAAGGACGACACACACACGCCGATGCCCGAGGGAGGATTCTAACCTCCGACGGGGAAGCCGCGTGCACCCTGACAAGACGCCCTAAACCGCTCGGCTACCCCGGGCGGCTATGTAGATGAAATAGGGTGGGGGGGGGGGGGGAGATTGTATGGCAAAAGAAAATGAACAAGAGACACACTCAGAGCAAGATGTGAGACCAGCTGTAGGTTGTGACTATGGTAAAGGTACAGAATGTAGCGTTACGCAATCTTTCTGCCACTTGGCGACACGTTATAGTGATCATGAACATCTTCTGCTTCCTGCGGTGGCGCCACCTGTAAACAGTTGCTGCGAAGAATTCCCGGAGCGGCTGGCGCGGGCTGTCTGTTGTGAGCCTACGACCACGAAGATACCGGCAGTACTTGTAAACTGCGTGCTGCGGTTAGCTGGTGAAGCTACAGGAAGTGTGCCGTGGTAGTGGTCTGACTCTTGGCCATGTATTCTGCAGCACGTTGATATATGAATCATAATTATCTACGAGCACGACGGTTCAATCCCGCGTCCGGCCGTCCTGATTTAGGTTTTCCGTGATTTCCCTAAATCGCTCCAGTCAAATGCCAGGATGGTTCCTTTCAAAGGGCACGGCCGACTTCCTCCCGCGTCCATCCCTAATCCTACGAGGCCGATGACCACGCTGTCTGGTCTCCTTCCCCAAACAACCCAACCCAATTATCTATGATACGTTGGCGTATTATAGGAATGTACCCCAACTTCTTGGAGGGAAAATCTTTTGTGAATAGATTCATTTCAAGAAATACGAAATATAAGCAGAACTATTCTTAGGTTACCTAATGTCACTTGTTTAATCCAGACTGTGTTCGAGTGTATACCCACTCCAGGATTCGTGATTTCGTACTTGCTGTGTTGAGGTTTCGTTTCTGGACTTGTGCGGTTCGCTTTAAATATGTTCAAAGGTTGCAGATGGCGCCTGCGGTTAGGTAATGGCGCAATGGCGGTTACTGACGTAACTAGCTGATTATGCACTTGTTTCCACAGTGCGTGTCGGAGATTAACGTTATACGGTCGAGTTATAAGTTGTGGTATCCTGACATTAGCTTTACTCTGCTGTAGTAAGCTGATTAAAGTGATTCTGTATCACTGTCGTGGCCAGGGAGTGTGATCGGCTTCTCATGATACTAATGAAAATGAGTTGTTATTTTAAGTTATTTTAACATTTTTTTATTAGGTATCTTCCATGTCTGTTCGGTACAAATTTTGCAGTTGATTTTAAACTAACTTTGCTATCAGCTAGACACTTGAAACTTTCAACATAGCTTAGAATTAGGTGACAATACAATAATAACTCACTTTCGTTTCTGAGAGGGCGGCGGAGAGACTGTTTTTTCCTGTCTGCCTGTCTGTTCGGTACAAAGTTATGATACTCATTTCAAAATAACCATCCGATGCAATAGAAACTTGAAACAGTCGTCATAGCTCATAACTGGATGACATTCCAGTATTAACTCGCTTTCTTATCTGGAGGGTGACAGAGGGTGCTTTGTGTATCACTCCTATTTCCGCGTTCTCCTGTCCCAATCGTGAATGTTTAGCGGTTAGAACGACTGTTGGTAAACCTTCGTGCGAGAGCGATTCTCTCTAACTTTTACTTCCACCGTCTTTTCGCGAGATATACTAAAGAGAAACTTAACGAAGCCTGAAATTTACCACTTGTCTTTGTTGTTGGGTTGGGTTGGTTGGGTTGTTTTGGGGGAAGAGACCAAACTGCGAGGTCATCGGTCTAATCGGTTTTAGGGAAGAACGGGGAAGGAAGTCGGCCGTGCACTTTCAAAGGAACCATCCCGGCATTTGCCTGTAGCGATTTAGGAAAATCACGGAGAACCTAAATCAGGATGGCCGGACGCGGGATTGAACCGTCCTCCTCCCGAATGCGAGTCCAGTGTGCTAACCACTGCGCTGTCTTTGTTGTAACCTCACCAAAATACTTGAAAGAGATTGAAAAATTTCACACGCACAAGACTAAGAACCAGAAAATATTATCATTGGCCAAGACAGTAGGTTACAATTGCACCTGTGGCTGTTATTGTCCTTTCAGTCACACCCCAAGTATGGATATTAGAATACAATTCCATCTTGAAGTTAACTTTTACGAATACATTAAGAAGTCCACAAACAATACACCGTAAAATAATTATTGTATACAGGAGAATATGCCTTACAATTAAACTCACTCATAACCAGGTTTGTAATTTAATAAACAATCAACAATGATTGCCCTGCCGGAAGAAATTAGTACACCCTTTTAGACGTTTCCACTTCACTTTAACTTTAATGTTGTAACACTGCGAATGAATTACATAAAATGATATTTACAGATCAGTAGCACGAGCGGTTCTAGGGCACGAGGTATCGAACTATGCTGAAAAAAAAATGGCTCTGAGCACTATGGGACTTAACATCTATGGTCATCAGTCCCCTAGAACTTAGAACTACTTAAACCTAACTAATCTAAGGACATCACACAACACCCAGTCATCACGAGGCAGAGAAAATCCCTGACCCCGCCGGGAATCGAACTCGGGAACTATGCTGAAACACCCATATTAATACGTGGTGTAGCCTCCAAGAGCGGCAGTGCAGGAGCTGACTCTGGCATCCAGTCGATCGTACAGATGGCGAATATTGTCCTGGGATACATTATTCCACGCCTGCTTGACCCGTTCGCGTACTTCTGAATGAGCTGTTGGTTGACGAGTCGCATGAGTCACTTCCCGTCCCACCATAACACAAACGTGCTCGACTGGAGACAAATTCTACATCTACATCTACATCAATACTCTGCAAGCCACCTGGCGGTGTGTGGCGGAGGGCACTTTACGCGCCAAGGTCATTACCACCCTTTTCTGTTCCAGTCGCGTATGGTTCGCGGGAAGAACGACTGTCTGAAAGCCTCCGTACGCGCTCTAATCTCTCTAATTTTACATTCGTGATCTCCTCGGGAGGTATAAGTAGGGGGAAGCAATATATTCGATACCTCATCCAGCAACGCACCCTCTCGAAACCTGGCGAGCAAGCTACACCGCGATGCAGAGCGCCTCTCTTGCAGAGTCTGCCACTTGAGTTTGCTAAACATCTCCGTAACGCTATCACGGTTACCAAATAACCCTGTGGCGAAACGCGCCGCTCTTCTTTGGATCTTCTCTTTCTCCTCCGTCAACCCGATCTGGTACGGATCCCACACTGTTGAGCAATACTCAAGTATAGATCGAACTAGTGTTTTGTAAGCCACCTCCTTTGTTGATGGACTACATTTTCTAAGGACTCTCCCAATGAATCTCAACCTGGCACCCGCCTTACCAACAATTAATTTTATATGATCATTCCACTTCAAATCGTTCCGCACGCATACTCCCAGATATTTTACAGAAGTAACTGCTGCCAGTGTTTGTTCCGCTATCTTATAATCATACAATAAAGGATCCTTCTTTCTATGTATTCGCAATACATTACATTTGTCTATGTTAAGGGTCAGTTGCCACTCCCTGCACCAAGTGCCTATCCGCTGCAGATCTTCCTACATTTCGCTACAATTTTCTAATGCTGCCACTTCTCTGTATACTACAGCATCATCCGCGAAAAGCCGCATGGAACTTCCGACACTATCTACTAGGTCATTTATATATATTGTGAAAAGCAATGGTCCCATAACGCTCCCCTGTGGCACGCCAGAGGTTACTTTAACGTCTGTAGACGTCTCCCCATTGATAACAACATGCTATGTTCTGTTTGCTAAAAACTCTTCAATCCAGCCACACAGCTGGTCTGATATTCCATAGGCTCTTACTTTGTTTATCAGGCGACAGTGCGGAACTGTATCGAACGCCTTCCGGAAGTCAAGGAAAATAGCATCTACCTGGGAGTCTGTATCTAATATTTTCTGGGTCTCATGAACAAATAACGCGAGTTGGGTCTCACACGATCGCTGTTTCCGGAATGCATGTTGATTCTTACATAGTAGATTCTGGGTTTCCAAAAACGACATGACACGCGAGCAAAAAACATGTTCTAAAATTCTACAACAGATCGACGTCAGAGATATAGGTCTATAGTTTTGCGCATCTGCTCGACGACCCTTCTTGAAGACTGGGACCACCTGTGCTCTTTTCCAATCATTTGGAACCTTCCGTTCCTCTAGAGACTTGCGGTACACGACTGTTAGAAGGGGGGCAAGTTCTTTCGCGTACTCTGTGTAGAATCGAATTGGTATCCCGTCAGGTCCAGTGGACTTTTCTCTGTTGAGTGATTCCAGTTGCTTTCCTATTCCTTGGACACTTATTTCGATGTCAGCCATTTTTTCGTTTGTGCGAGGATTTAGATAAGGAACTGCAGTGCGGTCTTCCTCTGTGAAACAGCTTTTGAAAAAGGTGTTCAGTATTTCAGCTTTACGCGTGTCATCCTCTGTTTCAATGTCATCATCATCCCGGAGTGTCTGGATATGCTGTTTCGAGCCACTTACTGATTTAACGTAAGACCAGACCTTCCTAGGATTTTCTGTCAAGTCGGTACATAGAATTTTACTTTCGAATTCACTGAACGCTTCGCGCATAGCCCCCCTTACGCTAACTTTGACATCGTTTAGCTTCTGTTAGTCTGAGAGTTTTGGCTGCGTTTACACTTGGAGTGAAGCTCTCTTTGCTTTCGCAGTAGTTTCCTAAATTTGTTGTTGAACCACGGTGGGTTTTTCCCGTCCCTCACAGATTTACTCAGCACGTACCTGTCTAAAACGCATTTTACGATTGCCTTGAACTTCATCCATAAAAACTCAACATTGTCAGTGTCGGAACAGAAATTTTCGTTTTGATCTGTTAGGTAGTCTGAAATCTGCCTTCTATTACATTTGCTAAACAGATAAACCTTCCTCCCTTTTTTTATATTCCTATTAACTTCCATATTCAGGGATGCTGCAACGGCCTTGTGATCACTGATTCCCTGTTCTGCACTTACAGAGTCGAAAAGTTCGGGTCTGTTTGTTATCAGTAGGTCCAAGATGTTATCTCCACGAGTCGGTTCTCTGTTTAATTGCTCGAGGTAATTTTCGGACAGTGCACTCAGTATAATGTCACTTGATGCTCTGTCCCTACCACCCGTCCTAAACATTTGAGTGTCCCAGTCTATATCTGGTAAATTGAAATCTCCACCTAAGGCTATAACATGCTGAGAAAATTTATGTGCAATGTATTCCAAATTTTCTCTCAGTTGTTCTGCCACTAAAGCTGCTGAGTCGGGAGGTCGGTAAAAGGAGCCAACTACACTCCTGGAAATGGAAAAAAGAACACATTGACACCGGTGTGTCAGACCCACCATACTTGCTCCGGACACTGCGAGAGGGCTGTACAAGCAATGATCACACGCACGG
Source organism: Schistocerca americana (assembly GCF_021461395.2). Lineage (NCBI taxonomy): Eukaryota > Metazoa > Arthropoda > Insecta > Orthoptera > Acrididae > Schistocerca > Schistocerca americana. The sequence continues at coordinate 827,669,416 of NC_060119.1, read as the reverse complement.
CACAGCGGACACACCAGGAACCGCGGTGTTGGCCGTCGAATGGCGCTAGCTGCGCAGCATTTGTGCACCGCCGCCGTCAGTGTCAGCCAGTTTGCCGTGGCATACGGAGCTCCATCGCAGTCTTTAACACTGGTAGCATGCCGCGACAGCGTGGACGTGAACCGTATGTGCAGTTGACGGACTTTGAGCGAGGGCGTATAGTGGGCATGCGGGAGGCCGGGTGGACGTACCGCCGAATTGCTCAACACGTGGGGCGTGAGGTCTCCTCAGTACATCGATGTTGTCGCCAGTGGTCGGCGGAAGGTGCACGTGCCCGTCGACCTGGGACCGGACCGCAGCGACGCACGGATGCACGCCAAGACCGTAGGATCCTACGCAGTGCCGTAGGGGACCGCACCGCCACTTCCCAGCAAATTAGGGACACTGTTGCTCCTGGGGTATCGGCGAGGACCATTCGCAACCGTCTCCATGAAGCTGGGCTACGGTCCCTCACACCGTTAGGCCGTCTTCCGCTCACGCCCCAACATCGTGCAGCGCGCCTCCAGTGGTGTCGCGACAGGCGTGAATGGAGGGACGAATGGAGACGTGTCGTCTTCAGCGATGAGAGTCGCTTCTGCCTTGGTGCCAATGATGGTCGTATGCGTGTTTGGCGCCGTGCAGGTGAGCGCCACAATCAGGACTGCATACGACCGAGGCACACAGGGCCAACACCCGGCATCATGGTGTGGGGAGCGATCTCCTACACTGGCCGTACACCACTGGTGATCGTCGAGGGGACACTGAATAGTGCAAGGTACATCCAAACCGTCATCGAATCCATCGTTCTACCATTCCTAGACCGGCAAGGGAACTTGCTGTTCCAACAGGACAATGCACGTCCGCATGTATCCCGTGCCACCCAACGTGCTCTAGAAGGTGTAAGTCAACTACCCTGGCCAGCAAGATCTCCGGATCTGTCCCCCATTGAGCATGTTTGGGACTGGATGAAGCGTCGTCTCACGCGGTCTGCACGTCCAGCACGAACGCTGGTCCAACTGAGGCGCCAGGTGGAAATGGCATGGCAAGCCGTTCCACAGGACTACATCGAGCATCTCTACGATCGTCTCCATGGGAGAATAGCAGCCTGCATTGCTGCGAAAGGTGGATATACACTGTACTAGTGCCGACATTGTGCATGCTCTGTTGCCTGTGTCTATGTGCCTGTGGTTCTGTCAGTGTGATCATGTGATGTATCTGACCCCAGGAATGTGTCAATAAAGTTTCCCCTTCCTGGGACAATGAATTCACGGTGTTCTTATTTCAATTTCCAGGAGTGTATTAACCTAGCTCGGTTGTTGAGTGTATCCTCCACCCATAATAATTCACAGGAACTATTCACTTCTACTTCACTACAGGATAAACTATTACTAACAGCGACAAACACGCCACCACCGGTTGCATGCAATCTATCCTTTCTAAACACCGTCTGTGCCTTTGTAAAAATTTCGGCAGAATTTATCTCTGGTTTCGGCCAGCTTTCTGTACCGATAACGATTTTAGCTTCGGTGCTTTCTATCAGCGCTTGAAGTTTCGGTACTTTACCAATGCAGCTTCGACAGTTTACAATTACAATACCGATTGCTGCTTGGTCCCCGCATGTCCTGACTTTGCCCCGCACCCTTTGAGGCAGCTGCCCTTTCTGTACTTGCCCGAGGCCATCTAACCTAAAAAACCGCCCAGTCCACGCCACACAACCCCTGCTACCCGTGTAGCCGCTTGCTGCGTGTAGTGGACTCCTGACCTATCCAGCGGAACCCGAAATCCCACCACCCTATGGCGCAAGTCGAGGAATCTGCAGCCCACACGGTCGCAGAACCGTGTCAGCCTCTGATTCAGACCGTCCACTCGGCTCTGTACCAAAGGTCCGCAGTCAATCCTGTCGACGATGCTGCAGATGGTGAGCTCTGCTTTCATCCCGCTAGCGAGACTGGCAGTCTTCACCAAATCAGATAGCCGCCGGAAGCCAGAGAGGATTTCCTCCGATCCATAGCGACACACATCATTGGTGCCGACATGAGCGACCACCTGCAGATGGGTGCACCCTGTACCCTTCATGGCATCCGGAAGGACCCTTCCCACATCTGGAATGACTCCCCCCGGTATGCACACGGAGGAGAACATGCTGGCCGGGAAGTTACTGCACATCTTGCAGAACACGTAGACTTTCAACGGCCAGTGGGTGGGCAAGCGTTACCCTGTTTGGAACAAAACGTCAACTTCTTGTTGCAAGAACAGCAAAAGAGCGTGTCTAACAACGTTCTGCCCTTACTGAGTGCTGGCTAGCGTCCCTTCCTGACAAAACAAAGATGAACGAGTACCGCACCCTAGACCATAAGACCTGAGCTTGGGCCAGTGTGTCTTGGACGATTGCATTCCAAGAGACAGCGCTCATCAGGTGTGCGTCGTACGCGCAATAAACGAGCTTCAGTCGCGTGCAGACAGAATCTCCGTTCATCGATACGGACCACAGCGCGCCATTCCACTTTCCAAGTGGACGTCTGAGGTAAAAGTCGAGCAGTGCACGTCGATGCTGTGGCGTGAATGGAAGAGAGCCTAGATCTGCGCGTGCCCGTAGTCCCACTTCCAATAACCGCTTCTTAACAGTTCGTGTTGACAGCTCTGGGCTCAAAACACCTCTTAACTGTGCTATAGTAGCTATACGATCTGCTACTGCTGCCCTTACAATACGACGAACCTGGTTGGCGTCTGTGCTGTGTGCACGTTCAGAACCTCATCTACGGGTGTGAGAATGTTTACGTGGCCACTGATACCAGCATCAATGCACAACCGACGCAGCACATCCAAATTGTATGGAAATTCTCCCAAAAGCATCATCCCGTCACTCGGAGGGCCACAGTCTGACCCATTCCAAACTCGCTCAGTTGGTAGTAGAAAGCACGAGTGCGTTTCCGTGGCATGGTTGCCTGCTTGTTTCACACGTTTGCACCACATTGAGCAATCTGGCTGTGAGCCTTGCCTATTAAATGATAGACGCAGATGGAGTTCTGGTAGCTACGACACTCCGCTGTCCGTTGGCGAACGACTTTGCTACCATTGTCAGAACATCTACTACTTGAAACACCCCCTTTGAAAAATTAATGAATTACTGTACTGGTTAACCCCTTACGTTATTTGATTTTCAAACAGCTGAGCAAAATTGAACGTACTCAGTCATTACTCTCTTATTCTGATCAACATTAAACTGACACACAATATTTTTAGCGCAACGCAACCTGACTTTCAAAAATCTCTACAAAAGAATGGCCCTGACTAACAATAACTTATACTATTCATGAATCACTTACCCCACAAAAATCTTCGTTACTCGAACTACTGCAATACAGCGAGCGCCACTACTGCCAGCTAAATAAAAGATTCTAACTACTGAAGGTACTAACTACTGATAGGCATAGTCAGCAAATGAAAGATTTTGATAGAGAACAAACAATGTATTTACCTTAGTAATGTTCAAAAATCATAATACATATATCAGTTCATGATATCCAGTATTACAAATTTACTCTTTCTGGCGGACACAAGTCCAGATCGTCCGCTATTAAAATTCTGCCATTTCTCTCTCCACATCCACCACTGCTGGCGGCTCACCTCCAACTGCGCAACGCTACACGCTGTTCACATCCAACTGCCCAACACTACCATAGCAAAAATTCCAACAATGCAAGCCAGCCACAGACTGCACAGAGCACAGTCAGTGATTTTCATACAGAGCGCTACGTGGCGTTACTAACATAAAAACCTAAACAGCCTACTTACGTATTACCCAGGTGACACAAGCCGTCATTGAATCAAAATCGACTTCGTCTTTCCAGGCGCATTAATTTTTTTTCCGACAACGTGTTTAAATAAAATCTTATCAAATTAATATATTTTCAAAACGAACCAGAGGTATAAAATAATTTCACTAGCCCCACACGGATTTCTGACCCCATGCATGTAGTACTGAAAACTGGAGCTTGTGAATTCTGACTAGCTGTGTCAATTCTTGTAAAACTTAAAACAGAAAACATGGGGCGCATGTAACAAATAAATGTTTTGTGAATAATTTGCTAAGTCAATAAAAATTTTATTGCACTGCAAATAATATTCTCTTGTGTGATTTTGCTCAACGACAGTTACTCTATACATTCTTATCACCCACTGCATACACCTCCGTATTTGTTTTAAATTTTACAGTATTTTCATAGCTTTTAAAAGTTCACAGGCAAAAAATTTAAGTTTAGGGCTATTTTTATGGGGTCAAGAATCTGAACCATACATGGCTCTAAGCACTATGGGACTTAACATCTGAGGTCATCAGTCGCAGACTTAGAACTACTTAAACGTAACTAACCTAAGGACAGCACACACATCCATGCCCGAGTCAGGATTCGAACCTGCGACCGTAGCAGCAGCGCGGTTCCGGACTAAAGCTCCTTGAACCGCTCGGCCAAAGCGGCTTGCAATCTGTATGGTGCTAGGAGAAATTATGTCATACCTTTTAGTTAGTTTTTATTTAAATAGTCATTACTGATACACACTAAAGCGTCAAAGAAAGTTGTATAGGCATGCGTGTTCAAATAAAGATATATGGAAACAGGCAGAATACAGCGCTGCGGTCGGCAACGCCTATATAAGACAACATGTGTCTGGCGTAGTTGTTAGATCGGTTACTGCTGCTATAATGGTACGTTATTAAGATTTAAGTTACTTTGAACGTGGCGTTACAGTCGGCTTCCGAGCGATGGCACACAGCATCTCCGAGGTAGCGATGAAGTGGGGATTTTCCCGCACGCCCATTTCACGAGTGTACCGTGAATATCAGGAATCCGGTAAAACATCAGATCTGCGACATCGCTGCGGCTGGAAAAGATCCTGCAAGAATGGGACCATAGACGACTGAAGAGCATCTTTAAACGTAGGTAAGTGCGACTCTTCCGCCAATTGCTGCAGATTTCGATGCTGGATCATCAACAAGTGTCAGCGTACGAACCATTCAAAGAAACATCATCGGTTTGGGCTTTCGGAGTCGAAATCCCACTCGCGTACCCTGCACGACACAAATCTTTACGCCTCGCCTGTGCCCATAAAAGCCAGCATTGGATGTTGATGACTGGAAACATGCTGCCCGGTCGGACGAGTCTCATTTCAAATTTTATCGGGCGAATGGACGTATACGGGTATGGAGACTACCTCATGAATCCTTGAACATTGCATGTCAGCAGGGGACTGTTCAAGCTGGTGGTAACTCTTTAATGATAAGGGGCGTGTGCAGTTGGAGTGATATGGGACCCTTGATCGTCTAGATACGACTCTGAAAGCTGACTCATATGTAAGCATCCTGTCTGATCACTTGCATCCGTCCATGCACGTTGTGCATTCTGATGGACTTGGGCAATTTCAGCAGGAGAGTCGACACCCCACACTTCCAGAATTGATACAGAGTGGCTCCAGGAACACTCTTCTGAGTTTAAACACTTCAGCTGGCCACCAGACTCCCCAGACATGAACATTACTGATCATATCTGGTATGCTTTGCAACGTGCTGTTCAGAAGAGGTCTCCGCTCCCCTGATACTTTTACGAATTTATGGAGACCCATGGTGGGTTCATGGTGTCCAGCTCTACTTCACACGTTAGTCGAGTCTACACCACGTCGTGTTGCGGCACTTCTGGGTGCTCGCGGGGGCCCTACACGATATTAGGCAGGTGTACACGTTTCTTTGGCTCTTCACTGGGTCTGAGTCAGTTTTCTTGTAAAGCATATGCCCCTGTATAGAATACTTACACTACGGAGTATGGATTTTGGATTTGTTAATGTAATCTTATGAGTTAACTTCGAGATTGGACTGTTGCTAATATTGTTTTTCGGTTGACTACACTCACTTTCTTGTAAATTGTAACTGAATGGCCAGTATGGAACTTAACGTATTTACGTCTTGTATCCTACGGGAGCAACCTCCGTCTGAGTAGCTCCAAGTGCTTGTCATTCTGTTATTATATTTAAGAAAATTCTTTTGCTCTGTTCCTTGTCATACAAGCTTTGTGTTTTTAAAATCATGTTCATTAACAAACGGTAATTATGTCCTGAATTATAAAAATTTCACATGTCATTCTGCACTTTAATAGCCCAGACCTCGCTCCACTACACCTTGCGGTACACCTTAACTCATGAAAAACTCCGGAAAACCGCTGAAATCCCTAAAAGTAAATTGTATTTCGATAGAGAAGACGCTAACAGACTTCACATTCGTGACTTGCCATCAAGGAGGTAACCAGCTGCCTGCGACGCTCGAGAAACGTAAACCACTACCAGGAAGGCATCCCGGTAGCGCAACATAAACAGTTTGCTTCTAACATGCTTCGAAATATCCCCTTCCATACTTTCGGACAACCCCTGATATCCATTGTTCCAATCTCCTGTCATAACTTCAAGCTATTCCTAGCCAGTCTGTAGCTGGGATAATTCATTTCTCGATCGCGTGTGGCCAGTTTAATCAAAACGTTTCCCAACTCGTTATTACTAATGTTGCAGTGTATCTTTTCACTTCTAACCTCTTTCTGACGGCGGTGGAATAATGGATCGACTACTTCTTGAGGTGTGTAAACATTTCAGAAGAATAACCTCTGATGTGGTATCCGATAGTTCGCTGACTGGTTTTATACTTGTTTTCCTTTCCTTTTGTGTATGGGAACCCCTTCAGCAGTTTTGGTACAAAGCTGTATATATAGGCTCGACCTTCTTTACATGCTTCGGTACCGGATGGTCACTGTCATTGTAACAGCCGATACTGAAGTTCCATCGCACGTCTGAACCTCAATCACAGCTGCTTCAAGAAACAATTCCACCGTGTCTGTCTTAATTTTTTCCCCTCATTGTGCATGTGGTAAGGAGAACTGCGACCAGATCTTCGGTTGCATTAATCGGTGTGATCCTACAAATGCTCAACTGCGAAAGCTGGTAAAGATGATTTGCCCCCTGTAAACTCTGTTAATATCGGAGAACAATTGTATACGTTTTTTGATAACTTCGAATTCCGTCTTTGTTACGAAACTACCAGGAAGTGTAAACAGTGTGTGAAATTAGTATCAAGTTCTAAACTCCTTTTTTATTTTGTTCCATTGTAACAGTCACTATCGTAGGCACACACCCAGACACAATTTTCTACGCAAAATGTAAAGTTTCTAATAATTATTTATTGTTGACTAGCTAATCACTTGTATGAATAACAGATGAGCCAGGAAACTCTGAAATAATCTCCCTAACGTTATGGGAGTGAGAGAACGAAACAGAATCTCGAAACACACATCACATTCGTCTGATTCCCGCCTGAAACCGAAGCAAGTAAACTGCTAACCGTTTACTGATTAAAGTACGTCCAGTTTCAGTTTGTTAATCAAAGTCTGCGTGCTATAAACACCAAACAGAAGAACTTCTTCTCGCTAGAGGAGGGAACCGTGGCATCATAAGACAATACTTGACCCGGAAGCGTGTTGGCAGCACTTTGTCTCTTCCCAGTGGCTGAAACGGGCGGTGTTACCGCAGTGATATCGGTTTCATCGACTCCAGAATATTTCCTCTCACTTCCAGCAACTCGTCCTCCCATTGACGCGTAATCCTGTACCTCAGACGGAGGAATGATAGCATGTAGAGAGTCGCAAGTACCCTTATTTGGATTATCTTCTTCATTTCTCGTAATTCCCTTGTGCCTCCGTAGCCATCAGAACTAAATCTCATTACATCTCTCCGAAGAGGTCATAAAGCCATTATTATGCGACCACTCTGCCAAGTCTTTAACACTAATTAGCACCTGCTGCTACTTGTTTGAAGTGTACAGCCGCATTAGATATTAGTAAAATCGCTCACAAATAGGGAAGGTCGCACAGGGATCCTCACGCTCGACGTTACCTCGCTGATCGCTACTGAAAATAATGTGACGCTCAAAAAGAGCCCTGATGTTCTGCTTACTTGGACCCCGCAGGAGCCGACCAAAGCAATACAGGAAACAACGTAAGAGTCGACCATGGCATTCTCATATGTGAAATACTCGTACGATGTTAAGCCTCCAAAAAATACCATACACCGTTTTTCAGATAACAATGATTGAGAATTGTGGTTAGAATTCCACATTAAATTGCAAATATTTGATTTAAAACAATTTTCGATGTTAAAATCCGCATCTTCAGATGACTGACATGCACCAAGGGATTTTATCTACACATGAATAACTGTAATCTTTAAATCCAGGTATAGAAGTTTTGTGTATAATGATTTAAAACTAAACTGTTTGTGGTTGCTGTGTTCAATTTAAAAACATTTTCTGTAGTATATTTTTTTGTACGATTTAAGTGTTGCGCTTCAAAGAAAGGCTAATGAATAGCAACCTCTAACAATGTCAGGTTGTCAGTTTTTGAATGACCTGTCCCTAACCTCTCCCTACCCTTCATCAGTAGCGACTGAAACCTTTTTGGTTACCACAGTCTAGGTTAGTCGTGTTTCTCCGTGCTATCCAAGCTGTCTCATTCATTGCTGATACTAAGCACACTACAGGGGTTACTGGCACACACACTGTCTTTTGTTGGTTTCAGCCTCATGGTCACTTTTCTCCAAAATTGTGAAAAATTAGACGAGAAGGAGGTGAAAAGATTTCCTTTGACTGACGTGCTGTAAAGAATTTGATGACGATCAGAAGCAATGCCCAATGCCTTACGGAAGGCTCAAGGTCCTACAAGGAGAAAGGGAAATTACATTGTTCTTCCCTCTGCGAGTACAGCTGATATTGGCGACTTAGTTTGTGTGCTGGATTCCCTAATGCCTGGTTATTTTTCAGTGGAGCTCGTGGTTCGTCTCGTTTGTATCCTCGCAACTCTGACTTGCCTTTGAACTTTCACAGGGCCGCAGGTCTTTCCCTGAATGCAAAGCGATATCGTTTCTCCATTAAGTGAGAGGCTTCCATTTGAAGATTTCGATGCATACGAGTTTAATTCACCCTGCACAATATTCAGTTCATCACATTCCTGTAGAAGACTATTTCTGTAAGTGACTCCAGATAAGGTATTGTCCACTTAAGTGAAAATCATCCACTTTCACTACGCAGTATGACAGGTCAGTGCCTCAGAACGACACCGAAGCAAAATAAAAACACTTCCACGACACTAAAAACAGATAATAGGGGATATACACTGAAGAGCCAAAGAAACGGGTACACCTGCCTAATATCGTGTAGGGCCCCCGCGAGAAAGCAGAAGTGCCGCAACATGACGTGGCATGGACTCGACTAACGTGTGAAATAGTGCTGGAGGGACCTGACACCATGAACACAGCAGGGGCGTCCATAAATATGTAAGAGTGCAAGAGGAGCGGAGGCCTCTTCTGGACAGCTCGTTGCAAGGCATCTCAGATATGCTCAATAATGTTCATGTCTGAGTATTTGGTGGCCAGCGGAAATGTTAAACTCAGAAGCGTGTTTGTGATGCCACTCTGTATCAATTATGGACGTGTGGGATGTCGCACTGTCCTGTTGGAATTGCCCAAGTACGTAGGAATGCGCAATGGACATGAATGGATGCAGATGATCAGATAGAATGCTTACATACGTGTCACCTGTCAGCGTCGTATCTAGACGTATCAGGGGTTCCAGATCACTCCAACTGCACACGACCCACACCATTACAGAGCCTCCACCAGCTTGATCAGTCCCCTGTTGACATGCGGGATCCATGAATTCATGGGGGTGTCTCCATACCCGTACACGTACATCTGTTCGATACAATTTGAAATGAGAATCGTCTGACCAGGCAACATGTTTCCAGTCATCAGAAGTCCAGTGTTGGTGTTGACGGGCACAGGCGAGGCGTAAAGATTTGTTTTGTGCAGTCATCAAGGGTACACGAGTGGGCCTTCGACTCCGAAAGCCCATATCGATAATGTTTCGTTGAATGGTTCGCACGCTGACACTTGTTGATGGTCCAGCAGCGAAATCTGCAGCAGTTTGCGGAACGGTTGCGCTTTTGTCACGTTGAACCATTCTTTTCAGTCGTCGTTGGCCCCGTTTTAACAGGATCTTTTTCCGGCCGCATCGACGTCGGAGATTTGATGCTTTACTGGATTCCTGATAAGGTACACTCGGTAGATGGTCGTACGGGTAAATCCACACTACATCACTAGCTCAGAGATGCTTTCTGCCATCGCTCGTGCGCCGACTATAACGCCACGTTCAAAGTTACTTAAATCTTGATAACGTGCCATTGTAGCAGCAGTAACCGATCTAACAACTGCTCCAGACGCATGTCTTATACAGGCGGTGCCTACCGCAGCGCCGTATTCTGCCTGTTTCCTTTTCTCTGTATTTGAACAGATATGTCTATACCTGTATCTTTGGCGCTTCAGCGTAGTTGCTTGCAGTTCCCACATACTTTGGTAGCAATTTGGTTTACCTTCTTGAAATGGGCGAAGAACTCTATTCGCAATAGAACGTATTCCCAAGAAAGAACTCTGCGGATGCCTGCAAGAGTCCTGTATGGCGGCTACTTGTCTACAATTAATCTTTTCAATGCAGTCTATGCTTGCCCTATACATTCAGGTACTGCAAGGTCCCTTATGAATCCGTGCTGAGGTTATCGTCAAATGTGGGTTATCCATTCAGCAGAATAGTGCCACGAAAAAGGACATTATTGTCCATTAAGAGGATGTGTGGATTAATTCAAATTTCCGAAATATAACAAGTATGGTTGCAATAACCTCATCTCTCCTATCACCGACAATAAGATACGTAACTTCGTAAACGCTCCAAATCAGAATACTGCTGTACAACAGAACCGCACTGCCATAATACTGACATTCATCGGGGCAACTCTATATTGGTACATTCATCTAGCAGATCAAGATGCAAACCATATGTTTATCAATTGAAGACATAAAGTCTGAAAATGAATCTGTTAGCATATGATAGCACAAAACATATATTCGGATTCTGCAGACAGCTCAAGAGTAACCAGAGGGGAAGATGTGCACGCCCATCAGCTATCAGCGAATAGTTGCATAGATCTTCCTCCGTTTATCTCAAATTCCATCCCTAAGTGATAGTTGAAGGGAGAAAGTGAAGCTAGAGGTCATCAAAAAATGGCCCCATTTATACAGTGAAACGTAAGTGGGTTGTGTCTAAAATCCATGGAAATAATGAGTTAAAGCCAATATGCAGCTGCCTCCAAGACTTCTTATTGGATATTCCCCAACAAAGGTAGGTTTGATTGGTGCCTAGCAATCGTTACATAATTTGTATCAGTTATCGTGTTACATATGCTTTCCTTTTCCATATCTGTGAACAATTTGTGACCTACCAGTTGGAGAAGTATTGCAAATGTAATAATCCCGCCTGGGCTTTGTTTATTCCAGACTGAGACCCCGGTGTTAACCTTGGAGCTTTTATTAGTTCCTGTTGTTGTTGCGGCACACTCTGTAAACAGAGTCCTGGGTGCATACACTGAGCGACAGCACACAGAGTTGATGGTATAGGGCGGGGGAAGGGGGGCTACTGTGGTTGAGCAGTGCAAAGCCGATCTCGACAACTGGTCTGCGCAGGTAACGAAATCCGCATGCATTTTAAACCGATAAGGCTCACGTGTCATACCACCTTACCTTACATGAGTAATCATAGGAATAAGGGTTTCGTATCTCACATATGACTTCAAGAAGAGGTCAAGAAAGTAGCTGTGTCTTGAACCTTCTTGTAGTATGTCGCAATACTCAAATGTAAGTCATACTAGACCATTAATAACTTTTCACTATTCTGCAAAAAGCTTATTGTACTTTTATCGGATATAAATGATCAATAAGTACGGAAAATATAAACCTGTCCGCAATCCATGAAGTCTAAATGCTTTAAAAGAGTTGAAAAATTAAAAAGCACGTGGAAAAGGTCACGCATTTACTGGATTTCAGAAACGTGCAGCAGAACCAGTGACGTTATCTTTACATTATTGCATAGGGAAATTCTTAAACAAAGAACAACTGCCAGAACATTGCACTACAGCTGTAATCCATTCATCACACAAAAAATAAGAAACACCAAATCCAGATAACTATAGAGGAATTTCCCTTTTGGATACCACATATAAAGTCATGTCAGGAATTCTATGCAGTTGTTGTAAAGACCAAACGGAACTGAAAATAGGAGAATATCAAGGAGGATTTAGGCTCTAGAGAAGCTGCCTAGAATAGATAATCACTTAGAAACTGGTAAAGGATTTCAACAAAAGAAGACAAAAATAACAAGTAATAAACTTTGTAGACTTCAAAAAAGCTTACGATTGTATCCACAGATCTTCAATGATGAATATGCTAAGAATTTTCGGTCTACATTTCAAATTAATAAAGTAGAAATATAGGAGCCATTTACGTTTAAAACAGGGTTAATACATTCAGATGGCTTATCACCATTACTTTTCAACTGTGCTCTGGAGTACGCGACCATGAATGGTAGAAGGAAAATCCCAAAAACATGAGAACTTGAACCAAGGAAGATCACGTAAACTTAAATTACCAAATATGCAGCAATCAGTCACAAAACCATGTTTTATTTATTCACTTTTGCAAATCGATGTCAACTGATTAACAGCCTTCATAGATGCAACAGATACAAGAATAAAAATAATTAATAACAGTGACCAAATGAATAAATGTACATAAAGCAACGTAAACCAATTAAATGTATACAGACGCATTAAACCATTTAAAATGAACAAATAATCAGCAAACAGCTGCATAAAATAAATTTTATTTCCTTAATCGGTTTCAGGCGCTTAGTGCCCTTGTTCAGAAGGTTATAACTATCACAATATTTGCGAGTGTCAACAATAAGAAGCATGCATCATATTTCTGTGGTCAAATGCACTATGAACCACATGACCACAGCAATATTCTGCGTGCACCTTATTGTTGACGCAAATAATGTGATAGTTATAACCTTCTGAAGAAGAACACGAATTTCCTGAAACCTGTCAAGGAATTAAATTTCTTTTATGCAACTGGTTGCTGATTATTGCGATGTATAAAACTAAATTAAAACATTACAAGACGGTGGTTTAACCAGAGGTGAGGTACGGAAGTGAAACTCTTTTCGAAGTTACGCAGAAAGATACAATCGACAAAATCCTAAACGTAGAGAGAAGTATAGCTCGAATAGGAATAAATAAGAAATAACAAAACGGCGGATAGCGCAAAATGAAGTCGTGTACAGGGAACTGGAGCGCATTACAGATAGTATACGAAAAAGGATGTCTTTTTTATCACTTTATGAGGGCAACAGAAACCAGATTACCAAGAAAAATTATAGAGAAACTTTGGAAAATGAAGTAAAAAAAAACAAAATGGATAAACGATTCAGGTAGTATATGAAAGACCTAAAATTACCTTTGGACGATATGCAAAACAACGCAGAAAATAAAAGGAAACTAAAAAATAAGACTTAAAACAAACAAACGACAAACAATAAAAAGGGTATTTACTGACGAAGAACAATAGAAAAGATCAGAACCAATGAAAAGATGCTAGGCAATTCTAAAAGAAAACCTACTGAAGAAGATGACCAGAAAATGTTTGGCTGAAGTGGTCCAGAGAGGCCGTAAAAGCAGGAGAAGAAGAAACACACTTTCAGCAGCAGAAATACTCTTTTTCCGTAAAGGTGAAGTATTTATTATCGTTATTCGATGGGTTTGTATCTGAATAAGACAGAGGATTGTATCTTACAGCAAAGCTCACAACTGCAAGCGAATCACGCAAGTGTGAACTGATGAGACTTTAATGAGCTTGTGATATGATTCAAATATCATACTACTTTGTTGCCTCAGCTTAAGTATCTGGGCAGTATTTCTGGCTGCACTCATATGTTTATATTGGCCTGAAAATAGTAGTTATAAAGAGAGAGTACCAGATATACTGACGGAAAAAATCGCAGCACCAATAAATAATTAATGTAGAGTGATGAAATTTCAAGAATGTATTTGTCTGGTTAATATATTTGAGTGATTAAATAGAAGGCTCACAAGTTAATGTTCGCGAGAGATAAGCCATTGCAAATATGAAACGCTGGTACATTAATATCCGGTGTGACAGCCAGAATGTTGACTGCAAGCATGCAAACGCGCAAACATTGTATTGTACAGGCGCCGGTTGTCAGATTGTGGGATGGACTTCCGTGCTTGTTGCACTTGGACGGCCAATACTGGGATGCTTAATACTGGTTGTGGATGACGTCGGAGTTGTCCTCAGATAATATCACATATGTGCTCGATTGGAGACAGATCTGCAACTGGTTGCTGATTATTGCGATGTATAAAACTAAATTAAAACATTACAAGACGGTGGTTCAACCAGGGGTGACGTACGGAAGTAGAACATGTTTGGTTATAACAGCCGTATACGGGCGAATGTTGTCATGTTGGAAAACATATCCTGTGATTTATCGAGCATTGCGCTCTCATTTAAATATATGGCCGAAAGAGTCATCCTGCAGGGATATCAAACGAACCCTGTCGTCCAGGACCACATGCCACAAAGGGCGCAGATTCTCCACGAGATGGAGAAACTCATAGGCGTCTATTGTCTATTGAGACCTAAGCGCTGTGGTGTGCGAGTGAGACAGACGAGAACCTACGTCATAGGGAAACCCAGTAGAAGGCTTTTGTGGCCGAGGAGACGTAGCAGTGCTAAATATGGCGGACCTAATATCGGCCATAAAGTGAAACATTTATGAAAACTATTTAATTCTGTAGTAACACAGGGAATCAAGCAACAGTAATTTTAATCTGCCATCCTCCATGAATTTTCGTGGTGATCCCAATAAAACTAGAATTTTGGTCATATCTATAATAGTTTAGGATTTACTGTTAAAGTGAAATTAACAAGTTTTGTAACAAAGACCTGTATGCTAAAATCTGAACGCTTTGGTCGACCTTAACGATCGACATTTCATATAGAAGTGTATCATTAAAATGACAAATTTTGTAAATATCAACTCTATAATTTCATTTGTATAAAATATATAGTAAATGTAAATTATCAGTATTTACAGTTAAGCATCAGATCATCATTTCCTCCACACAAAACACTTTTAACGATGACAGCATGACACGTTATTGAATCATTAGGTAATAGAATATTTGTTGTAAGGTTTAGTGTATAATAGTTACTTTTGTTCTTTATTTATTTATCAGAAAGCACATTGGTGCAAGGCTACTGGCAGTGACATTCGAAGTTATGAAGGAAATTGCACTGGTTTTATGTAAAAGAATTCAAAGTTTATTATGTAATGAATATTATTGTTAGTTTATTTAGGACCTGAAAGTGGTCAAGCTTTGATTATTTAAATATGTTAAAATGTAAAGTAATGTAGAATAAGCTGTAGCGAATCAGATGGATGGCTTCGGGAAAGGGAAGTTCGATAGTCAGCTGACCGAAGGTATTCGGAGCGCGGGAAACGCGGTCGCAGACCGGATAGGGCAGTTCTGGTCGAGATACCAAAGGGTACAGTTCGGCTGGTGGATGCGCGAAAGCGGACGGTCGTTCATTAGGTAGCTAGAAAGTGAAACGACTTAGAAAATTTCGCGTTTTGTGGTATCGCGGAACTTAAGTGTCTGAACGGTGAGCAACCGCGCGCCTGCTGTGAACTCTAACATTTAGCGTAGTTAACGATATGGACTTGTAATTCGCGATGAGGTTGTGAATGATCGATCTGTGTCAAATGGATATGCGCTCGACTGTAACAGTAACTCTAAAACTTTCGCTATTAGTTTGCTTCCTGAATAAACGTTATTCTAACCAAATTGCAACTGTGCGCCCTATATCGTTGATGAGTCTTTAATTTAGTTCCCGATATTATTATTACTGTTATTATATGCTATGTTAACTTTGTATTTCGCAAACTTGCCATTATCCAGACAATTTAACCAATGGGTCACAAGTGACTAATTTAGGGCGTGTCATGAGACATGTGCGGTTCAACCCCTAGACGAGTTTGAGGCAAGACATTTCGACGAAGAGGAACCGCATGTGAACCCGAACATCTTTGGATGTTAGCTCGCACCTGGAATGGGAGCACAACACGTCGAATCACCAGACTGACGAACAAATTTGCAGTCAGGGTGCGTTGGGTAATCACGAGAGTGTTTCTCGTAGGAAATCGGACTCCAAACTGTAACTCCAGGTGAGAATCAATTGTGTATAGTAAGCAGACAGGATGGTTGCAGGTCCTTAACTAGCCTTCTCCTAACCACCTCGCAGCCATCACTAGCGAGGCAGAAACAGCTTTCATAGGAAAACACAACGACGTCCACGCTGTCCTCCAATGGACTCTCGCTTCACGACACTGAAATCACAAATGGCTGTGGTTTGCGGTCAGTGGAATGCACACTACAGGGAGTGATGCCTGGTGTTGTACTTGAAGGAACTATTTTATAACAGTTTATTCAGTCATTTTGGTGCTAACTGCTGCTCAGATTGCTCCTGTAGATGCATTTAAGACTCGACAAAGCCATACGCCGAACATGATGGTCTTCCCTCTCGGTAATGCCACGTGACCTTCTGTTGCCCGGTCTCTTTCCGAGTGTATGTTCTCGTGATCACCGCTTCACGAAATCATCTACAGTTGCCATATTCGTTCCAAGTCTTCCTGCAACATCGCGGAAGGAATATCCAGCTTCTCGCAGCCCTATTACACCACCACGTTCAAGCTCGATATGGTGTTGACAATGATGTCTCTGTCGCCTTATAGGTTCTCTTGACCAACATCAAGTCACGAAGTCCAGTCTCGAAGATAACTAACCCTCAACACTATTACAGAGTGTTTTTAAAGCCATCTTGGTTAGAATCCTCATATTCGCGCTACTAGCAGCACTATTTACGGCTGGTGGGAAATTTGAACAGACATCATGTTTCAGATACAGAAAGGCGTCTACCAAGTTTCATCTTCGCCGCATAAGTCTTTTACCGTGTTGCCATTATTCTTTCCTTCAGTGTATTTGTTCCTTATTCTCGTGTCTGAAGAAGACAGAGGATTATGCCTTCCGGCGACGCACACGAGTGCAAGCGAAGCATGCAAGTATAAACTAAGATTTTAATGAGCTACAAGGCATGCTTGTTATCTTACTTGTTTATATCTGCCTGAAAGTAGAACTTATAATAAGAGAGTACCAAATACATGTTCTTTATAGATAGTGAAAGTAACAATAGACATAGTACTTACCCTTGAGAAACGTTGGTTGTCTTTTACGTTATATCTATAACGCTCTGTTGGTGACATGTACAATGTGACTAGATTATATTTATGAGCTATATTAGACAATCTTACATCTACATCTCCATGGATACTCTGCAAATCACATTTAAGTGCCTGGCAGAGGGTTCATCAAACCACCTACACAATTCTCTATTTTTCCAATCTCGTATAGCGCGCGGAATGAATGAACACCTACATTTTTCCGTACGACGTCTGATTGCCCTTATTTTATCTTGGTGATCGTTCTCCCTATATAGGTCGGTGTCAACAAAATATTTTCCCATTCGGAGGAGAAAGTTGCTGATTGGAACTTCGTGAGAAGATTCCGTCGCAACGAAAAACGCATTTCTTTTAATAATGTCCAGCCCAAATTCTGTATCATTTCTGTGACACTCTCTCCCATATTTCGTGATAATACAAAACGTGCTGCCTTTCTTAGAACTTTTTTCGATGTACTCCGTCAGTCCTATCTGGTAAGGATCCTGCACCGCGCAGCAGTATCCTAAAAGAGGACGGACAAGTGTAATGTAGGCAGTCTCCTTAGTAGATCTGTTACATTATCGAAGTGTCCTGCCAGTGAAACACAGTCTTTGGCTAACCTTCCCCACAACATTTTCTGTGTGTTCCTTCGAATTTAAGTTGTTCGTAATTGTAATACCTAGGTATTTAGTTGAATTTACGGCTCTTAGATTAGACTGATTTATCGTGTAACCAAAGTTTAACGTGTTCTTTTTAGCACTCATGTGGATGACCTCACACTTTTCGTTATTTGGGGTCAACTGCCACTTTTCCCACCATTCAGATATCTTTTCGAAATCGTTTTGCAGTTTGTTTTGGTCTTCTGATGACTTTATTAGTCCATAAACGACAGCGTCATCTGCAAACAACCGAAGACGGCTTCTCAGATTGTCTCCAAAATCGTTAACATAGGTAAGGAACAGCAAAGGGCCTATAACACTACCTTGGGGAACGCCAGAAAGCACCTCTGTTTTACTTGATGACTTTCCGTCAACTACTACGAACTCTGACCTCTCTGACAGGAAATCACAAGTCCAGTCACATAACTGAGACGATATTCCCTAAGCACGCAATTTCACTACGAGCCGCTTGTGTGGTACAGTGTCAAAAGCCTTCCGGAAATCCAGGAATACGGAATCTATCTGAAATCCCTTGCCAAAAGTACTCAAAGTTTCATGTGAATAAAGAACTAGTTGTGATTCACACGAACGATGTTTTCTAAGCCCATGTTGACTGTGTGTCAATAGACAGTTTTCTTCGAGGTAATTCATAGTGTTCGAACACAATATATGTTCCAAAATCCTGCTGCATGTCGACGTTAACGATATGGGTCTGTAAGTTGGTGGATTTCTCCTACTACCTTTCTTGAATATTGGTGTGACCTGTGCAACTTTCCAGTCTTTGGGTACCGAGATCTTTGGTTGAGTGAACGGTTGTATGTGATTGTTAAGTATGGAGCTAATACATCAGTATAATCCGAAAGGAACCTAATTGGTATACAGCCTGGAACAGAAGACTTGCTTTTATGAAGTGATTTAAGTTGCTTCACTACTCCTAGGATATTTACTTCTACGTTTCTGATGTTGGCAGCTGTTCTCGATTGTAATTCTTGAATATTTACTTCCTCTTCTTTTGTGAAGGCATTTCGGAAGGCTGTGTTTAGTAACTCTGCTTTGGCAGCACTGTCTTCGACAGTATCTCCATTTGTATTGTGCAGAGAAGGCACTGATTGTTTCTTGCCGCTAATATAATTCACATACGACCAGAACATCTTTGGATTTTCTGCCAGATTTCGAGTCAAAGATTCGATGTGGAAACTGTTATAGGCATCTCGTATTGAAGTCCGCGCTAAATTTCGAGCTTTTGTAAAAGATCGCCAATCTTGTGGATTTGTTTAAATTTTGCATGTTTTTTTCGTTGTTTCTGCAACTTTGTTCTAACCCGTTTTGTGTACCAAGGAGGATCAGCTCCGTCGTTTGTTAGTTTATTTGGTATAAATCTCTCAATTGCTAGCCGGCCGTTGTGGCCGAGCGGTTCTAGGCGCTTCAGTCCGGAACCGCGCGACCACTACGGTCGCAGGTTCGAATCCTGCCTCGGGCATGGATGTGTGTGATGTCCTTAGGTTAGTTAGGTTTAAGTAGTTCTAAGTTCTAGGAGACTGATGACCTCAGATGTTAAGTCCCATAGTGCTCTGAGCCATTTGAACCATCTCAATTGCCGCCGATACTATTTCTTTCAATTTAAGCCACATCTGGTATACACTTATATTATTAATTTGGAATGTGTGGAAATTGTCTCTCAGGAAGGCGTCAAGTGAATTTTTATCTGTTTTTGAATAGTGTAGCGACCCTTTTTTCTATCCCGACTTCCGTATCTTGCATGAAAGTAGGAATGTTAATTTATCTATACATTGACTGGTATTGAGGGGTTTTGTTTTATCCCGGCTAGTTCTTAAATTAACCCCAGTGAGTCACTACACGTATTGTCTTCCCAGTTTTTAAGGAAAAAATACCGTAAGTAAATTAATACTAGTGTTTTCAATAGATTCTCGTTCACTTGTTTCAGTTACTAGTCTGCAGTTTATCTTCGGTGAAAATCACGTAACCTAATTATTTATGAACTTAAATCGAAGTAAAGTTCAAGACGAATAGTCAATTTCAAATTAACACGTTATTTTATTTAACAATAATTATTAATAAATCAGTTCATTCATACGATCCGTTCAAAGGGGTTCTTTGAATAAGTATCTCATCTGGAATCTCGTCAATATCAGAGATGCTAAACGATGTTCTGTCACTTTCGATAAAAAGATTGTTCCCGTTTAATATCCGTAAACAGTCACGAACTATGATTACTAGTCGCGTGAAGTAAAGCTTTTCCACTATCACAATACAAAGTCCGAATCTGTCCAAAAATCGTTAATTCCGTAAGATATTTAAATCTTCACACGAAGTGACGTTAAAGTCAGAGAGATTATTGATCACCTCCCCGTTCCTCTAATATGACAAAAGTTCTAATTCTGATCTGAAATTAATGCTTCCCAAAAAACAATCTCGCCGCGATTTATTCTTGCGCCCTGGTTTAATAAAGCTCCTATTGTTGCTTCCTAAAGCTGTACGTCCTAATTGATTTCGAAGAGACTAGCGGATAGAGACTGGAGTATCATAATTGCATTGTATGTATATTTATACTTCAGTAAACGGTATCTTTGGTGTTCAAGACCTACGTTCTGTGAGTATATTCTCATATAAAGGGTGTTACAAAAAGGTACGGCCAAACTTTCAGGAAACATTCCTCACACACAAATAAAGAAAAGATGTTATGTGGACATGTGTCCGCAAACGCTTAATTTCTACAGTACCAGCATCAAGCTCCTGCACATTTCAGTGGAAGTGTTCGTACGCTTCTCAACAACAGATTCAGTGACCGATAGATTGGTAGAGGCGGACCAATTCCATGGCCTCCACGCTCTCCTGACCTCAACCCTCTTGACTTTCATTTATGGCGGCATTTGAAAGCTCTTGTCTACGCAACCCCGGTACCAAATGTAGAGACCCTTCGTGCTCGTATTGTGGACGGCTGTGATATAATACGCCATTCTCCAGGGCTGCATCAGTGCATCAGGGATTCCATGCGACGGAGGGTGGATGCATGTATCCTCGCTAACGGAGGACATTTTGAACATTTCCTGTAACAAAGTGTTTGAAGTCACGCTGGTACGTTCTGTTCCTGTGTGTTTCCATTCCATGATTAATGTGATTTGAAGAGAAGTAATAAAATGAGCTGTAACATGGAAAGTAAGCGTTTCCGGACACATGTCCACATAACATATTTTTTTCTTTGTGTGTGAGGAATGTTTCCTGAAAGTTTGGCCGTACCTTTTTGTAACATCCTGTATAAGAATAACTAATAATTTAACCATTTCTATCGTCTTTCCCCCCTCCCATGCTTCCAAAATTTATGATTAAAATTCTTTTCTTTTTCTATTGTTTTTCTACTATAGATTTCCCTCTATTTGTCTCTTATTTCTATTTCGTAAATTACTACTTGTGGAGGTGCTTGGGACATTTTCTGAATTTATATTTCGAGGTTAATTTGGGAGCTATTTTGGTTTATTAACGTCGAGAGGCGTTGTAGGTGTTACAATAGGTATATTTTTCCCTTATTTTTCGAGGATTTGGGGATTACAGTATTCAATCTCGCTACGACAACCCTGTGTTCACTAACCCCTGAATCGTTTTTGATGCTCGTTATTTACTCAGTATTATTTGTTGCTAAGAGGTCAAGTGTGTATTCACACCTCGTAAAATGATGGTCAAAGAGACTGCTGCAACAGACAAACTTAGAGAACCAATCCTTGGAGAATAGGCAGAGAAGGTGAAAGAGACGGAAACTGCTGCTTACTGCAGTGTGAGTGCTCACGTCTGAAGAGCGAGCCAGAGGCGACGAGACGCCCGAACGAGCGAGTAGCGCGATTTGGGGAGGCGTGCTGCGCGGGGGAGTAGTGGGGGCGTCGCGGCGGTGGCGGCGGCGGCGGTGGCGGGGGCAGGCGGCGGCCGCTGGCGCGCCGCGCCGAGTGGCCAGTGCGCGCCGCTACGCCGCCAGAGGCCGACATGGAGCTCGCACCAGCGCGCCGCGCCGCCGCCGCCACGGCCCGCCGGGGGCGGCCGCGACGCCGCGCCGACGATGCCGACGCTGACGCCCTCCCCCGCGCCCCCGTGCGCCTGCTGCCCGTGGTGCTCTTCCTGCTGGTCGCGTGCGTCACCCTCGGTGAGTCCCATCCCGCATGTGTGAGTTAATGCCCGATTGAGGTGTGTCAGACAATATAGAAAAAAATTTTTTTTTCCTAATTTCATTGTGCATGTGATACACACTGGAGCGACGATACCAACATGCAACGAATCGTAACTGAAATGAAACGGATTTACAATATTCATTTGTGGACAAAAATCGTCAAGTGTGTATACGACCTCTATCCTGTCTACATAAACAGGGTACTGGCACAGTGCTCAAGTGATCCTTTCCTGTGGATTTCGAATGGGAATTGTGTGTAGTTTAGATGTGAACAGCTACGCTGGTGTATCCATCTTACATCTTTATTCTAACAGGTGTCTGGAATGTAATATTCTCATGATAGAGAAATAGCTTCACTTAAAACATCTGCAAAGATCTACACGGGAAAAAAACCTGTTAGTGAATTCTGTAGCTTAATCATTGAGTTTATAAATAGGTTGTGCTTCGCTTGTAGGACTCGTGGAAAGGATCATAGTTTCCAGGTCAGTTGATGAGCGGGGTCAACTAAGACGACAGATTCCCTTCATCATGATAATGTACCAATATCACAAAAATAACAGACTTTAAATATCTATAGCGTATTCCAGCAAATCTCGCAAAACTGAGTGAGGATATGTGGACAAATATGGAAAATAGAGAAATATGATACTACAAATTTCTTCATATGGTTATTATACTTCTGAGACCTGTTACCGACTGCAGCAACAGTAAGCAAACAAGACGATATTTTACGCCGTGGACAGTCTTGCAAAACGTGCCAGACTTGAAATATTGCAAACAGGGGAAACTTGAGCATTGGTCGTATAAATTTGAAACTGTTGTCTTGATTACTTGTGTTACTGTATGTCGATATCAATCACAGAGTGATAATCTTCAGTCCAAGACTAAGTCTGTGGACTCATACAATCGTGCGCAAATTACAACATCAAATACATTTGTTTATCGTAAAGAACATGTCCACTAACAGGTAAGATTCAAATTGCGGTTTCAAATTTATATGACCAATGCTGCAGTTTCCCTTATTTCCAACACTTGTTGTGTGGTCGTGGTGCACAAATTTCCGAATGGAATCCAATTTCAAGAAACTTGAACTGTGCCTTGATGACGCTTTTACAGGTTGTGTGGATTTAGGTGCACATCTGAAAGCATGTTACTATCTTCCTCGTTATATGTATCAAACTTCAGCGCATAATATGGAAAAATGAAATCTTAATGTTTTTATGGAAATAAAATATTGATGAACGTGAAATGAATGTTAAATGGCACATTGTTTCCGTAAATAAAGCTGGATTATTTATCTGTGACGTCGCTTCGTCATGTATTTTTCCATATTACGAGTCATTTCTAACTGTCCACATTGTAGCTATGGAAGACATCGCAGTTGTGATGTTTCGCAACTGTCTTCCTCTTTTCATTTAGACAGTTTTGAATTCTGGGACGCGAAACGGATCTACTACGTGCCAACAGTGAACGTTATAACAGAACTATCCATGCTGGTAATCCGCGTTCATAAATAGCTAAGGTACATATGTAATGTGTGAAAAATATATCGTTTACTGGACGCCACAATAAAGACAGATCTTGACGTTTGTCGAGTTACTAGCTACTGCTTGTGATTCATAGTTTTAAAGACAATGTACGTCTATGTCATTAAATAATAATCGGCAGTAACGAGTAAAGGGCATTCTTCATTAGAAGTTTTTGTTGCATAAAGAAGGTTTTTCCATAAATGTAGGTAATTCAACGAAATAGGTAATATGTGTTTCGGTGAAGAATAAGGCTGTACCTCATTATCACTTTAACTAAACCAGGGATCATTCACCTACACATAAAGTGGTTCGAATACAAATCAGTTGCAGTCGTCACAGGTAATTACGATTTACGGTGCTTCGACCAACGCGTACACCATTTAAAATTCCCCTTTTTGTGACGTACCGATTGTGAATGGTGTTCTTCCTGTTCGTTAGCACTCGGCGTCGTTCTAAATGCAAACATTGCTTACTGGTTTTGTGGACCGACCTGTTGCGAAGTTCTGCTCTCGATAAAATGCCGGGCGAGCGTTCGCCATGGAACAATGCGGGGCAGTGGCTTCGTGACTCATCAGAAAGCGCCAGTGTAGCTGGCCACATCATTATTCGCGCTCGCTTGTACTCGAATCTGTGTACAAAGACCGTCTGAATAGGGGCGCGCCATATACAGCTCGCTGTCTGCATTGGCACTCTGATCCCTATCGGATGTGCAACTCGTTGAGACTCATTGGCAGATCTCAGATAAAACGAAAGTGGCGGCCTGGTTTGGGCTGCAATGGTATAATCACAGCTTACCATTTGTATGCTGCTGAATATCCTGAATTAAATTATGGCTGTCATTACGCGGGTGTGGTGCTGTACTGAATATATAGTTGTGAAAGTCTGCTTTAAGAAAGCTGCCTTGCGTGCAACTGACATTATTGCGAAAATGAAATTAGTTGTAAAGAGGAGAACTTTTTTTACATACTTTGCTTACTGTTGAGCATTCGTCTCAGATCTTGTACGACCATTCTTGACGAGTCAGCAAATTCGAGATTTAATTTGTATGTTCCTTATTTACAAGGAAAATTCCTGTGGCTACGAGCTCTTTTAGCGTTTACGCCAAAGACGGAGAGATGACTGAACTTTTTTATAACAGTACAAACACGTTTCACTGGTTTTCTTCTCCCTGGTCACTGGAGTCAGACCATACTTATCACGCTGTAATCGACAAAACAACTGAAAAAAGCGTGGAGGTCGCTAGAGTTTAACATGTCATCAACCGCGATGTCGTTAGAGGCGTAGCGCTTACTCAGTGGGACCAAATAATGGGAGGAATTTGGACGTAGCCTTAGGTGGCCGTACCAGTTTTGCATTCGTCTGAGGTTCTTTGGGAAACAACAGGAAATCAAAATTTCGCTGACTACGCCTTAATATGAAAACAACTTACCGAGTACGATTATAATGCCTTGACCACGATAGCATGCTCTCCGTGAAATAACTGGGCAGTTCTAATAGACCATGCACGAAATCAAGACATTACGCCCTCCACTACGTGTAACATGTCCCGTTATTCAAAAAATTCACTTGTAAAAGCGGATGACATGTCACTATATTATGTCTTCCGTCTGGTTTGAATATATGCAATCTAGACGGCAAAAAAATTTCTTGTGCAATCATTGATTGCCCATTTTCTCGAAAAAAAAACAAAAACAAAAAAAGACAATATGTCAGTTTTTGCAACATTCGATGAACTTTCAAAAATGGTTCAAATGGCTCTGAGCACTATGGGACTTAACATCTATGGCCATCAGTCCCGTAGAACTTACAACTACTTAAACCTAACCAACCTAAGGACATCACACAACACCCAGTCATCACGAGGCAGAGAAAATCCCTAACCCCGCCGGGAATCGAACCCGGGAACCCGGGCGTGGGAAGCGAGAACGCTACCGCACGACCACGACCTGCGGACGATGTACTTTAATTACCATTTTGGAAGTAATTAAAATGTAATCAGGTCAACAGAGAGGGTGAAGAAAGCATACTTTTTCTCTACTATCCCATCGTCCTCCAGTTTCAGAGTTTAATATTGATTCATTAATATGCACAGTTATTCATAACACCTGACAAGGGCGTAACGATAAAAAAAGAAAGGCAATCGCACCCATTCACCAGGCTGATCTACAGACATGCTGCCGTTTCGTATTTTATCTGTCATGCGTCGAAAGTAAACTTTCATTGGTCATTAAAATGTATAATAATAATCGTAGATGTAAACTATTGTTTTTCTTTTTCTTGTGTAAATATGCATTTTGAAAACAGCCTGACTGGCCTGGGTAAGAGCCTCGCTAAATGTGAGTAGTACTTAATTTTTGTGGTTGTAAACGGATAGCTAGCTCGAAAGTGATAGTAATGTTTTAAGATGAAAGTAAGTTACGTAACGAAGACGCCTGTTATATTATCTCAGAGTGGTTTCATAGCTACAGTCGATCTGCTGTGAGGAAAATTACGCTTACAAAGAGCAAAAGCAAGGGTTCAAATCCCATGGAGGCACTGAGATTGACGATTTCGATGATTTCACTAATTTGCGTAAGGTAAGTGCTGGGGCGGTTCGTTACTGCGCAATTCATTCCGAATTCGAGATTGTGCTCCTACTCAAATGACTCCGTTGTAGACAGAAAGTTCGACCATATTCTTCCTCTCCTACCCGCGCGACGGAATCGCGTTATGACTTAGCTTGATGCATATTACCAGAACCACTGTGCCGATGTAGTCGTAGTGCACGGCAGATACGCCACGCGGAGGCACGCAGCGCTGCCACGGCCGTTCTCATAGAGGGACTCGGCGCTGTTTGGTGAGTGGCCAGAGCGCCCTTGGCAGAACAGTCACGGGCCCTTGCGGGCAGAGGATTGGAGGGGGGGCAGAAGAGAGACCGGGCGCGTAATTTCCAGCGGATCAGCCGGCGCCGCCTGCCTCCACCTGCGCAGTCCCCGCACAATCTCGCTGAGTGCAGCCCAGCTGTTTGCAGTTTGCAGTTACGGACAACAGCACCGCCATCGATTGTTGCGGTCACTTTCCGTAATCAGTTATGTCCGAGTGTATCGTGAGTACTACAACCATTTCAATGCGGCCACCTCTTTGATGATGGGCAAAGAGCAGTGTCACTGAAACTTTATGGCAGATTAAAACTGTGTGCCGGACCGAGACTCGAACTCGGGACCTTTGCAGGAGAGCTTCTGTAAAGTTTGGACGGTAGGAGACGAGGTACTGGCAGAAGTATAGCTGTGAGGACGGGGCGTAAGTCGTGCTTGGGTAGCTCCGATGATAGAGCACTTGCCCGCGAAAGGGAAAGGTCCCGAGTTCGAGTCTCGGTCCGGCACACAGTTTGCCAGGAAGTTTCATATCAGCTATCACTCCGCTGCAGAGTGAAAATCTCATTCTAGCAGTGTCACTGATCGCAGCAAACCATAATCATAGGAAAAACTATATTCTTTCTTTACCGAGCTCGGTGACTGATTCGTAATAAATTTCGATTCATTTTTGACACGATCGTAACCGGTTTTGGCCTACTATGGCTAAGATGCTACAATCCGAAAAAAATTAAAAATCTTATATTGAGACTTTAAAGCCTTGGTGAGACAGGGAGACGTACTCTCCCCTTTGCTCTTTAATTGTGTGCTCCATAAGGTGATCAGAGAGTGGCGACAAGGGATGAAAGGACTGGGTGGAATACGACTGGGGTGTAAGAGTGAAGGAGTACGGGTAGATTGTCTAGCATTCGCAGATGACATTGTGACCTTGTCCGAATCACTAGAAGAGGCACTTAACCAAACCACAGAAATGCAGAGACAGGCAGCTGAAGCAGGCCTACAGATCTCTACAGAGAAGACACAATATAAGGCAAAGATTACGACAGCTCCTAAGTGAATGACAATAGGAGGGAAAATTCAGACGATGGGGAGATTCAAATACCTTGGAGAATGAATAGACAGTGGACTGACCGAAAAAGAAGCAATGGGAGCGAATAAACGAAATGAACTTAGCATATAAACAAGTATCAACACCTACAATATGAAGAACATTTCGATAAATGCAAAACTGAAACATTACCAAACAGTGATCCGCCCTGAAGCTCTATATGCAGCATAAACTCTCAACTTAATAAGAACTGGAGTGATCAAGAGGCTAGAACTGATAGAACGAAATATTCTCAGGGGAATATTAGGACCTCGAAGAACAGAAGATGGTCAATTTAGAAACCGAGCCAACCAGGAACTGTGTAGTAAGATAGAAAAATTTCTGACGTCACCAGGAAAAGAAGGAGCTTGTTCTTCGGACACATCCTCAGAATGGATCAGGTGAGGTTAACACGGCGTATCACACAATTTCTGATGAACAAGAAAACCAAAGTACGATGGATCCAAAAGGTACAAAGAGATCTGGAACAAATGAGAATACAGGAACCAGATATTTACAAACAGGTGCTTTTTAAATCAGAAACTCAGGCCTTCAAAGCTTTGGAGAACAGAATGAGACCCAGAAAAAAATCATCTTGGACAGAAGAACGAAGAAGGTAACACAGTATGAGAATGAAAGAATATTGGGAAAGAAGAAAGACCAGAAGAAACGAAGCTGAAGCGAATTGACGTGGTCCTAAGACGGCCGAAACGAAAGAAGAGGAAGAAGAAGACCTTAAAACAAGTAAAAAAATTTTATCAAGCCTACTTCTGCTATAAGTAATGTAAAACTGAAATTCATGTTGGTCAAATCCGTGAGTGGCATTTGGTGAACAAACATTCATAGATTGTCATAATGACCGTAATCCCAAAACTCGGGGTATAGCTCAACCAAGAACATATTCTATTTCCTAGTCTTTGCACTAGATGCGCGCTTCCTCTATTAGACAAAGCCTTAATAGTAAAAACCATAACTGAGAATTCGTTAAATGTAAAACAAAGTACAGATCGTTAAACCAGATGCAAAACGGAGTAAGGTATCTTCTCTCTGTGTAAAACGAAATGTCCTGACTGATTAAATGACTCATCATCGCCCTGAAAAAACCACTAAGGATAGAATTTTAAATTTGAGAAGGTGTTGATTTTATACTCTAAGCGTCGTTTAAGAAGGGATTTTTCTAAATTTTATTCCTAAGGATGTGAAACAGGGGCCGGCCGTTGTGGCCGTGCGGTTCTAGGCGCTTCAGTGTGGAACCGCGTGACCGCTACGGTCGCAGGTTCGAATCCTGCCTCGGGCATGGATGTGTGTGATGTTCTTAGGTTAGTTAGGTTTAAGTAGTTCTAAGTTATGGGGGACTGATGACCTCAGATGTTAAGTCCCATAGTGCTCACAGCCATTTGAGCCTTTTTTTGTGAAACAGGGCATAATAAACGTTTTTCATAATATGTCGCCATTATGACAATTTTGAAGCTAGAACTACGAAAAATGATATTTCGTTTCTCGTTAAGAAAGAAAGAAATACGTGTTTCAACATTTTAGGAAATTTAAACCCAATGGGGATGAAATAGTGGGTGAGAGTTTTTTTTAAATGAACTGTTATTAAAATAACTGCCAAAGCATTTTTAAGGCTACAGTCATGAAAATTGTTGTTGGACTTCTTGGTCGGGAATTAAAAACTTCGTGTTTCAGTGGTTTTGGAAAATTCTGCACTTAACGGGGTGAAATAGGGGATGAGTATCTTTATAAAAATATTTCATTGTGAAAGCCTTATCTGAGTAAATCTAAGAAAATTTGTATTAAGCTCCTCGGTTATAAATAAAAAAACACGTGTTTTAGTGTTTTTAGGAAATTCAAGGTCTAAGAGCGTGATATAGGGGATGATAATTTTTATGACAATATTTCGTTGCATTGAAACATTTTATAGCAAAGTCTATCAGAATTGGTATTTGATTTTTAAATAAATATGTTTTAGGGGATGAAAGGATCTATAGATATATCAACACAAGAACTCGAAAGGCGGGATTAACAAAGAACTCAGTTTAGTTGCCAGAAACGCTGTTTGGTCAGAAGTGCATTCGGGAAAGACCATGCTGCTCTGCTATTCCTTAATTAGCTTGAAAACCTTAGACGGTGTTGTAATTTGTGAACACACAAAAATTCGATTAACGAAAAAAAAGAAAACAAAATCTGTGCAGCTCATACAGTCTACGCAAGCAAAGCAGCGGACGATAAGCTACAATAAAAGGAACAAAGGAGCAGCCATTATAGTGGATATTTCCGACGGCTAATAGCGCTGTAGTTCATCAGTTAGTTTTTTACGCCACTGGCGATAACCTCAGAACTAACGACACGGTCACAACGACAGTGCGGCATTCTGATGCAAACCTCTTTCACTGATCGTCCAGCTGCCAGCTTTCACATTAGCTGCGCGGGTACTCAGCAGTGAAGACGTGGTCCGGCAAGCACACAGTGCAACAATTGGTCGTAGGTAGGCCCCTTCATCAGCTGGAACCTATATGCAGAATGCAGCGACTGAATAGATTGTCGTAAATATTAAAATACGCAACTGTTGCACACTCATTTTGCTCATTGAGGAGTTTATTCTATTCCTTCCGTTTTGTAATTTAAATAGTCAGGTCTAAAACTTTTAAAAGTATAATTTTGCTTATTTTTTAAAAATTAGTATTTGTAAGTCACTGTGACTAATATAAGCATAGTGCTATTTTATTGCCAGTGTAGGTGTGCTCTTTAACTCTGAAGTCAAAGTATCTGCCTGTCTGACAGAATTTTGTAAACAATCATGGTCTCTGTTAATGATGGATACTACTATTATTATTTTACAAAGGTGGACAACTACTAAAGAAACGTCTAACAGGCTCTAGGTCTGCCTTCCGCCTTATTATGGCGTCCTGGCATGAACTCCACGAGAAATCGAAAACGTTGGGTTGGCACCCTGACCCAGGGTAGATCAAAACCTGTCCATCTGTCACAGAGATTGGACCAAATGTATCCAAGGCTCTCAAGTAGGACTCAATAGTGCCTCGAACGTGCTCGATAGAACTGAGGTCAATTCGAATGTGACACAACTTGGAAATGACGGTGTGACGCATTGTCTTACTGATAGTGTAGACGACTCGACGAGTGCTCCAGATGAACAAACGGATACACATGATAGGATACTGCGGTGAAGTTCGCGGGTGAGAGGTCATGGCAGACTTATCGAGTAGCCCGTTTCATTGCACATGAGCGCCACCACACATGGAAACACCTGCTTCTCATTTCTTTCTCATGAATGTAACGACACGCCTTTCTAGTCCTCTCACCAATGAAAAATCCTTTGGCCTTCCACTAATTGTGGTCCTACCCTTTGGTGTCAGGCCACGTCGGTGGGGGCTGTCGACGATAGCCTTCCTTTTCTTTCTATTTGTTCGACCTGAATTAACGGTGCTCTGTTGGAAAGCGGTAAGGTATCAGGGGATCGATTTTAGACCGAACCATCGGCAGGTCTCAGTGTGTGCTGCAACTCATCACTGCAGGCGAGCTTCCTCCATGTTTCGTGCATCTAATGAAAATTGTTGCACCCATACTAAGTCCTGTGTCCTGCGGCGAACAGTAATACAGTCGCGGTGCGCCTCCTTCTGTACCTAGAGAGAGGAGTCCATTTTTCCACTGGTACTATCCGCGATATTCAACGACGTCACATTTCATGCATTGTGCCGCACAATACGCGGGGCTGTTATGTCCTGAACTGAAACACTGACGGTGCCCCCCTAACACAGCTGTCCGAGAAACATCCCGAATGGCTTCACGACACCAGAGAACGAGTGTTTCACTTGTCGGACACTCACGATCTAGTATCGATAAATGCTGTGCTCGTCTGTCATTGCTTACAGCCAGTAGA
Organism: Schistocerca americana; assembly: GCF_021461395.2. Taxonomy (NCBI): domain Eukaryota; kingdom Metazoa; phylum Arthropoda; class Insecta; order Orthoptera; family Acrididae; genus Schistocerca; species Schistocerca americana. The sequence goes on along the minus strand of NC_060119.1, from coordinate 827,637,927 downwards.
AGTTGTGTCGACACTCCAGTGTAGTAACACATAGAACCACTCCATTCAGCGTGGCGCCGAGTGTTTCTCCGTCCGGACTGTTTCTAATTCAGCTGCAGATGTGTCCACTCTTATTATGTACCATTCTGTTAGTGTTTGTACGGACACCGACGTACGTGCAGACATATAAAGGATTACAACTTCAGAAACGAAAGAGATTCACAAATTTAGCAAATTAATAACGCGCTGGTCCTCTTCTGGCCTTTATGTAAACATTAATTCGGCTTGGCACTGTCTGATACAGTTGTTATATGTGTCATGACGGATATCGTGCCAAGTTTTGTCCAAACGGCGCGTTACATATGCAAAATCCTGAGGTTGTTGGAGGGCCCTTTCCACAATGCTCCAAACGTTAGATGTCTTGTTGGCCAAGGCAGGATTTGGCAAACAGAAAGACAAGCAGCAGAAACTCTCGCCACGTACGGGTGGGCATTATCTTGCTGATAGTCCAGGATGGCTTGCTACGAAGGGAAACAAAAGAGGCGAAGAATATCGTCAACGTATTACTGTGGTGTAAGCTCGCCACGGATGACAACCAAAGGGATCCTGGTATGAAAATAAATTGCACCCCAGACCAAAACTCCTGGTTGTGGGGCTGTGTCGGGTTGGTATGTCGGGTTGGTATCCCATGCTTGTCCGGTGCCTCTCCAGACACGTCTCCGCTGGTCATTTGGGATCATTTCGAAGCGGGACTCATCGCTTAAGACAATTTTACTCCGGTAAATGAGATTCCAGGCCGAAGACGTGTCTGGAGATACCCCGGACAGCGGTGGAATACTAATCTGTCGCCCAACTTGAGGCCTGACAACCAGGACTGTCATACGCGAGGCCCTTACATCACAGCGGAACGTGACGATATTCTTCGCTCCGTTCATTGCGTTTCGTGGGAAGCCATCCTGGGCTGACATTTCAGCAAGATAATGTCCGCCCATGCACAGTGAGAGTTTCTACTGCTTGTCTTAGTGCTTGTCAAACCCTACCTTGGCCAGCTGAGAACGTTTGGGGCGTTTGGGCCGGTCCCTCTAACCAGCTTGGTATTTTGCTGATCTGGCGAGCCAATTGGAGAGAATCTGGCATGATATCACTCAGCAAGACATCCAACAACTCTATCAGTCAACGCGAAGCCGAATCACTACTTGCATAAGGGCGCGAGGTGGACCAGCGCATTATTGACTTTCTCAATCTGTGAAGTTCTTTCTCTTCAATATACGCACGTTGGAACTTAATTAGTGGCAATACTGCTGTAGAGACACTATGGAATCGAGTCTACTATTGTCGCTGATAGTACACGCTGTTGACATACCTACCTTACCTCCGAGCAAATGGACTCGCCCGTTCACGTCAACGGCGTGCGCACAATCGAGGGAAACACAGCCACTTGCTAGCGAGTGGTCTAAAGAAACGGTGTCACTATGTTTTCGAAACAGGAACAACAGAGTTGGATCAAGATTGCATGTACCAGAGGTCGTACAGCACGACAGTGTCATCAAGGTCTTCAAATGGCGTGCGGGGATTCAGCATTGCCGTACAGAACAGTGGCACGTTGGGTAAAAGCCGTAAACGAAGGTCGGCAAACTGTGGCAGACATGCATCGGGCAGGTCGTCCTAGCGTCTCTGAAGAAGAAGTGCATGCTTTTGCCGCGTTAATGGACAGTAACCGACGCCATAAGATTCGTAAGATCTCCCACCAAACGGGTTAAGCGCATACGACTGTGCTTCCTGAAGGAACGCCTGGGCATGCGAAAAATTGCATCACGATGGGTTCCACATGACTTAATGGAAATGCAGAAATGGATGGGTTACGCCGCCGCTCAGACGCACTTGGAGCGCTATGAGCGCGAAGGAGAGGCTTTCTTACGTCGTATTGTAACACTGGATGAGACATGGTCCACATCGTACGAGCCAAAACTGAATCGCCAATCCAACGAATGGCATCATTATGGGTCACCGCGAAGTCGAATGCGTGTCAGAGCCACAGTATGGTGAAAGTTATGGTGATTCTCGCGTACGACTGTGATGGTGTTATCCTAACGCATTACGTTCCTCCACGACATATCGTCAGTGCACAGTATTACTGTTCGTTTTTGGAGCATCGCCTGCGACCAGCTTTGTGAAAGATGCGGCCATACTTTCTGCGCAACCCACACATCATTTTGCACGATAATGCACGGGCCCATACAGCGCAAGCTATGGCTGCTCTGTTCGGTCGATGGGACTGGGAAGTACTGTACCATCCACCGTACTCCCCGGACTTAAGTCCTTGTGACTCTGATTTGATTCCGAAGATGAAGGAACCACTTCGTGGCATTCTCACCATCAACAGAACAGGCTCTGCTAACGGTATACTACGCCTTCCACATCGCGTCAACAGGTTCTACACAACGCTGTTGACTACTTTGAAGGACAGTAACAGGTGCAAACATGTAATTCTTTTGTATCGGTAGTGAATAAATAGTTGCCACTATTTAAGTTCCAACTCCCGTATAATACAATGTTTCTGAAAAGGTAACCATTTCTTTGTTTGGGCATCACATCTACCGAGAACCGTCCTATTCAGGTAATTCGTTAGTGGTGCATCGTTTTCTTGTCTTAGAGTGCATGATAATAATAATAATAATAATAATAATAATAATAATAATCAATATTACCATTATCAGTATTATTGTCTGAGTTGTTTTGAATTACTGGTACTGGTAAGGATTTCTCGTCGGTTAAATGACAGAAAATGGATTCAGTCATATCCGTGATGCGAACTGAGGAGCTAATCGAATGAGAAGTAAAGCCTCCATGCCTTGGAAAGCTAGCAACTGCTGCAGTAGCTATGAGCTGATCCCATGCCGCTCCATACCGCATGCAAATGGCGCCAAGCCAATGGCATCCGGTAAACTCCTTATAGTCGTGAGGGCCTGGTCACGGAATTGTAAAAATTAAAAATAAACCGAATTCTTATTATGACATCTTCGTTATACTTGGCAAAATATTTCGCAAGCAAGAAATTTTGTGAAAGGACAGATTTTAAATTAGACTTGAGGGATACTGACACACACTTCAATATACCGAACTACAAAACAAAAGATGTAGAGAAGAGCTTCGTGGGAACGTACCCGTTTTCGTGTCCTTCCCGTTCTACGCGCTACCAAGTGCGCTACTTGTGTAATTTTCACGGAGCAGATGAAGTTTCAAATTCTCATTTATTTTCACCCTTGCCTTGCAAGTTCCTGTGTGGCACATACTTTTAACTTTTTCACAGATGTATACTCAGCTAAGGAGTAAAGCATTGTCGTCTCAGTGATACTTTCGAAGTTAAGTCGAACTGTCTAAATAGCCCTTCCTCTCAGATGTTCTAGACCATCAGTCTCAAGGCGAGCGAAAATTAGGTTGTCCGGAAGCTAACTTACGTTTTCTGACAGGGTTGGCAAGGCAAGACAAATGATTTTACATGCCTTCCTAACCCCTCCCCCCTTCCCCCCTAACCCTAATAAAGTCCTAGTCTGAGGAGATTCAGAACTTCCCCCAGTCAGATACAACTATTTCAACACATCTTCGAGAGCTGTAAACTGTGAAACATACTCAGATGTCCCAAAAACCTGCAATATTTGTAGTACAGTTATAAATTACGCAGATTGATATAAAACATCTCATTGTTCACAATAGAACATTTTGCTGAAATAGGTGACAATGCCATGCTGCTACCACAGCAGAGCGTCAGTCATATTACCCGATATTTACTCGGTAACAGAGTACGACGGGACCGATGACCTCGCAGTTTGGTCTCCCCCCCTCTTTTAAACTAACCAGCGTAGTTACGGTCTTCACTTATAATAATTCGATAGGATATTACGAGACAATACTGACACTAGCGTTTGACGAGTGCTAAATTAGTCTATTCCTGTACAGAAGAGCTATCGAATCCCAGTAAAAAGAAGGGCTACTGAAAATGAACTTTGTTAAAAACTGCTGCCACAGCCCTGTAGTTAATGTCATAAGGCTTCGGACATACTTCAGGTAAAATCGTAATGTATGTGGCAGTAGTTGGTACAAGCGGTATCGTAAATGCGTTTAACCCTTGTTTTGCGTGATAGAAGAAAGTGGTGTAATTGCCAATATGTCTTTATTACAACACAATAAGGGATCAAAAGTACCTTTTTAAAGCTTACATCACAAAAAGTTCCGAAACTGTAGCGAAAGACAGTTTTAAAATTACGTACAGTCATGAAAACATCAAAGAAAGAGAACAGAGAATTATTATGAAAATCATCCAAAATAACGGATACCTGAAAACGCGAGGAGAAAGTGAAGCAGAACAAAAGGACCGCTATGTAGATAGTGTACCGATAAGACAGATAAATGTACAGATAAGACTACGCTTGCAGTTGCACAAAGTGTTCTAGGAAAATACAGGAAAGTCAGACGCACTATGTACGGAAGTCATACATTTGACTACCGATATAGCAGGAAACACGGAAAAAGTAGCTCTGCGACAAAACATTTTTGACTCAAGAATTGTTCCAGTAAAAGGTACATACACATCGTAAGGTTAGGAATCATTTGGATTTTGAAGGATTACGAATTGATATATCAGGTGGATCGTGCAGATTACGTGAATTCACTTGCTTGCAGTTGCCATTGAGCTGTATGAATAGCACAGAATTATGCGAGTTCACTAACTGGCAAATTTGACATTGGATTGGAAGGAATTAATCCTTTAGCTTACAAGTGGACAGGAATCGGAATAAAACATTCCGTTTCCGGACTGGGTGCTGTTACGGCACAGCTGAAAATCTCTTATGAGACACATGTCTCTAATTGGCAACCGATGGATAATTTACTTGGAAGTGACCTTAAAGTCGCACTTCGCGTTGCCTGCTGTCCTTCTTCACTAAATTTTGTAGCATTCTTCAGTTATTCTCCTGTGATCTAAGGAGGATGGATACCGGGAAGAAGAGATGAGAAAAAGTAGTTTGCGCACCATAGTGTTCTGCAGAGATCAAAATGCTTATCGAGAAGTCTTTTAGGGAATGTACTTATGGCCAAAGCTGACAAAATAGTGATCATCATGAAATATGCAGGGCGTTTTGTTGGTAACGTCCTTTTTCTTTGAGGCTATATTCCGGAATAAAAGAAGAGCCCATCGGGAAAGTCTCAGTAAGTGAGGCGCAGCAGGCAGTGGCGTAAAACACACAGACGGCTTAGCGGCTCTGCTGTTATCTCTGCCATGCCCGCGGTATGCGCTTGCTGCCAGCGCTTAGGAGTGATTTGTGTGGTGTTAGGTCGCGGGATGGCGGGCGCCTCGACCTTGTGCTGGAATGCAGAACGATTCTCAAGTGCAGTACCGTTGTCTGCTCGTGCTGTGTGCAGAACGGAGTACATTTCTGTAGAAAGTGTCTTCGCGTCTGGTTCGCCGGGGACTGAGAAGACAATCTTATTTCATACTTTCTGCGTCGAGATGAACATCCGTAATTTCGCCATTTAGACCTTCCCTGAGCAGCAAGCGCGTGGTGAACATCGAAAAGGGTAGCAAACAGTGTTAAGAGTACCGAAAGATGACAAACATTTCGCCGCGCGGGATTAGCCGAACGGTCTTGGGCGCTACAGCCATGGACTGTGCGGCTGATCCCGGCGGAGGTTCGAGTCCTCCCTCGGGCATGGGTGCGTGTGTTTGTCCTTAGGATAATTTAGGTTAAGTAGTGTGTAAGCTTAGCGATTGATGACCTTAGCAGTTTATGTCCCATAAGATTTCACACACATTTGAACATATTTTTTAGACAAATTTATTTGTACACAGTATTTTCTTTATTGAAAATTAAAAGTCCTTCCAAAAGATTATTTTCTTCGGTTAGCGGCCTAGATCCGATTTTATAACAGGATACAGTATTTCCTGTGCTGCACTGGATTGTCCACTTTAACGTACAATGTATTCTGTACCTATCAGAACCCTTCCATGCAGCCGACGATAAAATTGCTTACAATTACTAACGCCTTTTCCCCATCCGTAATCAAACTCCATAGAACACTAACGGACCATAAACATCGAGGTGAAAAAAGTCATAGGATAGGGATGTGCACATATGCAGATGGGAGTAGTATCGTGTACACAAGGTACAAAAGGGCAGCGCACTGCTGAAGCTGCCAGCTGTACTCAGGTGATTCACGTGAAAAAGGGTCCGACGTGATTACGGCAGCAAGATGGGAATTAACACACTTTGAAAGAGGATTTGTAGTTGGAGCCAGACGCATGGGACATTCCATTTTGTCTATATGGAATCCAATATTCGGAGATCCACCGTGTCAAGAGTGTGCCGAGAATACCAAATTTCATTAATTACCTCTCACCACGGACAATACTGTGGCCGACGGCCTTCACTTAACGACCGAGAGCAGCAGCGTTTGCCTGGAGCTGTGAAATAACAGTACAAATAACATAAATAATGTGGGACGTACGACAGACTTATCCGTCAGGAACTTTCAGCAAAATTTGGCGTAACAGGCTATGGCAGCAGACGACCGACGGTAGTGCATTTGCTAGCAGCACGTCATCGCCTGGAGTGCGTCTCCTAGGATCCTGGTTGGACTCTAGAGGACTGGAAAACCGTGGCCTGGTCAGTTCGTAAGAGCTGATGGTTGGGTTCGAGTGTGGTGCAGACCCTACGAATCCATGGGTCTATGTTGTCATCAGGGCACTGTGCAAGCTAGTGGTGGTTCCATAATGGTGCGGGCTGTGTTTACATGAAATAAACTGGATCCTCTGGGACAAGTGAACCGATCATTGGCTGTAAATGGTTATGATCGGCTACTTGGAGATCATATGCAGCCATTCACCGACTTCGTGTTCTCAAACGACGATGGAATTTTTACGGATGAGAAAGCGCCATGTCACCGGTTTGAAGAACATCCTGGACAATTTGAGCGAATGATCTGGCCACCCAGATCGCCCGACATCAATTGGTTCAAATGGCTCTGAGCACTATGCGACTTAACATCTGAGGTCATCAGTCCCCTAGAACTTAGAACTACTTAAACCTAACTAACCTAAGGACATCACACACATCCATGCCCGAGGCAGTATTCGAACCTGCGACCGTGGCAGCAGCGCGGAAACGGGCTGAAGCGCTTAGAACCACTCGTCCACAGCGGCCGGCACGGAATCTGGCTTAAGCGTCTTAGGTGAACCACAAAATATCTTAATCTGGTTGGGACTAAGGGGGGTCTGAACCCTGTTCCTTCCAAAAGCGAGTTTAGTGTTTGACAACTATGCTGCCTCCCTCTTTTATTTACTTTTATTTTGATTGAAATTATTTATTATATGGAATTCCGTCTGTATTGTGAGGATAAAATCCGAATCAAAATACCGCTCAAGTCGAATAATTCGAATCCTTATCTATAAAACAGAAGCCCCACTTTTTAACGAATCATTAACTTTCAAGCTGCTGCGGTACGCGTATTCCAATGAGAAAACAATTTTATCACATTCATCAATCTTTTGTCCACTCGCTTTGACATTCTTTTTCCTCATCTGGGGTAAATCTGCCCACATTTTGAATCACTGTACTGCCGTGGCGATCAAAGGTGTTCACTACGCCAGGTAACTGTAACTGATTACTATTATTATTATTATTATTATTATTATTATTATTATTACAGTTGATGTGTGTCTTTGTCTTTTCTTTAACTGAGTTAAAACCGACAATGGGCCAGGACTGAATTCTTCTTTTTCCAGTTCTCCTGTAGCATTTCAGATTATGGCTTGTTCAAAGAAACGACAGTTTTCCTTTCGTGTTTATCGACGTAATACAACAAGTTTTGAATCAGAGCTTCCGCACACGTCAAGGTGAATGTCTTGTGCTTGGTAATGGCTGTAACTTAGGTGATATGTGCCATGAGAAGGTAAATGAAGAGAATGTACGTCCTCATGTGAGACATTAGATATTCAAAAAGTGAGTGTATGATCTTTATAAGTATTCCCACATCCTGGGCAGTAAGAATTGGTTTTGTTTACTTCTGTTGGGTATTTTATTATTATATGGGGCGATCAAAATGTTTTCTTTCGAAGACCGTCCGGCCCAGAATCGATGTGCCAACCAGGGAAAATCGTTGTCATGCGTCATCCTAGCGACACATCCGGTTGAAGATAGCGGTTTGAAAATAAAACACCGTGTGCTGATGTGTGAAGAAGTTCATAACTGCCTGCTGCACTTCTTCGCCCAACAGGAATCGGCGACCCTTGAAGGTGTCGACCATTGAAGGCGTGATAATCGCATCGATAGAGATCAGGACTATAGTGTGGATGCTCGAGTGTCTCCCACTTAAGTTAGCAAAACTTCTGCAGTGCGACATTGTGGTATGGGGACGTGCGCTATCATGAAGCAGCAACACCCCTTGGCGCACCATTCCACAACGGTGGTTTTCGACAGATGTGCTGCCCCATACATATTCTTGGTTCCCCCTGGCTGTCTACTGGCGTTTGTTCTTTAGCTCTCAAGAGAAGAATAGCGGCACGTTGGTCCTACTTGTAGGCATTTCGCAATTTCGTCGCTGTAGTTCAAGTTTACACATTTACTGCACGCACGTCGGAAAGACACGAATGCCACACTAATTCCTTGCCTACGTGTCGGTGCTTATATACCAGCATAAGTGCCGCGGTAGACTGCGTATACGCTGCAGCAACGGTCTCAAACGCAACATTTTGACCACCCTGTATATACACTACTGGCCATTAAAATTGCTACACCAAGAAGAAATGCAGATGATAAATGGGTATGCATTGAATAAATATATTATACTAGAAGTGACATGTAATTGCATTTTCACGCAATTTGGGTGCATAGATCCTGAGAAATCATTACCCAGAACAACCACCTCTGGCCGTAATAAAGGCCTTGATACACCTGGGCATTGAGTCAAACAGAGCTTGGATGGCTTGTACAGGTACAGCTGCCC